>NC_141687.1:1530800036-1532058448 GCF_964263255.1 Lissotriton vulgaris | reverse complement strand
TTTTATTGCTCTGATCCTCCCTCATGGGGTGTACCCCAAATGGTTAGGGGCCACGGGGGGGCAAGAAGCTGTTTGACAGTTTCTATTAACAACAGGGGTCACCATACGATTCTGCTGCAGTTATGGTATTGAAAGGTAAAACAAGGAGCATTTGGCTGTATTTTTGCAGGTGGGGTGCCCCAAAATGTTACTGCCAGCAGCAGCAGCCCCCTTCCTCGCCACCCTGCAGATTGGTATAGGTACCTTTAGGACATTTCTGTTGAAAACAGAGGCTATAGCGAATCGCGCTACAAAATCCGAGAGCACTAACACTTGCTAAATAAAGGTGGCATCGGAGCATACGAATGAGGCAGGGAGAGGCTACTGTTGCAATTGGTTTGGTGGGTCATAGTGAATAAGCTCGGCATGCAAATAGGCAGAAGTGTGAGGATTGGCAGTGTCTGTAGAGAATTTTGGCATGCTCTTCAGTTGATGTTTTCCTCCTTGAACTACTGAGGAAAGGCCTGGCCTTACTGTTGGGCAAAACATGTATTTATGATTTTAAGAAGTGTAGTCTGGATGTACTGAGAGGGCCTGTACAGTACGGTAAATGCCTGTATACCCCTGCAATGTGCATCCAACTGTCACTTGAGATTGAACAGCGAACGAAGCAGCTGGGTTACTGACTGAATGTAAATGGAAGGCACATAGGAAGGGTGTTTGTGGTCACTCAAATGATTGAAACCTGGTTGATGCACTACCAAAGCTGGGGTACCAGGGGGGAACATTTATGGGGTATTGAGATGGTGGTGTCCAGAGGTCAAAATATGTTTCAGAGACACAGAGGTACTGCGGTCCTGGTCCCACATTGGGGGTAGACAAAAGTCCATGCTAAAGATTTCTGTCCAACTGTTACCACATTTTGTGCAGCCTGGCTCCCTCTGTAACGATTCCCCAGTGTCTTTCGATCCTACAGATGACTGTAGCAAACTTCCCAAATTTTTTCTTGGCCTCATACTCCCAAAGGAGTGCCTGACATTTGCCAGCCTAACGATACTCACATTCTGGGAAAAACCTCACTAACTATGCATATTTATCTACCACACATGGCAAATCCTTACAATTGCAGAACATCATATCGCACTTGTCATCTTTGAGGTACTGTAAGTATTTGGATTTGAGGGAAATATTCATCCTTGCTTGCTCTCTCCCATCTGAAGTCTATGGTGCTGCTGTTCCTTTCTCACATGTCCCTTCAAAGAGACAAGTGACACACAGACTCAATCACTCAGCAAACATATATGCTTTGATGTTTTCATCTTGCTGTTTACCTTCCAAATATTCCCCCTGAACCACAAATAAAGGCCTGCCATTCCTCATCCCCTCAGTCAAAGCAGTCCTTCGCTCCTTAGGCCCTGCAAGACCACCATGAACAAAAATCATGTCAGCAAGCAGAAGAAAAGCCTCAGTGTGCTCTTTTGTTCATACTGCTGCCCTCTAGTAACACTTCATGGCAACTGCAGCATAAGAATGGGACTGAGAAGAGGGCTGTCCTATGCAAATAATATCCTCCCATGCATACTTTCTTCTGAGACGGTCGGCGGCTTATGCCGTGATACCGCCTCCAACAAATGGTCTTCAACCAAATTTTAAAAAAGCCCACCTGCCTTAGACGAAGGATTTTGCAACTCGAAGGAAGCACATGGGGACATCACCCTCATTTAGCAGGGTCCTAAATTGCCTGCTGTCAGCCTGTATACAGAACAAGGGCGTTCGTGGGCGTTCGTGAGCGTTCCTCAAAGGAAGGAGGTGGGTGATTAATTCACAGTGCCAGGGCAGGCCCAGCCCAGCCCAGCCCAGCCCAGCCCAGCCCAGCCCAGCCCAGCGCAGCCCAGCCCGGCACAGCGCACTGCTGTGGAGGTCCATTCCTTCACATCCTGCAGCAGGCATGATGCAGACCTACTAGAGCAAAGGCTTGACTCTGCCCTTGTCTGTCTCTTAAAGAAAACAATCTTTCTAGCTTCTTATTGCACCTGATAAATGGACTCTAGCTTGCCTCAAACTTGACCCATCATTTCATTAGCCAGAGCTCATACTTGACCTTTATTTCTATCCAAGCTCACTGGCACCAAACCCCTGATTTGAGCGAGATACTCACACCAAAATGAAAAATCACCATCATCCAACCTATTTTACAATAAGTGTAGCACCTTCCTCGCATTCTTGTGCTCAGTTATAACCCCCAATACCACAATTGCACTCTGCAATTCACCAAACTTAAAGGAAAAGGAACGAAGACATTGATAAAGGAAGACAAGGCCTTGTCCCTATTGCACCTACTTGAGAAATAGGGAGGTTGGTAGAAGGTCATGAGGGAAAACATTTGAAATTTTGGGACACACATGCCAAAAAGAGTGTCCACTTTTCTCCTCTGTTACCAAGTAAAAAAAAATCTTAGCAAAAAAAAAAACATTCACTTTTTGAAAATTTCCACCTTGGGATACCTCTACAGCATTGGCAGGATTCGAACCCTGGCCTGTGAGGGCTGTCTGCACCAAAGGTACAAGACTTACCTTTGAGCTATAGCTCCTTAGTGGTCTAGAGGATTGCAGTAGTAACTATAAGCAACATGAAGGCCTTGGTGTCCTTCCCGGCGGCTTCCATTGCACATGAAAAGGATGACCATGACATAAGGACAATTTGATAGGCTACATACATGGAAACCAGTGTGGTCCAGTGGGTAAGTGCCTGCCTTCCATGCAGGCAACCAGGGTTCAAATCCCGGGTTTGGCACCAGGTGACTGATGGTGGCAGAGCAGAGGTAAGTTGGAGGTGGGCCTAAATGGCCAATTGGTAAGTAAAATGTGTCTGGGTGTTGTGTACGAGTGGAATCATGCCTAGTGAATGAGGGATTGCAGATTGGTTGGTAAGTAAAATAGGTGTGGCCTGAACAGAGACAGGTGAAAGAAAGGTAACAGGTGTTGTGTGGAGGAGGAGCCTAGTCAGAGTGGGTGGGGTCAGAGACTGGAGGAGCCATGTCAGAGAGGAAGGGTATAGGTGAAGCCTAGTCAGAGTGGGTGGGGTTAGAGAGGAGGAGTATAGGAGGAGCTGGGTCAGAGAGGAGGGGTGTAGGTGAAGCCTTGTCAGAGTGGGTGGGGTCAGAGAGGAGGAGCCAGGTCAGAGAGGAGGGGTATAGGTGAAGCCTAGTTAGAGAGGAGGAGTATAGGAGGAGCTGGGTCAGAGAGGAGGGGTATAGAAGGAGCCTAGTCAGAGAGGAGGAGTATAGTAGGAGCCTAGTCAGAGTGCGTGGGGTCAGAGAGGAGGAGCCAGGTCAGAGAGGAGGGGTATAGGTGAAGCCTAGTCTGGGTGGGGTTAGAGAGGAGCAGTATAGGAGGAGCTGGGTCAGAGAGGAGGGGTATAGGAGGAGCCTAGTCAGAGTGGGAGGGGTCAGAGAGGAGGAGTATAGGAGGAGCCAGGTCAGAGAGGAGGGGTGTAGGTGGAGCCTTTTCAGAGTGGGAGGGGTCAGAGAGCAGAGGAAGGGGAGGAGGATCCTGACTTATTGTGGGGTACTGCAAATACTTTTTTACTGCACCCCCCTATACTCTCTGATTTCTGTTGGGAGGGGGCAGTCAAAATTTGGGGGAGCAGTATTAAAAGGTGCTTAGGCGCAACGTGAAGGCGATGGGGTGCACACAATGGCTTGGCTTCCAGGTACTTTTTGGGGGGCTACCATTAGTTTTTATTGCTCTGATCCTCCCTCATGGGGTGTACCTCAAATGGTTAGGGGCCACGGGGGGGGGCAAGAAGCTGTTTGACAGTTTCTATTAACAACAGGGGTCACCATACGATTCTGCTGCAGTTATGGTATTGAAAGGTAAAACAAGGAGCATTTGGCTGTATTTTTGCAGGTGGGGTGCCCCAAAATGTTACTGCCAGCAGCAGCAGCAGCCCCCTTCCTCGCCACCCTGCAGATTGGTATAGGTACCTTTAGGACATTTCTGTTGAAAACAGAGGCTATAGCGAATCGCGCTACAAAATCCGAGAGCACTAACACTTGCTAAATAAAGGTGGCATCGGAGCATACGAATGAGGCAGGGAGAGGCTACTGTTGCAATTGGTTTGGTGGGTCATAGTGAATAACCTCGGCATGCAAATAGGCAGAAGTGTGAGGATTGGCAGTGTCTGTAGAGAATTTTGGCATGCTCTTCAGTTGATGTTTTCCTCCTTGAACTACAGAGGAAAGGCCTGGCCTTACTGTTGGGCAAAACATGTATTTATGATTTTAAGAAGTGTAGTCTGGATGTACTGAGAGGGCCTGTACAGTACGGTAAATGCCTGTATACCCCTGCAATGTGCATCCAACTGTCACTTGAGATTGAACAGCGAACGAAGCAGCTGGGTTACTGACTGAATGTAAATGGAAGGCACATAGGAAGGGTGTTTGTGGTCACTCAAATGATTGAAACCTGGTTGATGCACTACCAAAGCTGGGGTACCAGGGGGAAACATTTGAGGGGTATTGAGATGGTGGTGTCCAGAGGTCAAAATATGTTTCAGAGACACAGAGGTACTGCGGTCCTGGTCCCACATTGGGGGTAGACAAAAGTCCATGCTAAAGATTTCTGTCCAACTGTTACCACATTTTGTGCAGCCTGGCTCCCTCTGTAACGATTCCCCAGTGTCTTTCGATCCTACAGATGACTGTAGCAAACTTCCCAAATTTTTTCTTGGCCTCATACTCCCAAAGGAGTGCCTGACATTTGCCAGCCTAACGATACTCACATTCTGGGAAAAACCTCACTAACTATGCATATTTATCTACCACACATGGCAAATCCTTACAATTGCAGAACATCATATCGCACTTGTCATCTTTGAGGTACTGTAAGTATTTGGATTTGAGGGAAATATTCATCCTTGCTTGCTCTCTCCCATCTGAAGTCTATGGTGCTGCTGTTCCTTTCTCACATGTCCCTTCAAAGAGACAAGTGACACACAGACTCAATCACTCAGCAAACATATATGCTTTGACGTTTTCATCTTGCTGTTTACCTTCCAAATATTCCCCCTGAACCACAAATAAAGACCTGCCATTCCTCATCCCCTCAGTCAAAGCAGTCCTTCGCTCCTTAGGCCCTGCAAGACCACCATGAACAAGAATCATGTCAGCAAGCAGAAGAAAAGCCTCAGTGTGCTCTTTTGTTCATACTGCTGCCCTCTAGTAACACTTCATGGCAACTGCAGCATAAGAATGGGACTGAGAAGAGGGCTGTCCTATGCAAATAATATCCTCCCATGCATACTTTCTTCTGAGACGGTCGGCGGCTTGTGCCGTGATACCGCCTCCAACAAATGGTCTTCAACCAAATTTTTAAAAAGCCCACCTGCCTTAGACGAAGGATTTTGCAACTCGAAGGAAGCACATGGGGACATCACCCTCATTTAGCAGGGTCCTAAATTGCCTGCTGTCAGCCTGTATACAGAACAAGGGCGTTCGTGAGCGTTCCTCAAAGGAAGGAGGTGGGTGATTAATTCACAGTGCCAGGGCAGGCCCAGCCCAGCCCAGCCCAGCCCAGCGCAGCGCAGCCCAGCCCGGCACAGCGCACTGCTGTGGAGGTCCATTCCTTCACATCCTGCAGCAGGCATGATGCAGACCTACTAGAGCAAAGGCTTGACTCTGCCCTTGTCTGTCTCTTAAAGAAAACAATCTTTCTAGCTTCTTATTGCACCTGATAAATGGACTCTAGCTTGCCTCAAACTTGACCCATCATTTCATTAGCCAGAGCTCATACTTGACCTTTATTTCTATCCAAGCTCACTGGCACCAAACCCCTGATTTGAGCGAGTTACTCACACCAAAATGAAAAATCACCATCATCCAACCTATTTTACAATAAGTGTAGCACCTTCCTCGCATTCTTGTGCTCAGTTATAACCCCCAATACCACAATTGCACTCTGCAATTCACCAAACGTAAAGGAAAAGGAATGAAGACATTGATAAAGGAAGACAAGGCCTTGTCCCTATTGCACCTACTTGAGAAATAGGGAGGTTGGTAGAAGGTCATGAGGGAAAACATTTGAAATTTTGGGACACACATGCCAAAAAGAGTGTCCACTTTTCTCCTCTGTTACCAAGTAAAAAAAAATCTTAGCAAAAAAAAAAACATTCACTTTTTGAAAATTTCCACCTTGGGATACCTCTACAGCATTGGCAGGATTCGAACCCTGGCCTGTGAGGGCTGTCTGCACCAAAGGTACAAGACTTACCTTTGAGCTATAGCTCCTTAGTGGTCTAGAGGATTGCAGTAGTAACTATAAGCAACATGAAGGCCTTGGTGTCCTTCCCGGCGGCTTCCATTGCACATGAAAAGGATGACCATGACATAAGGACAATTTGATAGGCTACATACATGGAAACCAGTGTGGTCCAGTGGGTAAGTGCCTGCCTTCCATGCAGGCAACCAGGGTTCAAATCCCGGGTTCGGCACTAGGTGACTGATGGTGGCAGAGCAGAGGTAAGTTGGAGGTGGGCCTAAATGGCCAATTGGTAAGTAAAATGTGTCTGGGTGTTGTGTACGAGTGGAATCATGCCTAGTGAATGAGGGATTGCAGATTGGTTGGTAAGTAAAATAGGTGTGGCCTGAACAAAGACAGGTGAAAAAAAGGTAACAGGTGTTGTGTGCAGGAGGAGGAGGAGCCTAGTCAGAGTGGGTGGGGTCAGAGAGGAGGAGCCAGGTCAGAGAGGAAGGGTATAGGTGAAGCCTAGTCAGAGTGGGAGGGGTCAGAGAGGAGGAGTATAGGAGGAGCCAGGTCAGAGAGGAGGGGTATAGGTGAAGCCTAGTCAGAGTGGGTGGGGTTAGAGAGGAGGAGTATAGGAGGAGCTGGGTCAGAGAGGAGGGTTATAGGAGGAGCCTTGTCAGAGTGGGAGGGGTCAGAGAGGAGGAGTATAGGAGGAGCCTAGTCAGAGTGGGTGGGGTCAGAGAAGAGGAGCCAGGTCAGAGAGGAGGGGTATAGGTGAAGCCTAGTCAGAGTGGGTTGGGTTAGAGAGGAGGAGTATAGGAGGAGCTGGGTCAGAGAGGAGGGGTATAGGAGGAACCTAGTCAGAGTGGGAGGGGTCAGAGAGGAGGAGTATAGGAGGAGCCAGGTCAGAGAGGAGGGGTATAGGTGAAGCCTAGTCAGACTGGGTGGGGTCAGAGAGGAGGAGTATAGGAGGAGCTGGGTCAGAGAGGAGGGGTATAGGAGGAGCTGGGTCAGAGAGGAGGGGTATAGGAGGAGCCTAGTCAGAGTGGGAGGGGGTCAGAGAGGAGGAGTATAGGAGGAGCCAGGTCAGAGAGGAGGGGTATAGGTGAAGCCTAGTCAGAGTGGGTGGGGTTAGAGAGGAGGAGTATAGGAGGAGCTGGGTCATAGAGGAGGGGAATAGGAGGAGCCTAGTCAGAGTGGGAGGGGTTAGAGGGGAGGAGTATAGGAGGAGCTGGGTCAGAGAGGAGGGGTGTAGGAGGAGCCTAGTCAGAGTGGGAGGGGTCAGAGAGGAGGAGTATAGGAGGAGCCAGGTCAGAGAGGAGGGGTGTTGGTGGAGCCTTGTCAGAGTGGGAGGGGTCAGAGAGGAGGAGTATAGGCGGAGCCTGGGCAGAATGGGTGGGTGCAGAGGAAGGGGAGGAGGATCCTGACTTATTGTGGGGTACTGCAAATACTTTTTACTGCACCCCCCTATACTCTCTGATTTCTGTTGGGAGGGGGCAGTCAAAATTTGGGGGAGCAGTATTAAAAGGTGCTTAGGCGCAACGTGAAGGCGATGGGGTGCACACAATGGCTTGGCTTCCAGGTACTTTTTGGGGGGCTACCATTAGTTTTTATTGCTCTGATCCTCCCTCATGGGGTGTACCCCAAATGGTTAGGGGCCACGGGGGGGGGGCAAGAAGCTGTTTGACAGTTTCTATTAACAACAGGGGTCACCATACGATTCTGCTGCAGTTATGGTATTGAAAGGTAAAACAAGGAGCATTTGGCTGTATTTTTGCAGGTGGGGTGCCCCAAAATGTTACTGCCAGCAGCAGCAGCAGCCCCCTTCCTCGCCACCCTGCAGATTGGTATAGGTACCTTTAGGACATTTCTGTTGAAAACAGAGGCTATAGCGAATCGCGCTACAAAATCCGAGAGCACTAACACTTGCTAAATAAAGGTGGCATCGGAGCATACGAATGAGGCAGGGAGAGGCTACTGTTGCAATTGGTTTGGTGGGTCATAGTGAATAACCTCGGCATGCAAATAGGCAGAAGTGTGAGGATTGGCAGTGTCTGTAGAGAATTTTGGCATGCTCTTCAGTTGATGTTTTCCTCCTTGAACTACAGAGGAAAGGCCTGGCCTTACTGTTGGGCAAAACATGTATTTATGATTTTAAGAAGTGTAGTCTGGATGTACTGAGAGGGCCTGTACAGTACGGTAAATGCCTGTATACCCCTGCAATGTGCATCCAACTGTCACTTGAGATTGAACAGCGAACGAAGCAGCTGGGTTACTGACTGAATGTAAATGGAAGGCACATAGGAAGGGTGTTTGTGGTCACTCAAATGATTGAAACCTGGTTGATGCACTACCAAAGCTGGGGTACCAGGGGGAAACATTTGAGGGGTATTGAGATGGTGGTGTCCAGAGGTCAAAATATGTTTCAGAGACACAGAGGTACTGCGGTCCTGGTCCCACATTGGGGGTAGACAAAAGTCCATGCTAAAGATTTCTGTCCAACTGTTACCACATTTTGTGCAGCCTGGCTCCCTCTGTAACGATTCCCCAGTGTCTTTCGATCCTACAGATGACTGTAGCAAACTTCCCAAATTTTTTCTTGGCCTCATACTCCCAAAGGAGTGCCTGACATTTGCCAGCCTAACGATACTCACATTCTGGGAAAAACCTCACTAACTATGCATATTTATCTACCACACATGGCAAATCCTTACAATTGCAGAACATCATATCGCACTTGTCATCTTTGAGGTACTGTAAGTATTTGGATTTGAGGGAAATATTCATCCTTGCTTGCTCTCTCCCATCTGAAGTCTATGGTGCTGCTGTTCCTTTCTCACATGTCCCTTCAAAGAGACAAGTGACACACAGACTCAATCACTCAGCAAACATATATGCTTTGACGTTTTCATCTTGCTGTTTACCTTCCAAATATTCCCCCTGAACCACAAATAAAGACCTGCCATTCCTCATCCCCTCAGTCAAAGCAGTCCTTCGCTCCTTAGGCCCTGCAAGACCACCATGAACAAGAATCATGTCAGCAAGCAGAAGAAAAGCCTCAGTGTGCTCTTTTGTTCATACTGCTGCCCTCTAGTAACACTTCATGGCAACTGCAGCATAAGAATGGGACTGAGAAGAGGGCTGTCCTATGCAAATAATATCCTCCCATGCATACTTTCTTCTGAGACGGTCGGCGGCTTGTGCCGTGATACCGCCTCCAACAAATGGTCTTCAACCAAATTTTTAAAAAGCCCACCTGCCTTAGACGAAGGATTTTGCAACTCGAAGGAAGCACATGGGGACATCACCCTCATTTAGCAGGGTCCTAAATTGCCTGCTGTCAGCCTGTATACAGAACAAGGGCGTTCGTGAGCGTTCCTCAAAGGAAGGAGGTGGGTGATTAATTCACAGTGCCAGGGCAGGCCCAGCCCAGCCCAGCCCAGCCCAGCGCAGCGCAGCCCAGCCCGGCACAGCGCACTGCTGTGGAGGTCCATTCCTTCACATCCTGCAGCAGGCATGATGCAGACCTACTAGAGCAAAGGCTTGACTCTGCCCTTGTCTGTCTCTTAAAGAAAACAATCTTTCTAGCTTCTTATTGCACCTGATAAATGGACTCTAGCTTGCCTCAAACTTGACCCATCATTTCATTAGCCAGAGCTCATACTTGACCTTTATTTCTATCCAAGCTCACTGGCACCAAACCCCTGATTTGAGCGAGTTACTCACACCAAAATGAAAAATCACCATCATCCAACCTATTTTACAATAAGTGTAGCACCTTCCTCGCATTCTTGTGCTCAGTTATAACCCCCAATACCACAATTGCACTCTGCAATTCACCAAACGTAAAGGAAAAGGAATGAAGACATTGATAAAGGAAGACAAGGCCTTGTCCCTATTGCACCTACTTGAGAAATAGGGAGGTTGGTAGAAGGTCATGAGGGAAAACATTTGAAATTTTGGGACACACATGCCAAAAAGAGTGTCCACTTTTCTCCTCTGTTACCAAGTAAAAAAAAATCTTAGCAAAAAAAAAAACATTCACTTTTTGAAAATTTCCACCTTGGGATACCTCTACAGCATTGGCAGGATTCGAACCCTGGCCTGTGAGGGCTGTCTGCACCAAAGGTACAAGACTTACCTTTGAGCTATAGCTCCTTAGTGGTCTAGAGGATTGCAGTAGTAACTATAAGCAACATGAAGGCCTTGGTGTCCTTCCCGGCGGCTTCCATTGCACATGAAAAGGATGACCATGACATAAGGACAATTTGATAGGCTACATACATGGAAACCAGTGTGGTCCAGTGGGTAAGTGCCTGCCTTCCATGCAGGCAACCAGGGTTCAAATCCCGGGTTCGGCACCAGGTGACTGATGGTGGCAGAGCAGAGGTAAGTTGGAGGTGGGCCTAAATGGCCAATTGGTAAGTAAAATGTGTCTGGGTGTTGTGTACGAGTGGAATCATGCCTAGTGAATGAGGGATTGCAGATTGGTTGGTAAGTAAAATAGGTGTGGCCTGAACAAAGACAGGTGAAAAAAAGGTAACAGGTGTTGTGTGCAGGAGGAGGAGGAGCCTAGTCAGAGTGGGTGGGGTCAGAGAGGAGGAGCCAGGTCAGAGAGGAAGGGTATAGGTGAAGCCTAGTCAGAGTGGGAGGGGTCAGAGAGGAGGAGTATAGGAGGAGCCAGGTCAGAGAGGAGGGGTATAGGTGAAGCCTAGTCAGAGTGGGTGGGGTTAGAGAGGAGGAGTATAGGAGGAGCTGGGTCAGAGAGGAGGGTTATAGGAGGAGCCTAGTCAGAGTGGGAGGGGTCAGAGAGGAGGAGTATAGGAGGAGCCTAGTCAGAGTGGGTGGGGTCAGAGAAGAGGAGCCAGGTCAGAGAGGAGGGGTATAGGTGAAGCCTAGTCAGAGTGGGTTGGGTTAGAGAGGAGGAGTATAGGAGGAGCTGGGTCAGAGAGGAGGGGTATAGGAGGAACCTAGTCAGAGTGGGAGGGGTCAGAGAGGAGGAGTATAGGAGGAGCCAGGTCAGAGAGGAGGGGTATAGGTGAAGCCTAGTCAGACTGGGTGGGGTCAGAGAGGAGGAGTATAGGAGGAGCTGGGTCAGAGAGGAGGGGTATAGGAGGAGCTGGGTCAGAGAGGAGGGGTATAGGAGGAGCCTAGTCAGAGTGGGAGGGGGTCAGAGAGGAGGAGTATAGGAGGAGCCAGGTCAGAGAGGAGGGGTATAGGTGAAGCCTAGTCAGAGTGGGTGGGGTTAGAGAGGAGGAGTATAGGAGGAGCTGGGTCATAGAGGAGGGGAATAGGAGGAGCCTAGTCAGAGTGGGAGGGGTTAGAGGGGAGGAGTATAGGAGGAGCTGGGTCAGAGAGGAGGGGTGTAGGAGGAGCCTAGTCAGAGTGGGAGGGGTCAGAGAGGAGGAGTATAGGAGGAGCCAGGTCAGAGAGGAGGGGTGTTGGTGGAGCCTTGTCAGAGTGGGAGGGGTCAGAGAGCAGGAGTATAGGCGGAGCCTGGGCAGAATGGGTGGGTGCAGAGGAAGGGGAGGAGGATCCTGACTTATTGTGGGGTACTGCAAATACTTTTTTACTGCACCCCCCTATACTCTCTGATTTCTGTTGGGAGGGGGCAGTCAAAATTTGGGGGAGCAGTATTAAAAGGTGCTTAGGCGCAACGTGAAGGCGATGGGGTGCACACAATGGCTTGGCTTCCAGGTACTTTTTGGGGGGCTACCATTAGTTTTTATTGCTCTGATCCTCCCTCATGGGGTGTACCCCAAATGGTTAGGGGCCACGGGGGGGGGGCAAGAAGCTGTTTGACAGTTTCTATTAACAACAGGGGTCACCATACGATTCTGCTGCAGTTATGGTATTGAAAGGTAAAACAAGGAGCATTTGGCTGTATTTTTGCAGGTGGGGTGCCCCAAAATGTTACTGCCAGCAGCAGCAGCAGCCCCCTTCCTCGCCACCCTGCAGATTGGTATAGGTACCTTTAGGACATTTCTGTTGAAAACAGAGGCTATAGCGAATCGCGCTACAAAATCCGAGAGCACTAACACTTGCTAAATAAAGGTGGCATCGGAGCATACGAATGAGGCAGGGAGAGGCTACTGTTGCAATTGGTTTGGTGGGTCATAGTGAATAAGCTCGGCATGCAAATAGGCAGAAGTGTGAGGATTGGCAGTGTCTGTAGAGAATTTTGGCATGCTCTTCAGTTGATGTTTTCCTCCTTGAACTACAGAGGAAAGGCCTGGCCTTACTGTTGGGCAAAACATGTATTTATGATTTTAAGAAGTGTAGTCTGGATGTACTGAGAGGGCCTGTACAGTACGGTAAATGCCTGTATACCCCTGCAAAGTGCATCCAACTGTCACTTGAGATTGAACAGCGAACGAAGCAGCTGGGTTACTGACTGAATGTAAATGGAAGGCACATAGGAAGGGTGTTTGTGGTCACTCAAATGATTGAAACCTGGTTGATGCACTACCAAAGCTGGGGTACCAGGGGGAAACATTTGAGGGGTATTGAGATGGTGGTGTCCAGAGGTCAAAATATGTTTCAGAGACACAGAGGTACTGCGGTCCTGGTCCCACATTGGGGGTAGACAAAAGTCCATGCTAAAGATTTCTGTCCAACTGTTACCACATTTTGTGCAGCCTGGCTCCCTCTGTAACGATTCCCCAGTGTCTTTCGATCCTACAGATGACTGTAGCAAACTTCCCAAATTTTTTCTTGGCCTCATACTCCCAAAGGAGTGCCTGACATTTGCCAGCCTAACGATACTCACATTCTGGGAAAAACCTCACTAACTATGCATATTTATCTACCACACATGGCAAATCCTTACAATTGCAGAACATCATATCGCACTTGTCATCTTTGAGGTACTGTAAGTATTTGGATTTGAGGGAAATATTCATCCTTGCTTGCTCTCTCCCATCTGAAGTCTATGGTGCTGCTGTTCCTTTCTCACATGTCCCTTCAAAGAGACAAGTGACACACAGACTCAATCACTCAGCAAACATATATGCTTTGACGTTTTCATCTTGCTGTTTACCTTCCAAATATTCCCCCTGAACCACAAATAAAGACCTGCCATTCCTCATCCCCTCAGTCAAAGCAGTCCTTCGCTCCTTAGGCCCTGCAAGACCACCATGAACAAGAATCATGTCAGCAAGCAGAAGAAAAGCCTCAGTGTGCTCTTTTGTTCATACTGCTGCGCCTCTAGTAACACTTCATGGCAACTGCAGCATAAGAATGGGACTGAGAAGAGGGCTGTCCTATGCAAATAATATCCTCCCATGCATACTTTCTTCTGAGACGGTCGGCGGCTTGTGCCGTGATACCGCCTCCAACAAATGGTCTTCAACCAAATTTTTAAAAAGCCCACCTGCCTTAGACGAAGGATTTTGCAACTCGAAGGAAGCACATGGGGACATCACCCTCATTTAGCAGGGTCCTAAATTGCCTGCTGTCAGCCTGTATACAGAACAAGGGCGTTCGTGAGCGTTCCTCAAAGGAAGGAGGTGGGTGATTAATTCACAGTGCCAGGGCAGGCCCAGCCCAGCCCAGCCCAGCCCAGCGCAGCGCAGCCCAGCCCGGCACAGCGCACTGCTGTGGAGGTCCATTCCTTCACATCCTGCAGCAGGCATGATGCAGACCTACTAGAGCAAAGGCTTGACTCTGCCCTTGTCTGTCTCTTAAAGAAAACAATCTTTCTAGCTTCTTATTGCACCTGATAAATGGACTCTAGCTTGCCTCAAACTTGACCCATCATTTCATTAGCCAGAGCTCATACTTGACCTTTATTTCTATCCAAGCTCACTGGCACCAAACCCCTGATTTGAGCGAGTTACTCACACCAAAATGAAAAATCACCATCATCCAACCTATTTTACAATAAGTGTAGCACCTTCCTCGCATTCTTGTGCTCAGTTATAACCCCCAATACCACAATTGCACTCTGCAATTCACCAAACGTAAAGGAAAAGGAATGAAGACATTGATAAAGGAAGACAAGGCCTTGTCCCTATTGCACCTACTTGAGAAATAGGGAGGTTGGTAGAAGGTCATGAGGGAAAACATTTGAAATTTTGGGACACACATGCCAAAAAGAGTGTCCACTTTTCTCCTCTGTTACCAAGTAAAAAAAAATCTTAGCAAAAAAAAAAACATTCACTTTTTGAAAATTTCCACCTTGGGATACCTCTACAGCATTGGCAGGATTCGAACCCTGGCCTGTGAGGGCTGTCTGCACCAAAGGTACAAGACTTACCTTTGAGCTATAGCTCCTTAGTGGTCTAGAGGATTGCAGTAGTAACTATAAGCAACATGAAGGCCTTGGTGTCCTTCCCGGCGGCTTCCATTGCACATGAAAAGGATGACCATGACATAAGGACAATTTGATAGGCTACATACATGGAAACCAGTGTGGTCCAGTGGGTAAGTGCCTGCCTTCCATGCAGGCAACCAGGGTTCAAATCCCGGGTTCGGCACCAGGTGACTGATGGTGGCAGAGCAGAGGTAAGTTGGAGGTGGGCCTAAATGGCCAATTGGTAAGTAAAATGTGTCTGGGTGTTGTGTACGAGTGGAATCATGCCTAGTGAATGAGGGATTGCAGATTGGTTGGTAAGTAAAATAGGTGTGGCCTGAACAAAGACAGGTGAAAAAAAGGTAACAGGTGTTGTGTGCAGGAGGAGGAGGAGCCTAGTCAGAGTGGGTGGGGTCAGAGAGGAGGAGCCAGGTCAGAGAGGAAGGGTATAGGTGAAGCCTAGTCAGAGTGGGAGGGGTTAGAGAGGAGGAGTATAGGAGGAGCCAGGTCAGAGAGGAGGGGTATAGGTGAAGCCTAGTCAGAGTGGGTGGGGTTAGAGAGGAGGAGTATAGGAGGAGCTGGGTCAGAGAGGAGGGTTATAGGAGGAGCCTAGTCAGAGTGGGAGGGGTCAGAGAGGAGGAGTATAGGAGGAGCCTAGTCAGAGTGGGTGGGGTCAGAGAAGAGGAGCCAGGTCAGAGAGGAGGGGTATAGGTGAAGCCTAGTCAGAGTGGGTTGGGTTAGAGAGGAGGAGTATAGGAGGAGCTGGGTCAGAGAGGAGGGGTATAGGAGGAACCTAGTCAGAGTGGGAGGGGTCAGAGAGGAGGAGTATAGGAGGAGCCAGGTCAGAGAGGAGGGGTATAGGTGAAGCCTAGTCAGACTGGGTGGGGTCAGAGAGGAGGAGTATAGGAGGAGCTGGGTCAGAGAGGAGGGGTATAGGAGGAGCTGGGTCAGAGAGGAGGGGTATAGGAGGAGCCTAGTCAGAGTGGGAGGGGGTCAGAGAGGAGGAGTATAGGAGGAGCCAGGTCAGAGAGGAGGGGTATAGGTGAAGCCTAGTCAGAGTGGGTTGGGTTAGAGAGGAGGAGTATAGGAGGAGCTGGGTCAGAGAGGAGGGGTATAGGAGGAACCTAGTCAGAGTGGGAGGGGTCAGAGAGGAGGAGTATAGGAGGAGCCAGGTCAGAGAGGAGGGGTATAGGTGAAGCCTAGTCAGACTGGGTGGGGTCAGAGAGGAGGAGTATAGGAGGAGCTGGGTCAGAGAGGAGGGGTATAGGAGGAGCTGGGTCAGAGAGGAGGGGTATAGGAGGAGCCTAGTCAGAGTGGGAGGGGGTCAGAGAGGAGGAGTATAGGAGGAGCCAGGTCAGAGAGGAGGGGTATAGGTGAAGCCTAGTCAGAGTGGGTGGGGTTAGAGAGGAGGAGTATAGGAGGAGCTGGGTCATAGAGGAGGGGAATAGGAGGAGCCTAGTCAGAGTGGGAGGGGTTAGAGGGGAGGAGTATAGGAGGAGCTGGGTCAGAGAGGAGGGGTGTAGGAGGAGCCTAGTCAGAGTGGGAGGGGTCAGAGAGGAGGAGTATAGGAGGAGCCAGGTCAGAGAGGAGGGGTGTTGGTGGAGCCTTGTCAGAGTGGGAGGGGTCAGAGAGGAGGAGTATAGGCGGAGCCTGGGCAGAATGGGTGGGTGCAGAGGAAGGGGAGGAGGATCCTGACTTATTGTGGGGTACTGCAAATACTTTTTTACTGCACCCCCCTATACTCTCTGATTTCTGTTGGGAGGGGGCAGTCAAAATTTGGGGGAGCAGTATTAAAAGGTGCTTAGGCGCAACGTGAAGGCGATGGGGTGCACACAATGGCTTGGCTTCCAGGTACTTTTTGGGGGGCTACCATTAGTTTTTATTGCTCTGATCCTCCCTCATGGGGTGTACCCCAAATGGTTAGGGGCCACGGGGGGGGGGCAAGAAGCTGTTTGACAGTTTCTATTAACAACAGGGGTCACCATACGATTCTGCTGCAGTTATGGTATTGAAAGGTAAAACAAGGAGCATTTGGCTGTATTTTTGCAGGTGGGGTGCCCCAAAATGTTACTGCCAGCAGCAGCAGCAGCCCCCTTCCTCGCCACCCTGCAGATTGGTATAGGTACCTTTAGGACATTTCTGTTGAAAACAGAGGCTATAGCGAATCGCGCTACAAAATCCGAGAGCACTAACACTTGCTAAATAAAGGTGGCATCGGAGCATACGAATGAGGCAGGGAGAGGCTACTGTTGCAATTGGTTTGGTGGGTCATAGTGAATAACCTCGGCATGCAAATAGGCAGAAGTGTGAGGATTGGCGGTGTCTGTAGAGAATTTTGGCATGCTCTTCAGTTGATGTTTTCCTCCTTGAACTACAGAGGAAAGGCCTGGCCTCACTGTTGGGCAAAACATGTATTTATGATTTTAAGAAGTGTAGTCTGGATGTACTGAGAGGGCCTGTACAGTACGGTAAATGCCTGTATACCCCTGCAATGTGCATCCAACTGTCACTTGAGATTGAACAGCGAACGAAGCAGCTGGGTTACTGACTGAATGTAAATGGAAGGCACATAGGAAGGGTGTTTGTGGTCACTCAAATGATTGAAACCTGGTTGATGCACTACCAAAGCTGGGGTACCAGGGGGAAACATTTGAGGGGTATTGAGATGGTGGTGTCCAGAGGTCAAAATATGTTTCAGAGACACAGAGGTACTGCGGTCCTGGTCCCACATTGGGGGTAGACAAAAGTCCATGCTAAAGATTTCTGTCCAACTGTTACCACATTTTGTGCAGCCTGGCTCCCTCTGTAACGATTCCCCAGTGTCTTTCGATCCTACAGATGACTGTAGCAAACTTCCCAAATTTTTTCTTGGCCTCATACTCCCAAAGGAGTGCCTGACATTTGCCAGCCTAACGATACTCACATTCTGGGAAAAACCTCACTAACTATGCATATTTATCTACCACACATGGCAAATCCTTACAATTGCAGAACATCATATCGCACTTGTCATCTTTGAGGTACTGTAAGTATTTGGATTTGAGGGAAATATTCATCCTTGCTTGCTCTCTCCCATCTGAAGTCTATGGTGCTGCTGTTCCTTTCTCACATGTCCCTTCAAAGAGACAAGTGACACACAGACTCAATCACTCAGCAAACATATATGCTTTGACGTTTTCATCTTGCTGTTTACCTTCCAAATATTCCCCCTGAACCACAAATAAAGGCCTGCCATTCCTCATCCCCTCAGTCAAAGCAGTCCTTCGCTCCTTAGGCCCTGCAAGACCACCATGAACAAGAATCATGTCAGCAAGCAGAAGAAAAGCCTCAGTGTGCTCTTTTGTTCATACTGCTGCCCTCTAGTAACACTTCATGGCAACTGCAGCATAAGAATGGGACTGAGAAGAGGGCTGTCCTATGCAAATAATATCCTCCCATGCATACTTTCTTCTGAGACGGTCGGCGGCTTGTGCCGTGATACCGCCTCCAACAAATGGTCTTCAACCAAATTTTTAAAAAGCCCACCTGCCTTAGACGAAGGATTTTGCAACTCGAAGGAAGCACATGGGGACATCACCCTCATTTAGCAGGGTCCTAAATTGCCTGCTGTCAGCCTGTATACAGAACAAGGGCGTTCGTGAGCGTTCCTCAAAGGAAGGAGGTGGGTGATTAATTCACAGTGCCAGGGCAGGCCCAGCCCAGCCCAGCCCAGCCCAGCGCAGCGCAGCCCAGCCCGGCACAGCGCACTGCTGTGGAGGTCCATTCCTTCACATCCTGCAGCAGGCATGATGCAGACCTACTAGAGCAAAGGCTTGACTCTGCCCTTGTCTGTCTCTTAAAGAAAACAATCTTTCTAGCTTCTTATTGCACCTGATAAATGGACTCTAGCTTGCCTCAAACTTGACCCATCATTTCATTAGCCAGAGCTCATACTTCACCTTTATTTCTATCCAAGCTCACTGGCACCAAACCCCTGATTTGAGCGAGTTACTCACACCAAAATGAAAAATCACCATCATCCAACCTATTTTACAATAAGTGTAGCACCTTCCTCGCATTCTTGTGCTCAGTTATAACCCCCAATACCACAATTGCACTCTGCAATTCACCAAACGTAAAGGAAAAGGAATGAAGACATTGATAAAGGAAGACAAGGCCTTGTCCCTATTGCACCTACTTGAGAAATAGGGAGGTTGGTAGAAGGTCATGAGGGAAAACATTTGAAATTTTGGGACACACATGCCAAAAAGAGTGTCCACTTTTCTCCTCTGTTACCAAGTAATAAAAAATCTTAGCAAAAAAAAAAACATTCACTTTTTGAAAATTTCCACCTTGGGATACCTCTACAGCATTGGCAGGATTCGAACCCTGGCCTGTGAGGGCTGTCTGCACCAAAGGTACAAGACTTACCTTTGAGCTATAGCTCCTTAGTGGTCTAGAGGATTGCAGTAGTAACTATAAGCAACATGAAGGCCTTGGTGTCCTTCCCGGCGGCTTCCATTGCACATGAAAAGGATGACCATGACATAAGGACAATTTGATAGGCTACATACATGGAAACCAGTGTGGTCCAGTGGGTAAGTGCCTGCCTTCCATGCAGGCAACCAGGGTTCAAATCCCGGGTTCGGCACCAGGAGACTGATGGTGGCAGAGCAGAGGTAAGTTGGAGGTGGGCCTAAATGGCCAATTGGTAAGTAAAATGTGTCTGGGTGTTGTGTACGAGTGGAATCATGCCTAGTGAATGAGGGATTGCAGATTGGTTGGTAAGTAAAATAGGTGTGGCCTGAACAAAGACAGGTGAAAAAAAGGTAACAGGTGTTGTGTGCAGGAGGAGGAGGAGCCTAGTCAGAGTGGGTGGGGTCAGAGAGGAGGAGCCAGGTCAGAGAGGAAGGGTATAGGTGAAGCCTAGTCAGAGTGGGAGGGGTCAGAGAGGAGGAGTATAGGAGGAGCCAGGTCAGAGAGGAGGGGTATAGGTGAAGCCTAGTCAGAGTGGGTGGGGTTAGAGAGGAGGAGTATAGGAGGAGCTGGGTCAGAGAGGAGGGTTATAGGAGGAGCCTAGTCAGAGTGGGAGGGGTCAGAGAGGAGGAGTATAGGAGGAGCCTAGTCAGAGTGGGTGGGGTCAGAGAAGAGGAGCCAGGTCAGAGAGGAGGGGTATAGGTGAAGCCTAGTCAGAGTGGGTTGGGTTAGAGAGGAGGAGTATAGGAGGAGCTGGGTCAGAGAGGAGGGGTATAGGAGGAACCTAGTCAGAGTGGGAGGGGTCAGAGAGGAGGAGTATAGGAGGAGCCAGGTCAGAGAGGAGGGGTATAGGTGAAGCCTAGTCAGACTGGGTGGGGTCAGAGAGGAGGAGTATAGGAGGAGCTGGGTCAGAGAGGAGGGGTATAGGAGGAGCTGGGTCAGAGAGGAGGGGTATAGGAGGAGCCTAGTCAGAGTGGGAGGGGGTCAGAGAGGAGGAGTATAGGAGGAGCCAGGTCAGAGAGGAGGGGTATAGGTGAAGCCTAGTCAGAGTGGGTGGGGTTAGAGAGGAGGAGTATAGGAGGAGCTGGGTCATAGAGGAGGGGAATAGGAGGAGCCTAGTCAGAGTGGGAGGGGTTAGAGGGGAGGAGTATAGGAGGAGCTGGGTCAGAGAGGAGGGGTGTAGGAGGAGCCTAGTCAGAGTGGGAGGGGTCAGAGAGGAGGAGTATAGGAGGAGCCAGGTCAGAGAGGAGGGGTGTTGGTGGAGCCTTGTCAGAGTGGGAGGGGTCAGAGAGGAGGAGTATAGGCGGAGCCTGGGCAGAATGGGTGGGTGCAGAGGAAGGGGAGGAGGATCCTGACTTATTGTGGGGTACTGCAAATACTTTTTTACTGCACCCCCCTATACTCTCTGATTTCTGTTGGGAGGGGGCAGTCAAAATTTGGGGGAGCAGTATTAAAAGGTGCTTAGGCGCAACGTGAAGGCGATGGGGTGCACACAATGGCTTGGCTTCCAGGTACTTTTTGGGGGGCTACCATTAGTTTTTATTGCTCTGATCCTCCCTCATGGGGTGTACCCCAAATGGTTAGGGGCCACGGGGGGGGGGCAAGAAGCTGTTTGACAGTTTCTATTAACAACAGGGGTCACCATACGATTCTGCTGCAGTTATGGTATTGAAAGGTAAAACAAGGAGCATTTGGCTGTATTTTTGCAGGTGGGGTGCCCCAAAATGTTACTGCCAGCAGCAGCAGCAGCCCCCTTCCTCGCCACCCTGCAGATTGGTATAGGTACCTTTAGGACATTTCTGTTGAAAACAGAGGCTATAGCGAATCGCGCTACAAAATCCGAGAGCACTAACACTTGCTAAATAAAGGTGGCATCGGAGCATACGAATGAGGCAGGGAGAGGCTACTGTTGCAATTGGTTTGGTGGGTCATAGTGAATAACCTCGGCATGCAAATAGGCAGAAGTGTGAGGATTGGCGGTGTCTGTAGAGAATTTTGGCATGCTCTTCAGTTGATGTTTTCCTCCTTGAACTACAGAGGAAAGGCCTGGCCTCACTGTTGGGCAAAACATGTATTTATGATTTTAAGAAGTGTAGTCTGGATGTACTGAGAGGGCCTGTACAGTACGGTAAATGCCTGTATACCCCTGCAATGTGCATCCAACTGTCACTTGAGATTGAACAGCGAACGAAGCAGCTGGGTTACTGACTGAATGTAAATGGAAGGCACATAGGAAGGGTGTTTGTGGTCACTCAAATGATTGAAACCTGGTTGATGCACTACCAAAGCTGGGGTACCAGGGGGAAACATTTGAGGGGTATTGAGATGGTGGTGTCCAGAGGTCAAAATATGTTTCAGAGACACAGAGGTACTGCGGTCCTGGTCCCACATTGGGGGTAGACAAAAGTCCATGCTAAAGATTTCTGTCCAACTGTTACCACATTTTGTGCAGCCTGGCTCCCTCTGTAACGATTCCCCAGTGTCTTTCGATCCTACAGATGACTGTAGCAAACTTCCCAAATTTTTTCTTGGCCTCATACTCCCAAAGGAGTGCCTGACATTTGCCAGCCTAACGATACTCACATTCTGGGAAAAACCTCACTAACTATGCATATTTATCTACCACACATGGCAAATCCTTACAATTGCAGAACATCATATCGCACTTGTCATCTTTGAGGTACTGTAAGTATTTGGATTTGAGGGAAATATTCATCCTTGCTTGCTCTCTCCCATCTGAAGTCTATGGTGCTGCTGTTCCTTTCTCACATGTCCCTTCAAAGAGACAAGTGACACACAGACTCAATCACTCAGCAAACATATATGCTTTGACGTTTTCATCTTGCTGTTTACCTTCCAAATATTCCCCCTGAACCACAAATAAAGGCCTGCCATTCCTCATCCCCTCAGTCAAAGCAGTCCTTCGCTCCTTAGGCCCTGCAAGACCACCATGAACAAGAATCATGTCAGCAAGCAGAAGAAAAGCCTCAGTGTGCTCTTTTGTTCATACTGCTGCCCTCTAGTAACACTTCATGGCAACTGCAGCATAAGAATGGGACTGAGAAGAGGGCTGTCCTATGCAAATAATATCCTCCCATGCATACTTTCTTCTGAGACGGTCGGCGGCTTGTGCCGTGATACCGCCTCCAACAAATGGTCTTCAACCAAATTTTAAAAAAGCCCACCTGCCTTAGACGAAGGATTTTGCAACTCGAAGGAAGCACATGGGGACATCACCCTCATTTAGCAGGGTCCTAAATTGCCTGCTGTCAGCCTGTATACAGAACAAGGGCGTTCGTGGGCGTTCGTGAGCGTTCCTCAAAGGAAGGAGGTGGGTGATTAATTCACAGTGCCAGGGCAGGCCCAGCCCAGCGCAGCCCAGCCCGGCACAGCGCACTGCTGTGGAGGTCCATTCCTTCACATCCTGCAGCAGGCATGATGCAGACCTACTAGAGCAAAGGCTTGACTCTGCCCTTGTCTGTCTCTTAAAGAAAACAATCTTTTTAGCTTCTTATTGCACCTGATAAATGGACTCTAGCTTGCCTCAAACTTGACCCATCATTTCATTAGCCAGAGCTCATACTTCACCTTTATTTCTATCCAAGCTCACTGGCACCAAACCCCTGATTTGAGCGAGTTACTCACACCAAAATGAAAAATCACCATCATCCAACCTATTTTACAATAAGTGTAGCACCTTCCTCGCATTCTTGTGCTCAGTTATAACCCCCAATACCACAATTGCACTCTGCAATTCACCAAACTTAAAGGAAAAGGAATGAAGACATTGATAAAGGAAGACAAGGCCTTGTCCCTATTGCACCTACTTGAGAAATAGGGAGGTTGGTAGAAGGTCATGAGGGAAAACATTTGAAATTTTGGGACACACATGCCAAAAAGAGTGTCCACTTTTCTCCTCTGTTACCAAGTAAAAAAAAATCTTAGCAAAAAAAAAAACATTCACTTTTTGAAAATGTCCACCTTGGGATACCTCTACAGCATTGGCAGGATTCGAACCCTGGCCTGTGAGGGCTGTCTGCACCAAAGGTACAAGACTTACCTTTGAGCTATAGCTCCTTAGTGGTCTAGCGGATTGCAGTAGTAACTATAAGCAACATGAAGGCCTTGGTGTCCTTCCCGGCGGCTTCCATTGCACATGAAAAGGATGACCATGACATAAGGACAATTTGTTGGCTACATACATGGAAACCAGTGTGGTCCAGTGGGTAAGTGCCTGCCTTCCATGCAGGCAACCAGGGTTCAAATCCCGGGTTCGGCACCAGGTGACTGATGGTGGCAGAGCAGAGGTAAGTTGGAGGTGGGCCTAAATGGCCAATTGGTAAGTAAAATGTGTCTGGGTGTTGTGTACGAGTGGAATCATGCCTAGTGAATGAGGGATTGCAGATTGGTTGGTAAGTAAAATAGGTGTGGCCTGAACAGAGACAGGTGAAAGAAAGGTAACAGGTGTTGTGTGCAGGAGGAGGAGGAGCCTAGTCAGAGTGGGTGGGGTCAGAGAGGAGGAGCCAGGTCAGAGAGGAAGGGTATAGGTGAAGCCTAGTCAGAGTGGGAGGGGTCAGAGAGGAGGAGGATAGGAGGAGCTGGGTCAGAGAGGAGGGGTATAGGAGGAGCCTAGTCAGAGTGGGAGGGGTCAGAGAGTAGGAGTATAGGAGGAGCCTAGTCAGAGTGGGTGGGGTCAGAGAGGAGGAGCCAGGTCAGAGAGGAGGGGTATAGGTGAAGCCTAGTCAGAGTGGGTGGGGTTAGAGAGGAGGAGCTGGGTCAGAGAGGAGGGGTATAGAAGGAGCCTAGTCAGAGTGGGAGGGGTCAGAGAGGAGGAGTATAGTAGGAGCCTAGTCAGAGTGCGTGGGGTCAGAGAGGAGGAGCCAGGTCAGAGAGGAGGGGTATAGGTGAAGCCTAGTCAGACTGGGTGGGGTCAGAGAGGAGGAGTATAGGAGGAGCTGGGTCAGAGAGGAGGGGTATAGGAGGAGCTGGGTCAGAGAGGAGGGGTATAGGAGGAGCCTAGTCAGAGTGGGAGGGGGTCAGAGAGGAGGAGTATAGGAGGAGCCAGGTCAGAGAGGAGGGGTATAGGTGAAGCCTAGTCAGAGTGGGTGGGGTTAGAGAGGAGGAGTATAGGAGGAGCTGGGTCATAGAGGAGGGGAATAGGAGGAGCCTAGTCAGAGTGGGAGGGGTTAGAGGGGAGGAGTATAGGAGGAGCTGGGTCAGAGAGGAGGGGTGTAGGAGGAGCCTAGTCAGAGTGGGAGGGGTCAGAGAGGAGGAGTATAGGAGGAGCCAGGTCAGAGAGGAGGGGTGTTGGTGGAGCCTTGTCAGAGTGGGAGAGGAGGAGTATAGGCGGAGCCTGGGCAGAATGGGTGGGTGCAGAGGAAGGGGAGGAGGATCCTGACTTATTGTGGGGTACTGCAAATACTTTTTTACTGCACCCCCCTATACTCTCTGATTTCTGTTGGGAGGGGGCAGTCAAAATTTGGGGGAGCAGTATTAAAAGGTGCTTAGGCGCAACGTGAAGGCGATGGGGTGCACACAATGGCTTGGCTTCCAGGTACTTTTTGGGGGGCTACCATTAGTTTTTATTGCTCTGATCCTCCCTCATGGGGTGTACCCCAAATGGTTAGGGGCCACGGGGGGGCAAGAAGCTGTTTGACAGTTTCTATTAACAACAGGGGTCACCATACGATTCTGCTGCAGTTATGGTATTGAAAGGTAAAACAAGGAGCATTTGGCTGTATTTTTGCAGGTGGGGTGCCCCAAAATGTTACTGCCAGCAGCAGCAGCAGCCCCCTTCCTCGCCACCCTGCAGATTGGTATAGGTACCTTTAGGACATTTCTGTTGAAAACAGAGGCTATAGCGAATCGCGCTACAAAATCCGAGAGCACTAACACTTGCTAAATAAAGGTGGCATCGGAGCATACGAATGAGGCAGGGAGAGGCTACTGTTGCAATTGGTTTGGTGGGTCATAGTGAATAACCTCGGCATTCAAATAGGCAGAAGTGTGAGGATTGGCAGTGTCTGTAGAGAATTTTGGCATGCTCTTCAGTTGATGTTTTCCTCCTTGAACTACAGAGGAAAGGCCTGGCCTTACTGTTGGGCAAAACATGTATTTATGATTTTAAGAAGTGTAGTCTGGATGTACTGAGAGGGCCTGTACAGTACGGTAAATGCCTGTATACCCCTGCAATGTGCATCCAACTGTCACTTGAGATTGAACAGCGAACGAAGCAGCTGGGTTACTGACTGAATGTAAATGGAAGGCACATAGGAAGGGTGTTTGCGGTCACTCAAATGATTGAAACCTGGTTGATGCACTACCAAAGCTGGGGTACCAGGGGGGAACATTTATGGGGTATTGAGATGGTGGTGTCCAGAGGTCAAAATATGTTTCAGAGACACAGAGGTACTGCGGTCCTGGTCCCACATTGGGGGTAGACAAAAGTCCATGCTAAAGATTTCTGTCCAACTGTTACCACATTTTGTTCAGCCTGGCTCCCTCTGTAACGATTCCCCAGTGTCTTTCGATCCTACAGATGACTGTAGCAAACTTCCCAAATTTTTTCTTGGCCTCATACTCCCAAAGGAGTGCCTGACATTTGCCAGCCTAACGATACTCACATTCTGGGAAAAACCTCACTAACTATGCATATTTATCTACCACACATGGCAAATCCTTACAATTGCAGAACATCATATCGCACTTGTCATCTTTGAGGTACTGTAAGTATTTGGATTTGAGGGAAATATTCATCCTTGCTTGCTCTCTCCCATCTGAAGTCTATGGTGCTGCTGTTCCTTTCTCACATGTCCCTTCAAAGAGACAAGTGACACACAGACTCAATCACTCAGCAAACATATATGCTTTGACGTTTTCATCTTGCTGTTTACCTTCCAAATATTCCCCCTGAACCACAAATAAAGGCATGCCATTCCTCATCCCCTCAGTCAAAGCAGTCCTTCGCTCCTTAGGCCCTGCAAGACCACCATGAACAAAAATCATGTCAGCAAGCAGAAGAAAAGCCTCAGTGTGCTCTTTTGTTCATACTGCTGCCCTCTAGTAACACTTCATGGCAACTGCAGCATAAGAATGGGACTGAGAAGAGGGCTGTCCTATGCAAATAATATCCTCCCATGCATACTTTCTTCTGAGACGGTCGGCGGCTTATGCCGTGATACCGCCTCCAACAAATGGTCTTCAACCAAATTTTAAAAAAGCCCACCTGCCTTAGACGAAGGATTTTGCAACTCGAAGGAAGCACATGGGGACATCACCCTCATTTAGCAGGGTCCTAAATTGCCTGCTGTCAGCCTGTATACAGAACAAGGGCGTTCGTGGGCGTTCGTGAGCGTTCCTCAAAGGAAGGAGGTGGGTGATTAATTCACAGTGCCAGGGCAGGCCCAGCCCAGCCCAGCCCAGCCCAGCCCAGCGCAGCCCACCCGGCACAGCGCACTGCTGTGGAGGTCCATTCCTTCACATCCTGCAGCAGGCATGATGCAGACCTACTAGAGCAAAGGCTTGACTCGGCCGCTCGCATTGAGGTTTTTGTGTTTCAACGCCCTAGCTGTTTCCAGACCAGCGCTACAGGAGTAGCAACAGAAAAACGCCACTTACCATTGCCAAGAGAGAGGAGGAAGCCAACGCGAGGCCGCAGAGGAGGTGAGAGGCGCGGCCCCGGGACTGCGAGGAACAGCGCTAAAATCCATCAGCTGTTTCCTCTTCCCGAGTGAGCCGCGCCCCCTCCCAGTGCCCGCCCCCATCAGCCTATAACCTCTCGCGGCCCCCGCTTCGCGGGTGCCGCTCGCATTGAGGTTTTTGTGTTTCAACTCCCTAGCTGTTTCCAGACCAGCGCTACAGGAGTAGCAACAGAAAAACGCCACTTACCATTGCCAAGAGAGAGGAGGAAGCCAACGCGAGGCCGCAGAGGAGGTGAGAGGCGCGGCCCCGGGACTGCGAGGAACAGCGCTAAAATCCATCAGCTGTTTCCTCTTCCCGAGTGAGCCGCGCCCCCTCCCAGTGCCCGCCCCCATCAGCCTATAACCTCTCGCGGCCCCCGCTTCGCGGGAGCCGCTCGCATTGAGGTTTTTGTGTTTCAACGCCCTAGCTGTTTCCAGACCAGCGCTACAGGAGTAGCAACAGAAAAACGCCACTTACCATTGCCAAGAGAGAGGAGGAAGCCAACGCGAGGCCGCAGAGGAGGTGAGAGGCGCGGCCCCGGGACTGCGAGGAACAGCGCTAAAATCCATCAGCTGTTTCCTCTTACCGAGTGAGCCGCGCCCCCTCCCAGTGCCCGCCCCCATCAGCCTATAACCTCTCGCGGCCCCCGCTTCGCGGGTGCCGCTCGCATTGAGGTTTTTGTGTTTCAACGCCCTAGCTGTTTCCAGACCAGCGCTACAGGAGTAGCAACAGAAAAACGCCACTTACCATTGCCAAGAGAGAGGAGGAAGCCAACGCGAGGCCGCAGAGGAGGTGAGAGGCGCGGCCCCGGGACTGCGAGGAACAGCGCTAAAATCCATCAGCTGTTTCCTCTTCCCGAGTGAGCCGCGCCCCCTCCCAGTGCCCGCCCCCTTTCAAAGCTCAGCAACTTAAGCAAGCCCCTCTACGCGCCACGCGGGACGCGCGCGGGCCGAAGCCCGGGGCGAAGCCCGGGCCAAGGGCGGGCCCGTTGTTGCCCGTTAGTGACCGGCAGAGACCGGACCGGGCTACCCCCCTTTTCAAATCTTTGCCATAGTAGTAGCAAATAGCAGCAGTATGTCACCGAAAACCAGGAGCACTACAAAGACTAAATCAAAGCACGCACAAGAGGTCGCTCTAATCACGGGTCCCATTGATCTTTTTATATCACGGACCCATGAGGCAATAAACAAGAGTATCGCCCTGATGGAGAAAAGAGTGTCATTAGACCTCACGATCGCAAATGCTAAACGTTCCTCCTTAGGCGCCATTGCAAACGCCACTTCTCCAATATACCTCAATTCACAAAATTGTTCCCTTCCTGTGACTCTGCCAGCCCCAGATATAAATACCGTCCCATCAATAGTGGATCTGTCCGTAACACAATCCGAGACAGACCCCTCGGAATACACAGACGACTTGGAAGCAACTCCAGATCTGGCGATTTGCCAAACTCAGGGGGAAATAAGTGAAAATACGAACTTCCACCCCAGAGAAGAAAGGGAGGGAGCTATCCCTAAACAAAGTAACATAATTCCATCTAGCATTACTGCTACTACCGCCTCTTGCCTAGATCATGTTTCAACCCATGTACATTCCACAACCCAACTAAACGTACTCCCTCCCCCTGTAACAACTCTACCACGTATGAAAACCTCACCTGAGGTACCTGAAAACTCCTGTAAAACGTGTAAAGTCACGGCGCAAGTTGTGACGACAATAAAAGATCTCCTTTTCCAGCACTTAAAACCCATCCAACTCAGTATTAGAAATGTAGAAGCTCAGCTGAATATCATCACTGCAACACTCCTTGACACCAACACGCGCATAGAAGTAAAGGGCAAGCGAAATCCACCGCAGCAACCCAAAACGCAAACCCAAGCGCAATCACGTAAAACAGCCAACTGTTCAAATCCAACCAATATACCCCACAAAAGCCATCACCAAAATCCCACAAATCAAAACCCTCCACCCCCAATGCCCAAACCACAACGAAGTAACACCCCGGTTGTATCAAACCATCAACCGAAAAACACAGACTCAGCTACCTTAGATACCCCAGGAATAACGGCCAATAACAATAATACAAACAAGGTCCAATCTGGTATAGAGCAAGCTCCCCTGTCACAAAAACTAGCAGTCCCTCAGCCATCCCCAGGGAACAAGACGAATAAACCACCACCAAAAAAGCGCCCAGCTCATTTGCCCCCAGGAGCTACCCCTTATACTATAGTTCTCACAGGTGTACCTGAGTTAACTGATGACACTCCCGAAACTGCATGGTCATTAAAGAACAAGGTCATGCAGTGGCTAAGTATTAACAGGCCTTTAGAGTCCCACATTTCGGGAGGAATTTCTACAGCCCGTAGGGTAACCTGGGTAGGAAAAACCACGAAAACAATTCGCGGAGACTGCATCATAGTAACATGCAGAGATCCCTCCGCAGTGGATTATATCTGCTCTTGGCCATCTCTTGAAAAAAAGGGAGGGATTGACGCTCGTCACCTCTCGTTTTTCTACCCCCCAGCGAGGCAGCACCGTAACGCCCCGCCATGGTCCTGGCACCAAACTCCCAGGGAACCATGGAACCAAGAGCCATGGGATCACCAGGAGCATACCCATGAACATGTTGGTAGAAGCGGGCCGAGAGAGTGGCCGAGGCAGTACTGGCAAGAAAGACCCTACCAAGCCTATGAAGGCTGGCAGGGCTTCCCGACCCAAAATCGCTTTAATTGTTTGGAGATGGTCGATTGACCACTCAGGGAGGGACCCAGCTATACGGAACCCCACTTCAAAACTAAAGTAGCAAAATCAGTACAATACTCAATATCCTCAGAACCCCTTTTTGAACATGATAACAATCCATCACAGATAGCACTAGCTATTAGCAGGAATGCTATGATAAAAGCCGCCCAAGCAAACTCTCCACCAAGAGGCGAAACCACCTCTGGTTCGTGCCATAAGCCTCCATTAGCCTCTAGGGCCCCAGCTGAACCCCACCAGGCAATTTCGCAAGAACCATTAGAACCTATGCATGCAAATACCTTGCCAACTATACCAACCACTCAAACGGCAACTGCGGAACCGGGTGTATCAATAGTTTACTGGAATATCGCAGGTATGACCTCAAAAATAACATCATCCTTATGGCTTGACACAGCAAAGCAACATCATATACTGTGTCTGCAAGAAACCTGGTGCACAACTCCATTGCATCTCGTAGGTTATAAAACCATCTTCACCCAGGCAATATCCGGTAACATGGGCAGACCAAAAGGAGGTCTTGCAATCCATATCGCCAACACCCTCCCACTTAGAGTGAAACTGCTAAAGGAGTCATCCACCTTCCAAATTATCCAAATTATCCAGGACATGCAGACAGCAGCACTTGCGGGTAGCAAGTTCATACTCATAAACTACTACAACAATCAGCCTTCTCTGAAATGCTGGTCTAGTTTAGTTGAGATAGTCGCATTCTTAATCTCCATACAACGGGATAATAAAACCTCTCCCACTTATTATATCTGGGGCGGTGACTTTAACTCTCCCATGTGTCTGAATCACAAAAATGGTAACTGTGGTCTCCAGAATGAACTCGGCAATCCCATTCCTCACTTTGCACACTCGTTATGCGGAAACAAACTTAACGAAACCCTCTTCTCTTTAGATTTGGACTTTGTAAATGAACTAGTCGATCCGCATTATGACTATATGCCCACCTTTCATGGGCGAGGATGTGCTACAACTATTGATTACATAATAGCATCAAACTCACTAAAAGGTCAATTAACAAACTATGAAATTGGGACCAATCCAATAAGTGATCACTACCCGCTCAGCGTGACAATCACCATGATGCGAAAAGGAACACATCTCGCAAAACCTAGCTCCCTTGCACAACATCTAGTGTCCATGAAGAAGCTGAATGGGTACACGATCAAATGGGCAAAAATCGACCCTGCAGTGATGACACAGAGGATCTGCGAAAAAACCCATCACTGGATAGCCAAATGTATGTCACCAGAAGAGCCGCCAGAAACGATCGTCAGCTGCTTCCAAAATATTCAAGAAACAATAAGGGACGAATTATTTGTTAACTTGAAAAATAAGACCAAGCTCCCGACCACGAGGTGGTTTGATTCCACCTGTCGAAAGGCACTCACCGCCCTAAAAGAAGCCTTGCATAAGCCCACGAGAGACGTGGATGAAATCTCTCAACTGAGGAAAAATTATAACTCTGCTCGGAAAGATCGGAAAAACCAGATCAAACGAGAACTTTGGTTGCGCCTACATGACAGCGCCCAAAGGAAAGACAGTACCACATTCTGGGAAGTCGTGAGATCCCCATTCATGGCCAACAGTACTGATCATGACCATCTAGACGTGGCAATAACAGAGGCCGAATGGGTTCTTCATTTTACAAAAATTTTTGGAAACCCTCACGATACATCACCAAGTACACCAACCAATGATCTCCATGCGGAGCAAAACGATAATTACCCGATCAATATTCGTTTTTCCCTCAACGAAATTACAAAAGCAATCAAGGCCTCAAAAACTGGAAAGGCCCCAGGACCCGATGGGGTCCCAATGGACGTGTTCCTTTACGACGTGGACTTTTGGTCGAAAATAATCTTACGGGCCATGTCAGCAGCAACCTCTATTGGCCTCTTCAAATCTTGGTCTACCTCAATTCTATTACCAATATTTAAAAAAGGCGACCGCAATGACCCCGCATGCTACCGACCAATTTCCCTTCTGGACTCCATGGGCAAAATTGCAGGTCGATTACTCCTGGACCGATTGCAATCTTGGGCCCGGGAGAACAACATCATAACCGACCTGCAATATGGCTTCCAGAAGGGGCTTGGAACCGTGGAGCAGGCCCTCAACCTTGTTCTCTTGGCTGGAAAATATGCCTGCGCCAAAGGAGGAAATATTTTCCTTGTTTATGTCGATCTAAGCGCGGCATTTGACTGTGTCCAGCACGCGAAGCTTTGGCAATTATTATCAGATCTTGGCGTAGACCCGGCCATACTCACTTTTCTAAGAGAACTTTATTCAGCGGCAGAGGGTCGAGTTCGTTTTGGCACCAGTGGAGAACTGTCGCGACCCTTCCAAATCAAGAAGGGAGTAAGACAGGGGTGTGTACTGGCCCCATTCCTGTTCAACCTATACACTAACGGGCTTGAGCAGGCAATGCTGAAAGGGTGCCAGGACCTCCCGCAGATAAATCGTCGGCCGATACCTACTCTCCTTTACGCCGACGACTCAGTAATTTTAGCGCGTACTCTAAATCAACTTCAGTCACAACTTGATAAATATATTTCATTTATGGATTCACTTGATCTCAAAATCAACATAAAAAAGACATTTACAATGTCAATTGGCCCAAGGACAAAAACGATCAAGCCCATAATGGTTAATAATAACAAACTTGAAAAAACCTCGATATACCCATACCTGGGCATCCTAGTGGACGATGAACTGAAATGGCAAAAGGCAATTGAAGCCAGAAACTTACACTTTCGTCGAGCATCTTCCGTACTAACCTCCTTTTCGAGGAAAATGGGGAAACCTGCACCTTCTGAACTTTTAACTATTTATTACGCAAAATGCCACAGTGTGGCCACGTATGGAGCTGGAATCTGGGGCTACGGACGCATTGATCAGCTCCAGGTCACGGAAAATGCCTTCATAAAGTATATTTTAGCCCTCCCACGAAGCTCCCCGATATTTGCCTCACATCGGGCGCTTGGCATGGATTACATTGTTGACACTATTCGGTGCCAGCCAATTTTACTGTGGCATCGGATATGGTGCAATCCTGAATGCCACTTAACCCGCTCCCTCATTACTGACTGTATAGGCCTGACAAATTGGCGGAAAATCCCGTGGCTAAATTACGTATGCAACTTCCTTAAAGACATGGAGTGCGAGCAGTACTTTGACGAGCCACCTTCAGTCGAAGATATCTCTAGGAAAAAACTAAAACAAATGTGCTTGGGCCATTTGAGAGACCTCAGCAACCAGGCAGAGATCACCAAATCGCAAAACGAAAAAATATGTGCTCAACAGGAGGGAAAAACCATACAGCCTTATTTGACATACTTTTTAACCAACTATGAAAAGTACCTTCTCACAAGACTGCGCTTTGATGTATTTTTTCGGCTGGTGTCCTTCCCGGAGACGCAAAATTGGTCTCCTAATATGATGAGGTGTCCTTGTGACGGAGTCTCGATACAAAGTACGATTCACGTCGTTCTCTTCTGCAAATACTACAAATCCGCAAGGAAGACATGGATCCTCCCAATTCTTCGTTCCAGTGGACTAAGGCAGTCCTACCCAGCACTCTCCTATTTACAATCCTTAAAAACGCCACACGAAGCCAAATGTATAGCGACTTTTCTGAAATCAGTCATAACTATACGCCGTAACATTCCTAGTTAAATAGACAAAACTACAACTATAAAGAATGTTTTTATTTTGTTTTAATGATGCTCCTTTTTTTTCCCCTCAATAATGACCTAAAATCCTCGTTTGATTTCGTATTTTCTGCATTTGTAACTTTTTAAACTGTACTTTTTATGGTTATCGAATTTTATAACCGAATAAAAGTTGTTGAAACTGACTCTGCCCTTGTCTGTCTCTTAAAGAAAACAATCTTTCTAGCTTCTTATTGCACCTGATAAATGGACTCTAGCTTGCCTCAAACTTGACCCATCATTTCATTAGCCAGAGCTCATACTTCACCTTTATTTCTATCCAAGCTCACTGGCACCAAACCCCTGATTTGAGCGAGTTACTCACACCAAAATGAAAAATCACCATCATCCAACCTATTTTACAATAAGTGTAGCACCTTCCTCGCATTCTTGTGCTCAGTTATAACCCCCAATACCACAATTGCACTCTGCAATTCACCAAACTTAAAGGAAAAGGAATGAAGACATTGATAAAGGAAGACAAGGCCTTGTCCCTATTGCACCTACTTGAGAAATAGGGAGGTTGGTAGAAGGTCATGAGGGAAAACATTTGAAATTTTGGGACACACATGCCAAAAAGAGTGTCCACTTTTATCCTCTGTTACCAAGTAAAAAAAAATCTTAGCAAAAAAAAAAACATTAACTTTTTGAAAATTTCCACCTTGGGATACCTCTACAGCATTGGCAGGATTCGAACCCTGGCCTGTGAGGGCTGTCTGCACCAAAGGTACAAGACTTACCTTTGAGCTATAGCTCCTTAGTGGTCTAGAGGATTGCAGTAGTAACTATAAGCAACATGAAGGCCTTGGTGTCCTTCCCGGCGGCTTCCATTGCACATGAAAAGGATGACCATGACATAAGGACAATTTGATAGGCTACATACATGGAAACCAGTGTGGTCCAGTGGGTAAGTGCCTGCCTTCCATGCAGGCAACCAGGGTTCAAATCCCGGGTTCGGCACCAGGTGACTGATGGTGGCAGAGCAGAGGTAAGTTGGAGGTGGGCCTAAATGGCCAATTGGTAAGTAAAATGTGTCTGGGTGTTGTGTACGAGTGGAATCATGCCTAGTGAATGAGGGATTGCAGATTGGTTGGTAAGTAAAATAGGTGTGGCCTGAACAGAGACAGGTGAAAGAAAGGTAACAGGTGTTGTGTGCAGGAGGAGGAGGAGCCTAGTCAGAGTGGGTGGGGTCAGAGAGGAGGAGCCAGGTCAGAGAGGAAGGGTATAGGTGAAGCCTAGTCAGAGTGGGTGGGGTTAGAGAGGAGGAGTATAGGAGGAGCTGGGTCAGAGAGGAGGGGTATAGGAGGAGCCTAGTGGGAGGGGTCAGAGAGGAGGAGTATAGGAGGAGCCAGGTCAGAGAGGAGGGGTGTAGGTGGAGCCTTGTCAGAGTGGGAGGGGTCAGAGAGGAGGAGTATAGGCGGAGCCTGGGCAGAGAGGAGGGGTATAGGAGGAGCCTAGTCAGAGTGGAGGGGAATAGGAGGAGCCTAGTCAGAGTGGGAGGGGTGTAGGAGGAGCCTTGTCAGAGTGGGAGGGGTCAGAGAGGAGGAGTATAGGCGGAGCCTGGGCAGAATGGGTGGGTTCAGAGAGCAGAGGAAGGGGAGGAGGATCCTGACTTATTGTGGGGTACTGCAAATACTTTTTTACTGCACCCCCCTATACTCTCTGATTTCTGTTGGGAGGGGGCAGTCAAAATTTGGGGGAGCAGTATTAAAAGGTGCTTAGGCGCAACGTGAAGGCGATGGGGTGCACACAATGGCTTGGCTTCCAGGTACTTTTTGGGGGGCTACCATTAGTTTTTATTGCTCTGATCCTCCCTCATGGGGTGTACCCCAAATGGTTAGGGGCCACGGGGGGGGGCAAGAAGCTGTTTGACAGTTTCTATTAACAACAGGGGTCACCATACGATTCTGCTGCAGTTATGGTATTGAAAGGTAAAACAAGGAGCATTTGGCTGTATTTTTGCAGGTGGGGTGCCCCAAAATGTTACTGCCAGCAGCAGCAGCAGCCCCCTTCCTCGCCACCCTGCAGATTGGTATAGGTACCTTTAGGACATTTCTGTTGAAAACAGAGGCTATAGCGAATCGCGCTACAAAATCCGAGAGCACTAACACTTGCTAAATAAAGGTGGCATCGGAGCATACGAATGAGGCAGGGAGAGGCTACTGTTGCAATTGGTTTGGTGGGTCATAGTGAATAACCTCGGCATGCAAATAGGCAGAAGTGTGAGGATTGGCAGTGTCTGTAGAGAATTTTGGCATGCTCTTCAGTTGATGTTTTCCTCCTTGAACTACAGAGGAAAGGCCTGGCCTTACTGTTGGGCAAAACATGTATTTATGATTTTAAGAAGTGTAGTCTGGATGTACTGAGAGGGCCTGTACAGTACGGTAAATGCCTGTATACCCCTGCAATGTGCATCCAACTGTCACTTGAGATTGAACAGCGAACGAAGCAGCTGGGTTACTGACTGAATGTAAATGGAAGGCACATAGGAAGGGTGTTTGTGGTCACTCCAATGATTGAAACCTGGTTGATGCACTACCAAAGCTGGGGTACCAGGGGGAAACATTTGAGGGGTATTGAGATGGTGGTGTCCAGAGGTCAAAATATGTTTCAGAGACACAGAGGTACTGCGGTCCTGGTCCCACATTGGGGGTAGACAAAAGTCCATGCTAAAGATTTCTGTCCAACTGTTACCACATTTTGTGCAGCCTGGCTCCCTCTGTAACGATTCCCCAGTGTCTTTCGATCCTACAGATGACTGTAGCAAACTTCCCAAATTTTTTCTTGGCCTCATACTCCCAAAGGAGTGCCTGACATTTGCCAGCGTAACAATACTCACATTCTGGGAAAAACCTCACTAACTATGCATATTTATCTACCACACATGGCAAATCCTTACAATTGCAGAACATCATATCGCACTTGTCATCTTTGAGGTACTGTAAGTATTTGGATTTGAGGGAAATATTCATCCTTGCTTGCTCTCTCCCATCTGAAGTCTATGGTGCTGCTGTTCCTTTCTCACATGTCCCTTCAAAGAGACAAGTGACACACAGACTCAATCACTCAGCAAACATATATGCTTTGACGTTTTCATCTTGCTGTTTACCTTCCAAATATTCCCCCTGAACCACAAATAAAGGCCTGCCATTCCTCATCCCCTCAGTCAAAGCAGTCCTTCGCTCCTTAGGCCCTGCAAGACCACCATGAACAAGAATCATGTCAGCAAGCAGAAGAAAAGCCTCAGTGTGCTCTTTTGTTCATACTGCTGCCCTCTACTAACACTTCATGGCAACTGCAGCATAAGAATGGGACTGAGAAGAGGGCTGTCCTATGCAAATAATATCCTCCCATGCATACTTTCTTCTGAGACGGTCGGCGGCTTGTGCCGTGATACCGCCTCCAACAAATGGTCTTCAACCAAATTTTAAAAAAGCCCACCTGCCTTAGACGAAGGATTTTGCAACTCGAAGGAAGCACATGGGGACATCACCCTCATTTAGCAGGGTCCTAAATTGCCTGCTGTCAGCCTGTATACAGAACAAGGGCGTTCGTGGGCGTTCGTGAGCGTTCCTCAAAGGAAGGAGGTGGGTGATTAATTCACAGTGCCAGGGCAGGCCCAGCCCAGCGCAGCCCAGCCCGGCACAGCGCACTGCTGTGGAGGTCCATTCCTTCACATCCTGCAGCAGGCATGATGCAGACCTACTAGAGCAAAGGCTTGACTCTGCCCTTGTCTGTCTCTTAAAGAAAACAATCTTTCTAGCTTCTTATTGCACCTGATAAATGGACTCTAGCTTGCCTCAAACTTGACCCATCATTTCATTAGCCAGAGCTCATACTTGACCTTTATTTCTATCCAAGCTCACTGGCACCAAACCCCTGATTTGAGCGAGTTACTCACACCAAAATGAAAAATCACCATCATCCAACCTATTTTACAATAAGTGTAGCACCTTCCTCGCATTCTTGTGCTCAGTTATAACCCCCAATACCACAATTGCACTCTGCAATTCACCAAACTTAAAGGAAAAGGAATGAAGACATTGATAAAGGAAGACAAGGCCTTGTCCCTATTGCACCTACTTGAGAAATAGGGAGGTTGGTAGAAGGTCATGAGGGAAAACATTTGAAATTTTGGGACACACATGCCAAAAAGAGTGTCCACTTTTCTCCTCTGTTACCAAGTAAAAAAAAATCTTAGCAAAAAAAAAAACATTCACTTTTTGAAAATGTCCACCTTGGGATACCTCTACAGCATTGGCAGGATTCGAACCCTGGCCTGTGAGGGCTGTCTGCACCAAAGGTACAAGACTTACCTTTGAGCTATAGCTCCTTAGTGGTCTAGCGGATTGCAGTAGTAACTATAAGCAACATGAAGGCCTTGGTGTCCTTCCCGGCGGCTTCCATTGCACATGAAAAGGATGACCATGACATAAGGACAATTTGTTGGCTACATACATGGAAACCAGTGTGGTCCAGTGGGTAAGTGCCTGCCTTCCATGCAGGCAACCAGGGTTCAAATCCCGGGTTCGGCACCAGGTGACTGATGGTGGCAGAGCAGAGGTAAGTTGGAGGTGGGCCTAAATGGCCAATTGGTAAGTAAAATGTGTCTGGGTGTTGTGTACGAGTGGAATCATGCCTAGTGAATGAGGGATTGCAGATTGGTTGGTAAGTAAAATAGGTGTGGCCTGAACAGAGACAGGTGAAAGAAAGGTAACAGGTGTTGTGTGCAGGAGGAGGAGGAGCCTAGTCAGAGTGGGTGGGGTCAGAGAGGAGGAGCCAGGTCAGAGAGGAAGGGTATAGGTGAAGCCTAGTCAGAGTGGGAGGGGTCAGAGAGGAGGAGGATAGGAGGAGCTGGGTCAGAGAGGAGGGGTATAGGAGGAGCCTAGTCAGAGTGGGAGGGGTCAGAGAGTAGGAGTATAGGAGGAGCCTAGTCAGAGTGGGTGGGGTCAGAGAGGAGGAGCCAGGTCAGAGAGGAGGGGTATAGGTGAAGCCTAGTCAGAGTGGGTGGGGTTAGAGAGGAGGAGCTGGGTCAGAGAGGAGGGGTATAGAAGGAGCCTAGTCAGAGTAGGAGGGGTCAGAGAGGAGGAGTATAGTAGGAGCCTAGTCAGAGTGCGTGGGGTCAGAGAGGAGGAGCCAGGTCAGAGAGGAGGGGTATAGGTGAAGCCTAGTCTGGGTGGGGTTAGAGAGGAGGAGTATAGGAGGAGCCAGGTCAGAGAGGAGGGGTGTAGGTGGAGCCTTGTCAGAGTGGGAGGGGTCGCAGAGGAAGGGGAGGAGGATCCTGACTTATTGTGGGGTACTGCAAATACTTTTTTACTGTACCCCCCTATACTCTCTGATTTCTGTTGGGAGGGGGCAGTCAAAATTTGGGGGAGCAGTATTAAAAGGTGCTTAGGCGCAACGTGAAGGCGAAGGGGTGCACACAATGGCTTGGCTTCCAGGTACTTTTTGGGGGGCTACCATTAGTTTTTATTGCTCTGATCTTCCCTCATGGGGTGTACCCCAAATGGTTAGGCAAGGGGGGGCAAGAAGCTGTTTGACAGTTTCTATTAACAACAGGGGTCACCATACGATTCTGCTGCAGTTATGGTATTGAAAGGTAAAACAAGGAGCATTTGGCTGTATTTTTGCAGGTGGGGTGCCCCAAAATGTTACTGCCAGCAGCAGCAGCAGCCCCCTTCCTCGCCACCCTGCAGATTGGTATAGGTACCTTTAGGACATTTCTGTTGAAAACAGAGGCTATAGCGAATCGCGCTACAAAATCCGAGAGCACTAACACTTGCTAAATAAAGGTGGCATCGGAGCATACGAATGAGGCAGGGAGAGGCTACTGTTGCAATTGGTTTGGTGGGTCATAGTGAATAACCTCGGCATGCAAATAGGCAGAAGTGTGAGGATTGGCAGTGTCTGTAGAGAATTTTGGCATGCTCTTCAGTTGATGTTTTCCTCCTTGAACTACAGAGGAAAGGCCTGGCCTTACTGTTGGGCAAAACATGTATTTATGATTTTAAGAAGTGTAGTCTGGATGTACTGAGAGGGCCTGTACAGTACGGTAAATGCCTGTATACCCCTGCAATGTGCATCCAACTGTCACTTGAGATTGAACAGCGAACGAAGCAGCTGGGTTACTGACTGAATGTAAATGGAAGGCACATAGGAAGGGTGTTTGTGGTCACTCCAATGATTGAAACCTGGTTGATGCACTACCAAAGCTGGGGTACCAGGGGGAAACATTTGAGGGGTATTGAGATGGTGGTGTCCAGAGGTCAAAATATGTTTCAGAGACACAGAGGTACTGCGGTCCTGGTCCCACATTGGGGGTAGACAAAAGTCCATGCTAAAGATTTCTGTCCAACTGTTACCACATTTTGTGCAGCCTGGCTCCCTCTGTAACGATTCCCCAGTGTCTTTCGATCCTACAGATGACTGTAGCAAACTTCCCAAATTTTTTCTTGGCCTCATACTCCCAAAGGAGTGCCTGACATTTGCCAGCGTAACAATACTCACATTCTGGGAAAAACCTCACTAACTATGCATATTTATCTACCACACATGGCAAATCCTTACAATTGCAGAACATCATATCGCACTTGTCATCTTTGAGGTACTGTAAGTATTTGGATTTGAGGGAAATATTCATCCTTGCTTGCTCTCTCCCATCTGAAGTCTATGGTGCTGCTGTTCCTTTCTCACATGTCCCTTCAAAGAGACAAGTGACACACAGACTCAATCACTCAGCAAACATATATGCTTTGACGTTTTCATCTTGCTGTTTACCTTCCAAATATTCCCCCTGAACCACAAATAAAGGCCTGCCATTCCTCATCCCCTCAGTCAAAGCAGTCCTTCGCTCCTTAGGCCCTGCAAGACCACCATGAACAAGAATCATGTCAGCAAGCAGAAGAAAAGCCTCAGTGTGCTCTTTTGTTCATACTGCTGCCCTCTACTAACACTTCATGGCAACTGCAGCATAAGAATGGGACTGAGAAGAGGGCTGTCCTATGCAAATAATATCCTCCCATGCATACTTTCTTCTGAGACGGTCGGCGGCTTGTGCCGTGATACCGCCTCCAACAAATGGTCTTCAACCAAATTTTAAAAAAGCCCACCTGCCTTAGACGAAGGATTTTGCAACTCGAAGGAAGCACATGGGGACATCACCCTCATTTAGCAGGGTCCTAAATTGCCTGCTGTCAGCCTGTATACAGAACAAGGGCGTTCGTGGGCGTTCGTGAGCGTTCCTCAAAGGAAGGAGGTGGGTGATTAATTCACAGTGCCAGGGCAGGCCCAGCCCAGCGCAGCCCAGCCCGGCACAGCGCACTGCTGTGGAGGTCCATTCCTTCACATCCTGCAGCAGGCATGATGCAGACCTACTAGAGCAAAGGCTTGACTCTGCCCTTGTCTGTCTCTTAAAGAAAACAATCTTTCTAGCTTCTTATTGCACCTGATAAATGGACTCTAGCTTGCCTCAAACTTGACCCATCATTTCATTAGCCAGAGCTCATACTTGACCTTTATTTCTATCCAAGCTCACTGGCACCAAACCCCTGATTTGAGCGAGTTACTCACACCAAAATGAAAAATCACCATCATCCAACCTATTTTACAATAAGTGTAGCACCTTCCTCGCATTCTTGTGCTCAGTTATAACCCCCAATACCACAATTGCACTCTGCAATTCACCAAACTTAAAGGAAAAGGAATGAAGACATTGATAAAGGAAGACAAGGCCTTGTCCCTATTGCACCTACTTGAGAAATAGGGAGGTTGGTAGAAGGTCATGAGGGAAAACATTTGAAATTTTGGGACACACATGCCAAAAAGAGTGTCCACTTTTCTCCTCTGTTACCAAGTAAAAAAAAATCTTAGCAAAAAAAAAAACATTCACTTTTTGAAAATGTCCACCTTGGGATACCTCTACAGCATTGGCAGGATTCGAACCCTGGCCTGTGAGGGCTGTCTGCACCAAAGGTACAAGACTTACCTTTGAGCTATAGCTCCTTAGTGGTCTAGCGGATTGCAGTAGTAACTATAAGCAACATGAAGGCCTTGGTGTCCTTCCCGGCGGCTTCCATTGCACATGAAAAGGATGACCATGACATAAGGACAATTTGTTGGCTACATACATGGAAACCAGTGTGGTCCAGTGGGTAAGTGCCTGCCTTCCATGCAGGCAACCAGGGTTCAAATCCCGGGTTCGGCACCAGGTGACTGATGGTGGCAGAGCAGAGGTAAGTTGGAGGTGGGCCTAAATGGCCAATTGGTAAGTAAAATGTGTCTGGGTGTTGTGTACGAGTGGAATCATGCCTAGTGAATGAGGGATTGCAGATTGGTTGGTAAGTAAAATAGGTGTGGCCTGAACAGAGACAGGTGAAAGAAAGGTAACAGGTGTTGTGTGCAGGAGGAGGAGGAGCCTAGTCAGAGTGGGTGGGGTCAGAGAGGAGGAGCCAGGTCAGAGAGGAAGGGTATAGGTGAAGCCTAGTCAGAGTGGGAGGGGTCAGAGAGGAGGAGGATAGGAGGAGCTGGGTCAGAGAGGAGGGGTATAGGAGGAGCCTAGTCAGAGTGGGAGGGGTCAGAGAGTAGGAGTATAGGAGGAGCCTAGTCAGAGTGGGTGGGGTCAGAGAGGAGGAGCCAGGTCAGAGAGGAGGGGTATAGGTGAAGCCTAGTCAGAGTGGGTGGGGTTAGAGAGGAGGAGCTGGGTCAGAGAGGAGGGGTATAGAAGGAGCCTAGTCAGAGTAGGAGGGGTCAGAGAGGAGGAGTATAGTAGGAGCCTAGTCAGAGTGCGTGGGGTCAGAGAGGAGGAGCCAGGTCAGAGAGGAGGGGTATAGGTGAAGCCTAGTCTGGGTGGGGTTAGAGAGGAGGAGTATAGGAGGAGCCAGGTCAGAGAGGAGGGGTGTAGGTGGAGCCTTGTCAGAGTGGGAGGGGTCGCAGAGGAAGGGGAGGAGGATCCTGACTTATTGTGGGGTACTGCAAATACTTTTTTACTGTACCCCCCTATACTCTCTGATTTCTGTTGGGAGGGGGCAGTCAAAATTTGGGGGAGCAGTATTAAAAGGTGCTTAGGCGCAACGTGAAGGCGAAGGGGTGCACACAATGGCTTGGCTTCCAGGTACTTTTTGGGGGGCTACCATTAGTTTTTATTGCTCTGATCTTCCCTCATGGGGTGTACCCCAAATGGTTAGGCAAGGGGGGGCAAGAAGCTGTTTGACAGTTTCTATTAACAACAGGGGTCACCATACGATTCTGCTGCAGTTATGGTATTGAAAGGTAAAACAAGGAGCATTTGGCTGTATTTTTGCAGGTGGGGTGCCCCAAAATGTTACTGCCAGCAGCAGCAGCAGCCCCCTTCCTCGCCACCCTGCAGATTGGTATAGGTACCTTTAGGACATTTCTGTTGAAAACAGAGGCTATAGCGAATCGCGCTACAAAATCCGAGAGCACTAACACTTGCTAAATAAAGGTGGCATCGGAGCATACGAATGAGGCAGGGAGAGGCTACTGTTGCAATTTGTTTGGTGGGTCATAGTGAATAACCTCGGCATGCAAATAGGCAGAAGTGTGAGGATTGGCAGTGTCTGTAGAGAATTTTGGCATGCTCTTCAGTTGATGTTTTCCTCCTTGAACTACAGAGGAAAGGCCTGGCCTCACTGTTGGGCAAAACATGTATTTATGATTTTAAGAAGTGTAGTCTGGATGTACTGAGAGGGCCTGTACAGTACGGTAAATGCCTGTATACCCCTGCAATGTGCATCCAACTGTCACTTGAGATTGAACAGCGAACGAAGCAGCTGGGTTACTGACTGAATGTAAATGGAAGGCACATAGGAAGGGTGTTTGTGGTCACTCAAATGATTGAAACCTGGTTGATGCACTACCAAAGCTGGGGTACCAGGGGGAAACATTTGAGGGGTATTGAGATGGTGGTGTCCAGAGGTCAAAATATGTTTCAGAGACACAGAGGTACTGCGGTCCTGGTCCCACATTGGGGGTAGACAAAAGTCCATGCTAAAGATTTCTGTCCAACTGTTACCACATTTTGTGCAGCCTGGCTCCCTCTGTAACGATTCCCCAGTGTCTTTCGATCCTACAGATGACTGTAGCAAACTTCCCAAATTTTTTCTTGGCCTCATACTCCCAAAGGAGTGCCTGACATTTGCCAGCCTAACGATACTCACATTCTGGGAAAAACCTCACTAACTATGCATATTTATCTACCACACATGGCAAATCCTTACAATTGCAGAACATCATATCGCACTTGTCATCTTTGAGGTACTGTAAGTATTTGGATTTGAGGGAAATATTCATCCTTGCTTGCTCTCTCCCATCTGAAGTCTATGGTGCTGCTGTTCCTTTCTCACATGTCCCTTCAAAGAGACAAGTGACACACAGACTCAATCACTCAGCAAACATATATGCTTTGACGTTTTCATCTTGCTGTTTACCTTCCAAATATTCCCCCTGAACCACAAATAAAGGCCTGCCATTCCTCATCCCCTCAGTCAAAGCAGTCCTTCGCTCCTTAGGCCCTGCAAGACCACCATGAACAAGAATCATGTCAGCAAGCAGAAGAAAAGCCTCAGTGTGCTCTTTTGTTCATACTGCTGCCCTCTAGTAACACTTCATGGCAACTGCAGCATAAGAATGGGACTGAGAAGAGGGCTGTCCTATGCAAATAATATCCTCCCATGCATACTTTCTTCTGAGACGGTCGGCGGCTTGTGCCGTGATACCGCCTCCAACAAATGGTCTTCAACCAAATTTTAAAAAAGCCCACCTGCCTTAGACGAAGGATTTTGCAACTCGAAGGAAGCACATGGGGACATCACCCTCATTTAGCAGGGTCCTAAATTGCCTGCTGTCAGCCTGTATACAGAACAAGGGCGTTCGTGGGCGTTCGTGAGCGTTCCTCAAAGGAAGGAGGTGGGTGATTAATTCACAGTGCCAGGGCAGGCCCAGCCCAGCGCAGCCCAGCCCGGCACAGCGCACTGCTGTGGAGGTCCATTCCTTCACATCCTGCAGCAGGCATGATGCAGACCTACTAGAGCAAAGGCTTGACTCTGCCCTTGTCTGTCTCTTAAAGAAAACAATCTTTCTAGCTTCTTATTGCACCTGATAAATGGACTCTAGCTTGCCTCAAACTTGACCCATCATTTCATTAGCCAGAGCTCATACTTGACCTTTATTTCTATCCAAGCTCACTGGCACCAAACCCCTGATTTGAGCGAGTTACTCACACCAAAATGAAAAATCACCATCATCCAACCTATTTTACAATAAGTGTAGCACCTTCCTCGCATTCTTGTGCTCAGTTATAACCCCCAATACCACAATTGCACTCTGCAATTCACCAAACTTAAAGGAAAAGGAATGAAGACATTGATAAAGGAAGACAAGGCCTTGTCCCTATTGCACCTACTTGAGAAATAGGGAGGTTGGTAGAAGGTCATGAGGGAAAACATTTGAAATTTTGGGACACACATGCCAAAAAGAGTGTCCACTTTTCTCCTCTGTTACCAAGTAAAAAAAAATCTTAGCAAAAAAAAAAACATTCACTTTTTGAAAATTTCCACCTTGGGATACCTCTACAGCATTAGCAGGATTCGAACCCTGGCCTGTGAGGGCTGTCTGCACCAAAGGTACAAGACTTACCTTTGAGCTATAGCTCCTTAGTGGTCTAGCGGATTGCAGTAGTAACTATAAGCAACATGAAGGCCTTGGTGTCCTTCCCGGCGGCTTCCATTGCACATGAAAAGGATGACCATGACATAAGGACAATTTGTTGGCTACATACATGGAAACCAGTGTGGTCCAGTGGGTAAGTGCCTGCCTTCCATGCAGGCAACCAGGGTTCAAATCCCGGGTTCGGCACCAGGTGACTGATGGTGGCAGAGCAGAGGTAAGTTGGAGGTGGGCCTAAATGGCCAATTGGTAAGTAAAATGTGTCTGGGTGTTGTGTACGAGTGGAATCATGCCTAGTGAATGAGGGATTGCAGATTGGTTGGTAAGTAAAATAGGTGTGGCCTGAACAGAGACAGGTGAAAGAAAGGTAACAGGTGTTGTGTGCAGGAGGAGGAGGAGCCTAGTCAGAGTTGGGTGGGGTCAGAGAGGAGGAGCCAGGTCAGAGAGGAAGGGTATAGGTGAAGCCTAGTCAGAGTGGGAGGGGTCAGAGAGGAGGAGGATAGGAGGAGCTGGGTCAGAGAGGAGGGGTATAGGAGGAGCCTAGTCAGAGTGGGAGGGGTCAGAGAGTAGGAGTATAGGAGGAGCCTAGTCAGAGTGGGTGGGGTCAGAGAGGAGGAGCCAGGTCAGAGAGGAGGGGTATAGGTGAAGCCTAGTCAGAGTGGGTGGGGTTAGAGAGGAGGAGTATAGGAGGAGCTGGGTCAGAGAGGAGGGGTATAGAAGGAGCCTAGTCAGAGTGGGAGGGGTCAGAGAGGAGTAGTATAGTAGGAGCCTAGTCAGAGTGCGTGGGGTCAGAGAGGAGGAGCCAGGTCAGAGAGGAGGGGTATAGGTGAAGCCTAGTCTGGGTGGGGTTAGAGAGGAGGAGTATAGGAGGAGCTGGGTCAGAGAGGAGGGGTATAGGAGGAGCCTAGTCAGAGTGGGAGGGGTCAGAGAGGAGGAGTATAGGAGGAGCCAGGTCAGAGAGGAGGGGTGTAGGTGGAGCCTTGTCAGAGTGGGAGGGGTCAGAGAGCAGAGGAAGGGGAGGAGGATCCTGACTTATTGTGGGGTACTGCAAATACTTTTTTACTGTACCCCCCTATACTCTCTGATTTCTGTTGGGAGGGGGCAGTCAAAATTTGGGGGAGCAGTATTAAAAGGTGCTTAGGCGCAACGTGAAGGCGATGGGGTGCACACAATGGCTTGGCTTCCAGGTACTTTTTGGGGGGCTACCATTAGTTTTTATTGCTCTGATCCTCCCTCATGGGGTGTACCCCAAATGGTTAGGGGCCACGGGGGGGGCAAGAAGCTGTTTGACAGTTTCTATTAACAACAGGGGTCACCATACGATTCTGCTGCAGTTATGGTATTGAAAGGTAAAACAAGGAGCATTTGGCTGTATTTTTGCAGGTGGGGTGCCCCAAAATGTTACTGCCAGCAGCAGCAGCAGCCCCCTTCCTCGCCACCCTGCAGATTGGTATAGGTACCTTTAGGACATTTCTGTTGAAAACAGAGGCTATAGCGAATCGCGCTACAAAATCCGAGAGCACTAACACTTGCTAAATAAAGGTGGCATCGGAGCATACGAATGAGGCAGGGAGAGGCTACTGTTGCAATTGGTTTGGTGGGTCATAGTGAATAACCTCGGCATGCAAATAGGCAGAAGTGTGAGGATTGGCAGTGTCTGTAGAGAATTTTGGCATGCTCTTCAGTTGATGTTTTCCTCCTTGAACTACAGAGGAAAGGCCTGGCCTTACTGTTGGGCAAAACATGTATTTATGATTTTAAGAAGTGTAGTCTGGATGTACTGAGAGGGCCTGTACAGTACGGTAAATGCCTGTATACCCCTGCAATGTGCATCCAACTGTCACTTGAGATTGAACAGCGATCGAAGCAGCTGGGTTACTGACTGAATGTAAATGGAAGGCACATAGGAAGGGTGTTTGTGGTCACTCAAATGATTGAAACCTGGTTGATGCACTACCAAAGCTGGGGTACCAGGGGGAAACATTTGAGGGGTATTGAGATGGTGGTGTCCAGAGGTCAAAATATGTTTCAGAGACACAGAGGTACTGCGGTCCTGGTCCCACATTGGGGGTAGACAAAAGTCCATGCTAAAGATTTCTGTCCAACTGTTACCACATTTTGTGCAGCCTGGCTCCCTCTGTAACGATTCCCCAGTGTCTTTCGATCCTACAGATGACTGTAGCAAACTTCCCAAATTTTTTCTTGGCCTCATACTCCCAAAGGAGTGCCTGACATTTGCCAGCCTAACGATACTCACATTCTGGGAAAAACCTCACTAACTATGCATATTTATCTACCACACATGGCAAATCCTTACAATTGCAGAACATCATATCGCACTTGTCATCTTTGAGGTACTGTAAGTATTTGGATTTGAGGGAAATATTCATCCTTGCTTGCTCTCTCCCATCTGAAGTCTATGGTGCTGCTGTTCCTTTCTCACATGTCCCTTCAAAGAGACAAGTGACACACAGACTCAATCACTCAGCAAACATATATGCTTTGACGTTTTCATCTTGCTGTTTACCTTCCAAATATTCCCCCTGAACCACAAATAAAGGCCTGCCATTCCTCATCCCCTCAGTCAAAGCAGTCCTTCGCTCCTTAGGCCCTGCAAGACCACCATGAACAAGAATCATGTCAGCAAGCAGAAGAAAAGCCTCAGTGTGCTCTTTTGTTCATACTGCTGCCCTCTAGTAACACTTCATGGCAACTGCAGCATAAGAATGGGACTGAGAAGAGGGCTGTCCTATGCAAATAATATCCTCCCATGCATACTTTCTTCTGAGACGGTCGGCGGCTTGTGCCGTGATACCGCCTCCAACAAATGGTCTTCAACCAAATTTTAAAAAAGCCCACCTGCCTTAGACGAAGGATTTTGCAACTCGAAGGAAGCACATGGGGACATCACCCTCATTTAGCAGGGTCCTAAATTGCCTGCTGTCAGCCTGTATACAGAACAAGGGCGTTCGTGGGCGTTCGTGAGCGTTCCTCAAAGGAAGGAGGTGGGTGATTAATTCACAGTGCCAGGGCAGGCCCAGCCCAGCGCAGCCCAGCCCGGCACAGCGCACTGCTGTGGAGGTCCATTCCTTCACATCCTGCAGCAGGCATGATGCAGACCTACTAGAGCAAAGGCTTGACTCTGCCCTTGTCTGTCTCTTAAAGAAAACAATCTTTCTAGCTTCTTATTGCACCTGATAAATGGACTCTAGCTTGCCTCAAACTTGACCCATCATTTCATTAGCCAGAGCTCATACTTGACCTTTATTTCTATCCAAGCTCACTGGCACCAAACCCCTGATTTGAGCGAGTTACTCACACCAAAATGAAAAATCACCATCATCCAACCTATTTTACAATAAGTGTAGCACCTTCCTCGCATTCTTGTGCTCAGTTATAACCCCCAATACCACAATTGCACTCTGCAATTCTCCAAACTTAAAGGAAAAGGAATAAAGACATTGATAAAGGAAGACAAGGCCTTGTCCCTATTGCACCTACTTGAGAAATAGGGAGGTTGGTAGAAGGTCATGAGGGAAAACATTTGAAATTTTGGGACACACATGCCAAAAAGAGTGTCCACTTTTCTCCTCTGTTACCAAGTAAAAAAAAATCTTAGCAAAAAAAAAACATTCACTTTTTGAAAATTTCCACCTTGGGATACCTCTACAGCATTAGCAGGATTCGAACCCTGGCCTGTGAGGGCTGTCTGCACCAAAGGTACAAGACTTACCTTTGAGCTATAGCTCCTTAGTGGTCTAGCGGATTGCAGTAGTAACTATAAGCAACATGAAGGCCTTGGTGTCCTTCCCGGCGGCTTCCATTGCACATGAAAAGGATGACCATGACATAAGGACAATTTGTTGGCTACATACATGGAAACCAGTGTGGTCCAGTGGGTAAGTGCCTGCCTTCCATGCAGGCAACCAGGGTTCAAATCCCGGGTTCGGCACCAGGTGACTGATGGTGGCAGAGCAGAGGTAAGTTGGAGGTGGGCCTAAATGGCCAATTGGTAAGTAAAATGTGTCTGGGTGTTGTGTACGAGTGGAATCATGCCTAGTGAATGAGGGATTGCAGATTGGTTGGTAAGTAAAATAGGTGTGGCCTGAACAGAGACAGGTGAAAGAAAGGTAACAGGTGTTGTGTGCAGGAGGAGGAGGAGCCTAGTCAGAGTGGGTGGGGTCAGAGAGGAGGAGCCAGGTCAGAGAGGAGGGGTATAGGTGAAGCCTAGTCAGAGTGGGTGGGGTTAGAGAGGAGGAGTATAGGAGGAGCTGGGTCAGAGAGGAGGGGTATAGGAGGAGCCTAGTCAGAGTGGGAGGGGTCAGAGAGGAGGAGTATAGGAGGAGCCAGGTCAGAGAGGAGGGGTGTAGGTGGAGCCTTGTCAGAGTGGGAGGGGTCAGAGAGCAGAGGAAGGGGAGGAGGATCCTGACTTATTGTGGGGTACTGCAAATACTTTTTTACTGTACCCCCCTATACTCTCTGATTTCTGTTGGGAGGGGGCAGTCAAAATTTGGGGGAGCAGTATTAAAAGGTGCTTAGGCGCAACGTGAAGGCGATGGGGTGCACACAATGGCTTGGCTTCCAGGTACTTTTTGGGGGGCTACCATTAGTTTTTATTGCTCTGATCCTCCCTCATGGGGTGTACCCCAAATGGTTAGGGGCCACGGGGGGGCAAGAAGCTGTTTGACAGTTTCTATTAACAACAGGGGTCACCATATGATTCTGCTGCAGTTATGGTATTGAAAGGTAAAACAAGGAGCATTTGGCTGTATTTTTGCAGGTGGGGTGCCCCAAAATGTTACTGCCAGCAGCAGCAGCAGCCCCCTTCCTCGCCACCCTGCAGATTGGTATAGGTACCTTTAGGACATTTCTGTTGAAAACAGAGGCTATAGCGAATCGCGCTACAAAATCCGAGAGCACTAACACTTGCTAAATAAAGGTGGCATCGGAGCATACGAATGAGGCAGGGAGAGGCTACTGTTGCAATTGGTTTGGTGGGTCATAGTGAATAACCTCGGCATGCAAATAGGCAGAAGTGTGAGGATTGGCAGTGTCTGTAGAGAATTTTGGCATGCTCTTCAGTTGATGTTTTCCTCCTTGAACTACAGAGGAAAGGCCTGGCCTTACTGTTGGGCAAAACATGTATTTATGATTTTAAGAAGTGTAGTCTGGATGTACTGAGAGGGCCTGTACAGTACGGTAAATGCCTGTATACCCCTGCAATGTGCATCCAACTGTCACTTGAGATTGAACAGCGAACGAAGCAGCTGGGTTACTGACTGAATGTAAATGGAAGGCACATAGGAAGGGTGTTTGCGGTCACTCAAATGATTGAAACCTGGTTGATGCACTACCAAAGCTGGGGTACCAGGGGGGAACATTTATGGGGTATTGAGATGGTGGTGTCCAGAGGTCAAAATATGTTTCAGAGACACAGAGGTACTGCGGTCCTGGTCCCACATTGGGGGTAGACAAAAGTCCATGCTAAAGATTTCTGTCCAACTGTTACCACATTTTGTTCAGCCTGGCTCCCTCTGTAACGATTCCCCAGTGTCTTTCGATCCTACAGATGACTGTAGCAAACTTCCCAAATTTTTTCTTGGCCTCATACTCCCAAAGGAGTGCCTGACATTTGCCAGCCTAACGATACTCACATTCTGGGAAAAACCTCACTAACTATGCATATTTATCTACCACACATGGCAAATCCTTACAATTGCAGAACATCATATCGCACTTGTCATCTTTGAGGTACTGTAAGTATTTGGATTTGAGGGAAATATTCATCCTTGCTTGCTCTCTCCCATCTGAAGTCTATGGTGCTGCTGTTCCTTTCTCACATGTCCCTTCAAAGAGACAAGTGACACACAGACTCAATCACTCAGCAAACATATATGCTTTGACGTTTTCATCTTGCTGTTTACCTTCCAAATATTCCCCCTGAACCACAAATAAAGGCATGCCATTCCTCATCCCCTCAGTCAAAGCAGTCCTTCGCTCCTTAGGCCCTGCAAGACCACCATGAACAAAAATCATGTCAGCAAGCAGAAGAAAAGCCTCAGTGTGCTCTTTTGTTCATACTGCTGCCCTCTAGTAACACTTCATGGCAACTGCAGCATAAGAATGGGACTGAGAAGAGGGCTGTCCTATGCAAATAATATCCTCCCATGCATACTTTCTTCTGAGACGGTCGGCGGCTTATGCCGTGATACCGCCTCCAACAAATGGTCTTCAACCAAATTTTAAAAAAGCCCACCTGCCTTAGACAAAGGATTTTGCAACTCGAAGGAAGCACATGGGGACATCACCCTCATTTAGCAGGGTCCTAAATTGCCTGCTGTCAGCCTGTATACAGAACAAGGGCGTTCGTGGGCGTTCGTGAGCGTTCCTCAAAGGAAGGAGGTGGGTGATTAATTCACAGTGCCAGGGCAGGCCCAGCCCAGCCCAGCCCAGCCCAGCCCAGCCCAGCCCAGCGCAGCCCAGCCCGGCACAGCGCACTGCTGTGGAGGTCCATTCCTTCACATCCTGCAGCAGGCATGATGCAGACCTACTAGAGCAAAGGCTTGACTCTGCCCTTGTCTGTCTCTTAAAGAAAACAATCTTTCTAGCTTCTTATTGCACCTGATAAATGGACTCTAGCTTGCCTCAAACTTGACCCATCATTTCATTAGCCAGAGCTCATACTTCACCTTTATTTCTATCCAAGCTCACTGGCACCAAACCCCTGATTTGAGCGAGTTACTCACACCAAAATGAAAAATCACCATCATCCAACCTATTTTACAATAAGTGTAGCACCTTCCTCGCATTCTTGTGCTCAGTTATAACCCCCAATACCACAATTGCACTCTGCAATTCACCAAACTTAAAGGAAAAGGAATGAAGACATTGATAAAGGAAGACAAGGCCTTGTCCCTATTGCACCTACTTGAGAAATAGGGAGGTTGGTAGAAGGTCATGAGGGAAAACATTTGAAATTTTGGGACACACATGCCAAAAAGAGTGTCCACTTTTCTCCTCTGTTACCAAGTAAAAAAAAATCTTAGCAAAAAAAAAAACATTAACTTTTTGAAAATTTCCACCTTGGGATACCTCTACAGCATTGGCAGGATTCGAACCCTGGCCTGTGAGGGCTGTCTGCACCAAAGGTACAAGACTTACCTTTGAGCTATAGCTCCTTAGTGGTCTAGAGGATTGCAGTAGTAACTATAAGCAACATGAAGGCCTTGGTGTCCTTCCCGGCAGCTTCCATTGCACATGAAAAGGATGACCATGACATAAGGACAATTTGATAGGCTACATACATGGAAACCAGTGTGGTCCAGTGGGTAAGTGCCTGCCTTCCATGCAGGCAACCAGGGTTCAAATCCCGGGTTCGGCACCAGGTGACTGATGGTGGCAGAGCAGAGGTAAGTTGGAGGTGGGCCTAAATGGCCAATTGGTAAGTAAAATGTGTCTGGGTGTTGTGTACGAGTGGAATCATGCCTAGTGAATGAGGGATTGCAGATTGGTTGGTAAGTAAAATAGGTGTGGCCTGAACAGAGACAGGTGAAAGAAAGGTAACAGGTGTTGTGTGCAGGAGGAGGAGGAGCCTAGTCAGAGTGGGTGGGGTCAGAGAGGAGGAGTATAGGAGGAGCTGGGTCAGAGAGGAGGGGTATAGGAGGAGCCTAGTGGGAGGGGTCAGAGAGGAGGAGTATAGGAGGAGCCAGGTCAGAGAGGAGGGGTGTAGGTGGAGCCTTGTCAGAGTGGGAGGGGTCAGAGAGGAGGAGTATAGGCGGAGCCTGGGCAGAGAGGAGGGGTATAGGAGGAGCCAGGTCAGAGAGGAAGGGTATAGGTGAAGCCTAGTCAGAGTGGGTGGGGTTAGAGAGGAGGAGTATAGGAGGAGCTGGGTCAGAGAGGAGGGGTATAGGAGGAGCCTAGTGGGAGGGGTCAGAGAGGAGGAGTATAGGAGGAGCCAGGTCAGAGGGGTGTAGGTGGAGCCTTGTCAGAGTGGGAGGGGTCAGAGAGGAGGAGTATAGGCGGAGCCTGGGCAGAGAGGAGGGGTATAGGAGGAGCCTAGTCAGAGTGGGAGGGGTCAGAGAGGAGGAGTATAGGAGGAGCCAGGTCAGAGAGGAGGGGTGTAGGAGGAGCCTTGTCAGAGTGGGAGGGGTCAGAGAGGAGGAGTATAGGCGGAGCCTGGGCAGAATGGGTGGGTTCAGAGAGCAGAGGAAGGGGAGGAGGATCCTGACTTATTGTGGGGTACTGCAAATACTTTTTTACTGCACCCCCCTATACTCTGATTTCTGTTGGGAGGGGGCAGTCAAAATTTGGGGGAGCAGTATTAAAAGGTGCTTAGGCGCAACGTGAAGGCGATGGGGTGCACACAATGGCTTGGCTTCCAGGTACTTTTTGGGGGGCTACCATTAGTTTTTATTGCTCTGATCCTCCCTCATGGGGTGTACCCCAAATGGTTAGGGGCCACGGGGGGGCAAGAAGCTGTTTGACAGTTTCTATTAACAACAGGGGTCACCATACGATTCTGCTGCAGTTATGGTATTGAAAGGTAAAACAAGGAGCATTTGGCTGTATTTTTGCAGGTGGGGTGCCCCAAAATGTTACTGCCAGCAGCAGCAGCAGCCCCCTTCCTCGCCACCCTGCAGATTGGTATAGGTACCTTTAGGACATTTCTGTTGACAACAGAGGCTATAGCGAATCGCGCTACAAAATCCGAGAGCACTAACACTTGCTAAATAAAGGTGGCATCGGAGCATACGAATGAGGCAGGGAGAGGCTACTGTTGCAATTGGTTTGGTGGGTCATAGTGAATAACCTCGGCATGCAAATAGGCAGAAGTGTGAGGATTGGCAGTGTCTGTAGAGAATTTTGGCATGCTCTTCAGTTGATGTTTTCCTCCTTGAACTACAGAGGAAAGGCCTGGCCTTACTGTTGGGCAAAACATGTATTTATGATTTTAAGAAGTGTAGTCTGGATGTACTGAGAGGGCCTGTACAGTACGGTAAATGCCTGTATACCCCTGCAATGTGCATCCAACTGTCACTTGAGATTGAACAGCGAACGAAGCAGCTGGGTTACTGACTGAATGTAAATGGAAGGCACATAGGAAGGGTGTTTGTGGTCACTCCAATGATTGAAACCTGGTTGATGCACTACCAAAGCTGGGGTACCAGGGGGAAACATTTGAGGGGTATTGAGATGGTGGTGTCCAGAGGTCAAAATATGTTTCAGAGACACAGAGGTACTGCGGTCCTGGTCCCACATTGGGGGTAGACAAAAGTCCATGCTAAAGATTTCTGTCCAACTGTTACCACATTTTGTGCAGCCTGGCTCCCTCTGTAACGATTCCCCAGTGTCTTTCGATCCTACAGATGACTGTAGCAAACTTCCCAAATTTTTTCTTGGCCTCATACTCCCAAAGGAGTGCCTGACATTTGCCAGCGTAACAATACTCACATTCTGGGAAAAACCTCACTAACTATGCATATTTATCTACCACACATGGCAAATCCTTACAATTGCAGAACATCATATCGCACTTGTCATCTTTGAGGTACTGTAAGTATTTGGATTTGAGGGAAATATTCATCCTTGCTTGCTCTCTCCCATCTGAAGTCTATGGTGCTGCTGTTCCTTTCTCACATGTCCCTTCAAAGAGACAAGTGACACACAGACTCAATCACTCAGCAAACATATATGCTTTGACGTTTTCATCTTGCTGTTTACCTTCCAAATATTCCCCCTGAACCACAAATAAAGGCCTGCCATTCCTCATCCCCTCAGTCAAAGCAGTCCTTCGCTCCTTAGGCCCTGCAAGACCACCATGAACAAGAATCATGTCAGCAAGCAGAAGAAAAGCCTCAGTGTGCTCTTTTGTTCATACTGCTGCCCTCTACTAACACTTCATGGCAACTGCAGCATAAGAATGGGACTGAGAAGAGGGCTGTCCTATGCAAATAATATCCTCCCATGCATACTTTCTTCTGAGACGGTCGGCGGCTTGTGCCGTGATACCGCCTCCAACAAATGGTCTTCAACCAAATTTTAAAAAAGCCCACCTGCCTTAGACGAAGGATTTTGCAACTCGAAGGAAGCACATGGGGACATCACCCTCATTTAGCAGGGTCCTAAATTGCCTGCTGTCAGCCTGTATACAGAACAAGGGCGTTCGTGAGCGTTCCTCAAAGGAAGGAGGTGGGTGATTAATTCACAGTGCCAGGGCAGGCCCAGCCCAGCCCAGCCCAGCCCAGCCCAGCGCAGCGCAGCCCAGCCCGGCACAGCGCACTGCTGTGGAGGTCCATTCCTTCACATCCTGCAGCAGGCATGATGCAGACCTACTAGAGCAAAGGCTTGACTCTGCCCTTGTCTGTCTCTTAAAGAAAACAATCTTTCTAGCTTCTTATTGCACCTGATAAATGGACTCTAGCTTGCCTCAAACTTGACCCATCATTTCATTAGCCAGAGCTCATACTTGACCTTTATTTCTATCCAAGCTCACTGGCACCAAACCCCTGATTTGAGCGAGTTACTCACACCAAAATGAAAAATCACCATCATCCAACCTATTTTACAATAAGTGTAGCACCTTCCTCGCATTCTTGTGCTCAGTTATAACCCCCAATACCACAATTGCACTCTGCAATTCACCAAACTTAAAGGAAAAGGAATGAAGACATTGATAAAGGAAGACAAGGCCTTGTCCCTATTGCACCTACTTGAGAAATAGGGAGGTTGGTAGAAGGTCATGAGGGAAAACATTTGAAATTTTGGGACACACATGCCAAAAAGAGTGTCCACTTTTCTCCTCTGTTACCAAGTAAAAAAAAATCTTAGCAAAAAAAAAAACATTCACTTTTTGAAAATTTCCACCTTGGGATACCTCTACAGCATTGGCAGGATTCGAACCCTGGCCTGTGAGGGCTGTCTGCACCAAAGGTACAAGACTTACCTTTGAGCTATAGCTCCTTAGTGGTCTAGAGGATTGCAGTAGTAACTATAAGCAACATGAAGGCCTTGGTGTCCTTCCCGGCGGCTTCCATTGCACATGAAAAGGATGACCATGACATAAGGACAATTTGATAGGCTACATACATGGAAACCAGTGTGGTCCAGTGGGTAAGTGCCTGCCTTCCATGCAGGCAACCAGGGTTCAAATCCCGGGTTCGGCACCAGGTGACTGATGGTGGCAGAGCAGAGGTAAGTTGGAGGTGGGCCTAAATGGCCAATTGGTAAGTAAAATGTGTCTGGGTGTTGTGTACGAGTGGAATCATGCCTAGTGAATGAGGGATTGCAGATTGGTTGGTAAGTAAAATAGGTGTGGCCTGAACAAAGACAGGTGAAAAAAAGGTAACAGGTGTTGTGTGCAGGAGGAGGAGGAGCCTAGTCAGAGTGGGTGGGGTCAGAGAGGAGGAGCCAGGTCAGAGAGGAGGGGTATAGGAGGAGCCAGGTCAGAGAGGAGGGGTATAGGTGAAGCCTAGTCAGAGTGGGTGGGGTTAGAGAGGAGGAGTATAGGAGGAGCTGGGTCAGAGAGGAGGGTTATAGGAGGAGCCTAGTCAGAGTGGGAGGGGTCAGAGAGGAGGAGTATAGGAGGAGCCTAGTCAGAGTGGGTGGGGTCAGAGAAGAGGAGCCAGGTCAGAGAGGAGGGGTATAGGTGAAGCCTAGTCAGAGTGGGTGGGGTTAGAGAGGAGGAGTATAGGAGGAGCTGGGTCAGAGAGGAGGGGTATAGGAGGAACCTAGTCAGAGTGGGAGGGGTCAGAGAGGAGGAGTATAGGAGGAGCCAGGTCAGAGAGGAGGGGTATAGATGAAGCCTAGTCAGACTGGGTGGGGTCAGAGAGGAGGAGTATAGGAGGAGCTGGGTCAGAGAGGAGGGGTATAGGAGGAGCCTAGTCAGAGTGGGAGGGGTCAGAGAGGAGGAGTATAGGAGGAGCCTAGTCAGAGTGGGTGGGGTCAGAGAGGAGGGGTATAGGAGGAGCTGGGTCAGAGAGGAGGGGTATAGGAGGAGGCTAGTCAGAGTGGGAGGGGTCAGAGAGGAGGAGTATAGGAGGAGCCAGGTCAGAGAGGAGGGGTATAGGTGAAGCCTAGTCAGAGTGGGTGGGGTTAGAGAGGAGGAGTATAGGAGGAGCTGGGTCATAGAGGAGGGGAATAGGAGGAGCCTAGTCAGAGTGGGAGGGGTTAGAGAGGAGGAGCTGGGTCAGAGAGGAGGGGTGTTGGTGGAGCCTTGTCAGAGTGGGAGGGGTCAGAGAGGAGGAGTATAGGCGGAGCCTGGGCAGAATGGGTGGGTGCAGAGGAAGGGGAGGAGGATCCTGACTTATTGTGGGGTACTGCAAATACTTTTTTACTGCACCCCCCTATACTCTCTGATTTCTGTTGGGAGGGGGCAGTCAATATTTGGGGGAGCAGTATTAAAAGGTGCTTAGGCGCAACGTGAAGGCGATGGGGTGCACACAATGGCTTGGCTTCCAGGTACTTTTTGGGGGGCTACCATTAGTTTTTATTGCTCTGATCCTCCCTCATGGGGTGTACCCCAAATGGTTAGGGGCCACGGGGGGGGGGGCAAGAAGCTGTTTGACAGTTTCTATTAACAACAGGGGTCACCATACGATTCTGCTGCAGTTATGGTATTGAAAGGTAAAACAAGGAGCATTTGGCTGTATTTTTGCAGGTGGGGTGCCCCAAAATGTTACTGCCAGCAGCAGCAGCAGCCCCCTTCCTCGCCACCCTGCAGATTGGTATAGGTACCTTTAGGACATTTCTGTTGACAACAGAGGCTATAGCGAATCGCGCTACAAAATCCGAGAGCACTAACACTTGCTAAATAAAGGTGGCATCGGAGCATACGAATGAGGCAGGGAGAGGCTACTGTTGCAATTGGTTTGGTGGGTCATAGTGAATAACCTCGGCATGCAAATAGGCAGAAGTGTGAGGATTGGCAGTGTCTGTAGAGAATTTTGGCATGCTCTTCAGTTGATGTTTTCCTCCTTGAACTACAGAGGAAAGGCCTGGCCTTACTGTTGGGCAAAACATGTATTTATGATTTTAAGAAGTGTAGTCTGGATGTACTGAGAGGGCCTGTACAGTACGGTAAATGCCTGTATACCCCTGCAATGTGCATCCAACTGTCACTTGAGATTGAACAGCGAACGAAGCAGCTGGGTTACTGACTGAATGTAAATGGAAGGCACATAGGAAGGGTGTTTGTGGTCACTCCAATGATTGAAACCTGGTTGATGCACTACCAAAGCTGGGGTACCAGGGGGAAACATTTGAGGGGTATTGAGATGGTGGTGTCCAGAGGTCAAAATATGTTTCAGAGACACAGAGGTACTGCGGTCCTGGTCCCACATTGGGGGTAGACAAAAGTCCATGCTAAAGATTTCTGTCCAACTGTTACCACATTTTGTGCAGCCTGGCTCCCTCTGTAACGATTCCCCAGTGTCTTTCGATCCTACAGATGACTGTAGCAAACTTCCCAAATTTTTTCTTGGCCTCATACTCCCAAAGGAGTGCCTGACATTTGCCAGCGTAACAATACTCACATTCTGGGAAAAACCTCACTAACTATGCATATTTATCTACCACACATGGCAAATCCTTACAATTGCAGAACATCATATCGCACTTGTCATCTTTGAGGTACTGTAAGTATTTGGATTTGAGGGAAATATTCATCCTTGCTTGCTCTCTCCCATCTGAAGTCTATGGTGCTGCTGTTCCTTTCTCACATGTCCCTTCAAAGAGACAAGTGACACACAGACTCAATCACTCAGCAAACATATATGCTTTGACGTTTTCATCTTGCTGTTTACCTTCCAAATATTCCCCCTGAACCACAAATAAAGGCCTGCCATTCCTCATCCCCTCAGTCAAAGCAGTCCTTCGCTCCTTAGGCCCTGCAAGACCACCATGAACAAGAATCATGTCAGCAAGCAGAAGAAAAGCCTCAGTGTGCTCTTTTGTTCATACTGCTGCCCTCTACTAACACTTCATGGCAACTGCAGCATAAGAATGGGACTGAGAAGAGGGCTGTCCTATGCAAATAATATCCTCCCATGCATACTTTCTTCTGAGACGGTCGGCGGCTTGTGCCGTGATACCGCCTCCAACAAATGGTCTTCAACCAAATTTTAAAAAAGCCCACCTGCCTTAGACGAAGGATTTTGCAACTCGAAGGAAGCACATGGGGACATCACCCTCATTTAGCAGGGTCCTAAATTGCCTGCTGTCAGCCTGTATACAGAACAAGGGCGTTCGTGAGCGTTCCTCAAAGGAAGGAGGTGGGTGATTAATTCACAGTGCCAGGGCAGGCCCAGCCCAGCCCAGCCCAGCCCAGCCCAGCGCAGCGCAGCCCAGCCCGGCACAGCGCACTGCTGTGGAGGTCCATTCCTTCACATCCTGCAGCAGGCATGATGCAGACCTACTAGAGCAAAGGCTTGACTCTGCCCTTGTCTGTCTCTTAAAGAAAACAATCTTTCTAGCTTCTTATTGCACCTGATAAATGGACTCTAGCTTGCCTCAAACTTGACCCATCATTTCATTAGCCAGAGCTCATACTTGACCTTTATTTCTATCCAAGCTCACTGGCACCAAACCCCTGATTTGAGCGAGTTACTCACACCAAAATGAAAAATCACCATCATCCAACCTATTTTACAATAAGTGTAGCACCTTCCTCGCATTCTTGTGCTCAGTTATAACCCCCAATACCACAATTGCACTCTGCAATTCACCAAACTTAAAGGAAAAGGAATGAAGACATTGATAAAGGAAGACAAGGCCTTGTCCCTATTGCACCTACTTGAGAAATAGGGAGGTTGGTAGAAGGTCATGAGGGAAAACATTTGAAATTTTGGGACACACATGCCAAAAAGAGTGTCCACTTTTCTCCTCTGTTACCAAGTAAAAAAAAATCTTAGCAAAAAAAAAAACATTCACTTTTTGAAAATTTCCACCTTGGGATACCTCTACAGCATTGGCAGGATTCGAACCCTGGCCTGTGAGGGCTGTCTGCACCAAAGGTACAAGACTTACCTTTGAGCTATAGCTCCTTAGTGGTCTAGAGGATTGCAGTAGTAACTATAAGCAACATGAAGGCCTTGGTGTCCTTCCCGGCGGCTTCCATTGCACATGAAAAGGATGACCATGACATAAGGACAATTTGATAGGCTACATACATGGAAACCAGTGTGGTCCAGTGGGTAAGTGCCTGCCTTCCATGCAGGCAACCAGGGTTCAAATCCCGGGTTCGGCACCAGGTGACTGATGGTGGCAGAGCAGAGGTAAGTTGGAGGTGGGCCTAAATGGCCAATTGGTAAGTAAAATGTGTCTGGGTGTTGTGTACGAGTGGAATCATGCCTAGTGAATGAGGGATTGCAGATTGGTTGGTAAGTAAAATAGGTGTGGCCTGAACAAAGACAGGTGAAAAAAAGGTAACAGGTGTTGTGTGCAGGAGGAGGAGGAGCCTAGTCAGAGTGGGTGGGGTCAGAGAGGAGGAGCCAGGTCAGAGAGGAGGGGTATACGAGGAGCCAGGTCAGAGAGGAGGGGTATAGGTGAAGCCTAGTCAGAGTGGGTGGGGTTAGAGAGGAGGAGTATAGGAGGAGCTGGGTCAGAGAGGAGGGTTATAGGAGGAGCCTAGTCAGAGTGGGAGGGGTCAGAGAGGAGGAGTATAGGAGGAGCCTAGTCAGAGTGGGTGGGGTCAGAGAAGAGGAGCCAGGTCAGAGAGGAGGGGTATAGGTGAAGCCTAGTCAGAGTGGGTGGGGTTAGAGAGGAGGAGTATAGGAGGAGCTGGGTCAGAGAGGAGGGGTATAGGAGGAACCTAGTCAGAGTGGGAGGGGTCAGAGAGGAGGAGTATAGGAGGAGCCAGGTCAGAGAGGAGGGGTATAGATGAAGCCTAGTCAGACTGGGTGGGGTCAGAGAGGAGGAGTATAGGAGGAGCTGGGTCAGAGAGGAGGGGTATAGGAGGAGCCTAGTCAGAGTGGGAGGGGTCAGAGAGGAGGAGTATAGGAGGAGCCTAGTCAGAGTGGGTGGGGTCAGAGAGGAGGGGTATAGGAGGAGCTGGGTCAGAGAGGAGGGGTATAGGAGGAGGCTAGTCAGAGTGGGAGGGGTCAGAGAGGAGGAGTATAGGAGGAGCCAGGTCAGAGAGGAGGGGTATAGGTGAAGCCTAGTCAGAGTGGGTGGGGTTAGAGAGGAGGAGTATAGGAGGAGCTGGGTCATAGAGGAGGGGAATAGGAGGAGCCTAGTCAGAGTGGGAGGGGTTAGAGAGGAGGAGCTGGGTCAGAGAGGAGGGGTGTTGGTGGAGCCTTGTCAGAGTGGGAGGGGTCAGAGAGGAGGAGTATAGGCGGAGCCTGGGCAGAATGGGTGGGTGCAGAGGAAGGGGAGGAGGATCCTGACTTATTGTGGGGTACTGCAAATACTTTTTTACTGCACCCCCCTATACTCTCTGATTTCTGTTGGGAGGGGGCAGTCAATATTTGGGGGAGCAGTATTAAAAGGTGCTTAGGCGCAACGTGAAGGCGATGGGGTGCACACAATGGCTTGGCTTCCAGGTACTTTTTGGGGGGCTACCATTAGTTTTTATTGCTCTGATCCTCCCTCATGGGGTGTACCCCAAATGGTTAGGGGCCACGGGGGGGGGGCAAGAAGCTGTTTGACAGTTTCTATTAACAACAGGGGTCACCATACGATTCTGCTGCAGTTATGGTATTGAAAGGTAAAACAAGGAGCATTTGGCTGTATTTTTGCAGGTGGGGTGCCCCAAAATGTTACTGCCAGCAGCAGCAGCAGCCCCCTTCCTCGCCACCCTGCAGATTGGTATAGGTACCTTTAGGACATTTCTGTTGAAAACAGAGGCTATAGCGAATCGCGCTACAAAATCCGAGAGCACTAACACTTGCTAAATAAAGGTGGCATCGGAGCATACGAATGAGGCAGGGAGAGGCTACTGTTGCAATTGGTTTGGTGGGTCATAGTGAATAACCTCGGCATGCAAATAGGCAGAAGTGTGAGGATTGGCAGTGTCTGTAGAGAATTTTGGCATGCTCTTCAGTTGATGTTTTCCTCCTTGAACTACAGAGGAAAGGCCTGGCCTCACTGTTGGGCAAAACATGTATTTATGATTTTAAGAAGTGTAGTCTGGATGTACTGAGAGGGCCTGTACAGTACGGTAAATGCCTGTATACCCCTGCAATGTGCATCCAACTGTCACTTGAGATTGAACAGCGAACGAAGCAGCTGGGTTACTGACTGAATGTAAATGGAAGGCACATAGGAAGGGTGTTTGTGGTCACTCAAATGATTGAAACCTGGTTGATGCACTACCAAAGCTGGGGTACCAGGGGGAAACATTTGAGGGGTATTGAGATGGTGGTGTCCAGAGGTCAAAATATGTTTCAGAGACACAGAGGTACTGCGGTCCTGGTCCCACATTGGGGGTAGACAAAAGTCCATGCTAAAGATTTCTGTCCAACTGTTACCACATTTTGTGCAGCCTGGCTCCCTCTGTAACGATTCCCCAGTGTCTTTCGATCCTACAGATGACTGTAGCAAACTTCCCAAATTTTTTCTTGGCCTCATACTCCCAAAGGAGTGCCTGACATTTGCCAGCCTAACGATACTCACATTCTGGGAAAAACCTCACTAACTATGCATATTTATCTACCACACATGGCAAATCCTTACAATTGCAGAACATCATATCGCACTTGTCATCTTTGAGGTACTGTAAGTATTTGGATTTGAGGGAAATATTCATCCTTGCTTGCTCTCTCCCATCTGAAGTCTATGGTGCTGCTGTTCCTTTCTCACATGTCCCTTCAAAGAGACAAGTGACACACAGACTCAATCACTCAGCAAACATATATGCTTTGACGTTTTCATCTTGCTGTTTACCTTCCAAATATTCCCCCTGAACCACAAATAAAGGCCTGCCATTCCTCATCCCCTCAGTCAAAGCAGTCCTTCGCTCCTTAGGCCCTGCAAGACCACCATGAACAAGAATCATGTCAGCAAGCAGAAGAAAAGCCTCAGTGTGCTCTTTTGTTCATACTGCTGCCCTCTAGTAACACTTCATGGCAACTGCAGCATAAGAATGGGACTGAGAAGAGGGCTGTCCTATGCAAATAATATCCTCCCATGCATACTTTCTTCTGAGACGGTCGGCGGCTTGTGCCGTGATACCGCCTCCAACAAATGGTCTTCAACCAAATTTTAAAAAAGCCCACCTGCCTTAGACGAAGGATTTTGCAACTCGAAGGAAGCACATGGGGACATCACCCTCATTTAGCAGGGTCCTAAATTGCCTGCTGTCAGCCTGTATACAGAACAAGGGCGTTCGTGAGCGTTCCTCAAAGGAAGGAGGTGGGTGATTAATTCACAGTGCCAGGGCAGGCCCAGCCCAGCCCAGCCCAGCCCAGCCCAGCGCAGCGCAGCCCAGCCCGGCACAGCGCACTGCTGTGGAGGTCCATTCCTTCACATCCTGCAGCAGGCATGATGCAGACCTACTAGAGCAAAGGCTTGACTCTGCCCTTGTCTGTCTCTTAAAGAAAACAATCTTTCTAGCTTCTTATTGCACCTGATAAATGGACTCTAGCTTGCCTCAAACTTGACCCATCATTTCATTAGCCAGAGCTCATACTTGACCTTTATTTCTATCCAAGCTCACTGGCACCAAACCCCTGATTTGAGCGAGTTACTCACACCAAAATGAAAAATCACCATCATCCAACCTATTTTACAATAAGTGTAGCACCTTCCTCGCATTCTTGTGCTCAGTTATAACCCCCAATACCACAATTGCACTCTGCAATTCACCAAACTTAAAGGAAAAGGAATGAAGACATTGATAAAGGAAGACAAGGCCTTGTCCCTATTGCACCTACTTGAGAAATAGGGAGGTTGGTAGAAGGTCATGAGGGAAAACATTTGAAATTTTGGGACACACATGCCAAAAAGAGTGTCCACTTTTCTCCTCTGTTACCAAGTAAAAAAAAATCTTAGCAAAAAAAAAAACATTCACTTTTTGAAAATTTCCACCTTGGGATACCTCTACAGCATTGGCAGGATTCGAACCCTGGCCTGTGAGGGCTGTCTGCACCAAAGGTACAAGACTTACCTTTGAGCTATAGCTCCTTAGTGGTCTAGAGGATTGCAGTAGTAACTATAAGCAACATGAAGGCTTGGTGTCCTTCCCGGCGGCTTCCATTGCACATGAAAAGGATGACCATGACATAAGGACAATTTGATAGGCTACATACATGGAAACCAGTGTGGTCCAGTGGGTAAGTGCCTGCCTTCCATGCAGGCAACCAGGGTTCAAATCCCGGGTTCGGCACCAGGTGACTGATGGTGGCAGAGCAGAGGTAAGTTGGAGGTGGGCCTAAATGGCCAATTGGTAAGTAAAATGTGTCTGGGTGTTGTGTACGAGTGGAATCATGCCTAGTGAATGAGGGATTGCAGATTGGTTGGTAAGTAAAATAGGTGTGGCCTGAACAAAGACAGGTGAAAAAAAGGTAACAGGTGTTGTGTGCAGGAGGAGGAGGAGCCTAGTCAGAGTGGGTGGGGTCAGAGAGGAGGAGCCAGGTCAGAGAGGAGGGGTATAGGAGGAGCCAGGTCAGAGAGGAGGGGTATAGGTGAAGCCTAGTCAGAGTGGGTGGGGTTAGAGAGGAGGAGTATAGGAGGAGCTGGGTCAGAGAGGAGGGTTATAGGAGGAGCCTAGTCAGAGTGGGAGGGGTCAGAGAGGAGGAGTATAGGAGGAGCCTAGTCAGAGTGGGTGGGGTCAGAGAAGAGGAGCCAGGTCAGAGAGGAGGGGTATAGGAGGAACCTAGTCAGAGTGGGAGGGGTCAGAGAGGAGGAGTATAGGAGGAGCCAGGTCAGAGAGGAGGGGTATAGATGAAGCCTAGTCAGACTGGGTGGGGTCAGAGAGGAGGAGTATAGGAGGAGCTGGGTCAGAGAGGAGGGGTATAGGAGGAGCCTAGTCAGAGTGGGAGGGGTCAGAGAGGAGGAGTATAGGAGGAGCCTAGTCAGAGTGGGTGGGGTCAGAGAGGAGGAGTACAGGAGGAGCTGGGTCAGAGAGGAGGGGTATAGGAGGAGCTGGGTCAGAGAGGAGGGGTATAGGAGGAGGCTAGTCAGAGTGGGAGGGGTCAGAGAGGAGGAGTATAGGAGGAGCCAGGTCAGAGAGGAGGGGTATAGGTGAAGCCTAGTCAGAGTGGGTGGGGTTAGAGAGGAGGAGTATAGGAGGAGCTGGGTCATAGAGGAGGGGAATAGGAGGAGCCTAGTCAGAGTGGGAGGGGTTAGAGAGGAGGAGCTGGGTCAGAGAGGAGGGGTGTAGGAGGAGCCTAGTCAGAGTGGGAGGGGTCAGAGAGGAGGAGTATAGGAGGAGCCAGGTCAGAGAGGAGGGGTGTTGGTGGAGCCTTGTCAGAGTGGGAGGGGTCAGAGAGGAGGAGTATAGGCGGAGCCTGGGCAGAATGGGTGGGTGCAGAGGAAGGGGAGGAGGATCCTGACTTATTGTGGGGTACTGCAAATACTTTTTTACTGCACCCCCCTATACTCTCTGATTTCTGTTGGGAGGGGGCAGTCAATATTTGGGGGAGCAGTATTAAAAGGTGCACTTTTTGGGGGGCTACCATTAGTTTTTATTGCTCTGATCCTCCCTCATGGGGTGTACCCCAAATGGTTAGGGGCCACGGGGGGGGCAAGAAGCTGTTTGACAGTTTCTATTAACAACAGGGGTCTCCATACGATTCTGCTGCAGTTATGGTATTGAAAGGTAAAACAAGGAGCATTTGGCTGTATTTTTGCAGGTGGGGTGCCCCAAAATGTTACTGCCAGCAGCAGCAGCAGCCCCCTTCCTCGCCACCCTGCAGATTGGTATAGGTACCTTTAGGACATTTCTGTTGACAACAGAGGCTATAGCGAATCGCGCTACAAAATCCGAGAGCACTAACACTTGCTAAATAAAGGTGGCATCGGAGCATACGAATGAGGCAGGGAGAGGCTACTGTTGCAATTGGTTTGGTGGGTCATAGTGAATAACCTCGGCATGCAAATAGGCAGAAGTGTGAGGATTGGCAGTGTCTGTAGAGAATTTTGGCATGCTCTTCAGTTGATGTTTTCCTCCTTGAACTACAGAGGAAAGGCCTGGCCTTACTGTTGGGCAAAACATGTATTTATGATTTTAAGAAGTGTAGTCTGGATGTACTGAGAGGGCCTGTACAGTACGGTAAATGCCTGTATACCCCTGCAATGTGCATCCAACTGTCACTTGAGATTGAACAGCGAACGAAGCAGCTGGGTTACTGACTGAATGTAAATGGAAGGCACATAGGAAGGGTGTTTGTGGTCACTCCAATGATTGAAACCTGGTTGATGCACTACCAAAGCTGGGGTACCAGGGGGAAACATTTGAGGGGTATTGAGATGGTGGTGTCCAGAGGTCAAAATATGTTTCAGAGACACAGAGGTACTGCGGTCCTGGTCCCACATTGGGGGTAGACAAAAGTCCATGCTAAAGATTTCTGTCCAACTGTTACCACATTTTGTGCAGCCTGGCTCCCTCTGTAACGATTCCCCAGTGTCTTTCGATCCTACAGATGACTGTAGCAAACTTCCCAAATTTTTTCTTGGCCTCATACTCCCAAAGGAGTGCCTGACATTTGCCAGCGTAACAATACTCACATTCTGGGAAAAACCTCACTAACTATGCATATTTATCTACCACACATGGCAAATCCTTACAATTGCAGAACATCATATCGCACTTGTCATCTTTGAGGTACTGTAAGTATTTGGATTTGAGGGAAATATTCATCCTTGCTTGCTCTCTCCCATCTGAAGTCTATGGTGCTGCTGTTCCTTTCTCACATGTCCCTTCAAAGAGACAAGTGACACACAGACTCAATCACTCAGCAAACATATATGCTTTGACGTTTTCATCTTGCTGTTTACCTTCCAAATATTCCCCCTGAACCACAAATAAAGGCCTGCCATTCCTCATCCCCTCAGTCAAAGCAGTCCTTCGCTCCTTAGGCCCTGCAAGACCACCATGAACAAGAATCATGTCAGCAAGCAGAAGAAAAGCCTCAGTGTGCTCTTTTGTTCATACTGCTGCCCTCTAGTAACACTTCATGGCAACTGCAGCATAAGAATGGGACTGAGAAGAGGGCTGTCCTATGCAAATAATATCCTCCCATGCATACTTTCTTCTGAGACGGTCGGCGGCTTGTGCCGTGATACCGCCTCCAACAAATGGTCTTCAACCAAATTTTAAAAAAGCCCACCTGCCTTAGACGAAGGATTTTGCAACTCGAAGGAAGCACATGGGGACATCACCCTCATTTAGCAGGGTCCTAAATTGCCTGCTGTCAGCCTGTATACAGAACAAGGGCGTTCGTGGGCGTTCGTGAGCGTTCCTCAAAGGAAGGAGGTGGGTGATTAATTCACAGTGCCAGGGCAGGCCCAGCCCAGCGCAGCCCAGCCCGGCACAGCGCACTGCTGTGGAGGTCCATTCCTTCACATCGTGCAGCAGGCATGATGCAGACCTACTAGAGCAAAGGCTTGACTCTGCCCTTGTCTGTCTCTTAAAGAAAACAATCTTTCTAGCTTCTTATTGCACCTGATAAATGGACTCTAGCTTGCCTCAAACTTGACCCATCATTTCATTAGCCAGAGCTCATACTTGACCTTTATTTCTATCCAAGCTCACTGGCACCAAACCCCTGATTTGAGCGAGTTACTCACACCAAAATGAAAAATCACCATCATCCAACCTATTTTACAATAAGTGTAGCACCTTCCTCGCATTCTTGTGCTCAGTTATAACCCCCAATACCACAATTGCACTCTGCAATTCACCAAACTTAAAGGAAAAGGAATGAAGACATTGATAAAGGAAGACAAGGCCTTGTCCCTATTGCACCTACTTGAGAAATAGGGAGGTTGGTAGAAGGTCATGAGGGAAAACATTTGAAATTTTGGGACACACATGCCAAAAAGAGTGTCCACTTTTCTCCTCTGTTACCAAGTAAAAAAAAATCTTAGCAAAAAAAAAAACATTCACTTTTTGAAAATTTCCACCTTGGGATACCTCTACAGCATTGGCAGGATTCGAACCCTGGCCTGTGAGGGCTGTCTGCACCAAAGGTACAAGACTTACCTTTGAGCTATAGCTCCTTAGTGGTCTAGCGGATTGCAGTAGTAACTATAAGCAACATGAAGGCCTTGGTGTCCTTCCCGGCGGCTTCCATTGCACATGAAAAGGATGACCATGACATAAGGACAATTTGTTGGCTACATACATGGAAACCAGTGTGGTCCAGTGGGTAAGTGCCTGCCTTCCATGCAGGCAACCAGGGTTCAAATCCCGGGTTCGGCACCAGGTGACTGATGGTGGCAGAGCAGAGGTAAGTTGGAGGTGGGCCTAAATGGCCAATTGGTAAGTAAAATGTGTCTGGGTGTTGTGTACGAGTGGAATCATGCCTAGTGAATGAGGGATTGCAGATTGGTTGGTAAGTAAAATAGGTGTGGCCTGAACAGAGACAGGTGAAAGAAAGGTAACAGGTGTTGTGTGCAGGAGGAGGAAGAGCCTAGTCAGAGTGGGTGGGGTCAGAGAGGAGGAGCCAGGTCAGAGAGGAAGGGTATAGGTGAAGCCTAGTCAGAGTGGGAGGGGTCAGAGAGGAGGAGGAGATGGGTCAGAGAGGAGGGGTATAGGAGGAGCCTAGTCAGAGTGGGAGGGGTCAGAGAGTAGGAGTATAGGAGGAGCCTAGTCAGAGTGGGTGGGGTCAGAGAGGAGGAGCCAGGTCAGAGAGGAGGGGTATAGGTGAAGCCTAGTCAGAGTGGGTGGGGTTAGAGAGGAGGAGTATAGGAGGAGCTGGGTCAGAGAGGAGGGGTATAGAAGGAGCCTAGTCAGAGTGGGAGGGGTCAGAGAGGAGGAGTATAGGAGGAGCCTAGTCAGAGTGCGTGGGGTCAGAGAGGAGGAGCCAGGTCAGAGAGGAGGGGTATAGGTGAAGCCTAGTCTGGGTGGGGTTAGAGAGGAGGAGTATAGGAGGAGCTGGGTCAGAGAGGAGGGGTATAGGAGGAGCCTAGTCAGAGTGGGAGGGGTCAGAGAGGAGGAGTATAGGAGGAGCCAGGTCAGAGAGGAGGGGTATAGGTGAAGCCTAGTCTGGGTGGGGTTAGAGAGGAGGAGTATAGGAGGAGCTGGGTCAGAGAGGAGGGGTATAGGTGGAGCCTTGTCAGAGTGGGAGGGGTCAGAGAGCAGAGGAAGGGGAGGAGGATCCTGACTTATTGTGGGGTACTGCAAATACTTTTTTACTGTACCCCCCTATACTCTCTGATTTCTGTTGGGAGGGGGCAGTCAAAATTTGGGGGAGCAGTATTAAAAGGTGCTTAGGCGCAACGTGAAGGCGATGGGGTGCACACAATGGCTTGGCTTCCAGGTACTTTTTGGGGGGCTACCATTAGTTTTTATTGCTCTGATCCTCCCTCATGGGGTGTACCCCAAATGGTTAGGGGCCACGGGGGGGGGCAAGAAGCTGTTTGACAGTTTCTATTAACAACAGGGGTCACCATACGATTCTGCTGCAGTTATGGTATTGAAAGGTAAAACAAGGAGCATTTGGCTGTATTTTTGCAGGTGGGGTGCCCCAAAATGTTACTGCCAGCAGCAGCAGCAGCCCCCTTCCTCGCCACCCTGCAGATTGGTATAGGTACCTTTAGGACATTTCTGTTGAAAACAGAGGCTATAGCGAATCGCGATACAAAATCCGAGAGCACTAACACTTGCTAAATAAAGGTGGCATCGGAGCATACGAATGAGGCAGGGAGAGGCTACTGTTGCAATTGGTTTGGTGGGTCATAGTGAATAACCTCGGCATGCAAATAGGCAGAAGTGTGAGGATTGGCAGTGTCTGTAGAGAATTTTGGCATGCTCTTCAGTTGATGTTTTCCTCCTTGAACTACAGAGGAAAGGCCTGGCCTTACTGTTGGGCAAAACATGTATTTATGATTTTAAGAAGTGTAGTCTGGATGTACTGAGAGGGCCTGTACAGTACGGTAAATGCCTGTATACCCCTGCAATGTGCATCCAACTGTCACTTGAGATTGAACAGCGATCGAAGCAGCTGGGTTACTGACTGAATGTAAATGGAAGGCACATAGGAAGGGTGTTTGTGGTCACTCAAATGATTGAAACCTGGTTGATGCACTACCAAAGCTGGGGTACCAGGGGGAAACATTTGAGGGGTATTGAGATGGTGGTGTCCAGAGGTCAAAATATGTTTCAGAGACACAGAGGTACTGCGGTCCTGGTCCCACATTGGGGGTAGACAAAAGTCCATGCTAAAGATTTCTGTCCAACTGTTACCACATTTTGTGCAGCCTGGCTCCCTCTGTAACGATTCCCCAGTGTCTTTCGATCCTACAGATGACTGTAGCAAACTTCCCAAATTTTTTCTTGGCCTCATACTCCCAAAGGAGTGCCTGACATTTGCCAGCCTAACGATACTCACATTCTGGGAAAAACCTCACTAACTATGCATATTTATCTACCACACATGGCAAATCCTTACAATTGCAGAACATCATATCGCACTTGTCATCTTTGAGGTACTGTAAGTATTTGGATTTGAGGGAAATATTCATCCTTGCTTGCTCTCTCCCATCTGAAGTCTATGGTGCTGCTGTTCCTTTCTCACATGTCCCTTCAAAGAGACAAGTGACACACAGACTCAATCACTCAGCAAACATATATGCTTTGACGTTTTCATCTTGCTGTTTACCTTCCAAATATTCCCCCTGAACCACAAATAAAGGCCTGCCATTCCTCATCCCCTCAGTCAAAGCAGTCCTTCGCTCCTTAGGCCCTGCAAGACCACCATGAACAAGAATCATGTCAGCAAGCAGAAGAAAAGCCTCAGTGTGCTCTTTTGTTCATACTGCTGCCCTCTAGTAACACTTCATGGCAACTGCAGCATAAGAATGGGACTGAGAAGAGGGCTGTCCTATGCAAATAATATCCTCCCATGCATACTTTCTTCTGAGACGGTCGGCGGCTTGTGCCGTGATACGGCCTCCAACAAATGGTCTTCAACCAAATTTTAAAAAAGCCCACCTGCCTTAGACGAAGGATTTTGCAACTCGAAGGAAGCACATGGGGACATCACCCTCATTTAGCAGGGTCCTAAATTGCCTGCTGCCACCTTGGGATACCTCTACAGCATTAGCAGGATTCGAACCCTGGCCTGTGAGGGCTGTCTGCACCAAAGGTACAAGACTTACCTTTGAGCTATAGCTCCTTAGTGGTCTAGCGGATTGCAGTAGTAACTATAAGCAACATGAAGGCCTTGGTGTCCTTCCCGGCGGCTTCCATTGCACATGAAAAGGATGACCATGACATAAGGACAATTTGTTGGCTACATACATGGAAACCAGTGTGGTCCAGTGGGTAAGTGCCTGCCTTCCATGCAGGCAACCAGGGTTCAAATCCCGGGTTCGGCACCAGGTGACTGATGGTGGCAGAGCAGAGGTAAGTTGGAGGTGGGCCTAAATGGCCAATTGGTAAGTAAAATGTGTCTGGGTGTTGTGTACGAGTGGAATCATGCCTAGTGAATGAGGGATTGCAGATTGGTTGGTAAGTAAAATAGGTGTGGCCTGAACAGAGACAGGTGAAAGAAAGGTAACAGGTGTTGTGTGCAGGAGGAGGAGGAGCCTAGTCAGAGTGGGTGGGGTCAGAGAGGAGGAGCCAGGTCAGAGAGGAAGGGTATAGGTGAAGCCTAGTCAGAGTGGGAGGGGTCAGAGAGGAGGAGGATAGGAGGAGCTGGGTCAGAGAGGAGGGGTATAGGAGGAGCCTAGTCAGAGTGGGAGGGGTCAGAGAGTAGGAGTATAGGAGGAGCCTAGTCAGAGTGGGTGGGGTCAGAGAGGAGGAGCCAGGTCAGAGAGGAGGGGTATAGGTGAAGCCTAGTCAGAGTGGGTGGGGTTAGAGAGGAGGAGTATAGGAGGAGCTGGGTCAGAGAGGAGGGGTATAGAAGGAGCCTAGTCAGAGTGGGAGGGGTCAGAGAGGAGGAGTATAGTAGGAGCCTAGTCAGAGTGCGTGGGGTCAGAGAGGAGGAGCCAGGTCAGAGAGGAGGGGTATAGGTGAAGCCTAGTCTGGGTGGGGTTAGGGAGGAGTATAGGAGGAGCTGGGTCAGAGAGGAGGGGTATAGGAGGAGCCTAGTCAGAGTGGGAGGGGTCAGAGAGGAGGAGTATAGGAGGAGCCAGGTCAGAGAGGAGGGGTGTAGGTGGAGCCTTGTCAGAGTGGGAGGGGTCAGAGAGCAGAGGAAGGGGAGGAGGATCCTGACTTATTGTGGGGTACTGCAAATACTTTTTTACTGTACCCCCCTATACTCTCTGATTTCTGTTGGGAGGGGGCAGTCAAAATTTGGGGGAGCAGTATTAAAAGGTGCTTAGGCGCAACGTGAAGGCGATGGGGTGCACACAATGGCTTGGCTTCCAGGTTCTTTTTGGGGGGCTACCATTAGTTTTTATTGCTCTGATCCTCCCTCATGGGGTGTACCCCAAATGGTTAGGGGCCACGGGGGGGGGCAAGAAGCTGTTTGACAGTTTCTATTAACAACAGGGGTCACCATACGATTCTGCTGCAGTTATGGTATTGAAAGGTAAAACAAGGAGCATTTGGCTGTATTTTTGCAGGTGGGGTGCCCCAAAATGTTACTGCCAGCAGCAGCAGCAGCCCCCTTCCTTGCCACCCTGCAGATTGGTATAGGTACCTTTAGGACATTTCTGTTGAAAACAGAGGCTATAGCGAATCGCGCTACAAAATCCGAGAGCACTAACACTTGCTAAATAAAGGTGGCATCGGAGCATACGAATGAGGCAGGGAGAGGCTACTGTTGCAATTGGTTTGGTGGGTCATAGTGAATAACCTCGGCATGCAAATAGGCAGAAGTGTGAGGATTGGCAGTGTCTGTAGAGAATTTTGGCATGCTCTTCAGTTGATGTTTTCCTCCTTGAACTACAGAGGAAAGGCCTGGCCTTACTGTTGGGCAAAACATGTATTTATGATTTTAAGAAGTGTAGTCTGGATGTACTGAGAGGGCCTGTACAGTACGGTAAATGCCTGTATACCCCTGCAATGTGCATCCAACTGTCACTTGAGATTGAACAGCGAACGAAGCAGCTGGGTTACTGACTGAATGTAAATGGAAGGCACATAGGAAGGGTGTTTGTGGTCACTCAAATGATTGAAACCTGGTTGATGCACTACCAAAGCTGGGGTACCAGGGGGAAACATTTGAGGGGTATTGAGATGGTGGTGTCCAGAGGTCAAAATATGTTTCAGAGACACAGAGGTACTGCGGTCCTGGTCCCACATTGGGGGTAGACAAAAGTCCATGCTAAAGATTTCTGTCCAACTGTTACCACATTTTGTGCAGCCTGGCTCCCTCTGTAACGATTCCCCAGTGTATTTCGATCCTACAGATGACTGTAGCAAACTTCCCAAATTTTTTCTTGGCCTCATACTCCCAAAGGAGTGCCTGACATTTGCCAGCCTAACGATACTCACATTCTGGGAAAAACCTCACTAACTATGCATATTTATCTACCACACATGGCAAATCCTTACAATTGCAGAACATCATATCGCACTTGTCATCTTTGAGGTACTGTAAGTATTTGGATTTGAGGGAAATATTCATCCTTGCTTGCTCTCTCCCATCTGAAGTCTATGGTGCTGCTGTTCCTTTCTCACATGTCCCTTCAAAGAGACAAGTGACACACAGACTCAATCACTCAGCAAACATATATGCTTTGACGTTTTCATCTTGCTGTTTACCTTCCAAATATTCCCCCTGAACCACAAATAAAGGCCTGCCATTCCTCATCCCCTCAGTCAAAGCAGTCCTTCGCTCCTTAGGCCCTGCAAGACCACCATGAACAAGAATCATGTCAGCAAGCAGAAGAAAAGCCTCAGTGTGCTCTTTTGTTCATACTGCTGCCCTCTAGTAACACTTCATGGCAACTGCAGCATAAGAATGGGACTGAGAAGAGGGCTGTCCTATGCAAATAATATCCTCCCATGCATACTTTCTTCTGAGACGGTCGGCGGCTTGTGCCGTGATACCGCCTCCAACAAATGGTCTTCAACCAAATTTTAAAAAAGCCCACCTGCCTTAGACGAAGGATTTTGCAACTCGAAGGAAGCACATGGGGACATCACCCTCATTTAGCAGGGTCCTAAATTGCCTGCTGTCAGCCTGTATACAGAACAAGGGCGTTCGTGGGCGTTCGTGAGCGTTCCTCAAAGGAAGGAGGTGGGTGATTAATTCACAGTGCCAGGGCAGGCCCAGCCCAGCGCAGCCCAGCCCGGCACAGCGCACTGCTGTGGAGGTCCATTCCTTCACATCCTGCAGCAGGCATGATGCAGACCTACTAGAGCAAAGGCTTGACTCTGCCCTTGTCTGTCTCTTAAAGAAAACAATCTTTGTAGCTTCTTATTGCACCTGATAAATGGACTCTAGCTTGCCTCAAACTTGACCCATCATTTCATTAGCCAGAGCTCATACTTGACCTTTATTTCTATCCAAGCTCACTGGCACCAAACCCCTGATTTGAGCGAGTTGCTCACACCAAAATGAAAAATCACCATCATCCAACCTATTTTACAATAAGTGTAGCACCTTCCTCGCATTCTTGTGCTCAGTTATAACCCCCAATACCACAATTGCACTCTGCAATTCACCAAACTTAAAGGAAAAGGAATGAAGACATTGATAAAGGAAGACAAGGCCTTGTCCCTATTGCACCTACTTGAGAAATAGGGAGGTTGGTAGAAGGTCATGAGGGAAAACATTTGAAATTTTGGGACACACATGCCAAAAAGAGTGTCCACTTTTCTCCTCTGTTACCAAGTAAAAAAAAATCTTAGCAAAAAAAAAAAACATTCACTTTTTGAAAATTTCCACCTTGGGATACCTCTACAGCATTGGCAGGATTCGAACCCTGGCCTGTGAGGGCTGTCTGCACCAAAGGTACAAGACTTACCTTTGAGCTATAGCTCCTTAGTGGTCTAGAGGATTGCAGTAGTAACTATAAGCAACATGAAGGCCTTGGTGTCCTTCCCGGCGGCTTCCATTGCACATGAAAAGGATGGCCATGACATAAGGACAATTTGATAGGCTACATACATGGAAACCAGTGTGGTCCAGTGGGTAAGTGCCTGCCTTCCATGCAGGCAACCAGGGTTCAAATCCCGGGTTCGGCACCAGGTGACTGATGGTGGCAGAGCAGAGGTAAGTTGGAGGTGGGCCTAAATGGCCAATTGGTAAGTAAAATGTGTCTGGGTGTTGTGTACGAGTGGAATCATGCCTAGTGAATGAGGGATTGCAGATTGGTTGGTAAGTAAAATAGGTGTGGCCTGAACAAAGACAGGTGAAAAAAAGGTAACAGGTGTTGTGTGCAGGAGGAGGAGGAGCCTAGTCAGAGTGGGTGGGGTCAGAGAGGAGGAGCCAGGTCAGAGAGGAGGGGTATAGGAGGAGCCAGGTCAGAGAGGAGGGGTATAGGTGAAGCCTAGTCAGAGTGGGTGGGGTTAGAGAGGAGGAGTATAGGAGGAGCTGGGTCAGAGAGGAGGGTTATAGGAGGAGCCTAGTCAGAGTGGGAGGGGTCAGAGAGGAGGAGTATAGGAGGAGCCTAGTCAGAGTGGGTGGGGTCAGAGAAGAGGAGCCAGGTCAGAGAGGAGGGGTATAGGTGAAGCCTAGTCAGAGTGGGTGAGGTTAGAGAGGAGGAGTATAGGAGGAGCTGGGTCAGAGAGGAGGGGTATAGGAGGAACCTAGTCAGAGTGGGAGGGGTCAGAGAGGAGGAGTATAGGAGGAGCCAGGTCAGAGAGGAGGGGTATAGATGAAGCCTAGTCAGACTGGGTGGGGTCAGAGAGGAGGAGTATAGGAGGAGCTGGGTCAGAGAGGAGGGGTATAGGAGGAGCCTAGTCAGAGTGGGAGGGGTCAGAGAGGAGGAGTATAGGAGGAGCCTAGTCAGAGTGGGTGGGGTCAGAGAGGAGGAGTACAGGAGGAGCTGGGTCAGAGAGGAGGGGTATAGGAGGAGTATAGGAGGAGCTGGGTCAGAGAGGAGGGGTATAGGTGAAGCCTAGTCAGAGTGGGTGGGGTTAGAGAGGAGGAGTATAGGAGGAGCCAGGTCAGAGAGGAGGGGTATAGGTGAAGCCTAGTCAGAGTGGGTGGGGTTAGAGAGGAGGAGTATAGGAGGAGCTGGGTCATAGAGGAGGGGAATAGGAGGAGCCTAGTCAGAGTGGGAGGGGTTAGAGAGGAGGAGCTGGGTCAGAGAGGAGGGGTGTAGGAGGAGCCTAGTCAGAGTGGGAGGGGTCAGAGAGGAGGAGTATAGGAGGAGCCAGGTCAGAGAGGAGGGGTGTTGGTGGAGCCTTGTCAGAGTGGGAGGGGTCAGAGAGGAGGAGTATAGGCGGAGCCTGGGCAGAATGGGTGGGTGCAGAGGAAGGGGAGGAGGATCCTGACTTATTGTGGGGTACTGCAAATACTTTTTTACTGCACCCCCCTATACTCTCTGATTTCTGTTGGGAGGGGGCAGTCAATTTTTTGGGGAGCAGTATTAAAAGGTGCTTAGGCGCAACGTGAAGGCGATGGGGTGCACACAATGGCTTGGCTTCCAGGTACTTTTTGGGGGGCTACCATTAGTTTTTATTGCTCTGATCCTCCCTCATGGGGTGTACCCCAAATGGTTAGGGGCCACGGGGGGGGCAAGAAGCTGTTTGACAGTTTCTATTAACAACAGGGGTCTCCATACGATTCTGCTGCAGTTATGGTATTGAAAGGTAAAACAAGGAGCATTTGGCTGTATTTTTGCAGGTGGGGTGCCCCAAAATGTTACTGCCAGCAGCAGCAGCAGCCCCCTTCCTCGCCACCCTGCAGATTGGTATAGGTACCTTTAGGACATTTCTGTTGACAACAGAGGCTATAGCGAATCGCGCTACAAAATCCGAGAGCACTAACACTTGCTAAATAAAGGTGGCATCGGAGCATACGAATGAGGCAGGGAGAGGCTACTGTTGCAATTGGTTTGGTGGGTCATAGTGAATAACCTCGGCATGCAAATAGGCAGAAGTGTGAGGATTGGCAGTGTCTGTAGAGAATTTTGGCATGCTCTTCAGTTGATGTTTTCCTCCTTGAACTACAGAGGAAAGGCCTGGCCTTACTGTTGGGCAAAACATGTATTTATGATTTTAAGAAGTGTAGTCTGGATGTACTGAGAGGGCCTGTACAGTACGGTAAATGCCTGTATACCCCTGCAATGTGCATCCAACTGTCACTTGAGATTGAACAGCGAACGAAGCAGCTGGGTTACTGACTGAATGTAAATGGAAGGCACATAGGAAGGGTGTTTGTGGTCACTCCAATGATTGAAACCTGGTTGATGCACTACCAAAGCTGGGGTACCAGGGGGAAACATTTGAGGGGTATTGAGATGGTGGTGTCCAGAGGTCAAAATATGTTTCAGAGACACAGAGGTACTGCGGTCCTGGTCCCACATTGGGGGTAGACAAAAGTCCATGCTAAAGATTTCTGTCCAACTGTTACCACATTTTGTGCAGCCTGGCTCCCTCTGTAACGATTCCCCAGTGTCTTTCGATCCTACAGATGACTGTAGCAAACTTCCCAAATTTTTTCTTGGCCTCATACTCCCAAAGGAGTGCCTGACATTTGCCAGCGTAACAATACTCACATTCTGGGAAAAACCTCACTAACTATGCATATTTATCTACCACACATGGCAAATCCTTACAATTGCAGAACATCATATCGCACTTGTCATCTTTGAGGTACTGTAAGTATTTGGATTTGAGGGAAATATTCATCCTTGCTTGCTCTCTCCCATCTGAAGTCTATGGTGCTGCTGTTCCTTTCTCACATGTCCCTTCAAAGAGACAAGTGACACACAGACTCAATCACTCAGCAAACATATATGCTTTGACGTTTTCATCTTGCTGTTTACCTTCCAAATATTCCCCCTGAACCACAAATAAAGGCCTGCCATTCCTCATCCCCTCAGTCAAAGCAGTCCTTCGCTCCTTAGGCCCTGCAAGACCACCATGAACAAGAATCATGTCAGCAAGCAGAAGAAAAGCCTCAGTGTGCTCTTTTGTTCATACTGCTGCCCTCTAGTAACACTTCATGGCAACTGCAGCATAAGAATGGGACTGAGAAGAGGGCTGTCCTATGCAAATAATATCCTCCCATGCATACTTTCTTCTGAGACGGTCGGCGGCTTGTGCCGTGATACCGCCTCCAACAAATGGTCTTCAACCAAATTTTAAAAAAGCCCACCTGCCTTAGACGAAGGATTTTGCAACTCGAAGGAAGCACATGGGGACATCACCCTCATTTAGCAGGGTCCTAAATTGCCTGCTGTCAGCCTGTATACAGAACAAGGACGTTCGTGGGCGTTCGTGAGCGTTCCTCAAAGGAAGGAGGTGGGTGATTAATTCACAGTGCCAGGGCAGGCCCAGCCCAGCGCAGCCCAGCCCGGCACAGCGCACTGCTGTGGAGGTCCATTCCTTCACATCCTGCAGCAGGCATGATGCAGACCTACTAGAGCAAAGGCTTGACTCTGCCCTTGTCTGTCTCTTAAAGAAAACAATCTTTCTAGCTTCTTATTGCACCTGATAAATGGACTCTAGCTTGCCTCAAACTTGACCCATCATTTCATTAGCCAGAGCTCATACTTGACCTTTATTTCTATCCAAGCTCACTGGCACCAAACCCCTGATTTGAGCGAGTTACTCACACCAAAATGAAAAATCACCATCATCCAACCTATTTTACAATAAGTGTAGCACCTTCCTCGCATTCTTGTGCTCAGTTATAACCCCCAATACCACAATTGCACTCTGCAATTCACCAAACTTAAAGGAAAAGGAATGAAGACATTGATAAAGGAAGACAAGGCCTTGTCCCTATTGCACCTACTTGAGAAATAGGGAGGTTGGTAGAAGGTCATGAGGGAAAACATTTGAAATTTTGGGACACACATGCCAAAAAGAGTGTCCACTTTTCTCCTCTGTTACCAAGTAAAAAAAAATCTTAGCAAAAAAAAAAACATTCACTTTTTGAAAATTTCCACCTTGGGATACCTCTACAGCATTGGCAGGATTCGAACCCTGGCCTGTGAGGGCTGTCTGCACCAAAGGTACAAGACTTACCTTTGAGCTATAGCTCCTTAGTGGTCTAGCGGATTGCAGTAGTAACTATAAGCAACATGAAGGCCTTGGTGTCCTTCCCGGCGGCTTCCATTGCACATGAAAAGGATGACCATGACATAAGGACAATTTGTTGGCTACATACATGGAAACCAGTGTGGTCCAGTGGGTAAGTGCCTGCCTTCCATGCAGGCAACCAGGGTTCAAATCCCGGGTTCGGCACCAGGTGACTGATGGTGGCAGAGCAGAGGTAAGTTGGAGGTGGGCCTAAATGGCCAATTGGTAAGTAAAATGTGTCTGGGTGTTGTGTACGAGTGGAATCATGCCTAGTGAATGAGGGATTGCAGATTGGTTGGTAAGTAAAATAGGTGTGGCCTGAACAGAGACAGGTGAAAGAAAGGTAACAGGTGTTGTGTGCAGGAGGAGGAAGAGCCAAGTCAGAGTGGGTGGGGTCAGAGAGGAGGAGCCAGGTCAGAGAGGAAGAGTATAGGTGAAGCCTAGTCAGAGTGGGAGGGGTCAGAGAGGAGGAGGAGATGGGTCAGAGAGGAGGGGTATAGGAGGAGCCTAGTCAGAGTGGGAGGGGTCAGAGAGTAGGAGTATAGGAGGAGCCTAGTCAGAGTGGGTGGGGTCAGAGAGGAGGAGCCAGGTCAGAGAGGAGGGGTATAGGTGAAGCCTAGTCAGAGTGGGTGGGGTTAGAGAGGAGGAGTATAGGAGGAGCTGGGTCAGAGAGGAGGGGTATAGAAGGAGCCTAGTCAGAGTGGGAGGGGTCAGAGAGGAGGAGTATAGTAGGAGCCTAGTCAGAGTGCGTGGGGTCAGAGAGGAGGAGCCAGGTCAGAGAGGAGGGGTATAGGTGAAGCCTAGTCTGGGTGGGGTTAGAGAGGAGGAGTATAGGAGGAGCTGGGTCAGAGAGGAGGGGTATAGGAGGAGCCTAGTCAGAGTGGGAGGGGTCAGAGAGGAGGAGTATAGGAGGAGCCAGGTCAGAGAGGAGGGGTGTAGGTGGAGCCTTGTCAGAGTGGGAGGGGTCAGAGAGCAGAGGAAGGGGAGGAGGATCCTGACTTATTGTGGGGTACTGCAAATACTTTTTTACTGCACCCCCCTATACTCTCTGATTTCTGTTGGGAGGGGGCAGTCAATATTTGGGGGAGCAGTATTAAAAGGTGCTTAGGCGCAACGTGAAGGCGATGGGGTGCACACAATGCTTGCCTTCCAGGTACTTTTTGGGGGGCTACCATTAGTTTTTATTGGTCTGATCCTCCCTCATGGGGTGTACCCCAAATGGTTAGGGGCCACGGGGGGGGGCAAGAAGCTGTTTGACAGTTTCTATTAACAACAGGGGTCACCATACGATTCTGCTGCAGTTATGGTATTGAAAGGTAAAACAAGGAGCATTTGGCTGTATTTTTGCAGGTGGGGTGCCCCAAAATGTTACTGCCAGCAGCAGCAGCAGCCCCCTTCCTCGCCACCCTGCAGATTGGTATAGGTACCTTTAGGACATTTCTGTTGAAAACAGAGGCTATAGCGAATCGCGCTACAAAATCCGAGAGCACTAACACTTGCTAAATAAAGGTGGCATCGGAGCATACGAATGAGGCAGGGAGAGGCTACTGTTGCAATTGGTTTGGTGGGTCATAGTGAATAACCTCGGCATGCAAATAGGCAGAAGTGTGAGGATTGGCAGTGTCTGTAGAGAATTTTGGCATGCTCTTCAGTTGATGTTTTCCTCCTTGAACTACAGAGGAAAGGCCTGGCCTTACTGTTGGGCAAAACATGTATTTATGATTTTAAGAAGTGTAGTCTGGATGTACTGAGAGGGCCTGTACAGTACGGTAAATGCCTGTATACCCCTGCAATGTGCATCCAACTGTCACTTGAGATTGAACAGCGAACGAAGCAGCTGGGTTACTGACTGAATGTAAATGGAAGGCACATAGGAAGGGTGTTTGTGGTCACTCAAATGATTGAAACCTGGTTGATACACTACCAAAGCTGGGGTACCAGGGGGAAACATTTGAGGGTATTGAGATGGTGGTGTCCAGAGGTCAAAATATGTTTCAGAGACACAGAGGTACTGCGGTCCTGGTCCCACATTGGGGGTAGACAAAAGTCCATGCTAAAGATTTCTGTCCAACTGTTACCACATTTTGTGCAGCCTGGCTCCCTCTGTAACGATTCCCCAGTGTCTTTCGATCCTACAGATGACTGTAGCAAACTTCCCAAATTTTTTCTTGGCCTCATACTCCCAAAGGAGTGCCTGACATTTGCCAGCCTAACGATACTCACATTCTGGGAAAAACCTCACTAACTATGCATATTTATCTACCACACATGGCAAATCCTTACAATTGCAGAACATCATATCGCACTTGTCATCTTTGAGGTACTGTAAGTATTTGGATTTGAGGGAAATATTCATCCTTGCTTGCTCTCTCCCATCTGAAGTCTATGGTGCTGCTGTTCCTTTCTCACATGTCCCTTCAAAGAGACAAGTGACACACAGACTCAATCACTCAGCAAACATATATGCTTTGACGTTTTCATCTTGCTGTTTACCTTCCAAATATTCCCCCTGAACCACAAATAAAGGCCTGCAATTCCTCATCCCCTCAGTCAAAGCAGTCCTTCGCTCCTTAGGCCCTGCAAGACCACCATGAACAAGAATCATGTCAGCAAGCAGAAGAAAAGCCTCAGTGTGCTCTTTTGTTCATACTGCTGCCCTCTAGTAACACTTCATGGCAACTGCAGCATAAGAATGGGACTGAGAAGAGGGCTGTCCTATGCAAATAATATCCTCCCATGCATACTTTCTTCTGAGACGGTCGGCGGCTTGTGCCGTGATACGGCCTCCAACAAATGGTCTTCAACCAAATTTTAAAAAAGCCCACCTGCCTTAGACGAAGGATTTTGCAACTCGAAGGAAGCACATGGGGACATCACCCTCATTTAGCAGGGTCCTAAATTGCCTGCTGTCAGCCTGTATACAGAACAAGGGCGTTCGTGGGCGTTCGTGAGCGTTCCTCAAAGGAAGGAGGTGGGTGATTAATTCACAGTGCCAGGGCAGGCCCAGCCCAGCGCAGCCCAGCCCGGCACAGCGCACTGCTGTGGAGGTCCATTCCTTCACATCCTGCAGCAGGCATGATGCAGACCTACTAGAGCAAAGGCTTGACTCTGCCCTTGTCTGTCTCTTAAAGAAAACAATCTTTGTAGCTTCTTATTGCACCTGATAAATGGACTCTAGCTTGCCTCAAACTTGACCCATCATTTCATTAGCCAGAGCTCATACTTGACCTTTATTTCTATCCAAGCTCACTGGCACCAAACCCCTGATTTGAGCGAGTTGCTCACACCAAAATGAAAAATCACCATCATCCAACCTATTTTACAATAAGTGTAGCACCTTCCTCGCATTCTTGTGCTCAGTTATAACCCCCAATACCACAATTGCACTCTGCAATTCACCAAACTTAAAGGAAAAGGAATGAAGACATTGATAAAGGAAGACAAGGCCTTGTCCCTATTGCACCTACTTGAGAAATAGGGAGGTTGGTAGAAGGTCATGAGGGAAAACATTTGAAATTTTGGGACACACATGCCAAAAAGAGTGTCCACTTTTCTCCTCTGTTACCAAGTAAAAAAAAATCTTAGCAAAAAAAAAAAACATTCACTTTTTGAAAATTTCCACCTTGGGATACCTCTACAGCATTGGCAGGATTCGAACCCTGGCCTGTGAGGGCTGTCTGCACCAAAGGTACAAGACTTACCTTTGAGCTATAGCTCCTTAGTGGTCTAGAGGATTGCAGTAGTAACTATAAGCAACATGAAGGCCTTGGTGTCCTTCCCGGCGGCTTCCATTGCACATGAAAAGGATGGCCATGACATAAGGACAATTTGATAGGCTACATACATGGAAACCAGTGTGGTCCAGTGGGTAAGTGCCTGCCTTCCATGCAGGCAACCAGGGTTCAAATCCCGGGTTCGGCACCAGGTGACTGATGGTGGCAGAGCAGAGGTAAGTTGGAGGTGGGCCTAAATGGCCAATTGGTAAGTAAAATGTGTCTGGGTGTTGTGTACGAGTGGAATCATGCCTAGTGAATGAGGGATTGCAGATTGGTTGGTAAGTAAAATAGGTGTGGCCTGAACAAAGACAGGTGAAAAAAAGGTAACAGGTGTTGTGTGCAGGAGGAGGAGGAGCCTAGTCAGAGTGGGTGGGGTCAGAGAGGAGGAGCCAGGTCAGAGAGGAGGGGTATAGGAGGAGCCAGGTCAGAGAGGAGGGGTATAGGTGAAGCCTAGTCAGAGTGGGTGGGGTTAGAGAGGAGGAGTATAGGAGGAGCTGGGTCAGAGAGGAGGGTTATAGGAGGAGCCTAGTCAGAGTGGGAGGGGTCAGAGAGGAGGAGTATAGGAGGAGCCTAGTCAGAGTGGGTGGGGTCAGAGAAGAGGAGCCAGGTCAGAGAGGAGGGGTATAGGTGAAGCCTAGTCAGAGTGGGTGAGGTTAGAGAGGAGGAGTATAGGAGGAGCTGGGTCAGAGAGGAGGGGTATAGGAGGAACCTAGTCAGAGTGGGAGGGGTCAGAGAGGAGGAGTATAGGAGGAGCCAGGTCAGAGAGGAGGGGTATAGATGAAGCCTAGTCAGACTGGGTGGGGTCAGAGAGGAGGAGTATAGGAGGAGCTGGGTCAGAGAGGAGGGGTATAGGAGGAGCCTAGTCAGAGTGGGAGGGGTCAGAGAGGAGGAGTATAGGAGGAGCCTAGTCAGAGTGGGTGGGGTCAGAGAGGAGGAGTACAGGAGGAGCTGGGTCAGAGAGGAGGGGTATAGGAGGAGTATAGGAGGAGCTGGGTCAGAGAGGAGGGGTATAGGAGGAGCCTAGTCAGAGTGGGAGGGGTCAGAGAGGAGGAGTATAGGATGAGCCAGGTCAGAGAGGAGGGGTATAGGTGAAGCCTAGTCAGAGTGGGTGGGGTTAGAGAGGAGGAGTATAGGAGGAGCTGGGTCATAGAGGAGGGGAATAGGAGGAGCCTAGTCAGAGTGGGAGGGGTTAGAGAGGAGGAGCTGGGTCAGAGAGGAGGGGTGTAAGAGGAGCCTAGTCAGAGTGGGAGGGGTCAGAGAGGAGGAGTATAGGAGGAGCCAGGTCAGAGAGGAGGGGTGTTGGTGGAGCCTTGTCAGAGTGGGAGGGGTCAGAGAGGAGGAGTATAGGCGGAGCCTGGGCAGAATGGGTGGGTGCAGAGGAAGGGGAGGAGGATCCTGACTTATTGTGGGGTACTGCAAATACTTTTTTACTGCACCCCCCTATACTCTCTGATTTCTGTTGGGAGGGGACAGTCAATTTTTTGGGGAGCAGTATTAAAAGGTGCTTAGGCGCAACGTGAAGGCGATGGGGTGCACACAATGGCTTGGCTTCCAGGTACTTTTTGGGGGGCTACCATTAGTTTTTATTGCTCTGATCCTCCCTCATGGGGTGTACCCCAAATGGTTAGGGGCCACGGGGGGGGGCAAGAAGCTGTTTGACAGTTTCTATTAACAACAGGGGTCTCCATACGATTCTGCTGCAGTTATGGTATTGAAAGGTAAAACAAGGAGCATTTGGCTGTATTTTTGCAGGTGGGGTGCCCCAAAATGTTACTGCCAGCAGCAGCAGCAGCCCCCTTCCTCGCCACCCTGCAGATTGGTATAGGTACCTTTAGGACATTTCTGTTGACAACAGAGGCTATAGCGAATCGCGCTACAAAATCCGAGAGCACTAACACTTGCTAAATAAAGGTGGCATCGGAGCATACGAATGAGGCAGGGAGAGGCTACTGTTGCAATTGGTTTGGTGGGTCATAGTGAATAACCTCGGCATGCAAATAGGCAGAAGTGTGAGGATTGGCAGTGTCTGTAGAGAATTTTGGCATGCTCTTCAGTTGATGTTTTCCTCCTTGAACTACAGAGGAAAGGCCTGGCCTTACTGTTGGGCAAAACATGTATTTATGATTTTAAGAAGTGTAGTCTGGATGTACTGAGAGGGCCTGTACAGTACGGTAAATGCCTGTATACCCCTGCAATGTGCATCCAACTGTCACTTGAGATTGAACAGCGAACGAAGCAGCTGGGTTACTGACTGAATGTAAATGGAAGGCACATAGGAAGGGTGTTTGTGGTCACTCCAATGATTGAAACCTGGTTGATGCACTACCAAAGCTGGGGTACCAGGGGGAAACATTTGAGGGGTATTGAGATGGTGGTGTCCAGAGGTCAAAATATGTTTCAGAGACACAGAGGTACTGCGGTCCTGGTCCCACATTGGGGGTAGACAAAAGTCCATGCTAAAGATTTCTGTCCAACTGTTACCACATTTTGTGCAGCCTGGCTCCCTCTGTAACGATTCCCCAGTGTCTTTCGATCCTACAGATGACTGTAGCAAACTTCCCAAATTTTTTCTTGGCCTCATACTCCCAAAGGAGTGCCTGACATTTGCCAGCGTAACAATACTCACATTCTGGGAAAAACCTCACTAACTATGCATATTTATCTACCACACATGGCAAATCCTTACAATTGCAGAACATCATATCGCACTTGTCATCTTTGAGGTACTGTAAGTATTTGGATTTGAGGGAAATATTCATCCTTGCTTGCTCTCTCCCATCTGAAGTCTATGGTGCTGCTGTTCCTTTCTCACATGTCCCTTCAAAGAGACAAGTGACACACAGACTCAATCACTCAGCAAACATATATGCTTTGACGTTTTCATCTTGCTGTTTACCTTCCAAATATTCCCCCTGAACCACAAATAAAGGCCTGCCATTCCTCATCCCCTCAGTCAAAGCAGTCCTTCGCTCCTTAGGCCCTGCAAGACCACCATGAACAAGAATCATGTCAGCAAGCAGAAGAAAAGCCTCAGTGTGCTCTTTTGTTCATACTGCTGCCCTCTAGTAACACTTCATGGCAACTGCAGCATAAGAATGGGACTGAGAAGAGGGCTGTCCTATGCAAATAATATCCTCCCATGCATACTTTCTTCTGAGACGGTCGGCGGCTTGTGCCGTGATACCGCCTCCAACAAATGGTCTTCAACCAAATTTTAAAAAAGCCCACCTGCCTTAGACGAAGGATTTTGCAACTCGAAGGAAGCACATGGGGACATCACCCTCATTTAGCAGGGTCCTAAATTGCCTGCTGTCAGCCTGTATACAGAACAAGGACGTTCGTGGGCGTTCGTGAGCGTTCCTCAAAGGAAGGAGGTGGGTGATTAATTCACAGTGCCAGGGCAGGCCCAGCCCAGCGCAGCCCAGCCCGGCACAGCGCACTGCTGTGGAGGTCCATTCCTTCACATCCTGCAGCAGGCATGATGCAGACCTACTAGAGCAAAGGCTTGACTCTGCCCTTGTCTGTCTCTTAAAGAAAACAATCTTTCTAGCTTCTTATTGCACCTGATAAATGGACTCTAGCTTGCCTCAAACTTGACCCATCATTTCATTAGCCAGAGCTCATACTTGACCTTTATTTCTATCCAAGCTCACTGGCACCAAACCCCTGATTTGAGCGAGTTACTCACACCAAAATGAAAAATCACCATCATCCAACCTATTTTACAATAAGTGTAGCACCTTCCTCGCATTCTTGTGCTCAGTTATAACCCCCAATACCACAATTGCACTCTGCAATTCACCAAACTTAAAGGAAAAGGAATGAAGACATTGATAAAGGAAGACAAGGCCTTGTCCCTATTGCACCTACTTGAGAAATAGGGAGGTTGGTAGAAGGTCATGAGGGAAAACATTTGAAATTTTGGGACACACATGCCAAAAAGAGTGTCCACTTTTCTCCTCTGTTACCAAGTAAAAAAAAATCTTAGCAAAAAAAAAAACATTCACTTTTTGAAAATTTCCACCTTGGGATACCTCTACAGCATTGGCAGGATTCGAACCCTGGCCTGTGAGGGCTGTCTGCACCAAAGGTACAAGACTTACCTTTGAGCTATAGCTCCTTAGTGGTCTAGCGGATTGCAGTAGTAACTATAAGCAACATGAAGGCCTTGGTGTCCTTCCCGGCGGCTTCCATTGCACATGAAAAGGATGACCATGACATAAGGACAATTTGTTGGCTACATACATGGAAACCAGTGTGGTCCAGTGGGTAAGTGCCTGCCTTCCATGCAGGCAACCAGGGTTCAAATCCCGGGTTCGGCACCAGGTGACTGATGGTGGCAGAGCAGAGGTAAGTTGGAGGTGGGCCTAAATGGCCAATTGGTAAGTAAAATGTGTCTGGGTGTTGTGTACGAGTGGAATCATGCCTAGTGAATGAGGGATTGCAGATTGGTTGGTAAGTAAAATAGGTGTGGCCTGAACAGAGACAGGTGAAAGAAAGGTAACAGGTGTTGTGTGCAGGAGGAGGAAGAGCCAAGTCAGAGTGGGTGGGGTCAGAGAGGAGGAGCCAGGTCAGAGAGGAAGGGTATAGGTGAAGCCTAGTCAGAGTGGGAGGGGTCAGAGAGTAGGAGTATAGGAGGAGCCTAGTCAGAGTGGGTGGGGTCAGAGAGGAGGAGCCAGGTCAGAGAGGAGGGGTATAGGTGAAGCCTAGTCAGAGTGGGTGGGGTTAGAGAGGAGGAGTATAGGAGGAGCTGGGTCAGAGAGGAGGGGTATAGAAGGAGCCTAGTCAGAGTGGGAGGGGTCAGAGAGGAGGAGTATAGTAGGAGCCTAGTCAGAGTGCGTGGGGTCAGAGAGGAGGAGCCAGGTCAGAGAGGAGGGGTATAGGTGAAGCCTAGTCTGGGTGGGGTTAGAGAGGAGGAGTATAGGAGGAGCTGGGTCAGAGAGGAGGGGTATAGGAGGAGCCTAGTCAGAGTGGGAGGGGTCAGAGAGGAGGAGTATAGGAGGAGCCAGGTCAGAGAGGAGGGGTGTAGGTGGAGCCTTGTCAGAGTGGGAGGGGTCAGAGAGCAGAGGAAGGGGAGGAGGATCCTGACTTATTGTGGGGTACTGCAAATACTTTTTTACTGCACCCCCCTATACTCTCTGATTTCTGTTGGGAGGGGGCAGTCAATATTTGGGGGAGCAGTATTAAAAGGTGCTTAGGCGCAACGTGAAGGCGATGGGGTGCACTTAATGGCTTGGCTTCCAGGTACTTTTTGGGGGGCTACCATTAGTTTTTATTGCTCTGATCCTCCCTCATGGGGTGTACCCCAAATGGTTAGGGGCCACGGGGGGGGCAAGAAGCTGTTTGACAGTTTCTATTAACAACAGGGGTCACCATACGATTCTGCTGCAGTTATGGTATTGAAAGGTAAAACAAGGAGCATTTGGCTGTATTTTTGCAGGTGGGGTGCCCCAAAATGTTACTGCCAGCAGCAGCAGCAGCCCCCTTCCTCGCCACCCTGCAGATTGGTATAGGTACCTTTAGGACATTTCTGTTGAAAACAGAGGCTATAGCGAATCGCGCTACAAAATCCGAGAGCACTAACACTTGCTAAATAAAGGTGGCATCGGAGCATACGAATGAGGCAGGGAGAGGCTACTGTTGCAATTGGTTTGGTGGGTCATAGTGAATAACCTCGGCATGCAAATAGGCAGAAGTGTGAGGATTGGCAGTGTCTGTAGAGAATTTTGGCATGCTCTTCAGTTGATGTTTTCCTCCTTGAACTACAGAGGAAAGGCCTGGCCTTACTGTTGGGCAAAACATGTATTTATGATTTTAAGAAGTGTAGTCTGGATGTACTGAGAGGGCCTGTACAGTACGGTAAATGCCTGTATACCCCTGCAATGTGCATCCAACTGTCACTTGAGATTGAACAGCGAACGAAGCAGCTGGGTTACTGACTGAATGTAAATGGAAGGCACATAGGAAGGGTGTTTGTGGTCACTCAAATGATTGAAACCTGGTTGATGCACTACCAAAGCTGGGGTACCAGGGGGAAACATTTGAGGGGTATTGAGATGGTGGTGTCCAGAGGTCAAAATATGTTTCAGAGACACAGAGGTACTGCGGTCCTGGTCCCACATTGGGGGTAGACAAAAGTCCATGCTAAAGATTTCTGTCCAACTGTTACCACATTTTGTGCAGCCTGGCTCCCTCTGTAACGATTCCCCAGTGTCTTTCGATCCTACAGATGACTGTAGCAAACTTCCCAAATTTTTTCTTGGCCTCATACTCCCAAAGGAGTGCCTGACATTTGCCAGCCTAACGATACTCACATTCTGGGAAAAACCTCACTAACTATGCATATTTATCTACCACACATGGCAAATCCTTACAATTGCAGAACATCATATCGCACTTGTCATCTTTGAGGTACTGTAAGTATTTGGATTTGAGGGAAATATTCATCCTTGCTTGCTCTCTCCCATCTGAAGTCTATGGTGCTGCTGTTCCTTTCTCACATGTCCCTTCAAAGAGACAAGTGACACACAGACTCAATCACTCAGCAAACATATATGCTTTGACGTTTTCATCTTGCTGTTTACCTTCCAAATATTCCCCCTGAACCACAAATAAAGGCCTGCCATTCCTCATCCCCTCAGTCAAAGCAGTCCTTCGCTCCTTAGGCCCTGCAAGACCACCATGAACAAGAATCATGTCAGCAAGCAGAAGAAAAGCCTCAGTGTGCTCTTTTGTTCATACTGCTGCCCTCTAGTAACACTTCATGGCAACTGCAGCATAAGAATGGGACTGAGAAGAGGGCTGTCCTATGCAAATAATATCCTCCCATGCATACTTTCTTCTGAGACGGTCGGCGGCTTGTGCCGTGATACCGCCTCCAACAAATGGTCTTCAACCAAATTTTAAAAAAGCCCACCTGCCTTAGACGAAGGATTTTGCAACTCGAAGGAAGCACATGGGGACATCACCCTCATTTAGCAGGGTCCTAAATTGCCTGCTGTCAGCCTGTATACAGAACAAGGGCGTTCGTGGGCGTTCGTGAGCGTTCCTCAAAGGAAGGAGGTGGGTGATTAATTCACAGTGCCAGGGCAGGCCCAGCCCAGCGCAGCCCAGCCCGGCACAGCGCACTGCTGTGGAGGTCCATTCCTTCACATCCTGCAGCAGGCATGATGCAGACCTACTAGAGCAAAGGCTTGACTCTGCCCTTGTCTGTCTCTTAAAGAAAACAATCTTTCTAGCTTCTTATTGCACCTGATAAATGGACTCTAGCTTGCCTCAAACTTGACCCATCATTTCATTAGCCAGAGCTCATACTTGACCTTTATTTCTATCCAAGCTCACTGGCACCAAACCCCTGATTTGAGCGAGTTACTCACACCAAAATGAAAAATCACCATCATCCAACCTATTTTACAATAAGTGTAGCACCTTCCTCGCATTCTTGTGCTCAGTTATAACCCCCAATACCACAATTGCACTCTGCAATTCACCGAACTTAAAGGAAAAGGAATGAAGACATTGATAAAGGAAGACAAGGCCTTGTCCCTATTGCACCTACTTGAGAAATAGGGAGGTTGGTAGAAGGTCATGAGGGAAAACATTTGAAATTTTGGGACACACATGCCAAAAAGAGTGTCCACTTTTCTCCTCTGTTACCAAGTAAAAAAAAATCTTAGCAAAAAAAAAAACATTCACTTTTTGAAAATTTCCACCTTGGGATACCTCTACAGCATTGGCAGGATTCGAACCCTGGCCTGTGAGGGCTGTCTGCACCAAAGGTACAAGACTTACCTTTGAGCTATAGCTCCTTAGTGGTCTAGCGGATTGCAGTAGTAACTATAAGCAACATGAAGGCCTTGGTGTCCTTCCCGGCGGCTTCCATTGCACATGAAAAGGATGACCATGACATAAGGACAATTTGTTGGCTACATACATGGAAACCAGTGTGGTCCAGTGGGTAAGTGCCTGCCTTCCATGCAGGCAACCAGGGTTCAAATCCCGGGTTCGGCACCAGGTGACTGATGGTGGCAGAGCAGAGGTAAGTTGGAGGTGGGCCTAAATGGCCAATTGGTAAGTAAAATGTGTCTGGGTGTTGTGTACGAGTGGAATCATGCCTAGTGAATGAGGGATTGCAGATTGGTTGGTAAGTAAAATAGGTGTGGCCTGAACAGAGACAGGTGAAAGAAAGGTAACAGGTGTTGTGTGCAGGAGGAGGAAGAGCCAAGTCAGAGTGGGTGGGGTCAGAGAGGAGGAGCCAGGTCAGAGAGGAAGAGTATAGGTGAAGCCTAGTCAGAGTGGGAGGGGTCAGAGAGGAGGAGGAGATGGGTCAGAGAGGAGGGGTATAGGAGGAGCCTAGTCAGAGTGGGAGGGGTCAGAGAGTAGGAGTATAGGAGGAGCCTAGTCAGAGTGGGTGGGGTCAGAGAGGAGGAGCCAGGTCAGAGAGGAGGGGTATAGGTGAAGCCTAGTCAGAGTGGGTGGGGTTAGAGAGGAGGAGTATAGGAGGAGCTGGGTCAGAGAGGAGGGGTATAGAAGGAGCCTAGTCAGAGTGGGAGGGGTCAGAGAGGAGGAGTATAGTAGGAGCCTAGTCAGAGTGCGTGGGGTCAGAGAGGAGGAGCCAGGTCAGAGAGGAGGGGTATAGGTGAAGCCTAGTCTGGGTGGGGTTAGAGAGGAGGAGTATAGGAGGAGCTGGGTCAGAGAGGAGGGGTATAGGAGGAGCCTAGTCAGAGTGGGAGGGGTCAGAGAGTAGGAGGAGCCAGGTCAGAGAGGAGGGGTGTAGGTGGAGCCTTGTCAGAGTGGGAGGGGTCAGAGAGCAGAGGAAGGGGAGGAGGATCCTGACTTATTGTGGGGTACTGCAAATACTTTTTTACTGCACCCCCCTATACTCTCTGATTTCTGTTGGGAGGGGGCAGTCAATATTTGGGGGAGCAGTATTAAAAGGTGCTTAGGCGCAACGTGAAGGCGATGGGGTGCACACAATGCTTGCCTTCCAGGTACTTTTTGGGGGGCTACCATTAGTTTTTATTGGTCTGATCCTCCCTCATGGGGTGTACCCCAAATGGTTAGGGGCCACGGGGGGGGGCAAGAAGCTGTTTGACAGTTTCTATTAACAACAGGAGTCACCATACGATTCTGCTGCAGTTATGGTATTGAAAGGTAAAACAAGGAGCATTTGGCTGTATTTTTGCAGGTGGGGTGCCCCAAAATGTTACTGCCAGCAGCAGCAGCAGCCCCCTTCCTCGCCACCCTGCAGATTGGTATAGGTACCTTTAGGACATTTCTGTTGAAAACAGAGGCTATAGCGAATCGCGCTACAAAATCCGAGAGCACTAACACTTGCTAAATAAAGGTGGCATCGGAGCATACGAATGAGGCAGGGAGAGGCTACTGTTGCAATTGGTTTGGTGGGTCATAGTGAATAACCTCGGCATGCAAATAGGCAGAAGTGTGAGGATTGGCAGTGTCTGTAGAGAATTTTGGCATGCTCTTCAGTTGATGTTTTCCTCCTTGAACTACAGAGGAAAGGCCTGGCCTTACTGTTGGGCAAAACATGTATTTATGATTTTAAGAAGTGTAGTCTGGATGTACTGAGAGGGCCTGTACAGTACGGTAAATGCCTGTATACCCCTGCAATGTGCATCCAACTGTCACTTGAGATTGAACAGCGAACGAAGCAGCTGGGTTACTGACTGAATGTAAATGGAAGGCACATAGGAAGGGTGTTTGTGGTCACTCAAATTATTGAAACCTGGTTGATACACTACCAAAGCTGGGGTACCAGGGGGAAACATTTGAGGGTATTGAGATGGTGGTGTCCAGAGGTCAAAATATGTTTCAGAGACACAGAGGTACTGCGGTCCTGGTCCCACATTGGGGGTAGACAAAAGTCCATGCTAAAGATTTCTGTCCAACTGTTACCACATTTTGTGCAGCCTGGCTCCCTCTGTAACGATTCCCCAGTGTCTTTCGATCCTACAGATGACTGTAGCAAACTTCCCAAATTTTTTCTTGGCCTCATACTCCCAAAGGAGTGCCTGACATTTGCCAGCCTAACGATACTCACATTCTGGGAAAAACCTCACTAACTATGCATATTTATCTACCACACATGGCAAATCCTTACAATTGCAGAACATCATATCGCACTTGTCATCTTTGAGGTACTGTAAGTATTTGGATTTGAGGGAAATATTCATCCTTGCTTGCTCTCTCCCATCTGAAGTCTATGGTGCTGCTGTTCCTTTCTCACATGTCCCTTCAAAGAGACAAGTGACACACAGACTCAATCACTCAGCAAACATATATGCTTTGACGTTTTCATCTTGCTGTTTACCTTCCAAATATTCCCCCTGAACCACAAATAAAGGCCTGCAATTCCTCATCCCCTCAGTCAAAGCAGTCCTTCGCTCCTTAGGCCCTGCAAGACCACCATGAACAAGAATCATGTCAGCAAGCAGAAGAAAAGCCTCAGTGTGCTCTTTTGTTCATACTGCTGCCCTCTAGTAACACTTCATGGCAACTGCAGCATAAGAATGGGACTGAGAAGAGGGCTGTCCTATGCAAATAATATCCTCCCATGCATACTTTCTTCTGAGACGGTCGGCGGCTTGTGCCGTGATACCGCCTCCAACAAATGGTCTTCAACCAAATTTTAAAAAAGCCCACCTGCCTTAGACGAAGGATTTTGCAACTCGAAGGAAGCTCATGGGGACATCACCCTCATTTAGCAGGGTCCTAAATTGCCTGCTGTCAGCCTGTATACAGAACAAGGGCGTTCGTGGGCGTTCGTGAGCGTTCCTCAAAGGAAGGAGGTGGGTGATTAATTCACAGTGCCAGGGCAGGCCCAGCCCAGCGCAGCCCAGCCCGGCACAGCGCACTGCTGTGGAGGTCCATTCCTTCACATCCTGCAGCAGGCATGATGCAGACCTACTAGAGCAAAGGCTTGACTCTGCCCTTGTCTGTCTCTTAAAGAAAACAATCTTTGTAGCTTCTTATTGCACCTGATAAATGGACTCTAGCTTGCCTCAAACTTGACCCATCATTTCATTAGCCAGAGCTCATACTTGACCTTTATTTCTATCCAAGCTCACTGGCACCAAACCCCTGATTTGAGCGAGTTGCTCACACCAAAATGAAAAATCACCATCATCCAACCTATTTTACAATAAGTGTAGCACCTTCCTCGCATTCTTGTGCTCAGTTATAACCCCCAATACCACAATTGCACTCTGCAATTCACCAAACTTAAAGGAAAAGGAATGAAGACATTGATAAAGGAAGACAAGGCCTTGTCCCTATTGCACCTACTTGAGAAATAGGGAGGTTGGTAGAAGGTCATGAGGGAAAACATTTGAAATTTTGGGACACACATTCCAAAAAGAGTGTCCACTTTTCTCCTCTGTTACCAAGTAAAAAAAAATCTTAGCAAAAAAAAAAAACATTCACTTTTTGAAAATTTCCACCTTGGGATACCTCTACAGCATTGGCAGGATTCGAACCCTGGCCTGTGAGGGCTGTCTGCACCAAAGGTACAAGACTTACCTTTGAGCTATAGCTCCTTAGTGGTCTAGAGGATTGCAGTAGTAACTATAAGCAACATGAAGGCCTTGGTGTCCTTCCCGGCGGCTTCCATTGCACATGAAAAGGATGGCCATGACATAAGGACAATTTGATAGGCTACATACATGGAAACCAGTGTGGTCCAGTGGGTAAGTGCCTGCCTTCCATGCAGGCAACCAGGGTTCAAATCCCGGGTTCGGCACCAGGTGACTGATGGTGGCAGAGCAGAGGTAAGTTGGAGGTGGGCCTAAATGGCCAATTGGTAAGTAAAATGTGTCTGGGTGTTGTGTACGAGTGGAATCATGCCTAGTGAATGAGGGATTGCAGATTGGTTGGTAAGTAAAATAGGTGTGGCCTGAACAAAGACAGGTGAAAAAAAGGTAACAGGTGTTGTGTGCAGGAGGAGGAGGAGCCTAGTCAGAGTGGGTGGGGTCAGAGAGGAGGAGCCAGGTCAGAGAGGAGGGGTATAGGAGGAGCCAGGTCAGAGAGGAGGGGTATAGGTGAAGCCTAGTCAGAGTGGGTGGGGTTAGAGAGGAGGAGTATAGGAGGAGCTGGGTCAGAGAGGAGGGTTATAGGAGGAGCCTAGTCAGAGTGGGAGGGGTCAGAGAGGAGGAGTATAGGAGGAGCCTAGTCAGAGTGGGTGGGGTCAGAGAAGAGGAGCCAGGTCAGAGAGGAGGGGTATAGGTGAAGCCTAGTCAGAGTGGGTGAGGTTAGAGAGGAGGAGTATAGGAGGAGCTGGGTCAGAGAGGAGGGGTATAGGAGGAACCTAGTCAGAGTGGGAGGGGTCAGAGAGGAGGAGTATAGGAGGAGCCAGGTCAGAGAGGAGGGGTATAGATGAAGCCTAGTCAGACTGGGTGGGGTCGTATAGGAGGAGCTGGGTCAGAGAGGAGGGGTATAGGAGGAGCCTAGTCAGAGTGGGAGGGGTCAGAGAGGAGGAGTATAGGAGGAGCCTACTCAGAGTGGGTGGGGTCAGAGAGGAGGAGTACAGGAGGAGCTGGGTCAGAGAGGAGGGGTATAGGAGGAGTATAGGAGGAGCTGGGTCAGAGAGGAGGGGTATAGGAGGAGCCTAGTCAGAGTGGGAGGGGTCAGAGAGGAGGAGTATAGGAGGAGCCAGGTCAGAGAGGAGGGGTATAGGTGAAGCCTAGTCAGAGTGGGTGGGGTTAGAGAGGAGGAGTATAGGAGGAGCTGGGTCATAGAGGAGGGGAATAGGAGGAGCCTAGTCAGAGTGGGAGGGGTTAGAGAGGAGGAGCTGGGTCAGAGAGGAGGGGTGTAAGAGGAGCCTAGTCAGAGTGGGAGGGGTCAGAGAGGAGGAGTATAGGAGGAGCCAGGTCAGAGAGGAGGGGTGTTGGTGGAGCCTTGTCAGAGTGGGAGGGGTCAGAGAGGAGGAGTATAGGCGGAGCCTGGGCAGAATGGGTGGGTGCAGAGGAAGGGGAGGAGGATCCTGACTTATTGTGGGGTACTGCAAATACTTTTTTACTGCACCCCCCTATACTCTCTGATTTCTGTTGGGAGGGGACAGTCAATTTTTTGGGGAGCAGTATTAAAAGGTGCTTAGGCGCAACGTGAAGGCGATGGGGTGCACACAATGGCTTGGCTTCCAGGTACTTTTTGGGGGGCTACCATTAGTTTTTATTGCTCTGATCCTCCCTCATGGGGTGTACCCCAAATGGTTAGGGGCCACGGGGGGGGCAAGAAGATGTTTGACAGTTTCTATTAACAACAGGGGTCTCCATACGATTCTGCTGCAGTTATGGTATTGAAAGGTAAAACAAGGAGCATTTGGCTGTATTTTTGCAGGTGGGGTGCCCCAAAATGTTACTGCCAGCAGCAGCAGCAGCCCCCTTCCTCGCCACCCTGCAGATTGGTATAGGTACCTTTAGGACATTTCTGTTGACAACAGAGGCTATAGCGAATCGCGCTACAAAATCCGAGAGCACTAACACTTGCTAAATAAAGGTGGCATCGGAGCATACGAATGAGGCAGGGAGAGGCTACTGTTGCAATTGGTTTGGTGGGTCATAGTGAATAACCTCGGCATGCAAATAGGCAGAAGTGTGAGGATTGGCAGTGTCTGTAGAGAATTTTGGCATGCTCTTCAGTTGATGTTTTCCTCCTTGAACTACAGAGGAAAGGCCTGGCCTTACTGTTGGGCAAAACATGTATTTATGATTTTAAGAAGTGTAGTCTGGATGTACTGAGAGGGCCTGTACAGTACGGTAAATGCCTGTATACCCCTGCAATGTGCATCCAACTGTCACTTGAGATTGAACAGCGAACGAAGCAGCTGGGTTACTGACTGAATGTAAATGGAAGGCACATAGGAAGGGTGTTTGTGGTCACTCCAATGATTGAAACCTGGTTGATGCACTACCAAAGCTGGGGTACCAGGGGGAAACATTTGAGGGGTATTGAGATGGTGGTGTCCAGAGGTCAAAATATGTTTCAGAGACACAGAGGTACTGCGGTCCTGGTCCCACATTGGGGGTAGACAAAAGTCCATGCTAAAGATTTCTGTCCAACTGTTACCACATTTTGTGCAGCCTGGCTCCCTCTGTAACGATTCCCCAGTGTCTTTCGATCCTACAGATGACTGTAGCAAACTTCCCAAATTTTTTCTTGGCCTCATACTCCCAAAGGAGTGCCTGACATTTGCCAGCGTAACAATACTCACATTCTAGGAAAAACCTCACTAACTATGCATATTTATCTACCACACATGGCAAATCCTTACAATTGCAGAACATCATATCGCACTTGTCATCTTTGAGGTACTGTAAGTATTTGGATTTGAGGGAAATATTCATCCTTGCTTGCTCTCTCCCATCTGAAGTCTATGGTGCTGCTGTTCCTTTCTCACATGTCCCTTCAAAGAGACAAGTGACACACAGACTCAATCACTCAGCAAACATATATGCTTTGACGTTTTCATCTTGCTGTTTACCTTCCAAATATTCCCCCTGAACCACAAATAAAGGCCTGCCATTCCTCATCCCCTCAGTCAAAGCAGTCCTTCGCTCCTTAGGCCCTGCAAGACCACCATGAACAAGAATCATGTCAGCAAGCAGAAGAAAAGCCTCAGTGTGCTCTTTTGTTCATACTGCTGCCCTCTAGTAACACTTCATGGCAACTGCAGCATAAGAATGGGACTGAGAAGAGGGCTGTCCTATGCAAATAATATCCTCCCATGCATACTTTCTTCTGAGACGGTCGGCGGCTTGTGCCGTGATACCGCCTCCAACAAATGGTCTTCAACCAAATTTTAAAAAAGCCCACCTGCCTTAGACGAAGGATTTTGCAACTCGAAGGAAGCACATGGGGACATCACCCTCATTTAGCAGGGTCCTAAATTGCCTGCTGTCAGCCTGTATACAGAACAAGGACGTTCGTGGGCGTTCGTGAGCGTTCCTCAAAGGAAGGAGGTGGGTGATTAATTCACAGTGCCAGGGCAGGCCCAGCCCAGCGCAGCCCAGCCCGGCACAGCGCACTGCTGTGGAGGTCCATTCCTTCACATCCTGCAGCAGGCATGATGCAGACCTACTAGAGCAAAGGCTTGACTCTGCCCTTGTCTGTCTCTTAAAGAAAACAATCTTTCTAGCTTCTTATTGCACCTGATAAATGGACTCTAGCTTGCCTCAAACTTGACCCATCATTTCATTAGCCAGAGCTCATACTTGACCTTTATTTCTATCCAAGCTCACTGGCACCAAACCCCTGATTTGAGCGAGTTACTCACACCAAAATGAAAAATCACCATCATCCAACCTATTTTACAATAAGTGTAGCACCTTCCTCGCATTCTTGTGCTCAGTTATAACCCCCAATACCACAATTGCACTCTGCAATTCACCAAACTTAAAGGAAAAGGAATGAAGACATTGATAAAGGAAGACAAGGCCTTGTCCCTATTGCACCTACTTGAGAAATAGGGAGGTTGGTAGAAGGTCATGAGGGAAAACATTTGAAATTTTGGGACACACATGCCAAAAAGAGTGTCCACTTTTCTCCTCTGTTACCAAGTAAAAAAAAATCTTAGCAAAAAAAAAAACATTCACTTTTTGAAAATTTCCACCTTGGGATACCTCTACAGCATTGGCAGGATTCGAACCCTGGCCTGTGAGGGCTGTCTGCACCAAAGGTACAAGACTTACCTTTGAGCTATAGCTCCTTAGTGGTCTAGCGGATTGCAGTAGTAACTATAAGCAACATGAAGGCCTTGGTGTCCTTCCCGGCGGCTTCCATTGCACATGAAAAGGATGACCATGACATAAGGACAATTTGTTGGCTACATACATGGAAACCAGTGTGGTCCAGTGGGTAAGTGCCTGCCTTCCATGCAGGCAACCAGGGTTCAAATCCCGGGTTCGGCACCAGGTGACTGATGGTGGCAGAGCAGAGGTAAGTTGGAGGTGGGCCTAAATGGCCAATTGGTAAGTAAAATGTGTCTGGGTGTTGTGTACGAGTGGAATCATGCCTAGTGAATGAGGGATTGCAGATTGGTTGGTAAGTAAAATAGGTGTGGCCTGAACAGAGACAGGTGAAAGAAAGGTAACAGGTGTTGTGTGCAGGAGGAGGAAGAGCCAAGTCAGAGTGGGTGGGGTCAGAGAGGAGGAGCCAGGTCAGAGAGGAAGGGTATAGGTGAAGCCTAGTCAGAGTGGGAGGGGTCAGAGAGGAGGAGGAGATGGGTCAGAGAGGAGGGGTATAGGAGGAGCCTAGTCAGAGTGGGAGGGGTCAGAGAGTAGGAGTATAGGAGGAGCCTAGTCAGAGTGGGTGGGGTCAGAGAGGAGGAGCCAGGTCAGAGAGGAGGGGTATAGGTGAAGCCTAGTCAGAGTGGGTGGGGTTAGAGAGGAGGAGTATAGGGGGAGCTGGGTCAGAGAGGAGGGGTATAGAAGGAGCCTAGTCAGAGTGGGAGGGGTCAGAGAGGAGGAGTATAGTAGGAGCCTAGTCAGAGTGCGTGGGGTCAGAGAGGAGGAGCCAGGTCAGAGAGGAGGGGTATAGGTGAAGCCTAGTCTGGGTGGGGTTAGAGAGGAGGAGTATAGGAGGAGCTGGGTCAGAGAGGAGGGGTATAGGAGGAGCCTAGTCAGAGTGGGAGGGGTCAGAGAGGAGGAGTATAGGAGGAGCCTTGTCAGAGTGGGAGGGGTCAGAGAGCAGAGGAAGGGGAGGAGGATCCTGACTTATTGTGGGGTACTGCAAATACTTTTTTACTGCACCCCCCTATACTCTCTGATTTCTGTTGGGAGGGGGCAGTCAATATTTGGGGGAGCAGTATTAAAAGGTGCTTAGGCGCAACGTGAAGGCGATGGGGTGCACACAATGCTTGCCTTCCAGGTACTTTTTGGGGGGCTACCATTAGTTTTTATTGGTCTGATCCTCCCTCATGGGGTGTACCCCAAATGGTTAGGGGCCACGGGGGGGGGGGCAAGAAGCTGTTTGACAGTTTCTATTAACAACAGGGGTCACCATACGATTCTGCTGCAGTTATGGTATTGAAAGGTAAAACAAGGAGCATTTGGCTGTATTTTTGCAGGTGGGGTGCCCCAAAATGTTACTGCCAGCAGCAGCAGCAGCCCCCTTCCTCGCCACCCTGCAGATTGGTATAGGTACCTTTAGGACATTTCTGTTGAAAACAGAGGCTATAGCGAATCGCGCTACAAAATCCGAGAGCACTAACACTTGCTAAATAAAGGTGGCATCGGAGCATACGAATGAGGCAGGGAGAGGCTACTGTTGCAATTGGTTTGGTGGGTCATAGTGAATAACCTCGGCATGCAAATAGGCAGAAGTGTGAGGATTGGCAGTGTCTGTAGAGAATTTTGGCATGCTCTTCAGTTGATGTTTTCCTCCTTGAACTACAGAGGAAAGGCCTGGCCTTACTGTTGGGCAAAACATGTATTTATGATTTTAAGAAGTGTAGTCTGGATGTACTGAGAGGGCCTGTACAGTACGGTAAATGCCTGTATACCCCTGCAATGTGCATCCAACTGTCACTTGAGATTGAACAGCGAACGAAGCAGCTGGGTTACTGACTGAATGTAAATGGAAGGCACATAGGAAGGGTGTTTGTGGTCACTCAAATGATTGAAACCTGGTTGATACACTACCAAAGCTGGGGTACCAGGGGGAAACATTTGAGGGTATTGAGATGGTGGTGTCCAGAGGTCAAAATATGTTTCAGAGACACAGAGGTACTGCGGTCCTGGTCCCACATTGGGGGTAGACAAAAGTCCATGCTAAAGATTTCTGTCCAACTGTTACCACATTTTGTGCAGCCTGGCTCCCTCTGTAACGATTCCCCAGTGTCTTTCGATCCTACAGATGACTGTAGCAAACTTCCCAAATTTTTTCTTGGCCTCATACTCCCAAAGGAGTGCCTGACATTTGCCAGCCTAACGATACTCACATTCTGGGAAAAACCTCACTAACTATGCATATTTATCTACCACACATGGCAAATCCTTACAATTGCAGAACATCATATCGCACTTGTCATCTTTGAGGTACTGTAAGTATTTGGATTTGAGGGAAATATTCATCCTTGCTTGCTCTCTCCCATCTGAAGTCTATGGTGCTGCTGTTCCTTTCTCACATGTCCCTTCAAAGAGACAAGTGACACACAGACTCAATCACTCAGCAAACATATATGCTTTGACGTTTTCATCTTGCTGTTTACCTTCCAAATATTCCCCCTGAACCACAAATAAAGGCCTGCAATTCCTCATCCCCTCAGTCAAAGCAGTCCTTCGCTCCTTAGGACCTGCAAGACCACCATGAACAAGAATCATGTCAGCAAGCAGAAGAAAAGCCTCAGTGTGCTCTTTTGTTCATACTGCTGCCCTCTAGTAACACTTCATGGCAACTGCAGCATAAGAATGGGACTGAGAAGAGGGCTGTCCTATGCAAATAATATCCTCCCATGCATACTTTCTTCTGAGACGGTCGGCGGCTTGTGCCGTGATACCGCCTCCAACAAATGGTCTTCAACCAAATTTTAAAAAAGCCCACCTGCCTTAGACGAAGGATTTTGCAACTCGAAGGAAGCACATGGGGACATCACCCTCATTTAGCAGGGTCCTAAATTGCCTGCTGTCAGCCTGTATACAGAACAAGGGCGTTCGTGGGCGTTCGTGAGCGTTCCTCAAAGGAAGGAGGTGGGTGATTAATTCACAGTGCCAGGGCAGGCCCAGCCCAGCGCAGCCCAGCCCGGCACAGCGCACTGCTGTGGAGGTCCATTCCTTCACATCCTGCAGCAGGCATGATGCAGACCTACTAGAGCAAAGGCTTGACTCTGCCCTTGTCTGTCTCTTAAAGAAAACAATCTTTGTAGCTTCTTATTGCACCTGATAAATGGACTCTAGCTTGCCTCAAACTTGACCCATCATTTCATTAGCCAGAGCTCATACTTGACCTTTATTTCTATCCAAGCTCACTGGCACCAAACCCCTGATTTGAGCGAGTTGCTCACACCAAAGTGAAAAATCACCATCATCCAACCTATTTTACAATAAGTGTAGCACCTTCCTCGCATTCTTGTGCTCAGTTATAACCCCCAATACCACAATTGCACTCTGCAATTCACCAAACTTAAAGGAAAAGGAATGAAGACATTGATAAAGGAAGACAAGGCCTTGTCCCTATTGCACCTACTTGAGAAATAGGGGGGTTGGTAGAAGGTCATGAGGGAAAACATTTGAAATTTTGGGACACACATGCCAAAAAGAGTGTCCACTTTTCTCCTCTGTTACCAAGTAAAAAAAAATCTTAGCAAAAAAAAAAAACATTCACTTTTTGAAAATTTCCACCTTGGGATACCTCTACAGCATTGGCAGGATTCGAACCCTGGCCTGTGAGGGCTGTCTGCACCAAAGGTACAAGACTTACCTTTGAGCTATAGCTCCTTAGTGGTCTAGAGGATTGCAGTAGTAACTATAAGCAACATGAAGGCCTTGGTGTCCTTCCCGGCGGCTTCCATTGCACATGAAAAGGATGGCCATGACATAAGGACAATTTGATAGGCTACATACATGGAAACCAGTGTGGTCCAGTGGGTAAGTGCCTGCCTTCCATGCAGGCAACCAGGGTTCAAATCCCGGGTTCGGCACCAGGTGACTGATGGTGGCAGAGCAGAGGTAAGTTGGAGGTGGGCCTAAATGGCCAATTGGTAAGTAAAATGTGTCTGGGTGTTGTGTACGAGTGGAATCATGCCTAGTGAATGAGGGATTGCAGATTGGTTGGTAAGTAAAATAGGTGTGGCCTGAACAAAGACAGGTGAAAAAAAGGTAACAGGTGTTGTGTGCAGGAGGAGGAGGAGCCTAGTCAGAGTGGGTGGGGTCAGAGAGGAGGAGCCAGGTCAGAGAGGAGGGGTATAGGAGGAGCCAGGTCAGAGAGGAGGGGTATAGGTGAAGCCTAGTCAGAGTGGGTGGGGTTAGAGAGGAGGAGTATAGGAGGAGCTGGGTCAGAGAGGAGGGTTATAGGAGGAGCCTAGTCAGAGTGGGTGGGGTCAGAGAAGAGGAGCCAGGTCAGAGAGGAGGGGTATAGGTGAAGCCTAGTCAGAGTGGGTGAGGTTAGAGAGGAGGAGTATAGGAGGAGCTGGGTCAGAGAGGAGGGGTATAGGAGGAACCTAGTCAGAGTGGGAGGGGTCAGAGAGGAGGAGTATAGGAGGAGCCAGGTCAGAGAGGAGGGGTATAGATGAAGCCTCGTCAGACTGGGTGGGGTCAGAGAGGAGGAGTATAGGAGGAGCTGGGTCAGAGAGGAGGGGTATAGGAGGAGCCTAGTCAGAGTGGGAGGGGTCAGAGAGGAGGAGTATAGGAGGAGCCTAGTCAGAGTGGGTGGGGTCAGAGAGGAGGAGTACAGGAGGAGCTGGGTCAGAGAGGAGGGGTATAGGAGGAGTATAGGAGGAGCTGGGTCAGAGAGGAGGGGTATAGGAGGAGCCTAGTCAGAGTGGGAGGGGTCAGAGAGGAGGAGTATAGGAGGAGCCAGGTCAGAGAGGAGGGGTATAGGTGAAGCCTAGTCAGAGTGGGTGGGGTTAGAGAGGAGGAGTATAGGAGGAGCTGGGTCATAGAGGAGGGGAATAGGAGGAGCCTAGTCAGAGTGGGAGGGGTTAGAGAGGAGGAGCTGGGTCAGAGAGGAGGGGTGTAGGAGGAGCCTAGTCAGAGTGGGAGGGGTCAGAGAGGAGGAGTATAGGAGGAGCCAGGTCAGAGAGGAGGGGTGTTGGTGGAGCCTTGTCAGAGTGGGAGGGGTCAGAGAGGAGGAGTATAGGCGGAGCCTGGGCAGAATGGGTGGGTGCAGAGGAAGGGGAGGAGGATCCTGACTTATTGTGGGGTACTGCAAATACTTTTTTACTGCACCCCCCTATACTCTCTGATTTCTGTTGGGAGGGGGCAGTCAATTTTTTGGGGAGCAGTATTAAAAGGTGCTTAGGCGCAACGTGAAGGCGATGGGGTGCACACAATGGCTTGGCTTCCAGGTACTTTTTGGGGGGCTACCATTAGTTTTTATTGCTCTGATCCTCCCTCATGGGGTGTACCCCAAATGGTTAGGGGCCACGGGGGGGGCAAGAAGCTGTTTGACAGTTTCTATTAACAACAGGGGTCTCCATACGATTCTGCTGCAGTTATGGTATTGAAAGGTAAAACAAGGAGCATTTGGCTGTATTTTTGCAGGTGGGGTGCCCCAAAATGTTACTGCCAGCAGCAGCAGCAGCCCCCTTCCTCGCCACCCTGCAGATTGGTATAGGTACCTTTAGGACATTTCTGTTGACAACAGAGGCTATAGCGAATCGCGCTACAAAATCCGAGAGCACTAACACTTGCTAAATAAAGGTGGCATCGGAGCATACGAATGAGGCAGGGAGAGGCTACTGTTGCAATTGGTTTGGTGGGTCATAGTGAATAACCTCGGCATGCAAATAGGCAGAAGTGTGAGGATTGGCAGTGTCTGTAGAGAATTTTGGCATGCTCTTCAGTTGATGTTTTCCTCCTTGAACTACAGAGGAAAGGCCTGGCCTTACTGTTGGGCAAAACATGTATTTATGATTTTAAGAAGTGTAGTCTGGATGTACTGAGAGGGCCTGTACAGTACGGTAAATGCCTGTATACCCCTGCAATGTGCATCCAACTGTCACTTGAGATTGAACAGCGAACGAAGCAGCTGGGTTACTGACTGAATGTAAATGGAAGGCACATAGGAAGGGTGTTTGTGGTCACTCCAATGATTGAAACCTGGTTGATGCACTACCAAAGCTGGGGTACCAGGGGGAAACATTTGAGGGGTATTGAGATGGTGGTGTCCAGAGGTCAAAATATGTTTCAGAGACACAGAGGTACTGCGGTCCTGGTCCCACATTGGGGGTAGACAAAAGTCCATGCTAAAGATTTCTGTCCAACTGTTACCACATTTTGTGCAGCCTGGCTCCCTCTGTAACGATTCCCCAGTGTCTTTCGATCCTACAGATGACTGTAGCAAACTTCCCAAATTTTTTCTTGGCCTCATACTCCCAAAGGAGTGCCTGACATTTGCCAGCGTAACAATACTCACATTCTGGGAAAAACCTCACTAACTATGCATATTTATCTACCACACATGGCAAATCCTTACAATTGCAGAACATCATATCGCACTTGTCATCTTTGAGGTACTGTAAGTATTTGGATTTGAGGGAAATATTCATCCTTGCTTGCTCTCTCCCATCTGAAGTCTATGGTGCTGCTGTTCCTTTCTCACATGTCCCTTCAAAGAGACAAGTGACACACAGACTCAATCACTCAGCAAACATATATGCTTTGACGTTTTCATCTTGCTGTTTACCTTCCAAATATTCCCCCTGAACCACAAATAAAGGCCTGCCATTCCTCATCCCCTCAGTCAAATCAGTCCTTCGCTCCTTAGGCCCTGCAAGACCACCATGAACAAGAATCATGTCAGCAAGCAGAAGAAAAGCCTCAGTGTGCTCTTTTGTTCATACTGCTGCCCTCTAGTAACACTTCATGGCAACTGCAGCATAAGAATGGGACTGAGAAGAGGGCTGTCCTATGCAAATAATATCCTCCCATGCATACTTTCTTCTGAGACGGTCGGCGGCTTGTGCCGTGATACCGCCTCCAACAAATGGTCTTCAACCAAATTTTAAAAAAGCCCACCTGCCTTAGACGAAGGATTTTGCAACTCGAAGGAAGCACATGGGGACATCACCCTCATTTAGCAGGGTCCTAAATTGCCTGCTGACAGCCTGTATACAGAACAAGGACGTTCGTGGGCGTTCGTGAGCGTTCCTCAAAGGAAGGAGGTGGGTGATTAATTCACAGTGCCAGGGCAGGCCCAGCCCAGCGCAGCCCAGCCCGGCACAGCGCACTGCTGTGGAGGTCCATTCCTTCACATCCTGCAGCAGGCATGATGCAGACCTACTAGAGCAAAGGCTTGACTCTGCCCTTGTCTGTCTCTTAAAGAAAACAATCTTTCTAGCTTCTTATTGCACCTGATAAATGGACTCTAGCTTGCCTCAAACTTGACCCATCATTTCATTAGCCAGAGCTCATACTTGACCTTTATTTCTATCCAAGCTCACTGGCACCAAACCCCTGATTTGAGCGAGTTACTCACACCAAAATGAAAAATCACCATCATCCAACCTATTTTACAATAAGTGTAGCACCTTCCTCGCATTCTTGTGCTCAGTTATAACCCCCAATACCACAATTGCACTCTGCAATTCACCAAACTTAAAGGAAAAGGAATGAAGACATTGATAAAGGAAGACAAGGCCTTGTCCCTATTGCACCTACTTGAGAAATAGGGAGGTTGGTAGAAGGTCATGAGGGAAAACATTTGAAATTTTGGGACACACATGCCAAAAAGAGTGTCCACTTTTCTCCTCTGTTACCAAGTAAAAAAAAATCTTAGCAAAAAAAAAAACATTCACTTTTTGAAAATTTCCACCTTGGGATACCTCTACAGCATTGGCAGGATTCGAACCCTGGCCTGTGAGGGCTGTCTGCACCAAAGGTACAAGACTTACCTTTGAGCTATAGCTCCTTAGTGGTCTAGCGGATTGCAGTAGTAACTATAAGCAACATGAAGGCCTTGGTGTCCTTCCCGGCGGCTTCCATTGCACATGAAAAGGATGACCATGACATAAGGACAATTTGTTGGCTACATACATGGAAACCAGTGTGGTCCAGTGGGTAAGTGCCTGCCTTCCATGCAGGCAACCAGGGTTCAAATCCCGGGTTCGGCACCAGGTGACTGATGGTGGCAGAGCAGAGGTAAGTTGGAGGTGGGCCTAAATGGCCAATTGGTAAGTAAAATGTGTCTGGGTGTTGTGTACGAGTGGAATCATGCCTAGTGAATGAGGGATTGCAGATTGGTTGGTAAGTAAAATAGGTGTGGCCTGAACAGAGACAGGTGAAAGAAAGGTAACAGGTGTTGTGTGCAGGAGGACGAAGAGCCTAGTCAGAGTGGGTGGGGTCAGAGAGGAGGAGCCAGGTCAGAGAGGAAGGGTATAGGTGAAGCCTAGTCAGAGTGGGAGGGGTCAGAGAGGAGGAGGAGATGGGTCAGAGAGGAGGGGTATAGGAGGAGCCTAGTCAGAGTGGGAGGGGTCAGACAGTAGGAGTATAGGAGGAGCCTAGTCAGAGTGGGTGGGGTCAGAGAGGAGGAGCCAGGTCAGAGAGGAGGGGTATAGGTGAAGCCTAGTCAGAGTGGGTGGGGTTAGAGAGGAGGAGTATAGGAGGAGCTGGGTCAGAGAGGAGGGGTATAGAAGGAGCCTAGTCAGAGTGGGAGGGGTCAGAGAGGAGGAGTATAGTAGGAGCCTAGTCAGAGTGCGTGGGGTCAGAGAGGAGGAGCCAGGTCAGAGAGGAGGGGTATAGGTGAAGCCTAGTCTGGGTGGGGTTAGAGAGGAGGAGTATAGGAGGAGCTGGGTCAGAGAGGAGGGGTATAGGAGGAGCCTAGTCAGAGTGGGAGGGGTCAGAGAGGAGGAGTATAGGAGGAGCCAGGTCAGAGAGGAGGGGTGTAGGTGGAGCCTTGTCAGAGTGGGAGGGGTCAGAGAGCAGAGGAAGGGGAGGAGGATCCTGACTTATTGTGGGGTACTGCAAATACTTTTTTACTGCACCCCCCTATACTCTCTGATTTCTGTTGGGAGGGGGCAGTCAATATTTGGGGGAGCAGTATTAAAAGGTGCTTAGGCGCAACGTGAAGGCGATGGGGTGCACACAATGGCTTGGCTTCCAGGTACTTTTTGGGGGGCTACCATTAGTTTTTATTGCTCTGATCCTCCCTCATGGGGTGTACCCCAAATGGTTAGGGGCCACGGGGGGCAAGAAGCTGTTTGACAGTTTCTATTAACAACAGGGGTCACCATACGATTCTGCTGCAGTTATGGTATTGAAAGGTAAAACAAGGAGCATTTGGCTGTATTTTTGCAGGTGGGGTGCCCCAAAATGTTACTGCCAGCAGCAGCAGCAGCCCCCTTCCTCGCCACCCTGCAGATTGGAATAGGTACCTTTAGGACATTTCTGTTGAAAACAGAGGCTATAGCGAATCGCGCTACAAAATCCGAGAGCACTAACACTTGCTAAATAAAGGTGGCATCGGAGCATACGAATGAGGCAGGGAGAGGCTACTGTTGCAATTGGTTTGGTGGGTCATAGTGAATAACCTCGGCATGCAAATAGGCAGAAGTGTGAGGATTGGCAGTGTCTGTAGAGAATTTTGGCATGCTCTTCAGTTGATGTTTTCCTCCTTGAACTACAGAGGAAAGGCCTGGCCTTACTGTTGGGCAAAACATGTATTTATGATTTTAAGAAGTGTAGTCTGGATGTACTGAGAGGGCCTGTACAGTACGGTAAATGCCTGTATACCCCTGCAATGTGCATCCAACTGTCACTTGAGATTGAACAGCGAACGAAGCAGCTGGGTTACTGACTGAATGTAAATGGAAGGCACATAGGAAGGGTGTTTGTGGTCACTCAAATGATTGAAACCTGGTTGATGCACTACCAAAGCTGGGGTACCAGGGGGAAACATTTGAGGGGTATTGAGATGGTGGTGTCCAGAGGTCAAAATATGTTTCAGAGACACAGAGGTACTGCGGTCCTGGTCCCACATTGGGGGTAGACAAAAGTCCATGCTAAAGATTTCTGTCCAACTGTTACCACATTTTGTGCAGCCTGGCTCCCTCTGTAACGATTCCCCAGTGTCTTTCGATCCTACAGATGACTGTAGCAAACTTCCCAAATTTTTTCTTGGCCTCATACTCCCAAAGGAGTGCCTGACATTTGCCAGCCTAACGATACTCACATTCTGGGAAAAACCTCACTAACTATGCATATTTATCTACCACACATGGCAAATCCTTACAATTGCAGAACATCATATCGCACTTGTCATCTTTGAGGTACTGTAAGTATTTGGATTTGAGGGAAATATTCATCCTTGCTTGCTCTCTCCCATCTGAAGTCTATGGTGCTGCTGTTCCTTTCTCACATGTCCCTTCAAAGAGACAAGTGACACACAGACTCAATCACTCAGCAAACATATATGCTTTGACATTTTCATCTTGCTGTTTACCTTCCAAATATTCCCCCTGAACCACAAATAAAGGCCTGCCATTCCTCATCCCCTCAGTCAAAGCAGTCCTTCGCTCCTTAGGCCCTGCAAGACCACCATGAACAAGAATCATGTCAGCAAGCAGAAGAAAAGCCTCAGTGTGCTCTTTTGTTCATACTGCTGCCCTCTAGTAACACTTCATGGCAACTGCAGCATAAGAATGGGACTGAGAAGAGGGCTGTCCTATGCAAATAATATCCTCCCATGCATACTTTCTTCTGAGACGGTCGGCGGCTTGTGCCGTGATACCGCCTCCAACAAATGGTCTTCAACCAAATTTTAAAAAAGCCCACCTGCCTTAGACGAAGGATTTTGCAACTCGAAGGAAGCACATGGGGACATCACCCTCATTTAGCAGGGTCCTAAATTGCCTGCTGTCAGTCTGTATACAGAACAAGGACGTTCGTGGGCGTTCGTGAGCGTTCCTCAAAGGAAGGAGGTGGGTGATTAATTCACAGTGCCAGGGCAGGCCCAGCCCAGCGCAGCCCAGCCCGGCACAGCGCACTGCTGTGGAGGTCCATTCCTTCACATCCTGCAGCAGGCATGATGCAGACCTACTAGAGCAAAGGCTTGACTCTGCCCTTGTCTGTCTCTTAAAGAAAACAATCTTTCTAGCTTCTTATTGCACCTGATAAATGGACTCTAGCTTGCCTCAAACTTGACCCATCATTTCATTAGCCAGAGCTCATACTTGACCTTTATTTCTATCCAAGCTCACTGGCACCAAACCCCTGATTTGAGCGAGTTACTCACACCAAAATGAAAAATCACCATCATCCAACCTATTTTACAATAAGTGTAGCACCTTCCTCGCATTCTTGTGCTCAGTTATAACCCCCAATACCACAATTGCACTCTGCAATTCACCAAACTTAAAGGAAAAGGAATGAAGACATTGATAAAGGAAGACAAGGCCTTGTCCCTATTGCACCTACTTGAGAAATAGGGAGGTTGGTAGAAGGTCATGAGGGAAAACATTTGAAATTTTGGGACACACATGCCAAAAAGAGTGTCCACTTTTCTCCTCTGTTACCAAGTAAAAAAAAATCTTAGCAAAAAAAAAAACATTCACTTTTTGAAAATTTCCACCTTGGGATACCTCTACAGCATTGGCAGGATTCGAACCCTGGCCTGTGAGGGCTGTCTGCACCAAAGGTACAAGACTTACCTTTGAGCTATAGCTCCTTAGTGGTCTAGCGGATTGCAGTAGTAACTATAAGCAACATGAAGGCCTTGGTGTCCTTCCCGGCGGCTTCCATTGCACATGAAAAGGATGACCATGACATAAGGACAATTTGTTGGCTACATACATGGAAACCAGTGTGGTCCAGTGGGTAAGTGCCTGCCTTCCATGCAGGCAACCAGGGTTCAAATCCCGGGTTCGGCACCAGGTGACTGATGGTGGCAGAGCAGAGGTAAGTTGGAGGTGGGCCTAAATGGCCAATTGGTAAGTAAAATGTGTCTGGGTGTTGTGTACGAGTGGAATCATGCCTAGTGAATGAGGGATTGCAGATTGGTTGGTAAGTAAAATAGGTGTGGCCTGAACAGAGACAGGTGAAAGAAAGGTAACAGGTGTTGTGTGCCGGAGGAGGAGGAGCCTAGTCAGAGTGGGTGGGGTCAGAGAGGAGGAGCCAGGTCAGAGAGGAGGGGTATAGGTGAAGCCTAGTCAGAGTGGGTGGGGTTAGAGAGGAGGAGTATAGGAGGAGCTGGGTCAGAGAGGAGGGGTATAGAAGGAGCCTAGTCAGAGTGGGAGGGGTCAGAGAGGAGGAGTATAGTAGGAGCCTAGTCAGAGTGCGTGGGGTCAGAGAGGAGGAGCCAGGTCAGAGAGGAGGGGTATAGGTGAAGCCTAGTCTGGGTGGGGTTAGAGAGGAGGAGTATAGGAGGAGCTGGGTCAGAGAGGAGGGGTATAGGAGGAGCCTAGTCAGAGTGGGAGGGGTCAGAGAGGAGGAGTATAGGAGGAGCCAGGTCAGAGAGGAGGGGTGTAGGTGGAGCCTTGTCAGAGTGGGAGGGGTCAGAGAGCAGAGGAAGGGGAGGAGGATCCTGACTTATTGTGGGGTACTGCAAATACTTTTTTACTGCACCCCCCTATACTCTCTGATTTCTGTTGGGAGGGGGCAGTCAAAATTTGGGGGAGCAGTATTAAAAGGTGCTTAGGCGCAACGTGAAGGCGATGGGGTGCACACAATGCTTGCCTTCCAGGTACTTTTTGGGGGGCTACCATTAGTTTTTATTGCTCTGATCCTCCCTCATGGGGTGTACCCCAAATGGTTAGGGGCCACGGGGGGGGGGCAAGAAGCTGTTTGACAGTTTCTATTAACAACAGGGGTCACCATACGATTCTGCTGCAGTTATGGTATTGAAAGGTAAAACAAGGAGCATTTGGCTGTATTTTTGCAGGTGGGGTGCCCCAAAATGTTACTGCCAGCAGCAGCAGCAGCCCCCTTCCTCGCCACCCTGCAGATTGGTATAGGTACCTTTAGGACATTTCTGTTGAAAACAGAGGCTATAGCGAATCGCGCTACAAAATCCGAGAGCACTAACACTTGCTAAATAAAGGTGGCATCGGAGCATACGAATGAGGCAGGGAGAGGCTACTGTTGCAATTGGTTTGGTGGGTCATAGTGAATAACCTCGGCATGCAAATAGGCAGAAGTGTGAGGATTGGCAGTGTCTGTAGAGAATTTTGGCATGCTCTTCAGTTGATGTTTTCCTCCTTGAACTACAGAGGAAAGGCCTGGCCTTACTGTTGGGCAAAACATGTATTTATGATTTTAAGAAGTGTAGTCTGGATGTACTGAGAGGGCCTGTACAGTACGGTAAATGCCTGTATACCCCTGCAATGTGCATCCAACTGTCACTTGAGATTGAACAGCGAACGAAGCAGCTGGGTTACTGACTGAATGTAAATGGAAGGCACATAGGAAGGGTGTTTGTGGTCACTCAAATGATTGAAACCTGGTTGATACACTACCAAAGCTGGGGTACCAGGGGGAAACATTTGAGGGTATTGAGATGGTGGTGTCCAGAGGTCAAAATATGTTTCAGAGACACAGAGGTACTGCGGTCCTGGTCCCACATTGGGGGTAGACAAAAGTCCATGCTAAAGATTTCTGTCCAACTGTTACCACATTTTGTGCAGCCTGGCTCCCTCTGTAACGATTCCCCAGTGTCTTTCGATCCTACAGATGACTGTAGCAAACTTCCCAAATGTTTTCTTGGCCTCATACTCCCAAAGGAGTGCCTGACATTTGCCAGCCTAACGATACTCACATTCTGGGAAAAACCTCACTAACTATGCATATTTATCTACCACACATGGCAAATCCTTACAATTGCAGAACATCATATCGCACTTGTCATCTTTGAGGTACTGTAAGTATTTGGATTTGAGGGAAATATTCATCCTTGCTTGCTCTCTCCCATCTGAAGTCTATGGTGCTGCTGTTCCTTTCTCACATGTCCCTTCAAAGAGACAAGTGACACACAGACTCAATCACTCAGCAAACATATATGCTTTGACGTTTTCATCTTGCTGTTTACCTTCCAAATATTCCCCCTGAACCACAAATAAAGGCCTGCAATTCCTCATCCCCTCAGTCAAAGCAGTCCTTCGCTCCTTAGGCCCTGCAAGACCACCATGAACAAGAATCATGTCAGCAAGCAGAAGAAAAGCCTCAGTGTGCTCTTTTGTTCATACTGCTGCCCTCTAGTAACACTTCATGGCAACTGCAGCATAAGAATGGGACTGAGAAGAGGGCTGTCCTATGCAAATAATATCCTCCCATGCATACTTTCTTCTGAGACGGTCGGCGGCTTGTGCCGTGATACCGCCTCCAACAAATGGTCTTCAACCAAATTTTAAAAAAGCCCACCTGCCTTAGACGAAGGATTTTGCAACTCGAAGGAAGCACATGGGGACATCACCCTCATTTAGCAGGGTCCTAAATTGCCTGCTGTCAGCCTGTATACAGAACAAGGGCGTTCGTGAGCGTTCCTCAAAGGAAGGAGGTGGGTGATTAATTCACAGTGCCAGGGCAGGCCCAGCCCAGCCCAGCCCAGCGCAGCGCAGCCCAGCCCAGCCCGGCACAGCGCACTGCTGTGGAGGTCCATTCCTTCACATCCTGCAGCAGGCATGATGCAGACCTACTAGAGCAAAGGCTTGACTCTGCCCTTGTCTGTCTCTTAAAGAAAACAATCTTTGTAGCTTCTTATTGCACCTGATAAATGGACTCTAGCTTGCCTCAAACTTGACCCATCATTTCATTAGCCAGAGCTCATACTTGACCTTTATTTCTATCCAAGCTCACTGGCACCAAACCCCTGATTTGAGCGAGTTGCTCACACCAAAATGAAAAATCACCATCATCCAACCTATTTTACAATAAGTGTAGCACCTTCCTCGCATTCTTGTGCTCAGTTATAACCCCCAATACCACAATTGCACTCTGCAATTCACCAAACTTAAAGGAAAAGGAATGAAGACATTGATAAAGGAAGACAAGGCCTTGTCCCTATTGCACCTACTTGAGAAATAGGGAGGTTGGTAGAAGGTCATGAGGGAAAACATTTGAAATTTTGGGACACACATGCCAAAAAGAGTGTCCACTTTTCTCCTCTGTTACCAAGTAAAAAAAAATCTTAGCAAAAAAAAAAACATTCACTTTTTGAAAATTTCCACCTTGGGATACCTCTACAGCATTGGCAGGATTCGAACCCTGGCCTGTGAGGGCTGTCTGCACCAAAGGTACAAGACTTACCTTTGAGCTATAGCTCCTTAGTGGCCTAGAGGATTGCAGTAGTAACTATAAGCAACATGAAGGCCTTGGTGTCCTTCCCGGCGGCTTCCATTGCACATGAAAAGGATGGCCATGACATAAGGACAATTTGATAGGCTACATACATGGAAACCAGTGTGGTCCAGTGGGTAAGTGCCTGCCTTCCATGCAGGCAACCAGGGTTCAAATCCCGGGTTCGGCACCAGGTGACTGATGGTGGCAGAGCAGAGGTAAGTTGGAGGTGGGCCTAAATGGCCAATTGGTAAGTAAAATGTGTCTGGGTGTTGTGTACGAGTGGAATCATGCCTAGTGAATGAGGGATTGCAGATTGGTTGGTAAGTAAAATAGGTGTGGCCTGAACAAAGACAGGTGAAAAAAAGGTAACAGGTGTTGTGTGCAGGAGGAGGAGGAGCCTAGTCAGAGTGGGTGGGGTCAGAGAGGAGGAGCCAGGTCAGAGAGCAGGGGTATAGGAGGAGCCAGGTCAGAGAGGAGGGGTATAGGTGAAGCCTAGTCAGAGTGGGTGGGGTTAGAGAGGAGGAGTATAGGAGGAGCTGGGTCAGAGAGGAGGGTTATAGGAGGAGCCTAGTCAGAGTGGGAGGGGTCAGAGAGGAGGAGTATAGGAGGAGCCTAGTCAGAGTGGGTGGGGTCAGAGAAGAGGAGCCAGGTCAGAGAGGAGGGGTATAGGTGAAGCCTAGTCAGAGTGGGTGAGGTTAGAGAGGAGGAGTATATTAGGAGCTGGGTCAGAGAGGAGGGGTATAGGAGGAACCTAGTCAGAGTGGGAGGGGTCAGAGAGGAGGAGTATAGGAGGAGCCAGGTCAGAGAGGAGGGGTATAGATGAAGCCTAGTCAGACTGGGTGGGGTCAGAGAGGAGGAGTATAGGAGGAGCTGGGTCAGAGAGGAGGGGTATAGGAGGAGCCTAGTCAGAGTGGGAGGGGTCAGAGAGGAGGAGTATAGGAGGAGCCTAGTCAGAGTGGGTGGGGTCAGAGAGGAGGAGTACAGGAGGAGCTGGGTCAGAGAGGAGGGGTATAGGAGGAGTATAGGAGGAGCTGGGTCAGAGAGGAGGGGTATAGGAGGAGCCTAGTCAGAGTGGGAGGGGTCATAGAGGAGGAGTATAGGAGGAGCTGGGTCAGAGAGGAGGGGTATAGGTGAAGCCTAGTCAGAGTGGGTGGGGTTAGAGAGGAGGAGTATAGGAGGAGCTGGGTCATAGAGGAGGGGAATAGGAGGAGCCTAGTCAGAGTGGGAGGGGTTAGAGAGGAGGAGCTGGGTCAGAGAGGAGGGGTGTAGGAGGAGCCTAGTCAGAGTGGGAGGGGTCAGAGAGGAGGAGTATAGGAGGAGCCAGGTCAGAGAGGAGGGGTCAGAGAGGAGGAGTATAGGCGGAGCCTGGGCAGAATGGGTGGGTGCAGAGGAAGGGGAGGAGGATCCTGACTTATTGTGGGGTACTGCAAATACTTTTTTACTGCACCCCCCTATACTCTCTGATTTCTGTTGGGAGGGGGCAGTCAATTTTTTGGGGAGCAGTATTAAAAGGTGCTTAGGCGCAACGTGAAGGCGATGGGGTGCACACAATGGCTTGGCTTCCAGGTACTTTTTGGGGGGCTACCATTAGTTTTTATTGCTCTGATCCTCCCTCATGGGGTGTACCCCAAATGGTTAGGGGCCAGGGGGGGGGCAAGAAGCTGTTTGACAGTTTCTATTAACAACAGGGGTCTCCATACGATTCTGCTGCAGTTATGGTATTGAAAGGTAAAACAAGGAGCATTTGGCTGTATTTTTGCAGGTGGGGTGCCCCAAAATGTTACTGCCAGCAGCAGCAGCAGCCCCCTTCCTCGCCACCCTGCAGATTGGTATAGGTACCTTTAGGACATTTCTGTTGACAACAGAGGCTATAGCGAATCGCGCTACAAAATCCGAGAGCACTAACACTTGCTAAATAAAGGTGGCATCGGAGCATACGAATGAGGCAGGGAGAGGCTACTGTTGCAATTGGTTTGGTGGGTCATAGTGAATAACCTCGGCATGCAAATAGGCAGAAGTGTGAGGATTGGCAGTGTCTGTAGAGAATTTTGGCATGCTCTTCAGTTGATGTTTTCCTCCTTGAACTACAGAGGAAAGGCCTGGCCTTACTGTTGGGCAAAACATGTATTTATGATTTTAAGAAGTGTAGTCTGGATGTACTGAGAGGGCCTGTACAGTACGGTAAATGCCTGTATACCCCTGCAATGTGCATCCAACTGTCACTTGAGATTGAACAGCGAACAAAGCAGCTGGGTTACTGACTGAATGTAAATGGAAGGCACATAGGAAGGGTGTTTGTGGTCACTCCAATGATTGAAACCTGGTTGATGCACTACCAAAGCTGGGGTACCAGGGGGAAACATTTGAGGGGTATTGAGATGGTGGTGTCCAGAGGTCAAAACATGTTTCAGAGACACAGAGGTACTGCGGTCCTGGTCCCACATTGGGGGTAGACAAAAGTCCATGCTAAAGATTTCTGTCCAACTGTTACCACATTTTGTGCAGCCTGGCTCCCTCTGTAACGATTCCCCAGTGTCTTTCGATCCTACAGATGACTGTAGCAAACTTCCCAAATTTTTTCTTGGCCTCATACTCCCAAAGGAGTGCCTGACATTTGCCAGCGTAACAATACTCACATTCTGGGAAAAACCTCACTAACTATGCATATTTATCTACCACACATGGCAAATCCTTACAATTGCAGAACATCATATCGCACTTGTCATCTTTGAGGTACTGTAAGTATTTGGATTTGAGGGAAATATTCATCCTTGCTTGCTCTCTCCCATCTGAAGTCTATGGTGCTGCTGTTCCTTTCTCACATGTCCCTTCAAAGAGACAAGTGACACACAGACTCAATCACTCAGCAAACATATATGCTTTGACGTTTTCATCTTGCTGTTTACCTTCCAAATATTCCCCCTGAACCACAAATAAAGGCCTGCCATTCCTCATCCCCTCAGTCAAAGCAGTCCTTCGCTCCTTAGGCCCTGCAAGACCACCATGAACAAGAATCATGTCAGCAAGCAGAAGAAAAGCCTCAGTGTGCTCTTTTGTTCATACTGCTGCCCTCTAGTAACACTTCATGGCAACTGCAGCATAAGAATGGGACTGAGAAGAGGGCTGTCCTATGCAAATAATATCCTCCCATGCATACTTTCTTCTGAGACGGTCGGCGGCTTGTGCCGTGATACTGCCTCCAACAAATGGTCTTCAACCAAATTTTAAAAAAGCCCACCTGCCTTAGACGAAGGATTTTGCAACTCGAAGGAAGCACATGGGGACATCACCCTCATTTAGCAGGGTCCTAAATTGCCTGCTGTCAGCCTGTATACAGAACAAGGACGTTCGTGGGCGTTCGTGAGCGTTCCTCAAAGGAAGGAGGTGGGTGATTAATTCACAGTGCCAGGGCAGGCCCAGCCCAGCGCAGCCCAGCCCGGCACAGCGCACTGCTGTGGAGGTCCATTCCTTCACATCCTGCAGCAGGCATGATGCAGACCTACTAGAGCAAAGGCTTGACTCTGCCCTTGTCTGTCTCTTAAAGAAAACAATCTTTCTAGCTTCTTATTGCACCTGATAAATGGACTCTAGCTTGCCTCAAACTTGACCCATCATTTCATTAGCCAGAGCTCATACTTGACCTTTATTTCTATCCAAGCTCACTGGCACCAAACCCCTGATTTGAGCGAGTTACTCACACCAAAATGAAAAATCACCATCATCCAACCTATTTTACAATAAGTGTAGCACCTTCCTCGCATTCTTGTGCTCAGTTATAACCCCCAATACCACAATTGCACTCTGCAATTCACCAAACTTAAAGGAAAAGGAATGAAGACATTGATAAAGGAAGACAAGGCCTTGTCCCTATTGCACCTACTTGAGAAATAGGGAGGTTGGTAGAAGGTCATGAGGGAAAACATTTGAAATTTTGGGACACACATGCCAAAAAGAGTGTCCACTTTTCTCCTCTGTTACCAAGTAAAAAAAAATCTTAGCAAAAAAAAAAACATTCACTTTTTGAAAATTTCCACCTTGGGATACCTCTACAGCATTGGCAGGATTCGAACCCTGGCCTGTGAGGGCTGTCTGCACCAAAGGTACAAGACTTACCTTTGAGCTATAGCTCCTTAGTGGTCTAGCGGATTGCAGTAGTAACTATAAGCAACATGAAGGCCTTGGTGTCCTTCCCGGCGGCTTCCATTGCACATGAAAAGGATGACCATGACATAAGGACAATTTGTTGGCTACATACATGGAAACCAGTGTGGTCCAGTGGGTAAGTGCCTGCCTTCCATGCAGGCAACCAGGGTTCAAATCCCGGGTTCGGCACCAGGTGACTGATGGTGGCAGAGCAGAGGTAAGTTGGAGGTGGGCCTAAATGGCCAATTGGTAAGTAAAATGTGTCTGGGTGTTGTGTACGAGTGGAATCATGCCTAGTGAATGAGGGATTGCAGATTGGTTGGTAAGTAAAATAGGTGTGGCCTGAACAGAGACAGGTGAAAGAAAGGTAACAGGTGTTGTGTGCAGGAGGAGGAGGAGCCTAGTCAGAGTGGGTGGGGTCAGAGAGGAGGAGCCAGGTCAGAGAGGAGGGGTATAGGTGAAGCCTAGTCAGAGTGGGTGGGGTTAGAGAGGAGGAGTATAGGAGGAGCTGGGTCAGAGAGGAGGGGTATAGAAGGAGCCTAGTCAGAGTGGGAGGGGTCAGAGAGGAGGAGTATAGTAGGAGCCTAGTCAGAGTGCGTGGGGTCAGAGAGGAGGAGCCAGGTCAGAGAGGAGGGGTATAGGTGAAGCCTAGTCTGGGTGGGGTTAGAGAGGAGGAGTATAGGAGGAGCTGGGTCAGAGAGGAGGGGTATAGGAGGAGCCTTGTCAGAGTGGGAGGGGTCAGAGAGCAGAGGAAGGGGAGGAGGATCCTGACTTATTGTGGGGTACTGCAAATACTTTTTTACTGCACCCCCCTATACTCTCTGATTTCTGTTGGGAGGGGGCAGTCAATATTTGGGGGAGCAGTATTAAAAGGTGCTTAGGCGCAACGTGAAGGCGATGGGGTGCACACAATGGCTTGGCTTCCAGGTACTTTTTGGGGGGCTACCATTAGTTTTTATTGCTCTGATCCTCCCTCATGGGGTGTACCCCAAATGGTTAGGGGCCACGGGGGGGCAAGAAGCTGTTTGACAGTTTCTATTAACAACAGGGGTCACCATACGATTCTGCTGCAGTTATGGTATTGAAAGGTAAAACAAGGAGCATTTGGCTGTATTTTTGCAGGTGGGGTGCCCCAAAATGTTACTGCCAGCAGCAGCAGCAGCCCCCTTCCTCGCCACCCTGCAGATTGGTATAGGTACCTTTAGGACATTTCTGTTGAAAACAGAGGCTATAGCGAATCGCGCTACAAAATCCGAGAGCACTAACACTTGCTAAATAAAGGTGGCATCGGAGCATACGAATGAGGCAGGGAGAGGCTACTGTTGCAATTGGTTTGGTGGGTCATAGTGAATAACCTCGGCATGCAAATAGGCAGAAGTGTGAGGATTGGCAGTGTCTGTAGAGAATTTTGGCATGCTCTTCAGTTGATGTTTTCCTCCTTGAACTACAGAGGAAAGGCCTGGCCTTACTGTTGGGCAAAACATGTATTTATGATTTTAAGAAGTGTAGTCTGGATGTACTGAGAGGGCCTGTACAGTACGGTAAATGCCTGTATACCCCTGCAATGTGCATCCAACTGTCACTTGAGATTGAACAGCGAACGAAGCAGCTGGGTTACTGACTGAATGTAAATGGAAGGCACATAGGAAGGGTGTTTGTGGTCACTCAAATGATTGAAACCTGGTTGATGCACTACCAAAGCTGGGGTACCAGGGGGAAACATTTGAGGGGTATTGAGATGGTGGTGTCCAGAGGTCAAAATATGTTTCAGAGACACAGAGGTACTGCGGTCCTGGTCCCACATTGGGGGTAGACAAAAGTCCATGCTAAAGATTTCTGTCCAACTGTTACCACATTTTGTGCAGCCTGGCTCCCTCTGTAACGATTCCCCAGTGTCTTTCGATCCTACAGATGACTGTAGCAAACTTCCCAAATTTTTTCTTGGCCTCATACTCCCAAAGGAGTGCCTGACATTTGCCAGCCTAACGATACTCACATTCTGGGAAAAACCTCACTAACTATGCATATTTATCTACCACACATGGCAAATCCTTACAATTGCAGAACATCATATCGCACTTGTCATCTTTGAGGTACTGTAAGTATTTGGATTTGAGGGAAATATTCATCCTTGCTTGCTCTCTCCCATCTGAAGTCTATGGTGCTGCTGTTCCTTTCTCACATGTCCCTTCAAAGAGACAAGTGACACACAGACTCAATCACATAGCAAACATATATGCTTTGACGTTTTCATCTTGCTGTTTACCTTCCAAATATTCCCCCTGAACCACAAATAAAGGCCTGCCATTCCTCATCCCCTCAGTCAAAGCAGTCCTTCGCTCCTTAGGCCCTGCAAGACCACCATGAACAAGAATCATGTCAGCAAGCAGAAGAAAAGCCTCAGTGTGCTCTTTTGTTCATACTGCTGCCCTCTAGTAACACTTCATGGCAACTGCAGCATAAGAATGGGACTGAGAAGAGGGCTGTCCTATGCAAATAATATCCTCCCATGCATACTTTCTTCTGAGACGGTCGGCGGCTTGTGCCGTGATACCGCCTCCAACAAATGGTCTTCAACCAAATTTTAAAAAAGCCCACCTGCCTTAGACGAAGGATTTTGCAACTCGAAGGAAGCACATGGGGACATCACCCTCATTTAGCAGGGTCCTAAATTGCCTGCTGTCAGCCTGTATACAGAACAAGGGCGTTCGTGGGCGTTCGTGAGCGTTCCTCAAAGGAAGGAGGTGGGTGATTAATTCACAGTGCCAGGGCAGGCCCAGCCCAGCCCAGCCCAGCCCAGCCCAGCCCAGCGCAGCCCAGCCCGGCACAGCGCACTGCTGTGGAGGTCCATTCCTTCACATCCTGCAGCAGGCATGATGCAGACCTACTAGAGCAAAGGCTTGACTCTGCCCTTGTCTGTCTCTTAAAGAAAACAATCTTTCTAGCTTCTTATTGCACCTGATAAATGGACTCTAGCTTGCCTCAAACTTGACCCATCATTTCATTAGCCAGAGCTCATACTTGACCTTTATTTCTATCCAAGCTCACTGGCACCAAACCCCTGATTTGAGCGAGTTACTCACACCAAAATGAAAAATCACCATCATCCAACCTATTTTACAATAAGTGTAGCACCTTCCTCGCATTCTTGTGCTCAGTTATAACCCCCAATACCACAATTGCACTCTGCAATTCACCAAACTTAAAGGAAAAGGAATGAAGACATTGATAAAGGAAGACAAGGCCTTGTCCCTATTGCACCTACTTGAGAAATAGGGAGGTTGGTAGAAGGCCATGAGGGAAAACATTTGAAATTTTGGGACACACATGCCAAAAAGAGTGTCCACTTTTCTCCTCTGTTACCAAGTAAAAAAAAATATTAGCAAAAAAAAAAAACATTCACTATTTGAAAATTTTCACCTTGGGATACCTCTACAGCATTGGCAGGATTCGAACCCTGGCCTGTGAGGGCTGTCTGCACCAAAGGTACAAGACTTACCTTTGAGCTATAGCTCCTTAGTGGTCTAGAGGATTGCAGTAGTAACTATAAGCAACATACAGGCCTTGGTGTCCTTCCCGGCGGCTTCCATTGCACATGAAAAGGATGACCATGACATAAGGACAATTTGATAGGCTACATACATGGAAACCAGTGTGGTCCAGTGGGTAAGTGCCTGCCTTCCATGCAGGCAACCAGGGTTCAAATCCCGGGTTCGGCACCAGGTGACTGATGGTGGCAGAGCAGAGGTAAGTTGGAGGTGGGCCTAAATGGCCAATTGGTAAGTAAAATGTGTCTGGGTGTTGTGTACGAGTGGAATCATGCCTAGTGAATGAGGGATTGCAGATTGGTTGGTAAGTAAAATAGGTGTGGCCTGAACAGAGACAGGTGAAAGAAAGGTAACAGGTGTTGTGTGCAGGAGGAGGAGGAGCCTAGTCAGAGTGGGTGGGGTCAGAGAGGAGGAGCCAGGTCAGAGAGGAAGGGTATAGGTGAAGCCTAGTCAGAGTGGGTGGGGTTAGAGAGGAGGAGTATAGGAGGAGCTGGGTCAGAGAGGAGGGGTGTAGGTGGAGCCTTGTCAGAGTGGGAGGGGTCAGAGAGGAGGAGTATAGGCGGAGCCTGGGCAGAATGGGTGGTTTCAGAGAGCAGAGGAAGGGGAGGAGGATCCTGACTTATTGTGGGGTACTGCACATACTTTTTTACTGCACCCCCCTATACTCTCTGATTTCTGTTGGGAGGGGGCAGTCAAAATTTGGGGGAGCAGTATTAAAAGGTGCTTAGGCGCAACGTGAAGGCGATGGGGTGCACACAATGGCTTGGCTTCCAGGTACTTTTTGGGGGGCTACCATTAGTTTTTATTGCTCTGATCCTCCCTCATGGGGTGTACCCCAAATGGTTAGGGGCCACGGGGGGGCAAGAAGCTGTTTGACAGTTTCTATTAACAACAGGGGTCACCATACGATTCTGCTGCAGTTATGGTATTGAAAGGTAAAACAAGGAGCATTTGGCTGTATTTTTGCAGGTGGGGTGCCCCAAAATGTTACTGCCAGCAGCAGCAGCCCCCTTCCTCGCCACCCTGCAGATTGGTATAGGTACCTTTAGGACATTTCTGTTGAAAACAGAGGCTATAGCGAATCGCGCTACAAAATCCGAGAGCACTAACACTTGCTAAATAAAGGTGGCATTGGAGCATACGAATGAGGCAGGGAGAGGCTACTGTTGCAATTGGTTTGGTGGGTCATAGTGAATAACCTTGGCATGCAAATAGGCAGAAGTGTGAGGATTGGCAGTGTCTGTAGAGAATTTTGGCATGCTCTTCAGTTGATGTTTTCCTCCTTGAACTACAGAGGAAAGGCCTGGCCTTACTGTTGGGCAAAACATGTATTTATGATTTTAAGAAGTGTAGTCTGGATGTACTGAGAGGGCCTGTACAGTACGGCAAATGCCTGTATACCCCTGCAATGTGCATCCAACTGTCATTTGAGATTGAACAGCGAACGAAGCAGCTGGGTTACTGACTGAATGTAAATGGAAGGCACATAGGAAGGGTGTTTGTGGTCACTCAAATGATTGAAACCTGGTTGATGCACTACCAAAGCTGGGGTACCAGGGGGAAACATTTGAGGGGTATTGAGATGGTGGTGTCCAGAGGTCAAAATATGTTTCAGAGACACAGAGGTACTGCGGTCCTGGTCCCACATTGGGGGTAGACAAAAGTCCATGCTAAAGATGTCTGTCCAACTGTTACCACATTTTGTGCAGCCTGGCTCCCTCTGTAACGATTCCCCAGTGTCTTTCGATCCTACAGATGACTGTAGCAAACTTCCCAAATTTTTTCTTGGCCTCATACTCCCAAAGGAGTGCCTGACATTTGCCAGCCTAACGATACTCACATTCTGGGAAAAACCTCACTAACTATGCATATTTATCTACCACACATGGCAAATCCTTACAATTGCAGAACATCATATCACACTTGTCATCTTTGAGGTACTGTAAGTATTTGGATTTGAGGGAAATATTCATCCTTGCTTGCTCTCTCCCATCTGAAGTCTATGGTGCTGCTGTTCCTTTCTCACATGTCCCTTCAAAGAGACAGGTGACACACAGACTCAATCACTCAGCAAACATTTATGCTTTGACGTTTTCATCTTGCTGTTTACCTTCCAAATACTCCCCCTGAACCACAAATAAAGGCCTGCCATTCCTCATCCCCTCAGTCAAAGCAGTCCTTCGCTCCTTAGGCCCTGCAAGACCACCATGAACAAGAATCATGTCAGCAAGCAGAAGAAAAGCCTCAGTGTGCTCTTTTGTTCATACTGCTGCCCTCTAGTAACACTTCATGGCAACTGCAGCATAAGAATGGGACTGAGAAGAGGGCTGTCCTATGCAAATAATATCCTCCCATGCATACTTTCTTCTGAGACGGTCGGCGGCTTGTGCCGTGATACGGCCTCCAACAAATGGTCTTCAACCAAATTTTAAAAAAGCCCACCTGCCTTAGACGAAGGATTTTGCAACTCGAAGGAAGCACATGGGGACATCACCCTCATTTAGCAGGGTCCTAAATTGCCTGCTGTCAGCCTGTATACAGAACAAGGGCGTTCGTGGGCGTTCGTGAGCGTTCCTGAAAGGAAGGAGGTGGGTGATTAATTCACAGTGCCAGGGCAGGCCCAGCCCAGCCCAGCCCAGCCCAGCGCAGCGCAGCCCAGCCCGGCACAGCGCACTGCTGTGGAGGTCCATTCCTTCACATCCTGCAGCAGGCATGATGCAGACCTACTAGAGCAAAGGCTTGACTCTGCCCTTGTCTGTCTCTTAAAGAAAACAATCTTTCTAGCTTCTTATTGCACCTGATAAATGGACTCTAGCTTGCCTCAAACTTGACCCATCATTTCATTAGCCAGAGCTCATACTTGACCTTTATTTCTATCCAAGCTCACTGGCACCAAACCCCTGATTTGAGCGAGTTACTCACACCAAAATGAAAAATCACCATCATCCAACCTATTTTACAATAAGTGTAGCACCTTCCTCGCATTCTTGTGCTCAGTTATAACCCCCAATACCACAATTGCACTCTGCAATTCACCAAACTTAAAGGAAAAGGAATGAAGACATTGATAAAGGAAGACAAGGCCTTGTCCCTATTGCACCTACTTGAGAAATAGGGAGGTTGGTAGAAGGTCATGAGGGAAAACATTTGAAATTTTGGGACACACATGCCAAAAAGAGTGTCCACTTTTCTCCTCTGTTACCAAGTAAAAAAAAATCTTAGCAAAAAAAAAAACATTCACTTTTTGAAAATTTCCACCTTGGGATACCTCTACAGCATTGGCGGGATTCGAACCCTGGCCTGTGAGGGCTGTCTGCACCAAAGGTACAAGACTTACCTTTGAGCTATAGCTCCTTAGTGGTCTAGAGGATTGCAGTAGTAACTATAAGCAACATACAGGCCTTGGTGTCCTTCCCGGCGGCTTCCATTGCACATGAAAAGGATGACCATGACATAAGGACAATTTGATAAGCTACATACATGGAAACCAGTGTGGTCCAGTGGGTAAGTGCCTGCCTTCCATGCAGGCAACCAGGGTTCAAATCCCGGGTTCGGCACCAGGTGACTGATGGTGGCAGAGCAGAGGTAAGTTGGAGGTGGGCCTAAATGGCCAATTGGTAAGTAAAATGTGTCTGGGTGTTGTGTACGAGTGGAATCATGCCTAGTGAATGAGGGATTGCAGATTGGTTGGTAAGTAAAATAGGTGTGGCCTGAACAGAGACAGGTGAAAGAAAGGTAACAGGTGTTGTGTGCAGGAGGAGGAGGAGCCTAGTCAGAGTGGGTGGGGTCAGAGAGGAGGAGCCAGGTCAGAGAGGAAGGGTATAGGTGAAGCCTAGTCAGAGTGGGTGGGGTTAGAGAGGAGGAGTATAGGAGGAGCTGGGTCAGAGAGGAGGGGTATAGGAGGAGCCTAGTCAGAGTGGGAGGGGTCAGAGAGGAGGAGTATAGGCGGAGCCTGGGCAGAATGGGTGGGTTCAGAGAGCAGAGGAAGGGGAGGAGGATCCTGACTTATTGTGGGGTACTGCAAATACTTTTTTACTGCACCCCCCTATACTCTCTGATTTCTGTTGGGAGGGGGCAGTCAAAATTTGGGGGAGCAGTATTAAAAGGTGCTTAGGCGCAACGTGAAGGCGATGGGGTGCACACAATGGCTTGGCTTCCAGGTACTTTTTGGGGGGCTACCATTAGTTTTTATTGCTCTGATCCTCCCTCATGGGGTGTACCCCAAATGGTTAGGGGCCACGGGGGGGCAAGAAGCTGTTTGACAGTTTCTATTAACAACAGGGGTCACCATACGATTCTGCTGCAGTTATGGTATTGAAAGGTAAAACAAGGAGCATTTGGCTGTATTTTTGCAGGTGGGGTGCCCCAAAATGTTACTGCCAGCAGCAGCAGCCCCCTTCCTCGCCACCCTGCAGATTGGTATAGGTACCTTTAGGACATTTCTGTTGAAAACAGAGGCTATAGCGAATCGCGCTACAAAATCCGAGAGCACTAACACTTGCTAAATAAAGGTGGCATTGGAGCATACGAATGAGGCAGGGAGAGGCTACTGTTGCAATTGGTTTGGTGGGTCATAGTGAATAACCTTGGCATGCAAATAGGCAGAAGTGTGAGGATTGGCAGTGTCTGTAGAGAATTTTGGCATGCTCTTCAGTTGATGTTTTCCTCCTTGAACTACAGAGGAAAGGCCTGGCCTTACTGTTGGGCAAAACATGTATTTATGATTTTAAGAAGTGTAGTCTGGATGTACTGAGAGGGCCTGTACAGTACGGCAAATGCCTGTATACCCCTGCAATGTGCATCCAACTGTCATTTGAGATTGAACAGCGAACGAAGCAGCTGGGTTACTGACTGAATGTAAATGGAAGGCACATAGGAAGGGTGTTTGTGGTCACTCAAATGATTGAAACCTGGTTGATGCACTACCAAAGCTGGGGTACCAGGGGGAAACATTTGAGGGGTATTGAGATGGTGGTGTCCAGAGGTCAAAATATGTTTCAGAGACACAGAGGTACTGCGGTCCTGGTCCCACATTGGGGGTAGACAAAAGTCCATGCTAAAGATGTCTGTCCAACTGTTACCACATTTTGTGCAGCCTGGCTCCCTCTGTAACGATTCCCCAGTGTCTTTCGATCCTACAGATGACTGTAGCAAACTTCCCAAATTTTTTCTTGGCCTCATACTCCCAAAGGAGTGCCTGACATTTGCCAGCCTAACGATACTCACATTCTGGGAAAAACCTCACTAACTATGCATATTTATCTACCACACATGGCAAATCCTTACAATTGCAGAACATCATATCACACTTGTCATCTTTGAGGTACTGTAAGTATTTGGATTTGAGGGAAATATTCATCCTTGCTTGCTCTCTCCCATCTGAAGTCTATGGTGCTGCTGTTCCTTTCTCACATGTCCCTTCAAAGAGACAGGTGACACACAGACTCAATCACTCAGCAAACATTTATGCTTTGACGTTTTCATCTTGCTGTTTACCTTCCAAATACTCCCCCTGAACCACAAATAAAGGCCTGCCATTCCTCATCCCCTCAGTCAAAGCAGTCCTTCGCTCCTTAGGCCCTGCAAGACCACCATGAACAAGAATCATGTCAGCAAGCAGAAGAAAAGCCTCAGTGTGCTCTTTTGTTCATACTGCTGCCCTCTAGTAACACTTCATGGCAACTGCAGCATAAGAATGGGACTGAGAAGAGGGCTGTCCTATGCAAATAATATCCTCCCATGCATACTTTCTTCTGAGACGGTCGGCGGCTTGTGCCGTGATACGGCCTCCAACAAATGGTCTTCAACCAAATTTTAAAAAAGCCCACCTGCCTTAGACGAAGGATTTTGCAACTCGAAGGAAGCACATGGGGACATCACCCTCATTTAGCAGGGTCCTAAATTGCCTGCTGTCAGCCTGTATACAGAACAAGGGCGTTCGTGGGCGTTCGTGAGCGTTCCTCAAAGGAAGGAGGTGGGTGATTAATTCACAGTGCCAGGGCAGGCCCAGCCCAGCCCAGCCCAGCCCAGCGCAGCCCAGCCCGGCACAGCGCACTGCTGTGGAGGTCCATTCCTTCACATCCTGCAGCAGGCATGATGCAGACCTACTAGAGCAAAGGCTTGACTCTGCCCTTGTCTGTCTCTTAAAGAAAACAATCTTTCTAGCTTCTTATTGCACCTGATAAATGGACTCTAGCTTGCCTCAAACTTGACCCATCATTTCATTAGCCAGAGCTCATACTTGACCTTTATTTCTATCCAAGCTCACTGGCACCAAACCCCTGATTTGAGCGAGTTACTCACACCAAAATGAAAAATCACCATCATCCAACCTATTTTACAATAAGTGTAGCACCTTCCTCGCATTCTTGTGCTCAGTTATAACCCCCAATACCACAATTGCACTCTGCAATTCACCAAACTTAAAGGAAAAGGAATGAAGACATTGATAAAGGAAGACAAGGCCTTGTCCCTATTGCACCTACTTGAGAAATAGGGAGGTTGGTAGAAGGTCATGAGGGAAAACATTTGAAATTTTGGGACACACATGCCAAAAAGAGTGTCCACTTTTCTCCTCTGTTACCAAGTAAAAAAAAATCTTAGCAAAAAAAAAAACATTCACTTTTTGAAAATTTCCACCTTGGGATACCTCTACAGCATTGGCGGGATTCGAACCCTGGCCTGTGAGGGCTGTCTGCACCAAAGGTACAAGACTTACCTTTGAGCTATAGCTCCTTAGTGGTCTAGAGGATTGCAGTAGTAACTATAAGCAACATACAGGCCTTGGTGTCCTTCCCGGCGGCTTCCATTGCACATGAAAAGGATGACCATGACATAAGGACAATTTGATAAGCTACATACATGGAAACCAGTGTGGTCCAGTGGGTAAGTGCCTGCCTTCCATGCAGGCAACCAGGGTTCAAATCCCGGGTTCGGCACCAGGTGACTGATGGTGGCAGAGCAGAGGTAAGTTGGAGGTGGGCCTAAATGGCCAATTGGTAAGTAAAATGTGTCTGGGTGTTGTGTACGAGTGGAATCATGCCTAGTGAATGAGGGATTGCAGATTGGTTGGTAAGTAAAATAGGTGTGGCCTGAACAGAGACAGGTGAAAGAAAGGTAACAGGTGTTGTGTGCAGGAGGAGGAGGAGCCTAGTCAGAGTGGGTGGGGTCAGAGAGGAGGAGCCAGGTCAGAGAGGAAGGGTATAGGTGAAGCCTAGTCAGAGTGGGTGGGGTTAGAGAGGAGGAGTATAGGAGGAGCTGGGTCAGAGAGGAGGGGTATAGGAGGAGCCTAGTCAGAGTGGGAGGGGTCAGAGAGGAGGAGTATAGGCGGAGCCTGGGCAGAATGGGTGGGTTCAGAGAGCAGAGGAAGGGGAGGAGGATCCTGACTTATTGTGGGGTACTGCAAATACTTTTTTACTGCACCCCCCTATACTCTCTGATTTCTGTTGGGAGGGGGCAGTCAAAATTTGGGGGAGCAGTATTAAAAGGTGCTTAGGCGCAACGTGAAGGCGATGGGGTGCACACAATGGCTTGGCTTCCAGGTACTTTTTGGGGGGCTACCATTAGTTTTTATTGCTCTGATCCTCCCTCATGGGGTGTACCCCAAATGGTTAGGGGCCACGGGGGGGCAAGAAGCTGTTTGACAGTTTCTATTAACAACAGGGGTCACCATACGATTCTGCTGCAGTTATGGTATTGAAAGGTAAAACAAGGAGCATTTGGCTGTATTTTTGCAGGTGGGGTGCCCCAAAATGTTACTGCCAGCAGCAGCAGCAGCCCCCTTCCTCGCCACCCTGCAGATTGGTATAGGTACCTTTAGGACATTTCTGTTGAAAACAGAGGCTATAGCGAATCGCGCTACAAAATCCGAGAGCACTAACACTTGCTAAATAAAGGTGGCATCGGAGCATACGAATGAGGCAGGGAGAGGCTACTGTTGCAATTGGTTTGGTGGGTCATAGTGAATAACCTCGGCATGCAAATAGGCAGAAGTGTGAGGATTGGCAGTGTCTGTAGAGAATTTTGGCATGCTCTTCAGTTGATGTTTTCCTCCTTGAACTACAGAGGAAAGGCCTGGCCTTACTGTTGGGCAAAACATGTATTTATGATTTTAAGAAGTGTAGTCTGGATGTACTGAGAGGGCCTGTACAGTACGGTAAATGCCTGTATACCCCTGCAATGTGCATCCAACTGTCACTTGAGATTGAACAGCGAACGAAGCAGCTGGGTTACTGACTGAATGTAAATGGAAGGCACATAGGAAGGGTGTTTGTGGTCACTCAAATGATTGAAACCTGGTTGATGCACTACCAAAGCTGGGGTACCAAGGGGAAACATTTGAGGGGTATTGAGATGGTGGTGTCCAGAGGTCAAAATATGTTTCAGAGACACAGAGGTACTGCGGTCCTGGTCCCACATTGGGGGTAGACAAAAGTCCATGCTAAAGATTTCTGTCCAACTGTTACCACATTTTGTGCAGCCTGGCTCCCTCTGTAACGATTCCCCAGTGTCTTTCGATCCTACAGATGACTGTAGCAAACTTCCCAAATTTTTTCTTGGCCTCATACTCCCAAAGGAGTGCCTGACATTTGCCAGCCTAACGATACTCACATTCTGGGAAAAACCTCACTAACTATGCATATTTATCTACCACACATGGCAAATCCTTACAATTGCAGAACATCATATCGCACTTGTCATCTTTGAGGTACTGTAAGTATTTGGATTTGAGGGAAATATTCATCCTTGCTTGCTCTCTCCCATCTGAAGTCTATGGTGCTGCTGTTCCTTTCTCACATGTCCCTTCAAAGAGACAGGTGACACACAGACTCAATCACTCAGCAAACATTTATGCTTTGACGTTTTCATCTTGCTGTTTACCTTCCAAATACTCCCCCTGAACCACAAATAAAGGCCTGCCATTCCTCATCCCCTCAGTCAAAGCAGTCCTTCGCTCCTTAGGCCCTGCAAGACCACCATGAACAAGAATCATGTCAGCAAGCAGAAGAAAAGCCTCAGTGTGCTCTTTTGTTCATACTGCTGCCCTCTAGTAACACTTCATGGCAACTGCAGCATAAGAATGGGACTGAGAAGAGGGCTGTCCTATGCAAATAATATCCTCCCATGCATACTTTCTTCTGAGACGGTCGGCGGCTTGTGCCGTGATACGGCCTCCAACAAATGGTCTTCAACCAAATTTTAAAAAAGCCCACCTGCCTTAGACGAAGGATTTTGCAACTCGAAGGAAGCACATGGGGACATCACCCTCATTTAGCAGGGTCCTAAATTGCCTGCTGTCAGCCTGTATACAGAACAAGGGCGTTCGTGGGCGTTCGTGAGCGTTCCTCAAAGGAAGGAGGTGGGTGATTAATTCACAGTGCCAGGGCAGGCCCAGCCCAGCCCAGCCCAGCCCAGCGCAGCCCAGCCCGGCACAGCGCACTGCTGTGGAGGTCCATTCCTTCACATCCTGCAGCAGGCATGATGCAGACCTACTAGAGCAAAGGCTTGACTCTGCCCTTGTCTGTCTCTTAAAGAAAACAATCTTTCTAGCTTCTTATTGCACCTGATAAATGGACTCTAGCTTGCCTCAAACTTGACCCATCATTTCATTAGCCAGAGCTCATACTTGACCTTTATTTCTATCCAAGCTCACTGGCACCAAACCCCTGATTTGAGCGAGTTACTCACACCAAAATGAAAAATCACCATCATCCAACCTATTTTACAATAAGTGTAGCACCTTCCTCGCATTCTTGTGCTCAGTTATAACCCCCAATACCACAATTGCACTCTGCAATTCACCAAACTTAAAGGAAAAGGAATGAAGACATTGATAAAGGAAGACAAGGCCTTGTCCCTATTGCACCTACTTGAGAAATAGGGAGGTTGGTAGAAGGTCATGAGGGAAAACATTTGAAATTTTGGGACACACATGCCAAAAAGAGTGTCCACTTTTCTCCTCTGTTACCAAGTAAAAAAAAATCTTAGCAAAAAAAAAAACATTCACTTTTTGAAAATTTCCACCTTGGGATACCTCTACAGCATTGGCGGGATTCGAACCCTGGCCTGTGAGGGCTGTCTGCACCAAAGGTACAAGACTTACCTTTGAGCTATAGCTCCTTAGTGGTCTAGAGGATTGCAGTAGTAACTATAAGCAACATACAGGCCTTGGTGTCCTTCCCGGCGGCTTCCATTGCACATGAAAAGGATGACCATGACATAAGGACAATTTGATAAGCTACATACATGGAAACCAGTGTGGTCCAGTGGGTAAGTGCCTGCCTTCCATGCAGGCAACCAGGGTTCAAATCCCGGGTTCGGCACCAGGTGACTGATGGTGGCAGAGCAGAGGTAAGTTGGAGGTGGGCCTAAATGGCCAATTGGTAAGTAAAATGTGTCTGGGTGTTGTGTACGAGTGGAATCATGCCTAGTGAATGAGGGATTGCAGATTGGTTGGTAAGTAAAATAGGTGTGGCCTGAACAGAGACAGGTGAAAGAAAGGTAACAGGTGTTGTGTGCAGGAGGAGGAGGAGCCTAGTCAGAGTGGGTGGGGTCAGAGAGGAGGAGCCAGGTCAGAGAGGAAGGGTATAGGTGAAGCCTAGTCAGAGTGGGTGGGGTTAGAGAGGAGGAGTATAGGAGGAGCTGGGTCAGAGAGGAGGGGTATAGGAGGAGCCTAGTCAGAGTGGGAGGGGTCAGAGAGGAGGAGTATAGGAGGAGCCAGGTCAGAGAGGAGGGGTGTAGGTGGAGCCTTGTCAGAGTGGGAGGGGTCAGAGAGGAGGGGTATAGGCGGAGCCTGGGCAGAATGGGTGGGTTCAGAGAGCAGAGGAAGGGGAGGAGGATCCTGACTTATTGTGGGGTACTGCAAATACTTTTTTACTGCACCCCCCTATACTCTCTGATTTCTGTTGGGAGGGGGCAGTCAAAATTTGGGGGAGCAGTATTAAAAGGTGCTTAGGCGCAACGTGAAGGCGATGGGGTGCACACAATGGCTTGGCTTCCAGGTACTTTTTGGGGGGCTACCATTAGTTTTTATTGCTCTGATCCTCCCTCATGGGGTGTACCCCAAATGGTTAGGGGCCACGGGGGGGGCAAGAAGCTGTTTGACAGTTTCTATTAACAACAGGGGTCACCATACGATTCTGCTGCAGTTATGGTATTGAAAGGTAAAACAAGGAGCATTTGGCTGTATTTTTGCAGGTGGGGTGCCCTAAAATGTTACTGCCAGCAGCAGCAGCCCCCTTCCTCGCCACCCTGCAGATTGGTATAGGTACCTTTAGGACATTTCTGTTGAAAACAGAGGCTATAGCGAATCGCGCTACAAAATCCGAGAGCACTAACACTTGCTAAATAAAGGTGGCATCGGAGCATACGAATGAGGCAGGGAGAGGCTACTGTTGCAATTGGTTTGGTGGGTCATAGTGAATAACCTCGGCATGCAAATAGGCAGAAGTGTGAGGATTGGCAGTGTCTGTAGAGAATTTTGGCATGCTCTTCAGTTGATGTTTTCCTCCTTGAACTACAGAGGAAAGGCCTGGCCTTACTGTTGGGCAAAACATGTATTTATGATTTTAAGAAGTGTAGTCTGGATGTACTGAGAGGGCCTGTACAGTACGGTAAATGCCTGTATACCCCTGCAATGTGCATCCAACTGTCACTTGAGATTGAACAGCGAACGAAGCAGCTGGGTTACTGACTGAATGTAAATGGAAGGCACATAGGAAGGGTGTTTGTGGTCACTCAAATGATTGAAACCTGGTTGATGCACTACCAAAGCTGGGGTACCAGGGGGAAACATTTGAGGGGTATTGAGATGGTGGTGTCCAGAGGTCAAAATATGTTTCAGAGACACAGAGGTACTGCGGTCCTGGTCCCACATTGGGGGTAGACAAAAGTCCATGCTAAAGATTTCTGTCCAACTGTTACCACATTTTGTGCAGCCTGGCTCCCTCTGTAACGATTCCCCAGTGTCTTTCGATCCTACAGATGACTGTAGCAAACTTCCCAAATTTTTTCTTGGCCTCATACTCCCAAAGGAGTGCCTGACATTTGCCAGCCTAACGATACTCACATTCTGGGAAAAACCTCACTAACTATGCATATTTATCTACCACACATGGCAAATCCTTACAATTGCAGAACATCATATCGCACTTGTCATCTTTGAGGTACTGTAAGTATTTGGATTTGAGGGAAATATTCATCCTTGCTTGCTCTCTCCCATCTGAAGTCTATGGTGCTGCTGTTCCTTTCTCACATGTCCCTTCAAAGAGACAGGTGACACACAGACTCAATCACTCAGCAAACATATATGCTTTGACGTTTTCATCTTGCTGTTTACCTTCCAAATACTCCCCCTGAACCACAAATAAAGGCCTGCCATTCCTCATCCCCTCAGTCAAAGCAGTCCTTCGCTCCTTAGGCCCTGCAAGACCACCATGAACAAGAATCATGTCAGCAAGCAGAAGAAAAGCCTCAGTGTGCTCTTTTGTTCATACTGCTGCCCTCTAGTAACACTTCATGGCAACTGCAGCATAAGAATGGGACTGAGAAGAGGGCTGTCCTATGCAAATAATATCCTCCCATGCATACTTTCTTCTGAGATGGTCGGCGGCTTGTGCCGTGATACCGCCTCCAACAAATGGTCTTCAACCAAATTTTTAAAAAGCCCACCTGCCTTAGACGAAGGATTTTGCAACTCGAAGGAAGCACATGGGGACATCACCCTCATTTAGCAGGGTCCTAAATTGCCTGCTGTCAGCCTGTATACAGAACAAGGGCGTTTGTGGGCGTTCATGAGCGTTCCTCAAAGGAAGGAGGTGGGTGATTAATTCACAGTGCCAGGGCAGGCCCAGCCCAGCCCAGCCCAGCCCAGCCCAGCCCAGCCCAGCCCAGCGCAGCCCAGCCCGGCACAGCGCACTGCTGTGGAGGTCCATTCCTTCACATCCTGCAGCAGGCATGATGCAGACCTACTAGAGCAAAGGCTTGACTCTGCCCTTGTCTGTCTCTTAAAGAAAACAATCTTTCTAGCTTCTTATTGCACCTGATAAATGGACTCTAGCTTGCCTCAAACTTGACCCATCATTTCATTAGCCAGAGCTCATACTTGACCTTTATTTCTATCCAAGCTCACTGGCACCAAACCCCTGATTTGAGCGAGTTACTCACACCAAAATGAAAAATCACCATCATCCAACCTATTTTACAATAAGTGTAGCACCTTCCTCGCATTCTTGTGCTCAGTTATAACCCCCAATACCACAATTGCACTCTGCAATTCACCAAACTTAAAGGAAAAGGAATGAAGACATTGATAAAGGAAGACAAGGCCTTGTCCCTATTGCACCTACTTGAGAAATAGGGAGGTTGGTAGAAGGTTATGAGGGAAAACATTTGAAATTTTGGGACACACATGCCAAAAAGAGTGTCCACTTTTCTCCTCTGTTACCAAGTAAAAAAAAATCTTAGCAAAAAAAAAACCATTCACTTTTTGAAAATTTCCACCTTGGGATACCTCTACAGCATTGGCAGGATTCGAACCCTGGCCTGTGAGGGCTGTCTGCACCAAAGGTACAAGACTTACCTTTGAGCTATAGCTCCTTAGTGGTCTAGAGGATTGCAGTAGTAACTATAAGCAACATACAGGCCTTGGTGTCCTTCCCGGCGGCTTCCATTGCACATGAAAAGGATGACCATGACATAAGGACAATTTGATAGGCTACATACATGGAAACCAGTGTGGTCCAGTGGGTAAGTGCCTGCCTTCCATGCAGGCAACCAGGGTTCAAATCCCGGGTTCGGCACCAGGTGACTGATGGTGGCCGAGCAGAGGTAAGTTGGAGGTGGGCCTAAATGGCCAATTGGTAAGTAAAATGTGTCTGGGTGTTGTGTACGAGTGGAATCATGCCTAGTGAATGAGGGATTGCAGATTGGTTGGTAAGTAAAATAGGTGTGGCCTGAACAGAGACAGGTGAAAGAAAGGTAACAGGTGTTGTGTGCAGGAGGAGGAGGAGCCTAGTCAGAGTGGGTGGGGTCAGAGAGGAGGAGCCAGGTCAGAGAGGAAGGGTATAGGTGAAGCCTAGTCAGAGTGGGTGGGGTTAGAGAGGAGGAGTATAGGAGGAGCTGGGTCAGAGAGGAGGGGTATAGGAGGAGCCTAGTCAGAGTGGGAGGGGTCAGAGAGGAGGAGTATAGGAGGAGCCAGGTCAGAGAGGAGGGGTGTAGGTGGAGCCTTGTCAGAGTGGGAGGGGTCAGAGAGGAGGAGTATAGGCGGAGCCTGGGCAGAATGGGTGGGTTCAGAGAGCAGAGGAAGGGGAGGAGGATCCTGACTTATTGTGGGGTACTGCAAATACTTTTTTACTGCACCCCCCTATACTCTCTGATTTCTGTTGGGAGGGGGCAGTCAAAATTTGGGGGAGCAGTATTAAAAGGTGCTTAGGCGCAACGTGAAGGCGATGGGGTGCACACAATGGCTTGGCTTCCAGGTACTTTTTGGGGGGCTACCATTAGTTTTTATTGCTCTGATCCTCCCTCATGGGGTGTACCCCAAATGGTTAGGGGCCACGGGGGGGCAAGAAGCTGTTTGACAGTTTCTATTAACAACAGGGGTCACCATACGATTCTGCTGCAGTTATGGTATTGAAAGGTAAAACAAGGAGCATTTGGCTGTATTTTTGCAGGTGGGGTGCCCCAAAATGTTACTGCCAGCAGCAGCAGCCCCCTTCCTCGCCACCCTGCAGATTGGTATAGGTACCTTTAGGACATTTCTGTTGAAAACAGAGGCTATAGCGAATCGCGCTACAAAATCCGAGAGCACTAACACTTGCTAAATAAAGGTGGCATCGGAGCATACGAATGAGGCAGGGAGAGGCTACTGTTGCAATTGGTTTGGTGGGTCATAGTGAATAACCTCGGCATGCAAATAGGCAGAAGTGTGAGGATTGGCAGTGTCTGTAGAGAATTTTGGCATGCTCTTCAGTTGATGTTTTCCTCCTTGAACTACAGAGGAAAGGCCTGGCCTTACTGTTGGGCAAAACATGTATTTATGATTTTAAGAAGTGTAGTCTGGATGTACTGAGAGGGCCTGTACAGTACGGTAAATGCCTGTATACCCCTGCAATGTGCATCCAACTGTCACTTGAGATTGAACAGCGAACGAAGCAGCTGGGTTACTGACTGAATGTAAATGGAAGGCACATAGGAAGGGTGTTTGTGGTCACTCAAATGATTGAAACCTGGTTGATGCACTACCAAAGCTGGGGTACCAGGGGGAAACATTTGAGGGGTATTGAGATGGTGGTGTCCAGAGGTCAAAATATGTTTCAGAGACACAGAGGTACTGCGGTCCTGGTCCCACATTGGGGGTAGACAAAAGTCCATGCTAAAGATTTCTGTCCAACTGTTACCACATTTTGTGCAGCCTGGCTCCCTCTGTAACGATTCCCCAGTGTCTTTCGATCCTACAGATGACTGTAGCAAACTTCCCAAATTTTTTCTTGGCCTCATACTCCCAAAGGAGTGCCTGACATTTGCCAGCCTAACGATACTCACATTCTGGGAAAAACCTCACTAACTATGCATATTTATCTACCACACATGGCAAATCCTTACAATTGCAGAACATCATATCGCACTTGTCATCTTTGAGGTACTGTAAGTATTTGGATTTGAGGGAAATATTCATCCTTGCTTGCTCTCTCCCATCTGAAGTCTATGGTGCTGCTGTTCCTTTCTCACATGTCCCTTCAAAGAGACAGGTGACACACAGACTCAATCACTCAGCAAACATATATGCTTTGACGTTTTCATCTTGCTGTTTACCTTCCAAATACTCCCCCTGAACCACAAATAAAGGCCTGCCATTCCTCATCCCCTCAGTCAAAGCAGTCCTTCGCTCCTTAGGCCCTGCAAGACCACCATGAACAAGAATCATGTCAGCAAGCAGAAGAAAAGCCTCAGTGTGCTCTTTTGTTCATACTGCTGCCCTCTAGTAACACTTCATGGCAACTGCAGCATAAGAATGGGACTGAGAAGAGGGCTGTCCTATGCAAATAATATCCTCCCATGCATACTTTCTTCTGAGACGGTCGGCGGCTTGTGCCGTGATACCGCCTCCAACAAATGGTCTTCAACCAAATTTTAAAAAAGCCCACCTGCCTTAGACGAAGGATTTTGCAACTCGAAGGAAGCACATGGGGACATCACCCTCATTTAGCAGGGTCCTAAATTGCCTGCTGTCAGCCTGTATACATAACAAGGGCGTTTGTGGGCGTTCGTGAGCGTTCCTCAAAGGAAGGAGGTGGGTGATTAATTCACAGTGCCAGGGCAGGCCCAGCCCAGCCCAGCCCAGCCCAGCGCAGCCCAGCCCGGCACAGCGCACTGCTGTGGAGGTCCATTCCTTCACATCCTGCAGCAGGCATGATGCAGACCTACTAGAGCAAAGGCTTGACTCTGCCCTTGTCTGTCTCTTAAAGAAAACAATCTTTCTAGCTTCTTATTGCACCTGATAAATGGACTCTAGCTTGCCTCAAACTTGACCCATCATTTCATTAGCCAGAGCTCATACTTGACCTTTATTTCTATCCAAGCTCACTGGCACCAAACCCCTGATTTGAGCGAGTTACTCACACCAAAATGAAAAATCACCATCATCCAACCTATTTTACAATAAGTGTAGCACCTTCCTCGCATTCTTGTGCTCAGTTATAACCCCCAATACCACAATTGCACTCTGCAATTCACCAAACTTAAAGGAAAAGGAATGAAGACATTGATAAAGGAAGACAAGGCCTTGTCCCTATTGCACCTACTTGAGAAATAGGGAGGTTGGTAGAAAGTCATGAGGGAAAACATTTGAAATTTTGGGACACACATGCCAAAAAGAGTGTCCACTTTTCTCCTCTGTTACCAAGTAAAAAAAAATCTTAGCAAAAAAAAAAACATTCACTTTTTGAAAATTTCCACCTTGGGATACCTCTACAGCATTGGCAGGATTCGAACCCTGGCCTGTGAGGGCTGTCTGCACCAAAGGTACAAGACTTTCCTTTGAGCTATAGCTCCTTAGTGGTCTAGAGGATTGCAGTAGTAACTATAAGCAACATACAGGCCTTGGTGTCCTTCCCGGCGGCTTCCATTGCACATGAAAAGGATGACCATGACATAAGGACAATTTGATAGGCTACATACATGGAAACCAGTGTGGTCCAGTGGGTAAGTGCCTGCCTTCCATGCAGGCAACCAGGGTTCAAATCCCGGGTTCGGCACCAGGTGACTGATGGTGGCAGAGCAGAGGTAAGTTGGAGGTGGGCCTAAATGGCCAATTGGTAAGTAAAATGTGTCTGGGTGTTGTGTACGAGTGGAATCATGCCTAGTGAATGAGGGATTGCAGATTGGTTGGTAAGTAAAATAGGTGTGGCCTGAACAGAGACAGGTGAAAGAAAGGTAACAGGTGTTGTGTGCAGGAGGAGGAGGAGCCTAGTCAGAGTGGGTGGGTTCAGAGAGGAGGAGCCAGGTCAGAGAGGAAGGGTATAGGTGAAGCCTAGTCAGAGTGGGTGGGGTTAGAGAGGAGGAGTATAGGAGGAGCTGGGTCAGAGAGGAGGGGTATAGGAGGAGCCTAGTCAGAGTGGGAGGGGTCAGAGAGGAGGAGTATAGGAGGAGCCAGGTCAGAAGGAGGGGTGTAGGTGGAGCCTTGTCAGAGTGGGAGGGGTCAGAGAGGAGGAGTATAGGCAGAGCCTGGGCAGAATGGGTGGGTTCAGAGAGCAGAGGAAGGGGAGGAGGATCCTGACTTATTGTGGGGTACTGCAAATACTTTTTTACTGCACCCCCCTATACTCTCTGATTTCTGTTGGGAGGGGGCAGTCAAAATTTGGGGGAGCAGTATTAAAAGGTGCTTAGGCGCAACGTGAAGGCGATGGGGTGCACACAATGGCTTGGCTTCCAGGTACTTTTTGGGGGGCTACCATTAGTTTTTATTGCTCTGATCCTCCCTCATGGGGTGTACCCCAAATGGTTAGGGGCCACGGGGGGGGCAAGAAGCTGTTTGACAGTTTCTATTAACAACAGGGGTCACCATACGATTCTGCTGCAGTTATGGTATTGAAAGGTAAAACAAGGAGCATTTGGCTGTATTTTTGCAGGTGGGGTGCCCTAAAATGTTACTGCCAGCAGCAGCAGCCCCCTTCCTCGCCACCCTGCAGATTGGTATAGGTACCTTTAGGACATTTCTGTTGAAAACAGAGGCTATAGCGAATCGCGCTACAAAATCCGAGAGCACTAACACTTGCTAAATAAAGGTGGCATCGGAGCATACGAATGAGGCAGGGAGAGGCTACTGTTGCAATTGGTTTGGTGGGTCATAGTGAATAACCTCGGCATGCAAATAGGCAGAAGTGTGAGGATTGGCAGTGTCTGTAGAGAATTTTGGCATGCTCTTCAGTTGATGTTTTCCTCCTTGAACTACAGAGGAAAGGCCTGGCCTTACTGTTGGGCAAAACATGTATTTATGATTTTAAGAAGTGTAGTCTGGATGTACTGAGAGGGCCTGTACAGTACGGTAAATGCCTGTATACCCCTGCAATGTGCATCCAACTGTCACTTGAGATTGAACAGCGAACGAAGCAGCTGGGTTACTGACTGAATGTAAATGGAAGGCACATAGGAAGGGTGTTTGTGGTCACTCAAATGATTGAAACCTGGTTGATGCACTACCAAAGCTGGGGTACCAGGGGGAAACATTTGAGGGGTATTGAGATGGTGGTGTCCAGAGGTCAAAATATGTTTCAGAGACACAGAGGTACTGCGGTCCTGGTCCCACATTGGGGGTAGACAAAAGTCCATGCTAAAGATTTCTGTCCAACTGTTACCACATTTTGTGCAGCCTGGCTCCCTCTGTAACGATTCCCCAGTGTCTTTCGATCCTACAGATGACTGTAGCAAACTTCCCAAATTTTTTCTTGGCCTCATACTCCCAAAGGAGTGCCTGACATTTGCCAGCCTAACGATACTCACATTCTGGGAAAAACCTCACTAACTATGCATATTTATCTACCACACATGGCAAATCCTTACAATTGCAGAACATCATATCGCACTTGTCATCTTTGAGGTACTGTAAGTATTTGGATTTGAGGGAAATATTCATCCTTGCTTGCTCTCTCCCATCTGAAGTCTATGGTGCTGCTGTTCCTTTCTCACATGTCCCTTCAAAGAGACAGGTGACACACAGACTCAATCACTCAGCAAACATATATGCTTTGACGTTTTCATCTTGCTGTTTACCTTCCAAATACTCCCCCTGAACCACAAATAAAGGCCTGCCATTCCTCATCCCCTCAGTCAAAGCAGTCCTTCGCTCCTTAGGCCCTGCAAGACCACCATGAACAAGAATCATGTCAGCAAGCAGAAGAAAAGCCTCAGTGTGCTCTTTTGTTCATACTGCTGCCCTCTAGTAACACTTCATGGCAACTGCAGCATAAGAATGGGACTGAGAAGAGGGCTGTCCTATGCAAATAATATCCTCCCATGCATACTTTCTTCTGAGACGGTCGGCGGCTTGTGCCGTGATACCGCCTCCAACAAATGGTCTTCAACCAAATTTTTAAAAAGCCCACCTGCCTTAGACGAAGGATTTTGCAACTCGAAGGAAGCACATGGGGACATCACCCTCATTTAGCAGGGTCCTAAATTGCCTGCTGTCAGCCTGTATACAGAACAAGGGCGTTTGTGGGCGTTCATGAGCGTTCCTCAAAGGAAGGAGGTGGGTGATTAATTCACAGTGCCAGGGCAGGCCCAGCCCAGCCCAGCCCAGCCCAGCCCAGCCCAGCCCAGCGCAGCCCAGCCCGGCACAGCGCACTGCTGTGGAGGTCCATTCCTTCACATCCTGCAGCAGGCATGATGCAGACCTACTAGAGCAAAGGCTTGACTCTGCCCTTGTCTGTCTCTTAAAGAAAACAATCTTTCTAGCTTCTTATTGCACCTGATAAATGGACTCTAGCTTGCCTCAAACTTGACCCATCATTTCATTAGCCAGAGCTCATACTTGACCTTTATTTCTATCCAAGCTCACTGGCACCAAACCCCTGATTTGAGCGAGTTACTCACACCAAAATGAAAAATCACCATCATCCAACCTATTTTACAATAAGTGTAGCACCTTCCTCGCATTCTTGTGCTCAGTTATAACCCCCAATACCACAATTGCACTCTGCAATTCACCAAACTTAAAGGAAAAGGAATGAAGACATTGATAAAGGAAGACAAGGCCTTGTCCCTATTGCACCTACTTGAGAAATAGGGAGGTTGGTAGAAGGTTATGAGGGAAAACATTTGAAATTTTGGGACACACATGCCAAAAAGAGTGTCCACTTTTCTCCTCTGTTACCAAGTAAAAAAAAATCTTAGCAAAAAAAAAACCATTCACTTTTTGAAAATTTCCACCTTGGGATACCTCTACAGCATTGGCAGGATTCGAACCCTGGCCTGTGAGGGCTGTCTGCACCAAAGGTACAAGACTTACCTTTGAGCTATAGCTCCTTAGTGGTCTAGAGGATTGCAGTAGTAACTATAAGCAACATACAGGCCTTGGTGTCCTTCCCGGCGGCTTCCATTGCACATGAAAAGGATGACCATGACATAAGGACAATTTGATAGGCTACATACATGGAAACCAGTGTGGTCCAGTGGGTAAGTGCCTGCCTTCCATGCAGGCAACCAGGGTTCAAATCCCGGGTTCGGCACCAGGTGACTGATGTTGGCCGAGCAGAGGTAAGTTGGAGGTGGGCCTAAATGGCCAATTGGTAAGTAAAATGTGTCTGGGTGTTGTGTACGAGTGGAATCATGCCTAGTGAATGAGGGATTGCAGATTGGTTGGTAAGTAAAATAGGTGTGGCCTGAACAGAGACAGGTGAAAGAAAGGTAACAGGTGTTGTGTGCAGGAGGAGGAGGAGCCTAGTCAGAGTGGGTGGGGTCAGAGAGGAGGAGCCAGGTCAGAGAGGAAGGGTATAGGTGAAGCCTAGTCAGAGTGGGTGGGGTTAGAGAGGAGGAGTATAGGAGGAGCTGGGTCAGAGAGGAGGGGTATAGGAGGAGCCTAGTCAGAGTGGGAGGGGTCAGAGAGGAGGAGTATAGGAGGAGCCAGGTCAGAGAGGAGGGGTGTAGGTGGAGCCTTGTCAGAGTGGGAGGGGTCAGAGAGGAGGAGTATAGGCGGAGCCTGGGCAGAATGGGTGGGTTCTGAGAGCAGAGGAAGGGGAGGAGGATCCTGACTTATTGTGGGGTACTGCAAATACTTTTTTACTGCACCCCCCTATACTCTCTGATTTCTGTTGGGAGGGGGCAGTCAAAATTTGGGGGAGCAGTATTAAAAGGTGCTTAGGCGCAACGTGAAGGCGATGGGGTGCACACAATGGCTTGGCTTCCAGGTACTTTTTGGGGGGCTACCATTAGTTTTTATTGCTCTGATCCTCCCTCATGGGGTGTACCCCAAATGGTTAGGGGCCACGGGGGGGCAAGAAGCTGTTTGACAGTTTCTATTAACAACAGGGGTCACCATACGATTCTGCTGCAGTTATGGTATTGAAAGGTAAAACAAGGAGCATTTGGCTGTATTTTTGCAGGTGGGGTGCCCCAAAATGTTACTGCCAGCAGCAGCAGCCCCCTTCCTCGCCACCCTGCAGATTGGTATAGGTACCTTTAGGACATTTCTGTTGAAAACAGAGGCTATAGCGAATCGCGCTACAAAATCCGAGAGCACTAACACTTGCTAAATAAAGGTGGCATCGGAGCATACGAATGAGGCAGGGAGAGGCTACTGTTGCAATTGGTTTGGTGGGTCATAGTGAATAACCTCGGCATGCAAATAGGCAGAAGTGTGAGGATTGGCAGTGTCTGTAGAGAATTTTGGCATGCTCTTCAGTTGATGTTTTCCTCCTTGAACTACAGAGGAAAGGCCTGGCCTTACTGTTGGGCAAAACATGTATTTATGATTTTAAGAAGTGTAGTCTGGATGTACTGAGAGGGCCTGTACAGTACGGTAAATGCCTGTATACCCCTGCAATGTGCATCCAACTGTCACTTGAGATTGAACAGCGAACGAAGCAGCTGGGTTACTGACTGAATGTAAATGGAAGGCACATAGGAAGGGTGTTTGTGGTCACTCAAATGATTGAAACCTGGTTGATGCACTACCAAAGCTGGGGTACCAGGGGGAAACATTTGAGGGGTATTGAGATGGTGGTGTCCAGAGGTCAAAATATGTTTCAGAGACACAGAGGTACTGCGGTCCTGGTCCCACATTGGGGGTAGACAAAAGTCCATGCTAAAGATTTCTGTCCAACTGTTACCACATTTTGTGCAGCCTGGCTCCCTCTGTAACGATTCCCCAGTGTCTTTCGATCCTACAGATGACTGTAGCAAACTTCCCAAATTTTTTCTTGGCCTCATACTCCCAAAGGAGTGCCTGACATTTGCCAGCCTAACGATACTCACATTCTGGGAAAAACCTCACTAACTATGCATATTTATCTACCACACATGGCAAATCCTTACAATTGCAGAACATCATATCGCACTTGTCATCTTTGAGGTACTGTAAGTATTTGGATTTGAGGGAAATATTCATCCTTGCTTGCTCTCTCCCATCTGAAGTCTATGGTGCTGCTGTTCCTTTCTCACATGTCCCTTCAAAGAGACAGGTGACACACAGACTCAATCACTCAGCAAACATATATGCTTTGACGTTTTCATCTTGCTGTTTACCTTCCAAATACTCCCCCTGAACCACAAATAAAGGCCTGCCATTCCTCATCCCCTCAGTCAAAGCAGTCCTTCGCTCCTTAGGCCCTGCAAGACCACCATGAACAAGAATCATGTCAGCAAGCAGAAGAAAAGCCTCAGTGTGCTCTTTTGTTCATACTGCTGCCCTCTAGTAACACTTCATGGCAACTGCAGCATAAGAATGGGACTGAGAAGAGGGCTGTCCTATGCAAATAATATCCTCCCATGCATACTTTCTTCTGAGACGGTCGGCGGCTTGTGCCGTGATACCGCCTCCAACAAATGGTCTTCAACCAAATTTTAAAAAAGCCCACCTGCCTTAGACGAAGGATTTTGCAACTCGAAGGAAGCACATGGGGACATCACCCTCATTTAGCAGGGTCCTAAATTGCCTGCTGTCAGCCTGTATACATAACAAGGGCGTTTGTGGGCGTTCGTGAGCGTTCCTCAAAGGAAGGAGGTGGGTGATTAATTCACAGTGCCAGGGCAGGCCCAGCCCAGCCCAGCCCAGCCCAGCGCAGCCCAGCCCGGCACAGCGCACTGCTGTGGAGGTCCATTCCTTCACATCCTGCAGCAGGCATGATGCAGACCTACTAGAGCAAAGGCTTGACTCTGCCCTTGTCTGTCTCTTAAAGAAAACAATCTTTCTAGCTTCTTATTGCACCTGATAAATGGACTCTAGCTTGCCTCAAACTTGACCCATCATTTCATTAGCCAGAGCTCATACTTGACCTTTATTTCTATCCAAGCTCACTGGCACCAAACCCCTGATTTGAGCGAGTTACTCACACCAAAATGAAAAATCACCATCATCCAACCTATTTTACAATAAGTGTAGCACCTTCCTCGCATTCTTGTGCTCAGTTATAACCCCCAATACCACAATTGCACTCTGCAATTCACCAAACTTAAAGGAAAAGGAATGAAGACATTGATAAAGGAAGACAAGGCCTTGTCCCTATTGCACCTACTTGAGAAATAGGGAGGTTGGTAGAAAGTCATGAGGGAAAACATTTGAAATTTTGGGACACACATGCCAAAAAGAGTGTCCACTTTTCTCCTCTGTTACCAAGTAAAAAAAAATCTTAGCAAAAAAAAAAACATTCACTTTTTGAAAATTTCCACCTTGGGATACCTCTACAGCATTGGCAGGATTCGAACCCTGGCCTGTGAGGGCTGTCTGCACCAAAGGTACAAGACTTTCCTTTGAGCTATAGCTCCTTAGTGGTCTAGAGGATTGCAGTAGTAACTATAAGCAACATACAGGCCTTGGTGTCCTTCCCGGCGGCTTCCATTGCACATGAAAAGGATGACCATGACATAAGGACAATTTGATAGGCTACATACATGGAAACCAGTGTGGTCCAGTGGGTAAGTGCCTGCCTTCCATGCAGGCAACCAGGGTTCAAATCCCGGGTTCGGCACCAGGTGACTGATGGTGGCAGAGCAGAGGTAAGTTGGAGGTGGGCCTAAATGGCCAATTGGTAAGTAAAATGTGTCTGGGTGTTGTGTACGAGTGGAATCATGCCTAGTGAATGAGGGATTGCAGATTGGTTGGTAAGTAAAATAGGTGTGGCCTGAACAGAGACAGGTGAAAGAAAGGTAACAGGTGTTGTGTGCAGGAGGAGGAGGAGCCTAGTCAGAGTGGGTGGGGTCAGAGAGGAGGAGCCAGGTCAGAGAGGAAGGGTATAGGTGAAGCCTAGTCAGAGTGGGTGGGGTTAGAGAGGAGGAGTATAGGAGGAGCTGGGTCAGAGAGGAGGGGTATAGGAGGAGCCTAGTCAGAGTGGGAGGGGTCAGAGAGGAGGAGTATAGGAGGAGCCAGGTCAGAAGGAGGGGTGTAGGTGGAGCCTTGTCAGAGTGGGAGGGGTCAGAGAGGAGGAGTATAGGCAGAGCCTGGGCAGAATGGGTGGGTTCAGAGAGCAGAGGAAGGGGAGGAGGATCCTGACTTATTGTGGGGTACTGCAAATACTTTTTTACTGCACCCCCCTATACTCTCTGATTTCTGTTGGGAGGGGGCAGTCAAAATTTGGGGGAGCAGTATTAAAAGGTGCTTAGGCGCAACGTGAAGGCGATGGGGTGCACACAATGGCTTGGCTTCCAGGTACTTTTTGGGGGGCTACCATTAGTTTTTATTGCTCTGATCCTCCCTCATGGGGTGTACCCCAAATGGTTAGGGGCCACGGGGGGGCAAGAAGCTGTTTGACAGTTTCTATTAACAACAGGGGTCACCATACGATTCTGCTGCAGTTATGGTATTGAAAGGTAAAACAAGGAGCATTTGGCTGTATTTTTGCAGGTGGGGTGCCCTAAAATGTTACTGCCAGCAGCAGCAGCCCCCTTCCTCGCCACCCTGCAGATTGGTATAGGTACCTTTAGGACATTTCTGTTGAAAACAGAGGCTATAGCGAATCGCGCTACAAAATCCGAGAGCACTAACACTTGCTAAATAAAGGTGGCATCGGAGCATACGAATGAGGCAGGGAGAGGCTACTGTTGCAATTGGTTTGGTGGGTCATAGTGAATAACCTCGGCATGCAAATAGGCAGAAGTGTGAGGATTGGCAGTGTCTGTAGAGAATTTTGGCATGCTCTTCAGTTGATGTTTTCCTCCTTGAACTACAGAGGAAAGGCCTGGCCTTACTGTTGGGCAAAACATGTATTTATGATTTTAAGAAGTGTAGTCTGGATGTACTGAGAGGGCCTGTACAGTACGGTAAATGCCTGTATACCCCTGCAATGTGCATCCAACTGTCACTTGAGATTGAACAGCGAACGAAGCAGCTGGGTTACTGACTGAATGTAAATGGAAGGCACATAGGAAGGGTGTTTGTGGTCACTCAAATGATTGAAACCTGGTTGATGCACTACCAAAGCTGGGGTACCAGGGGGAAACATTTGAGGGGTATTGAGATGGTGGTGTCCAGAGGTCAAAATATGTTTCAGAGACACAGAGGTACTGCGGTCCTGGTCCCACATTGGGGGTAGACAAAAGTCCATGCTAAAGATTTCTGTCCAACTGTTACCACATTTTGTGCAGCCTGGCTCCCTCTGTAACGATTCCCCAGTGTCTTTCGATCCTACAGATGACTGTAGCAAACTTCCCAAATTTTTTCTTGGCCTCATACTCCCAAAGGAGTGCCTGACATTTGCCAGCCTAACGATACTCACATTCTGGGAAAAACCTCACTAACTATGCATATTTATCTACCACACATGGCAAATCCTTACAATTGCAGAACATCATATCGCACTTGTCATCTTTGAGGTACTGTAAGTATTTGGATTTGAGGGAAATATTCATCCTTGCTTGCTCTCTCCCATCTGAAGTCTATGGTGCTGCTGTTCCTTTCTCACATGTCCCTTCAAAGAGACAAGTGACACACAGACTCAATCACTCAGCAAACATATATGCTTTGACGTTTTCATCTTGCTGTTTACCTTCCAAATATTCCCCCTGAACCACAAATAAAGGCCTGCCATTCCTCATCCCCTCAGTCAAAGCAGTCCTTCGCTCCTTAGGCCCTGCAAGACCACCATGAACAAGAATCATGTCAGCAAGCAGAAGAAAAGCCTCAGTGTGCTCTTTTGTTCATACTGCTGCCCTCTAGTAACACTTCATGGCAACTGCAGCATAAGAATGGGACTGAGAAGAGGGCTGTCCTATGCAAATAATATCCTCCCATGCATACTTTCTTCTGAGACGGTCGGCGGCTTGTGCCGTGATACCGCCTCCAACAAATGGTCTTCAACCAAATTTTAAAAAAGCCCACCTGCCTTAGACGAAGGATTTTGCAACTCGAAGGAAGCACATGGGGACATCACCCTCATTTAGCAGGGTCCTAAATTGCCTGCTGTCAGCCTGTATACAGAACAAGGGCGTTTGTGGGCGTTCGTGAGCGTTCCTCAAAGGAAGGAGGTGGGTGATTAATTCACAGTGCCAGGGCAGGCCCAGCCCAGCCCAGCCCAGCCCAGCCCAGCCCAGCGCAGCCCAGCACAGCGCACTGCTGTGGAGGTCCATTCCTTCACATCCTGCAGCAGGCATGATGCAGACCTACTAGAGCAAAGGCTTGACTCTGCCCTTGTCTGTCTCTTAAAGAAAACAATCTTTCTAGCTTCTTATTGCACCTGATAAATGGACTCTAGCTTGCCTCAAACTTGACCCATCATTTCATTAGCCAGAGCTCATACTTGACCTTTATTTCTATCCAAGCTCACTGGCACCAAACCCCTGATTTGAGCGAGTTACTCACACCAAAATGAAAAATCACCATCATCCAACCTATTTTACAATAAGTGTAGCACCTTCCTCGCATTCTTGTGCTCAGTTATAACCCCCAATACCACAATTGCACTCTGCAATTCACCAAACTTAAAGGAAAAGGAATGAAGACATTGATAAAGGAAGACAAGGCCTTGTCCCTATTGCACCTACTTGAGAAATAGGGAGGTTGGTAGAAGGTTATGAGGGAAAACATTTGAAATTTTGGGACACACATGCCAAAAAGAGTGTCCACTTTTCTCCTCTGTTACCAAGTAAAAAAAATCTTAGCAAAAAAAAAACCATTCACTTTTTGAAAATTTCCACCTTGGGATACCTCTACAGCATTGGCAGGATTCGAACCCTGGCCTGTGAGGGCTGTCTGCACCAAAGGTACAAGACTTACCTTTGAGCTATAGCTCCTTAGTGGTCTAGAGGATTGCAGTAGTAACTATAAGCAACATACAGGCCTTGGTGTCCTTCCCGGCGGCTTCCATTGCACATGAAAAGGATGACCATGACATAAGGACAATTTGATAGGCTACATACATGGAAACCAGTGTGGTCCAGTGGGTAAGTGCCTGCCTTCCATGCAGGCAACCAGGGTTCAAATCCCGGGTTCGGCACCAGGTGACTGATGGTGGCCGAGCAGAGGTAAGTTGGAGGTGGGCCTAAATGGCCAATTGGTAAGTAAAATGTGTCTGGGTGTTGTGTACGAGTGGAATCATGCCTAGTGAATGAGGGATTGCAGATTGGTTGGTAAGTAAAATAGGTGTGGCCTGAACAGAGACAGGTGAAAGAAAGGTAACAGGTGTTGTGTGCAGGAGGAGGAGGAGCCTAGTCAGAGTGGGTGGGGTCAGAGAGGAGGAGCCAGGTCAGAGAGGAAGGGTATAGAAGAAGCCTAGTCAGAGTGGGTGGGGTTAGAGAGGAGGAGTATAGGAGGAGCTGGGTCAGAGAGGAGGGGTATAGGAGGAGCCTAGTCAGAGTGGGAGGGGTCAGAGAGGAGGAGTATAGGAGGAGCCAGGTCAGAGAGGAGGGGTGTAGGTGGAGCCTTGTCAGAGTGGGAGGGGTCAGAGAGGAGGAGTATAGGCGGAGCCTGGGCAGAATGGGTGGGTTCAGAGAGCAGAGGAAGGGGAGGAGGATCCTGACTTATTGTGGGGTACTGCAAATACTTTTTTACTGCACCCCCCTATACTCTCTGATTTGTGTTGGGAGGGGGCAGTCAAAATTTGGGGGAGCAGTATTAAAAGGTGCTTAGGCGCAACGTGAAGGCGATGGGGTGCACACAATGGCTTGGCTTCCAGGTACTTTTTGGGGGGCTACCATTAGTTTTTATTGCTCTGATCCTCCCTCATGGGGTGTACCCCAAATGGTTAGGGGCCACGGGGGGCAAGAAGCTGTTTGACAGTTTCTATTAACAACAGGGGTCACCATACGATTCTGCTGCAGTTATGGTATTGAAAGGTAAAACAAGGAGCATTTGGCTGTATTTTTGCAGGTGGGGTGCCCCAAAATGTTACTGCCAGCAGCAGCAGCCCCCTTCCTCGCCACCCTGCAGATTGGTATAGGTACCTTTAGGACATTTCTGTTGAAAACAGAGGCTATAGCGAATCGCGCTACAAAATCCGAGAGCACTAACACTTGCTAAATAAAGGTGGCATCGGAGCATACGAATGAGGCAGGGAGAGGCTACTGTTGCAATTGGTTTGGTGGGTCATAGTGAATAACCTCGGCATGCAAATAGGCAGAAGTGTGAGGATTGGCAGTGTCTGTAGAGAATTTTGGCATGCTCTTCAGTTGATGTTTTCCTCCTTGAACTACAGAGGAAAGGCCTGGCCTTACTGTTGGGCAAAACATGTATTTATGATTTTAAGAAGTGTAGTCTGGATGTACTGAGAGGGCCTGTACAGTACGGTAAATGCCTGTATACCCCTGCAATGTGCATCCAACTGTCACTTGAGATTGAACAGCGAACGAAGCAGCTGGGTTACTGACTGAATGTAAATGGAAGGCACATAGGAAGGGTGTTTGTGGTCACTCAAATGATTGAAACCTGGTTGATGCACTACCAAAGCTGGGGTACCAGGGGGAAACATTTGAGGGGTATTGAGATGGTGGTGTCCAGAGGTCAAAATATGTTTCAGAGACACAGAGGTACTGCGGTCCTGGTCCCACATTGGGGGTAGACAAAAGTCCATGCTAAAGATTTCTGTCCAACTGTTACCACATTTTGTGCAGCCTGGCTCCCTCTGTAACGATTCCCCAGTGTCTTTCGATCCTACAGATGACTGTAGCAAACTTCCCAAATTTTTTCTTGGCCTCATACTCCCAAAGGAGTGCCTGACATTTGCCAGCCTAACGATACTCACATTCTGGGAAAAACCTCACTAACTATGCATATTTATCTACCACACATGGCAAATCCTTACAATTGCAGAACATCATATCGCACTTGTCATCTTTGAGGTACTGTAAGTATTTGGATTTGAGGGAAATATTCATCCTTGCTTGCTCTCTCCCATCTGAAGTCTATGGTGCTGCTGTTCCTTTCTCACATGTCCCTTCAAAGAGACAGGTGACACACAGACTCAATCACTCAGCAAACATATATGCTTTGACGTTTTCATCTTGCTGTTTACCTTCCAAATACTCCCCCTGAACCACAAATAAAGGCCTGCCATTCCTCATCCCCTCAGTCAAAGCAGTCCTTCGCTCCTTAGGCCCTGCAAGACCACCATGAACAAGAATCATGTCAGCAAGCAGAAGAAAAGCCTCAGTGTGCTCTTTTGTTCATACTGCTGCCCTCTAGTAACACTTCATGGCAACTGCAGCATAAGAATGGGACTGAGAAGAGGGCTGTCCTATGCAAATAATATCCTCCCATGCATACTTTCTTCTGAGACGGTCGGCGGCTTGTGCCGTGATACCGCCTCCAACAAATGGTCTTCAACCAAATTTTTAAAAAGCCCACCTGCCTTAGACGAAGGATTTTGCAACTCGAAGGAAGCACATGGGGACATCACCCTCATTTAGCAGGGTCCTAAATTGCCTGCTGTCAGCCTGTATACAGAACAAGGGCGTTTGTGGGCGTTCGTGAGCGTTCCTCAAAGGAAGGAGGTGGGTGATTAATTCACAGTGCCAGGGCAGGCCCAGCCCAGCCCAGCCCAGCGCAGCCCAGCCCGGCACAGCGCACTGCTGTGGAGGTCCATTCCTTCACATCCTGCAGCAGGCATGATGCAGACCTACTAGAGCAAAGGCTTGACTCTGCCCTTGTCTGTCTCTTAAAGAAAACAATCTTTCTAGCTTCTTATTGCACCTGATAAATGGACTCTAGCTTGCCTCAAACTTGACCCATCATTTCATTAGCCAGAGCTCATACTTGACCTTTATTTCTATCCAAGCTCACTGGCACCAAACCCCTGATTTGAGCGAGTTACTCACACCAAAATGAAAAATCACCATCATCCAACCTATTTTACAATAAGTGTAGCACCTTCCTCGCATTCTTGTGCTCAGTTATAACCCCCAATACCACAATTGCACTCTGCAATTCACCAAACTTAAAGGAAAAGGAATGAAGACATTGATAAAGGAAGACAAGGCCTTGTCCCTATTGCACCTACTTGAGAAATAGGGAGGTTGGTAGAAGGTTATGAGGGAAAACATTTGAAATTTTGGGACACACATGCCAAAAAGAGTGTCCACTTTTCTCCTCTGTTACCAAGTAAAAAAAAATCTTAGCAAAAAAAAAACCATTCACTTTTTGAAAATTTCCACCTTGGGATACCTCTACAGCATTGGCAGGATTCGAACCCTGGCCTGTGAGGGCTGTCTGCACCAAAGGTACAAGACTTACCTTTGAGCTATAGCTCCTTAGTGGTCTAGAGGATTGCAGTAGTAACTATAAGCAACATACAGGCCTTGGTGTCCTTCCCGGCGGCTTCCATTGCACATGAAAAGGATGACCATGACATAAGGACAATTTGATAGGCTACATACATGGAAACCAGTGTGGTCCAGTGGGTAAGTGCCTGCCTTCCATGCAGGCAACCAGGGTTCAAATCCCGGGTTCGGCACCAGGTGACTGATGGTGGCCGAGCAGAGGTAAGTTGGAGGTGGGCCTAAATGGCCAATTGGTAAGTAAAATGTGTCTGGGTGTTGTGTACGAGTGGAGTCATGCCTAGTGAATGAGGGATTGCAGATTGGTTGGTAAGTAAAATAGGTGTGGCCTGAACAGAGACAGGTGAAAGAAAGGTAACAGGTGTTGTGTGCAGGAGGAGGAGGAGCCTAGTCAGAGTGGGTGGGGTCAGAGAGGAGGAGCCAGGTCAGAGAGGAAGGGTATAGGTGAAGCCTAGTCAGAGTGGGTGGGGTTAGAGAGGAGGAGTATAGGAGGAGCTGGGTCAGAGAGGAGGGGTATAGGAGGAGCCTAGTCAGAGTGGGAGGGGTCAGAGAGGAGGAGTATAGGAGGAGCCAGGTCAGAGAGGAGGGGTGTAGGTGGAGCCTTGTCAGAGTGGGAGGGGTCAGAGAGGAGGAGTATAGGCGGAGCCTGGGCAGAATGGGTGGGTTCAGAGAGCAGAGGAAGGGGAGGAGGATCCTGACTTATTGTGGGGTACTGCAAATACTTTTTTACTGCACCCCCCTATACTCTCTGATTTCTGTTGGGAGGGGGCAGTCAAAATTTGGGGGAGCAGTATTAAAAGGTGCTTAGGCGCAACGTGAAGGCGATGGGGTGCACACAATGGCTTGGCTTCCAGGTACTTTTTGGGGGGCTACCATTAGTTTTTATTGCTCTGATCCTCCCTCATGGGGTGTACCCCAAATGGTTAGGGGCCACGGGGGGGCAAGAAGCTGTTTGACAGTTTCTATTAACAACAGGGGTCACCATACGATTCTGCTGCAGTTATGGTATTGAAAGGTAAAACAAGGAGCATTTGGCTGTATTTTTGCAGGTGGGGTGCCCCAAAATGTTACTGCCAGCAGCAGCAGCCCCCTTCCTCGCCACCCTGCAGATTGGTATAGGTACCTTTAGGACATTTCTGTTGAAAACAGAGGCTATAGCGAATCGCGCTACAAAATCCGAGAGCACTAACACTTGCTAAATAAAGGTGGCATCGGAGCATACGAATGAGGCAGGGAGAGGCTACTGTTGCAATTGGTTTGGTGGGTCATAGTGAATAACCTCGGCATGCAAATAGGCAGAAGTGTGAGGATTGGCAGTGTCTGTAGAGAATTTTGGCATGCTCTTCAGTTGATGTTTTCCTCCTTGAACTACAGAGGAAAGGCCTGGCCTTACTGTTGGGCAAAACATGTATTTATGATTTTAAGAAGTGTAGTCTGGATGTACTGAGAGGGCCTGTACAGTACGGTAAATGCCTGTATACCCCTGCAATGTGCATCCAACTGTCACTTGAGATTGAACAGCGAACGAAGCAGCTGGGTTACTGACTGAATGTAAATGGAAGGCACATAGGAAGGGTGTTTGTGGTCACTCAAATGATTGAAACCTGGTTGATGCACTACCAAAGCTGGGGTACCAGGGGGAAACATTTGAGGGGTATTGAGATGGTGGTGTCCAGAGGTCAAAATATGTTTCAGAGACACAGAGGTACTGCGGTCCTGGTCCCACATTGGGGGTAGACAAAAGTCCATGCTAAAGATTTCTGTCCAACTGTTACCACATTTTGTGCAGCCTGGCTCCCTCTGTAACGATTCCCCAGTGTCTTTCGATCCTACAGATGACTGTAGCAAACTTCCCAAATTTTTTCTTGGCCTCATACTCCCAAAGGAGTGCCTGACATTTGCCAGCCTAACGATACTCACATTCTGGGAAAAACCTCACTAACTATGCATATTTATCTACCACACATGGCAAATCCTTACAATTGCAGAACATCATATCGCACTTGTCATCTTTGAGGTACTGTAAGTATTTGGATTTGAGGGAAATATTCATCCTTGCTTGCTCTCTCCCATCTGAAGTCTATGGTGCTGCTGTTCCTTTCTCACATGTCCCTTCAAAGAGACAGGTGACACACAGACTCAATCACTCAGCAAACATATATGCTTTGACGTTTTCATCTTGCTGTTTACCTTCCAAATACTCCCCCTGAACCACAAATAAAGGCCTGCCATTCCTCATCCCCTCAGTCAAAGCAGTCCTTCGCTCCTTAGGCCCTGCAAGACCACCATGAACAAGAATCATGTCAGCAAGCAGAAGAAAAGCCTCAGTGTGCTCTTTTGTTCATACTGCTGCCCTCTAGTAACACTTCATGGCAACTGCAGCATAAGAATGGGACTGAGAAGAGGGCTGTCCTATGCAAATAATATCCTCCCATGCATACTTTCTTCTGAGACGGTCGGCGGCTTGTGCCGTGATACCGCCTCCAACAAATGGTCTTCAACCAAATTTTAAAAAAGCCCACCTGCCTTAGACGAAGGATTTTGCAACTCGAAGGAAGCACATGGGGACATCACCCTCATTTAGCAGGGTCCTAAATTGCCTGCTGTCAGCCTGTATACAGAACAAGGGCGTTCGTGAGCGTTCCTCAAAGGAAGGAGGTGGGTGATTAATTCACAGTGCCAGGGCAGGCCCAGCCCAGCCCAGCCCAGCCCAGCCCAGCGCAGCCCAGCCCAGCCCGGCACAGCGCACTGCTGTGGAGGTCCATTCCTTCACATCCTGCAGCAGGCATGATGCAGACCTACTAGAGCAAAGGCTTGACTCTGCCCTTGTCTGTCTCTTAAAGAAAACAATCTTTCTAGCTTCTTATTGCACCTGATAAATGGACTCTAGCTTGCCTCAAACTTGACCCATCATTTCATTAGCCAGAGCTCATACTTGACCTTTATTTCTATCCAAGCTCACTGGCACCAAACCCCTGATTTGAGCGAGTTACTCACACCAAAATGAAAAATCACCATCATCCAACCTATTTTACAATAAGTGTAGCACCTTCCTCGCATTCTTGTGCTCAGTTATAACCCCCAATACCACAATTGCACTCTGCAATTCACCAAACTTAAAGGAAAAGGAATGAAGACATTGATAAAGGAAGACAAGGCCTTGTCCCTATTGCACCTACTTGAGAAATAGGGAGGTTGGTAGAAGGTCATGAGGGAAAACATTTGAAATTTTGGGACACACATGCCAAAAAGAGTGTCCACTTTTCTCCTCTGTTACCAAGTAAAAAAAAATCTTAGCAAAAAAAAAAAACATTCACTTTTTGAAAATTTCCACCTTGGGATACCTCTACAGCATTGGCAGGATTCGAACCCTGGCCTGTGAGGGCTGTCTGCACCAAAGGTACAAGACTTACCTTTGAGCTATAGCTCCTTAGTGGTCTAGAGGATTGCAGTAGTAACTATAAGCAACATACAGGCCTTGGTGTCCTTCCCGGCGGCTTCCATTGCACATGAAAAGGATGACCATGACATAAGGACAATTTGATAGGCTACATACATGGAAACCAGTGTGGTCCAGTGGGTAAGTGCCTGCCTTCCATGCAGGCAACCAGGGTTCAAATCCCGGGTTCGGCACCAGGTGACTGATGGTGGCAGAGCAGAGGTAAGTTGGAGGTGGGCCTAAATGGCCAATTGGTAAGTAAAATGTGTCTGGGTGTTGTGTACGAGTGGAATCATGCCTAGTGAATGAGGGATTGCAGATTGGTTGGTAAGTAAAATAGGTGTGGCCTGAACAGAGACAGGTGAAAGAAAGGTAACAGGTGTTGTGTGCAGGAGGAGGAGGAGCCTAGTCAGAGTGGGTGGGGTCAGAGAGGAGGAGCCAGGTCAGAGAGGAAGGGTATAGGTGAAGCCTAGTCAGAGTGGGTGGGGTTAGAGAGGAGGAGTATAGGAGGAGCTGGGTCAGAGAGGAGGGGTATAGGAGGAGCCTAGTCAGAGTGGGAGGGGTCAGAGAGGAGGAGTATAGGAGGAGCCAGGTCAGAAGGAGGGGTGTAGGTGGAGCCTTGTCAGAGTGGGAGGGGTCAGAGAGGAGGAGTATAGGCAGAGCCTGGGCAGAATGGGTGGGTTCAGAGAGCAGAGGAAGGGGAGGAGGATCCTGACTTATTGTGGGGTACTGCAAATACTTTTTTACTGCACCCCCCTATACTCTCTGATTTCTGTTGGGAGGGGGCAGTCAAAATTTGGGGGAGCAGTATTAAAAGGTGCTTAGGCGCAACGTGAAGGCGATGGGGTGCACACAATGGCTTGGCTTCCAGGTACTTTTTGGGGGGCTACCATTAGTTTTTATTGCTCTGATCCTCCCTCATGGGGTGTACCCCAAATGGTTAGGGGCCACGGGGGGGGCAAGAAGCTGTTTGACAGTTTCTATTAACAACAGGGGTCACCATACGATTCTGCTGCAGTTATGGTATTGAAAGGTAAAACAAGGAGCATTTGGCTGTATTTTTGCAGGTGGGGTGCCCTAAAATGTTACTGCCAGCAGCAGCAGCCCCCTTCCTCGCCACCCTGCAGATTGGTATAGGTACCTTTAGGACATTTCTGTTGAAAACAGAGGCTATAGCGAATCGCGCTACAAAATCCGAGAGCACTAACACTTGCTAAATAAAGGTGGCATCGGAGCATACGAATGAGGCAGGGAGAGGCTACTGTTGCAATTGGTTTGGTGGGTCATAGTGAATAACCTCGGCATGCAAATAGGCAGAAGTGTGAGGATTGGCAGTGTCTGTAGAGAATTTTGGCATGCTCTTCAGTTGATGTTTTCCTCCTTGAACTACAGAGGAAAGGCCTGGCCTTACTGTTGGGCAAAACATGTATTTATGATTTTAAGAAGTGTAGTCTGGATGTACTGAGAGGGCCTGTACAGTACGGTAAATGCCTGTATACCCCTGCAATGTGCATCCAACTGTCACTTGAGATTGAACAGCGAACGAAGCAGCTGGGTTACTGACTGAATGTAAATGGAAGGCACATAGGAAGGGTGTTTGTGGTCACTCAAATGATTGAAACCTGGTTGATGCACTACCAAAGCTGGGGTACCAGGGGGAAACATTTGAGGGGTATTGAGATGGTGGTGTCCAGAGGTCAAAATATGTTTCAGAGACACAGAGGTACTGCGGTCCTGGTCCCACATTGGGGGTAGACAAAAGTCCATGCTAAAGATTTCTGTCCAACTGTTACCACATTTTGTGCAGCCTGGCTCCCTCTGTAACGATTCCCCAGTGTCTTTCGATCCTACAGATGACTGTAGCAAACTTCCCAAATTTTTTCTTGGCCTCATACTCCCAAAGGAGTGCCTGACATTTGCCAGCCTAACGATACTCACATTCTGGGAAAAACCTCACTAACTATGCATATTTATCTACCACACATGGCAAATCCTTACAATTGCAGAACATCATATCGCACTTGTCATCTTTGAGGTACTGTAAGTATTTGGATTTGAGGGAAATATTCATCCTTGCTTGCTCTCTCCCATCTGAAGTCTATGGTGCTGCTGTTCCTTTCTCACATGTCCCTTCAAAGAGACAGGTGACACACAGACTCAATCACTCAGCAAACATATATGCTTTGACGTTTTCATCTTGCTGTTTACCTTCCAAATACTCCCCCTGAACCACAAATAAAGGCCTGCCATTCCTCATCCCCTCAGTCAAAGCAGTCCTTCGCTCCTTAGGCCCTGCAAGACCACCATGAACAAGAATCATGTCAGCAAGCAGAAGAAAAGCCTCAGTGTGCTCTTTTGTTCATACTGCTGCCCTCTAGTAACACTTCATGGCAACTGCAGCATAAGAATGGGACTGAGAAGAGGGCTGTCCTATGCAAATAATATCCTCCCATGCATACTTTCTTCTGAGACGGTCGGCGGCTTGTGCCGTGATACCGCCTCCAACAAATGGTCTTCAACCAAATTTTTAAAAAGCCCACCTGCCTTAGACGAAGGATTTTGCAACTCGAAGGAAGCACATGGGGACATCACCCTCATTTAGCAGGGTCCTAAATTGCCTGCTGTCAGCCTGTATACAGAACAAGGGCGTTTGTGGGCGTTCATGAGCGTTCCTCAAAGGAAGGAGGTGGGTGATTAATTCACAGTGCCAGGGCAGGCCCAGCCCAGCCCAGCCCAGCCCAGCCCAGCCCAGCCCAGCGCAGCCCAGCCCGGCACAGCGCACTGCTGTGGAGGTCCATTCCTTCACATCCTGCAGCAGGCATGATGCAGACCTACTAGAGCAAAGGCTTGACTCTGCCCTTGTCTGTCTCTTAAAGAAAACAATCTTTCTAGCTTCTTATTGCACCTGATAAATGGACTCTAGCTTGCCTCAAACTTGACCCATCATTTCATTAGCCAGAGCTCATACTTGACCTTTATTTCTATCCAAGCTCACTGGCACCAAACCCCTGATTTGAGCGAGTTACTCACACCAAAATGAAAAATCACCATCATCCAACCTATTTTACAATAAGTGTAGCACCTTCCTCGCATTCTTGTGCTCAGTTATAACCCCCAATACCACAATTGCACTCTGCAATTCACCAAACTTAAAGGAAAAGGAATGAAGACATTGATAAAGGAAGACAAGGCCTTGTCCCTATTGCACCTACTTGAGAAATAGGGAAGTTGGTAGAAGGTTATGAGGGAAAACATTTGAAATTTTGGGACACACATGCCAAAAAGAGTGTCCACTTTTCTCCTCTGTTACCAAGTAAAAAAAAATCTTAGCAAAAAAAAAACCATTCACTTTTTGAAAATTTCCACCTTGGGATACCTCTACAGCATTGGCAGGATTCGAACCCTGGCCTGTGAGGGCTGTCTGCACCAAAGGTACAAGACTTACCTTTGAGCTATAGCTCCTTAGTGGTCTAGAGGATTGCAGTAGTAACTATAAGCAACATACAGGCCTTGGTGTCCTTCCCGGCGGCTTCCATTGCACATGAAAAGGATGACCATGACATAAGGACAATTTGATAGGCTACATACATGGAAACCAGTGTGGTCCAGTGGGTAAGTGCCTGCCTTCCATGCAGGCAACCAGGGTTCAAATCCCGGGTTCGGCACCAGGTGACTGATGGTGGCCGAGCAGAGGTAAGTTGGAGGTGGGCCTAAATGGCCAATTGGTAAGTAAAATGTGTCTGGGTGTTGTGTACGAGTGGAATCATGCCTAGTGAATGAGGGATTGCAGATTGGTTGGTAAGTAAAATAGGTGTGGCCTGAACAGAGACAGGTGAAAGAAAGGTAACAGGTGTTGTGTGCAGGAGGAGGAGGAGCCTAGTCAGAGTGGGTGGGGTCAGAGAGGAGGAGCCAGGTCAGAGAGGAAGGGTATAGGTGAAGCCTAGTCAGAGTGGGTGGGGTTAGAGAGGAGGAGTATAGGAGGAGCTGGGTCAGAGAGGAGGGGTATAGGAGGAGCCTAGTCAGAGTGGGAGGGGTCAGAGAGGAGGAGTATAGGAGGAGCCAGGTCAGAGAGGAGGGGTGTAGGTGGAGCCTTGTCAGAGTGGGAGGGGTCAGAGAGGAGGAGTATAGGCGGAGCCTGGGCAGAATGGGTGGGTTCTGAGAGCAGAGGAAGGGGAGGAGGATCCTGACTTATTGTGGGGTACTGCAAATACTTTTTTACTGCACCCCCCTATACTCTCTGATTTCTGTTGGGAGGGGGCAGTCAAAATTTGGGGGAGCAGTATTAAAAGGTGCTTAGGCGCAACGTGAAGGCGATGGGGTGCACACAATGGCTTGGCTTCCAGGTACTTTTTGGGGGGCTACCATTAGTTTTTATTGCTCTGATCCTCCCTCATGGGGTGTACCCCAAATGGTTAGGGGCCACGGGGGGGCAAGAAGCTGTTTGACAGTTTCTATTAACAACAGGGGTCACCATACGATTCTGCTGCAGTTATGGTATTGAAAGGTAAAACAAGGAGCATTTGGCTGTATTTTTGCAGGTGGGGTGCCCCAAAATGTTACTGCCAGCAGCAGCAGCCCCCTTCCTCGCCACCCTGCAGATTGGTATAGGTACCTTTAGGACATTTCTGTTGAAAACAGAGGCTATAGCGAATCGCGCTACAAAATCCGAGAGCACTAACACTTGCTAAATAAAGGTGGCATCGGAGCATACGAATGAGGCAGGGAGAGGCTACTGTTGCAATTGGTTTGGTGGGTCATAGTGAATAACCTCGGCATGCAAATAGGCAGAAGTGTGAGGATTGGCAGTGTCTGTAGAGAATTTTGGCATGCTCTTCAGTTGATGTTTTCCTCCTTGAACTACAGAGGAAAGGCCTGGCCTTACTGTTGGGCAAAACATGTATTTATGATTTTAAGAAGTGTAGTCTGGATGTACTGAGAGGGCCTGTACAGTACGGTAAATGCCTGTATACCCCTGCAATGTGCATCCAACTGTCACTTGAGATTGAACAGCGAACGAAGCAGCTGGGTTACTGACTGAATGTAAATGGAAGGCACATAGGAAGGGTGTTTGTGGTCACTCAAATGATTGAAACCTGGTTGATGCACTACCAAAGCTGGGGTACCAGGGGGAAACATTTGAGGGGTATTGAGATGGTGGTGTCCAGAGGTCAAAATATGTTTCAGAGACACAGAGGTACTGCGGTCCTGGTCCCACATTGGGGGTAGACAAAAGTCCATGCTAAAGATTTCTGTCCAACTGTTACCACATTTTGTGCAGCCTGGCTCCCTCTGTAACGATTCCCCAGTGTCTTTCGATCCTACAGATGACTGTAGCAAACTTCCCAAATTTTTTCTTGGCCTCATACTCCCAAAGGAGTGCCTGACATTTGCCAGCCTAACGATACTCACATTCTGGGAAAAACCTCACTAACTATGCATATTTATCTACCACACATGGCAAATCCTTACAATTGCAGAACATCATATCGCACTTGTCATCTTTGAGGTACTGTAAGTATTTGGATTTGAGGGAAATATTCATCCTTGCTTGCTCTCTCCCATCTGAAGTCTATGGTGCTGCTGTTCCTTTCTCACATGTCCCTTCAAAGAGACAGGTGACACACAGACTCAATCACTCAGCAAACATATATGCTTTGACGTTTTCATCTTGCTGTTTACCTTCCAAATACTCCCCCTGAACCACAAATAAAGGCCTGCCATTCCTCATCCCCTCAGTCAAAGCAGTCCTTCGCTCCTTAGGCCCTGCAAGACCACCATGAACAAGAATCATGTCAGCAAGCAGAAGAAAAGCCTCAGTGTGCTCTTTTGTTCATACTGCTGCCCTCTAGTAACACTTCATGGCAACTGCAGCATAAGAATGGGACTGAGAAGAGGGCTGTCCTATGCAAATAATATCCTCCCATGCATACTTTCTTCTGAGACGGTCGGCGGCTTGTGCCGTGATACCGCCTCCAACAAATGGTCTTCAACCAAATTTTAAAAAAGCCCACCTGCCTTAGACGAAGGATTTTGCAACTCGAAGGAAGCACATGGGGACATCACCCTCATTTAGCAGGGTCCTAAATTGCCTGCTGTCAGCCTGTATACATAACAAGGGCGTTTGTGGGCGTTCGTGAGCGTTCCTCAAAGGAAGGAGGTGGGTGATTAATTCACAGTGCCAGGGCAGGCCCAGCCCAGCCCAGCCCAGCCCAGCGCAGCCCAGCCCGGCACAGCGCACTGCTGTGGAGGTCCATTCCTTCACATCCTGCAGCAGGCATGATGCAGACCTACTAGAGCAAAGGCTTGACTCTGCCCTTGTCTGTCTCTTAAAGAAAACAATCTTTCTAGCTTCTTATTGCACCTGATAAATGGACTCTAGCTTGCCTCAAACTTGACCCATCATTTCATTAGCCAGAGCTCATACTTGACCTTTATTTCTATCCAAGCTCACTGGCACCAAACCCCTGATTTGAGCGAGTTACTCACACCAAAATGAAAAATCACCATCATCCAACCTATTTTACAATAAGTGTAGCACCTTCCTCGCATTCTTGTGCTCAGTTATAACCCCCAATACCACAATTGCACTCTGCAATTCACCAAACTTAAAGGAAAAGGAATGAAGACATTGATAAAGGAAGACAAGGCCTTGTCCCTATTGCACCTACTTGAGAAATAGGGAGGTTGGTAGAAAGTCATGAGGGAAAACATTTGAAATTTTGGGACACACATGCCAAAAAGAGTGTCCACTTTTCTCCTCTGTTACCAAGTAAAAAAAAATCTTAGCAAAAAAAAAAACATTCACTTTTTGAAAATTTCCACCTTGGGATACCTCTACAGCATTGGCAGGATTCGAACCCTGGCCTGTGAGGGCTGTCTGCACCAAAGGTACAAGACTTTCCTTTGAGCTATAGCTCCTTAGTGGTCTAGAGGATTGCAGTAGTAACTATAAGCAACATACAGGCCTTGGTGTCCTTCCCGGCGGCTTCCATTGCACATGAAAAGGATGACCATGACATAAGGACAATTTGATAGGCTACATACATGGAAACCAGTGTGGTCCAGTGGGTAAGTGCCTGCCTTCCATGCAGGCAACCAGGGTTCAAATCCCGGGTTCGGCACCAGGTGACTGATGGTGGCAGAGCAGAGGTAAGTTGGAGGTGGGCCTAAATGGCCAATTGGTAAGTAAAATGTGTCTGGGTGTTGTGTACGAGTGGAATCATGCCTAGTGAATGAGGGATTGCAGATTGGTTGGTAAGTAAAATAGGTGTGGCCTGAACAGAGACAGGTGAAAGAAAGGTAACAGGTGTTGTGTGCAGGAGGAGGAGGAGCCTAGTCAGAGTGGGTGGGGTCAGAGAGGAGGAGCCAGGTCAGAGAGGAAGGGTATAGGTGAAGCCTAGTCAGAGTGGGTGGGGTTAGAGAGGAGGAGTATAGGAGGAGCTGGGTCAGAGAGGAGGGGTATAGGAGGAGCCTAGTCAGAGTGGGAGGGGTCAGAGAGGAGGAGTATAGGAGGAGCCAGGTCAGAAGGAGGGGTGTAGGTGGAGCCTTGTCAGAGTGGGAGGGGTCAGAGAGGAGGAGTATAGGCAGAGCCTGGGCAGAATGGGTGGGTTCAGAGAGCAGAGGAAGGGGAGGAGGATCCTGACTTATTGTGGGGTACTGCAAATACTTTTTTACTGCACCCCCCTATACTCTCTGATTTCTGTTGGGAGGGGGCAGTCAAAATTTGGGGGAGCAGTATTAAAAGGTGCTTAGGCGCAACGTGAAGGCGATGGGGTGCACACAATGGCTTGGCTTCCAGGTACTTTTTGGGGGGCTACCATTAGTTTTTATTGCTCTGATCCTCCCTCATGGGGTGTACCCCAAATGGTTAGGGGCCACGGGGGGGCAAGAAGCTGTTTGACAGTTTCTATTAACAACAGGGGTCACCATACGATTCTGCTGCAGTTATGGTATTGAAAGGTAAAACAAGGAGCATTTGGCTGTATTTTTGCAGGTGGGGTGCCCTAAAATGTTACTGCCAGCAGCAGCAGCCCCCTTCCTCGCCACCCTGCAGATTGGTATAGGTACCTTTAGGACATTTCTGTTGAAAACAGAGGCTATAGCGAATCGCGCTACAAAATCCGAGAGCACTAACACTTGCTAAATAAAGGTGGCATCGGAGCATACGAATGAGGCAGGGAGAGGCTACTGTTGCAATTGGTTTGGTGGGTCATAGTGAATAACCTCGGCATGCAAATAGGCAGAAGTGTGAGGATTGGCAGTGTCTGTAGAGAATTTTGGCATGCTCTTCAGTTGATGTTTTCCTCCTTGAACTACAGAGGAAAGGCCTGGCCTTACTGTTGGGCAAAACATGTATTTATGATTTTAAGAAGTGTAGTCTGGATGTACTGAGAGGGCCTGTACAGTACGGTAAATGCCTGTATACCCCTGCAATGTGCATCCAACTGTCACTTGAGATTGAACAGCGAACGAAGCAGCTGGGTTACTGACTGAATGTAAATGGAAGGCACATAGGAAGGGTGTTTGTGGTCACTCAAATGATTGAAACCTGGTTGATGCACTACCAAAGCTGGGGTACCAGGGGGAAACATTTGAGGGGTATTGAGATGGTGGTGTCCAGAGGTCAAAATATGTTTCAGAGACACAGAGGTACTGCGGTCCTGGTCCCACATTGGGGGTAGACAAAAGTCCATGCTAAAGATTTCTGTCCAACTGTTACCACATTTTGTGCAGCCTGGCTCCCTCTGTAACGATTCCCCAGTGTCTTTCGATCCTACAGATGACTGTAGCAAACTTCCCAAATTTTTTCTTGGCCTCATACTCCCAAAGGAGTGCCTGACATTTGCCAGCCTAACGATACTCACATTCTGGGAAAAACCTCACTAACTATGCATATTTATCTACCACACATGGCAAATCCTTACAATTGCAGAACATCATATCGCACTTGTCATCTTTGAGGTACTGTAAGTATTTGGATTTGAGGGAAATATTCATCCTTGCTTGCTCTCTCCCATCTGAAGTCTATGGTGCTGCTGTTCCTTTCTCACATGTCCCTTCAAAGAGACAAGTGACACACAGACTCAATCACTCAGCAAACATATATGCTTTGACGTTTTCATCTTGCTGTTTACCTTCCAAATATTCCCCCTGAACCACAAATAAAGGCCTGCCATTCCTCATCCCCTCAGTCAAAGCAGTCCTTCGCTCCTTAGGCCCTGCAAGACCACCATGAACAAGAATCATGTCAGCAAGCAGAAGAAAAGCCTCAGTGTGCTCTTTTGTTCATACTGCTGCCCTCTAGTAACACTTCATGGCAACTGCAGCATAAGAATGGGACTGAGAAGAGGGCTGTCCTATGCAAATAATATCCTCCCATGCATACTTTCTTCTGAGACGGTCGGCGGCTTGTGCCGTGATACCGCCTCCAACAAATGGTCTTCAACCAAATTTTAAAAAAGCCCACCTGCCTTAGACGAAGGATTTTGCAACTCGAAGGAAGCACATGGGGACATCACCCTCATTTAGCAGGGTCCTAAATTGCCTGCTGTCAGCCTGTATACAGAACAAGGGCGTTCGTGAGCGTTCCTCAAAGGAAGGAGGTGGGTGATTAATTCACAGTGCCAGGGCAGGCCCAGCCCAGCCCAGCCCAGCGCAGCCCAGCCCGGCACAGCGCACTGCTGTGGAGGTCCATTCCTTCACATCCTGCAGCAGGCATGATGCAGACCTACTAGAGCAAAGGCTTGACTCTGCCCTTGTCTGTCTCTTAAAGAAAACAATCTTTCTAGCTTCTTATTGCACCTGATAAATGGACTCTAGCTTGCCTCAAACTTGACCCATCATTTCATTAGCCAGAGCTCATACTTGACCTTTATTTCTATCCAAGCTCACTGGCACCAAACCCCTGATTTGAGCGAGTTACTCACACCAAAATGAAAAATCACCATCATCCAACCTATTTTACAATAAGTGTAGCACCTTCCTCGCATTCTTGTGCTCAGTTATAACCCCCAATACCACAATTGCACTCTGCAATTCACCAAACTTAAAGGAAAAGGAATGAAGACATTGATAAAGGAAGACAAGGCCTTGTCCCTATTGCACCTACTTGAGAAATAGGGAGGTTGGTAGAAGGTCATGAGGGAAAACATTTGAAATTTTGGGACACACATGCCAAAAAGAGTGTCCACTTTTCTCCTCTGTTACCAAGTAAAAAAAAATCTTAGCAAAAAAAAAAACATTCACTTTTTGAAAATTTCCACCTTGGGATACCTCTACAGCATTGGCAGGATTCGAACCCTGGCCTGTGAGGGCTGTCTGCACCAAAGGTACAAGACTTACCTTTGAGCTATAGCTCCTTAGTGGTCTAGAGGATTGCAGTAGTAACTATAAGCAACATACAGGCCTTGGTGTCCTTCCCGGCGGCTTCCATTGCACATGAAAAGGATGACCATGACATAAGGACAATTTGATAGCCTACATACATGGAAACCAGTGTGGTCCAGTGGGTAAGTGCCTGCCTTCCATGCAGGCAACCAGGGTTCAAATCCCGGGTTCGGCACCAGGTGACTGATGGTGGCAGAGCAGAGGTAAGTTGGAGGTGGGCCTAAATGGCCAATTGGTAAGTAAAATGTGTCTGGGTGTTGTGTACGAGTGGAATCATGCCTAGTGAATGAGGGATTGCAGATTGGTTGGTAAGTAAAATAGGTGTGGCCTGAACAGAGACAGGTGAAAGAAAGGTAACAGGTGTTGTGTGCAGGAGGAGGAGGAGCCTAGTCAGAGTGGGTGGGGTCAGAGAGGAGGAGCCAGGTCAGAGAGGAAGGGTATAGGTGAAGCCTAGTCAGAGTGGGTGGGGTTAGAGAGGAGGAGTATAGGAGGAGCTGGGTCAGAGAGGAGGGGTATAGGAGGAGCCTAGTCAGAGTGGGAGGGGTCAGAGAGGAGGAGTATAGGAGGAGCCAGGTCAGAGAGGAGGGGTGTAGGTGGAGCCTTGTGGGAGGGGTCAGAGAGGAGGGGTATAGGCGGAGCTTGGGCAGAATGGGTGGGTTCAGAGAGCAGAGGAAGGGGAGGAGGATCCTGACTTATTGTGGGGTACTGCAAATACTTTTTTACTGCACCCCCCTATACTCTCTGATTTCTGTTGGGAGGGGGCAGTCAAAATTTGGGGGAGCAGTATTAAAAGGTGCTTAGGCGCAACGTGAAGGCGATGGGGTGCACACAATGGCTTGGCTTCCAGGTACTTTTTGGGGGGCTACCATTAGTTTTTATTGCTCTGATCCTCCCTCATGGGGTGTACCCCAAATGGTTAGGGGCCACGGGGGGGGGCAAGAAGCTGTTTGACAGTTTCTATTAACAACAGGGGTCACCATACGATTCTGCTGCAGTTATGGTATTGAAAGGTAAAACAAGGAGCATTTGGCTGTATTTTTGCAGGTGGGGTGCCCTAAAATGTTACTGCCAGCAGCAGCAGCCCCCTTCCTCGCCACCCTGCAGATTGGTATAGGTACCTTTAGGACATTTCTGTTGAAAACAGAGGCTATAGCGAATCGCGCTACAAAATCCGAGAGCACTAACACTTGCTAAATAAAGGTGGCATCGGAGCATACGAATGAGGCAGGGAGAGGCTACTGTTGCAATTGGTTTGGTGGGTCATAGTGAATAACCTCGGCATGCAAATAGGCAGAAGTGTGAGGATTGGCAGTGTCTGTAGAGAATTTTGGCATGCTCTTCAGTTGATGTTTTCCTCCTTGAACTACAGAGGAAAGGCCTGGCCTTACTGTTGGGCAAAACATGTATTTATGATTTTAAGAAGTGTAGTCTGGATGTACTGAGAGGGCCTGTACAGTACGGTAAATGCCTGTATACCCCTGCAATGTGCATCCAACTGTCACTTGAGATTGAACAGCGAACGAAGCAGCTGGGTTACTGACTGAATGTAAATGGAAGGCACATAGGAAGGGTGTTTGTGGTCACTCAAATGATTGAAACCTGGTTGATGCACTACCAAAGCTGGGGTACCAGGGGGAAACATTTGAGGGGTATTGAGATGGTGGTGTCCAGAGGTCAAAATATGTTTCAGAGACACAGAGGTACTGCGGTCCTGGTCCCACATTGGGGGTAGACAAAAGTCCATGCTAAAGATTTCTGTCCAACTGTTACCACATTTTGTGCAGCCTGGCTCCCTCTGTAACGATTCCCCAGTGTCTTTCGATCCTACAGATGACTGTAGCAAACTTCCCAAATTTTTTCTTGGCCTCATACTCCCAAAGGAGTGCCTGACATTTGCCAGCCTAACGATACTCACATTCTGGGAAAAACCTCACTAACTATGCATATTTATCTACCACACATGGCAAATCCTTACAATTGCAGAACATCATATCGCACTTGTCATCTTTGAGGTACTGTAAGTATTTGGATTTGAGGGAAATATTCATCCTTGCTTGCTCTCTCCCATCTGAAGTCTATGGTGCTGCTGTTCCTTTCTCACATGTCCCTTCAAAGAGACAGGTGACACACAGACTCAATCACTCAGCAAACATATATGCTTTGACGTTTTCATCTTGCTGTTTACCTTCCAAATACTCCCCCTGAACCACAAATAAAGGCCTGCCATTCCTCATCCCCTCAGTCAAAGCAGTCCTTCGCTCCTTAGGCCCTGCAAGACCACCATGAACAAGAATCATGTCAGCAAGCAGAAGAAAAGCCTCAGTGTGCTCTTTTGTTCATACTGCTGCCCTCTAGTAACACTTCATGGCAACTGCAGCATAAGAATGGGACTGAGAAGAGGGCTGTCCTATGCAAATAATATCCTCCCATGCATACTTTCTTCTGAGACGGTCGGCGGCTTGTGCCGTGATACCGCCTCCAACAAATGGTCTTCAACCAAATTTTTAAAAAGCCCACCTGCCTTAGACGAAGGATTTTGCAACTCGAAGGAAGCACATGGGGACATCACCCTCATTTAGCAGGGTCCTAAATTGCCTGCTGTCAGCCTGTATACAGAACAAGGGCGTTTGTGGGCGTTCGTGAGCGTTCCTCAAAGGAAGGAGGTGGGTGATTAATTCACAGTGCCAGGGCAGGCCCAGCCCAGCCCAGCCCAGCCCAGCCCAGCCCAGCGCAGCCCAGCACAGCGCACTGCTGTGGAGGTCCATTCCTTCACATCCTGCAGCAGGCATGATGCAGACCTACTAGAGCAAAGGCTTGACTCTGCCCTTGTCTGTCTCTTAAAGAAAACAATCTTTCTAGCTTCTTATTGCACCTGATAAATGGACTCTAGCTTGCCTCAAACTTGACCCATCATTTCATTAGCCAGAGCTCATACTTGACCTTTATTTCTATCCAAGCTCACTGGCACCAAACCCCTGATTTGAGCGAGTTACTCACACCAAAATGAAAAATCACCATCATCCAACCTATTTTACAATAAGTGTAGCACCTTCCTCGCATTCTTGTGCTCAGTTATAACCCCCAATACCACAATTGCACTCTGCAATTCACCAAACTTAAAGGAAAAGGAATGAAGACATTGATAAAGGAAGACAAGGCCTTGTCCCTATTGCACCTACTTGAGAAATAGGGAGGTTGGTAGAAGGTTATGAGGGAAAACATTTGAAATTTTGGGACACACATGCCAAAAAGAGTGTCCACTTTTCTCCTCTGTTACCAAGTAAAAAAAAATCTTAGCAAAAAAAAACCATTCACTTTTTGAAAATTTCCACCTTGGGATACCTCTACAGCATTGGCAGGATTCGAACCCTGGCCTGTGAGGGCTGTCTGCACCAAAGGTACAAGACTTACCTTTGAGCTATAGCTCCTTAGTGGTCTAGAGGATTGCAGTAGTAACTATAAGCAACATACAGGCCTTGGTGTCCTTCCCGGCGGCTTCCATTGCACATGAAAAGGATGACCATGACATAAGGACAATTTGATAGGCTACATACATGGAAACCAGTGTGGTCCAGTGGGTAAGTGCCTGCCTTCCATGCAGGCAACCAGGGTTCAAATCCCGGGTTCGGCACCAGGTGACTGATGGTGGCCGAGCAGAGGTAAGTTGGAGGTGGGCCTAAATGGCCAATTGGTAAGTAAAATGTGTCTGGGTGTTGTGTACGAGTGGAATCATGCCTAGTGAATGAGGGATTGCAGATTGGTTGGTAAGTAAAATAGGTGTGGCCTGAACAGAGACAGGTGAAAGAAAGGTAACAGGTGTTGTGTGCAGGAGGAGGAGGAGCCTAGTCAGAGTGGGTGGGGTCAGAGAGGAGGAGCCAGGTCAGAGAGGAAGGGTATAGAAGAAGCCTAGTCAGAGTGGGTGGGGTTAGAGAGGAGGAGTATAGGAGGAGCTGGGTCAGAGAGGAGGGGTATAGGAGGAGCCTAGTCAGAGTGGGAGGGGTCAGAGAGGAGGAGTATAGGAGGAGCCAGGTCAGAGAGGAGGGGTGTAGGTGGAGCCTTGTCAGAGTGGGAGGGGTCAGAGAGGAGGAGTATAGGCGGAGCCTGGGCAGAATGGGTGGGTTCAGAGAGCAGAGGAAGGGGAGGAGGATCCTGACTTATTGTGGGGTACTGCAAATACTTTTTTACTGCACCCCCCTATACTCTCTGATTTGTGTTGGGAGGGGGCAGTCAAAATTTGGGGGAGCAGTATTAAAAGGTGCTTAGGCGCAACGTGAAGGCGATGGGGTGCACACAATGGCTTGGCTTCCAGGTACTTTTTGGGGGGCTACCATTAGTTTTTATTGCTCTGATCCTCCCTCATGGGGTGTACCCCAAATGGTTAGGGGCCACGGGGGGCAAGAAGCTGTTTGACAGTTTCTATTAACAACAGGGGTCACCATACGATTCTGCTGCAGTTATGGTATTGAAAGGTAAAACAAGGAGCATTTGGCTGTATTTTTGCAGGTGGGGTGCCCCAAAATGTTACTGCCAGCAGCAGCAGCCCCCTTCCTCGCCACCCTGCAGATTGGTATAGGTACCTTTAGGACATTTCTGTTGAAAACAGAGGCTATAGCGAATCGCGCTACAAAATCCGAGAGCACTAACACTTGCTAAATAAAGGTGGCATCGGAGCATACGAATGAGGCAGGGAGAGGCTACTGTTGCAATTGGTTTGGTGGGTCATAGTGAATAACCTCGGCATGCAAATAGGCAGAAGTGTGAGGATTGGCAGTGTCTGTAGAGAATTTTGGCATGCTCTTCAGTTGATGTTTTCCTCCTTGAACTACAGAGGAAAGGCCTGGCCTTACTGTTGGGCAAAACATGTATTTATGATTTTAAGAAGTGTAGTCTGGATGTACTGAGAGGGCCTGTACAGTACGGTAAATGCCTGTATACCCCTGCAATGTGCATCCAACTGTCACTTGAGATTGAACAGCGAACGAAGCAGCTGGGTTACTGACTGAATGTAAATGGAAGGCACATAGGAAGGGTGTTTGTGGTCACTCAAATGATTGAAACCTGGTTGATGCACTACCAAAGCTGGGGTACCAGGGGGAAACATTTGAGGGGTATTGAGATGGTGGTGTCCAGAGGTCAAAATATATTTCAGAGACACAGAGGTACTGCGGTCCTGGTCCCACATTGGGGGTAGACAAAAGTCCATGCTAAAGATTTCTGTCCAACTGTTACCACATTTTGTGCAGCCTGGCTCCCTCTGTAACGATTCCCCAGTGTCTTTCGATCCTACAGATGACTGTAGCAAACTTCCCAAATTTTTTCTTGGCCTCATACTCCCAAAGGAGTGCCTGACATTTGCCAGCCTAACGATACTCACATTCTGGGAAAAACCTCACTAACTATGCATATTTATCTACCACACATGGCAAATCCTTACAATTGCAGAACATCATATCGCACTTGTCATCTTTGAGGTACTGTAAGTATTTGGATTTGAGGGAAATATTCATCCTTGCTTGCTCTCTCCCATCTGAAGTCTATGGTGCTGCTGTTCCTTTCTCACATGTCCCTTCAAAGAGACAGGTGACACACAGACTCAATCACTCAGCAAACATATATGCTTTGACGTTTTCATCTTGCTGTTTACCTTCCAAATACTCCCCCTGAACCACAAATAAAGGCCTGCCATTCCTCATCCCCTCAGTCAAAGCAGTCCTTCGCTCCTTAGGCCCTGCAAGACCACCATGAACAAGAATCATGTCAGCAAGCAGAAGAAAAGCCTCAGTGTGCTCTTTTGTTCATACTGCTGCCCTCTAGTAACACTTCATGGCAACTGCAGCATAAGAATGGGACTGAGAAGAGGGCTGTCCTATGCAAATAATATCCTCCCATGCATACTTTCTTCTGAGACGGTCGGCGGCTTGTGCCGTGATACCGCCTCCAACAAATGGTCTTCAACCAAATTTTTAAAAAGCCCACCTGCCTTAGACGAAGGATTTTGCAACTCGAAGGAAGCACATGGGGACATCACCCTCATTTAGCAGGGTCCTAAATTGCCTGCTGTCAGCCTGTATACAGAACAAGGGCGTTTGTGGGCGTTCGTGAGCGTTCCTCAAAGGAAGGAGGTGGGTGATTAATTCACAGTGCCAGGGCAGGCCCAGCCCAGCCCAGCCCAGCGCAGCCCAGCCCGGCACAGCGCACTGCTGTGGAGGTCCATTCCTTCACATCCTGCAGCAGGCATGATGCAGACCTACTAGAGCAAAGGCTTGACTCTGCCCTTGTCTGTCTCTTAAAGAAAACAATCTTTCTAGCTTCTTATTGCACCTGATAAATGGACTCTAGCTTGCCTCAAACTTGACCCATCATTTCATTAGCCAGAGCTCATACTTGACCTTTATTTCTATCCAAGCTCACTGGCACCAAACCCCTGATTTGAGCGAGTTACTCACACCAAAATGAAAAATCACCATCATCCAACCTATTTTACAATAAGTGTAGCACCTTCCTCGCATTCTTGTGCTCAGTTATAACCCCCAATACCACAATTGCACTCTGCAATTCACCAAACTTAAAGGAAAAGGAATGAAGACATTGATAAAGGAAGACAAGGCCTTGTCCCTATTGCACCTACTTGAGAAATAGGGAGGTTGGTAGAAGGTTATGAGGGAAAACATTTGAAATTTTGGGACACACATGCCAAAAAGAGTGTCCACTTTTCTCCTCTGTTACCAAGTAAAAAAAAATCTTAGCAAAAAAAAAACCATTCACTTTTTGAAAATTTCCACCTTGGGATACCTCTACAGCATTGGCAGGATTCGAACCCTGGCCTGTGAGGGCTGTCTGCACCAAAGGTACAAGACTTACCTTTGAGCTATAGCTCCTTAGTGGTCTAGAGGATTGCAGTAGTAACTATAAGCAACATACAGGCCTTGGTGTCCTTCCCGGCGGCTTCCATTGCACATGAAAAGGATGACCATGACATAAGGACAATTTGATAGGCTACATACATGGAAACCAGTGTGGTCCAGTGGGTAAGTGCCTGCCTTCCATGCAGGCAACCAGGGTTCAAATCCCGGGTTCGGCACCAGGTGACTGATGGTGGCCGAGCAGAGGTAAGTTGGAGGTGGGCCTAAATGGCCAATTGGTAAGTAAAATGTGTCTGGGTGTTGTGTACGAGTGGAGTCATGCCTAGTGAATGAGGGATTGCAGATTGGTTGGTAAGTAAAATAGGTGTGGCCTGAACAGAGACAGGTGAAAGAAAGGTAACAGGTGTTGTGTGCAGGAGGAGGAGGAGCCTAGTCAGAGTGGGTGGGGTCAGAGAGGAGGAGCCAGGTCAGAGAGGAAGGGTATAGGTGAAGCCTAGTCAGAGTGGGTGGGGTTAGAGAGGAGGAGTATAGGAGGAGCTGGGTCAGAGAGGAGGGGTATAGGAGGAGCCTAGTCAGAGTGGGAGGGGTCAGAGAGGAGGAGTATAGGAGGAGCCAGGTCAGAGAGGAGGGGTGTAGGTGGAGCCTTGTCAGAGTGGGAGGGGTCAGAGAGGAGGAGTATAGGCGGAGCCTGGGCAGAATGGGTGGGTTCAGAGAGCAGAGGAAGGGGAGGAGGATCCTGACTTATTGTGGGGTACTGCAAATACTTTTTTACTGCACCCCCCTATACTCTCTGATTTCTGTTGGGAGGGGGCAGTCAAAATTTGGGGGAGCAGTATTAAAAGGTGCTTAGGCGCAACGTGAAGGCGATGGGGTGCACACAATGGCTTGGCTTCCAGGTACTTTTTGGGGGGCTACCATTAGTTTTTATTGCTCTGATCCTCCCTCATGGGGTGTACCCCAAATGGTTAGGGGCCACGGGGGGCAAGAAGCTGTTTGACAGTTTCTATTAACAACAGGGGTCACCATACGATTCTGCTGCAGTTATGGTATTGAAAGGTAAAACAAGGAGCATTTGGCTGTATTTTTGCAGGTGGGGTGCCCCAAAATGTTACTGCCAGCAGCAGCAGCCCCCTTCCTCGCCACCCTGCAGATTGGTATAGGTACCTTTAGGACATTTCTGTTGAAAACAGAGGCTATAGCGAATCGCGCTACAAAATCCGAGAGCACTAACACTTGCTAAATAAAGGTGGCATCGGAGCATACGAATGAGGCAGGGAGAGGCTACTGTTGCAATTGGTTTGGTGGGTCATAGTGAATAACCTCGGCATGCAAATAGGCAGAAGTGTGAGGATTGGCAGTGTCTGTAGAGAATTTTGGCATGCTCTTCAGTTGATGTTTTCCTCCTTGAACTACAGAGGAAAGGCCTGGCCTTACTGTTGGGCAAAACATGTATTTATGATTTTAAGAAGTGTAGTCTGGATGTACTGAGAGGGCCTGTACAGTACGGTAAATGCCTGTATACCCCTGCAATGTGCATCCAACTGTCACTTGAGATTGAACAGCGAACGAAGCAGCTGGGTTACTGACTGAATGTAAATGGAAGGCACATAGGAAGGGTGTTTGTGGTCACTCAAATGATTGAAACCTGGTTGATGCACTACCAAAGCTGGGGTACCAGGGGGAAACATTTGAGGGGTATTGAGATGGTGGTGTCCAGAGGTCAAAATATGTTTCAGAGACACAGAGGTACTGCGGTCCTGGTCCCACATTGGGGGTAGACAAAAGTCCATGCTAAAGATTTCTGTCCAACTGTTACCACATTTTGTGCAGCCTGGCTCCCTCTGTAACGATTCCCCAGTGTCTTTCGATCCTACAGATGACTGTAGCAAACTTCCCAAATTTTTTCTTGGCCTCATACTCCCAAAGGAGTGCCTGACATTTGCCAGCCTAACGATACTCACATTCTGGGAAAAACCTCACTAACTATGCATATTTATCTACCACACATGGCAAATCCTTACAATTGCAGAACATCATATCGCACTTGTCATCTTTGAGGTACTGTAAGTATTTGGATTTGAGGGAAATATTCATCCTTGCTTGCTCTCTCCCATCTGAAGTCTATGGTGCTGCTGTTCCTTTCTCACATGTCCCTTCAAAGAGACAGGTGACACACAGACTCAATCACTCAGCAAACATATATGCTTTGACGTTTTCATCTTGCTGTTTACCTTCCAAATACTCCCCCTGAACCACAAATAAAGGCCTGCCATTCCTCATCCCCTCAGTCAAAGCAGTCCTTCGCTCCTTAGGCCCTGCAAGACCACCATGAACAAGAATCATGTCAGCAAGCAGAAGAAAAGCCTCAGTGTGCTCTTTTGTTCATACTGCTGCCCTCTAGTAACACTTCATGGCAACTGCAGCATAAGAATGGGACTGAGAAGAGGGCTGTCCTATGCAAATAATATCCTCCCATGCATACTTTCTTCTGAGACGGTCGGCGGCTTGTGCCGTGATACCGCCTCCAACAAATGGTCTTCAACCAAATTTTTAAAAAGCCCACCTGCCTTAGACGAAGGATTTTGCAACTCGAAGGAAGCACATGGGGACATCACCCTCATTTAGCAGGGTCCTAAATTGCCTGCTGTCAGCCTGTATACAGAACAAGGGCGTTTGTGGGCGTTCGTGAGCGTTCCTCAAAGGAAGGAGGTGGGTGATTAATTCACAGTGCCAGGGCAGGCCCAGCCCAGCCCAGCCCAGCGCAGCCCAGCCCGGCACAGCGCACTGCTGTGGAGGTCCATTCCTTCACATCCTGCAGCAGGCATGATGCAGACCTACTAGAGCAAAGGCTTGACTCTGCCCTTGTCTGTCTCTTAAAGAAAACAATCTTTCTAGCTTCTTATTGCACCTGATAAATGGACTCTAGCTTGCCTCAAACTTGACCCATCATTTCATTAGCCAGAGCTCATACTTGACCTTTATTTCTATCCAAGCTCACTGGCACCAAACCCCTGATTTGAGCGAGTTACTCACACCAAAATGAAAAATCACCATCATCCAACCTATTTTACAATAAGTGTAGCACCTTCCTCGCATTCTTGTGCTCAGTTATAACCCCCAATACCACAATTGCACTCTGCAATTCACCAAACTTAAAGGAAAAGGAATGAAGACATTGATAAAGGAAGACAAGGCCTTGTCCCTATTGCACCTACTTGAGAAATAGGGAGGTTGGTAGAAGGTTATGAGGGAAAACATTTGAAATTTTGGGACACACATGCCAAAAAGAGTGTCCACTTTTCTCCTCTGTTACCAAGTAAAAAAAAATCTTAGCAAAAAAAAAACCATTCACTTTTTGAAAATTTCCACCTTGGGATACCTCTACAGCATTGGCAGGATTCGAACCCTGGCCTGTGAGGGCTGTCTGCACCAAAGGTACAAGACTTACCTTTGAGCTATAGCTCCTTAGTGGTCTAGAGGATTGCAGTAGTAACTATAAGCAACATACAGGCCTTGGTGTCCTTCCCGGCGGCTTCCATTGCACATGAAAAGGATGACCATGACATAAGGACAATTTGATAGGCTACATACATGGAAACCAGTGTGGTCCAGTGGGTAAGTGCCTGCCTTCCATGCAGGCAACCAGGGTTCAAATCCCGGGTTCGGCACCAGGTGACTGATGGTGGCCGAGCAGAGGTAAGTTGGAGGTGGGCCTAAATGGCCAATTGGTAAGTAAAATGTGTCTGGGTGTTGTGTACGAGTGGAGTCATGCCTAGTGAATGAGGGATTGCAGATTGGTTGGTAAGTAAAATAGGTGTGGCCTGAACAGAGACAGGTGAAAGAAAGGTAACAGGTGTTGTGTGCAGGAGGAGGAGGAGCCTAGTCAGAGTGGGTGGGGTCAGAGAGGAGGAGCCAGGTCAGAGAGGAAGGGTATAGGTGAAGCCTAGTCAGAGTGGGTGGGGTTAGAGAGGAGGAGTATAGGAGGAGCTGGGTCAGAGAGGAGGGGTATAGGAGGAGCCTAGTCAGAGTGGGAGGGGTCAGAGAGGAGGAGTATAGGAGGAGCCAGGTCAGAGAGGAGGGGTGTAGGTGGAGCCTTGTCAGAGTGGGAGGGGTCAGAGAGGAGGAGTATAGGCGGAGCCTGGGCAGAATGGGTGGGTTCAGAGAGCAGAGGAAGGGGAGGAGGATCCTGACTTATTGTGGGGTACTGCAAATACTTTTTTACTGCACCCCCCTATACTCTCTGATTTCTGTTGGGAGGGGGCAGTCAAAATTTGGGGGAGCAGTATTAAAAGGTGCTTAGGCGCAACGTGAAGGCGATGGGGTGCACACAATGGCTTGGCTTCCAGGTACTTTTTGGGGGGCTACCATTAGTTTTTATTGCTCTGATCCTCCCTCATGGGGTGTACCCCAAATGGTTAGGGGCCACGGGGGGGCAAGAAGCTGTTTGACAGTTTCTATTAACAACAGGGGTCACCATACGATTCTGCTGCAGTTATGGTATTGAAAGGTAAAACAAGGAGCATTTGGCTGTATTTTTGCAGGTGGGGTGCCCCAAAATGTTACTGCCAGCAGCAGCAGCCCCCTTCCTCGCCACCCTGCAGATTGGTATAGGTACCTTTAGGACATTTCTGTTGAAAACAGAGGCTATAGCGAATCGCGCTACAAAATCCGAGAGCACTAACACTTGCTAAATAAAGGTGGCATCGGAGCATACGAATGAGGCAGGGAGAGGCTACTGTTGCAATTGGTTTGGTGGGTCATAGTGAATAACCTCGGCATGCAAATAGGCAGAAGTGTGAGGATTGGCAGTGTCTGTAGAGAATTTTGGCATGCTCTTCAGTTGATGTTTTCCTCCTTGAACTACAGAGGAAAGGCCTGGCCTTACTGTTGGGCAAAACATGTATTTATGATTTTAAGAAGTGTAGTCTGGATGTACTGAGAGGGCCTGTACAGTACGGTAAATGCCTGTATACCCCTGCAATGTGCATCCAACTGTCACTTGAGATTGAACAGCGAACGAAGCAGCTGGGTTACTGACTGAATGTAAATGGAAGGCACATAGGAAGGGTGTTTGTGGTCACTCAAATGATTGAAACCTGGTTGATGCACTACCAAAGCTGGGGTACCAGGGGGAAACATTTGAGGGGTATTGAGATGGTGGTGTCCAGAGGTCAAAATATGTTTCAGAGACACAGAGGTACTGCGGTCCTGGTCCCACATTGGGGGTAGACAAAAGTCCATGCTAAAGATTTCTGTCCAACTGTTACCACATTTTGTGCAGCCTGGCTCCCTCTGTAACGATTCCCCAGTGTCTTTCGATCCTACAGATGACTGTAGCAAACTTCCCAAATTTTTTCTTGGCCTCATACTCCCAAAGGAGTGCCTGACATTTGCCAGCCTAACGATACTCACATTCTGGGAAAAACCTCACTAACTATGCATATTTATCTACCACACATGGCAAATCCTTACAATTGCAGAACATCATATCGCACTTGTCATCTTTGAGGTACTGTAAGTATTTGGATTTGAGGGAAATATTCATCCTTGCTTGCTCTCTCCCATCTGAAGTCTATGGTGCTGCTGTTCCTTTCTCACATGTCCCTTCAAAGAGACAGGTGACACACAGACTCAATCACTCAGCAAACATATATGCTTTGACGTTTTCATCTTGCTGTTTACCTTCCAAATACTCCCCCTGAACCACAAATAAAGGCCTGCCATTCCTCATCCCCTCAGTCAAAGCAGTCCTTCGCTCCTTAGGCCCTGCAAGACCACCATGAACAAGAATCATGTCAGCAAGCAGAAGAAAAGCCTCAGTGTGCTCTTTTGTTCATACTGCTGCCCTCTAGTAACACTTCATGGCAACTGCAGCATAAGAATGGGACTGAGAAGAGGGCTGTCCTATGCAAATAATATCCTCCCATGCATACTTTCTTCTGAGACGGTCGGCGGCTTGTGCCGTGATACCGCCTCCAACAAATGGTCTTCAACCAAATTTTAAAAAAGCCCACCTGCCTTAGACGAAGGATTTTGCAACTCGAAGGAAGCACATGGGGACATCACCCTCATTTAGCAGGGTCCTAAATTGCCTGCTGTCAGCCTGTATACAGAACAAGGGCGTTCGTGAGCGTTCCTCAAAGGAAGGAGGTGGGTGATTAATTCACAGTGCCAGGGCAGGCCCAGCCCAGCCCAGCCCAGCCCAGCCCAGCGCAGCCCAGCCCAGCCCGGCACAGCGCACTGCTGTGGAGGTCCATTCCTTCACATCCTGCAGCAGGCATGATGCAGACCTACTAGAGCAAAGGCTTGACTCTGCCCTTGTCTGTCTCTTAAAGAAAACAATCTTTCTAGCTTCTTATTGCACCTGATAAATGGACTCTAGCTTGCCTCAAACTTGACCCATCATTTCATTAGCCAGAGCTCATACTTGACCTTTATTTCTATCCAAGCTCACTGGCACCAAACCCCTGATTTGAGCGAGTTACTCACACCAAAATGAAAAATCACCATCATCCAACCTATTTTACAATAAGTGTAGCACCTTCCTCGCATTCTTGTGCTCAGTTATAACCCCCAATACCACAATTGCACTCTGCAATTCACCAAACTTAAAGGAAAAGGAATGAAGACATTGATAAAGGAAGACAAGGCCTTGTCCCTATTGCACCTACTTGAGAAATAGGGAGGTTGGTAGAAGGTCATGAGGGAAAACATTTGAAATTTTGGGACACACATGCCAAAAAGAGTGTCCACTTTTCTCCTCTGTTACCAAGTAAAAAAAAATCTTAGCAAAAAAAAAAACATTCACTTTTTGAAAATTTCCACCTTGGGATACCTCTACAGCATTGGCAGGATTCGAACCCTGGCCTGTGAGGGCTGTCTGCACCAAAGGTACAAGACTTACCTTTGAGCTATAGCTCCTTAGTGGTCTAGAGGATTGCAGTAGTAACTATAAGCAACATACAGGCCTTGGTGTCCTTCCCGGCGGCTTCCATTGCACATGAAAAGGATGACCATGACATAAGGACAATTTGATAGGCTACATACATGGAAACCAGTGTGGTCCAGTGGGTAAGTGCCTGCCTTCCATGCAGGCAACCAGGGTTCAAATCCCGGGTTCGGCACCAGGTGACTGATGGTGGCAGAGCAGAGGTAAGTTGGAGGTGGGCCTAAATGGCCAATTGGTAAGTAAAATGTGTCTGGGTGTTGTGTACGAGTGGAATCATGCCTAGTGAATGAGGGATTGCAGATTGGTTGGTAAGTAAAATAGGTGTGGCCTGAACAGAGACAGGTGAAAGAAAGGTAACAGGTGTTGTGTGCAGGAGGAGGAGGAGCCTAGTCAGAGTGGGTGGGGTCAGAGAGGAGGAGCCAGGTCAGAGAGGAAGGGTATAGGTGAAGCCTAGTCAGAGTGGGTGGGGTTAGAGAGGAGGAGTATAGGAGGAGCTGGGTCAGAGAGGAGGGGTATAGGAGGAGCCTAGTCAGAGTGGGAGGGGTCAGAGAGGAGGAGTATAGGAGGAGCCAGGTCAGAGAGGAGGGGTGTAGGTGGAGCCTTGTCAGAGTGGGAGGGGTCAGAGAGGAGGGGTATAGGCGGAGCCTGGGCAGAATGGGTGGGTTCAGAGAGCAGAGGAAGGGGAGGAGGATCCTGACTTATTGTGGGGTACTGCAAATACTTTTTTACTGCACCCCCCTATACTCTCTGATTTCTGTTGGGAGGGGGCAGTCAAAATTTGGGGGAGCAGTATTAAAAGGTGCTTAGGCGCAACGTGAAGGCGATGGGGTGCACACAATGGCTTGGCTTCCAGGTACTTTTTGGGGGGCTACCATTAGTTTTTATTGCTCTGATCCTCCCTCATGGGGTGTACCCCAAATGGTTAGGGGCCACGGGGGGCAAGAAGCTGTTTGACAGTTTCTATTAACAACAGGGGTCACCATACGATTCTGCTGCAGTTATGGTATTGAAAGGTAAAACAAGGAGCATTTGGCTGTATTTTTGCAGGTGGGGTGCCCCAAAATGTTACTGCCAGCAGCAGCAGCCCCCTTCCTCGCCACCCTGCAGATTGGTATAGGTACCTTTAGGACATTTCTGTTGAAAACAGAGGCTATAGCGAATCGCGCTACAAAATCCGAGAGCACTAACACTTGCTAAATAAAGGTGGCATCGGAGCATACGAATGAGGCAGGGAGAGGCTACTGTTGCAATTGGTTTGGTGGGTCATAGTGAATAACCTCGGCATGCAAATAGGCAGAAGTGTGAGGATTGGCAGTGTCTGTAGAGAATTTTGGCATGCTCTTCAGTTGATGTTTTCCTCCTTGAACTACAGAGGAAAGGCCTGGCCTTACTGTTGGGCAAAACATGTATTTATGATTTTAAGAAGTGTAGTCTGGATGTACTGAGAGGGCCTGTACAGTACGGTAAATGCCTGTATACCCCTGCAATGTGCATCCAACTGTCACTTGAGATTGAACAGCGAACGAAGCAGCTGGGTTACTGACTGAATGTAAATGGAAGGCACATAGGAAGGGTGTTTGTGGTCACTCAAATGATTGAAACCTGGTTGATGCACTACCAAAGCTGGGGTACCAGGGGGAAACATTTGAGGGGTATTGAGATGGTGGTGTCCAGAGGTCAAAATATGTTTCAGAGACACAGAGGTACTGCGGTCCTGGTCCCACATTGGGGGTAGACAAAAGTCCATGCTAAAGATTTCTGTCCAACTGTTACCACATTTTGTGCAGCCTGGCTCCCTCTGTAACGATTCCCCAGTGTCTTTCGATCCTACAGATGACTGTAGCAAACTTCCCAAATTTTTTCTTGGCCTCATACTCCCAAAGGAGTGCCTGACATTTGCCAGCCTAACGATACTCACATTCTGGGAAAAACCTCACTAACTATGCATATTTATCTACCACACATGGCAAATCCTTACAATTGCAGAACATCATATCGCACTTGTCATCTTTGAGGTACTGTAAGTATTTGGATTTGAGGGAAATATTCATCCTTGCTTGCTCTCTCCCATCTGAAGTCTATGGTGCTGCTGTTCCTTTCTCACATGTCCCTTCAAAGAGACAGGTGACACACAGACTCAATCACTCAGCAAACATATATGCTTTGACGTTTTCATCTTGCTGTTTACCTTCCAAATACTCCCCCTGAACCACAAATAAAGGCCTGCCATTCCTCATCCCCTCAGTCAAAGCAGTCCTTCGCTCCTTAGGCCCTGCAAGACCACCATGAACAAGAATCATGTCAGCAAGCAGAAGAAAAGCCTCAGTGTGCTCTTTTGTTCATACTGCTGCCCTCTAGTAACACTTCATGGCAACTGCAGCATAAGAATGGGACTGAGAAGAGGGCTGTCCTATGCAAATAATATCCTCCCATGCATACTTTCTTCTGAGACGGTCGGCGGCTTGTGCCGTGATACCGCCTCCAACAAATGGTCTTCAACCAAATTTTTAAAAAGCCCACCTGCCTTAGACGAAGGATTTTGCAACTCGAAGGAAGCACATGGGGACATCACCCTCATTTAGCAGGGTCCTAAATTGCCTGCTGTCAGCCTGTATACAGAACAAGGGCGTTTGTGGGCGTTCGTGAGCGTTCCTCAAAGGAAGGAGGTGGGTGATTAATTCACAGTGCCAGGGCAGGCCCAGCCCAGCCCAGCCCAGCGCAGCCCAGCCCGGCACAGCGCACTGCTGTGGAGGTCCATTCCTTCACATCCTGCAGCAGGCATGATGCAGACCTACTAGAGCAAAGGCTTGACTCTGCCCTTGTCTGTCTCTTAAAGAAAACAATCTTTCTAGCTTCTTATTGCACCTGATAAATGGACTCTAGCTTGCCTCAAACTTGACCCATCATTTCATTAGCCAGAGCTCATACTTGACCTTTATTTCTATCCAAGCTCACTGGCACCAAACCCCTGATTTGAGCGAGTTACTCACACCAAAATGAAAAATCACCATCATCCAACCTATTTTACAATAAGTGTAGCACCTTCCTCGCATTCTTGTGCTCAGTTATAACCCCCAATACCACAATTGCACTCTGCAATTCACCAAACTTAAAGGAAAAGGAATGAAGACATTGATAAAGGAAGACAAGGCCTTGTCCCTATTGCACCTACTTGAGAAATAGGGAGGTTGGTAGAAGGTTATGAGGGAAAACATTTGAAATTTTGGGACACACATGCCAAAAAGAGTGTCCACTTTTCTCCTCTGTTACCAAGTAAAAAAAAATCTTAGCAAAAAAAAAACCATTCACTTTTTGAAAATTTCCACCTTGGGATACCTCTACAGCATTGGCAGGATTCGAACCCTGGCCTGTGAGGGCTGTCTGCACCAAAGGTACAAGACTTACCTTTGAGCTATAGCTCCTTAGTGGTCTAGAGGATTGCAGTAGTAACTATAAGCAACATACAGGCCTTGGTGTCCTTCCCGGCGGCTTCCATTGCACATGAAAAGGATGACCATGACATAAGGACAATTTGATAGGCTACATACATGGAAACCAGTGTGGTCCAGTGGGTAAGTGCCTGCCTTCCATGCAGGCAACCAGGGTTCAAATCCCGGGTTCGGCACCAGGTGACTGATGGTGGCCGAGCAGAGGTAAGTTGGAGGTGGGCCTAAATGGCCAATTGGTAAGTAAAATGTGTCTGGGTGTTGTGTACGAGTGGAGTCATGCCTAGTGAATGAGGGATTGCAGATTGGTTGGTAAGTAAAATAGGTGTGGCCTGAACAGAGACAGGTGAAAGAAAGGTAACAGGTGTTGTGTGCAGGAGGAGGAGGAGCCTAGTCAGAGTGGGTGGGGTCAGAGAGGAGGAGCCAGGTCAGAGAGGAAGGGTATAGGTGAAGCCTAGTCAGAGTGGGTGGGGTTAGAGAGGAGGAGTATAGGAGGAGCTGGGTCAGAGAGGAGGGGTATAGGAGGAGCCTAGTCAGAGTGGGAGGGGTCAGAGAGGAGGAGTATAGGAGGAGCCAGGTCAGAGAGGAGGGGTGTAGGTGGAGCCTTGTCAGAGTGGGAGGGGTCAGAGAGGAGGAGTATAGGCGGAGCCTGGGCAGAATGGGTGGGTTCAGAGAGCAGAGGAAGGGGAGGAGGATCCTGACTTATTGTGGGGTACTGCAAATACTTTTTTACTGCACCCCCCTATACTCTCTGATTTCTGTTGGGAGGGGGCAGTCAAAATTTGGGGGAGCAGTATTAAAAGGTGCTTAGGCGCAACGTGAAGGCGATGGGGTGCACACAATGGCTTGGCTTCCAGGTACTTTTTGGGGGGCTACCATTAGTTTTTATTGCTCTGATCCTCCCTCATGGGGTGTACCCCAAATGGTTAGGGGCCACGGGGGGGCAAGAAGCTGTTTGACAGTTTCTATTAACAACAGGGGTCACCATACGATTCTGCTGCAGTTATGGTATTGAAAGGTAAAACAAGGAGCATTTGGCTGTATTTTTGCAGGTGGGGTGCCCCAAAATGTTACTGCCAGCAGCAGCAGCCCCCTTCCTCGCCACCCTGCAGATTGGTATAGGTACCTTTAGGACATTTCTGTTGAAAACAGAGGCTATAGCGAATCGCGCTACAAAATCCGAGAGCACTAACACTTGCTAAATAAAGGTGGCATCGGAGCATACGAATGAGGCAGGGAGAGGCTACTGTTGCAATTGGTTTGGTGGGTCATAGTGAATAACCTCGGCATGCAAATAGGCAGAAGTGTGAGGATTGGCAGTGTCTGTAGAGAATTTTGGCATGCTCTTCAGTTGATGTTTTCCTCCTTGAACTACAGAGGAAAGGCCTGGCCTTACTGTTGGGCAAAACATGTATTTATGATTTTAAGAAGTGTAGTCTGGATGTACTGAGAGGGCCTGTACAGTACGGTAAATGCCTGTATACCCCTGCAATGTGCATCCAACTGTCACTTGAGATTGAACAGCGAACGAAGCAGCTGGGTTACTGACTGAATGTAAATGGAAGGCACATAGGAAGGGTGTTTGTGGTCACTCAAATGATTGAAACCTGGTTGATGCACTACCAAAGCTGGGGTACCAGGGGGAAACATTTGAGGGGTATTGAGATGGTGGTGTCCAGAGGTCAAAATATGTTTCAGAGACACAGAGGTACTGCGGTCCTGGTCCCACATTGGGGGTAGACAAAAGTCCATGCTAAAGATTTCTGTCCAACTGTTACCACATTTTGTGCAGCCTGGCTCCCTCTGTAACGATTCCCCAGTGTCTTTCGATCCTACAGATGACTGTAGCAAACTTCCCAAATTTTTTCTTGGCCTCATACTCCCAAAGGAGTGCCTGACATTTGCCAGCCTAACGATACTCACATTCTGGGAAAAACCTCACTAACTATGCATATTTATCTACCACACATGGCAAATCCTTACAATTGCAGAACATCATATCGCACTTGTCATCTTTGAGGTACTGTAAGTATTTGGATTTGAGGGAAATATTCATCCTTGCTTGCTCTCTCCCATCTGAAGTCTATGGTGCTGCTGTTCCTTTCTCACATGTCCCTTCAAAGAGACAGGTGACACACAGACTCAATCACTCAGCAAACATATATGCTTTGACGTTTTCATCTTGCTGTTTACCTTCCAAATACTCCCCCTGAACCACAAATAAAGGCCTGCCATTCCTCATCCCCTCAGTCAAAGCAGTCCTTCGCTCCTTAGGCCCTGCAAGACCACCATGAACAAGAATCATGTCAGCAAGCAGAAGAAAAGCCTCAGTGTGCTCTTTTGTTCATACTGCTGCCCTCTAGTAACACTTCATGGCAACTGCAGCATAAGAATGGGACTGAGAAGAGGGCTGTCCTATGCAAATAATATCCTCCCATGCATACTTTCTTCTGAGACGGTCGGCGGCTTGTGCCGTGATACCGCCTCCAACAAATGGTCTTCAACCAAATTTTAAAAAAGCCCACCTGCCTTAGACGAAGGATTTTGCAACTCGAAGGAAGCACATGGGGACATCACCCTCATTTAGCAGGGTCCTAAATTGCCTGCTGTCAGCCTGTATACAGAACAAGGGCGTTCGTGAGCGTTCCTCAAAGGAAGGAGGTGGGTGATTAATTCACAGTGCCAGGGCAGGCCCAGCCCAGCCCAGCCCAGCCCAGCCCAGCGCAGCCCAGCCCAGCCCGGCACAGCGCACTGCTGTGGAGGTCCATTCCTTCACATCCTGCAGCAGGCATGATGCAGACCTACTAGAGCAAAGGCTTGACTCTGCCCTTGTCTGTCTCTTAAAGAAAACAATCTTTCTAGCTTCTTATTGCACCTGATAAATGGACTCTAGCTTGCCTCAAACTTGACCCATCATTTCATTAGCCAGAGCTCATACTTGACCTTTATTTCTATCCAAGCTCACTGGCACCAAACCCCTGATTTGAGCGAGTTACTCACACCAAAATGAAAAATCACCATCATCCAACCTATTTTACAATAAGTGTAGCACCTTCCTCGCATTCTTGTGCTCAGTTATAACCCCCAATACCACAATTGCACTCTGCAATTCACCAAACTTAAAGGAAAAGGAATGAAGACATTGATAAAGGAAGACAAGGCCTTGTCCCTATTGCACCTACTTGAGAAATAGGGAGGTTGGTAGAAGGTCATGAGGGAAAACATTTGAAATTTTGGGACACACATGCCAAAAAGAGTGTCCACTTTTCTCCTCTGTTACCAAGTAAAAAAAAATCTTAGCAAAAAAAAAAACATTCACTTTTTGAAAATTTCCACCTTGGGATACCTCTACAGCATTGGCAGGATTCGAACCCTGGCCTGTGAGGGCTGTCTGCACCAAAGGTACAAGACTTACCTTTGAGCTATAGCTCCTTAGTGGTCTAGAGGATTGCAGTAGTAACTATAAGCAACATACAGGCCTTGGTGTCCTTCCCGGCGGCTTCCATTGCACATGAAAAGGATGACCATGACATAAGGACAATTTGATAGGCTACATACATGGAAACCAGTGTGGTCCAGTGGGTAAGTGCCTGCCTTCCATGCAGGCAACCAGGGTTCAAATCCCGGGTTCGGCACCAGGTGACTGATGGTGGCAGAGCAGAGGTAAGTTGGAGGTGGGCCTAAATGGCCAATTGGTAAGTAAAATGTGTCTGGGTGTTGTGTACGAGTGGAATCATGCCTAGTGAATGAGGGATTGCAGATTGGTTGGTAAGTAAAATAGGTGTGGCCTGAACAGAGACAGGTGAAAGAAAGGTAACAGGTGTTGTGTGCAGGAGGAGGAGGAGCCTAGTCAGAGTGGGTGGGGTCAGAGAGGAGGAGCCAGGTCAGAGAGGAAGGGTATAGGTGAAGCCTAGTCAGAGTGGGTGGGGTTAGAGAGGAGGAGTATAGGAGGAGCTGGGTCAGAGAGGAGGGGTATAGGAGGAGCCTAGTCAGAGTGGGAGGGGTCAGAGAGGAGGAGTATAGGAGGAGCCAGGTCAGAGAGGAGGGGTGTAGGTGGAGCCTTGTCAGAGTGGGAGGGGTCAGAGAGGAGGGGTATAGGCGGAGCCTGGGCAGAATGGGTGGGTTCAGAGAGCAGAGGAAGGGGAGGAGGATCCTGACTTATTGTGGGGTACTGCAAATACTTTTTTACTGCACCCCCCTATACTCTCTGATTTCTGTTGGGAGGGGGCAGTCAAAATTTGGGGGAGCAGTATTAAAAGGTGCTTAGGCGCAACGTGAAGGCGATGGGGTGCACACAATGGCTTGGCTTCCAGGTACTTTTTGGGGGGCTACCATTAGTTTTTATTGCTCTGATCCTCCCTCATGGGGTGTACCCCAAATGGTTAGGGGCCACGGGGGGGGCAAGAAGCTGTTTGACAGTTTCTATTAACAACAGGGGTCACCATACGATTCTGCTGCAGTTATGGTATTGAAAGGTAAAACAAGGAGCATTTGGCTGTATTTTTGCAGGTGGGGTGCCCTAAAATGTTACTGCCAGCAGCAGCAGCCCCCTTCCTCGCCACCCTGCAGATTGGTATAGGTACCTTTAGGACATTTCTGTTGAAAACAGAGGCTATAGCGAATCGCGCTACAAAATCCGAGAGCACTAACACTTGCTAAATAAAGGTGGCATCGGAGCATACGAATGAGGCAGGGAGAGGCTACTGTTGCAATTGGTTTGGTGGGTCATAGTGAATAACCTCGGCATGCAAATAGGCAGAAGTGTGAGGATTGGCAGTGTCTGTAGAGAATTTTGGCATGCTCTTCAGTTGATGTTTTCCTCCTTGAACTACAGAGGAAAGGCCTGGCCTTACTGTTGGGCAAAACATGTATTTATGATTTTAAGAAGTGTAGTCTGGATGTACTGAGAGGGCCTGTACAGTACGGTAAATGCCTGTATACCCCTGCAATGTGCATCCAACTGTCACTTGAGATTGAACAGCGAACGAAGCAGCTGGGTTACTGACTGAATGTAAATGGAAGGCACATAGGAAGGGTGTTTGTGGTCACTCAAATGATTGAAACCTGGTTGATGCACTACCAAAGCTGGGGTACCAGGGGGAAACATTTGAGGGGTATTGAGATGGTGGTGTCCAGAGGTCAAAATATGTTTCAGAGACACAGAGGTACTGCGGTCCTGGTCCCACATTGGGGGTAGACAAAAGTCCATGCTAAAGATTTCTGTCCAACTGTTACCACATTTTGTGCAGCCTGGCTCCCTCTGTAACGATTCCCCAGTGTCTTTCGATCCTACAGATGACTGTAGCAAACTTCCCAAATTTTTTCTTGGCCTCATACTCCCAAAGGAGTGCCTGACATTTGCCAGCCTAACGATACTCACATTCTGGGAAAAACCTCACTAACTATGCATATTTATCTACCACACATGGCAAATCCTTACAATTGCAGAACATCATATCGCACTTGTCATCTTTGAGGTACTGTAAGTATTTGGATTTGAGGGAAATATTCATCCTTGCTTGCTCTCTCCCATCTGAAGTCTATGGTGCTGCTGTTCCTTTCTCACATGTCCCTTCAAAGAGACAAGTGACACACAGACTCAATCACTCAGCAAACATATATGCTTTGACGTTTTCATCTTGCTGTTTACCTTCCAAATATTCCCCCTGAACCACAAATAAAGGCCTGCCATTCCTCATCCCCTCAGTCAAAGCAGTCCTTCGCTCCTTAGGCCCTGCAAGACCACCATGAACAAGAATCATGTCAGCAAGCAGAAGAAAAGCCTCAGTGTGCTCTTTTGTTCATACTGCTGCCCTCTAGTAACACTTCATGGCAACTGCAGCATAAGAATGGGACTGAGAAGAGGGCTGTCCTATGCAAATAATATCCTCCCATGCATACTTTCTTCTGAGACGGTCGGCGGCTTGTGCCGTGATACCCCCTCCAACAAATGGTCTTCAACCAAATTTTAAAAAAGCCCACCTGCCTTAGACGAAGGATTTTGCAACTCGAAGGAAGCACATGGGGACATCACCCTCATTTAGCAGAGTCCTAAATTGCCTGCTGTCAGCCTGTATACAGAACAAGGGCGTTCGTGAGCGTTCCTCAAAGGAAGGAGGTGGGTGATTAATTCACAGTGCCAGGGCAGGCCCAGCCCAGCCCAGCCCAGCGCAGCCCAGCCCGGCACAGCGCACTGCTGTGGAGGTCCATTCCTTCACATCCTGCAGCAGGCATGATGCAGACCTACTAGAGCAAAGGCTTGACTCTGCCCTTGTCTGTCTCTTAAAGAAAACAATCTTTCTAGCTTCTTATTGCACCTGATAAATGGACTCTAGCTTGCCTCAAACTTGACCCATCATTTCATTAGCCAGAGCTCATACTTGACCTTTATTTCTATCCAAGCTCACTGGCACCAAACCCCTGATTTGAGCGAGTTACTCACACCAAAATGAAAAATCACCATCATCCAACCTATTTTACAATAAGTGTAGCACCTTCCTCGCATTCTTGTGCTCAGTTATAACCCCCAATACCACAATTGCACTCTGCAATTCACCAAACTTAAAGGAAAAGGAATGAAGACATTGATAAAGGAAGACAAGGCCTTGTCCCTATTGCACCTACTTGAGAAATAGGGAGGTTGGTAGAAGGTCATGAGGGAAAACATTTGAAATTTTGGGACACACATGCCAAAAAGAGTGTCCACTTTTCTCCTCTGTTACCAAGTAAAAAAAAATCTTAGCAAAAAAAAAAACATTCACTTTTTGAAAATTTCCACCTTGGGATACCTCTACAGCATTGGCAGGATTCGAACCCTGGCCTGTGAGGGCTGTCTGCACCAAAGGTACAAGACTTACCTTTGAGCTATAGCTCCTTAGTGGTCTAGAGGATTGCAGTAGTAACTATAAGCAACATACAGGCCTTGGTGTCCTTCCCGGCGGCTTCCATTGCACATGAAAAGGATGACCATGACATAAGGACAATTTGATAGGCTACATACATGGAAACCAGTGTGGTCCAGTGGGTAAGTGCCTGCCTTCCATGCAGGCAACCAGGGTTCAAATCCCGGGTTCGGCACCAGGTGACTGATGGTGGCAGAGCAGAGGTAAGTTGGAGGTGGGCCTAAATGGCCAATTGGTAAGTAAAATGTGTCTGGGTGTTGTGTACGAGTTGAATCATGCCTAGTGAATGAGGGATTGCAGATTGGTTGGTAAGTAAAATAGGTGTGGCCTGAACAGAGACAGGTGAAAGAAAGGTAACAGGTGTTGTGTGCAGGAGGAGGAGGAGCCTAGTCAGAGTGGGTGGGGTCAGAGAGGAGGAGCCAGGTCAGAGAGGAAGGGTATAGGTGAAGCCTAGTCAGAGTGGGTGGGGTTAGAGAGGAGGAGTATAGGAGGAGCTGGGTCAGAGAGGAGGGGTATAGGAGGAGCCTAGTCAGAGTGGGAGGGGTCAGAGAGGAGGAGTATAGGAGGAGCCAGGTCAGAGAGGAGGGGTGTAGGTGGAGCCTTGTGGGAGGGGTCAGAGAGGAGGGGTATAGGCAGAGCCTGGGCAGAATGGGTGGGTTCAGAGAGCAGAGGAAGGGGAGGAGGATCCTGACTTATTGTGGGGTACTGCAAATACTTTTTTACTGCACCCCCCTATACTCTCTGATTTCTGTTGGGAGGGGGCAGTCAAAATTTGGGGGAGCAGTATTAAAAGGTGCTTAGGCGCAACGTGAAGGCGATGGGGTGCACACAATGGCTTGGCTTCCAGGTACTTTTTGGGGGGCTACCATTAGTTTTTATTGCTCTGATCCTCCCTCATGGGGTGTACCCCAAATGGTTAGGGGCCACGGGGGGGGCAAGAAGCTGTTTGACAGTTTCTATTAACAACAGGGGTCACCATACGATTCTGCTGCAGTTATGGTATTGAAAGGTAAAACAAGGAGCATTTGGCTGTATTTTTGCAGGTGGGGTGCCCTAAAATGTTACTGCCAGCAGCAGCAGCCCCCTTCCTCGCCACCCTGCAGATTGGTATAGGTACCTTTAGGACATTTCTGTTGAAAACAGAGGCTATAGCGAATCGCGCTACAAAATCCGAGAGCACTAACACTTGCTAAATAAAGGTGGCATCGGAGCATACGAATGAGGCAGGGAGAGGCTACTGTTGCAATTGGTTTGGTGGGTCATAGTGAATAACCTCGGCATGCAAATAGGCAGAAGTGTGAGGATTGGCAGTGTCTGTAGAGAATTTTGGCATGCTCTTCAGTTGATGTTTTCCTCCTTGAACTACAGAGGAAAGGCCTGGCCTTACTGTTGGGCAAAACATGTATTTATGATTTTAAGAAGTGTAGTCTGGATGTACTGAGAGGGCCTGTACAGTACGGTAAATGCCTGTATACCCCTGCAATGTGCATCCAACTGTCACTTGAGATTGAACAGCGAACGAAGCAGCTGGGTTACTGACTGAATGTAAATGGAAGGCACATAGGAAGGGTGTTTGTGGTCACTCAAATGATTGAAACCTGGTTGATGCACTACCAAAGCTGGGGTACCAGGGGGAAACATTTGAGGGGTATTGAGATGGTGGTGTCCAGAGGTCAAAATATGTTTCAGAGACACAGAGGTACTGCGGTCCTGGTCCCACATTGGGGGTAGACAAAAGTCCATGCTAAAGATTTCTGTCCAACTGTTACCACATTTTGTGCAGCCTGGCTCCCTCTGTAACGATTCCCCAGTGTCTTTCGATCCTACAGATGACTGTAGCAAACTTCCCAAATTTTTTCTTGGCCTCATACTCCCAAAGGAGTGCCTGACATTTGCCAGCCTAACGATACTCACATTCTGGGAAAAACCTCACTAACTATGCATATTTATCTACCACACATGGCAAATCCTTACAATTGCAGAACATCATATCGCACTTGTCATCTTTGAGGTACTGTAAGTATTTGGATTTGAGGGAAATATTCATCCTTGCTTGCTCTCTCCCATCTGAAGTCTATGGTGCTGCTGTTCCTTTCTCACATGTCCCTTCAAAGAGACAGGTGACACACAGACTCAATCACTCAGCAAACATATATGCTTTGACGTTTTCATCTTGCTGTTTACCTTCCAAATACTCCCCCTGAACCACAAATAAAGGCCTGCCATTCCTCATCCCCTCAGTCAAAGCAGTCCTTCGCTCCTTAGGCCCTGCAAGACCACCATGAACAAGAATCATGTCAGCAAGCAGAAGAAAAGCCTCAGTGTGCTCTTTTGTTCATACTGCTGCCCTCTAGTAACACTTCATGGCAACTGCAGCATAAGAATGGGACTGAGAAGAGGGCTGTCCTATGCAAATAATATCCTCCCATGCATACTTTCTTCTGAGACGGTCGGCGGCTTGTGCCGTGATACCGCCTCCAACAAATGGTCTTCAACCAAATTTTTAAAAAGCCCACCTGCCTTAGACGAAGGATTTTGCAACTCGAAGGAAGCACATGGGGACATCACCCTCATTTAGCAGGGTCCTAAATTGCCTGCTGTCAGCCTGTATACAGAACAAGGGCGTTTGTGGGCGTTCGTGAGCGTTCCTCAAAGGAAGGAGGTGGGTGATTAATTCACAGTGCCAGGGCAGGCCCAGCCCAGCCCAGCCCAGCCCAGCCCAGCCCAGCCCAGCCCAGCGCAGCCCAGCCCGGCACAGCGCACTGCTGTGGAGGTCCATTCCTTCACATCCTGCAGCAGGCATGATGCAGACCTACTAGAGCAAAGGCTTGACTCTGCCCTTGTCTGTCTCTTAAAGAAAACAATCTTTCTAGCTTCTTATTGCACCTGATAAATGGACTCTAGCTTGCCTCAAACTTGACCCATCATTTCATTAGCCAGAGCTCATACTTGACCTTTATTTCTATCCAAGCTCACTGGCACCAAACCCCTGATTTGAGCGAGTTACTCACACCAAAATGAAAAATCACCATCATCCAACCTATTTTACAATAAGTGTAGCACCTTCCTCGCATTCTTGTGCTCAGTTATAACCCCCAATACCACAATTGCACTCTGCAATTCACCAAACTTAAAGGAAAAGGAATGAAGACATTGATAAAGGAAGACAAGGCCTTGTCCCTATTGCACCTACTTGAGAAATAGGGAGGTTGGTAGAAGGTTATGAGGGAAAACATTTGAAATTTTGGGACACACATGCCAAAAAGAGTGTCCACTTTTCTCCTCTGTTACCAAGTAAAAAAAAATCTTAGCAAAAAAAAAACCATTCACTTTTTGAAAATTTCCACCTTGGGATACCTCTACAGCATTGGCAGGATTCGAACCCTGGCCTGTGAGGGCTGTCTGCACCAAAGGTACAAGACTTACCTTTGAGCTATAGCTCCTTAGTGGTCTAGAGGATTGCAGTAGTAACTATAAGCAACATACAGGCCTTGGTGTCCTTCCCGGCGGCTTCCATTGCACATGAAAAGGATGACCATGACATAAGGACAATTTGATAGGCTACATACATGGAAACCAGTGTGGTCCAGTGGGTAAGTGCCTGCCTTCCATGCAGGCAACCAGGGTTCAAATCCCGGGTTCGGCACCAGGTGACTGATGGTGGCCGAGCAGAGGTAAGTTGGAGGTGGGCCTAAATGGCCAATTTGTAAGTAAAATGTGTCTGGGTGTTGTGTACGAGTGGAATCATGCCTAGTGAATGAGGGATTGCAGATTGGTTGGTAAGTAAAATAGGTGTGGCCTGAACAGAGACAGGTGAAAGAAAGGTAACAGGTGTTGTGTGCAGGAGGAGGAGGAGCCTAGTCAGAGTGGGTGGGGTCAGAGAGGAGGAGCCAGGTCAGAGAGGAAGGGTATAGGTGAAGCCTAGTCAGAGTGGGTGGGGTTAGAGAGGAGGAGTATAGGAGGAGCTGGGTCAGAGAGGAGGGGTATAGGAGGAGCCTAGTCAGAGTGGGAGGGGTCAGAGAGGAGGAGTATAGGAGGAGCCAGGTCAGAGAGGAGGGGTGTAGGTGGAGCCTTGTCAGAGTGGGAGGGGTCAGAGAGGAGGAGTATAGGCGGAGCCTGGGCAGAATGGGTGGGTTCAGAGAGCAGAGGAAGGGGAGGAGGATCCTGACTTATTGTGGGGTACTGCAAATACTTTTTTACTGCACCCCCCTATACTCTCTGATTTCTGTTGGGAGGGGGCAGTCAAAATTTGGGGGAGCAGTATTAAAAGGTGCTTAGGCGCAACGTGAAGGCGATGGGGTGCACACAATGGCTTGGCTTCCAGGTACTTTTTGGGGGGCTACCATTAGTTTTTATTGCTCTGATCCTCCCTCATGGGGTGTACCCCAAATGGTTAGGGGCCACGGGGGGGCAAGAAGCTGTTTGACAGTTTCTATTAACAACAGGGGTCACCATACGATTCTGCTGCAGTTATGGTATTGAAAGGTAAAACAAGGAGCATTTGGCTGTATTTTTGCAGGTGGGGTGCCCCAAAATGTTACTGCCAGCAGCAGCAGCCCCCTTCCTCGCCACCCTGCAGATTGGTATAGGTACCTTTAGGACATTTCTGTTGAAAACAGAGGCTATAGCGAATCGCGCTACAAAATCCGAGAGCACTAACACTTGCTAAATAAAGGTGGCATCGGAGCATACGAATGAGGCAGGGAGAGGCTACTGTTGCAATTGGTTTGGTGGGTCATAGTGAATAACCTCGGCATGCAAATAGGCAGAAGTGTGAGGATTGGCAGTGTCTGTAGAGAATTTTGGCATGCTCTTCAGTTGATGTTTTCCTCCTTGAACTACAGAGGAAAGGCCTGGCCTTACTGTTGGGCAAAACATGTATTTATGATTTTAAGAAGTGTAGTCTGGATGTACTGAGAGGGACTGTACAGTACGGTAAATGCCTGTATACCCCTGCAATGTGCATCCAACTGTCACTTGAGATTGAACAGCGAACGAAGCAGCTGGGTTACTGACTGAATGTAAATGGAAGGCACATAGGAAGGGTGTTTGTGGTCACTCAAATGATTGAAACCTGGTTGATGCACTACCAAAGCTGGGGTACCAGGGGGAAACATTTGAGGGGTATTGAGATGGTGGTGTCCAGAGGTCAAAATATGTTTCAGAGACACAGAGGTACTGCGGTCCTGGTCCCACATTGGGGGTAGACAAAAGTCCATGCTAAAGATTTCTGTCCAACTGTTACCACATTTTGTGCAGCCTGGCTCCCTCTGTAACGATTCCCCAGTGTCTTTCGATCCTACAGATGACTGTAGCAAACTTCCCAAATTTTTTCTTGGCCTCATACTCCCAAAGGAGTGCCTGACATTTGCCAGCCTAACGATACTCACATTCTGGGAAAAACCTCACTAACTATGCATATTTATCTACCACACATGGCAAATCCTTACAATTGCAGAACATCATATCGCACTTGTCATCTTTGAGGTACTGTAAGTATTTGGATTTGAGGGAAATATTCATCCTTGCTTGCTCTCTCCCATCTGAAGTCTATGGTGCTGCTGTTCCTTTCTCACATGTCCCTTCAAAGAGACAGGTGACACACAGACTCAATCACTCAGCAAACATATATGCTTTGACGTTTTCATCTTGCTGTTTACCTTCCAAATACTCCCCCTGAACCACAAATAAAGGCCTGCCATTCCTCATCCCCTCAGTCAAAGCAGTCCTTCGCTCCTTAGGCCCTGCAAGACCACCATGAACAAGAATCATGTCAGCAAGCAGAAGAAAAGCCTCAGTGTGCTCTTTTGTTCATACTGCTGCCCTCTAGTAACACTTCATGGCAACTGCAGCATAAGAATGGGACTGAGAAGAGGGCTGTCCTATGCAAATAATATCCTCCCATGCATACTTTCTTCTGAGACGGTCGGCGGCTTGTGCCGTGATACCGCCTCCAACAAATGGTCTTCAACCAAATTTTTAAAAAGCCCACCTGCCTTAGACGAAGGATTTTGCAACTCGAAGGAAGCACATGGGGACATCACCCTCATTTAGCAGGGTCCTAAATTGCCTGCTGTCAGCCTGTATACAGAACAAGGGCGTTTGTGGGCGTTCGTGAGCGTTCCTCAAAGGAAGGAGGTGGGTGATTAATTCACAGTGCCAGGGCAGGCCCAGCCCAGCCCAGCCCAGCCCAGCCCAGCCCAGCGCAGCCCAGCCCGGCACAGCGCACTGCTGTGGAGGTCCATTCCTTCACATCCTGCAGCAGGCATGATGCAGACCTACTAGAGCAAAGGCTTGACTCTGCCCTTGTCTGTCTCTTAAAGAAAACAATCTTTCTAGCTTCTTATTGCACCTGATAAATGGACTCTAGCTTGCCTCAAACTTGACCCATCATTTCATTAGCCAGAGCTCATACTTGACCTTTATTTCTATCCAAGCTCACTGGCACCAAACCCCTGATTTGAGCGAGTTACTCACACCAAAATGAAAAATCACCATCATCCAACCTATTTTACAATAAGTGTAGCACCTTCCTCGCATTCTTGTGCTCAGTTATAACCCCCAATACCACAATTGCACTCTGCAATTCACCAAACTTAAAGGAAAAGGAATGAAGACATTGATAAAGGAAGACAAGGCCTTGTCCCTATTGCACCTACTTGAGAAATAGGGAGGTTGGTAGAAGGTTATGAGGGAAAACATTTGAAATTTTGGGACACACATGCCAAAAAGAGTGTCCACTTTTCTCCTCTGTTACCAAGTAAAAAAAAATCTTAGCAAAAAAAAAACCATTCACTTTTTGAAAATTTCCACCTTGGGATACCTCTACAGCATTGGCAGGATTCGAACCCTGGCCTGTGAGGGCTGTCTGCACCAAAGGTACAAGACTTACCTTTGAGCTATAGCTCCTTAGTGGTCTAGAGGATTGCAGTAGTAACTATAAGCAACATACAGGCCTTGGTGTCCTTCCCGGCGGCTTCCATTGCACATGAAAAGGATGACCATGACATAAGGACAATTTGATAGGCTACATACATGGAAACCAGTGTGGTCCAGTGGGTAAGTGCCTGCCTTCCATGCAGGCAACCAGGGTTCAAATCCCGGGTTCGGCACCAGGTGACTGATGGTGGCCGAGCAGAGGTAAGTTGGAGGTGGGCCTAAATGGCCAATTGGTAAGTAAAATGTGTCTGGGTGTTGTGTACGAGTGGAATCATGCCTAGTGAATGAGGGATTGCAGATTGGTTGGTAAGTAAAATAGGTGTGGCCTGAACAGAGACAGGTGAAAGAAAGGTAACAGGTGTTGTGTGCAGGAGGAGGAGGAGCCTAGTCAGAGTGGGTGGGGTCAGAGAGGAGGAGCCAGGTCAGAGAGGAAGGGTATAGGTGAAGCCTAGTCAGAGTGGGTGGGGTTAGAGAGGAGGAGTATAGGAGGAGCTGGGTCAGAGAGGAGGGGTATAGGAGGAGCCTAGTCAGAGTGGGAGGGGTCAGAGAGGAGGAGTATAGGAGGAGCCAGGTCAGAGAGGAGGGGTGTAGGTGGAGCCTTGTCAGAGTGGGAGGGGTGAGAGAGGAGGAGTATAGGCGGAGCCTGGGCAGAATGGGTGGGTTCAGAGAGCAGAGGAAGGGGAGGAGGATCCTGACTTATTGTGGGGTACTGCAAATACTTTTTTACTGCACCCCCCTATACTCTCTGATTTCTGTTGGGAGGGGGCAGTCAAAATTTGGGGGAGCAGTATTAAAAGGTGCTTAGGCGCAACGTGAAGGCGATGGGGTGCACACAATGGCTTGGCTTCCAGGTACTTTTTGGGGGGCTACCATTAGTTTTTATTGCTCTGATCCTCCCTCATGGGGTGTACCCCAAATGGTTAGGGGCCACGGGGGGGCAAGAAGCTGTTTGACAGTTTCTATTAACAACAGGGGTCACCATACGATTCTGCTGCAGTTATGGTATTGAAAGGTAAAACAAGGAGCATTTGGCTGTATTTTTGCAGGTGGGGTGCCCTAAAATGTTACTGCCAGCAGCAGCAGCCCCCTTCCTCGCCACCCTGCAGATTGGTATAGGTACCTTTAGGACATTTCTGTTGAAAACAGAGGCTATAGCGAATCGCGCTACAAAATCCGAGAGCACTAACACTTGCTAAATAAAGGTGGCATCGGAGCATACGAATGAGGCAGGGAGAGGCTACTGTTGCAATTGGTTTGGTGGGTCATAGTGAATAACCTCGGCATGCAAATAGGCAGAAGTGTGAGGATTGGCAGTGTCTGTAGAGAATTTTGGCATGCTCTTCAGTTGATGTTTTCCTCCTTGAACTACAGAGGAAAGGCCTGGCCTTACTGTTGGGCAAAACATGTATTTATGATTTTAAGAAGTGTAGTCTGGATGTACTGAGAGGGCCTGTACAGTACGGTAAATGCCTGTATACCCCTGCAATGTGCATCCAACTGTCACTTGAGATTGAACAGCGAACGAAGCAGCTGGGTTACTGACTGAATGTAAATGGAAGGCACATAGGAAGGGTGTTTGTGGTCACTCAAATGATTGAAACCTGGTTGATGCACTACCAAAGCTGGGGTACCAGGGGGAAACATTTGAGGGGTATTGAGATGGTGGTGTCCAGAGGTCAAAATATGTTTCAGAGACACAGAGGTACTGCGGTCCTGGTCCCACATTGGGGGTAGACAAAAGTCCATGCTAAAGATTTCTGTCCAACTGTTACCACATTTTGTGCAGCCTGGCTCCCTCTGTAACGATTCCCCAGTGTCTTTCGATCCTACAGATGACTGTAGCAAACTTCCCAAATTTTTTCTTGGCCTCATACTCCCAAAGGAGTGCCTGACATTTGCCAGCCTAACGATACTCACATTCTGGGAAAAACCTCACTAACTATGCATATTTATCTACCACACATGGCAAATCCTTACAATTGCAGAACATCATATCGCACTTGTCATCTTTGAGGTACTGTAAGTATTTGGATTTGAGGGAAATATTCATCCTTGCTTGCTCTCTCCCATCTGAAGTCTATGGTGCTGCTGTTCCTTTCTCACATGTCCCTTCAAAGAGACAAGTGACACACAGACTCAATCACTCAGCAAACATATATGCTTTGACGTTTTCATCTTGCTGTTTACCTTCCAAATATTCCCCCTGAACCACAAATAAAGGCCTGCCATTCCTCATCCCCTCAGTCAAAGCAGTCCTTCGCTCCTTAGGCCCTGCAAGACCACCATGAACAAGAATCATGTCAGCAAGCAGAAGAAAAGCCTCAGTGTGCTCTTTTGTTCATACTGCTGCCCTCTAGTAACACTTCATGGCAACTGCAGCATAAGAATGGGACTGAGAAGAGGGCTGTCCTATGCAAATAATATCCTCCCATGCATACTTTCTTCTGAGACGGTCGGCGGCTTGTGCCGTGATACCGCCTCCAACAAATGGTCTTCAACCAAATTTTTAAAAAGCCCACCTGCCTTAGACGAAGGATTTTGCAACTCGAAGGAAGCACATGGGGACATCACCCTCATTTAGCAGGGTCCTAAATTGCCTGCTGTCAGCCTGTATACAGAACAAGGGCGTTCGTGAGCGTTCCTCAAAGGAAGGAGGTGGGTGATTAATTCACAGTGCCAGGGCAGGCCCAGCCCAGCCCAGCCCAGCGCAGCCCAGCCCGGCACAGCGCACTGCTGTGGAGGTCCATTCCTTCACATCCTGCAGCAGGCATGATGCAGACCTACTAGAGCAAAGGCTTGACTCTGCCCTTGTCTGTCTCTTAAAGAAAACAATCTTTCTAGCTTCTTATTGCACCTGATAAATGGACTCTAGCTTGCCTCAAACTTGACCCATCATTTCATTAGCCAGAGCTCATACTTGACCTTTATTTCTATCCAAGCTCACTGGCACCAAACCCCTGATTTGAGCGAGTTACTCACACCAAAATGAAAAATCACCATCATCCAACCTATTTTACAATAAGTGTAGCACCTTCCTCGCATTCTTGTGCTCAGTTATAACCCCCAATACCACAATTGCACTCTGCAATTCACCAAACTTAAAGGAAAAGGAATGAAGACATTGATAAAGGAAGACAAGGCCTTGTCCCTATTGCACCTACTTGAGAAATAGGGAGGTTGGTAGAAGGTCATGAGGGAAAACATTTGAAATTTTGGGACACACATGCCAAAAAGAGTGTCCACTTTTCTCCTCTGTTACCAAGTAAAAAAAAATCTTAGCAAAAAAAAAAACATTCACTTTTTGAAAATTTCCACCTTGGGATACCTCTACAGCATTGGCAGGATTCGAACCCTGGCCTGTGAGGGCTGTCTGCACCAAAGGTACAAGACTTACCTTTGAGCTATAGCTCCTTAGTGGTCTAGAGGATTGCAGTAGTAACTATAAGCAACATACAGGCCTTGGTGTCCTTCCCGGCGGCTTCCATTGCACATGAAAAGGATGACCATGACATAAGGACAATTTGATAGGCTACATACATGGAAACCAGTGTGGTCCAGTGGGTAAGTGCCTGCCTTCCATGCAGGCAACCAGGGTTCAAATCCCGGGTTCGGCACCAGGTGACTGATGGTGGCAGAGCAGAGGTAAGTTGGAGGTGGGCCTAAATGGCCAATTGGTAAGTAAAATGTGTCTGGGTGTTGTGTACGAGTGGAATCATGCCTAGTGAATGAGGGATTGCAGATTGGTTGGTAAGTAAAATAGGTGTGGCCTGAACAGAGACAGGTGAAAGAAAGGTAACAGGTGTTGTGTGCAGGAGGAGGAGGAGCCTAGTCAGAGTGGGTGGGGTCAGAGAGGAGGAGCCAGGTCAGAGAGGAAGGGTATAGGTGAAGCCTAGTCAGAGTGGGTGGGGTTAGAGAGGAGGAGTATAGGAGGAGCTGGGTCAGAGAGGAGGGGTATAGGAGGAGCCTAGTCAGAGTGGGAGGGGTCAGAGAGGAGGAGTATAGGAGGAGCCAGGTCAGAGAGGAGGGGTGTAGGTGGAGCCTTGTGGGAGGGGTCAGAGAGGAGGGGTATAGGCGGAGCCTGGGCAGAATGGGTGGGTTCAGAGAGCAGAGGAAGGGGAGGAGGATCCTGACTTATTGTGGGGTACTGCAAATACTTTTTTACTGCACCCCCCTATACTCTCTGATTTCTGTTGGGAGGGGGCAGTCAAAATTTGGGGGAGCAGTATTAAAAGGTGCTTAGGCGCAACGTGAAGGCGATGGGGTGCACACAATGGCTTGGCTTCCAGGTACTTTTTGGGGGGCTACCATTAGTTTTTATTGCTCTGATCCTCCCTCATGGGGTGTACCCCAAATGGTTAGGGGCCACGGGGGGGGCAAGAAGCTGTTTGACAGTTTCTATTAACAACAGGGGTCACCATACGATTCTGCTGCAGTTATGGTATTGAAAGGTAAAACAAGGAGCATTTGGCTGTATTTTTGCAGGTGGGGTGCCCTAAAATGTTACTGCCAGCAGCAGCAGCCCCCTTCCTCGCCACCCTGCAGATTGGTATAGGTACCTTTAGGACATTTCTGTTGAAAACAGAGGCTATAGCGAATCGCGCTACAAAATCCGAGAGCACTAACACTTGCTAAATAAAGGTGGCATCGGAGCATACGAATGAGGCAGGGAGAGGCTACTGTTGCAATTGGTTTGGTGGGTCATAGTGAATAACCTCGGCATGCAAATAGGCAGAAGTGTGAGGATTGGCAGTGTCTGTAGAGAATTTTGGCATGCTCTTCAGTTGATGTTTTCCTCCTTGAACTACAGAGGAAAGGCCTGGCCTTACTGTTGGGCAAAACATGTATTTATGATTTTAAGAAGTGTAGTCTGGATGTACTGAGAGGGCCTGTACAGTACGGTAAATGCCTGTATACCCCTGCAATGTGCATCCAACTGTCACTTGAGATTGAACAGCGAACGAAGCAGCTGGGTTACTGACTGAATGTAAATGGAAGGCACATAGGAAGGGTGTTTGTGGTCACTCAAATGATTGAAACCTGGTTGATGCACTACCAAAGCTGGGGTACCAGGGGGAAACATTTGAGGGGTATTGAGATGGTGGTGTCCAGAGGTCAAAATATGTTTCAGAGACACAGAGGTACTGCGGTCCTGGTCCCACATTGGGGGTAGACAAAAGTCCATGCTAAAGATTTCTGTCCAACTGTTACCACATTTTGTGCAGCCTGGCTCCCTCTGTAACGATTCCCCAGTGTCTTTCGATCCTACAGATGACTGTAGCAAACTTCCCAAATTTTTTCTTGGCCTCATACTCCCAAAGGAGTGCCTGACATTTGCCAGCCTAACGATACTCACATTCTGGGAAAAACCTCACTAACTATGCATATTTATCTACCACACATGGCAAATCCTTACAATTGCAGAACATCATATCGCACTTGTCATCTTTGAGGTACTGTAAGTATTTGGATTTGAGGGAAATATTCATCCTTGCTTGCTCTCTCCCATCTGAAGTCTATGGTGCTGCTGTTCCTTTCTCACATGTCCCTTCAAAGAGACAGGTGACACACAGACTCAATCACTCAGCAAACATATATGCTTTGACGTTTTCATCTTGCTGTTTACCTTCCAAATACTCCCCCTGAACCACAAATAAAGGCCTGCCATTCCTCATCCCCTCAGTCAAAGCAGTCCTTCGCTCCTTAGGCCCTGCAAGACCACCATGAACAAGAATCATGTCAGCAAGCAGAAGAAAAGCCTCAGTGTGCTCTTTTGTTCATACTGCTGCCCTCTAGTAACACTTCATGGCAACTGCAGCATAAGAATGGGACTGAGAAGAGGGCTGTCCTATGCAAATAATATCCTCCCATGCATACTTTCTTCTGAGACGGTCGGCGGCTTGTGCCGTGATACCGCCTCCAACAAATGGTCTTCAACCAAATTTTTAAAAAGCCCACCTGCCTTAGACGAAGGATTTTGCAACTCGAAGGAAGCACATGGGGACATCACCCTCATTTAGCAGGGTCCTAAATTGCCTGCTGTCAGCCTGTATACAGAACAAGGGCGTTTGTGGGCGTTCGTGAGCGTTCCTCAAAGGAAGGAGGTGGGTGATTAATTCACAGTGCCAGGGCAGGCCCAGCCCAGCCCAGCCCAGCCCAGCCCAGCCCAGCGCAGCCCAGCCCGGCACAGCGCACTGCTGTGGAGGTCCATTCCTTCACATCCTGCAGCAGGCATGATGCAGACCTACTAGAGCAAAGGCTTGACTCTGCCCTTGTCTGTCTCTTAAAGAAAACAATCTTTCTAGCTTCTTATTGCACCTGATAAATGGACTCTAGCTTGCCTCAAACTTGACCCATCATTTCATTAGCCAGAGCTCATACTTGACCTTTATTTCTATCCAAGCTCACTGGCACCAAACCCCTGATTTGAGCGAGTTACTCACACCAAAATGAAAAATCACCATCATCCAACCTATTTTACAATAAGTGTAGCACCTTCCTCGCATTCTTGTGCTCAGTTATAACCCCCAATACCACAATTGCACTCTGCAATTCACCAAACTTAAAGGAAAAGGAATGAAGACATTGATAAAGGAAGACAAGGCCTTGTCCCTATTGCACCTACTTGAGAAATAGGGAGGTTGGTAGAAGGTTATGAGGGAAAACATTTGAAATTTTGGGACACACATGCCAAAAAGAGTGTCCACTTTTCTCCTCTGTTACCAAGTAAAAAAAAATCTTAGCAAAAAAAAAACCATTCACTTTTTGAAAATTTCCACCTTGGGATACCTCTACAGCATTGGCAGGATTCGAACCCTGGCCTGTGAGGGCTGTCTGCACCAAAGGTACAAGACTTACCTTTGAGCTATAGCTCCTTAGTGGTCTAGAGGATTGCAGTAGTAACTATAAGCAACATACAGGCCTTGGTGTCCTTCCCGGCGGCTTCCATTGCACATGAAAAGGATGACCATGACATAAGGACAATTTGATAGGCTACATACATGGAAACCAGTGTGGTCCAGTGGGTAAGTGCCTGCCTTCCATGCAAGCAACCAGGGTTCAAATCCCGGGTTCGGCACCAGGTGACTGATGGTGGCCGAGCAGAGGTAAGTTGGAGGTGGGCCTAAATGGCCAATTGGTAAGTAAAATGTGTCTGGGTGTTGTGTACGAGTGGAATCATGCCTAGTGAATGAGGGATTGCAGATTGGTTGGTAAGTAAAATAGGTGTGGCCTGAACAGAGACAGGTGAAAGAAAGGTAACAGGTGTTGTGTGCAGGAGGAGGAGGAGCCTAGTCAGAGTGGGTGGGGTCAGAGAGGAGGAGCCAGGTCAGAGAGGAAGGGTATAGGTGAAGCCTAGTCAGAGTGGGTGGGGTTAGAGAGGAGGAGTATAGGAGGAGCTGGGTCAGAGAGGAGGGGTATAGGAGGAGCCTAGTCAGAGTGGGAGGGGTCAGAGAGGAGGAGTATAGGAGGAGCCAGGTCAGAGAGGAGGGGTGTAGGTGGAGCCTTGTCAGAGTGGGAGGGGTCAGAGAGGAGGAGTATAGGCGGAGCCTGGGCAGAATGGGTGGGTTCTGAGAGCAGAGGAAGGGGAGGAGGATCCTGACTTATTGTGGGGTACTGCAAATACTTTTTTACTGCACCCCCCTATACTCTCTGATTTCTGTTGGGAGGGGGCAGTCAAAATTTGGGGGAGCAGTATTAAAAGGTGCTTAGGCGCAACGTGAAGGCGATGGGGTGCACACAATGGCTTGGCTTCCAGGTACTTTTTGGGGGGCTACCATTAGTTTTTATTGCTCTGATCCTCCCTCATGGGGTGTACCCCAAATGGTTAGGGGCCACGGGGGGGCAAGAAGCTGTTTGACAGTTTCTATTAACAACAGGGGTCACCATACGATTCTGCTGCAGTTATGGTATTGAAAGGTAAAACAAGGAGCATTTGGCTGTATTTTTGCAGGTGGGGTGCCCCAAAATGTTACTGCCAGCAGCAGCAGCCCCCTTCCTCGCCACCCTGCAGATTGGTATAGGTACCTTTAGGACATTTCTGTTGAAAACAGAGGCTATAGCGAATCGCGCTACAAAATCCGAGAGCACTAACACTTGCTAAATAAAGGTGGCATCGGAGCATACGAATGAGGCAGGGAGAGGCTACTGTTGCAATTGGTTTGGTGGGTCATAGTGAATAACCTCGGCATGCAAATAGGCAGAAGTGTGAGGATTGGCAGTGTCTGTAGAGAATTTTGGCATGCTCTTCAGTTGATGTTTTCCTCCTTGAACTACAGAGGAAAGGCCTGGCCTTACTGTTGGGCAAAACATGTATTTATGATTTTAAGAAGTGTAGTCTGGATGTACTGAGAGGGCCTGTACAGTACGGTAAATGCCTGTATACCCCTGCAATGTGCATCCAACTGTCACTTGAGATTGAACAGCGAACGAAGCAGCTGGGTTACTGACTGAATGTAAATGGAAGGCACATAGGAAGGGTGTTTGTGGTCACTCAAATGATTGAAACCTGGTTGATGCACTACCAAAGCTGGGGTACCAGGGGGAAACATTTGAGGGGTATTGAGATGGTGGTGTCCAGAGGTCAAAATATGTTTCAGAGACACAGAGGTACTGCGGTCCTGGTCCCACATTGGGGGTAGACAAAAGTCCATGCTAAAGATTTCTGTCCAACTGTTACCACATTTTGTGCAGCCTGGCTCCCTCTGTAACGATTCCCCAGTGTCTTTCGATCCTACAGATGACTGTAGCAAACTTCCCAAATTTTTTCTTGGCCTCATACTCCCAAAGGAGTGCCTGACATTTGCCAGCCTAACAATACTCACATTCTGGGAAAAACCTCACTAACTATGCATATTTATCTACCACACATGGCAAATCCTTACAATTGCAGAACATCATATCGCACTTGTCATCTTTGAGGTACTGTAAGTATTTGGATTTGAGGGAAATATTCATCCTTGCTTGCTCTCTCCCATCTGAAGTCTATGGTGCTGCTGTTCCTTTCTCACATGTCCCTTCAAAGAGACAGGTGACACACAGACTCAATCACTCAGCAAACATATATGCTTTGACGTTTTCATCTTGCTGTTTACCTTCCAAATACTCCCCCTGAACCACAAATAAAGGCCTGCCATTCCTCATCCCCTCAGTCAAAGCAGTCCTTCGCTCCTTAGGCCCTGCAAGACCACCATGAACAAGAATCATGTCAGCAAGCAGAAGAAAAGCCTCAGTGTGCTCTTTTGTTCATACTGCTGCCCTCTAGTAACACTTCGTGGCAACTGCAGCATAAGAATGGGACTGAGAAGAGGGCTGTCCTATGCAAATAATATCCTCCCATGCATACTTTCTTCTGAGACGGTCGGCGGCTTGTGCCGTGATACCGCCTCCAACAAATGGTCTTCAACCAAATTTTAAAAAAGCCCACCTGCCTTAGACGAAGGATTTTGCAACTCGAAGGAAGCACATGGGGACATCACCCTCATTTAGCAGGGTCCTAAATTGCCTGCTGTCAGCCTGTATACATAACAAGGGCGTTTGTGGGCGTTCGTGAGCGTTCCTCAAAGGAAGGAGGTGGGTGATTAATTCACAGTGCCAGGGCAGGCCCAGCCCAGCCCAGCCCAGCCCAGCCCAGCGCAGCCCAGCCCGGCACAGCGCACTGCTGTGGAGGTCCATTCCTTCACATCCTGCAGCAGGCATGATGCAGACCTACTAGAGCAAAGGCTTGACTCTGCCCTTGTCTGTCTCTTAAAGAAAACAATCTTTCTAGCTTCTTATTGCACCTGATAAATGGACTCTAGCTTTCCTCAAACTTGACCCATCATTTCATTAGCCAGAGCTCATACTTGACCTTTATTTCTATCCAAGCTCACTGGCACCAAACCCCTGATTTGAGCGAGTTACTCACACCAAAATGAAAAATCACCATCATCCAACCTATTTTACAATAAGTGTAGCACCTTCCTCGCATTCTTGTGCTCAGTTATAACCCCCAATACCACAATTGCACTCTGCAATTCACCAAACTTAAAGGAAAAGGAATGAAGACATTGATAAAGGAAGACAAGGCCTTGTCCCTATTGCACCTACTTGAGAAATAGGGAGGTTGGTAGAAAGTCATGAGGGAAAACATTTGAAATTTTGGGACACACATGCCAAAAAGAGTGTCCACTTTTCTCCTCTGTTACCAAGTAAAAAAAAATCTTAGCAAAAAAAAAAACATTCACTTTTTGAAAATTTCCACCTTGGGATACCTCTACAGCATTGGCAGGATTCGAACCCTGGCCTGTGAGGGCTGTCTGCACCAAAGGTACAAGACTTTCCTTTGAGCTATAGCTCCTTAGTGGTCTTGAGGATTGCAGTAGTAACTATAAGCAACATACAGGCCTTGGTGTCCTTCCCGGCGACTTCCATTGCACATGAAAAGGATGACCATGACATAAGGACAATTTGATAGGCTACATACATGGAAACCAGTGTGGTCCAGTGGGTAAGTGCCTGCCTTCCATGCAGGCAACCAGGGTTCAAATCCCGGGTTCGGCACCAGGTGACTGATGGTGGCAGAGCAGAGGTAAGTTGGAGGTGGGCCTAAATGGCCAATTGGTAAGTAAAATGTGTCTGGGTGTTGTGTACGAGTGGAATCATGCCTAGTGAATGAGGGATTGCAGATTGGTTGGTAAGTAAAATAGGTGTGGCCTGAACAGAGACAGGTGAAAGAAAGGTAACAGGTGTTGTGTGCAGGAGGAGGAGGAGCCTAGTCAGAGTGGGTGGGGTCAGAGAGGAGGAGCCAGGTCAGAGAGGAAGGGTATAGGTGAAGCCTAGTCAGAGTGGGTGGGGTTAGAGAGGAGGAGTATAGGAGGAGCTGGGTCAGAGAGGAGGGGTATAGGAGGAGCCTAGTCAGAGTGGGAGGGGTCAGAGAGGAGGAGTATAGGAGGAGCCAGGTCAGAAGGAGGGGTGTAGGTGGAGCCTTGTCAGAGTGGGAGGGGTCAGAGAGGAGGAGTATAGGCGGAGCCTGGGCAGAATGGGTGGGTTCAGAGAGCAGAGGAAGGGGAGGAGGATCCTGACTTATTGTGGGGTACTGCAAATACTTTTTTACTGCACCCCCCTATACTCGCTGATTTCTGTTGGGAGGGGGCAGTCAAAATTTGGGGGAGCAGTATTAAAAGGTGCTTAGGCGCAACGTGAAGGCGATGGGGTGCACACAATGGCTTGGCTTCCAGGTACTTTTTGGGGGGCTACCATTAGTTTTTATTGCTCTGATCCTCCCTCATGGGGTGTACCCCAAATGGTTAGGGGCCACGGGGGGGCAAGAAGCTGTTTGACAGTTTCTATTAACAACAGGGGTCACCATACGATTCTGCTGCAGTTATGGTATTGAAAGGTAAAACAAGGAGCATTTGGCTGTATTTTTGCAGGTGGGGTGCCCCAAAATGTTACTGCCAGCAGCAGCAGCAGCCCCCTTCCTCGCCACCCTGCAGATTGGTATAGGTACCTTTAGGACATTTCTGTTGAAAACAGAGGCTATAGCGAATCGCGCTACAAAATCCGAGAGCACTAACACTTGCTAAATAAAGGTGGCATCGGAGCATACGAATGAGGCAGGGAGAGGCTACTGTTGCAATTGGTTTGGTGGGTCATAGTGAATAACCTCGGCATGCAAATAGGCAGAAGTGTGAGGATTGGCAGTGTCTGTAGAGAATTTTGGCATGCTCTTCAGTTGATGTTTTCCTCCTTGAACTACAGAGGAAAGGCCTGGCCTTACTGTTGGGCAAAACATGTATTTATGATTTTAAGAAGTGTAGTCTGGATGTACTGAGAGGGCCTGTACAGTACGGTAAATGCCTGTATACCCCTGCAATGTGCATCCAACTGTCACTTGAGATTGAACAGCGAACGAAGCAGCTGGGTTACTGACTGAATGTAAATGGAAGGCACATAGGAAGGGTGTTTGTGGTCACTCAAATGATTGAAACCTGGTTGATGCACTACCAAAGCTGGGGTACCAGGGGGAAAGATTTGAGGGGTATTGAGATGGTGGTGTCCAGAGGTCAAAATATGTTTCAGAGACACAGAGGTACTGCGGTCCTGGTCCCACATTGGGGGTAGACAAAAGTCCATGCTAAAGATTTCTGTCCAACTGTTACCACATTTTGTGCAGCCTGGCTCCCTCTGTAACGATTCCCCAGTGTCTTTCGATCCTACAGATGACTGTAGCAAACTTCCCAAATTTTTTCTTGGCCTCATACTCCCAAAGGAGTGCCTGACATTTGCCAGCCTAACGATACTCACATTCTGGGAAAAACCTCACTAACTATGCATATTTATCTACCACACATGGCAAATCCTTACAATTGCAGAACATCATATCGCACTTGTCATCTTTGAGGTACTGTAAGTATTTGGATTTGAGGGAAATATTCATCCTTGCTTGCTCTCTCCCATCTGAAGTCTATGGTGCTGCTGTTCCTTTCTCACATGTCCCTTCAAAGAGACAGGTGACACACAGACTCAATCACTCAGCAAACATATATGCTTTGACGTTTTCATCTTGCTGTTTACCTTCCAAATACTCCCCCTGAACCACAAATAAAGGCCTGCCATTCCTCATCCCCTCAGTCAAAGCAGTCCTTCGCTCCTTAGGCCCTGCAAGACCACCATGAACAAGAATCATGTCAGCAAGCAGAAGAAAAGCCTCAGTGTGCTCTTTTGTTCATACTGCTGCCCTCTAGTAACACTTCATGGCAACTGCAGCATAAGAATGGGACTGAGAAGAGGGCTGTCCTATGCAAATAATATCCTCCCATGCATACTTTCTTCTGAGACGGTCGGCGGCTTGTGCCGTGATACCGCCTCCAACAAATGGTCTTCAACCAAATTTTTAAAAAGCCCACCTGCCTTAGACGAAGGATTTTGCAACTCGAAGGAAGCACATGGGGACATCACCCTCATTTAGCAGGGTCCTAAATTGCCTGCTGTCAGCCTGTATACAGAACAAGGGCGTTTGTGGGCGTTCATGAGCGTTCCTCAAAGGAAGGAGGTGGGTGATTAATTCACAGTGCCAGGGCAGGCCCAGCCCAGCCCAGCCCAGCCCAGCCCAGCCCAGCCCAGCGCAGCCCAGCCCGGCACAGCGCACTGCTGTGGAGGTCCATTCCTTCACATCCTGCAGCAGGCATGATGCAGACCTACTAGAGCAAAGGCTTGACTCTGCCCTTGTCTGTCTCTTAAAGAAAACAATCTTTCTAGCTTCTTATTGCACCTGATAAATGGACTCTAGCTTGCCTCAAACTTGACCCATCATTTCATTAGCCAGAGCTCATACTTGACCTTTATTTCTATCCAAGCTCACTGGCACCAAACCCCTGATTTGAGCGAGTTACTCACACCAAAATGAAAAATCACCATCATCCAACCTATTTTACAATAAGTGTAGCACCTTCCTCGCATTCTTGTGCTCAGTTATAACCCCCAATACCACAATTGCACTCTGCAATTCACCAAACTTAAAGGAAAAGGAATGAAGACATTGATAAAGGAAGACAAGGCCTTGTCCCTATTGCACCTACTTGAGAAATAGGGAGGTTGGTAGAAGGTTATGAGGGAAAACATTTGAAATTTTGGGACACACATGCCAAAAAGAGTGTCCACTTTTCTCCTCTGTTACCAAGTAAAAAAAAATCTTAGCAAAAAAAAAACCATTCACTTTTTGAAAATTTCCACCTTGGGATACCTCTACAGCATTGGCAGGATTCGAACCCTGGCCTGTGAGGGCTGTCTGCACCAAAGGTACAAGACTTACCTTTGAGCTATAGCTCCTTAGTGGTCTAGAGGATTGCAGTAGTAACTATAAGCAACATACAGGCCTTGGTGTCCTTCCCGGCGGCTTCCATTGCACATGAAAAGGATGACCATGACATAAGGACAATTTGATAGGCTACATACATGGAAACCAGTGTGGTCCAGTGGGTAAGTGCCTGCCTTCCATGCAGGCAACCAGGGTTCAAATCCCGGGTTCGGCACCAGGTGACTGATGGTGGCCGAGCAGAGGTAAGTTGGAGGTGGGCCTAAATGGCCAATTGGTAAGTAAAATGTGTCTGGGTGTTGTGTACGAGTGGAATCATGCCTAGTGAATGAGGGATTGCAGATTGGTTGGTAAGTAAAATAGGTGTGGCCTGAACAGAGACAGGTGAAAGAAAGGTAACAGGTGTTGTGTGCAGGAGGAGGAGGAGCCTAGTCAGAGTGGGTGGGGTCAGAGAGGAGGAGCCAGGTCAGAGAGGAAGGGTATAGGTGAAGCCTAGTCAGAGTGGGTGGGGTTAGAGAGGAGGAGTATAGGAGGAGCTGGGTCAGAGAGGAGGGGTATAGGAGGAGCCTAGTCAGAGTGGGAGGGGTCAGAGAGGAGGAGTATAGGAGGAGCCAGGTCAGAGAGGAGGGGTGTAGGTGGAGCCTTGTCAGAGTGGGAGGGGTCAGAGAGGAGGAGTATAGGCGGAGCCTGGGCAGAATGGGTGGGTTCAGAGAGCAGAGGAAGGGGAGGAGGATCCTGACTTATTGTGGGGTACTGCAAATACTTTTTTACTGCACCCCCCTATACTCTCTGATTTCTGTTGGGAGGGGGCAGTCAAAATTTGGGGGAGCAGTATTAAAAGGTGCTTAGGCGCAACGTGAAGGCGATGGGGTGCACACAATGGCTTGGCTTCCAGGTACTTTTTGGGGGGCTACCATTAGTTTTTATTGCTCTGATCCTCCCTCATGGGGTGTACCCCAAATGGTTAGGGGCCACGGGGGGGCAAGAAGCTGTTTGACAGTTTCTATTAACAACAGGGGTCACCATACGATTCTGCTGCAGTTATGGTATTGAAAGGTAAAACAAGGAGCATTTGGCTGTATTTTTGCAGGTGGGGTGCCCCAAAATGTTACTGCCAGCAGCAGCAGCCCCCTTCCTCGCCACCCTGCAGATTGGTATAGGTACCTTTAGGACATTTCTGTTGAAAACAGAGGCTATAGCGAATCGCGCTACAAAATCCGAGAGCACTAACACTTGCTAAATAAAGGTGGCATCGGAGCATACGAATGAGGCAGGGAGAGGCTACTGTTGCAATTGGTTTGGTGGGTCATAGTGAATAACCTCGGCATGCAAATAGGCAGAAGTGTGAGGATTGGCAGTGTCTGTAGAGAATTTTGGCATGCTCTTCAGTTGATGTTTTCCTCCTTGAACTACAGAGGAAAGGCCTGGCCTTACTGTTGGGCAAAACATGTATTTATGATTTTAAGAAGTGTAGTCTGGATGTACTGAGAGGGCCTGTACAGTACGGTAAATGCCTGTATACCCCTGCAATGTGCATCCAACTGTCACTTGAGATTGAACAGCGAACGAAGCAGCTGGGTTACTGACTGAATGTAAATGGAAGGCACATAGGAAGGGTGTTTGTGGTCACTCAAATGATTGAAACCTGGTTGATGCACTACCAAAGCTGGGGTACCAGGGGGAAACATTTGAGGGGTATTGAGATGGTGGTGTCCAGAGGTCAAAATATGTTTCAGAGACACAGAGGTACTGCGGTCCTGGTCCCACATTGGGGGTAGACAAAAGTCCATGCTAAAGATTTCTGTCCAACTGTTACCACATTTTGTGCAGCCTGGCTCCCTCTGTAACGATTCCCCAGTGTCTTTCGATCCTACAGATGACTGTAGCAAACTTCCCAAATTTTTTCTTGGCCTCATACTCCCAAAGGAGTGCCTGACATTTGCCAGCCTAACGATACTCACATTCTGGGAAAAACCTCACTAACTATGCATATTTATCTACCACACATGGCAAATCCTTACAATTGCAGAACATCATATCGCACTTGTCATCTTTGAGGTACTGTAAGTATTTGGATTTGAGGGAAATATTCATCCTTGCTTGCTCTCTCCCATCTGAAGTCTATGGTGCTGCTGTTCCTTTCTCACATGTCCCTTCAAAGAGACAAGTGACACACAGACTCAATCACTCAGCAAACATATATGCTTTGACGTTTTCATCTTGCTGTTTACCTTCCAAATATTCCCCCTGAACCACAAATAAAGGCCTGCCATTCCTCATCCCCTCAGTCAAAGCAGTCCTTCGCTCCTTAGGCCCTGCAAGACCACCATGAACAAGAATCATGTCAGCAAGCAGAAGAAAAGCCTCAGTGTGCTCTTTTGTTCATACTGCTGCCCTCTAGTAACACTTCATGGCAACTGCAGCATAAGAATGGGACTGAGAAGAGGGCTGTCCTATGCAAATAATATCCTCCCATGCATACTTTCTTCTGAGACGGTCGGCGGCTTGTGCCGTGATACCGCCTCCAACAAATGGTCTTCAACCAAATTTTAAAAAAGCCCACCTGCCTTAGATGAAGGATTTTGCAACTCGAAGGAAGCACATGGGGACATCACCCTCATTTAGCAGGGTCCTAAATTGCCTGCTGTCAGCCTGTATACAGAACAAGGGCGTTCGTGAGCGTTCCTCAAAGGAAGGAGGTGGGTGATTAATTCACAGTGCCAGGGCAGGCCCAGCCCAGCCCAGCCCAGCGCAGCCCAGCCCGGCACAGCGCACTGCTGTGGAGGTCCATTCCTTCACATCCTGCAGCAGGCATGATGCAGACCTACTAGAGCAAAGGCTTGACTCTGCCCTTGTCTGTCTCTTAAAGAAAACAATCTTTCTAGCTTCTTATTGCACCTGATAAATGGACTCTAGCTTGCCTCAAACTTGACCCATCATTTCATTAGCCAGAGCTCATACTTGACCTTTATTTCTATCCAAGCTCACTGGCACCAAACCCCTGATTTGAGCGAGTTACTCACACCAAAATGAAAAATCACCATCATCCAACCTATTTTACAATAAGTGTAGCACCTTCCTCGCATTCTTGTGCTCAGTTATAACCCCCAATACCACAATTGCACTCTGCAATTCACCAAACTTAAAGGAAAAGGAATGAAGACATTGATAAAGGAAGACAAGGCCTTGTCCCTATTGCACCTACTTGAGAAATAGGGAGGTTGGTAGAAAGTCATGAGGGAAAACATTTGAAATTTTGGGACACACATGCCAAAAAGAGTGTCCACTTTTCTCCTCTGTTACCAGGTAAAAAAAAATCTTAGCAAAAAAAAAAACATTCACTTTTTGAAAATTTCCACCTTGGGATACCTCTACAGCATTGGCAGGATTCGAACCCTGGCCTGTGAGGGCTGTCTGCACCAAAGGTACAAGACTTTCCTTTGAGCTATAGCTCCTTAGTGGTCTAGAGGATTGCAGTAGTAACTATAAGCAACATACAGGCCTTGGTGTCCTTCCCGGCGGCTTCCATTGCACATGAAAAGGATGACCATGACATAAGGACAATTTGATAGGCTACATACATGGAAACCAGTGTGGTCCAGTGGGTAAGTGCCTGCCTTCCATGCAGGCAACCAGGGTTCAAATCCCGGGTTCGGCACCAGGTGACTGATGGTGGCAGAGCAGAGGTAAGTTGGAGGTGGGCCTAAATGGCCAATTGGTAAGTAAAATGTGTCTGGGTGTTGTGTACGAGTGGAATCATGCCTAGTGAATGAGGGATTGCAGATTGGTTGGTAAGTAAAATAGGTGTGGCCTGAACAGAGACAGGTGAAAGAAAGGTAACAGGTGTTGTGTGCAGGAGGAGGAGGAGCCTAGTCAGAGTGGGTGGGGTCAGAGAGGAGGAGCCAGGTCAGAGAGGAAGGGTATAGGTGAAGCCTAGTCAGAGTGGGTGGGGTTAGAGAGGAGGAGTATAGGAGGAGCTGGGTCAGAGAGGAGGGGTATAGGAGGAGCCTAGTCAGAGTGGGAGGGGTCAGGGAGGAGTATAGGAGGAGCCAGGTCAGAAGGAGGGGTGTAGGTGGAGCCTTGTCAGAGTGGGAGGGGTCAGAGAGGAGGAGTATAGGCGGAGCCTGGGCAGAATGGGTGGGTTCAGAGAGCAGAGGAAGGGGAGGAGGATCCTGACTTATTGTGGGGTACTGCAAATACTTTTTTACTGCACCCCCCTATACTCTCTGATTTCTGTTGGGAGGGGGCAGTCAAAATTTGGGGGAGCAGTATTAAAAGGTGCTTAGGCGCAACGTGAAGGCGATGGGGTGCACACAATGGCTTGGCTTCCAGGTACTTTTTGGGGGGCTACCATTAGTTTTTATTGCTCTGATCCTCCCTCATGGGGTGTACCCCAAATGGTTAGGGGCCACGGGGGGGCAAGAAGCTGTTTGACAGTTTCTATTAACAACAGGGGTCACCATACGATTCTGCTGCAGTTATGGTATTCAAAGGTAAAACAAGGAGCATTTGGCTGTATTTTTGCAGGTGGGGTGCCCCAAAATGTTACTGCCAGCAGCAGCAGCCCCCTTCCTCGCCACCCTGCAGATTGGTATAGGTACCTTTAGGACATTTCTGTTGAAAACAGAGGCTATAGCGAATCGCGCTACAAAATCCGAGAGCACTAACACTTGCTAAATAAAGGTGGCATCGGAGCATACGAATGAGGCAGGGAGAGGCTACTGTTGCAATTGGTTTGGTGGGTCATAGTGAATAACCTCGGCATGCAAATAGGCAGAAGTGTGAGGATTGGCAGTGTCTGTAGAGAATTTTGGCATGCTCTTCAGTTGATGTTTTCCTCCTTGAACTACAGAGGAAAGGCCTGGCCTTACTGTTGGGCAAAACATGTATTTATGATTTTAAGAAGTGTAGTCTGGATGTACTGAGAGGGCCTGTACAGTACGGTAAATGCCTGTATACCCCTGCAATGTGCATCCAACTGTCACTTGAGATTGAACAGCGAACGAAGCAGCTGGGTTACTGACTGAATGTAAATGGAAGGCACATAGGAAGGGTGTTTGTGGTCACTCAAATGATTGAAACCTGGTTGATGCACTACCAAAGCTGGGGTACCAGGGGGAAACATTTGAGGGGTATTGAGATGGTGGTGTCCAGAGGTCAAAATATGTTTCAGAGACACAGAGGTACTGCGGTCCTGGTCCCACATTGGGGGTAGACAAAAGTCCATGCTAAAGATTTCTGTCCAACTGTTACCACATTTTGTGCAGCCTGGCTCCCTCTGTAACGATTCCCCAGTGTCTTTCGATCCTACAGATGACTGTAGCAAACTTCCCAAATTTTTTCTTGGCCTCATACTCCCAAAGGAGTGCCTGACATTTGCCAGCCTAACGATACTCACATTCTGGGAAAAACCTCACTAACTATGCATATTTATCTACCACACATGGCAAATCCTTACAATTGCAGAACATCATATCGCACTTGTCATCTTTGAGGTACTGTAAGTATTTGGATTTGAGGGAAATATTCATCCTTGCTTGCTCTCTCCCATCTGAAGTCTATGGTGCTGCTGTTCCTTTCTCACATGTCCCTTCAAAGAGACAGGTGACACACAGACTCAATCACTCAGCAAACATATATGCTTTGACGTTTTCATCTTGCTGTTTACCTTCCAAATACTCCCCCTGAACCACAAATAAAGGCCTGCCATTCCTCATCCCCTCAGTCAAAGCAGTCCTTCGCTCCTTAGGCCCTGCAAGACCACCATGAACAAGAATCATGTCAGCAAGCAGAAGAAAAGCCTCAGTGTGCTCTTTTGTTCATACTGCTGCCCTCTAGTAACACTTCATGGCAACTGCAGCATAAGAATGGGACTGAGAAGAGGGCTGTCCTATGCAAATAATATCCTCCCATGCATACTTTCTTCTGAGACGGTCGGCGGCTTGTGCCGTGATACCGCCTCCAACAAATGGTCTTCAACCAAATTTTTAAAAAGCCCACCTGCCTTAGACGAAGGATTTTGCAACTCGAAGGAAGCACATGGGGACATCACCCTCATTTAGCAGGGTCCTAAATTGCCTGCTGTCAGCCTGTATACAGAACAAGGGCGTTTGTGGGCGTTCATGAGCGTTCCTCAAAGGAAGGAGGTGGGTGATTAATTCACAGTGCCAGGGCAGGCCCAGCCCAGCCCAGCCCAGCCCAGCCCAGCCCAGCCCAGCGCAGCCCAGCCCGGCACAGCGCACTGCTGTGGAGGTCCATTCCTTCACATCCTGCAGCAGGCATGATGCAGACCTACTAGAGCAAAGGCTTGACTCTGCCCTTGTCTGTCTCTTAAAGAAAACAATCTTTCTAGCTTCTTATTGCACCTGATAAATGGACTCTAGCTTGCCTCAAACTTGACCCATCATTTCATTAGCCAGAGCTCATACTTGACCTTTATTTCTATCCAAGCTCACTGGCACCAAACCCCTGATTTGAGCGAGTTACTCACACCAAAATGAAAAATCACCATCATCCAACCTATTTTACAATAAGTGTAGCACCTTCCTCGCATTCTTGTGCTCAGTTATAACCCCCAATACCACAATTGCACTCTGCAATTCACCAAACTTAAAGGAAAAGGAATGAAGACATTGATAAAGGAAGACAAGGCCTTGTCCCTATTGCACCTACTTGAGAAATAGGGAGGTTGGTAGAAGGTTATGAGGGAAAACATTTGAAATTTTGGGACACACATGCCAAAAAGAGTGTCCACTTTTCTCCTCTGTTACCAAGTAAAAAAAAATCTTAGCAAAAAAAAAACCATTCACTTTTTGAAAATTTCCACCTTGGGATACCTCTACAGCATTGGCAGGATTCGAACCCTGGCCTGTGAGGGCTGTCTGCACCAAAGGTACAAGACTTACCTTTGAGCTATAGCTCCTTAGTGGTCTAGAGGATTGCAGTAGTAACTATAAGCAACATACAGGCCTTGGTGTCCTTCCCGGCGGCTTCCATTGCACATGAAAAGGATGACCATGACATAAGGACAATTTGATAGGCTACATACATGGAAACCAGTGTGGTCCAGTGGGTAAGTGCCTGCCTTCCATGCAGGCAACCAGGGTTCAAATCCCGGGTTCGGCACCAGGTGACTGATGGTGGCCGAGCAGAGGTAAGTTGGAGGTGGGCCTAAATGGCCAATTGGTAAGTAAAATGTGTCTGGGTGTTGTGTACGAGTGGAATCATGCCTAGTGAATGAGGGATTGCAGATTGGTTGGTAAGTAAAATAGGTGTGGCCTGAACAGAGACAGGTGAAAGAAAGGTAACAGGTGTTGTGTGCAGGAGGAGGAGGAGCCTAGTCAGAGTGGGTGGGGTCAGAGAGGAGGAGCCAGGTCAGAGAGGAAGGGTATAGGTGAAGCCTAGTCAGAGTGGGTGGGGTTAGAGAGGAGGAGTATAGGAGGAGCTGGGTCAGAGAGGAGGGGTATAGGAGGAGCCTAGTCAGAGTGGGAGGGGTCAGAGAGGAGGAGTATAGGAGGAGCCAGGTCAGAGAGGAGGGGTGTAGGTGGAGCCTTGTCAGAGTGGGAGGGGTCAGAGAGGAGGAGAATAGGCGGAGCCTGGGCAGAATGGGTGGGTTCAGAGAGCAGAGGAAGGGGAGGAGGATCCTGACTTATTGTGGGGTACTGCAAATACTTTTTTACTGCACCCCCCTATACTCTCTGATTTCTGTTGGGAGGGGGCAGTCAAAATTTGGGGGAGCAGTATTAAAAGGTGCTTAGGCGCAACGTGAAGGCGATGGGGTGCACACAATGGCTTGGCTTCCAGGTACTTTTTGGGGGGCTACCATTAGTTTTTATTGCTCTGATCCTCCCTCATGGGGTGTACCCCAAATGGTTAGGGGCCACGGGGGGGCAAGAAGCTGTTTGACAGTTTCTATTAACAACAGGGGTCACCATACGATTCTGCTGCAGTTATGGTATTGAAAGGTAAAACAAGGAGCATTTGGCTGTATTTTTGCAGGTGGGGTGCCCCAAAATGTTACTGCCAGCAGCAGCAGCAGCCCCCTTCCTCGCCACCCTGCAGATTGGTATAGGTACCTTTAGGACATTTCTGTTGAAAACAGAGGCTATAGCGAATCGCGCTACAAAATCCGAGAGCACTAACACTTGCTAAATAAAGGTGGCATCGGAGCATACGAATGAGGCAGGGAGAGGCAACTGTTGCAATTGGTTTGGTGGGTCATAGTGAATAACCTCGGCATGCAAATAGGCAGAAGTGTGAGGATTGGCAGTGTCTGTAGAGAATTTTGGCATGCTCTTCAGTTGATGTTTTCCTCCTTGAACTACAGAGGAAAGGCCTGGCCTTACTGTTGGGCAAAACATGTATTTATGATTTTAAGAAGTGTAGTCTGGATGTACTGAGTGGGCCTGTACAGTACGGTAAATGCCTGTATACCCCTGCAATGTGCATCCAACTGTCACTTGAGATTGAACAGCGAACGAAGCAGCTGGGTTACTGACTGAATGTAAATGGAAGGCACATAGGAAGGGTGTTTGTGGTCACTCAAATGATTGAAACCTGGTTGATGCACTACCAAAGCTGGGGTACCAGGGGAAAACATTTGAGGGGTATTGAGATGGTGGTGTCCAGAGGTCAAAATATGTTTCAGAGACACAGAGGTACTGCGGTCCTGGTCCCACATTGGGGGTAGACAAAAGTCCATGCTAAAGATTTCTGTCCAACTGTTACCACATTTTGTGCAGCCTGGCTCCCTCTGTAACGATTCCCCAGTGTCTTTCGATCCTACAGATGACTGTAGCAAACTTCCCAAATTTTTTCTTGGCCTCATACTCCCAAAGGAGTGCCTGACATTTGCCAGCCTAACGATACTCACATTCTGGGAAAAACCTCACTAACTATGCATATTTATCTACCACACATGGCAAACCCTTACAATTGCAGAACATCATATCGCACTTGTCATCTTTGAGGTACTGTAAGTATTTGGATTTGAGGGAAATATTCATCCTTGCTTGCTCTCTCCCATCTGAAGTCTATGGTGCTGCTGTTCCTTTCTCACATGTCCCTTCAAAGAGACAAGTGACACACAGACTCAATCACTCAGCAAACATATATGCTTTGACGTTTTCATCTTGCTGTTTACCTTCCAAATATTCCCCCTGAACCACAAATAAAGGCCTGCCATTCCTCATCCCCTCAGTCAAAGCAGTCCTTCGCTCCTTAGGCCCTGCAAGACCACCATGAACAAGAATCATGTCAGCAAGCAGAAGAAAAGCCTCAGTGTGCTCTTTTGTTCATACTGCTGCCCTCTAGTAACACTTCATGGCAACTGCAGCATAAGAATGGGACTGAGAAGAGGGCTGTCCTATGCAAATAATATCCTCCCATGCATACTTTCTTCTGAGACGGTCGGCGGCTTGTGCCGTGATACCGCCTCCAACAAATGGTATTCAACCAAATTTTAAAAAAGCCCACCTGCCTTAGACGAAGGATTTTGCAACTCGAAGGAAGCACATGGGGACATCACCCTCATTTAGCAGGGTCCTAAATTGCCTGCTGTCAGCCTGTATACAGAACAAGGGCGTTTGTGAGCGTTCCTCAAAGGAAGGAGGTGGGTGATTAATTCACAGTGCCAGGGCAGGCCCAGCCCAGCCCAGCCCAGCCCAGCCCAGCGCAGCGCAGCCCAGCCCGGCACAGCGCACTGCTGTGGAGGTCCATTCCTTCACATCCTGCAGCAGGCATGATGCAGACCTACTAGAGCAAAGGCTTGACTCTGCCCTTGTCTGTCTCTTAAAGAAAACAATCTTTCTAGCTTCTTATTGCACCTGATAAATGGACTCTAGCTTGCCTCAAACTTGACCCATCATTTCATTAGCCAGAGCTCATACTTGACCTTTATTTCTATCCAAGCTCACTGGCACCAAACCCCTGATTTGAGCGAGTTACTCACACCAAAATGAAAAATCACCATCATCCAACCTATTTTACAATAAGTGTAGCACCTTCCTCGCATTCTTGTGCTCAGTTATAACCCCCAATACCACAATTGCACTCTGCAATTCACCAAACTTAAAGGAAAAGGAATGAAGACATTGATAAAGGAAGACAATGCCTTGTCCCTATTGCACCTACTTGAGAAATAGGGAGGTTGGTAGAAGGTCATGAGGGAAAACATTTGAAATTTTGGGACACACATGCCAAAAAGAGTGTCCACTTTTCTCCTCTGTTACCAAGTAAAAAAAAATCTTAGCAAAAAAAAAAAACATTCACTTTTTGAAAATTTCCACCTTGGGATACCTCTACAGCATTGGCAGGATTCGAACCCTGGCCTGTGAGGGCTGTCTGCACCAAAGGTACAAGACTTACCTTTGAGCTATAGCTCCTTAGTGGTCTAGAGGATTGCAGTAGTAACTATAAGCAACATGAAGGCCTTGGTGTCCTTCCCGGCGGCTTCCATTGCACATGAAAAGGATGACCATGACATAAGGACAATTTGATAGGCTACATACATGGAAACCAGTGTGGTCCAGTGGGTAAGTGCCTGCCTTCCATGCAGGCAACTGGAGTTCTGGACTTTTTGGTTCCGTCCAGAGGTGTCAGGGAACAACACCCAAAGACCCCGGAGTTCCACCTGCCTTGGTGCGCAAATGAACAGAAACACGGGCTTCTCGATGGTGGCGTCAAAGACCAAAGGTTTATTACTGCAGGGACACAGAAGTCACAGAAACTACGCATGGGCAGTGTCTAGGAGCCTGTTCAAATTGTACAAAGAGCGTTGCTCCTTATATACTGATTTTTGGTCTTCAGGCGAATTCTTCACATGTTAGTACTTTCCCAAAACCTTTGTGTCATAAACAATAAATATTTGGTGTACACAGGAACCGTTGATAAAATCTGATACAAAACATCTACGGAGAGGGGTTCCCACTAGTTCATCACAATCCCTTGTCAATATTGCATTCAAGAGCCGGACCGCCTCATCGTAAATTTCGTTACCTCCCCCTAATAAAGGCCCAGAAGGAAAGGAGCAGAGCCAAGTGCAGAAGATAGGAAAGCGGGATAAGAGATGTTTGTGGGTTGTAAATGGGCAAGGCTACCGGCTTCGGCCGCCTAATCATGATCGGGACAATGGACACGAGAACCAGTTCAGGTGGGCTGGCCACGGGCAGAGGAGGCAGCCTTTGTCGAGTCATGTAGCTACAGCGTGATCTGTTTTAAGGTGCACGTGTCATGAAAGAGGTGAATCTCCGGCTAAGGCTACGTGTCCTTAATCGAAATGAAGTGATCAGAGGTTATTGCATATGTGAGGGCAAGAAACAAAAAATGGCGGCCATGATCTAAGATGGATGCCGTGGGTAGATCAGAAATGTGTTCATAACAGGAGTGCTCTTGCTCGTAGTATAGCGAAAACACCAGGATATGCTAAATGGATCATTTGCGGTTCGCTGATACTAATATTATGTATTTCCGACAATATTGAAAACACGGGTTCAAATCGTCACGGAACCTCAGACCCTCCTTTTGCCCTTACATAGGCAATTACTCAGTCTATGTCAGAGTCTAGTTCTATACTCATCAGGTCAGTGACATGCTGTTGTATCATCATCCTTTCTCGTGCCTTTTCTCCAACTGCAGATGGTTTCCTAAAACAGGTTGCAGCACAAAGACTACACAAAGCGGGACCACACTGGATAATCAGGCAGCATGAGAATAGGAATACTAAGATGACACCGATGACCATTAGAACCTTCCATCCCCACGCTGAGATCAGAGTCCAAAACCACTCCATAAAGGACCAGTTTCCCTCGTCTACGTGTATAGAGTCGGAAATCTTGTGTAGCTTAGAGATCGCCTCATAGACTGTTGGAGCATTGTTAGGAATAAAGACACAGCAGCTCGATTGGATCATTCTACATACCCCACCTCGGTCTGCAAGGATAACGTCTAGAACCATACGGTTCTGCAACGTCATCAGTCTATCCGCCTGAAGCTCAGCTGTCAAATTGCTAAGGGCACCAGCAGTTTCGGTAATAGTAGATTCAGCTACCCGTGTTAGCTGACGTATGTTTCTACTATTGGCCATAGGCCCCCAGAACGGAAGGAAGCCTTTGAAGAAGTCTCCAGCTTCCTGACCAGCGGTATCTTCCTTGCTGAAGACACCTCTCGCTACTCTGGTTCTGTGGTAATCAGATGAAGCAGTGTATGTTGGAGGCAACAATCGAGCAATATAGCATGAACCTGAAAAGTCAGCAGGTAACCATGTATATGCCCGGTCTCGACAGATGAAGTAGGTACCCCTAGCAGTGAGGAAAGCAGGGGAAGAGTTAGCTGGAAACACATAAGTCTCAACGCACTCACTCCTCCCTAGCTGGGCTCTTGGATTTCTCCCATTACCTTGCAAACAGACCTGACCTCGGTGAGGTACGACCCAGATTGGAGTTGAGCTTTTACGCTTGCTTTCTCCTAAACTAAGGCGATACTCTGAAGTATTCCAACTTAGATATACTCGCAATTCGTCTCTAGGGTATGATGGAGTATTATTGACGTCCTTGATCATGTCAATAATTCCCTGGACTAAAGCTTTGTTGGCAGAGTTATATTTAGTGGAACGTGGTGGACGTGGAGGATAGGTTTCAAGGGCATAAGCAAAGATGGTTTGAAGGGCCTGAAATGATCCATTGTAGCTGAAAGGCAAAACCAGATAGGGAATACCTTTATCCATAGTGTGGGGTATCAAGCCACACACCCAGCAGTCTGTAGTGTTAACTACCAGTTGGTGTTGGTGCAAGAGTTGTACAAAAGTGTTGTTAATGAACTCTGAGCGTCGGGCTTGCTCATGTTCGGGAAACGAGTGAAAAGAGTGTATAGAGGAAACAGTAGTAATAGCAGGATCAAGGGGAGGTACTGTGGTTACTGGTACAAAAATCAAATTTATACTGAAGACAATTCCACCCACCAACGTTATCAAAACAATTAGAAATGTAATGGCACATTGCGTCAAAAAGCATTTGCTATGAAGAATTCTGTAAAGTCTGTTTCTGCGAACGTAAATCACATTTTCTCGTTGCAGCGCAGGAAGCTCCATCTTCTACAATCCGCTCGCGACCACTGATGATGTGTACGTAGATGAAAATGCCTCTATCAGCCCTGGGAGTTCCCAGAACCAACAGAAAGATCGACCTTGTGTCAGACCCCTGCAAATCCAACTAGGCACACAGCCACGACCCTACGGCTACCCAGACGGCAAGGCAATTTAAAAATAACAAAACAATAGCAAACTTCCTGGCTGAATGCAAAAGTTCAAAATTTCAAAATATCACAATATGCAGTTGCCTGCTTTATTTGTCCATATTACGGTTTCTTAAATTATATCTCTGCTTCGCAGGTACTGTCTGATCGGCAAATAGTGTTTCACTGGTAGTTGTTGCAGTGTTCAAGTTCGCAGATGGCAGAGTTTCTTCTGATGCAGGAGACAAATGTTCAGTGTTCAAAGGAGTCTTTTCAGGAGGAGAGTCAGAGCTTGGAGTGTCAGTGATCAATTCGGCATCGCTGAAAGGGATGAACTTTGGAGTGCTTTCAAATTCGGAGGAACCAATTCCCTTCCTCACCCAGTCGTCGTAAGGAAGCGGCAAAGGGACACGCTTAACATGGGACGCGTGCACCCAGTGCTTGCGTCTAGCCACACGAACTGCTGTCCTGGTTGTAAGAAGGACTTGGAAGGGGCCAACGAATCTCGGCTGAAGGTTCTTCGTCCTCGCGAAGTTCCTGACGACTACGAGGTCTCCTGGTTTCAGCTGATGCCCTGGACTCTCCGGAGGCTTTGGTAAAGCATCGAAAACCTGTTGATGAATAAGACTCAATTTAGCAGTCAAGTCATAAAGGTAGTCTATCAACATAGGATATTCTAGGGAACAGAATTCTTTAGGCCTTGGCACACCCCAGATGTTTGCCGGGCGGCCAAAGACTATTTCGTAAGGGCTAAGCCCCACTCTAGAATGTACAGTTGCTCTCGTTGATAACAAAGCCAAAGGAAGTGCGTCTGGCCAGGCTAAACCTGTGGATGCTTGTATTTTAGCTAATTTCAGTTTGAGGGTACCATTGTAACCCTCCACTAAACCAGCTGACTGGGGGTGGTTTGCACTGTGGAACTTCTGTTTCAAACCTAGGCCGGCACACACACTCTGCATAACTTTCCCTATAAACTCACTTCCGTTATCTGACCATACAATCCGTGGCATTCCATACCTAGGGAAATATTCTTTAAGAAGAATTTTGGCAGTTGATAGGGCAGTGTTGTCCTTTAGTGGATATGCTTCAATCCACCTGGAGAAAGCACAGACTACCACCAGGACATATTTTAAATTATTACAGCGATCCATGTGAATGAAGTCTAACTGAATCACTTCAAAGGGACAGGAAGGAGGAGCGAAATGACCAGCTGGAGTTGGAGTTCCCTTGCCAGGATTATGCATCAGGCATACCATACAATTTTTCACCACTCTCTCTGCACACTTACTGATTCCATCATTCTTCCAGACTGGAGCCAACATCTTACAGATCCCTTTAGAACTTATATGCGCTACTCCATGCGCCATTGTCACCACTGCAAGCACATACGCATCAGGCAACATCCAACGCTGCTGTTCTGTCAAATCAATCCAACACCCATTCGAATCTAACTTGCCCGTACTCTCTCTCCATACACGTTTCTCTTCCTCAGTTGCTTCCTTCTGAATTTCTTTCACACTTTCCATAGTATCCTCACACATTCCAGATTCAGCAATCCATCTTGCAGACGTTGCAACATGCATTCTGCTCATCATGTCTCTAGCTGTCTGTTTAGCGGTCTCATCAGCAAAAGCATTCCCGCGACCAACATCATCCGTGATTGCTTTATGAGCACTGCACTTAACAATCGCAACTTCAGTCGGCAAGGTTAGAGATTCCAACAAGTCGTTAACTAGCTGACCATGTTGAATCTTCGTCCCATGGGACGTAATGAAACCTCTTTCTCTCCACAAACGGCCAAAACTATGGGCCACGCCAAATGCGTACTGACTATCTGTAAAGACATTCACTCTCTTTCCCTTAGCTAAAACACACGCTCTGGTTAAGGCTATTAATTCTGCAGCTTGGGCAGAATTTTGACTCACTCTTGCAGTCTCCACAATCGTTTTCAAAGTCGTTACTGCGTAAGCAGCAGTCACATCACCATTTTCCAATTTAAAACATGATCCGTCCACATACAGTGTACCATCCGGATCTGATAATGGAGTATCCCTCAAGTCAATGCGCCCTTTTGTCTCTTCCTCCGTTTTAAAACAACAATCATGTGGCTCGGAATCACTCGACTCTTGATTAGCCGGCAACAGTGTTGCTGGATTCAATACATTACATCTTTTAATCTGAATATGACTCGCTAGTAATGTCAGCTCGTAACCAGATAGTCTCGCACTAGTAAGGTGTTGTGTCTTGGTTCGGTTCATGAGTGTGTCCACTGCATGAGGAACCATGACCACTAGCATATTGTTCATCACTAAACCAGCAGATTGTCGAATGGAAGCTGCAGCTGCCGCTGTAGCTCTCAAACAACTAGGCAATGCTCTAGCTACCGGATCCAATGTTGATGAGAAATACGCACAGGGGCGTTGTTTATCACCAAATTTCTGTGTCAGAACACTCAACGCGCAACCTTCTCTCTCGTGAACATAGAGCGTGAATGGCTTACTGTAATCGGGTGTACCCAATACAGGGGCTGAACACAATGCTTTTCGTAACTCAGAAAAACTCTCTTGACATTCATCAGACCATGGCACCGGACTCGGAACATTTTTCCCAGTCAAAGCTACCAATGGTTTTGCTAGAAGAGAAAAATTTGGGATCCACTGCCTACAGTAAGAGGTAATACCTAGAAAGGCACGTACTTCTCTCTGTGTGCGTGGAACACTCATTTGTGTAATTGCTTTTATTCTCTCTGGGGTCAACTTCCTTCCCTCCTTTGACAAGAGATGACCTAGGTAGGTCACTTCTTGGCAGCAGTATTGCATCTTAGAAGGTGACACCTTGTGATTCAAACTAGACAAGTGATGTAATAACGAAACTGTAGCTGCTTTGCAAGTTTCCTTGTCATCGGCAGCCACTAGAAGATCGTCTACATATTGTACTAGGGCAGAACCTGGAGGAAGGACAAAGGAATCTAACTGACTTTTTAATGCTTGACTATAAATAGATGGGCTCTCACAGTAGCCCTGTGGAGTGCGTTTAAATCTGAAACTGCGACCTCCTAGACAGAAGCCAAAAATATCTCTGCTTTCCTCGGCTATCGGAATGCTGAAAAAGGCATTCTTCAAGTCGATGACTGAGAACCAAGTGGCTGTAGCAGGAATCAATGTTAACAAGGCAGTAATGTCGGGAACCACAGGAAACTGTGGAACCACAATCTTATTAACTTCTCTGAGGTCGATGACAAACCTGTACACTGGAGGCTTTGTGGGATCAGTTCTTTTCAAAATCGGTAATACAGGACTATTACAAACATTTCCTCTAGTTTCTTCGACCACACCTTTCTTAATCAAGTCTTGCACAATCAGTAAAAGTGCACGCTCACCTTCACTAGATATTTTGTATTGAGGAATTCTTGGAAACTTTACATTTGCTTTCAAAGTTACTACATATGGTGGTATTTCTAAAAGGCCTACATCATTAGGACCAGTCGCCCAAAGAGAATCAGGGAGTGAACGCAGCTCTGGTGGAAGTGCATCCATTGACAAGTACATCGGAGAGGTGATTCTTTTACCCAATGTAAGCTGTACCCCTTCCGGAGAACAGTACAATGTCGCATATAGTCGTTTTAACAAGTCTAAACCAAGCAGGTTTTCATTACAACCCGTCGTCAGAATCAGTGGTGCTTTCAATTGACACGGTCCAACAGAAATAGACAAAGGACCAGATATAGGGTTGTAAACAGGGGCGCCTGAAAAACCTACAGAAACATTTGTTGAGCCAGACAAAGGTGCGCCAGGGAGTTTTGCATGAATGATAGAACTTTTTGCGGCACCAGTATCCAACAGAAACGGTTCGACTACACCTGATGTTGCTACTGCGACATAAGGCCCACTCTGATCTACTGGAACTGATACTACTCCCTCTCTCTGCCCATGGCTGTCCTAGTACCCATTTTGCTGAAATCCCTCATCCACTTCACAATAGTCTTCAACAAGATATTGCTGAGATCTATTTTGCTGGACTGGCTGTCCATTTCTTTGATCAAAGTGATTGGAAGGACGATCATTCGTCTGTGTAGGCATAGCACCTCGCCCTCGACCTCTAGAATTCTGCACAAAACCACCACGACCTCTCTGAGCTGCTGCTGCGTTGTTTTGCGCTAAGATCGGACATTCATTCTTGTAGTGACCCTCTTTCTTACAATACGCACACTGGTTCCACTGATATTGAGGCCTCGTTGAACTATAATCTGTCCTCTGATAGGAACCCTGTTGCATATTAGTCTGATTCGTGCGAGGCGGGTACGCCTGCTGCAACAGAACTTTAGTCTTTAAATCTTTCGTTTTCTTGTCTGATTTCTCTTTTTCCTCTTTATCCCTATTTTCGTAATATTGTGCAGTTGCAAGTATTTGCGCAGTTGTAGAAACAGCCCACGCACTCTCTGAATCCTTCAATTTATTGCATAATTCAGGTAACAAATTATGCACGAATTTATCGACAAACAGTCTCTGTCCTCCTTCAGTGCTCATATCCTGACCACTATGATCTACGAAAGTCTCTTCGAACCTCGTGAAAAAGTCGGAGACACTTTCGTCTCTCTTCTGCTTGCATGCGGATAACTTGTCCCAATTAACACGCAATGCGGGCATCAGAGTCTTCATTAAGTCAATTATCCTACCCGGAAGATTAGCAATTAGGGGTTCAGGTTTGGCACCACCCGTTTGCTGACCATCCGCTGCAGTGATAGCTGCCCAATCACCACCTAAGGCAACTTGATGATCTTCCCTACGAATTTTAGCCCAGACTGGTTGCGGAACTACATTCCCAAATAACATATCAATGTCTGCTAAGTTCATTATACAAGCCTCAACTGTCTGTGTTAGTTCTTTGTAATATCCAGCAGGATTCTTACGCGGATCTGGTAAGGCCTGTTTCACTGCTAGCACTTCAGCTCGCTTCCACGGAATGTGTATCCACACTCTCTGGAATTGCGCTGGAGCGGCCGCAATACCAGCAACAGCATCAGCTTGCACAGCATCGCGCCAAATCGGAGGAACCTCCCTCATAGGATATTGGCGACTCAGCTTCGTCTTACCTTTCTCTAAATCTCTCAGTGAACGAAGAGATGGGTCATTCCTAAAACTTAAGATCAGTTCCATCGCTTCCTCTATATTTTCACCCACTATCATACCAGCAGCAAACTCTTTCTGAACCTTAATTAAGTCTTCTAAATTCGATTCAATATCATCTTCTTCCATCTCCTCACGTAACAACGAGCACATCTCATCAAAGACGTACCGTTGCGTTGGTTCCTTCCACTGCATAAATGTTTCTAGTACATCTCTCGTACTATATCTCCTACTCTTCGAAATCCATCTGAGAGCCGTGGAATCTAAAATTCCCCGTTCCTCAATGCTTGGATGCTGACTACGTCTCTGAACAGAGTCAGAAGTAGGAGTCTTAATTAAAGTTTTATAGAAAGGAGACAGCATGTTAGACACAGAATCAGTGATTCTTCGACGTACAGAAAGTGGAGTCAACACACTCGCAGACGTAGAAAACACAGTGGAAGTAGGAACAGATAGCGAGGCAGTAGGAGTATCGAGAAAAATAGTTTGTGAAGTAGTAGGTGTAAGCGAGACAGATACAGGTATAGAAGCCGGCAATCCAGGAGGAGGAGGAGGAGCCGTAGGAACAGTCACATTATTTACAGGAGGTACAGGAACTTGATTCTGAGGGGCAGGAGCAGGAATACCAGGTTGTCCAGCAACCGGCAATTGGACATTTGGTACAAGTGGAGCCGTAGCACCTTGTGCATACGGTGGAGGTGACCGTAACAGATAAGACAACAGAGGATCGTTTTCAGAATCCTCTAGTATCTTAACCGTTTTCGATGGCAAGACAGGGTAGCACTTGTCGATCGCTAAATTATGCTCTCTAATGGCCACCTCTATAGCCTTCTCGCACTCGCTATCTTGCAGCTGTTTAGTTGCTTGCTCTAGAGTCAACTCTTCTTTCTCTTTCTGTTCTTTCTTAAATTTCTTCATTTCTCTCTGTTTGGATTCTTTTCGCCAGTAACGGAAAGAATCAAACATTGCCGGCCGGGCTTTCTTCCTAAACAATTTCGCTTCTAAATTATCAAGAATCTCGGGTTCAAAACTACCATGCAGTGGCCAACTAAGGACACCGTCTTTCTTGGTGTAGCGGACCCACACCTCATTATAGGATATAGGACCCAAACCATGTTTACAATATAAGTCATATATGGGAGTCCCAATCGGAGGAACCAGACATGAGTCCTCCAACCGTGAGTCACTGTTGCAACCGAAGCACGACAACATACAATTTCTCCGACTTACCATTTTCAGTCTGGAACACAAAACAAACAAAACACAAAACAAATATGTGCACTTGAACCAAGAACTTTTAAGGCCTACCAAAACCAAACTAATGTATCGATACCCAAACTGAACCAAATAGATTATCGTGACCAGAATAACCAGTGATAATCTAAACCAAACCAAGGACCAAAAAAGGATTTTAACAACCCTCACGAAGTAACCAACTAGCAACCACTAAATACTTAACTGAGGCACTGAAGACGTCACCAAGGAGAAACCCGTCACGTTTCGCTGTACTAAGGGCTGCACCTCGGGTCCAAGACAGGGCGACGGTCAAGGCAACGGCCCACTGCAGCCGTCCTGAACGGGAACCCTCGTGGAAGAGAACTTCGGGCCACTTTTGCGATATGCCGGGATCGATGAAGTGGGGCGCCTCCCTCAGGAATCTTCACACAAAGCTTCTCGAACTCTTCAGGCTTTTGGACCGGTACCGAATGACGTCGCCCCACGTTGGGCGCCAATTGGAGTTCTGGACTTTTTGGTTCCGTCCAGAGGTGTCAGGGAACAACACCCAAAGACCCCGGAGTTCCACCTGCCTTGGTGCGCAAATGAACAGAAACACGGGCTTCTCGATGGTGGCGTCAAAGACCAAAGGTTTATTACTGCAGGGACACAGAAGTCACAGAAACTACGCATGGGCAGTGTCTAGGAGCCTGTTCAAATTGTACAAAGAGGGTTGCTCCTTATATACTGATTTTTGGCCTTCAGGCGAATTCTTCACATGTTAGTACTTTCCCAAAACCTTTGTGTCATAAACAATAAATATTTGGTGTACACAGGAACCGTTGATAAAATCTGATACAAAACATCTACGGAGAGGGGTTCCCACTAGTTCATCACAATCCCTTGTCAATATTGCATTCAAGAGCCGGACCGCCTCATCGTAAATTTCGTTACCTCCCCCTAATAAAGGCCCAGAAGGAAAGGAGCAGAGCCAGGTGCAGAAGATAGGAAAGCGGGATAAGAGATGTTTGTGGGTTGTAAATGGGCAAGGCTACCGGCTTCGGCCGCCTAATCATGATCGGGACAATGGACACGAGAACCAGTTCAGGTGGGCTGGCCTCGGGCAGAGGAGGCAGCCTTTGTCGAGTCATGTAGCTACAGCGTGATCTGTTTTAAGGTGCACGTGTCATGAAAGAGGTGAATCTCCGGCTAAGGCTACGTGTCCTTAATCGAAATGAAGTGATCAGAGGTTATTGCATATGTGAGGGCAAGAAACAAAAAATGGCGGCCATGATCTAAGATGGATGCCGTGGGTAGATCAGAAATGTGTTCATAACAGGAGTGCTCTTGCTCGTAGTATAGCGAAAACACCAGGATATGCTAAATGGATCATTTGCGGTTCGCTGATACTAATATTATGTATTTCCGACAATATTGAAAACACGGGTTCAAATCGTCACGGAACCTCACAACCAGGGTTCAAATCCCGGGTTCGGCACCAGGTGACTGATGGTGGCAGAGCAGAGGTAAGTTGGAGGTGGGCCTAAATGGCCAATTGGTAAGTAAAATGTGTCTGGGTGTTGTGTACGAGTGGAATCATGCCTAGTGAATGAGGGATTGCAGATTGGTTGGTAAGTAAAATAGGTGTGGCCTGAACAAAGACAGGTGAAAAAAAGGTAACAGGTGTTGTGTGCAGGAGGAGGAGGAGCCTAGTCAGAGTGGGTGGGGTCAGAGAGGAGGAGCCAGGTCAGAGAGGAAGGGTATAGGTGAAGCCTAGTCAGAGTGGGAGGGGTCAGAGAGGAGGAGTATAGGAGGAGCCAGGTCAGAGAGGAGGGGTATAGGTGAAGCTTAGTCAGAGTGGGTGGGGTTAGAGAGGAGGAGTATAGGAGGAGCTGGGTCAGAGAGGAGGGGTATAGGAGGAGCCTAGTCAGAGTGGGAGGGGTCAGAGAGGAGGAGCCTAGTCAGAGTGGGTGGGGTCAGAGAAGAGGAGCCAGGTCAGAGAGGAGGGGTATAGGTGAAGCCTAGTCAGAGTGGGTGGGGTTAGAGAGGAGGAGTATAGGAGGAGCTGGGTCAGAGAGGAGGGGTATAGGAGGAACCTAGTCAGAGTGGGAGGGGTCAGAGAGGAGGAGTATAGGAGGAGCCAGGTCAGAGAGGAGGGGTATAGGTGAAGCCTAGTCAGAGTGGGTGGGGTTAGAGAGGAGGAGTATAGGAGGAGCTGGGTCAGAGAGGAGGGGTATAGGAGGAGCCTAGTCAGAGTGGGAGGGGTCAGAGAGGAGGAGTATAGGAGGAGCCTAGTCAGAGTGGGTGGGGTCAGAGAGGAGGAGTATAGGAGGAGCTGGGTCAGAGAGGAGGGGTATAGGAGGAGCCTAGTCAGAGTGGGAGGGGTCAGAGAGGAGGAGTATAGGAGGAGCCAGGTCAGAGAGGAGGGGTATAGGTGAAGCCTAGTCAGAGTGGGTGGGGTTAGAGAGGAGGAGTATAGGAGGAGCTGGGTCAGAGAGGAGGGGTATAGGAGGAGCCTAGTCAGAGTGGGAGTGGTCATAGAGGAGGGGAATAGGAGGAGCCTAGTCAGAGTGGGAGGGGTCAGAGAGGAGGAGTATAGGCGGAGCCTGGGCAGAATGGGTGGGTGCAGAGGAAGGGGAGGAGGATCCTGACTTATTGTGGGGTACTGCAAATACTTTTTTACTGCACCCCCCTATACTCTCTGATTTCTGTTGGGAGGGGGCAGTCAATATTTGGGGGAGCAGTATTAAAAGGTGCTTAGGCGCAACGTGAAGGCGATGGGGTGCACACAATGGCTTGGCTTCCAGGTACTTTTTGGGGGGCTACCATTAGTTTTTATTGCTCTGATCCTCCCTCATGGGGTGTACCCCAAATGGTTAGGGGCCACGGGGGGGGCAAGAAGCTGTTTGACAGTTTCTATTAACAACAGGGGTCACCATACGATTCTGCTGCAGTTATGGTATTGAAAGGTAAAACAAGGAGCATTTGGCTGTATTTTTGCAGGTGGGGTGCCCCAAAATGTTACTGCCAGCAGCAGCAGCAGCCCCCTTCCTCGCCACCCTGCAGATTGGTATAGGTACCTTTAGGACATTTCTGTTGAAAACAGAGGCTATAGCGAATCGCGCTACAAAATCCGAGAGCACTAACACTTGCTAAATAAAGGTGGCATCGGAGCATACGAATGAGGCAGGGAGAGGCTACTGTTGCAATTGGTTTGGTGGGTCATAGTGAATAACCTCGGCATGCAAATAGGCAGAAGTGTGAGGATTGGCAGTGTCTGTAGAGAATTTTGGCATGCTCTTCAGTTGATGTTTTCCTCCTTGAACTACAGAGGAAAGGCCTGGCCTTACTGTTGGGCAAAACATGTATTTATGATTTTAATAAGTGTAGTCTGGATGTACTGAGAGGGCCTGTACAGTACGGTAAATGCCTGTATACCCCTGCAATGTGCATCCAACTGTCACTTGAGATTGAACAGCGAACGAAGCAGCTGGGTTACTGACTGAATGTAAATGGAAGGCACATAGGAAGGGTGTTTGTGGTCACTCAAATGATTGAAACCTGGTTGATGCACTACCAAAGCTGGGGTACCAGGGGGAAACATTTGAGGGGTATTGAGATGGTGGTGTCCAGAGGTCAAAATATGTTTCAGAGACACAGAGGTACTGCGGTCCTGGTCCCACATTGGGGGTAGACAAAAGTCCCTGCTAAAGATTTCTGTCCAACTGTTACCACATTTTGTGCAGCCTGGCTCCCTCTGTAACGATTCCCCAGTGTCTTTCGATCCTACAGATGACTGTAGCAAACTTCCCAAATTTTTTCTTGGCCTCATACTCCCAAAGGAGTGCCTGACATTTGCCAGCCTAACGATACTCACATTCTGGGAAAAACCTCACTAACTATGCATATTTATCTACCACACATGGCAAATCCTTACAATTGCAGAACATCATATCGCACTTGTCATCTTTGAGGTACTGTAAGTATTTGGATTTGAAGGAAATATTCATCCTTGCTTGCTCTCTCCCATCTGAAGTCTATGGTGCTGCTGTTCCTTTCTCACATGTCCCTTCAAAGAGACAAGTGACACACAGACTCAATCACTCAGCAAACATATATGCTTTGACGTTTTCATCTTGCTGTTTACCTTCCAAATATTCCCCCTGAACCACAAATAAAGGCCTGCCATTCCTCATCCCCTCAGTCAAAGCAGTCCTTCGCTCCTTAGGCCCTGCAAGACCACCATGAACAAGAATCATGTCAGCAAGCAGAAGAAAAGCCTCAGTGTGCTCTTTTGTTCATACTGCTGCCCTCTAGTAACACTTCATGGCAACTGCAGCATAAGAATGGGACTGAGAAGAGGGCTGTCCTATGCAAATAATATCCTCCCATGCATACTTTCTTCTGAGACGGTCGGCGGCTTGTGCCGTGATACCGCCTCCAACAAATGGTCTTCAACCAAATTTTAAAAAAGCCCACCTGCCTTAGACGAAGGATTTTGCCACTCGAAGGAAGCACATGGGGACATCACCCTCATTTAGCAGGGTCCTAAATTGCCTGCTCTCAGCCTGTATACAGAACAAGGGCGTTCGTGGGCGTTCGTGAGCGTTCCTCAAAGGAAGGAGGTGGGTGATTAATTCACAGTGCCAGGGCAGGCCCAGCCCAGCGCAGCGCAGCCCAGCCCAGCCCGGCACAGCGCACTGCTGTGGAGGTCCATTCCTTCACATCCTGCAGCAGGCATGATGCAGACCTACTAGAGCAAAGGCTTGACTCTGCCCTTGTCTGTCTCTTAAAGAAAACAATCTTTCTAGCTTCTTATTGCACCTGATAAATGGACTCTAGCTTGCCTCAAACTTGACCCATCATTTCATTAGCCAGAGCTCATACTTGACCTTTATTTCTATCCAAGCTCACTGGCACCAAACCCCTGATTTGAGCGAGTTACTCACACCAAAATGAAAAATCACCATCATCCAACCTATTTTACAATAAGTGTAGCACCTTCCTCGCATTCTTGTGCTCAGTTATAACCCCCAATACCACAATTGCACTCTGCAATTCACCAAACTTAAAGGAAAAAGAATGAAGACATTGATAAAGGAAGACAAGGCCTTGTCCCTATTGCACCTACTTGAGAAATAGGGAGGTTGGTAGAAGGTCATGAGGGAAAACATTTGAAATTTTGGGACACACATGCCAAAAAGAGTGTCCACTTTTCTCCTCTGTTACCAAGTAAAAAAAAATCTTAGCAAAAAAAAAAACATTCACTTTTTGAAAATTTCCACCTTGGGATACCTCTACAGCATTGGCAGGATTCGAACGCTGGCCTGTGAGGGCTGTCTGCACCAAAGGTACAAGACTTACCTTTGAGCTATAGCTCCTTAGTGGTCTAGAGGATTGCAGTAGTAACTATAAGCAACATACAGGCCTTGGTGTCCTTCCCGGCGGCTTCCATTGCACATGAGAAGGATGACCATGACATAAGGACAATTTGATAGGCTACATACATGGAAACCAGTGTGGTCCAGTGGGTAAGTGCCTGCCTTCCATACAGTCAACCAGGGTTCAAATCCCAGGTTTGGCACCAGGTGACTGATGGTGGCAGAGCAGAGGTAAGTTGGAGGTGGGCCTAAATGGCCAATTGGTAAGTGAAATGTGTCTGTGTGTTGTGTACGAGTGGAATCATGCCTAGTGAATGAGGGATTGCAGATTGGTTGGTAAGTAAAATAGGTGTGGCCTGAACAGAGAAAGGTAACAGGTGTTGTGTGCAGGAGGAGGAGGAGCCTAGGCAGAGTGGGTGGGGTCAGAGAGGAGGAGCCAGGTCAGAGAGGAGGGGTATAGGTGGAGCCTAGTCAGAGTGGGTGGGGTTAGAGAGGAGGAGTATAGGAGGAGCTGGGTCAGAGAGGAGGGGTATAGGAGGAGCCTAGTCAGAGTGGGAGGGGTCAGAGAGGAGGAGCATAGGAGGAGCCAGTTCGGAGGGGTGTAGGTGGAGCCTAGTCAGAGTGGGAGGGTTCAGAGAGCAGAGGAAGGGGAGGAGGATCCTGACTTATTGTGGGGTACTGCAAATACTTTTTTACTGCACCCCCCTATACTCTCTGATTTCTGTTGGGAGGGGGCAGTCAAAATTTGGGGGAGCAGTATTAAAAGGTGCTTAGGCGCAACGTGAAGGCGATGGGGTGCACACAATGGCTTGGCTTCCAGGTACTTTTTGGGGGGCTACCATTAGTTTTAATTGCTCTGATCCTCCCTCATGGGGTGTACCCCAAATGGTTCGGGGCCACGGGGGGGAAAGAAGCTGTTTGACAGTTTCTATTAACAACAGGGGTCACCATACGATTCTGCTGCAGTTATGGTATTCAAAGGTAAAACAAGGAGCATTTGGCTGTATTTTTGCAGGTGGAGTGCCCCAAAATGTTACTGCCAGCAGCAGCAGCAGCCCCCTTCCTCGCCACCCTGCAGATTGGTATAGGTACCTTTAGGACATTTCTGTTGAAAACAGAGGCTATAGCGAATCGCGCTACAAAATCCGAGAGCACTAACACTTGCTAAATGAAGGTGGCATCGGAGCATACGAATGAGGCAGGGAGAGGCTACTGTTGCAATTGGTTTGGTGGGTCATAGTGAATAACCTGGGAATGCAAATAGGCAGAAGTGTGAGGATTGGCAGTGTCTGTAGAGAATTTTGGCATGCTCTTCAGTTGATGTTTTCCTCCTTGAACTACAGAGGAAAGGCCTGGCCTTACTGTTGGGCAAAACATGTATTTATGATTTTAAGAAGTGTAGTCTGGATGTACTGAGAGGGCCTGTACAGTACGGTAAATGCCTGTATACCCCTGCAATGTGCATCCAACTGTCACTTGAGATTGAACAGCAAACGAAGCAGCTGGGTTACTGACTGAATGTAAATGGAAGGCACATAGGAAGGGTGTTTGTGGTCACTCAAATGATTGAAACCTGGTTGATGCACTACCAAAGCTGGGGTACCAGGGGGGAACATTTGAGGGGTATTGAGATGGTGGTGTCCAGAGGTCAAAATATGTTTCAGAGACACAGAGGTACTGCTGTCCTAGTCCCACATTGGGGGTAGACAAAAGTCCCTGCTAAAGATTTCTGTCCAACTGTTACCACATTTTGTGCAGCCTGGCTCCCTCTGTAACGATTCCCCAGTGTCTTTCGATCCTACAGATGACTGTAGCAAACTTCCCAAATTTTTTCTTGGCCTCATACTCCCAAAGGAGTGCCTGACATTTGCCAGCCTAACGATACTCACATTCTGGGAAAAACCTCACTAACTATGCATATTTATCTACCACACATGGCAAATCCTTACAATTGCAGAACATCATATCGCACTTGTCATCTTTGAGGTACTGTAAGTATTTGGATTTGAAGGAAATATTCATCCTTGCTTGCTCTCTCCCATCTGAAGTCTATGGTGCTGCTGTTCCTTTCTCACATGTCCCTTCAAAGAGACAAGTGACACACAGACTCAATCACTCAGCAAACATATATGCTTTGACGTTTTCATCTTGCTGTTTACCTTCCAAATATTCCCCCTGAACCACAAATAAAGGCCTGCCATTCCTCATCCCCTCAGTCAAAGCAGTCCTTCGCTCCTTAGGCCCTGCAAGACCACCATGAACAAGAATCATGTCAGCAAGCAGAAGAAAAGCCTCAGTGTGCTCTTTTGTTCATACTGCTGCCCTCTAGTAACACTTCCTGGCAACTGCAGCATAAGAATGGGACTGAGAAGAGGGCTGTCCTATGCAAATAATATCCTCCCATGCATACTTTCTTCTGAGACGGTCGGCGGCTTGTGCCGTGATACCGCCTCCAACAAATGGTCTTCAACCAAATTTTAAAAAAGCCCACCTGCCTTAGACGAAGGATTTTGCCACTCGAAGGAAGCACATGGGGACATCACCCTCATTTAGCAGGGTCCTAAATTGCCTGCTGTCAGCCTGTATACAGAACAAGGGCATTCGTGGGCGTTCGTGAGCGTTCCTCAAAGGAAGGAGGTGGGTGATTAATTCACAGTGCCAGGGCAGGCCCAGCCCAGCCCAGCGCAGCCCAGCCCAGCCCGGCACAGCGCACTGCTGTGGAGGTCCATTCCTTCACATCCTGCAGCAGGCATGATGCAGACCTACTAGAGCAAAGGCTTGACTCTGCCCTTGTCTGTCTCTTAAAGAAAACAATCTTTCTAGCTTCTTATTGCACCTGATAAATGGACTCTAGCTTGCCTCAAACTTGACCCATCATTTCATTAGCCAGAGCTCATACTTGACCTTTATTTCTATCCAAGCTCACTGGCACCAAACCCCTGATTTGAGCGAGTTACTCACACCAAAATGAAAAATCACCATCATCCAACCTATTTTACAATAAGTGTAGCACCTTCCTCGCATTCTTGTGCTCAGTTATAACCCCCAATACCACAATTGCACTCTGCAATTCACCAAACTTAAAGGAAAAAGAATGAAGACATTGATAAAGGAAGACAAGGCCTTGTCCCTATTGCACCTACTTGAGAAATAGGGAGGTTGGTAGAAGGTCATGAGGGAAAACATTTGAAATTTTGGGACACACATGCCAAAAAGAGTGTCCACTTTTCTCCTCTGTTACCAAGTAAAAAAAAATCTTAGCAAAAAAAAAAACATTCACTTTTTGAAAATTTCCACCTTGGGATACCTCTACAGCATTGGCAGGATTCGAACGCTGGCCTGTGAGGGCTGTCTGCACCAAAGGTACAAGACTAACCTTTGAGCTATAGCTCCTTAGTGGTCTAGAGGATTGCAGTAGTAACTATAAGCAACATACAGGCCTTGGTGTCCTTCCCGGCGGCTTCCATTGCACATGAAAAGGATGACCATGACATAAGGACAATTTGATAGGCTACATACATGGAAACCAGTGTGGTCCAGTGGGTAAGTGCCTGCCTTCCATACAGGCAACCAGGGTTCAAATCCCGGGTTTGGCACCAGGTGACTGATGGTGGCAGAGCAGAGGTAAGTTGGAGGTGGGCCTAAATGGCCAATTGGTAAGTAAAATGTGTCTGTGTGTTGTGTACGAGTGGAATCATGCCTAGTGAATGAGGGATTGCAGATTGGTTGGTAAGTAAAATAGGTGTGGCCTGAACAGAGAAAGGTAACAGGTGTTGTGTGCAGGAGGAGGAGGAGCCTAGGCAGAGTGGGTGGGGTCAGAGAGGAGGAGCCAGGTCAGAGAGGAGGGGTATAGGTGGAGCCTAGTCAGAGTGGGTGGGGTTAGAGAGGAGGAGTATAGGAGGAGCTGGGTCAGAGAGGAGGGGTATAGGAGGAGCCTAGTCAGAGTGGGAGGGGTCAGAGAGGAGGAGCATAGGAGGAGCCAGTTCGGAGGGGTGTAGGTGGAGCCTAGTCAGAGTGGGAGGGTTCAGAGAGCAGAGGAAGGGGAGGAGGATCCTGACTTATTGTGGGGTACTGCAAATACTTTTTTACTGCACCCCCCTATACTCTCTGATTTCTGTTGGGAGGGGGCAGTCAAAATTTGGGGGAGCAGTATTAAAAGGTGCTTAGGCGCAACGTGAAGGCGATGGGGTGCACACAATGGCTTGGCTTCCAGGTACTTTTTGGGGGGCTACCATTAGTTTTAATTGCTCTGATCCTCCCTCATGGGGTGTACCCCAAATGGTTAGGGGCCACGGGGGGGCAAGAAGCTGTTTGACAGTTTCTATTAACAACAGGGGTCACCATACGATTCTGCTGCAGTTATGGTATTCAAAGGTAAAACAAGGAGCATTTGGCTGTATTTTTGCAGGTGGGGTGCCCCAAAATGTTACTGCCAGCAGCAGCAGCAGCCCCCTTCCTCGCCACCCTGCAGATTGGTATAGGTACCTTTAGGACATTTCTGTTGAAAACAGAGGCTATAGCGAATCGCGCTACAAAATCCGAGAGCACTAACACTTGCTAAATAAAGGTGGCATCGGAGCATACGAATGAGGCAGGGAGAGGCTACTGTTGCAATTGATTTGGTGGGTCATAGTGAATAACCTGGGAATGCAAATAGGCAGAAGTGTGAGGATTGGCAGTGTCTGTAGAGAATTTTGGCATGCTCTTCAGTTGATGTTTTCCTCCTTGAACTACAGAGGAAAGGCCTGGCCTTACTGTTGGGCAAAACATGTATTTATGATTTTAAGAAGTGTAGTCTGGATGTACTGAGAGGGCCTGTACAGTACGGTAAATGCCTGTATACCCCTGCAATGTGCATCCAACTGTCACTTGAGATTGAACAGCAAACGAAGCAGCTGGGTTACTGACTGAATGTAAATGGAAGGCACATAGGAAGGGTGTTTGTGGTCACTCAAATGATTGAAACCTGGTTGATGCACTACCAAAGCTGGGGTACCAGGGGGGAACATTTGAGGGGTATTGAGATGGTGGTGTCCAGAGGTCAAAATATGTTTCAGAGACACAGAGGTACTGCGGTCCTGGTCCCACATTGGGGGTAGACAAAAGTCCCTGCTAAAGATTTCTGTCCAACTGTTACCACATTTTGTGCAGCCTGGCTCCCTCTGTAACGATTCCCCAGTGTCTTTCGATCCTACGGATGACTGTAGCAAACTTCCCAATTTTTTTCTTGGCCTCATACTCCCAAAGGAGTGCCTGACATTTGCCAGCCTAACGATACTCACATTCTGGGAAAAACCTCACTAACTATGCATATTTATCTACCACACATGGCAAATCCTTACAATTGCAGAACATCATATCGCACTTGTCATCTTTGAGGTACTGTAAGTATTTGGATTTGAGGGAAATATTCATCCTTGCTTGCTCTCTCCCATCTGAAGTCTATGGTGCTGCTGTTCCTTTCTCACATGTCCCTTCAAAGAGACAAGTGACACACAGACTCAATCACTCAGCAAACATATATGCTTTGACGTTTTCATCTTGCTGTTTACCTTCCAAATATTCCCCCTGAACCACAAATAAAGGCCTGCCATTCCTCATCCCCTCAGTCAAAGCAGTCCTTCGCTCCTTAGGCCCTGCAAGACCACCATGAACAAGAATCATGTCAGCAAGCAGAAGAAAAGCCTCAGTGTGCTCTTTTGTTCATACTGCTGCCCTCTAGTAACACTTCATGGCAACTGCAGCATAAGAATGGGACTGAGAAGAGGGCTGTCCTATGCAAATAATATCCTCCCATGCATACTTTCTTCTGAGACGGTCCGCGGCTTGTGCCGTGATACCGCCTCCAACAAATGGTCTTCAACCAAATTTTAAAAAAGCCCACCTGCCTTAGACGAAGGATTTTGCAACTCGAAGGAAGCACATGGGGACATCACCCTCATTTAGCAGGGTCCTAAATTGCCTGCTGTCAGCCTGTATACAGAACAAGGGCGTTCGTGGGCGTTCGTGAGCGTTCCTCAAAGGAAGGAGGTGGGTGATTAATTCACAGTGCCAGGGCAGGCCCAGCCCAGCCCAGCCCAGCGCAGCCCAGCACGGCACAGCGCACTGCTGTGGAGGTCCATTCCTTCACATCCTGCAGCAGGCATGATGCAGACCTACTAGAGCAAAGGCTTGACTCTGCCCTTGTCTGTCTCTTAAAGAAAACAATCTTTCTAGCTTCTTATTGCACCTGATAAATGGACTCTAGCTTGCCTCAAACTTGACCCATCATTTCATTAGCCAGAGCTCATACTTGACCTTTATTTCTATCCAAGCTCACTGGCACCAAACCCCTGATTTGAGCGAGTTACTCACACCAAAATGAAAAATCACCATCATCCAACCTATTTTACAATAAGTGTAGCACCTTCCTCGCATTCTTGTGCTCAGTTATAACCCCCAATACCACAATTGCACTCTGCAATTCACCAAACTTAAAGGAAAAAGAATGAAGACATTGATAAAGGAAGACAAGGCCTTGTCCCTATTGCACCTACTTGCTTGAGAAATAGGGAGGTTGGTAGAAGGTCATGAGGGAAAACATTTGAAATTTTGGGACACACATGCCAAAAAGAGTGTCCACTTTTCTCCTCTGTTACCAAGTAAAAAAAAATCTTAGCAAAAAAAAAACCATTCACTTTTTGAAAATTTCCACCTTGGGATACCTCTACTGCATTGGCAGGATTCGAACCCTGGCCTGTGAGGGCTGTCTGCACCAAAGGTACAAGACTTACCTTTGAGCTATAGCTCCTTAGTGGTCTAGAGGATTGCAGTAGTAACTATAAGCAACATAAAGGCCTTGGTGTCCTTCCCGGCGGCTTCCATTGCACATGAAAAGGATGACCATGACATAAGGACAATTTGATAGGCTACATACATGGAAACCAGTGTGGTCCAGTGGGTAAGTGCCTGCCTTCCATACAGGCAACCAGGGTTCAAATCCCGGGTTTGGCACCAGGTGACTGATGGTGGCAGAGCAGAGGTAAGTTGGAGGTGGGCCTAAATGGCCAATTGGTAAGTAAAATGTGTCTGTGTGTTGTGTACGAGTGGAATCATGCCTAGTGAATGAGGGATTGCAGATTGGTTGGTAAGTAAAATAGGTGTGGCCTGAACAGAGAAAGGTAACAGGTGTTGTGTGCAGGAGGAGGAGGAGCCTAGGCAGAGTGGGTGGGGTCAGAGAGGAGGAGCCAGGTCAGAGAGGAGGGGTATAGGTGGAGCCTAGTCAGCGTGGGTGGGGTTAGAGAGGAGGAGTATAGGAGGAGCTGGGTCAGAGAGGAGGGGTATAGGAGGAGCCTAGTCAGAGTGGGAGGGGTCAGAGAGGAGGAGCATAGGAGGAGCCAGTTCGGAGGGGTGTAGGTGGAGCCTCGTCAGAGTGGGAGGGTTCAGAGAGCAGAGGAAGGGGAGGAGGATCCTGACTTATTGTGGGGTACTGCAAATACTTTTTTACTGCACCCCCCTATACTCTCTGATTTCTGTTGGGAGGGGGCAGTCAAAATTTGGGGGAGCAGTATTAAAAGGTGCTTAGGCGCAACGTGAAGGCGATGGGGTGCACACAATGGCTTGGCTTCCAGGTACTTTTTGGGGGGCTACCATTAGTTTTAATTGCTCTGATCCTCCCTCATGGGGTGTACCCCAAATGGTTCGGGGCCACGGGGGGGCAAGAAGCTGTTTGACAGTTTCTATTAACAACAGGGGTCACCATACGATTCTGCTGCAGTTATGGTATTCAAAGGTAAAACAAGGAGCATTTGGCTGTATTTTTGCAGGTGGGGTGCCCCAAAATGTTACTGCCAGCAGCAGCAGCAGCCCCCTTCCTCGCTACCCTGCAGATTGGTATAGGTACCTTTAGGACATTTCTGTTGAAAACAGAGGCTATAGCGAATCGCGCTACAAAATCCGAGAGCACTAACACTTGCTAAATAAAGGTGGCATCGGAGCATACGAATGAGGCAGGGAGAGGCTACTGTTGCAATTGGTTTGGTGGGTCATAGTGAATAACCTGGGAATGCAAATAGGCAGAAGTGTGAGGATTGGCAGTGTCTGTAGAGAATTTTGGCATGCTCTTCAGTTGATGTTTTCCTCCTTGAACTACAGAGGAAAGGCCTGGCCTTACTGTTGGGCAAAACATGTATTTATGATTTTAAGAAGTGTAGTCTGGATGTACTGAGAGGGCCTGTACAGTACGGTAAATGCCTGTATACCCCTGCAATGTGCATCCAACTGTCACTTGAGATTGAACAGCAAACGAAGCAGCTGGGTTACTGACTGAATGTAAATGGAAGGCACATAGGAAGGGTGTTTGTGGTCACTCAAATGATTGAAACCTGGTTGATGCACTACCAAAGCTGGGGTACCAGGGGGGAACATTTGAGGGGTATTGAGATGGTGGTGTCCAGAGGTCAAAATATGTTTCAGAGACACAGAGGTACTGCGGTCCTGGTCCCACATTGGGGGTAGACAAAAGTCCCTGCTAAAGATTTCTGTCCAACTGTTACCACATTTTGTGCAGCCTGGCTCCCTCTGTAACGATTCCCCAGTGTCTTTCGATCCTACAGATGACTGTAGCAAACTTCCCAAATTTTTTCTTGGCCTCATACTCCCAAAGGAGTGCCTGACATTTGCCAGCCTAACGATACTCACATTCTGGGAAAAACCTCACTAACTATGCATATTTATCTACCACACATGGCAAATCCTTACAATTGCAGAACATCATATCGCACTTGTCATCTTTGAGGTACTGTAAGTATTTGGATTTGAAGGAAATATTCATCCTTGCTTGCTCTCTCCCATCTGAAGTCTATGGTGCTGCTGTTCCTTTCTCACATGTCCCTTCAAAGAGACAAGTGACACACAGACTCAATCACTCAGCAAACATATATGCTTTGACGTTTTCATCTTGCTGTTTACCTTCCAAATATTCCCCCTGAACCACAAATAAAGGCCTGCCATTCCTCATCCCCTCAGTCAAAGCAGTCCTTCGCTCCTTAGGCCCTGCAAGACCACCATGAACAAGAATCATGTCAGCAAGCAGAAGAAAAGCCTCAGTGTGCTCTTTTGTTCATACTGCTGCCCTCTAGTAACACTTCATGGCAACTGCAGCATAAGAATGGGACTGAGAAGAGGGCTGTCCTATGCAAATAATATCCTCCCATGCATACTTTCTTCTGAGACGGTCGGCGGCTTGTGCCGTGATACCGCCTCCAACAAATGGTCTTCAACCAAATTTTAAAAAAGCCCACCTGCCTTAGACGAAGGATTTTGCCACTCGAAGGAAGCACATGGGGACATCACCCTCATTTAGCAGGGTCCTAAATTGCCTGCTGTCAGCCTGTATACAGAACAAGGGTGTTCGTGGGCGTTCGTGAGCGTTCCTCAAAGGAAGGAGGTGGGTGATTAATTCACAGTGCCAGGGCAGGCCCAGCCCAGCCCAGCCCAGCCCAGCCCAGCCCAGCCCAGGCCAGCCCAGCGCAGCCCAGCCCGGCACAGCGCACTGCTGTGGAGGTCCATTCCTTCACATCCTGCAGCAGGCATGATGCAGACCTACTAGAGCAAAGGCTTGACTCTGCCCTTGTCTGTCTCTTAAAGAAAACAATCTTTCTAGCTTCTTATTGCACCTGATAAATGGACTCTAGCTTGCCTCAAACTTGACCCATCATTTCATTAGCCAGAGCTCATACTTGACCTTTATTTCTATCCAAGCTCACTGGCACCAAACCCCTGATTTGAGCGAGTTACTCACACCAAAATGAAAAATCACCATCATCCAACCTATTTTACAATAAGTGTAGCACCTTCCTCGCATTCTTGTGCTCAGTTAAAACCCCCAATACCACAATTGCACTCTGCAATTCACCAAACTTAAAGGAAAAAGAATGAAGACATTGATAAAGGAAGACAAGGCCTTGTCCCTATTGCACCTACTTGAGAAATAGGGAGGTTGGTAGAAGGTCATGAGGGAAAACATTTGAAATTTTGGGACACACATGCCAAAAAGAGTGTCCACTTTTCTCCTCTGTTACCAAGTAAAAAAAAATCTTAGCAAAAAAATAAATAAATTCACTTTTTGAAAATTTCCACCTTGGGATACCTCTACAGCATTGGCAGGATTCGAACCCTGGCCTGTGAGGGCTGTCTGCACCAAAGGTACAAGACTTACCTTTGAGCTATAGCTCCTTAGTGGTCTAGAGGATTGCAGTAGTAATTATAAGCAACATACAGGCCTTGGTGTCCTTCCCGGCGGCTTCCATTGCACATGAAAAGGATGACCATGACATAAGGACAATTTGATAGGGTACATACATGGAAACCAGTGTGGTCCAGTGGGTAAGTGCCTGCCTTCCATGCAGACAACCAGGGTTCAAATCCCGGGTTCGGCACCAGGTGACTGATGGTGGCAGAGCAGAGGTAAGTTGGAGGTTGGCCTAAATGGCCAATTGGTAAGTAAAATGTGTCTGTGTGTTGTGTACGAGTGGAATCATGCCTAGTGAATGAGGGAGTGCAGATTGGTTGGTAAGTAAAATAGGTGTGGCCTGAACAGAGAAAGGTAACAGGTGTTGTGTGCAGGAGGAGGAGGAGCCTAGGCAGAGTGGGTGGGGTCAGAGAGGAGGAGCCAGGTCAGAGAGGAGGGGTATAGGTGGAGCCTAGTCAGAGTGGGAGGGGTCAGAGAGGAGGAGCATAGGAGGAGCCAGTTCGGAGGGGTGTAGGTGGAGCCTAGTCAGAGTGGGAGGGTTCAGAGAGCAGAGGAAGGGGAGGAGGATCCTGACTTATTGTGGGGTACTGCAAATACTTTTTTACTGCACCCCCCTATACTCTCTGATTTCTGTTGGGAGGGGGCAGTCAAAATTTGGGGGAGCAGTATTAAAAGGTGCTTAGGCGCAACGTGAAGGCGATGGGGTGCACACAATGGCTTGGCTTCCAGGTACTTTTTGGGGGGCTACCATTAGTTTTAATTGCTCTGATCCTCCCTCATGGGGTGTACCCCAAATGGTTCGGGGCCACGGGGGGGCAAGAAGCTGTTTGACAGTTTCTATTAACAACAGGGGTCACCATACGATTCTGCTGCAGTTATGGTATTCAAAGGTAAAACAAGGAGCATTTGGCTGTATTTTTGCAGGTGGGGTGCCCCAAAATGTTACTGCCAGCAGCAGCAGCAGCCCCCTTCCTCGCCACCCTGCAGATTGGTATAGGTACCTTTAGGACATTTCTGTTGAAAACAGAGGCTATAGCGAATCGCGCTACAAAATCCGAGAGCACTAACACTTGCTAAATAAAGGTGGCATCGGAGCATACGAATGAGGCAGGGAGAGGCTACTGTTGCAATTGGTTTGGTGGGTCATAGTGAATAACCTGGGAATGCAAATAGGCAGAAGTGTGAGGATTGGCAGTGTCTGTAGAGAATTTTGGCATGCTCTTCGGTTGATGTTTTCCTCCTTGAACTACAGAGGAAAGGCCTGGCCTTACTGTTGGGCAAAACATGTATTTATGATTTTAAGAAGTGTAGTCTGGATGTACTGAGAGGGCCTGTACAGTACGGTAAATGCCTGTATACCCCTGCAATGTGCATCCAACTGTCACTTGAGATTGAACAGCAAACGAAGCAGCTGGGTTACTGACTGAATGTAAATGGAAGGCACATAGGAAGGGTGTTTGTGGTCACTCAAATGATTGAAACCTGGTTGATGCACTACCAAAGCTGGGGTACCAGGGGGAACATTTGAGGGGTATTGAGATGGTGGTGTCCAGAGGTCAAAATATGTTTCAGAGACACAGAGGTACTGCGGTCCTGGTCCCACATTGAGGGTAGACAAAAGTCCCTGCTAAAGATTTCTGTCCAACTGTTACCACATTTTGTGCAGCCTGGCTCCCTCTGTAACGATTCCCCAGTGTCTTTCGATCCTACAGATGACTGTAGCAAACTTCCCAAATTTTTTCTTGGCCTCATACTCCCAAAGGAGTGCCTGACATTTGCCAGCCTAACGATACTCACATTCTGGGAAAAACCTCACTAACTATGCATATTTATCTACCACACATGGCAAATCCTTACAATTGCAGAACATCATATCGCACTTGTCATCTTTGAGGTACTGTAAGTATTTGGATTTGAAGGAAATATTCATCCTTGCTTGCTCTCTCCCATCTGAAGTCTATGGTGCTGCTGTTCCTTTCCCACATGTCCCTTCAAAGAGACAAGTGACACACAGACTCAATCACTCAGCAAACATATATGCTTTGACGTTTTCATCTTGCTGTTTACCTTCCAAATATTCCCCCTGAACCACAAATAAAGGCCTGCCATTCCTCATCCCCTCAGTCAAAGCAGTCCTTCGCTCCTTAGGCCCTGCAAGACCACCATGAACAAGAATCATGTCAGCAAGCAGAAGAAAAGCCTCAGTGTGCTCTTTTGTTCATACTGCTGCCCTCTAGTAACACTTCATGGCAACTGCAGCATAAGAATGGGACTGAGAAGAGGGCTGTCCTATGCAAATAATATCCTCCCATGCATACTTTCTTCTGAGACGGTCGGCGGCTTGTGCCGTGATACCGCCTCCAACAAATGGTCTTCAACCAAATTTTAAAAAAGCCCACCTGCCTTAGACGAAGGATTTTGCCACTCGAAGGAAGCACATGGGGACATCACCCTCATTTAGCAGGGTCCTAAATTGCCTGCTGTCAGCCTGTATACAGAACAAGGGCGTTCGTGGGCGTTCGTGAGCGTTCCTCAAAGGAAGGAGGTGGGTGATTAATTCACAGTGCCAGGGCAGGCCCAGCCCAGCCCAGCCCAGCGCAGCCCAGCCCGGCACAGCGCACTGCTGTGGAGGTCCATTCCTTCACATCCTGCAGCAGGCATGATGCAGACCTACTAGAGCAAAGGCTTGACTCTGCCCTTGTCTGTCTCTTAAAGAAAACAATCTTTCTAGCTTCTTATTGCACCTGATAAATGGACTCTAGCTTGCCTCAAACTTGACCCATCATTTCATTAGCCCGAGCTCATACTTGACCTTTATTTCTATCCAAGCTCACTGGCACCAAACCCCTGATTTGAGCGAGTTACTCACACCAAAATGAAAAATCACCATCATCCAACCTATTTTACAATAAGTGTAGCACCTTCCTCGCATTCTTGTGCTCAGTTATAACCCCCAATACCACAATTGCACTCTGCAATTCACCAAACTTAAAGGAAAAAGAATGAAGACATTGATAAAGGAAGACAAGGCCTTGTCCCTATTGCACCTACTTGAGAAATAGGGAGGTTGGTAGAAGGTCATGAGGGAAAACATTTGAAATTTTGGGACACACATGCCAAAAAGAGTGTCCACTTTTCTCCTCTGTTACCAAGTAAAAAAAAATCTTAGCAAAAAAAAAAAACATTCACTTTTTGAAAATTTCCACCTTGGGATACCTCTACAGCATTGGCAGGATTCGAACCCTGGCCTGTGAGGGCTGTCTGCACCAAAGGTACAAGACTTACCTTTGAGCTATAGCTCCTTAGTGGTCTAGAGGATTGCAGTAGTAACTATAAGCAACATACAGGCCTTGGTGTCCTTCCCGGCGGCTTCCATTGCACATGAAAAGGATGACCATGACATAAGGACAATTTGATAGGGTACATCCATGGAAACCAGTGTGGTCCAGTGGGTAAGTGCCTGCCTTCCATACAGGCATCCAGGGTTCAAATCCCGGGTTTGGCACCAGGTGACTGATGGTGGCAGAGCAGAGGTAAGTTGGAGGTGGGCCTAAATGGCCAATTGGTAAGTAAAATGTGTCTGTGTGTTGTGTACGAGTGGAATCATGCCTAGTGAATGAGGGATTGCAGATTGGTTGGTAAGTAAAATAGGTGTGGCCTGAACAGAGAAAGGTAACAGGTGTTGTGTGCAGGAGGAGGAGGAGCCTAGGCAGAGTGGGTGGGGTCAGAGAGGAGGAGCCAGGTCAGAGAGGAGGGGTATAGGTGGAGCCTAGTCAGCGTGGGTGGGGTTAGAGAGGAGGAGTATAGGAGGAGCTGGGTCAGAGAGGAGGGGTATAGGAGGAGCCTAGTCAGAGTGGGAGGGGTCAGAGAGGAGGAGCATAGGAGGAGCCAGTTCGGAGGGGTGTAGGTGGAGCCTAGTCAGAGTGGGAGGGTTCAGAGAGCAGAGGAAGGGGAGGAGGATCCTGACTTATTGTGGGGTACTGCAAATACTTTTTTACTGCACCCCCCTATACTCTCTGATTTCTGTTGGGAGGGGGCAGTCAAAATTTGGGGGAGCAGTATTAAAAGGTGCTTAGGCGCAACGTGAAGGCGATGGGGTGCACACAATGGCTTGGCTTCCAGGTACTTTTTGGGGGGCTACCATTAGTTTTAATTGCTCTGATCCTCCCTCATGGGGTGTACCCCAAATGGTTCGGGCCACGGGGGGGCAAGAAGCTGTTTGACAGTTTCTATTAACAACAGGGGTCACCATACGATTCTGCTGCAGTTATGGTATTCAAAGGTAAAACAAGGAGCATTTGGCTGTATTTTTGCAGGTGGGGTGCCCCAAAATGTTACTGCCAGCAGCAGCAGCAGCCCCCTTCCTCGCCACCCTGCAGATTGGTATAGGTACCTTTAGGACATTTCTGTTGAAAACAGAGGCTATAGCGAATCGCGCTACAAAATCCGAGAGCACTAACACTTGCTAAATAAAGGTGGCATCGGAGCATACGAATGAGGCAGGGAGAGGCTACTGTTGCAATTGGTTTGGTGGGTCATAGTGAATAACCTGGGAATGCAAATAGGCAGAAGTGTGAGGATTGGCAGTGTCTGTAGAGAATTTTGGCATGCTCTTCAGTTGATGTTTTCCTCCTTGAACTACAGAGGAAAGGCCTGGCCTTACTGTTGGGCAAAACATGTATTTATGATTTTAAGAAGTGTAGTCTGGATGTACTGAGAGGGCCTGTACAGTACGGTAAATGCCTGTATACCCCTGCAATGTGCATCCAACTGTCACTTGAGATTGAACAGCAAACGAAGCAGCTGGGTTACTGACTGAATGTAAATGGAAGGCACATAGGAAGGGTGTTTGTGGTCACTCAAATGATTGAAACCTGGTTGATGCACTACCAAAGCTGGGGTACCAGGGGGGAACATTTGAGGGGTATTGAGATGGTGGTGTCCAGAGGTCAAAATATGTTTCAGAGACACAGAGGTACTGCGGTCCTGGTCCCACATTGGGGGTAGACAAAAGTCCCTGCTAAAGATTTCTGTCCAACTGTTACCACATTTTGTGCAGCCTGGCTCCCTCTGTAACGATTCCCCAGTGTCTTTCGATCCTACGGATGACTGTAGCAAACTTCCCAATTTTTTTCTTGGCCTCATACTCCCAAAGGAGTGCCTGACATTTGCCAGCCTAACGATACTCACATTCTGGGAAAAACCTCACTAACTATGCATATTTATCTACCACACATGGCAAATCCTTACAATTGCAGAACATCATATCGCACTTGTCATCTTTGAGGTACTGTAAGTATTTGGATTTGAGGGAAATATTCATCCTTGCTTGCTCTCTCCCATCTGAAGTCTATGGTGCTGCTGTTCCTTTCTCACATGTCCCTTCAAAGAGACAAGTGACACACAGACTCAATCACTCAGCAAACATATATGCTTTGACGTTTTCATCTTGCTGTTTACCTTCCAAATATTCCCCCTGAACCACAAATAAAGGCCTGCCATTCCTCATCCCCTCAGTCAAAGCAGTCCTTCGCTCCTTAGGCCCTGCAAGACCACCATGAACAAGAATCATGTCAGCAAGCAGAAGAAAAGCCTCAGTGTGCTCTTTTGTTCATACTGCTGCCCTCTAGTAACACTTCATGGCAACTGCAGCATAAGAATGGGACTGAGAAGAGGGCTGTCCTATGCAAATAATATCCTCCCATGCATACTTTCTTCTGAGACGGTCGGCGGCTTGTGCCGTGATACCGCCTCCAACAAATGGTCTTCAACCAAATTTTAAAAAAGCCCACCTGCCTTAGACGAAGGATTTTGCCACTCGAAGGAAGCACATGGGGACATCACCCTCATTTAGCAGGGTCCTAAATTGCCTGCTGTCAGCCTGTATACAGAACAAGGGTGTTCGTGGGCGTTCGTGAGCGTTCCTCAAAGGAAGGAGGTGGGTGATTAATTCACAGTGCCAGGGCAGGCCCAGCCCAGCCCAGCCCAGGCCAGCCCAGCGCAGCCCAGCCCGGCACAGCGCACTGCTGTGGAGGTCCATTCCTTCACATCCTGCAGCAGGCATGATGCAGACCTACTAGAGCAAAGGCTTGACTCTGCCCTTGTCTGTCTCTTAAAGAAAACAATCTTTCTAGCTTCTTATTGCACCTGATAAATGGACTCTAGCTTGCCTCAAACTTGACCCATCATTTCATTAGCCAGAGCTCATACTTGACCTTTATTTCTATCCAAGCTCACTGGCACCAAACCCCTGATTTGAGCGAGTTACTCACACCAAAATGAAAAATCACCATCATCCAACCTATTTTACAATAAGTGTAGCACCTTCCTCGCATTCTTGTGCTCAGTTAAAACCCCCAATACCACAATTGCACTCTGCAATTCACCAAACTTAAAGGAAAAAGAATGAAGACATTGATAAAGGAAGACAAGGCCTTGTCCCTATTGCACCTACTTGAGAAATAGGGAGGTTGGTAGAAGGTCATGAGGGAAAACATTTGAAATTTTGGGACACACATGCCAAAAAGAGTGTCCACTTTTCTCCTCTGTTACCAAGTAAAAAAAAATCTTAGCAAAAAAATAAATAAATTCACTTTTTGAAAATTTCCACCTTGGGATACCTCTACAGCATTGGCAGGATTCGAACCCTGGCCTGTGAGGGCTGTCTGCACCAAAGGTACAAGACTTACCTTTGAGCTATAGCTCCTTAGTGGTCTAGAGGATTGCAGTAGTAATTATAAGCAACATACAGGCCTTGGTGTCCTTCCCGGCGGCTTCCATTGCACATGAAAAGGATGACCATGACATAAGGACAATTTGATAGGGTACATACATGGAAACCAGTGTGGTCCAGTGGGTAAGTGCCTGCCTTCCATGCAGACAACCAGGGTTCAAATCCCGGGTTCGGCACCAGGTGACTGATGGTGGCAGAGCAGAGGTAAGTTGGAGGTTGGCCTAAATGGCCAATTGGTAAGTAAAATGTGTCTGTGTGTTGTGTACGAGTGGAATCATGCCTAGTGAATGAGGGAGTGCAGATTGGTTGGTAAGTAAAATAGGTGTGGCCTGAACAGAGAAAGGTAACAGGTGTTGTGTGCAGGAGGAGGAGGAGCCTAGGCAGAGTGGGTGGGGTCAGAGAGGAGGAGCCAGGTCAGAGAGGAGGGGTATAGGTGGAGCCTAGTCAGAGTGGGTGGGGTTAGAGAGGAGGAGTATAGGAGGAGCCTAGTCAGAGTGGGAGGGGTCAGAGAGGAGGAGCATAGGAGGAGCCAGTTCGGAGGGGTGTAGGTGGAGCCTAGTCAGAGTGGGAGGGTTCAGAGAGCAGAGGAAGGGGAGGAGGATCCTGACTTATTGTGGGGTACTGCAAATACTTTTTTACTGCACCCCCCTATACTCTCTGATTTCTGTTGGGAGGGGGCAGTCAAAATTTGGGGGAGCAGTATTAAAAGGTGCTTAGGCGCAACGTGAAGGCGATGGGGTGCACACAATGGCTTGGCTTCCAGGTACTTTTTGGGGGGCTACCATTAGTTTTAATTGCTCTGATCCTCCCTCATGGGGTGTACCCCAAATGGTTCGGGGCCACGGGGGGGCAAGAAGCTGTTTGACAGTTTCTATTAACAACAGGGGTCACCATACGATTCTGCTGCAGTTATGGTATTCAAAGGTAAAACAAGGAGCATTTGGCTGTATTTTTGCAGGTGGGGTGCCCCAAAATGTTACTGCCAGCAGCAGCAGCAGCCCCCTTCCTCGCCACCCTGCAGATTGGTATAGGTACCTTTAGGACATTTCTGTTGAAAACAGAGGCTATAGCGAATCGCGCTACAAAATCCGAGAGCACTAACACTTGCTAAATAAAGGTGGCATCGGAGCATACGAATGAGGCAGGGAGAGGCTACTGTTGCAATTGGTTTGGTGGGTCATAGTGAATAACCTGGGAATGCAAATAGGCAGAAGTGTGAGGATTGGCAGTGTCTGTAGAGAATTTTGGCATGCTCTTCGGTTGATGTTTTCCTCCTTGAACTACAGAGGAAAGGCCTGGCCTTACTGTTGGGCAAAACATGTATTTATGATTTTAAGAAGTGTAGTCTGGATGTACTGAGAGGGCCTGTACAGTACGGTAAATGCCTGTATACCCCTGCAATGTGCATCCAACTGTCACTTGAGATTGAACAGCAAACGAAGCAGCTGGGTTACTGACTGAATGTAAATGGAAGGCACATAGGAAGGGTGTTTGTGGTCACTCAAATGATTGAAACCTGGTTGATGCACTACCAAAGCTGGGGTACCAGGGGGAACATTTGAGGGGTATTGAGATGGTGGTGTCCAGAGGTCAAAATATGTTTCAGAGACACAGAGGTACTGCGGTCCTGGTCCCACATTGAGGGTAGACAAAAGTCCCTGCTAAAGATTTCTGTCCAACTGTTACCACATTTTGTGCAGCCTGGCTCCCTCTGTAACGATTCCCCAGTGTCTTTCGATCCTACAGATGACTGTAGCAAACTTCCCAAATTTTTTCTTGGCCTCATACTCCCAAAGGAGTGCCTGACATTTGCCAGCCTAACGATACTCACATTCTGGGAAAAACCTCACTAACTATGCATATTTATCTACCACACATGGCAAATCCTTACAATTGCAGAACATCATATCGCACTTGTCATCTTTGAGGTACTGTAAGTATTTGGATTTGAAGGAAATATTCATCCTTGCTTGCTCTCTCCCATCTGAAGTCTATGGTGCTGCTGTTCCTTTCCCACATGTCCCTTCAAAGAGACAAGTGACACACAGACTCAATCACTCAGCAAACATATATGCTTTGACGTTTTCATCTTGCTGTTTACCTTCCAAATATTCCCCCTGAACCACAAATAAAGGCCTGCCATTCCTCATCCCCTCAGTCAAAGCAGTCCTTCGCTCCTTAGGCCCTGCAAGACCACCATGAACAAGAATCATGTCAGCAAGCAGAAGAAAAGCCTCAGTGTGCTCTTTTGTTCATACTGCTGCCCTCTAGTAACACTTCATGGCAACTGCAGCATAAGAATGGGACTGAGAAGAGGGCTGTCCTATGCAAATAATATCCTCCCATGCATACTTTCTTCTGAGACGGTCGGCGGCTTGTGCCGTGATACCGCCTCCAACAAATGGACTTCAACCAAATTTTAAAAAAGCCCACCTGCCTTAGACGAAGGATTTTGCCACTCGAAGGAAGCACATGGGGACATCACCCTCATTTAGCAGGGTCCTAAATTGCCTGCTGTCAGCCTGTATACAGAACAAGGGCGTTCGTGGGCGTTCGTGAGCGTTCCTCAAAGGAAGGAGGTGGGTGATTAATTCACAGTGCCAGGGCAGGCCCAGCCCAGCCCAGCCCAGCGCAGCCCAGCCCGGCACAGCGCACTGCTGTGGAGGTCCATTCCTTCACATCCTGCAGCAGGCATGATGCAGACCTACTAGAGCAAAGGCTTGACTCTGCCCTTGTCTGTCTCTTAAAGAAAACAATCTTTCTAGCTTCTTATTGCACCTGATAAATGGACTCTAGCTTGCCTCAAACTTGACCCATCATTTCATTAGCCCGAGCTCATACTTGACCTTTATTTCTATCCAAGCTCACTGGCACCAAACCCCTGATTTGAGCGAGTTACTCACACCAAAATGAAAAATCACCATCATCCAACCTATTTTACAATAAGTGTAGCACCTTCCTCGCATTCTTGTGCTCAGTTATAACCCCCAATACCACAATTGCACTCTGCAATTCACCAAACTTAAAGGAAAAAGAATGAAGACATTGATAAAGGAAGACAAGGCCTTGTCCCTATTGCACCTACTTGAGAAATAGGGAGGTTGGTAGAAGGTCATGAGGGAAAACATTTGAAATTTTGGGACACACATGCCAAAAAGAGTGTCCACTTTTCTCCTCTGTTACCAAGTAAAAAAAAATCTTAGCAAAAAAAAAAAACATTCACTTTTTGAAAATTTCCACCTTGGGATACCTCTACAGCATTGGCAGGATTCGAACCCTGGCCTGTGAGGGCTGTCTGCACCAAAGGTACAAGACTTACCTTTGAGCTATAGCTCCTTAGTGGTCTAGAGGATTGCAGTAGTAACTATAAGCAACATACAGGCCTTGGTGTCCTTCCCGGCGGCTTCCATTGCACATGAAAAGGATGACCATGACATAAGGACAATTTGATAGGGTACATCCATGGAAACCAGTGTGGTCCAGTGGGTAAGTGCCTGCCTTCCATACAGGCATCCAGGGTTCAAATCCCGGGTTTGGCACCAGGTGACTGATGGTGGCAGAGCAGAGGTAAGTTGGAGGTGGGCCTAAATGGCCAATTGGTAAGTAAAATGTGTCTGTGTGTTGTGTACGAGTGGAATCATGCCTAGTGAATGAGGGATTGCAGATTGGTTGGTAAGTAAAATAGGTGTGGCCTGAACAGAGAAAGGTAACAGGTGTTGTGTGCAGGAGGAGGAGGAGCCTAGGCAGAGTGGGTGGGGTCAGAGAGGAGGAGCCAGGTCAGAGAGGAGGGGTATAGGTGGAGCCTAGTCAGCGTGGGTGGGGTTAGAGAGGAGGAGTATAGGAGGAGCTGGGTCAGAGAGGAGGGGTATAGGAGGAGCCTAGTCAGAGTGGGAGGGGTCAGAGAGGAGGAGCATAGGAGGAGCCAGTTCGGAGGGGTGTAGGTGGAGCCTAGTCAGAGTGGGAGGGTTCAGAGAGCAGAGGAAGGGGAGGAGGATCCTGACTTATTGTGGGGTACTGCAAATACTTTTTTACTGCACCCCCCTATACTCTCTGATTTCTGTTGGGAGGGGGCAGTCAAAATTTGGGGGAGCAGTATTAAAAGGTGCTTAGGCGCAACGTGAAGGCGATGGGGTGCACACAATGGCTTGGCTTCCAGGTACTTTTTGGGGGGCTACCATTAGTTTTAATTGCTCTGATCCTCCCTCATGGGGTGTACCCCAAATGGTTCGGGCCACGGGGGGGCAAGAAGCTGTTTGACAGTTTCTATTAACAACAGGGGTCACCATACGATTCTGCTGCAGTTATGGTATTCAAAGGTAAAACAAGGAGCATTTGGCTGTATTTTTGCAGGTGGGGTGCCCCAAAATGTTACTGCCAGCAGCAGCAGCAGCCCCCTTCCTCGCTACCCTGCAGATTGGTATAGGTACCTTTAGGACATTTCTGTTGAAAACAGAGGCTATAGCGAATCGCGCTACAAAATCCGAGAGCACTAACACTTGCTAAATAAAGGTGGCATCGGAGCATACGAATGAGGCAGGGAGAGGCTACTGTTGCAATTGGTTTGGTGGGTCATAGTGAATAACCTGGGAATGCAAATAGGCAGAAGTGTGAGGATTGGCAGTGTCTGTAGAGAATTTTGGCATGCTCTTCAGTTGATGTTTTCCTCCTTGAACTACAGAGGAAAGGCCTGGCCTTACTGTTGGGCAAAACATGTATTTATGATTTTAAGAAGTGTAGTCTGGATGTACTGAGAGGGCCTGTACAGTACGGTAAATGCCTGTATACCCCTGCAATGTGCATCCAACTGTCACTTGAGATTGAACAGCAAACGAAGCAGCTGGGTTACTGACTGAATGTAAATGGAAGGCACATAGGAAGGGTGTTTGTGGTCACTCAAATGATTGAAACCTGGTTGATGCACTACCAAAGCTGGGGTACCAGGGGGGAACATTTGAGGGATATTGAGATGGTGGTGTCCAGAGGTCAAAATATGTTTCAGAGACACAGAGGTACTGCGGTCCTGGTCCCACATTGGGGGTAGACAAAAGTCCCTGCTAAAGATTTCTGTCCAACTGTTACCACATTTTGTGCAGCCTGGCTCCCTCTGTAACGATTCCCCAGTGTCTTTCGATCCTACAGATGACTGTAGCAAACTTCCCAAATTTTTTCTTGGCCTCATACTCCCAAAGGAGTGCCTGACATTTGCCAGCCTAACGATACTCACATTCTGGGAAAAACCTCACTAACTATGCATATTTATCTACCACACATGGCAAATCCTTACAATTGCAGAACATCATATCGCACTTGTCATCTTTGAGGTACTGTAAGTATTTGGATTTGAAGGAAATATTCATCCTTGCTTGCTCTCTCCCATCTGAAGTCTATGGTGCTGCTGTTCCTTTCTCACATGTCCCTTCAAAGAGACAAGTGACACACAGACTCAATCACTCAGCAAACATATATGCTTTGACGTTTTCATCTTGCTGTTTACCTTCCAAATATTCCCCCTGAACCACAAATAAAGGCCTGCCATTCCTCATCCCCTCAGTCAAAGCAGTCCTTCGCTCCTTAGGCCCTGCAAGACCACCATGAACAAGAATCATGTCAGCAAGCAGAAGAAAAGCCTCAGTGTGCTCTTTTGTTCATACTGCTGCCCTCTAGTAACACTTCATGGCAACTGCAGCATAAGAATGGGACTGAGAAGAGGGCTGTCCTATGCAAATAATATCCTCCCATGCATACTTTCTTCTGAGACGGTCGGCGGCTTGTGCCGTGATACCGCCTCCAACAAATGGTCTTCAACCAAATTTTAAAAAAGCCCACCTGCCTTAGACGAAGGATTTTGCAACTCGAAGGAAGCACATGGGGACATCACCCTCATTTAGCAGGGTCCTAAATTGCCTGCTGTCAGCCTGTATACAGAACAAGGGCGTTCGTGGGCGTTCGTGAGCGTTCCTCAAAGGAAGGAGGTGGGTGATTAATTCACAGTGCCAGGGCAGGCCCAGCCCAGCCCAGCCCAGCCCAGCCCAGCCCAGGCCAGCCCAGCGCAGCCCAGCCCGGCACAGCGCACTGCTGTGGAGGTCCATTCCTTCACATCCTGCAGCAGGCATGATGCAGACCTACTAGAGCAAAGGCTTGACTCTGCCCTTGTCTGTCTCTTAAAGAAAACAATCTTTCTAGCTTCTTATTGCACCTGATAAATGGACTCTAGCTTGCCTCAAACTTGACCCATCATTTCATTAGCCAGAGCTCATACTTGACCTTTATTTCTATCCAAGCTCACTGGCACCAAACCCCTGATTTGAGCGAGTTACTCACACCAAAATGAAAAATCACCATCATCCAACCTATTTTACAATAAGTGTAGCACCTTCCTCGCATTCTTGTGCTCAGTTATAACCCCCAATACCACAATTGCACTCTGCAATTCACCAAACTTAAAGGAAAAAGAATGAAGACATTGATAAAGGAAGACAAGGCCTTGTCCCTATTGCACCTACTTGAGAAATAGGGAGGTTGGTAGAAGGTCATGAGGGAAAACATTTGAAATTTTGGGACACACATGCCAAAAAGAGTGTCCACTTTTCTCCTCTGTTACCAAGTAAAAAAAAATCTTAGCAAAAAAAAAAATAAATTCACTTTTTGAAAATTTCCACCTTGGGATACCTCTACAGCATTGGCAGGATTCGAACCCTGGCCTGTGAGGGCTGTCTGCACCAAAGGTACAAGACTTACCTTTGAGCTATAGCTCCTTAGTGGTCTAGAGGATTGCAGTAGTAATTATAAGCAACATACAGGCCTTGGTGTCCTTCCCGGCGGCTTCCATTGCACATGAAAAGGATGACCATGACATAAGGACAATTTGATAGGGTACATACATGGAAACCAGTGTGGTCCAGTGGGTAAGTGCCTGCCTTCCATGCAGACAACCAGGGTTCAAATCCCGGGTTCGGCACCAGGTGACTGATGGTGGCAGAGCAGAGGTAAGTTGGAGGTTGGCCTAAATGGCCAATTGGTAAGTAAAATGTGTCTGTGTGTTGTGTACGAGTGGAATCATGCCTAGTGAATGAGGGAGTGCAGATTGGTTGGTAAGTAAAATAGGTGTGGCCTGAACAGAGAAAGGTAACAGGTGTTGTGTGCAGGAGGAGGAGGAGCCTAGGCAGAGTGGGTGGGGTCAGAGAGGAGGAGCCAGGTCAGAGAGGAGGGGTATAGGTGGAGCCTAGTCAGAGTGGGTGGGGTTAGAGAGGAGGAGTATAGGAGGAGCCTAGTCAGAGTGGGAGGGGTCAGAGAGGAGGAGCATAGGAGGAGCCAGTTCGGAGGGGTGTAGGTGGAGCCTAGTCAGAGTGGGAGGGTTCAGAGAGCAGAGGAAGGGGAGGAGGATCCTGACTTATTGTGGGGTACTGCAAATACTTTTTTACTGCACCCCCCTATACTCTCTGATTTCTGTTGGGAGGGGGCAGTCAAAATTTGGGGGAGCAGTATTAAAAGGTGCTTAGGCGCAACGTGAAGGCGATGGGGTGCACACAATGGCTTGGCTTCCAGGTACTTTTTGGGGGGCTACCATTAGTTTTAATTGCTCTGATCCTCCCTCATGGGGTGTACCCCAAATGGTTCGGGGCCACGGGGGGGCAAGAAGCTGTTTGACAGTTTCTATTAACAACAGGGGTCACCATACGATTCTGCTGCAGTTATGGTATTCAAAGGTAAAACAAGGAGCATTTGGCTGTATTTTTGCAGGTGGGGTGCCCCAAAATGTTACTGCCAGCAGCAGCAGCAGCCCCCTTCCTCGCCACCCTGCAGATTGGTATAGGTACCTTTAGGACATTTCTGTTGAAAACAGAGGCTATAGCGAATCGCGCTACAAAATCCGAGAGCACTAACACTTGCTAAATAAAGGTGGCATCGGAGCATACGAATGAGGCAGGGAGAGGCTACTGTTGCAATTGGTTTGGTGGGTCATAGTGAATAACCTGGGAATGCAAATAGGCAGAAGTGTGAGGATTGGCAGTGTCTGTAGAGAATTTTGGCATGCTCTTCAGTTGATGTTTTCCTCCTTGAACTACAGAGGAAAGGCCTGGCCTTACTGTTGGGCAAAACATGTATTTATGATTTTAAGAAGTGTAGTCTGGATGTACTGAGAGGGCCTGTACAGTACGGTAAATGCCTGTATACCCCTGCAATGTGCATCCAACTGTCACTTGAGATTGAACAGCAAACGAAGCAGCTGGGTTACTGACTGAATGTAAATGGAAGGCACATAGGAAGGGTGTTTGTGGTCACTCAAATGATTGAAACCTGGTTGATGCACTACCAAAGCTGGGGTACCAGGGGGGAACATTTGAGGGGTATTGAGATGGTGGTGTCCAGAGGTCAAAATATGTTTCAGAGACACAGAGGTACTGCGGTCCTGGTCCCACATTGGGGGTAGACAAAAGTCCCTGCTAAAGATTTCTGTCCAACTGTTACCACATTTTGTGCAGCCTGGCTCCCTCTGTAACGATTCCCCAGTGTCTTTCGATCCTACGGATGACTGTAGCAAACTTCCCAATTTTTTTCTTGGCCTCATACTCCCAAAGGAGTGCCTGACATTTGCCAGCCTAACGATACTCACATTCTGGGAAAAACCTCACTAACTATGCATATTTATCTACCACACATGGCAAATCCTTACAATTGCAGAACATCATATCGCACTTGTCATCTTTGAGGTACTGTAAGTATTTGGATTTGAGGGAAATATTCATCCTTGCTTGCTCTCTCCCATCTGAAGTCTATGGTGCTGCTGTTCCTTTCTCACATGTCCCTTCAAAGAGACAAGTGACACACAGACTCAATCACTCAGCAAACATATATGCTTTGACGTTTTCATCTTGCTGTTTACCTTCCAAATATTCCCCCTGAACCACAAATAAAGGCCTGCCATTCCTCATCCCCTCAGTCAAAGCAGTCCTTCGCTCCTTAGGCCCTGCAAGACCACCATGAACAAGAATCATGTCAGCAAGCAGAAGAAAAGCCTCAGTGTGCTCTTTTGTTCATACTGCTGCCCTCTAGTAACACTTCATGGCAACTGCAGCATAAGAATGGGACTGAGAAGAGGGCTGTCCTATGCAAATAATATCCTCCCATGCATACTTTCTTCTGAGACGGTCGGCGGCTTGTGCCGTGATACCGCCTCCAACAAATGGTCTTCAACCAAATTTTAAAAAAGCCCACCTGCCTTAGACGAAGGATTTTGCCACTCGAAGGAAGCACATGGGGACATCACCCTCATTTAGCAGGGTCCTAAATTGCCTGCTGTCAGCCTGTATACAGAACAAGGGTGTTCGTGGGCGTTCGTGAGCGTTCCTCAAAGGAAGGAGGTGGGTGATTAATTCACAGTGCCAGGGCAGGCCCAGCCCAGCCCAGCCCAGCCCAGCCCAGCCCAGCCCAGGCCAGCCCAGCGCAGCCCAGCCCGGCACAGCGCACTGCTGTGGAGGTCCATTCCTTCACATCCTGCAGCAGGCATGATGCAGACCTACTAGAGCAAAGGCTTGACTCTGCCCTTGTCTGTCTCTTAAAGAAAACAATCTTTCTAGCTTCTTATTGCACCTGATAAATGGACTCTAGCTTGCCTCAAACTTGACCCATCATTTCATTAGCCAGAGCTCATACTTGACCTTTATTTCTATCCAAGCTCACTGGCACCAAACCCCTGATTTGAGCGAGTTACTCACACCAAAATGAAAAATCACCATCATCCAACCTATTTTACAATAAGTGTAGCACCTTCCTCGCATTCTTGTGCTCAGTTAAAACCCCCAATACCACAATTGCACTCTGCAATTCACCAAACTTAAAGGAAAAAGAATGAAGACATTGATAAAGGAAGACAAGGCCTTGTCCCTATTGCACCTACTTGAGAAATAGGGAGGTTGGTAGAAGGTCATGAGGGAAAACATTTGAAATTTTGGGACACACATGCCAAAAAGAGTGTCCACTTTTCTCCTCTGTTACCAAGTAAAAAAAAATCTTAGCAAAAAAATAAATAAATTCACTTTTTGAAAATTTCCACCTTGGGATACCTCTACAGCATTGGCAGGATTCGAACCCTGGCCTGTGAGGGCTGTCTGCACCAAAGGTACAAGACTTACCTTTGAGCTATAGCTCCTTAGTGGTCTAGAGGATTGCAGTAGTAATTATAAGCAACATACAGGCCTTGGTGTCCTTCCCGGCGGCTTCCATTGCACATGAAAAGGATGACCATGACATAAGGACAATTTGATAGGGTACATACATGGAAACCAGTGTGGTCCAGTGGGTAAGTGCCTGCCTTCCATGCAGACAACCAGGGTTCAAATCCCGGGTTCGGCACCAGGTGACTGATGGTGGCAGAGCAGAGGTAAGTTGGAGGTTGGCCTAAATGGCCAATTGGTAAGTAAAATGTGTCTGTGTGTTGTGTACGAGTGGAATCATGCCTAGTGAATGAGGGAGTGCAGATTGGTTGGTAAGTAAAATAGGTGTGGCCTGAACAGAGAAAGGTAACAGGTGTTGTGTGCAGGAGGAGGAGGAGCCTAGGCAGAGTGGGTGGGGTCAGAGAGGAGGAGCCAGGTCAGAGAGGAGGGGTATAGGTGGAGCCTAGTCAGAGTGGGTGGGGTTAGAGAGGAGGAGTATAGGAGGAGCCTAGTCAGAGTGGGAGGGGTCAGAGAGGAGGAGCATAGGAGGAGCCAGTTCGGAGGGGTGTAGGTGGAGCCTAGTCAGAGTGGGAGGGTTCAGAGAGCAGAGGAAGGGGAGGAGGATCCTGACTTATTGTGGGGTACTGCAAATACTTTTTTACTGCACCCCCCTATACTCTCTGATTTCTGTTGGGAGGGGGCAGTCAAAATTTGGGGGAGCAGTATTAAAAGGTGCTTAGGCGCAACGTGAAGGCGATGGGGTGCACACAATGGCTTGGCTTCCAGGTACTTTTTGGGGGGCTACCATTAGTTTTAATTGCTCTGATCCTCCCTCATGGGGTGTACCCCAAATGGTTCGGGGCCACGGGGGGGCAAGAAGCTGTTTGACAGTTTCTATTAACAACAGGGGTCACCATACGATTCTGCTGCAGTTATGGTATTCAAAGGTAAAACAAGGAGCATTTGGCTGTATTTTTGCAGGTGGGGTGCCCCAAAATGTTACTGCCAGCAGCAGCAGCAGCCCCCTTCCTCGCCACCCTGCAGATTGGTATAGGTACCTTTAGGACATTTCTGTTGAAAACAGAGGCTATAGCGAATCGCGCTACAAAATCCGAGAGCACTAACACTTGCTAAATAAAGGTGGCATCGGAGCATACGAATGAGGCAGGGAGAGGCTACTGTTGCAATTGGTTTGGTGGGTCATAGTGAATAACCTGGGAATGCAAATAGGCAGAAGTGTGAGGATTGGCAGTGTCTGTAGAGAATTTTGGCATGCTCTTCGGTTGATGTTTTCCTCCTTGAACTACAGAGGAAAGGCCTGGCCTTACTGTTGGGCAAAACATGTATTTATGATTTTAAGAAGTGTAGTCTGGATGTACTGAGAGGGCCTGTACAGTACGGTAAATGCCTGTATACCCCTGCAATGTGCATCCAACTGTCACTTGAGATTGAACAGCAAACGAAGCAGCTGGGTTACTGACTGAATGTAAATGGAAGGCACATAGGAAGGGTGTTTGTGGTCACTCAAATGATTGAAACCTGGTTGATGCACTACCAAAGCTGGGGGACCAGGGGGAACATTTGAGGGGTATTGAGATGGTGGTGTCCAGAGGTCAAAATATGTTTCAGAGACACAGAGGTACTGCGGTCCTGGTCCCACATTGAGGGTAGACAAAAGTCCCTGCTAAAGATTTCTGTCCAACTGTTACCACATTTTGTGCAGCCTGGCTCCCTCTGTAACGATTCCCCAGTGTCTTTCGATCCTACAGATGACTGTAGCAAACTTCCCAAATTTTTTCTTGGCCTCATACTCCCAAAGGAGTGCCTGACATTTGCCAGCCTAACGATACTCACATTCTGGGAAAAACCTCACTAACTATGCATATTTATCTACCACACATGGCAAATCCTTACAATTGCAGAACATCATATCGCACTTGTCATCTTTGAGGTACTGTAAGTATTTGGATTTGAAGGAAATATTCATCCTTGCTTGCTCTCTCCCATCTGAAGTCTATGGTGCTGCTGTTCCTTTCCCACATGTCCCTTCAAAGAGACAAGTGACACACAGACTCAATCACTCAGCAAACATATATGCTTTGACGTTTTCATCTTGCTGTTTACCTTCCAAATATTCCCCCTGAACCACAAATAAAGGCCTGCCATTCCTCATCCCCTCAGTCAAAGCAGTCCTTCGCTCCTTAGGCCCTGCAAGACCACCATGAACAAGAATCATGTCAGCAAGCAGAAGAAAAGCCTCAGTGTGCTCTTTTGTTCATACTGCTGCCCTCTAGTAACACTTCATGGCAACTGCAGCATAAGAATGGGACTGAGAAGAGGGCTGTCCTATGCAAATAATATCCTCCCATGCATACTTTCTTCTGAGACGGTCGGCGGCTTGTGCCGTGATACCGCCTCCAACAAATGGTCTTCAACCAAATTTTAAAAAAGCCCACCTGCCTTAGACGAAGGATTTTGCCACTCGAAGGAAGCACATGGGGACATCACCCTCATTTAGCAGGGTCCTAAATTGCCTGCTGTCAGCCTGTATACAGAACAAGGGCGTTCGTGGGCGTTCGTGAGCGTTCCTCAAAGGAAGGAGGTGGGTGATTAATTCACAGTGCCAGGGCAGGCCCAGCCCAGCCCAGCCCAGCGCAGCCCAGCCCGGCACAGCGCACTGCTGTGGAGGTCCATTCCTTCACATCCTGCAGCAGGCATGATGCAGACCTACTAGAGCAAAGGCTTGACTCTGCCCTTGTCTGTCTCTTAAAGAAAACAATCTTTCTAGCTTCTTATTGCACCTGATAAATGGACTCTAGCTTGCCTCAAACTTGACCCATCATTTCATTAGCCCGAGCTCATACTTGACCTTTATTTCTATCCAAGCTCACTGGCACCAAACCCCTGATTTGAGCGAGTTACTCACACCAAAATGAAAAATCACCATCATCCAACCTATTTTACAATAAGTGTAGCACCTTCCTCGCATTCTTGTGCTCAGTTATAACCCCCAATACCACAATTGCACTCTGCAATTCACCAAACTTAAAGGAAAAAGAATGAAGACATTGATAAAGGAAGACAAGGCCTTGTCCCTATTGCACCTACTTGAGAAATAGGGAGGTTGGTAGAAGGTCATGAGGGAAAACATTTGAAATTTTGGGACACACATGCCAAAAAGAGTGTCCACTTTTCTCCTCTGTTACCAAGTAAAAAAAAATCTTAGCAAAAAAAAAAAACATTCACTTTTTGAAAATTTCCACCTTGGGATACCTCTACAGCATTGGCAGGATTCGAACCCTGGCCTGTGAGGGCTGTCTGCACCAAAGGTACAAGACTTACCTTTGAGCTATAGCTCCTTAGTGGTCTAGAGGATTGCAGTAGTAACTATAAGCAACATACAGGCCTTGGTGTCCTTCCCGGCGGCTTCCATTGCACATGAAAAGGATGACCATGACATAAGGACAATTTGATAGGGTACATCCATGGAAACCAGTGTGGTCCAGTGGGTAAGTGCCTGCCTTCCATACAGGCATCCAGGGTTCAAATCCCGGGTTTGGCACCAGGTGACTGATGGTGGCAGAGCAGAGGTAAGTTGGAGGTGGGCCTAAATGGCCAATTGGTAAGTAAAATGTGTCTGTGTGTTGTGTACGAGTGGAATCATGCCTAGTGAATGAGGGATTGCAGATTGGTTGGTAAGTAAAATAGGTGTGGCCTGAACAGAGAAAGGTAACAGGTGTTGTGTGCAGGAGGAGGAGGAGCCTAGGCAGAGTGGGTGGGGTCAGAGAGGAGGAGCCAGGTCAGAGAGGAGGGGTATAGGTGGAGCCTAGTCAGCGTGGGTGGGGTTAGAGAGGAGGAGTATAGGAGGAGCTGGGTCAGAGAGGAGGGGTATAGGAGGAGCCTAGTCAGAGTGGGAGGGGTCAGAGAGGAGGAGCATAGGAGGAGCCAGTTCGGAGGGGTGTAGGTGGAGCCTAGTCAGAGTGGGAGGGTTCAGAGAGCAGAGGAAGGGGAGGAGGATCCTGACTTATTGTGGGGTACTGCAAATACTTTTTTACTGCACCCCCCTATACTCTCTGATTTCTGTTGGGAGGGGGCAGTCAAAATTTGGGGGAGCAGTATTAAAAGGTGCTTAGGCGCAACATGAAGGCGATGGGGTGCACACAATGGCTTGGCTTCCAGGTACTTTTTGGGGGGCTACCATTAGTTTTAATTGCTCTGATCCTCCCTCATGGGGTGTACCCCAAATGGTTCGGGCCACGGGGGGGCAAGAAGCTGTTTGACAGTTTCTATTAACAACAGGGGTCACCATACGATTCTGCTGCAGTTATGGTATTCAAAGGTAAAACAAGGAGCATTTGGCTGTATTTTTGCAGGTGGGGTGCCCCAAAATGTTACTGCCAGCAGCAGCAGCAGCCCCCTTCCTCGCTACCCTGCAGATTGGTATAGGTACCTTTAGGACATTTCTGTTGAAAACAGAGGCTATAGCGAATCGCGCTACAAAATCCGAGAGCACTAACACTTGCTAAATAAAGGTGGCATCGGAGCATACGAATGAGGCAGGGAGAGGCTACTGTTGCAATTGGTTTGGTGGGTCATAGTGAATAACCTGGGAATGCAAATAGGCAGAAGTGTGAGGATTGGCAGTGTCTGTAGAGAATTTTGGCATGCTCTTCAGTTGATGTTTTCCTCCTTGAACTACAGAGGAAAGGCCTGGCCTTACTGTTGGGCAAAACATGTATTTATGATTTTAAGAAGTGTAGTCTGGATGTACTGAGAGGGCCTGTACAGTACGGTAAATGCCTGTATACCCCTGCAATGTGCATCCAACTGTCACTTGAGATTGAACAGCAAACGAAGCAGCTGGGTTACTGACTGAATGTAAATGGAAGGCACATAGGAAGGGTGTTTGTGGTCACTCAAATGATTGAAACCTGGTTGATGCACTACCAAAGCTGGGGTACCAGGGGGGAACATTTGAGGGATATTGAGATGGTGGTGTCCAGAGGTCAAAATATGTTTCAGAGACACAGAGGTACTGCGGTCCTGGTCCCACATTGGGGGTAGACAAAAGTCCCTGCTAAAGATTTCTGTCCAACTGTTACCACATTTTGTGCAGCCTGGCTCCCTCTGTAACGATTCCCCAGTGTCTTTCGATCCTACAGATGACTGTAGCAAACTTCCCAAATTTTTTCTTGGCCTCATACTCCCAAAGGAGTGCCTGACATTTGCCAGCCTAACGATACTCACATTCTGGGAAAAACCTCACTAACTATGCATATTTATCTACCACACATGGCAAATCCTTACAATTGCAGAACATCATATCGCACTTGTCATCTTTGAGGTACTGTAAGTATTTGGATTTGAAGGAAATATTCATCCTTGCTTGCTCTCTCCCATCTGAAGTCTATGGTGCTGCTGTTCCTTTCTCACATGTCCCTTCAAAGAGACAAGTGACACACAGACTCAATCACTCAGCAAACATATATGCTTTGACGTTTTCATCTTGCTGTTTACCTTCCAAATATTCCCCCTGAACCACAAATAAAGGCCTGCCATTCCTCATCCCCTCAGTCAAAGCAGTCCTTCGCTCCTTAGGCCCTGCAAGACCACCATGAACAAGAATCATGTCAGCAAGCAGAAGAAAAGCCTCAGTGTGCTCTTTTGTTCATACTGCTGCCCTCTAGTAACACTTCATGGCAACTGCAGCATAAGAATGGGACTGAGAAGAGGGCTGTCCTATGCAAATAATATCCTCCCATGCATACTTTCTTCTGAGACGGTCGGCGGCTTGTGCCGTGATACCGCCTCCAACAAATGGTCTTCAACCAAATTTTAAAAAAGCCCACCTGCCTTAGACGAAGGATTTTGCAACTCGAAGGAAGCACATGGGGACATCACCCTCATTTAGCAGGGTCCTAAATTGCCTGCTGTCAGCCTGTATACAGAACAAGGGCGTTCGTGGGCGTTCGTGAGCGTTCCTCAAAGGAAGGAGGTGGGTGATTAATTCACAGTGCCAGGGCAGGCCCAGCCCAGCCCAGCCCAGCCCAGCCCAGCCCAGGCCAGCCCAGCGCAGCCCAGCCCGGCACAGCGCACTGCTGTGGAGGTCCATTCCTTCACATCCTGCAGCAGGCATGATGCAGACCTACTAGAGCAAAGGCTTGACTCTGCCCTTGTCTGTCTCTTAAAGAAAACAATCTTTCTAGCTTCTTATTGCACCTGATAAATGGACTCTAGCTTGCCTCAAACTTGACCCATCATTTCATTAGCCAGAGCTCATACTTGACCTTTATTTCTATCCAAGCTCACTGGCACCAAACCCCTGATTTGAGCGAGTTACTCACACCAAAATGAAAAATCACCATCATCCAACCTATTTTACAATAAGTGTAGCACCTTCCTCGCATTCTTGTGCTCAGTTATAACCCCCAATACCACAATTGCACTCTGCAATTCACCAAACTTAAAGGAAAAAGAATGAAGACATTGATAAAGGAAGACAAGGCCTTGTCCCTATTGCACCTACTTGAGAAATAGGGAGGTTGGTAGAAGGTCATGAGGGAAAACATTTGAAATTTTGGGACACACATGCCAAAAAGAGTGTCCACTTTTCTCCTCTGTTACCAAGTAAAAAAAAATCTTAGCAAAAAAAAAAATAAATTCACTTTTTGAAAATTTCCACCTTGGGATACCTCTACAGCATTGGCAGGATTCGAACCCTGGCCTGTGAGGGCTGTCTGCACCAAAGGTACAAGACTTACCTTTGAGCTATAGCTCCTTAGTGGTCTAGAGGATTGCAGTAGTAATTATAAGCAACATACAGGCCTTGGTGTCCTTCCCGGCGGCTTCCATTGCACATGAAAAGGATGACCATGACATAAGGACAATTTGATAGGGTACATACATGGAAACCAGTGTGGTCCAGTGGGTAAGTGCCTGCCTTCCATGCAGACAACCAGGGTTCAAATCCCGGGTTCGGCACCAGGTGACTGATGGTGGCAGAGCAGAGGTAAGTTGGAGGTTGGCCTAAATGGCCAATTGGTAAGTAAAATGTGTCTGTGTGTTGTGTACGAGTGGAATCATGCCTAGTGAATGAGGGAGTGCAGATTGGTTGGTAAGTAAAATAGGTGTGGCCTGAACAGAGAAAGGTAACAGGTGTTGTGTGCAGGAGGAGGAGGAGCCTAGGCAGAGTGGGTGGGGTCAGAGAGGAGGAGCCAGGTCAGAGAGGAGGGGTATAGGTGGAGCCTAGTCAGAGTGGGTGGGGTTAGAGAGGAGGAGTATAGGAGGAGCCTAGTCAGAGTGGGAGGGGTCAGAGAGGAGGAGCATAGGAGGAGCCAGTTCGGAGGGGTGTAGGTGGAGCCTAGTCAGAGTGGGAGGGTTCAGAGAGCAGAGGAAGGGGAGGAGGATCCTGACTTATTGTGGGGTACTGCAAATACTTTTTTACTGCACCCCCCTATACTCTCTGATTTCTGTTGGGAGGGGGCAGTCAAAATTTGGGGGAGCAGTATTAAAAGGTGCTTAGGCGCAACGTGAAGGCGATGGGGTGCACACAATGGCTTGGCTTCCAGGTACTTTTTGGGGGGCTACCATTAGTTTTAATTGCTCTGATCCTCCCTCATGGGGTGTACCCCAAATGGTTCGGGGCCACGGGGGGGCAAGAAGCTGTTTGACAGTTTCTATTAACAACAGGGGTCACCATACGATTCTGCTGCAGTTATGGTATTCAAAGGTAAAACAAGGAGCATTTGGCTGTATTTTTGCAGGTGGGGTGCCCCAAAATGTTACTGCCAGCAGCAGCAGCAGCCCCCTTCCTCGCCACCCTGCAGATTGGTATAGGTACCTTTAGGACATTTCTGTTGAAAACAGAGGCTATAGCGAATCGCGCTACAAAATCCGAGAGCACTAACACTTGCTAAATAAAGGTGGCATCGGAGCATACGAATGAGGCAGGGAGAGGCTACTGTTGCAATTGGTTTGGTGGGTCATAGTGAATAACCTGGGAATGCAAATAGGCAGAAGTGTGAGGATTGGCAGTGTCTGTAGAGAATTTTGGCATGCTCTTCGGTTGATGTTTTCCTCCTTGAACTACAGAGGAAAGGCCTGGCCTTACTGTTGGGCAAAACATGTATTTATGATTTTAAGAAGTGTAGTCTGGATGTACTGAGAGGGCCTGTACAGTACGGTAAATGCCTGTATACCCCTGCAATGTGCATCCAACTGTCACTTGAGATTGAACAGCAAACGAAGCAGCTGGGTTACTGACTGAATGTAAATGGAAGGCACATAGGAAGGGTGTTTGTGGTCACTCAAATGATTGAAACCTGGTTGATGCACTACCAAAGCTGGGGTACCAGGGGGAACATTTGAGGGGTATTGAGATGGTGGTGTCCAGAGGTCAAAATATGTTTCAGAGACACAGAGGTACTGCGGTCCTGGTCCCACATTGAGGGTAGACAAAAGTCCCTGCTAAAGATTTCTGTCCAACTGTTACCACATTTTGTGCAGCCTGGCTCCCTCTGTAACGATTCCCCAGTGTCTTTCGATCCTACAGATGACTGTAGCAAACTTCCCAAATTTTTTCTTGGCCTCATACTCCCAAAGGAGTGCCTGACATTTGCCAGCCTAACGATACTCACATTCTGGGAAAAACCTCACTAACTATGCATATTTATCTACCACACATGGCAAATCCTTACAATTGCAGAACATCATATCGCACTTGTCATCTTTGAGGTACTGTAAGTATTTGGATTTGAAGGAAATATTCATCCTTGCTTGCTCTCTCCCATCTGAAGTCTATGGTGCTGCTGTTCCTTTCCCACATGTCCCTTCAAAGAGACAAGTGACACACAGACTCAATCACTCAGCAAACATATATGCTTTGACGTTTTCATCTTGCTGTTTACCTTCCAAATATTCCCCCTGAACCACAAATAAAGGCCTGCCATTCCTCATCCCCTCAGTCAAAGCAGTCCTTCGCTCCTTAGGCCCTGCAAGACCACCATGAACAAGAATCATGTCAGCAAGCAGAAGAAAAGCCTCAGTGTGCTCTTTTGTTCATACTGCTGCCCTCTAGTAACACTTCATGGCAACTGCAGCATAAGAATGGGACTGAGAAGAGGGCTGTCCTATGCAAATAATATCCTCCCATGCATACTTTCTTCTGAGACGGTCGGCGGCTTGTGCCGTGATACCGCCTCCAACAAATGGTCTTCAACCAAATTTTAAAAAAGCCCACCTGCCTTAGACGAAGGATTTTGCAACTCGAAGGAAGCACATGGGGACATCACCCTCATTTAGCAGGGTCCTAAATTGCCTGCTGTCAGCCTGTATACAGAACAAGGGCGTTCGTGGGCGTTCGTGAGCGTTCCTCAAAGGAAGGAGGTGGGTGATTAATTCACAGTGCCAGGGCAGGCCCAGCCCAGCCCAGCCCAGCCCAGCCCAGCCCAGGCCAGCCCAGCGCAGCCCAGCCCGGCACAGCGCACTGCTGTGGAGGTCCATTCCTTCACATCCTGCAGCAGGCATGATGCAGACCTACTAGAGCAAAGGCTTGACTCTGCCCTTGTCTGTCTCTTAAAGAAAACAATCTTTCTAGCTTCTTATTGCACCTGATAAATGGACTCTAGCTTGCCTCAAACTTGACCCATCATTTCATTAGCCAGAGCTCATACTTGACCTTTATTTCTATCCAAGCTCACTGGCACCAAACCCCTGATTTGAGCGAGTTACTCACACCAAAATGAAAAATCACCATCATCCAACCTATTTTACAATAAGTGTAGCACCTTCCTCGCATTCTTGTGCTCAGTTATAACCCCCAATACCACAATTGCACTCTGCAATTCACCAAACTTAAAGGAAAAAGAATGAAGACATTGATAAAGGAAGACAAGGCCTTGTCCCTATTGCACCTACTTGAGAAATAGGGAGGTTGGTAGAAGGTCATGAGGGAAAACATTTGAAATTTTGGGACACACATGCCAAAAAGAGTGTCCACTTTTCTCCTCTGTTACCAAGTAAAAAAAAATCTTAGCAAAAAAAAAAATAAATTCACTTTTTGAAAATTTCCACCTTGGGATACCTCTACAGCATTGGCAGGATTCGAACCCTGGCCTGTGAGGGCTGTCTGCACCAAAGGTACAAGACTTACCTTTGAGCTATAGCTCCTTAGTGGTCTAGAGGATTGCAGTAGTAATTATAAGCAACATACAGGCCTTGGTGTCCTTCCCGGCGGCTTCCATTGCACATGAAAAGGATGACCATGACATAAGGACAATTTGATAGGGTACATACATGGAAACCAGTGTGGTCCAGTGGGTAAGTGCCTGCCTTCCATGCAGACAACCAGGGTTCAAATCCCGGGTTCGGCACCAGGTGACTGATGGTGGCAGAGCAGAGGTAAGTTGGAGGTTGGCCTAAATGGCCAATTGGTAAGTAAAATGTGTCTGTGTGTTGTGTACGAGTGGAATCATGCCTAGTGAATGAGGGAGTGCAGATTGGTTGGTAAGTAAAATAGGTGTGGCCTGAACAGAGAAAGGTAACAGGTGTTGTGTGCAGGAGGAGGAGGAGCCTAGGCAGAGTGGGTGGGGTCAGAGAGGAGGAGCCAGGTCAGAGAGGAGGGGTATAGGTGGAGCCTAGTCAGAGTGGGTGGGGTTAGAGAGGAGGAGTATAGGAGGAGCCTAGTCAGAGTGGGAGGGGTCAGAGAGGAGGAGCATAGGAGGAGCCAGTTCGGAGGGGTGTAGGTGGAGCCTAGTCAGAGTGGGAGGGTTCAGAGAGCAGAGGAAGGGGAGGAGGATCCTGACTTATTGTGGGGTACTGCAAATACTTTTTTACTGCACCCCCCTATACTCTCTGATTTCTGTTGGGAGGGGGCAGTCAAAATTTGGGGGAGCAGTATTAAAAGGTGCTTAGGCGCAACGTGAAGGCGATGGGGTGCACACAATGGCTTGGCTTCCAGGTACTTTTTGGGGGGCTACCATTAGTTTTAATTGCTCTGATCCTCCCTCATGGGGTGTACCCCAAATGGTTCGGGGCCACGGGGGGGCAAGAAGCTGTTTGACAGTTTCTATTAACAACAGGGGTCACCATACGATTCTGCTGCAGTTATGGTATTCAAAGGTAAAACAAGGAGCATTTGGCTGTATTTTTGCAGGTGGGGTGCCCCAAAATGTTACTGCCAGCAGCAGCAGCAGCCCCCTTCCTCGCCACCCTGCAGATTGGTATAGGTACCTTTAGGACATTTCTGTTGAAAACAGAGGCTATAGCGAATCGCGCTACAAAATCCGAGAGCACTAACACTTGCTAAATAAAGGTGGCATCGGAGCATACGAATGAGGCAGGGAGAGGCTACTGTTGCAATTGGTTTGGTGGGTCATAGTGAATAACCTGGGAATGCAAATAGGCAGAAGTGTGAGGATTGGCAGTGTCTGTAGAGAATTTTGGCATGCTCTTCAGTTGATGTTTTCCTCCTTGAACTACAGAGGAAAGGCCTGGCCTTACTGTTGGGCAAAACATGTATTTATGATTTTAAGAAGTGTAGTCTGGATGTACTGAGAGGGCCTGTACAGTACGGTAAATGCCTGTATACCCCTGCAATGTGCATCCAACTGTCACTTGAGATTGAACAGCAAACGAAGCAGCTGGGTTACTGACTGAATGTAAATGGAAGGCACATAGGAAGGGTGTTTGTGGTCACTCAAATGATTGAAACCTGGTTGATGCACTACCAAAGCTGGGGTACCAGGGGGGAACATTTGAGGGGTATTGAGATGGTGGTGTCCAGAGGTCAAAATATGTTTCAGAGACACAGAGGTACTGCGGTCCTGGTCCCACATTGGGGGTAGACAAAAGTCCCTGCTAAAGATTTCTGTCCAACTGTTACCACATTTTGTGCAGCCTGGCTCCCTCTGTAACGATTCCCCAGTGTCTTTCGATCCTACGGATGACTGTAGCAAACTTCCCAATTTTTTTCTTGGCCTCATACTCCCAAAGGAGTGCCTGACATTTGCCAGCCTAACGATACTCACATTCTGGGAAAAACCTCACTAACTATGCATATTTATCTACCACACATGGCAAATCCTTACAATTGCAGAACATCATATCGCACTTGTCATCTTTGAGGTACTGTAAGTATTTGGATTTGAGGGAAATATTCATCCTTGCTTGCTCTCTCCCATCTGAAGTCTATGGTGCTGCTGTTCCTTTCTCACATGTCCCTTCAAAGAGACAAGTGACACACAGACTCAATCACTCAGCAAACATATATGCTTTGACGTTTTCATCTTGCTGTTTACCTTCCAAATATTCCCCCTGAACCACAAATAAAGGCCTGCCATTCCTCATCCCCTCAGTCAAAGCAGTCCTTCGCTCCTTAGGCCCTGCAAGACCACCATGAACAAGAATCATGTCAGCAAGCAGAAGAAAAGCCTCAGTGTGCTCTTTTGTTCATACTGCTGCCCTCTAGTAACACTTCATGGCAACTGCAGCATAAGAATGGGACTGAGAAGAGGGCTGTCCTATGCAAATAATATCCTCCCATGCATACTTTCTTCTGAGACGGTCGGCGGCTTGTGCCGTGATACCGCCTCCAACAAATGGTCTTCAACCAAATTTTAAAAAAGCCCACCTGCCTTAGACGAAGGATTTTGCCACTCGAAGGAAGCACATGGGGACATCACCCTCATTTAGCAGGGTCCTAAAAAATTGCCTGCTGTCAGCCTGTATACAGAACAAGGGTGTTCGTGGGCGTTCGTGAGCGTTCCTCAAAGGAAGGAGGTGGGTGATTAATTCACAGTGCCAGGGCAGGCCCAGCCCAGCCCAGCCCAGCCCAGCCCAGCCCAGCCCAGGCCAGCCCAGCGCAGCCCAGCCCGGCACAGCGCACTGCTGTGGAGGTCCATTCCTTCACATCCTGCAGCAGGCATGATGCAGACCTACTAGAGCAAAGGCTTGACTCTGCCCTTGTCTGTCTCTTAAAGAAAACAATCTTTCTAGCTTCTTATTGCACCTGATAAATGGACTCTAGCTTGCCTCAAACTTGACCCATCATTTCATTAGCCAGAGCTCATACTTGACCTTTATTTCTATCCAAGCTCACTGGCACCAAACCCCTGATTTGAGCGAGTTACTCACACCAAAATGAAAAATCACCATCATCCAACCTATTTTACAATAAGTGTAGCACCTTCCTCGCATTCTTGTGCTCAGTTAAAACCCCCAATACCACAATTGCACTCTGCAATTCACCAAACTTAAAGGAAAAAGAATGAAGACATTGATAAAGGAAGACAAGGCCTTGTCCCTATTGCACCTACTTGAGAAATAGGGAGGTTGGTAGAAGGTCATGAGGGAAAACATTTGAAATTTTGGGACACACATGCCAAAAAGAGTGTCCACTTTTCTCCTCTGTTACCAAGTAAAAAAAAATCTTAGCAAAAAAATAAATAAATTCACTTTTTGAAAATTTCCACCTTGGGATACCTCTACAGCATTGGCAGGATTCGAACCCTGGCCTGTGAGGGCTGTCTGCACCAAAGGTACAAGACTTACCTTTGAGCTATAGCTCCTTAGTGGTCTAGAGGATTGCAGTAGTAATTATAAGCAACATACAGGCCTTGGTGTCCTTCCCGGCGGCTTCCATTGCACATGAAAAGGATGACCATGACATAAGGACAATTTGATAGGGTACATACATGGAAACCAGTGTGGTCCAGTGGGTAAGTGCCTGCCTTCCATGCAGACAACCAGGGTTCAAATCCCGGGTTCGGCACCAGGTGACTGATGGTGGCAGAGCAGAGGTAAGTTGGAGGTTGGCCTAAATGGCCAATTGGTAAGTAAAATGTGTCTGTGTGTTGTGTACGAGTGGAATCATGCCTAGTGAATGAGGGAGTGCAGATTGGTTGGTAAGTAAAATAGGTGTGGCCTGAACAGAGAAAGGTAACAGGTGTTGTGTGCAGGAGGAGGAGGAGCCTAGGCAGAGTGGGTGGGGTCAGAGAGGAGGAGCCAGGTCAGAGAGGAGGGGTATAGGTGGAGCCTAGTCAGAGTGGGTGGGGTTAGAGAGGAGGAGTATAGGAGGAGCCTAGTCAGAGTGGGAGGGGTCAGAGAGGAGGAGCATAGGAGGAGCCAGTTCGGAGGGGTGTAGGTGGAGCCTAGTCAGAGTGGGAGGGTTCAGAGAGCAGAGGAAGGGGAGGAGGATCCTGACTTATTGTGGGGTACTGCAAATACTTTTTTACTGCACCCCCCTATACTCTCTGATTTCTGTTGGGAGGGGGCAGTCAAAATTTGGGGGAGCAGTATTAAAAGGTGCTTAGGCGCAACGTGAAGGCGATGGGGTGCACACAATGGCTTGGCTTCCAGGTACTTTTTGGGGGGCTACCATTAGTTTTAATTGCTCTGATCCTCCCTCATGGGGTGTACCCCAAATGGTTCGGGGCCACGGGGGGGCAAGAAGCTGTTTGACAGTTTCTATTAACAACAGGGGTCACCATACGATTCTGCTGCAGTTATGGTATTCAAAGGTAAAACAAGGAGCATTTGGCTGTATTTTTGCAGGTGGGGTGCCCCAAAATGTTACTGCCAGCAGCAGCAGCAGCCCCCTTCCTCGCCACCCTGCAGATTGGTATAGGTACCTTTAGGACATTTCTGTTGAAAACAGAGGCTATAGCGAATCGCGCTACAAAATCCGAGAGCACTAACACTTGCTAAATAAAGGTGGCATCGGAGCATACGAATGAGGCAGGGAGAGGCTACTGTTGCAATTGGTTTGGTGGGTCATAGTGAATAACCTGGGAATGCAAATAGGCAGAAGTGTGAGGATTGGCAGTGTCTGTAGAGAATTTTGGCATGCTCTTCGGTTGATGTTTTCCTCCTTGAACTACAGAGGAAAGGCCTGGCCTTACTGTTGGGCAAAACATGTATTTATGATTTTAAGAAGTGTAGTCTGGATGTACTGAGAGGGCCTGTACAGTACGGTAAATGCCTGTATACCCCTGCAATGTGCATCCAACTGTCACTTGAGATTGAACAGCAAACGAAGCAGCTGGGTTACTGACTGAATGTAAATGGAAGGCACATAGGAAGGGTGTTTGTGGTCACTCAAATGATTGAAACCTGGTTGATGCACTACCAAAGCTGGGGGACCAGGGGGAACATTTGAGGGGTATTGAGATGGTGGTGTCCAGAGGTCAAAATATGTTTCAGAGACACAGAGGTACTGCGGTCCTGGTCCCACATTGAGGGTAGACAAAAGTCCCTGCTAAAGATTTCTGTCCAACTGTTACCACATTTTGTGCAGCCTGGCTCCCTCTGTAACGATTCCCCAGTGTCTTTCGATCCTACAGATGACTGTAGCAAACTTCCCAAATTTTTTCTTGGCCTCATACTCCCAAAGGAGTGCCTGACATTTGCCAGCCTAACGATACTCACATTCTGGGAAAAACCTCACTAACTATGCATATTTATCTACCACACATGGCAAATCCTTACAATTGCAGAACATCATATCGCACTTGTCATCTTTGAGGTACTGTAAGTATTTGGATTTGAAGGAAATATTCATCCTTGCTTGCTCTCTCCCATCTGAAGTCTATGGTGCTGCTGTTCCTTTCCCACATGTCCCTTCAAAGAGACAAGTGACACACAGACTCAATCACTCAGCAAACATATATGCTTTGACGTTTTCATCTTGCTGTTTACCTTCCAAATATTCCCCCTGAACCACAAATAAAGGCCTGCCATTCCTCATCCCCTCAGTCAAAGCAGTCCTTCGCTCCTTAGGCCCTGCAAGACCACCATGAACAAGAATCATGTCAGCAAGCAGAAGAAAAGCCTCAGTGTGCTCTTTTGTTCATACTGCTGCCCTCTAGTAACACTTCATGGCAACTGCAGCATAAGAATGGGACTGAGAAGAGGGCTGTCCTATGCAAATAATATCCTCCCATGCATACTTTCTTCTGAGACGGTCGGCGGCTTGTGCCGTGATACCGCCTCCAACAAATGGTCTTCAACCAAATTTTAAAAAAGCCCACCTGCCTTAGACGAAGGATTTTGCCACTCGAAGGAAGCACATGGGGACATCACCCTCATTTAGCAGGGTCCTAAATTGCCTGCTGTCAGCCTGTATACAGAACAAGGGCGTTCGTGGGCGTTCGTGAGCGTTCCTCAAAGGAAGGAGGTGGGTGATTAATTCACAGTGCCAGGGCAGGCCCAGCCCAGCCCAGCCCAGCGCAGCCCAGCCCGGCACAGCGCACTGCTGTGGAGGTCCATTCCTTCACATCCTGCAGCAGGCATGATGCAGACCTACTAGAGCAAAGGCTTGACTCTGCCCTTGTCTGTCTCTTAAAGAAAACAATCTTTCTAGCTTCTTATTGCACCTGATAAATGGACTCTAGCTTGCCTCAAACTTGACCCATCATTTCATTAGCCCGAGCTCATACTTGACCTTTATTTCTATCCAAGCTCACTGGCACCAAACCCCTGATTTGAGCGAGTTACTCACACCAAAATGAAAAATCACCATCATCCAACCTATTTTACAATAAGTGTAGCACCTTCCTCGCATTCTTGTGCTCAGTTATAACCCCCAATACCACAATTGCACTCTGCAATTCACCAAACTTAAAGGAAAAAGAATGAAGACATTGATAAAGGAAGACAAGGCCTTGTCCCTATTGCACCTACTTGAGAAATAGGGAGGTTGGTAGAAGGTCATGAGGGAAAACATTTGAAATTTTGGGACACACATGCCAAAAAGAGTGTCCACTTTTCTCCTCTGTTACCAAGTAAAAAAAAATCTTAGCAAAAAAAAAAAACATTCACTTTTTGAAAATTTCCACCTTGGGATACCTCTACAGCATTGGCAGGATTCGAACCCTGGCCTGTGAGGGCTGTCTGCACCAAAGGTACAAGACTTACCTTTGAGCTATAGCTCCTTAGTGGTCTAGAGGATTGCAGTAGTAACTATAAGCAACATACAGGCCTTGGTGTCCTTCCCGGCGGCTTCCATTGCACATGAAAAGGATGACCATGACATAAGGACAATTTGATAGGGTACATCCATGGAAACCAGTGTGGTCCAGTGGGTAAGTGCCTGCCTTCCATACAGGCATCCAGGGTTCAAATCCCGGGTTTGGCACCAGGTGACTGATGGTGGCAGAGCAGAGGTAAGTTGGAGGTGGGCCTAAATGGCCAATTGGTAAGTAAAATGTGTCTGTGTGTTGTGTACGAGTGGAATCATGCCTAGTGAATGAGGGATTGCAGATTGGTTGGTAAGTAAAATAGGTGTGGCCTGAACAGAGAAAGGTAACAGGTGTTGTGTGCAGGAGGAGGAGGAGCCTAGGCAGAGTGGGTGGGGTCAGAGAGGAGGAGCCAGGTCAGAGAGGAGGGGTATAGGTGGAGCCTAGTCAGCGTGGGTGGGGTTAGAGAGGAGGAGTATAGGAGGAGCTGGGTCAGAGAGGAGGGGTATAGGAGGAGCCTAGTCAGAGTGGGAGGGGTCAGAGAGGAGGAGCATAGGAGGAGCCAGTTCGGAGGGGTGTAGGTGGAGCCTAGTCAGAGTGGGAGGGTTCAGAGAGCAGAGGAAGGGGAGGAGGATCCTGACTTATTGTGGGGTACTGCAAATACTTTTTTACTGCACCCCCCTATACTCTCTGATTTCTGTTGGGAGGGGGCAGTCAAAATTTGGGGGAGCAGTATTAAAAGGTGCTTAGGCGCAACATGAAGGCGATGGGGTGCACACAATGGCTTGGCTTCCAGGTACTTTTTGGGGGGCTACCATTAGTTTTAATTGCTCTGATCCTCCCTCATGGGGTGTACCCCAAATGGTTCGGGCCACGGGGGGGCAAGAAGCTGTTTGACAGTTTCTATTAACAACAGGGGTCACCATACGATTCTGCTGCAGTTATGGTATTCAAAGGTAAAACAAGGAGCATTTGGCTGTATTTTTGCAGGTGGGGTGCCCCAAAATGTTACTGCCAGCAGCAGCAGCAGCCCCCTTCCTCGCCACCCTGCAGATTGGTATAGGTACCTTTAGGACATTTCTGTTGAAAACAGAGGCTATAGCGAATCGCGCTACAAAATCCGAGAGCACTAACACTTGCTAAATAAAGGTGGCATCGGAGCATACGAATGAGGCAGGGAGAGGCTACTGTTGCAATTGGTTTGGTGGGTCATAGTGAATAACCTGGGAATGCAAATAGGCAGAAGTGTGAGGATTGGCAGTGTCTGTAGAGAATTTTGGCATGCTCTTCAGTTGATGTTTTCCTCCTTGAACTACAGAGGAAAGGCCTGGCCTTACTGTTGGGCAAAACATGTATTTATGATTTTAAGAAGTGTAGTCTGGATGTACTGAGAGGGCCTGTACAGTACGGTAAATGCCTGTATACCCCTGCAATGTGCATCCAACTGTCACTTGAGATTGAACAGCAAACGAAGCAGCTGGGTTACTGACTGAATGTAAATGGAAGGCACATAGGAAGGGTGTTTGTGGTCACTCAAATGATTGAAACCTGGTTGATGCACTACCAAAGCTGGGGTACCAGGGGGGAACATTTGAGGGATATTGAGATGGTGGTGTCCAGAGGTCAAAATATGTTTCAGAGACACAGAGGTACTGCGGTCCTGGTCCCACATTGGGGGTAGACAAAAGTCCCTGCTAAAGATTTCTGTCCAACTGTTACCACATTTTGTGCAGCCTGGCTCCCTCTGTAACGATTCCCCAGTGTCTTTCGATCCTACAGATGACTGTAGCAAACTTCCCAAATTTTTTCTTGGCCTCATACTCCCAAAGGAGTGCCTGACATTTGCCAGCCTAACGATACTCACATTCTGGGAAAAACCTCACTAACTATGCATATTTATCTACCACACATGGCAAATCCTTACAATTGCAGAACATCATATCGCACTTGTCATCTTTGAGGTACTGTAAGTATTTGGATTTGAAGGAAATATTCATCCTTGCTTGCTCTCTCCCATCTGAAGTCTATGGTGCTGCTGTTCCTTTCTCACATGTCCCTTCAAAGAGACAAGTGACACACAGACTCAATCACTCAGCAAACATATATGCTTTGACGTTTTCATCTTGCTGTTTACCTTCCAAATATTCCCCCTGAACCACAAATAAAGGCCTGCCATTCCTCATCCCCTCAGTCAAAGCAGTCCTTCGCTCCTTAGGCCCTGCAAGACCACCATGAACAAGAATCATGTCAGCAAGCAGAAGAAAAGCCTCAGTGTGCTCTTTTGTTCATACTGCTGCCCTCTAGTAACACTTCATGGCAACTGCAGCATAAGAATGGGACTGAGAAGAGGGCTGTCCTATGCAAATAATATCCTCCCATGCATACTTTCTTCTGAGACGGTCGGCGGCTTGTGCCGTGATACCGCCTCCAACAAATGGTCTTCAACCAAATTTTAAAAAAGCCCACCTGCCTTAGACGAAGGATTTTGCAACTCGAAGGAAGCACATGGGGACATCACCCTCATTTAGCAGGGTCCTAAATTGCCTGCTGTCAGCCTGTATACAGAACAAGGGCGTTCGTGGGCGTTCGTGAGCGTTCCTCAAAGGAAGGAGGTGGGTGATTAATTCACAGTGCCAGGGCAGGCCCAGCCCAGCCCAGCCCAGCCCAGCCCAGCCCAGGCCAGCCCAGCGCAGCCCAGCCCGGCACAGCGCACTGCTGTGGAGGTCCATTCCTTCACATCCTGCAGCAGGCATGATGCAGACCTACTAGAGCAAAGGCTTGACTCTGCCCTTGTCTGTCTCTTAAAGAAAACAATCTTTCTAGCTTCTTATTGCACCTGATAAATGGACTCTAGCTTGCCTCAAACTTGACCCATCATTTCATTAGCCAGAGCTCATACTTGACCTTTATTTCTATCCAAGCTCACTGGCACCAAACCCCTGATTTGAGCGAGTTACTCACACCAAAATGAAAAATCACCATCATCCAACCTATTTTACAATAAGTGTAGCACCTTCCTCGCATTCTTGTGCTCAGTTATAACCCCCAATACCACAATTGCACTCTGCAATTCACCAAACTTAAAGGAAAAAGAATGAAGACATTGATAAAGGAAGACAAGGCCTTGTCCCTATTGCACCTACTTGAGAAATAGGGAGGTTGGTAGAAGGTCATGAGGGAAAACATTTGAAATTTTGGGACACACATGCCAAAAAGAGTGTCCACTTTTCTCCTCTGTTACCAAGTAAAAAAAAATCTTAGCAAAAAAAAAAATAAATTCACTTTTTGAAAATTTCCACCTTGGGATACCTCTACAGCATTGGCAGGATTCGAACCCTGGCCTGTGAGGGCTGTCTGCACCAAAGGTACAAGACTTACCTTTGAGCTATAGCTCCTTAGTGGTCTAGAGGATTGCAGTAGTAATTATAAGCAACATACAGGCCTTGGTGTCCTTCCCGGCGGCTTCCATTGCACATGAAAAGGATGACCATGACATAAGGACAATTTGATAGGGTACATACATGGAAACCAGTGTGGTCCAGTGGGTAAGTGCCTGCCTTCCATGCAGACAACCAGGGTTCAAATCCCGGGTTCGGCACCAGGTGACTGATGGTGGCAGAGCAGAGGTAAGTTGGAGGTTGGCCTAAATGGCCAATTGGTAAGTAAAATGTGTCTGTGTGTTGTGTACGAGTGGAATCATGCCTAGTGAATGAGGGAGTGCAGATTGGTTGGTAAGTAAAATAGGTGTGGCCTGAACAGAGAAAGGTAACAGGTGTTGTGTGCAGGAGGAGGAGGAGCCTAGGCAGAGTGGGTGGGGTCAGAGAGGAGGAGCCAGGTCAGAGAGGAGGGGTATAGGTGGAGCCTAGTCAGAGTGGGTGGGGTTAGAGAGGAGGAGTATAGGAGGAGCCTAGTCAGAGTGGGAGGGGTCAGAGAGGAGGAGCATAGGAGGAGCCAGTTCGGAGGGGTGTAGGTGGAGCCTAGTCAGAGTGGGAGGGTTCAGAGAGCAGAGGAAGGGGAGGAGGATCCTGACTTATTGTGGGGTACTGCAAATACTTTTTTACTGCACCCCCCTATACTCTCTGATTTCTGTTGGGAGGGGGCAGTCAAAATTTGGGGGAGCAGTATTAAAAGGTGCTTAGGCGCAACGTGAAGGCGATGGGGTGCACACAATGGCTTGGCTTCCAGGTACTTTTTGGGGGGCTACCATTAGTTTTAATTGCTCTGATCCTCCCTCATGGGGTGTACCCCAAATGGTTCGGGGCCACGGGGGGGCAAGAAGCTGTTTGACAGTTTCTATTAACAACAGGGGTCACCATACGATTCTGCTGCAGTTATGGTATTCAAAGGTAAAACAAGGAGCATTTGGCTGTATTTTTGCAGGTGGGGTGCCCCAAAATGTTACTGCCAGCAGCAGCAGCAGCCCCCTTCCTCGCCACCCTGCAGATTGGTATAGGTACCTTTAGGACATTTCTGTTGAAAACAGAGGCTATAGCGAATCGCGCTACAAAATCCGAGAGCACTAACACTTGCTAAATAAAGGTGGCATCGGAGCATACGAATGAGGCAGGGAGAGGCTACTGTTGCAATTGGTTTGGTGGGTCATAGTGAATAACCTGGGAATGCAAATAGGCAGAAGTGTGAGGATTGGCAGTGTCTGTAGAGAATTTTGGCATGCTCTTCGGTTGATGTTTTCCTCCTTGAACTACAGAGGAAAGGCCTGGCCTTACTGTTGGGCAAAACATGTATTTATGATTTTAAGAAGTGTAGTCTGGATGTACTGAGAGGGCCTGTACAGTACGGTAAATGCCTGTATACCCCTGCAATGTGCATCCAACTGTCACTTGAGATTGAACAGCAAACGAAGCAGCTGGGTTACTGACTGAATGTAAATGGAAGGCACATAGGAAGGGTGTTTGTGGTCACTCAAATGATTGAAACCTGGTTGATGCACTACCAAAGCTGGGGTACCAGGGGGAACATTTGAGGGGTATTGAGATGGTGGTGTCCAGAGGTCAAAATATGTTTCAGAGACACAGAGGTACTGCGGTCCTGGTCCCACATTGAGGGTAGACAAAAGTCCCTGCTAAAGATTTCTGTCCAACTGTTACCACATTTTGTGCAGCCTGGCTCCCTCTGTAACGATTCCCCAGTGTCTTTCGATCCTACAGATGACTGTAGCAAACTTCCCAAATTTTTTCTTGGCCTCATACTCCCAAAGGAGTGCCTGACATTTGCCAGCCTAACGATACTCACATTCTGGGAAAAACCTCACTAACTATGCATATTTATCTACCACACATGGCAAATCCTTACAATTGCAGAACATCATATCGCACTTGTCATCTTTGAGGTACTGTAAGTATTTGGATTTGAAGGAAATATTCATCCTTGCTTGCTCTCTCCCATCTGAAGTCTATGGTGCTGCTGTTCCTTTCCCACATGTCCCTTCAAAGAGACAAGTGACACACAGACTCAATCACTCAGCAAACATATATGCTTTGACGTTTTCATCTTGCTGTTTACCTTCCAAATATTCCCCCTGAACCACAAATAAAGGCCTGCCATTCCTCATCCCCTCAGTCAAAGCAGTCCTTCGCTCCTTAGGCCCTGCAAGACCACCATGAACAAGAATCATGTCAGCAAGCAGAAGAAAAGCCTCAGTGTGCTCTTTTGTTCATACTGCTGCCCTCTAGTAACACTTCATGGCAACTGCAGCATAAGAATGGGACTGAGAAGAGGGCTGTCCTATGCAAATAATATCCTCCCATGCATACTTTCTTCTGAGACGGTCGGCGGCTTGTGCCGTGATACCGCCTCCAACAAATGGTCTTCAACCAAATTTTAAAAAAGCCCACCTGCCTTAGACGAAGGATTTTGCCACTCGAAGGAAGCACATGGGGACATCACCCTCATTTAGCAGGGTCCTAAATTGCCTGCTGTCAGCCTGTATACAGAACAAGGGCGTTCGTGGGCGTTCGTGAGCGTTCCTCAAAGGAAGGAGGTGGGTGATTAATTCACAGTGCCAGGGCAGGCCCAGCCCAGCCCAGCCCAGCCCAGCGCAGCCCAGCCCGGCACAGCGCACTGCTGTGGAGGTCCATTCCTTCACATCCTGCAGCAGGCATGATGCAGACCTACTAGAGCAAAGGCTTGACTCTGCCCTTGTCTGTCTCTTAAAGAAAACAATCTTTCTAGCTTCTTATTGCACCTGATAAATGGACTCTAGCTTGCCTCAAACTTGACCCATCATTTCATTAGCCCGAGCTCATACTTGACCTTTATTTCTATCCAAGCTCACTGGCACCAAACCCCTGATTTGAGCGAGTTACTCACACCAAAATGAAAAATCACCATCATCCAACCTATTTTACAATAAGTGTAGCACCTTCCTCGCATTCTTGTGCTCAGTTATAACCCCCAATACCACAATTGCACTCTGCAATTCACCAAACTTAAAGGAAAAAGAATGAAGACATTGATAAAGGAAGACAAGGCCTTGTCCCTATTGCACCTACTTGAGAAATAGGGAGGTTGGTAGAAGGTCATGAGGGAAAACATTTGAAATTTTGGGACACACATGCCAAAAAGAGTGTCCACTTTTCTCCTCTGTTACCAAGTAAAAAAAAATCTTAGCAAAAAAAAAAAACATTCACTTTTTGAAAATTTCCACCTTGGGATACCTCTACAGCATTGGCAGGATTCGAACCCTGGCCTGTGAGGGCTGTCTGCACCAAAGGTACAAGACTTACCTTTGAGCTATAGCTCCTTAGTGGTCTAGAGGATTGCAGTAGTAACTATAAGCAACATACAGGCCTTGGTGTCCTTCCCGGCGGCTTCCATTGCACATGAAAAGGATGACCATGACATAAGGACAATTTGATAGGGTACATCCATGGAAACCAGTGTGGTCCAGTGGGTAAGTGCCTGCCTTCCATGCAGACAACCAGGGTTCAAATCCCGGGTTCGGCACCAGGTGACTGATGGTGGCAGAGCAGAGGTAAGTTGGAGGTTGGCCTAAATGGCCAATTGGTAAGTAAAATGTGTCTGTGTGTTGTGTACGAGTGGAATCATGCCTAGTGAATGAGGGAGTGCAGATTGGTTGGTAAGTAAAATAGGTGTGGCCTGAACAGAGAAAGGTAACAGGTGTTGTGTGCAGGAGGAGGAGGAGCCTAGGCAGAGTGGGTGGGGTCAGAGAGGAGGAACCTAGTCAGAGTGGGTGGGGTTAGAGAGGAGGAGTATAGGAGGAGCTGGGTCAGAGAGGAGGGGTATAGGAGGAGCCTAGTCAGAGTGGGAGGGGTCAGAGAGGAGGAGCATAGGAGGAGCCAGGTCGGAGGGGTGTAGGTGGAGCCTAGTCAGAGTGGGAGGGGTCAGAGAGGAGGAGTATAGGAGGAGCCTAGTCAGAGTGGGTGGGGTCAGAGAGGAGGGGTATAGGCGGAGCCTGGGCAGAATGGGTGGGTTCAGAGAGCAGAGGAAGGGGAGGAGGATCCTGACTTATTGTGGGGTACTGCAAATACTTTTTTACTGCACCCCCCTATACTCTCTGATTTCTGTTGGGAGGGGGCAGTCAAAATTTGGGGGAGCAGTATTAAAAGGTGCTTAGGCGCAACGTGAAGGCGATGGGGTGCACACAATGGCTTGGCTTCCAGGTACTTTTTGGGGGGCTACCATTAGTTTTAATTGCTCTGATCCTCCCTCATGGGGTGTACCCCAAATGGTTAGGGGCCACGGGGGGGCAAGAAGCTGTTTGAGAGTTTCTATTAACAACAGGGGTCACCATACGATTCTGCTGCAGTTATGGTATTCAAAGGTAAAACAAGGAGCATTTGGCTGTATTTTTGCAGGTGGGGTGCCCCAAAATGTTACTGCCAGCAGCAGCAGCAGCCCCCTTCCTCGCCACCCTGCAGATTGGTATAGGTACCTTTAGGACATTTCTGTTGAAAACAGAGGCTATAGCGAATCGCGCTACAAAATCCGAGAGCACTAACACTTGCTAAATAAAGGTGGCATCGGAGCATACGAATGAGGCAGGGAGAGGCTACTGTTGCAATTGGTTTGGTGGGTCATAGTGAATAACCTGGGAATGCAAATAGGCAGAAGTGTGAGGATTGGCAGTGTCTGTAGAGAATTTTGGCATGCTCTTCAGTTGATGTTTTCCTCCTTGAACTACAGAGGAAAGGCCTGGCCTTACTGTTGGGCAAAACATGTATTTATGATTTTAAGAAGTGTAGTCTGGATGTACTGAGAGGGCCTGTACAGTACGGTAAATGCCTGTATACCCCTGCAATGTGCATCCAACTGTCACTTGAGATTGAACAGCAAACGAAGCAGCTGGGTTACTGACTGAATGTAAATGGAAGGCACATAGGAAGGGTGTTTGTGGTCACTCAAATGATTGAAACCTGGTTGATGCACTACCAAAGCTGGGGTACCAGGGGGGAACATTTGAGGGGTATTGAGATGGTGGTGTCCAGAGGTCAAAATATGTTTCAGAGACACAGAGGTACTGCGGTCCTGGTCCCACATTGGGGGTAGACAAAAGTCCCTGCTAAAGATTTCTGTCCAACTGTTACCACATTTTGTGCAGCCTGGCTCCCTCTGTAACGATTCCCCAGTGTCTTTCGATCCTACGGATGACTGTAGCAAACTTCCCAATTTTTTTCTTGGCCTCATACTCCCAAAGGAGTGCCTGACATTTGCCAGCCTAACGATACTCACATTCTGGGAAAAACCTCACTAACTATGCATATTTATCTACCACACATGGCAAATCCTTACAATTGCAGAACATCATATCGCACTTGTCATCTTTGAGGTACTGTAAGTATTTGGATTTGAGGGAAATATTCATCCTTGCTTGCTCTCTCCCATCTGAAGTCTATGGTGCTGCTGTTCCTTTCTCACATGTCCCTTCAAAGAGACAAGTGACACACAGACTCAATCACTCAGCAAACATATATGCTTTGACGTTTTCATCTTGCTGTTTACCTTCCAAATATTCCCCCTGAACCACAAATAAAGGCCTGCCATTCCTCATCCCCTCAGTCAAAGCAGTCCTTCGCTCCTTAGGCCCTGCAAGACCACCATGAACAAGAATCATGTCAGCAAGCAGAAGAAAAGCCTCAGTGTGCTCTTTTGTTCATACTGCTGCCCTCTAGTAACACTTCATGGCAACTGCAGCATAAGAATGGGACTGAGAAGAGGGCTGTCCTATGCAAATAATATCCTCCCATGCATACTTTCTTCTGAGACGGTCGGCGGCTTGTGCCGTGATACCGCCTCCAACAAATGGTCTTCAACCAAATTTTAAAAAAGCCCACCTGCCTTAGACGAAGGATTTTGCCACTCGAAGGAAGCACATGGGGACATCACCCTCATTTAGCAGGGTCCTAAATTGCCTGCTGTCAGCCTGTATACAGAACAAGGGTGTTCGTGGGCGTTCGTGAGCGTTCCTCAAAGGAAGGAGGTGGGTGATTAATTCACAGTGCCAGGGCAGGCCCAGCCCAGCCCAGCCCAGCCCAGCCCAGCCCAGCCCAGCCCAGCCCAGGCCAGCCCAGCCCAGCGCAGCCCAGCCCGGCACAGCGCACTGCTGTGGAGGTCCATTCCTTCACATCCTGCAGCAGGCATGATGCAGACCTACTAGAGCAAAGGCTTGACTCTGCCCTTGTCTGTCTCTTAAAGAAAACAATCTTTCTAGCTTCTTATTGCACCTGATAAATGGACTCTAGCTTGCCTCAAACTTGACCCATCATTTCATTAGCCAGAGCTCATACTTGACCTTTATTTCTATCCAAGCTCACTGGCACCAAACCCCTGATTTGAGCGAGTTACTCACACCAAAATGAAAAATCACCATCATCCAACCTATTTTACAATAAGTGTAGCACCTTCCTCGCATTCTTGTGCTCAGTTAAAACCCCCAATACCACAATTGCACTCTGCAATTCACCAAACTTAAAGGAAAAAGAATGAAGACATTGATAAAGGAAGACAAGGCCTTGTCCCTATTGCACCTACTTGAGAAATAGGGAGGTTGGTAGAAGGTCATGAGGGAAAACATTTGAAATTTTGGGACACACATGCCAAAAAGAGTGTCCACTTTTCTCCTCTGTTACCAAGTAAAAAAAAATCTTAGCAAAAAAATAAATAAATTCACTTTTTGAAAATTTCCACCTTGGGATACCTCTACAGCATTGGCAGGATTCGAACCCTGGCCTGTGAGGGCTGTCTGCACCAAAGGTACAAGACTTACCTTTGAGCTATAGCTCCTTAGTGGTCTAGAGGATTGCAGTAGTAATTATAAGCAACATACAGGCCTTGGTGTCCTTCCCGGCGGCTTCCATTGCACATGAAAAGGATGACCATGACATAAGGACAATTTGATAGGGTACATACATGGAAACCAGTGTGGTCCAGTGGGTAAGTGCCTGCCTTCCATGCAGACAACCAGGGTTCAAATCCCGGGTTCGGCACCAGGTGACTGATGGTGGCAGAGCAGAGGTAAGTTGGAGGTTGGCCTAAATGGCCAATTGGTAAGTAAAATGTGTCTGTGTGTTGTGTACGAGTGGAATCATGCCTAGTGAATGAGGGAGTGCAGATTGGTTGGTAAGTAAAATAGGTGTGGCCTGAACAGAGAAAGGTAACAGGTGTTGTGAGGAGGAGGAGCCTAGGCAGAGTGGGTGGGGTCAGAGAGGAGGAGCCAGGTCAGAGAGGAGGGGTATAGGTGGAGCCTAGTCAGAGTGGGTGGGGTTAGAGAGGAGGAGTATAGGAGGAGCCTAGTCAGAGTGGGAGGGGTCAGAGAGGAGGAGCATAGGAGGAGCCAGTTCGGAGGGGTGTAGGTGGAGCCTAGTCAGAGTGGGAGGGTTCAGAGAGCAGAGGAAGGGGAGGAGGATCCTGACTTATTGTGGGGTACTGCAAATACTTTTTTACTGCACCCCCCTATACTCTCTGATTTCTGTTGGGAGGGGGCAGTCAAAATTTGGGGGAGCAGTATTAAAAGGTGCTTAGGCGCAACGTGAAGGCGATGGGGTGCACACAATGGCTTGGCTTCCAGGTACTTTTTGGGGGGCTACCATTAGTTTTAATTGCTCTGATCCTCCCTCATGGGGTGTACCCCAAATGGTTCGGGGCCACGGGGGGGCAAGAAGCTGTTTGACAGTTTCTATTAACAACAGGGGTCACCATACGATTCTGCTGCAGTTATGGTATTCAAAGGTAAAACAAGGAGCATTTGGCTGTATTTTTGCAGGTGGGGTGCCCCAAAATGTTACTGCCAGCAGCAGCAGCAGCCCCCTTCCTCGCCACCCTGCAGATTGGTATAGGTACCTTTAGGACATTTCTGTTGAAAACAGAGGCTATAGCGAATCGCGCTACAAAATCCGAGAGCACTAACACTTGCTAAATAAAGGTGGCATCGGAGCATACGAATGAGGCAGGGAGAGGCTACTGTTGCAATTGGTTTGGTGGGTCATAGTGAATAACCTGGGAATGCAAATAGGCAGAAGTGTGAGGATTGGCAGTGTCTGTAGAGAATTTTGGCATGCTCTTCGGTTGATGTTTTCCTCCTTGAACTACAGAGGAAAGGCCTGGCCTTACTGTTGGGCAAAACATGTATTTATGATTTTAAGAAGTGTAGTCTGGATGTACTGAGAGGGCCTGTACAGTACGGTAAATGCCTGTATACCCCTGCAATGTGCATCCAACTGTCACTTGAGATTGAACAGCAAACGAAGCAGCTGGGTTACTGACTGAATGTAAATGGAAGGCACATAGGAAGGGTGTTTGTGGTCACTCAAATGATTGAAACCTGGTTGATGCACTACCAAAGCTGGGGTACCAGGGGGAACATTTGAGGGGTATTGAGATGGTGGTGTCCAGAGGTCAAAATATGTTTCAGAGACACAGAGGTACTGCGGTCCTGGTCCCACATTGAGGGTAGACAAAAGTCCCTGCTAAAGATTTCTGTCCAACTGTTACCACATTTTGTGCAGCCTGGCTCCCTCTGTAACGATTCCCCAGTGTCTTTCGATCCTACAGATGACTGTAGCAAACTTCCCAAATTTTTTCTTGGCCTCATACTCCCAAAGGAGTGCCTGACATTTGCCAGCCTAACGATACTCACATTCTGGGAAAAACCTCACTAACTATGCATATTTATCTACCACACATGGCAAATCCTTACAATTGCAGAACATCATATCGCACTTGTCATCTTTGAGGTACTGTAAGTATTTGGATTTGAAGGAAATATTCATCCTTGCTTGCTCTCTCCCATCTGAAGTCTATGGTGCTGCTGTTCCTTTCCCACATGTCCCTTCAAAGAGACAAGTGACACACAGACTCAATCACTCAGCAAACATATATGCTTTGACGTTTTCATCTTGCTGTTTACCTTCCAAATATTCCCCCTGAACCACAAATAAAGGCCTGCCATTCCTCATCCCCTCAGTCAAAGCAGTCCTTCGCTCCTTAGGCCCTGCAAGACCACCATGAACAAGAATCATGTCAGCAAGCAGAAGAAAAGCCTCAGTGTGCTCTTTTGTTCATACTGCTGCCCTCTAGTAACACTTCATGGCAACTGCAGCATAAGAATGGGACTGAGAAGAGGGCTGTCCTATGCAAATAATATCCTCCCATGCATACTTTCTTCTGAGACGGTCGGCGGCTTGTGCCGTGATACCGCCTCCAACAAATGGTCTTCAACCAAATTTTAAAAAAGCCCACCTGCCTTAGACGAAGGATTTTGCCACTCGAAGGAAGCACATGGGGACATCACCCTCATTTAGCAGGGTCCTAAATTGCCTGCTGTCAGCCTGTATACAGAACAAGGGCGTTCGTGGGCGTTCGTGAGCGTTCCTCAAAGGAAGGAGGTGGGTGATTAATTCACAGTGCCAGGGCAGGCCCAGCCCAGCCCAGCCCAGCGCAGCCCAGCCCGGCACAGCGCACTGCTGTGGAGGTCCATTCCTTCACATCCTGCAGCAGGCATGATGCAGACCTACTAGAGCAAAGGCTTGACTCTGCCCTTGTCTGTCTCTTAAAGAAAACAATCTTTCTAGCTTCTTATTGCACCTGATAAATGGACTCTAGCTTGCCTCAAACTTGACCCATCATTTCATTAGCCCGAGCTCATACTTGACCTTTATTTCTATCCAAGCTCACTGGCACCAAACCCCTGATTTGAGCGAGTTACTCACACCAAAATGAAAAATCACCATCATCCAACCTATTTTACAATAAGTGTAGCACCTTCCTCGCATTCTTGTGCTCAGTTATAACCCCCAATACCACAATTGCACTCTGCAATTCACCAAACTTAAAGGAAAAAGAATGAAGACATTGATAAAGGAAGACAAGGCCTTGTCCCTATTGCACCTACTTGAGAAATAGGGAGGTTGGTAGAAGGTCATGAGGGAAAACATTTGAAATTTTGGGACACACATGCCAAAAAGAGTGTCCACTTTTCTCCTCTGTTACCAAGTAAAAAAAAATCTTAGCAAAAAAAAAAAACATTCACTTTTTGAAAATTTCCACCTTGGGATACCTCTACAGCATTGGCAGGATTCGAACCCTGGCCTGTGAGGGCTGTCTGCACCAAAGGTACAAGATTTACCTTTGAGCTATAGCTCCTTAGTGGTCTAGAGGATTGCAGTAGTAACTATAAGCAACATACAGGCCTTGGTGTCCTTCCCGGCGGCTTCCATTGCACATGAAAAGGATGACCATGACATAAGGACAATTTGATAGGGTACATCCATGGAAACCAGTGTGGTCCAGTGGGTAAGTGCCTGCCTTCCATACAGGCAACCAGGGTTCAAATCCCGGGTTTGGCACCAGGTGACTGATGGTGGCAGAGCAGAGGTAAGTTGGAGGTGGGCCTAAATGGCCAATTGGTAAGTAAAATGTGTCTGTGTGTTGTGTACGAGTGGAATCATGCCTAGTGAATGAGGGATTGCAGATTGGTTGGTAAGTAAAATAGGTGTGGCCTGAACAGAGAAAGGTAACAGGTGTTGTGTGCAGGAGGAGGAGGAGCCTAGGCAGAGTGGGTGGGGTCAGAGAGGAGGAGCCAGGTCAGAGAGGAGGGGTATAGGTGGAGCCTAGTCAGCGTGGGTGGGGTTAGAGAGGAGGAGTATAGGAGGAGCTGGGTCAGAGAGGAGGGGTATAGGAGGAGCCTAGTCAGAGTGGGAGGGGTCAGAGAGGAGGAGCATAGGAGGAGCCAGTTCGGAGGGGTGTAGGTGGAGCCTAGTCAGAGTGGGAGGGTTCAGAGAGCAGAGGAAGGGGAGGAGGATCCTGACTTATTGTGGGGTACTGCAAATACTTTTTTACTGCACCCCCCTATACTCTCTGATTTCTGTTGGGAGGGGGCAGTCAAAATTTGGGGGAGCAGTATTAAAAGGTGCTTAGGCGCAACGTGAAGGCGATGGGGTGCACACAATGGCTTGGCTTCCAGGTACTTTTTGGGGGGCTACCATTAGTTTTAATTGCTCTGATCCTCCCTCATGGGGTGTACCCCAAATGGTTCGGGCCACGGGGGGGGCAAGAAGCTGTTTGACAGTTTCTATTAACAACAGGGGTCACCATACGATTCTGCTGCAGTTATGGTATTCAAAGGTAAAACAAGGAGCATTTGGCTGTATTTTTGCAGGTGGGGTGCCCCAAAATGTTACTGCCAGCAGCAGCAGCAGCCCCCTTCCTCGCTACCCTGCAGATTGGTATAGGTACCTTTAGGACATTTCTGTTGAAAACAGAGGCTATAGCGAATCGCGCTACAAAATCCGAGAGCACTAACACTTGCTAAATAAAGGTGGCATCGGAGCATACGAATGAGGCAGGGAGAGGCTACTGTTGCAATTGGTTTGGTGGGTCATAGTGAATAACCTGGGAATGCAAATAGGCAGAAGTGTGAGGATTGGCAGTGTCTGTAGAGAATTTTGGCATGCTCTTCAGTTGATGTTTTCCTCCTTGAACTACAGAGGAAAGGCCTGGCCTTACTGTTGGGCAAAACATGTATTTATGATTTTAAGAAGTGTAGTCTGGATGTACTGAGAGGGCCTGTACAGTACGGTAAATGCCTGTATACCCCTGCAATGTGCATCCAACTGTCACTTGAGATTGAACAGCAAACGAAGCAGCTGGGTTACTGACTGAATGTAAATGGAAGGCACATAGGAAGGGTGTTTGTGGTCACTCAAATGATTGAAACCTGGTTGATGCACTACCAAAGCTGGGGTACCAGGGGGGAACATTTGAGGGATATTGAGATGGTGGTGTCCAGAGGTCAAAATATGTTTCAGAGACACAGAGGTACTGCGGTCCTGGTCCCACATTGGGGGTAGACAAAAGTCCCTGCTAAAGATTTCTGTCCAACTGTTACCACATTTTGTGCAGCCTGGCTCCCTCTGTAACGATTCCCCAGTGTCTTTCGATCCTACAGATGACTGTAGCAAACTTCCCAAATTTTTTCTTGGCCTCATACTCCCAAAGGAGTGCCTGACATTTGCCAGCCTAACGATACTCACATTCTGGGAAAAACCTCACTAACTATGCATATTTATCTACCACACATGGCAAATCCTTACAATTGCAGAACATCATATCGCACTTGTCATCTTTGAGGTACTGTAAGTATTTGGATTTGAAGGAAATATTCATCCTTGCTTGCTCTCTCCCATCTGAAGTCTATGGTGCTGCTGTTCCTTTCTCACATGTCCCTTCAAAGAGACAAGTGACACACAGACTCAATCACTCAGCAAACATATATGCTTTGACGTTTTCATCTTGCTGTTTACCTTCCAAATATTCCCCCTGAACCACAAATAAAGGCCTGCCATTCCTCATCCCCTCAGTCAAAGCAGTCCTTCGCTCCTTAGGCCCTGCAAGACCACCATGAACAAGAATCATGTCAGCAAGCAGAAGAAAAGCCTCAGTGTGCTCTTTTGTTCATACTGCTGCCCTCTAGTAACACTTCATGGCAACTGCAGCATAAGAATGGGACTGAGAAGAGGGCTGTCCTATGCAAATAATATCCTCCCATGCATACTTTCTTCTGAGACGGTCGGCGGCTTGTGCCGTGATACCGCCTCCAACAAATGGTCTTCAACCAAATTTTAAAAAAGCCCACCTGCCTTAGACGAAGGATTTTGCCACTCGAAGGAAGCACATGGGGACATCACCCTCATTTAGCAGGGTCCTAAATTGCCTGCTGTCAGCCTGTATACAGAACAAGGGCGTTCGTGGGCGTTCGTGAGCGTTCCTCAAAGGAAGGAGGTGGGTGATTAATTCACAGTGCCAGGGCAGGCCCAGCCCAGCCCAGCCCAGCCCAGCCCAGCCCAGGCCAGCCCAGCGCAGCCCAGCCCGGCACAGCGCACTGCTGTGGAGGTCCATTCCTTCACATCCTGCAGCAGGCATGATGCAGACCTACTAGAGCAAAGGCTTGACTCTGCCCTTGTCTGTCTCTTAAAGAAAACAATCTTTCTAGCTTCTTATTGCACCTGATAAATGGACTCTAGCTTGCCTCAAACTTGACCCATCATTTCATTAGCCAGAGCTCATACTTGACCTTTATTTCTATCCAAGCTCACTGGCACCAAACCCCTGATTTGAGCGAGTTACTCACACCAAAATGAAAAATCACCATCATCCAACCTATTTTACAATAAGTGTAGCACCTTCCTCGCATTCTTGTGCTCAGTTATAACCCCCAATACCACAATTGCACTCTGCAATTCACCAAACTTAAAGGAAAAAGAATGAAGACATTGATAAAGGAAGACAAGGCCTTGTCCCTATTGCACCTACTTGAGAAATAGGGAGGTTGGTAGAAGGTCATGAGGGAAAACATTTGAAATTTTGGGACACACATGCCAAAAAGAGTGTCCACTTTTCTCCTCTGTTACCAAGTAAAAAAAAATCTTAGCAAAAAAAAAAATAAATTCACTTTTTGAAAATTTCCACCTTGGGATACCTCTACAGCATTGGCAGGATTCGAACCCTGGCCTGTGAGGGCTGTCTGCACCAAAGGTACAAGACTTACCTTTGAGCTATAGCTCCTTAGTGGTCTAGAGGATTGCAGTAGTAATTATAAGCAACATACAGGCCTTGGTGTCCTTCCCGGCGGCTTCCATTGCACATGAAAAGGATGACCATGACATAAGGACAATTTGATAGGGTACATACATGGAAACCAGTGTGGTCCAGTGGGTAAGTGCCTGCCTTCCATGCAGACAACCAGGGTTCAAATCCCGGGTTCGGCACCAGGTGACTGATGGTGGCAGAGCAGAGGTAAGTTGGAGGTTGGCCTAAATGGCCAATTGGTAAGTAAAATGTGTCTGTGTGTTGTGTACGAGTGGAATCATGCCTAGTGAATGAGGGAGTGCAGATTGGTTGGTAAGTAAAATAGGTGTGGCCTGAACAGAGAAAGGTAACAGGTGTTGTGTGCAGGAGGAGGAGGAGCCTAGGCAGAGTGGGTGGGGTCAGAGAGGAGGAGCCAGGTCAGAGAGGAGGGGTATAGGTGGAGCCTAGTCAGAGTGGGTGGGGTTAGAGAGGAGGAGTATAGGAGGAGCCTAGTCAGAGTGGGAGGGGTCAGAGAGGAGGAGCATAGGAGGAGCCAGTTCGGAGGGGTGTAGGTGGAGCCTAGTCAGAGTGGGAGGGTTCAGAGAGCAGAGGAAGGGGAGGAGGATCCTGACTTATTGTGGGGTACTGCAAATACTTTTTTACTGCACCCCCCTATACTCTCTGATTTCTGTTGGGAGGGGGCAGTCAAAATTTGGGGGAGCAGTATTAAAAGGTGCTTAGGCGCAACGTGAAGGCGATGGGGTGCACACAATGGCTTGGCTTCCAGGTACTTTTTGGGGGGCTACCATTAGTTTTAATTGCTCTGATCCTCCCTCATGGGGTGTACCCCAAATGGTTCGGGGCCACGGGGGGGCAAGAAGCTGTTTGACAGTTTCTATTAACAACAGGGGTCACCATACGATTCTGCTGCAGTTATGGTATTCAAAGGTAAAACAAGGAGCATTTGGCTGTATTTTTGCAGGTGGGGTGCCCCAAAATGTTACTGCCAGCAGCAGCAGCAGCCCCCTTCCTCGCCACCCTGCAGATTGGTATAGGTACCTTTAGGACATTTCTGTTGAAAACAGAGGCTATAGCGAATCGCGCTACAAAATCCGAGAGCACTAACACTTGCTAAATAAAGGTGGCATCGGAGCATACGAATGAGGCAGGGAGAGGCTACTGTTGCAATTGGTTTGGTGGGTCATAGTGAATAACCTGGGAATGCAAATAGGCAGAAGTGTGAGGATTGGCAGTGTCTGTAGAGAATTTTGGCATGCTCTTCGGTTGATGTTTTCCTCCTTGAACTACAGAGGAAAGGCCTGGCCTTACTGTTGGGCAAAACATGTATTTATGATTTTAAGAAGTGTAGTCTGGATGTACTGAGAGGGCCTGTACAGTACGGTAAATGCCTGTATACCCCTGCAATGTGCATCCAACTGTCACTTGAGATTGAACAGCAAACGAAGCAGCTGGGTTACTGACTGAATGTAAATGGAAGGCACATAGGAAGGGTGTTTGTGGTCACTCAAATGATTGAAACCTGGTTGATGCACTACCAAAGCTGGGGTACCAGGGGGAACATTTGAGGGGTATTGAGATGGTGGTGTCCAGAGGTCAAAATATGTTTCAGAGACACAGAGGTACTGCGGTCCTGGTCCCACATTGAGGGTAGACAAAAGTCCCTGCTAAAGATTTCTGTCCAACTGTTACCACATTTTGTGCAGCCTGGCTCCCTCTGTAACGATTCCCCAGTGTCTTTCGATCCTACAGATGACTGTAGCAAACTTCCCAAATTTTTTCTTGGCCTCATACTCCCAAAGGAGTGCCTGACATTTGCCAGCCTAACGATACTCACATTCTGGGAAAAACCTCACTAACTATGCATATTTATCTACCACACATGGCAAATCCTTACAATTGCAGAACATCATATCGCACTTGTCATCTTTGAGGTACTGTAAGTATTTGGATTTGAAGGAAATATTCATCCTTGCTTGCTCTCTCCCATCTGAAGTCTATGGTGCTGCTGTTCCTTTCCCACATGTCCCTTCAAAGAGACAAGTGACACACAGACTCAATCACTCAGCAAACATATATGCTTTGACGTTTTCATCTTGCTGTTTACCTTCCAAATATTCCCCCTGAACCACAAATAAAGGCCTGCCATTCCTCATCCCCTCAGTCAAAGCAGTCCTTCGCTCCTTAGGCCCTGCAAGACCACCATGAACAAGAATCATGTCAGCAAGCAGAAGAAAAGCCTCAGTGTGCTCTTTTGTTCATACTGCTGCCCTCTAGTAACACTTCATGGCAACTGCAGCATAAGAATGGGACTGAGAAGAGGGCTGTCCTATGCAAATAATATCCTCCCATGCATACTTTCTTCTGAGACGGTCGGCGGCTTGTGCCGTGATACCGCCTCCAACAAATGGTCTTCAACCAAATTTTAAAAAAGCCCACCTGCCTTAGACGAAGGATTTTGCCACTCGAAGGAAGCACATGGGGACATCACCCTCATTTAGCAGGGTCCTAAATTGCCTGCTGTCAGCCTGTATACAGAACAAGGGCGTTCGTGGGCGTTCGTGAGCGTTCCTCAAAGGAAGGAGGTGGGTGATTAATTCACAGTGCCAGGGCAGGCCCAGCCCAGCCCAGCCCAGCGCAGCCCAGCCCGGCACAGCGCACTGCTGTGGAGGTCCATTCCTTCACATCCTGCAGCAGGCATGATGCAGACCTACTAGAGCAAAGGCTTGACTCTGCCCTTGTCTGTCTCTTAAAGAAAACAATCTTTCTAGCTTCTTATTGCACCTGATAAATGGACTCTAGCTTGCCTCAAACTTGACCCATCATTTCATTAGCCCGAGCTCATACTTGACCTTTATTTCTATCCAAGCTCACTGGCACCAAACCCCTGATTTGAGCGAGTTACTCACACCAAAATGAAAAATCACCATCATCCAACCTATTTTACAATAAGTGTAGCACCTTCCTCGCATTCTTGTGCTCAGTTATAACCCCCAATACCACAATTGCACTCTGCAATTCACCAAACTTAAAGGAAAAAGAATGAAGACATTGATAAAGGAAGACAAGGCCTTGTCCCTATTGCACCTACTTGAGAAATAGGGAGGTTGGTAGAAGGTCATGAGGGAAAACATTTGAAATTTTGGGACACACATGCCAAAAAGAGTGTCCACTTTTCTCCTCTGTTACCAAGTAAAAAAAAATCTTAGCAAAAAAAAAAAACATTCACTTTTTGAAAATTTCCACCTTGGGATACCTCTACAGCATTGGCAGGATTCGAACCCTGGCCTGTGAGGGCTGTCTGCACCAAAGGTACAAGACTTACCTTTGAGCTATAGCTCCTTAGTGGTCTAGAGGATTGCAGTAGTAACTATAAGCAACATACAGGCCTTGGTGTCCTTCCCGGCGGCTTCCATTGCACATGAAAAGGATGACCATGACATAAGGACAATTTGATAGGGTACATCCATGGAAACCAGTGTGGTCCAGTGGGTAAGTGCCTGCCTTCCATGCAGACAACCAGGGTTCAAATCCCGGGTTCGGCACCAGGTGACTGATGGTGGCAGAGCAGAGGTAAGTTGGAGGTTGGCCTAAATGGCCAATTGGTAAGTAAAATGTGTCTGTGTGTTGTGTACGAGTGGAATCATGCCTAGTGAATGAGGGAGTGCAGATTGGTTGGTAAGTAAAATAGGTGTGGCCTGAACAGAGAAAGGTAACAGGTGTTGTGTGCAGGAGGAGGAGGAGCCTAGGCAGAGTGGGTGGGGTCAGAGAGGAGGAACCTAGTCAGAGTGGGTGGGGTTAGAGAGGAGGAGTATAGGAGGAGCTGGGTCAGAGAGGAGGGGTATAGGAGGAGCCTAGTCAGAGTGGGAGGGGTCAGAGAGGAGGAGCATAGGAGGAGCCAGGTCGGAGGGGTGTAGGTGGAGCCTAGTCAGAGTGGGAGGGGTCAGAGAGGAGGAGTATAGGAGGAGCCTAGTCAGAGTGGGTGGGGTCAGAGAGGAGGGGTATAGGCGGAGCCTGGGCAGAATGGGTGGGTTCAGAGAGCAGAGGAAGGGGAGGAGGATCCTGACTTATTGTGGGGTACTGCAAATACTTTTTTACTGCACCCCCCTATACTCTCTGATTTCTGTTGGGAGGGGGCAGTCAAAATTTGGGGGAGCAGTATTAAAAGGTGCTTAGGCGCAACGTGAAGGCGATGGGGTGCACACAATGGCTTGGCTTCCAGGTACTTTTTGGGGGGCTACCATTAGTTTTAATTGCTCTGATCCTCCCTCATGGGGTGTACCCCAAATGGTTAGGGGCCACGGGGGGGCAAGAAGCTGTTTGAGAGTTTCTATTAACAACAGGGGTCACCATACGATTCTGCTGCAGTTATGGTATTCAAAGGTAAAACAAGGAGCATTTGGCTGTATTTTTGCAGGTGGGGTGCCCCAAAATGTTACTGCCAGCAGCAGCAGCAGCCCCCTTCCTCGCCACCCTGCAGATTGGTATAGGTACCTTTAGGACATTTCTGTTGAAAACAGAGGCTATAGCGAATCGCGCTACAAAATCCGAGAGCACTAACACTTGCTAAATAAAGGTGGCATCGGAGCATACGAATGAGGCAGGGAGAGGCTACTGTTGCAATTGGTTTGGTGGGTCATAGTGAATAACCTGGGAATGCAAATAGGCAGAAGTGTGAGGATTGGCAGTGTCTGTAGAGAATTTTGGCATGCTCTTCAGTTGATGTTTTCCTCCTTGAACTACAGAGGAAAGGCCTGGCCTTACTGTTGGGCAAAACATGTATTTATGATTTTAAGAAGTGTAGTCTGGATGTACTGAGAGGGCCTGTACAGTACGGTAAATGCCTGTATACCCCTGCAATGTGCATCCAACTGTCACTTGAGATTGAACAGCAAACGAAGCAGCTGGGTTACTGACTGAATGTAAATGGAAGGCACATAGGAAGGGTGTTTGTGGTCACTCAAATGATTGAAACCTGGTTGATGCACTACCAAAGCTGGGGTACCAGGGGGGAACATTTGAGGGATATTGAGATGGTGGTGTCCAGAGGTCAAAATATGTTTCAGAGACACAGAGGTACTGCGGTCCTGGTCCCACATTGGGGGTAGACAAAAGTCCCTGCTAAAGATTTCTGTCCAACTGTTACCACATTTTGTGCAGCCTGGCTCCCTCTGTAACGATTCCCCAGTGTCTTTCGATCCTACAGATGACTGTAGCAAACTTCCCAAATTTTTTCTTGGCCTCATACTCCCAAAGGAGTGCCTGACATTTGCCAGCCTAACGATACTCACATTCTGGGAAAAACCTCACTAACTATGCATATTTATCTACCACACATGGCAAATCCTTACAATTGCAGAACATCATATCGCACTTGTCATCTTTGAGGTACTGTAAGTATTTGGATTTGAAGGAAATATTCATCCTTGCTTGCTCTCTCCCATCTGAAGTCTATGGTGCTGCTGTTCCTTTCTCACATGTCCCTTCAAAGAGACAAGTGACACACAGACTCAATCACTCAGCAAACATATATGCTTTGACGTTTTCATCTTGCTGTTTACCTTCCAAATATTCCCCCTGAACCACAAATAAAGGCCTGCCATTCCTCATCCCCTCAGTCAAAGCAGTCCTTCGCTCCTTAGGCCCTGCAAGACCACCATGAACAAGAATCATGTCAGCAAGCAGAAGAAAAGCCTCAGTGTGCTCTTTTGTTCATACTGCTGCCCTCTAGTAACACTTCATGGCAACTGCAGCATAAGAATGGGACTGAGAAGAGGGCTGTCCTATGCAAATAATATCCTCCCATGCATACTTTCTTCTGAGACGGTCGGCGGCTTGTGCCGTGATACCGCCTCCAACAAATGGTCTTCAACCAAATTTTAAAAAAGCCCACCTGCCTTAGACGAAGGATTTTGCAACTCGAAGGAAGCACATGGGGACATCACCCTCATTTAGCAGGGTCCTAAATTGCCTGCTGTCAGCCTGTATACAGAACAAGGGCGTTCGTGGGCGTTCGTGAGCGTTCCTCAAAGGAAGGAGGTGGGTGATTAATTCACAGTGCCAGGGCAGGCCCAGCCCAGCCCAGCCCAGCCCAGCCCAGCCCAGGCCAGCCCAGCGCAGCCCAGCCCGGCACAGCGCACTGCTGTGGAGGTCCATTCCTTCACATCCTGCAGCAGGCATGATGCAGACCTACTAGAGCAAAGGCTTGACTCTGCCCTTGTCTGTCTCTTAAAGAAAACAATCTTTCTAGCTTCTTATTGCACCTGATAAATGGACTCTAGCTTGCCTCAAACTTGACCCATCATTTCATTAGCCAGAGCTCATACTTGACCTTTATTTCTATCCAAGCTCACTGGCACCAAACCCCTGATTTGAGCGAGTTACTCACACCAAAATGAAAAATCACCATCATCCAACCTATTTTACAATAAGTGTAGCACCTTCCTCGCATTCTTGTGCTCAGTTATAACCCCCAATACCACAATTGCACTCTGCAATTCACCAAACTTAAAGGAAAAAGAATGAAGACATTGATAAAGGAAGACAAGGCCTTGTCCCTATTGCACCTACTTGAGAAATAGGGAGGTTGGTAGAAGGTCATGAGGGAAAACATTTGAAATTTTGGGACACACATGCCAAAAAGAGTGTCCACTTTTCTCCTCTGTTACCAAGTAAAAAAAAATCTTAGCAAAAAAAAAAATAAATTCACTTTTTGAAAATTTCCACCTTGGGATACCTCTACAGCATTGGCAGGATTCGAACCCTGGCCTGTGAGGGCTGTCTGCACCAAAGGTACAAGACTTACCTTTGAGCTATAGCTCCTTAGTGGTCTAGAGGATTGCAGTAGTAATTATAAGCAACATACAGGCCTTGGTGTCCTTCCCGGCGGCTTCCATTGCACATGAAAAGGATGACCATGACATAAGGACAATTTGATAGGGTACATACATGGAAACCAGTGTGGTCCAGTGGGTAAGTGCCTGCCTTCCATGCAGACAACCAGGGTTCAAATCCCGGGTTCGGCACCAGGTGACTGATGGTGGCAGAGCAGAGGTAAGTTGGAGGTTGGCCTAAATGGCCAATTGGTAAGTAAAATGTGTCTGTGTGTTGTGTACGAGTGGAATCATGCCTAGTGAATGAGGGAGTGCAGATTGGTTGGTAAGTAAAATAGGTGTGGCCTGAACAGAGAAAGGTAACAGGTGTTGTGTGCAGGAGGAGGAGGAGCCTAGGCAGAGTGGGTGGGGTCAGAGAGGAGGAGCCAGGTCAGAGAGGAGGGGTATAGGTGGAGCCTAGTCAGAGTGGGTGGGGTTAGAGAGGAGGAGTATAGGAGGAGCCTAGTCAGAGTGGGAGGGGTCAGAGAGGAGGAGCATAGGAGGAGCCAGTTCGGAGGGGTGTAGGTGGAGCCTAGTCAGAGTGGGAGGGTTCAGAGAGCAGAGGAAGGGGAGGAGGATCCTGACTTATTGTGGGGTACTGCAAATACTTTTTTACTGCACCCCCCTATACTCTCTGATTTCTGTTGGGAGGGGGCAGTCAAAATTTGGGGGAGCAGTATTAAAAGGTGCTTAGGCGCAACGTGAAGGCGATGGGGTGCACACAATGGCTTGGCTTCCAGGTACTTTTTGGGGGGCTACCATTAGTTTTAATTGCTCTGATCCTCCCTCATGGGGTGTACCCCAAATGGTTCGGGGCCACGGGGGGGCAAGAAGCTGTTTGACAGTTTCTATTAACAACAGGGGTCACCATACGATTCTGCTGCAGTTATGGTATTCAAAGGTAAAACAAGGAGCATTTGGCTGTATTTTTGCAGGTGGGGTGCCCCAAAATGTTACTGCCAGCAGCAGCAGCAGCCCCCTTCCTCGCCACCCTGCAGATTGGTATAGGTACCTTTAGGACATTTCTGTTGAAAACAGAGGCTATAGCGAATCGCGCTACAAAATCCGAGAGCACTAACACTTGCTAAATAAAGGTGGCATCGGAGCATACGAATGAGGCAGGGAGAGGCTACTGTTGCAATTGGTTTGGTGGGTCATAGTGAATAACCTGGGAATGCAAATAGGCAGAAGTGTGAGGATTGGCAGTGTCTGTAGAGAATTTTGGCATGCTCTTCGGTTGATGTTTTCCTCCTTGAACTACAGAGGAAAGGCCTGGCCTTACTGTTGGGCAAAACATGTATTTATGATTTTAAGAAGTGTAGTCTGGATGTACTGAGAGGGCCTGTACAGTACGGTAAATGCCTGTATACCCCTGCAATGTGCATCCAACTGTCACTTGAGATTGAACAGCAAACGAAGCAGCTGGGTTACTGACTGAATGTAAATGGAAGGCACATAGGAAGGGTGTTTGTGGTCACTCAAATGATTGAAACCTGGTTGATGCACTACCAAAGCTGGGGTACCAGGGGGAACATTTGAGGGGTATTGAGATGGTGGTGTCCAGAGGTCAAAATATGTTTCAGAGACACAGAGGTACTGCGGTCCTGGTCCCACATTGAGGGTAGACAAAAGTCCCTGCTAAAGATTTCTGTCCAACTGTTACCACATTTTGTGCAGCCTGGCTCCCTCTGTAACGATTCCCCAGTGTCTTTCGATCCTACAGATGACTGTAGCAAACTTCCCAAATTTTTTCTTGGCCTCATACTCCCAAAGGAGTGCCTGACATTTGCCAGCCTAACGATACTCACATTCTGGGAAAAACCTCACTAACTATGCATATTTATCTACCACACATGGCAAATCCTTACAATTGCAGAACATCATATCGCACTTGTCATCTTTGAGGTACTGTAAGTATTTGGATTTGAAGGAAATATTCATCCTTGCTTGCTCTCTCCCATCTGAAGTCTATGGTGCTGCTGTTCCTTTCCCACATGTCCCTTCAAAGAGACAAGTGACACACAGACTCAATCACTCAGCAAACATATATGCTTTGACGTTTTCATCTTGCTGTTTACCTTCCAAATATTCCCCCTGAACCACAAATAAAGGCCTGCCATTCCTCATCCCCTCAGTCAAAGCAGTCCTTCGCTCCTTAGGCCCTGCAAGACCACCATGAACAAGAATCATGTCAGCAAGCAGAAGAAAAGCCTCAGTGTGCTCTTTTGTTCATACTGCTGCCCTCTAGTAACACTTCATGGCAACTGCAGCATAAGAATGGGACTGAGAAGAGGGCTGTCCTATGCAAATAATATCCTCCCATGCATACTTTCTTCTGAGACGGTCGGCGGCTTGTGCCGTGATACCGCCTCCAACAAATGGTCTTCAACCAAATTTTAAAAAAGCCCACCTGCCTTAGACGAAGGATTTTGCCACTCGAAGGAAGCACATGGGGACATCACCCTCATTTAGCAGGGTCCTAAATTGCCTGCTGTCAGCCTGTATACAGAACAAGGGCGTTCGTGGGCGTTCGTGAGCGTTCCTCAAAGGAAGGAGGTGGGTGATTAATTCACAGTGCCAGGGCAGGCCCAGCCCAGCCCAGCCCAGCCCAGCGCAGCCCAGCCCGGCACAGCGCACTGCTGTGGAGGTCCATTCCTTCACATCCTGCAGCAGGCATGATGCAGACCTACTAGAGCAAAGGCTTGACTCTGCCCTTGTCTGTCTCTTAAAGAAAACAATCTTTCTAGCTTCTTATTGCACCTGATAAATGGACTCTAGCTTGCCTCAAACTTGACCCATCATTTCATTAGCCCGAGCTCATACTTGACCTTTATTTCTATCCAAGCTCACTGGCACCAAACCCCTGATTTGAGCGAGTTACTCACACCAAAATGAAAAATCACCATCATCCAACCTATTTTACAATAAGTGTAGCACCTTCCTCGCATTCTTGTGCTCAGTTATAACCCCCAATACCACAATTGCACTCTGCAATTCACCAAACTTAAAGGAAAAAGAATGAAGACATTGATAAAGGAAGACAAGGCCTTGTCCCTATTGCACCTACTTGAGAAATAGGGAGGTTGGTAGAAGGTCATGAGGGAAAACATTTGAAATTTTGGGACACACATGCCAAAAAGAGTGTCCACTTTTCTCCTCTGTTACCAAGTAAAAAAAAATCTTAGCAAAAAAAAAAAACATTCACTTTTTGAAAATTTCCACCTTGGGATACCTCTACAGCATTGGCAGGATTCGAACCCTGGCCTGTGAGGGCTGTCTGCACCAAAGGTACAAGACTTACCTTTGAGCTATAGCTCCTTAGTGGTCTAGAGGATTGCAGTAGTAACTATAAGCAACATACAGGCCTTGGTGTCCTTCCCGGCGGCTTCCATTGCACATGAAAAGGATGACCATGACATAAGGACAATTTGATAGGGTACATCCATGGAAACCAGTGTGGTCCAGTGGGTAAGTGCCTGCCTTCCATGCAGACAACCAGGGTTCAAATCCCGGGTTCGGCACCAGGTGACTGATGGTGGCAGAGCAGAGGTAAGTTGGAGGTTGGCCTAAATGGCCAATTGGTAAGTAAAATGTGTCTGTGTGTTGTGTACGAGTGGAATCATGCCTAGTGAATGAGGGAGTGCAGATTGGTTGGTAAGTAAAATAGGTGTGGCCTGAACAGAGAAAGGTAACAGGTGTTGTGTGCAGGAGGAGGAGGAGCCTAGGCAGAGTGGGTGGGGTCAGAGAGGAGGAACCTAGTCAGAGTGGGTGGGGTTAGAGAGGAGGAGTATAGGAGGAGCTGGGTCAGAGAGGAGGGGTATAGGAGGAGCCTAGTCAGAGTGGGAGGGGTCAGAGAGGAGGAGCATAGGAGGAGCCAGGTCGGAGGGGTGTAGGTGGAGCCTAGTCAGAGTGGGAGGGGTCAGAGAGGAGGAGTATAGGAGGAGCCTAGTCAGAGTGGGTGGGGTCAGAGAGGAGGGGTATAGGCGGAGCCTGGGCAGAATGGGTGGGTTCAGAGAGCAGAGGAAGGGGAGGAGGATCCTGACTTATTGTGGGGTACTGCAAATACTTTTTTACTGCACCCCCCTATACTCTCTGATTTCTGTTGGGAGGGGGCAGTCAAAATTTGGGGGAGCAGTATTAAAAGGTGCTTAGGCGCAACGTGAAGGCGATGGGGTGCACACAATGGCTTGGCTTCCAGGTACTTTTTGGGGGGCTACCATTAGTTTTAATTGCTCTGATCCTCCCTCATGGGGTGTACCCCAAATGGTTAGGGGCCACGGGGGGGCAAGAAGCTGTTTGAGAGTTTCTATTAACAACAGGGGTCACCATACGATTCTGCTGCAGTTATGGTATTCAAAGGTAAAACAAGGAGCATTTGGCTGTATTTTTGCAGGTGGGGTGCCCCAAAATGTTACTGCCAGCAGCAGCAGCAGCCCCCTTCCTCGCCACCCTGCAGATTGGTATAGGTACCTTTAGGACATTTCTGTTGAAAACAGAGGCTATAGCGAATCGCGCTACAAAATCCGAGAGCACTAACACTTGCTAAATAAAGGTGGCATCGGAGCATACGAATGAGGCAGGGAGAGGCTACTGTTGCAATTGGTTTGGTGGGTCATAGTGAATAACCTGGGAATGCAAATAGGCAGAAGTGTGAGGATTGGCAGTGTCTGTAGAGAATTTTGGCATGCTCTTCAGTTGATGTTTTCCTCCTTGAACTACAGAGGAAAGGCCTGGCCTTACTGTTGGGCAAAACATGTATTTATGATTTTAAGAAGTGTAGTCTGGATGTACTGAGAGGGCCTGTACAGTACGGTAAATGCCTGTATACCCCTGCAATGTGCATCCAACTGTCACTTGAGATTGAACAGCAAACGAAGCAGCTGGGTTACTGACTGAATGTAAATGGAAGGCACATAGGAAGGGTGTTTGTGGTCACTCAAATGATTGAAACCTGGTTGATGCACTACCAAAGCTGGGGTACCAGGGGGGAACATTTGAGGGGTATTGAGATGGTGGTGTCCAGAGGTCAAAATATGTTTCAGAGACACAGAGGTACTGCGGTCCTGGTCCCACATTGGGGGTAGACAAAAGTCCCTGCTAAAGATTTCTGTCCAACTGTTACCACATTTTGTGCAGCCTGGCTCCCTCTGTAACGATTCCCCAGTGTCTTTCGATCCTACGGATGACTGTAGCAAACTTCCCAATTTTTTTCTTGGCCTCATACTCCCAAAGGAGTGCCTGACATTTGCCAGCCTAACGATACTCACATTCTGGGAAAAACCTCACTAACTATGCATATTTATCTACCACACATGGCAAATCCTTACAATTGCAGAACATCATATCGCACTTGTCATCTTTGAGGTACTGTAAGTATTTGGATTTGAGGGAAATATTCATCCTTGCTTGCTCTCTCCCATCTGAAGTCTATGGTGCTGCTGTTCCTTTCTCACATGTCCCTTCAAAGAGACAAGTGACACACAGACTCAATCACTCAGCAAACATATATGCTTTGACGTTTTCATCTTGCTGTTTACCTTCCAAATATTCCCCCTGAACCACAAATAAAGGCCTGCCATTCCTCATCCCCTCAGTCAAAGCAGTCCTTCGCTCCTTAGGCCCTGCAAGACCACCATGAACAAGAATCATGTCAGCAAGCAGAAGAAAAGCCTCAGTGTGCTCTTTTGTTCATACTGCTGCCCTCTAGTAACACTTCATGGCAACTGCAGCATAAGAATGGGACTGAGAAGAGGGCTGTCCTATGCAAATAATATCCTCCCATGCATACTTTCTTCTGAGACGGTCGGCGGCTTGTGCCGTGATACCGCCTCCAACAAATGGTCTTCAACCAAATTTTAAAAAAGCCCACCTGCCTTAGACGAAGGATTTTGCCACTCGAAGGAAGCACATGGGGACATCACCCTCATTTAGCAGGGTCCTAAATTGCCTGCTGTCAGCCTGTATACAGAACAAGGGTGTTCGTGGGCGTTCGTGAGCGTTCCTCAAAGGAAGGAGGTGGGTGATTAATTCACAGTGCCAGGGCAGGCCCAGCCCAGCCCAGCCCAGCCCAGCCCAGCCCAGCCCAGCCCAGCCCAGGCCAGCCCAGCCCAGCGCAGCCCAGCCCGGCACAGCGCACTGCTGTGGAGGTCCATTCCTTCACATCCTGCAGCAGGCATGATGCAGACCTACTAGAGCAAAGGCTTGACTCTGCCCTTGTCTGTCTCTTAAAGAAAACAATCTTTCTAGCTTCTTATTGCACCTGATAAATGGACTCTAGCTTGCCTCAAACTTGACCCATCATTTCATTAGCCAGAGCTCATACTTGACCTTTATTTCTATCCAAGCTCACTGGCACCAAACCCCTGATTTGAGCGAGTTACTCACACCAAAATGAAAAATCACCATCATCCAACCTATTTTACAATAAGTGTAGCACCTTCCTCGCATTCTTGTGCTCAGTTAAAACCCCCAATACCACAATTGCACTCTGCAATTCACCAAACTTAAAGGAAAAAGAATGAAGACATTGATAAAGGAAGACAAGGCCTTGTCCCTATTGCACCTACTTGAGAAATAGGGAGGTTGGTAGAAGGTCATGAGGGAAAACATTTGAAATTTTGGGACACACATGCCAAAAAGAGTGTCCACTTTTCTCCTCTGTTACCAAGTAAAAAAAAATCTTAGCAAAAAAATAAATAAATTCACTTTTTGAAAATTTCCACCTTGGGATACCTCTACAGCATTGGCAGGATTCGAACCCTGGCCTGTGAGGGCTGTCTGCACCAAAGGTACAAGACTTACCTTTGAGCTATAGCTCCTTAGTGGTCTAGAGGATTGCAGTAGTAATTATAAGCAACATACAGGCCTTGGTGTCCTTCCCGGCGGCTTCCATTGCACATGAAAAGGATGACCATGACATAAGGACAATTTGATAGGGTACATACATGGAAACCAGTGTGGTCCAGTGGGTAAGTGCCTGCCTTCCATGCAGACAACCAGGGTTCAAATCCCGGGTTCGGCACCAGGTGACTGATGGTGGCAGAGCAGAGGTAAGTTGGAGGTTGGCCTAAATGGCCAATTGGTAAGTAAAATGTGTCTGTGTGTTGTGTACGAGTGGAATCATGCCTAGTGAATGAGGGAGTGCAGATTGGTTGGTAAGTAAAATAGGTGTGGCCTGAACAGAGAAAGGTAACAGGTGTTGTGAGGAGGAGGAGCCTAGGCAGAGTGGGTGGGGTCAGAGAGGAGGAGCCAGGTCAGAGAGGAGGGGTATAGGTGGAGCCTAGTCAGAGTGGGTGGGGTTAGAGAGGAGGAGTATAGGAGGAGCCTAGTCAGAGTGGGAGGGGTCAGAGAGGAGGAGCATAGGAGGAGCCAGTTCGGAGGGGTGTAGGTGGAGCCTAGTCAGAGTGGGAGGGTTCAGAGAGCAGAGGAAGGGGAGGAGGATCCTGACTTATTGTGGGGTACTGCAAATACTTTTTTACTGCACCCCCCTATACTCTCTGATTTCTGTTGGGAGGGGGCAGTCAAAATTTGGGGGAGCAGTATTAAAAGGTGCTTAGGCGCAACGTGAAGGCGATGGGGTGCACACAATGGCTTGGCTTCCAGGTACTTTTTGGGGGGCTACCATTAGTTTTAATTGCTCTGATCCTCCCTCATGGGGTGTACCCCAAATGGTTCGGGGCCACGGGGGGGCAAGAAGCTGTTTGACAGTTTCTATTAACAACAGGGGTCACCATACGATTCTGCTGCAGTTATGGTATTCAAAGGTAAAACAAGGAGCATTTGGCTGTATTTTTGCAGGTGGGGTGCCCCAAAATGTTACTGCCAGCAGCAGCAGCAGCCCCCTTCCTCGCCACCCTGCAGATTGGTATAGGTACCTTTAGGACATTTCTGTTGAAAACAGAGGCTATAGCGAATCGCGCTACAAAATCCGAGAGCACTAACACTTGCTAAATAAAGGTGGCATCGGAGCATACGAATGAGGCAGGGAGAGGCTACTGTTGCAATTGGTTTGGTGGGTCATAGTGAATAACCTGGGAATGCAAATAGGCAGAAGTGTGAGGATTGGCAGTGTCTGTAGAGAATTTTGGCATGCTCTTCGGTTGATGTTTTCCTCCTTGAACTACAGAGGAAAGGCCTGGCCTTACTGTTGGGCAAAACATGTATTTATGATTTTAAGAAGTGTAGTCTGGATGTACTGAGAGGGCCTGTACAGTACGGTAAATGCCTGTATACCCCTGCAATGTGCATCCAACTGTCACTTGAGATTGAACAGCAAACGAAGCAGCTGGGTTACTGACTGAATGTAAATGGAAGGCACATAGGAAGGGTGTTTGTGGTCACTCAAATGATTGAAACCTGGTTGATGCACTACCAAAGCTGGGGTACCAGGGGGAACATTTGAGGGGTATTGAGATGGTGGTGTCCAGAGGTCAAAATATGTTTCAGAGACACAGAGGTACTGCGGTCCTGGTCCCACATTGAGGGTAGACAAAAGTCCCTGCTAAAGATTTCTGTCCAACTGTTACCACATTTTGTGCAGCCTGGCTCCCTCTGTAACGATTCCCCAGTGTCTTTCGATCCTACAGATGACTGTAGCAAACTTCCCAAATTTTTTCTTGGCCTCATACTCCCAAAGGAGTGCCTGACATTTGCCAGCCTAACGATACTCACATTCTGGGAAAAACCTCACTAACTATGCATATTTATCTACCACACATGGCAAATCCTTACAATTGCAGAACATCATATCGCACTTGTCATCTTTGAGGTACTGTAAGTATTTGGATTTGAAGGAAATATTCATCCTTGCTTGCTCTCTCCCATCTGAAGTCTATGGTGCTGCTGTTCCTTTCCCACATGTCCCTTCAAAGAGACAAGTGACACACAGACTCAATCACTCAGCAAACATATATGCTTTGACGTTTTCATCTTGCTGTTTACCTTCCAAATATTCCCCCTGAACCACAAATAAAGGCCTGCCATTCCTCATCCCCTCAGTCAAAGCAGTCCTTCGCTCCTTAGGCCCTGCAAGACCACCATGAACAAGAATCATGTCAGCAAGCAGAAGAAAAGCCTCAGTGTGCTCTTTTGTTCATACTGCTGCCCTCTAGTAACACTTCATGGCAACTGCAGCATAAGAATGGGACTGAGAAGAGGGCTGTCCTATGCAAATAATATCCTCCCATGCATACTTTCTTCTGAGACGGTCGGCGGCTTGTGCCGTGATACCGCCTCCAACAAATGGTCTTCAACCAAATTTTAAAAAAGCCCACCTGCCTTAGACGAAGGATTTTGCCACTCGAAGGAAGCACATGGGGACATCACCCTCATTTAGCAGGGTCCTAAATTGCCTGCTGTCAGCCTGTATACAGAACAAGGGCGTTCGTGGGCGTTCGTGAGCGTTCCTCAAAGGAAGGAGGTGGGTGATTAATTCACAGTGCCAGGGCAGGCCCAGCCCAGCCCAGCCCAGCGCAGCCCAGCCCGGCACAGCGCACTGCTGTGGAGGTCCATTCCTTCACATCCTGCAGCAGGCATGATGCAGACCTACTAGAGCAAAGGCTTGACTCTGCCCTTGTCTGTCTCTTAAAGAAAACAATCTTTCTAGCTTCTTATTGCACCTGATAAATGGACTCTAGCTTGCCTCAAACTTGACCCATCATTTCATTAGCCCGAGCTCATACTTGACCTTTATTTCTATCCAAGCTCACTGGCACCAAACCCCTGATTTGAGCGAGTTACTCACACCAAAATGAAAAATCACCATCATCCAACCTATTTTACAATAAGTGTAGCACCTTCCTCGCATTCTTGTGCTCAGTTATAACCCCCAATACCACAATTGCACTCTGCAATTCACCAAACTTAAAGGAAAAAGAATGAAGACATTGATAAAGGAAGACAAGGCCTTGTCCCTATTGCACCTACTTGAGAAATAGGGAGGTTGGTAGAAGGTCATGAGGGAAAACATTTGAAATTTTGGGACACACATGCCAAAAAGAGTGTCCACTTTTCTCCTCTGTTACCAAGTAAAAAAAAATCTTAGCAAAAAAAAAAAACATTCACTTTTTGAAAATTTCCACCTTGGGATACCTCTACAGCATTGGCAGGATTCGAACCCTGGCCTGTGAGGGCTGTCTGCACCAAAGGTACAAGATTTACCTTTGAGCTATAGCTCCTTAGTGGTCTAGAGGATTGCAGTAGTAACTATAAGCAACATACAGGCCTTGGTGTCCTTCCCGGCGGCTTCCATTGCACATGAAAAGGATGACCATGACATAAGGACAATTTGATAGGGTACATCCATGGAAACCAGTGTGGTCCAGTGGGTAAGTGCCTGCCTTCCATACAGGCAACCAGGGTTCAAATCCCGGGTTTGGCACCAGGTGACTGATGGTGGCAGAGCAGAGGTAAGTTGGAGGTGGGCCTAAATGGCCAATTGGTAAGTAAAATGTGTCTGTGTGTTGTGTACGAGTGGAATCATGCCTAGTGAATGAGGGATTGCAGATTGGTTGGTAAGTAAAATAGGTGTGGCCTGAACAGAGAAAGGTAACAGGTGTTGTGTGCAGGAGGAGGAGGAGCCTAGGCAGAGTGGGTGGGGTCAGAGAGGAGGAGCCAGGTCAGAGAGGAGGGGTATAGGTGGAGCCTAGTCAGCGTGGGTGGGGTTAGAGAGGAGGAGTATAGGAGGAGCTGGGTCAGAGAGGAGGGGTATAGGAGGAGCCTAGTCAGAGTGGGAGGGGTCAGAGAGGAGGAGCATAGGAGGAGCCAGTTCGGAGGGGTGTAGGTGGAGCCTAGTCAGAGTGGGAGGGTTCAGAGAGCAGAGGAAGGGGAGGAGGATCCTGACTTATTGTGGGGTACTGCAAATACTTTTTTACTGCACCCCCCTATACTCTCTGATTTCTGTTGGGAGGGGGCAGTCAAAATTTGGGGGAGCAGTATTAAAAGGTGCTTAGGCGCAACGTGAAGGCGATGGGGTGCACACAATGGCTTGGCTTCCAGGTACTTTTTGGGGGGCTACCATTAGTTTTAATTGCTCTGATCCTCCCTCATGGGGTGTACCCCAAATGGTTCGGGCCACGGGGGGGGCAAGAAGCTGTTTGACAGTTTCTATTAACAACAGGGGTCACCATACGATTCTGCTGCAGTTATGGTATTCAAAGGTAAAACAAGGAGCATTTGGCTGTATTTTTGCAGGTGGGGTGCCCCAAAATGTTACTGCCAGCAGCAGCAGCAGCCCCCTTCCTCGCTACCCTGCAGATTGGTATAGGTACCTTTAGGACATTTCTGTTGAAAACAGAGGCTATAGCGAATCGCGCTACAAAATCCGAGAGCACTAACACTTGCTAAATAAAGGTGGCATCGGAGCATACGAATGAGGCAGGGAGAGGCTACTGTTGCAATTGGTTTGGTGGGTCATAGTGAATAACCTGGGAATGCAAATAGGCAGAAGTGTGAGGATTGGCAGTGTCTGTAGAGAATTTTGGCATGCTCTTCAGTTGATGTTTTCCTCCTTGAACTACAGAGGAAAGGCCTGGCCTTACTGTTGGGCAAAACATGTATTTATGATTTTAAGAAGTGTAGTCTGGATGTACTGAGAGGGCCTGTACAGTACGGTAAATGCCTGTATACCCCTGCAATGTGCATCCAACTGTCACTTGAGATTGAACAGCAAACGAAGCAGCTGGGTTACTGACTGAATGTAAATGGAAGGCACATAGGAAGGGTGTTTGTGGTCACTCAAATGATTGAAACCTGGTTGATGCACTACCAAAGCTGGGGTACCAGGGGGGAACATTTGAGGGATATTGAGATGGTGGTGTCCAGAGGTCAAAATATGTTTCAGAGACACAGAGGTACTGCGGTCCTGGTCCCACATTGGGGGTAGACAAAAGTCCCTGCTAAAGATTTCTGTCCAACTGTTACCACATTTTGTGCAGCCTGGCTCCCTCTGTAACGATTCCCCAGTGTCTTTCGATCCTACAGATGACTGTAGCAAACTTCCCAAATTTTTTCTTGGCCTCATACTCCCAAAGGAGTGCCTGACATTTGCCAGCCTAACGATACTCACATTCTGGGAAAAACCTCACTAACTATGCATATTTATCTACCACACATGGCAAATCCTTACAATTGCAGAACATCATATCGCACTTGTCATCTTTGAGGTACTGTAAGTATTTGGATTTGAAGGAAATATTCATCCTTGCTTGCTCTCTCCCATCTGAAGTCTATGGTGCTGCTGTTCCTTTCTCACATGTCCCTTCAAAGAGACAAGTGACACACAGACTCAATCACTCAGCAAACATATATGCTTTGACGTTTTCATCTTGCTGTTTACCTTCCAAATATTCCCCCTGAACCACAAATAAAGGCCTGCCATTCCTCATCCCCTCAGTCAAAGCAGTCCTTCGCTCCTTAGGCCCTGCAAGACCACCATGAACAAGAATCATGTCAGCAAGCAGAAGAAAAGCCTCAGTGTGCTCTTTTGTTCATACTGCTGCCCTCTAGTAACACTTCATGGCAACTGCAGCATAAGAATGGGACTGAGAAGAGGGCTGTCCTATGCAAATAATATCCTCCCATGCATACTTTCTTCTGAGACGGTCGGCGGCTTGTGCCGTGATACCGCCTCCAACAAATGGTCTTCAACCAAATTTTAAAAAAGCCCACCTGCCTTAGACGAAGGATTTTGCCACTCGAAGGAAGCACATGGGGACATCACCCTCATTTAGCAGGGTCCTAAATTGCCTGCTGTCAGCCTGTATACAGAACAAGGGCGTTCGTGGGCGTTCGTGAGCGTTCCTCAAAGGAAGGAGGTGGGTGATTAATTCACAGTGCCAGGGCAGGCCCAGCCCAGCCCAGCCCAGCCCAGCCCAGCCCAGGCCAGCCCAGCGCAGCCCAGCCCGGCACAGCGCACTGCTGTGGAGGTCCATTCCTTCACATCCTGCAGCAGGCATGATGCAGACCTACTAGAGCAAAGGCTTGACTCTGCCCTTGTCTGTCTCTTAAAGAAAACAATCTTTCTAGCTTCTTATTGCACCTGATAAATGGACTCTAGCTTGCCTCAAACTTGACCCATCATTTCATTAGCCAGAGCTCATACTTGACCTTTATTTCTATCCAAGCTCACTGGCACCAAACCCCTGATTTGAGCGAGTTACTCACACCAAAATGAAAAATCACCATCATCCAACCTATTTTACAATAAGTGTAGCACCTTCCTCGCATTCTTGTGCTCAGTTATAACCCCCAATACCACAATTGCACTCTGCAATTCACCAAACTTAAAGGAAAAAGAATGAAGACATTGATAAAGGAAGACAAGGCCTTGTCCCTATTGCACCTACTTGAGAAATAGGGAGGTTGGTAGAAGGTCATGAGGGAAAACATTTGAAATTTTGGGACACACATGCCAAAAAGAGTGTCCACTTTTCTCCTCTGTTACCAAGTAAAAAAAAATCTTAGCAAAAAAAAAAATAAATTCACTTTTTGAAAATTTCCACCTTGGGATACCTCTACAGCATTGGCAGGATTCGAACCCTGGCCTGTGAGGGCTGTCTGCACCAAAGGTACAAGACTTACCTTTGAGCTATAGCTCCTTAGTGGTCTAGAGGATTGCAGTAGTAATTATAAGCAACATACAGGCCTTGGTGTCCTTCCCGGCGGCTTCCATTGCACATGAAAAGGATGACCATGACATAAGGACAATTTGATAGGGTACATACATGGAAACCAGTGTGGTCCAGTGGGTAAGTGCCTGCCTTCCATGCAGACAACCAGGGTTCAAATCCCGGGTTCGGCACCAGGTGACTGATGGTGGCAGAGCAGAGGTAAGTTGGAGGTTGGCCTAAATGGCCAATTGGTAAGTAAAATGTGTCTGTGTGTTGTGTACGAGTGGAATCATGCCTAGTGAATGAGGGAGTGCAGATTGGTTGGTAAGTAAAATAGGTGTGGCCTGAACAGAGAAAGGTAACAGGTGTTGTGTGCAGGAGGAGGAGGAGCCTAGGCAGAGTGGGTGGGGTCAGAGAGGAGGAGCCAGGTCAGAGAGGAGGGGTATAGGTGGAGCCTAGTCAGAGTGGGTGGGGTTAGAGAGGAGGAGTATAGGAGGAGCCTAGTCAGAGTGGGAGGGGTCAGAGAGGAGGAGCATAGGAGGAGCCAGTTCGGAGGGGTGTAGGTGGAGCCTAGTCAGAGTGGGAGGGTTCAGAGAGCAGAGGAAGGGGAGGAGGATCCTGACTTATTGTGGGGTACTGCAAATACTTTTTTACTGCACCCCCCTATACTCTCTGATTTCTGTTGGGAGGGGGCAGTCAAAATTTGGGGGAGCAGTATTAAAAGGTGCTTAGGCGCAACGTGAAGGCGATGGGGTGCACACAATGGCTTGGCTTCCAGGTACTTTTTGGGGGGCTACCATTAGTTTTAATTGCTCTGATCCTCCCTCATGGGGTGTACCCCAAATGGTTCGGGGCCACGGGGGGGCAAGAAGCTGTTTGACAGTTTCTATTAACAACAGGGGTCACCATACGATTCTGCTGCAGTTATGGTATTCAAAGGTAAAACAAGGAGCATTTGGCTGTATTTTTGCAGGTGGGGTGCCCCAAAATGTTACTGCCAGCAGCAGCAGCAGCCCCCTTCCTCGCCACCCTGCAGATTGGTATAGGTACCTTTAGGACATTTCTGTTGAAAACAGAGGCTATAGCGAATCGCGCTACAAAATCCGAGAGCACTAACACTTGCTAAATAAAGGTGGCATCGGAGCATACGAATGAGGCAGGGAGAGGCTACTGTTGCAATTGGTTTGGTGGGTCATAGTGAATAACCTGGGAATGCAAATAGGCAGAAGTGTGAGGATTGGCAGTGTCTGTAGAGAATTTTGGCATGCTCTTCGGTTGATGTTTTCCTCCTTGAACTACAGAGGAAAGGCCTGGCCTTACTGTTGGGCAAAACATGTATTTATGATTTTAAGAAGTGTAGTCTGGATGTACTGAGAGGGCCTGTACAGTACGGTAAATGCCTGTATACCCCTGCAATGTGCATCCAACTGTCACTTGAGATTGAACAGCAAACGAAGCAGCTGGGTTACTGACTGAATGTAAATGGAAGGCACATAGGAAGGGTGTTTGTGGTCACTCAAATGATTGAAACCTGGTTGATGCACTACCAAAGCTGGGGTACCAGGGGGAACATTTGAGGGGTATTGAGATGGTGGTGTCCAGAGGTCAAAATATGTTTCAGAGACACAGAGGTACTGCGGTCCTGGTCCCACATTGAGGGTAGACAAAAGTCCCTGCTAAAGATTTCTGTCCAACTGTTACCACATTTTGTGCAGCCTGGCTCCCTCTGTAACGATTCCCCAGTGTCTTTCGATCCTACAGATGACTGTAGCAAACTTCCCAAATTTTTTCTTGGCCTCATACTCCCAAAGGAGTGCCTGACATTTGCCAGCCTAACGATACTCACATTCTGGGAAAAACCTCACTAACTATGCATATTTATCTACCACACATGGCAAATCCTTACAATTGCAGAACATCATATCGCACTTGTCATCTTTGAGGTACTGTAAGTATTTGGATTTGAAGGAAATATTCATCCTTGCTTGCTCTCTCCCATCTGAAGTCTATGGTGCTGCTGTTCCTTTCCCACATGTCCCTTCAAAGAGACAAGTGACACACAGACTCAATCACTCAGCAAACATATATGCTTTGACGTTTTCATCTTGCTGTTTACCTTCCAAATATTCCCCCTGAACCACAAATAAAGGCCTGCCATTCCTCATCCCCTCAGTCAAAGCAGTCCTTCGCTCCTTAGGCCCTGCAAGACCACCATGAACAAGAATCATGTCAGCAAGCAGAAGAAAAGCCTCAGTGTGCTCTTTTGTTCATACTGCTGCCCTCTAGTAACACTTCATGGCAACTGCAGCATAAGAATGGGACTGAGAAGAGGGCTGTCCTATGCAAATAATATCCTCCCATGCATACTTTCTTCTGAGACGGTCGGCGGCTTGTGCCGTGATACCGCCTCCAACAAATGGTCTTCAACCAAATTTTAAAAAAGCCCACCTGCCTTAGACGAAGGATTTTGCCACTCGAAGGAAGCACATGGGGACATCACCCTCATTTAGCAGGGTCCTAAATTGCCTGCTGTCAGCCTGTATACAGAACAAGGGCGTTCGTGGGCGTTCGTGAGCGTTCCTCAAAGGAAGGAGGTGGGTGATTAATTCACAGTGCCAGGGCAGGCCCAGCCCAGCCCAGCCCAGCGCAGCCCAGCCCGGCACAGCGCACTGCTGTGGAGGTCCATTCCTTCACATCCTGCAGCAGGCATGATGCAGACCTACTAGAGCAAAGGCTTGACTCTGCCCTTGTCTGTCTCTTAAAGAAAACAATCTTTCTAGCTTCTTATTGCACCTGATAAATGGACTCTAGCTTGCCTCAAACTTGACCCATCATTTCATTAGCCCGAGCTCATACTTGACCTTTATTTCTATCCAAGCTCACTGGCACCAAACCCCTGATTTGAGCGAGTTACTCACACCAAAATGAAAAATCACCATCATCCAACCTATTTTACAATAAGTGTAGCACCTTCCTCGCATTCTTGTGCTCAGTTATAACCCCCAATACCACAATTGCACTCTGCAATTCACCAAACTTAAAGGAAAAAGAATGAAGACATTGATAAAGGAAGACAAGGCCTTGTCCCTATTGCACCTACTTGAGAAATAGGGAGGTTGGTAGAAGGTCATGAGGGAAAACATTTGAAATTTTGGGACACACATGCCAAAAAGAGTGTCCACTTTTCTCCTCTGTTACCAAGTAAAAAAAAATCTTAGCAAAAAAAAAAAACATTCACTTTTTGAAAATTTCCACCTTGGGATACCTCTACAGCATTGGCAGGATTCGAACCCTGGCCTGTGAGGGCTGTCTGCACCAAAGGTACAAGACTTACCTTTGAGCTATAGCTCCTTAGTGGTCTAGAGGATTGCAGTAGTAACTATAAGCAACATACAGGCCTTGGTGTCCTTCCCGGCGGCTTCCATTGCACATGAAAAGGATGACCATGACATAAGGACAATTTGATAGGGTACATCCATGGAAACCAGTGTGGTCCAGTGGGTAAGTGCCTGCCTTCCATGCAGACAACCAGGGTTCAAATCCCGGGTTCGGCACCAGGTGACTGATGGTGGCAGAGCAGAGGTAAGTTGGAGGTTGGCCTAAATGGCCAATTGGTAAGTAAAATGTGTCTGTGTGTTGTGTACGAGTGGAATCATGCCTAGTGAATGAGGGAGTGCAGATTGGTTGGTAAGTAAAATAGGTGTGGCCTGAACAGAGAAAGGTAACAGGTGTTGTGTGCAGGAGGAGGAGGAGCCTAGGCAGAGTGGGTGGGGTCAGAGAGGAGGAACCTAGTCAGAGTGGGTGGGGTTAGAGAGGAGGAGTATAGGAGGAGCTGGGTCAGAGAGGAGGGGTATAGGAGGAGCCTAGTCAGAGTGGGAGGGGTCAGAGAGGAGGAGCATAGGAGGAGCCAGGTCGGAGGGGTGTAGGTGGAGCCTAGTCAGAGTGGGAGGGGTCAGAGAGGAGGAGTATAGGAGGAGCCTAGTCAGAGTGGGTGGGGTCAGAGAGGAGGGGTATAGGCGGAGCCTGGGCAGAATGGGTGGGTTCAGAGAGCAGAGGAAGGGGAGGAGGATCCTGACTTATTGTGGGGTACTGCAAATACTTTTTTACTGCACCCCCCTATACTCTCTGATTTCTGTTGGGAGGGGGCAGTCAAAATTTGGGGGAGCAGTATTAAAAGGTGCTTAGGCGCAACGTGAAGGCGATGGGGTGCACACAATGGCTTGGCTTCCAGGTACTTTTTGGGGGGCTACCATTAGTTTTAATTGCTCTGATCCTCCCTCATGGGGTGTACCCCAAATGGTTAGGGGCCACGGGGGGGCAAGAAGCTGTTTGACAGTTTCTATTAACAACAGGGGTCACCATACGATTCTGCTGCAGTTATGGTATTCAAAGGTAAAACAAGGAGCATTTGGCTGTATTTTTGCAGGTGGGGTGCCCCAAAATGTTACTGCCAGCAGCAGCAGCAGCCCCCTTCCTCGCCACCCTGCAGATTGGTATAGGTACCTTTAGGACATTTCTGTTGAAAACAGAGGCTATAGCGAATCGCGCTACAAAATCCGAGAGCACTAACACTTGCTAAATAAAGGTGGCATCGGAGCATACGAATGAGGCAGGGAGAGGCTACTGTTGCAATTGGTTTGGTGGGTCATAGTGAATAACCCGGGAATGCAAATAGGCAGAAGTGTGAGGATTGGCAGTGTCTGTAGAGAATTTTGGCATGCTCTTCAGTTGATGTTTTCCTCCTTGAACTACAGAGGAAAGGCCTGGCCTTACTGTTGGGCAAAACATGTATTTATGATTTTAAGAAGTGTAGTCTGGATGTACTGAGAGGGCCTGTACAGTACGGTAAATGCCTGTATACCCCTGCAATGTGCATCCAACTGTCACTTGAGATTGAACAGCAAACGAAGCAGCTGGGTTACTGACTGAATGTAAATGGAAGGCACATAGGAAGGGTGTTTGTGGTCACTCAAATGATTGAAACCTGGTTGATGCACTACCAAAGCTGGGGTATCAGGGGGGAACATTTGAGGGGTATTGAGATGGTGGTGTCCAGAGGTCAAAATATGTTTCAGAGACACAGAGGTACTGCGGTCCTGGTCCCACATTGGGGGTAGACAAAAGTCCCTGCTAAAGATTTCTGTCCAACTGTTACCACATTTTGTGCAGCCTGGCTCCCTCTGTAACGATTCCCCAGTGTCTTTCGATCCTACGGATGACTGTAGCAAACTTCCCAATTTTTTTCTTGGCCTCATACTCCCAAAGGAGTGCCTGACATTTGCCAGCCTAACGATACTCACATTCTGGGAAAAACCTCACTAACTATGCATATTTATCTACCACACATGGCAAATCCTTACAATTGCAGAACATCATATCGCACTTGTCATCTTTGAGGTACTGTAAGTATTTGGATTTGAGGGAAATATTCATCCTTGCTTGCTCTCTCCCATCTGAAGTCTATGGTGCTGCTGTTCCTTTCTCACATGTCCCTTCAAAGAGACAAGTGACACACAGACTCAATCACTCAGCAAACATATATGCTTTGACGTTTTCATCTTGCTGTTTACCTTCCAAATATTCCCCCTGAACCACAAATAAAGGCCTGCCATTCCTCATCCCCTCAGTCAAAGCAGTCCTTCGCTCCTTAGGCCCTGCAAGACCACCATGAACAAGAATCATGTCAGCAAGCAGAAGAAAAGCCTCAGTGTGCTCTTTTGTTCATACTGCTGCCCTCTAGTAACACTTCATGGCAACTGCAGCATAAGAATGGGACTGAGAAGAGGGCTGTCCTATGCAAATAATATCCTCCCATGCATACTTTCTTCTGAGACGGTCGGCGGCTTGTGCCGTGATACCGCCTCCAACAAATGGTCTTCAACCAAATTTTAAAAAAGCCCACCTGCCTTAGACGAAGGATTTTGCCACTCGAAGGAAGCACATGGGGACATCACCCTCATTTAGCAGGGTCCTAAATTGCCTGCTGTCAGCCTGTATACAGAACAAGGGTGTTCGTGGGCGTTCGTGAGCGTTCCTCAAAGGAAGGAGGTGGGTGATTAATTCACAGTGCCAGGGCAGGCCCAGCCCAGCCCAGCCCAGCCCAGCCCAGCCCAGCCCAGCCCAGGCCAGCCCAGCGCAGCCCAGCCCGGCACAGCGCACTGCTGTGGAGGTCCATTCCTTCACATCCTGCAGCAGGCATGATGCAGACCTACTAGAGCAAAGGCTTGACTCTGCCCTTGTCTGTCTCTTAAAGAAAACAATCTTTCTAGCTTCTTATTGCACCTGATAAATGGACTCTAGCTTGCCTCAAACTTGACCCATCATTTCATTAGCCAGAGCTCATACTTGACCTTTATTTCTATCCAAGCTCACTGGCACCAAACCCCTGATTTGAGCGAGTTACTCACACCAAAATGAAAAATCACCATCATCCAACCTATTTTACAATAAGTGTAGCACCTTCCTCGCATTCTTGTGCTCAGTTATAACCCCCAATACCACAATTGCACTCTGCAATTCACCAAACTTAAAGGAAAAAGAATGAAGACATTGATAAAGGAAGACAAGGCCTTGTCCCTATTGCACCTACTTGAGAAATAGGGAGGTTGGTAGAAGGTCATGAGGGAAAACATTTGAAATTTTGGGACACACATGCCAAAAAGAGTGTCCACTTTTCTCCTCTGTTACCAAGTAAAAAAAAATCTTAGCAAAAAAAAAAATAAATTCACTTTTTGAAAATTTCCACCTTGGGATACCTCTACAGCATTGGCAGGATTCGAACCCTGGCCTGTGAGGGCTGTCTGCACCAAAGGTACAAGACTTACCTTTGAGCTATAGCTCCTTAGTGGTCTAGAGGATTGCAGTAGTAACTATAAGCAACATACAGGCCTTGGTGTCCTTCCCGGCGGCTTCCATTGCACATGAAAAGGATGACCATGACATAAGGACAATTTGATAGGGTACATCCATGGAAACCAGTGTGGTCCAGTGGGTAAGTGCCTGCCTTCCATGCAGACAACCAGGGTTCAAATCCCGGGTTCGGCACCAGGTGACTGATGGTGGCAGAGCAGAGGTAAGTTGGAGGTTGGCCTAAATGGCCAATTGGTAAGTAAAATGTGTCTGTGTGTTGTGTACGAGTGGAATCATGCCTAGTGAATGAGGGAGTGCAGATTGGTTGGTAAGTAAAATAGGTGTGGCCTGAACAGAGAAAGGTAACAGGTGTTGTGTGCAGGAGGAGGAGGAGCCTAGGCAGAGTGGGTGGGGTCAGAGAGGAGGAACCTAGTCAGAGTGGGTGGGGTTAGAGAGGAGGAGTATAGGAGGAGCTGGGTCAGAGAGGAGGGGTATAGGAGGAGCCTAGTCAGAGTGGGAGGGGTCAGAGAGGAGGAGCATAGGAGGAGCCAGGTCGGAGGGGTGTAGGTGGAGCCTAGTCAGAGTGGGAGGGGTCAGAGAGGAGGAGTATAGGAGGAGCCTAGTCAGAGTGGGTGGGGTCAGAGAGGAGGGGTATAGGCGGAGCCTGGGCAGAATGGGTGGGTTCAGAGAGCAGAGGAAGGGGAGGAGGATCCTGACTTATTGTGGGGTACTGCAAATACTTTTTTACTGCACCCCCCTATACTCTCTGATTTCTGTTGGGAGGGGGCAGTCAAAATTTGGGGGAGCAGTATTAAAAGGTGCTTAGGCGCAACGTGAAGGCGATGGGGTGCACACAATGGCTTGGCTTCCAGGTACTTTTTGGGGGGCTACCATTAGTTTTAATTGCTCTGATCCTCCCTCATGGGGTGTACCCCAAATGGTTAGGGGCCACGGGGGGGCAAGAAGCTGTTTGACAGTTTCTATTAACAACAGGGGTCACCATACGATTCTGCTGCAGTTATGGTATTCAAAGGTAAAACAAGGAGCATTTGGCTGTATTTTTGCAGGTGGGGTGCCCCAAAATGTTACTGCCAGCAGCAGCAGCAGCCCCCTTCCTCGCCACCCTGCAGATTGGTATAGGTACCTTTAGGACATTTCTGTTGAAAACAGAGGCTATAGCGAATCGCGCTACAAAATCCGAGAGCACTAACACTTGCTAAATAAAGGTGGCATCGGAGCATACGAATGAGGCAGGGAGAGGCTACTGTTGCAATTGGTTTGGTGGGTCATAGTGAATAACCCGGGAATGCAAATAGGCAGAAGTGTGAGGATTGGCAGTGTCTGTAGAGAATTTTGGCATGCTCTTCAGTTGATGTTTTCCTCCTTGAACTACAGAGGAAAGGCCTGGCCTTACTGTTGGGCAAAACATGTATTTATGATTTTAAGAAGTGTAGTCTGGATGTACTGAGAGGGCCTGTACAGTACGGTAAATGCCTGTATACCCCTGCAATGTGCATCCAACTGTCACTTGAGATTGAACAGCAAACGAAGCAGCTGGGTTACTGACTGAATGTAAATGGAAGGCACATAGGAAGGGTGTTTGTGGTCACTCAAATGATTGAAACCTGGTTGATGCACTACCAAAGCTGGGGTATCAGGGGGGAACATTTGAGGGGTATTGAGATGGTGGTGTCCAGAGGTCAAAATATGTTTCAGAGACACAGAGGTACTGCGGTCCTGGTCCCACATTGGGGGTAGACAAAAGTCCCTGCTAAAGATTTCTGTCCAACTGTTACCACATTTTGTGCAGCCTGGCTCCCTCTGTAACGATTCCCCAGTGTCTTTCGATCCTACGGATGACTGTAGCAAACTTCCCAATTTTTTTCTTGGCCTCATACTCCCAAAGGAGTGCCTGACATTTGCCAGCCTAACGATACTCACATTCTGGGAAAAACCTCACTAACTATGCATATTTATCTACCACACATGGCAAATCCTTACAATTGCAGAACATCATATCGCACTTGTCATCTTTGAGGTACTGTAAGTATTTGGATTTGAGGGAAATATTCATCCTTGCTTGCTCTCTCCCATCTGAAGTCTATGGTGCTGCTGTTCCTTTCTCACATGTCCCTTCAAAGAGACAAGTGACACACAGACTCAATCACTCAGCAAACATATATGCTTTGACGTTTTCATCTTGCTGTTTACCTTCCAAATATTCCCCCTGAACCACAAATAAAGGCCTGCCATTCCTCATCCCCTCAGTCAAAGCAGTCCTTCGCTCCTTAGGCCCTGCAAGACCACCATGAACAAGAATCATGTCAGCAAGCAGAAGAAAAGCCTCAGTGTGCTCTTTTGTTCATACTGCTGCCCTCTAGTAACACTTCATGGCAACTGCAGCATAAGAATGGGACTGAGAAGAGGGCTGTCCTATGCAAATAATATCCTCCCATGCATACTTTCTTCTGAGACGGTCGGCGGCTTGTGCCGTGATACCGCCTCCAACAAATGGTCTTCAACCAAATTTTAAAAAAGCCCACCTGCCTTAGACGAAGGATTTTGCCACTCGAAGGAAGCACATGGGGACATCACCCTCATTTAGCAGGGTCCTAAATTGCCTGCTGTCAGCCTGTATACAGAACAAGGGTGTTCGTGGGCGTTCGTGAGCGTTCCTCAAAGGAAGGAGGTGGGTGATTAATTCACAGTGCCAGGGCAGGCCCAGCCCAGCCCAGCCCAGCCCAGCCCAGCCCAGGCCAGCCCAGCGCAGCCCAGCCCGGCACAGCGCACTGCTGTGGAGGTCCATTCCTTCACATCCTGCAGCAGGCATGATGCAGACCTACTAGAGCAAAGGCTTGACTCTGCCCTTGTCTGTCTCTTAAAGAAAACAATCTTTCTAGCTTCTTATTGCACCTGATAAATGGACTCTAGCTTGCCTCAAACTTGACCCATCATTTCATTAGCCAGAGCTCATACTTGACCTTTATTTCTATCCAAGCTCACTGGCACCAAACCCCTGATTTGAGCGAGTTACTCACACCAAAATGAAAAATCACCATCATCCAACCTATTTTACAATAAGTGTAGCACCTTCCTCGCATTCTTGTGCTCAGTTATAACCCCCAATACCACAATTGCACTCTGCAATTCACCAAACTTAAAGGAAAAAGAATGAAGACATTGATAAAGGAAGACAAGGCCTTGTCCCTATTGCACCTACTTGAGAAATAGGGAGGTTGGTAGAAGGTCATGAGGGAAAACATTTGAAATTTTGGGACACACATGCCAAAAAGAGTGTCCACTTTTCTCCTCTGTTACCAAGTAAAAAAAAATCTTAGCAAAAAAAAAAATAAATTCACTTTTTGAAAATTTCCACCTTGGGATACCTCTACAGCATTGGCAGGATTCGAACCCTGGCCTGTGAGGGCTGTCTGCACCAAAGGTACAAGACTTACCTTTGAGCTATAGCTCCTTAGTGGTCTAGAGGATTGCAGTAGTAACTATAAGCAACATACAGGCCTTGGTGTCCTTCCCGGCGGCTTCCATTGCACATGAAAAGGATGACCATGACATAAGGACAATTTGATAGGGTACATACATGGAAACCAGTGTGGTCCAGTGGGTAAGTGCCTGCCTTCCATGCAGACAACCAGGGTTCAAATCCCGGGTTCGGCACCAGGTGACTGATGGTGGCAGAGCAGAGGTAAGTTGGAGGTTGGCCTAAATGGCCAATTGGTAAGTAAAATGTGTCTGTGTGTTGTGTACGAGTGGAATCATGCCTAGTGAATGAGGGAGTGCAGATTGGTTGGTAAGTAAAATAGGTGTGGCCTGAACAGAGAAAGGTAACAGGTGTTGTGTGCAGGAGGAGGAGGAGCCTAGGCAGAGTGGGTGGGGTCAGAGAGGAGGAGCTAGGTCAGAGAGGAGGGGTATAGGTGGAGCCTAGTCAGAGTGGGTAGGGTTAGAGAGGAGGAGTATAGGAGGAGCTGGGTCAGAGAGGAGGGGTATAGGAGGAGCCTAGTCAGAGTGGGAGGGGTCTGAGAGGAGGAGCATAGGAGGAGCCAGGTCGGAGGGGTATAGGTGGAGCCTAGTCAGAGTGGGAGGGGTCAGAGAGGAGGAGTATAGGAGGAGCCTAGTCAGAGTGGGTGGGCTCAGAGAGCAGAGGAAGGGGAGGAGGATCCTGACTTATTGTGGGGTACTGCAAATACTTTTTTACTGCACCCCCCTATACTCTCTGATTTCTGTTGGGACGGGGCAGTCAAAATTTGGGGGAGCAGTATTAAAAGGTGCTTAGGCGCAACGTGAAGGCGATGGGGTGCACACAATGGCTTGGCTTCCAGGTACTTTTTGGGGGGCTACCATTAGTTTTAATTGCTCTGATCCTCCCTCATGGGGTGTACCCCAAATGGTTCGGGGCCACGGGGGGGCAAGAAGCTGTTTGACAGTTTCTATTAACAACAGGGGTCACCATACGATTCTGCTGCAGTTATGGTATTCAAAGGTAAAACAAGGAGCATTTGGCTGTATTTTTGCAGGTGGGGTGCCCCAAAATGTTACTGCCAGCAGCAGCAGCAGCCCCCTTCCTCGCCACCCTGCAGATTGGTATAGGTACCTTTAGGACATTTCTGTTGAAAACAGAGGCTATAGCGAATCGCGCTACAAAATCCGAGAGCACTAACACTTGCTAAATAAAGGTGGCATCGGAGCATACGAATGAGGCAGGGAGAGGCTACTGTTGCAATTGGTTTGGTGGGTCATAGTGAATAACCTGGGAATGCAAATAGGCAGAAGTGTGAGGATTGGCAGTGTCTGTAGAGAATTTTGGCATGCTCTTCAGTTGATGTTTTCCTCCTTGAACTACAGAGGAAAGGCCTGGCCTTACTGTTGGGCAAAACATGTATTTATGATTTTAAGAAGTGTAGTCCGGATGTACTGAGAGGGCCTGTACAGTACGGTAAATGCCTGTATACCCCTGCAATGTGCATCCAACTGTCACTTGAGATTGAACAGCAAACGAAGCAGCTGGGTTACTGACTGAATGTAAATGGAAGGCACATAGGAAGGGTGTTTGTGGTCACTCAAATGATTGAAACCTGGTTGATACACTACCAAAGCTGGGGTACCAGGGGGGAACATTTGAGGGGTATTGAGATGGTGGTGTCCAGAGGTCAAAATATGTTTCAGAGACACAGAGGTACTGCGGTCCTGGTCCCACATTGGGGGTAGACAAAAGTCCCTGCTAAAGATTTCTGTCCAACTGTTACCACATTTTGTGCAGCCTGGCTCCCTCTGTAACGATTCCCCAGTGTCTTTCGATCCTACAGATGACTGTAGCAAACTTCCCAAATTTTTTCTTGGCCTCATACTCCCAAAGGAGTGCCTGAGATTTGCCAGCCTAACGATACTCACATTCTGGGAAAAACCTCACTAACTATGCATATTTATCTACCACACATGGCAAATCCTTACAATTGCAGAACATCATATCGCACTTGTCATCTTTGAGGTACTGTAAGTATTTGGATTTGAGGGAAATATTCATCCTTGCTTGCTCTCTCCCATCTGAAGTCTATGGTGCTGCTGTTCCTTTCTCACATGTCCCTTCAAAGAGACAAGTGACACACAGACTCAATCACTCAGCAAACATATATGCTTTGACGTTTTCATCTTGCTGTTTACCTTCCAAATATTCCCCCTGAACCACAAATAAAGGCCTGCCATTCCTCATCCCCTCAGTCAAAGCAGTCCTTCGCTCCTTAGGCCCTGCAAGACCACCATGAACAAGAATCATGTCAGCAAGCAGAAGAAAAGCCTCAGTGTGCTCTTTTGTTCATACTGCTGCCCTCTAGTAACACTTCATGGCAACTGCAGCATAAGAATGGGACTGAGAAGAGGGCTGTCCTATGCAAATAATATCCTCCCATGCATACTTTCTTCTGAGACGGTCCGCGGCTTGTGCCGTGATACCGCCTCCAACAAATGGTCTTCAACCAAATTTTAAAAAAGCCCACCTGCCTTAGACGAAGGATTTTGCAACTCGAAGGAAGCACATGGGGACATCACCCTCATTTAGCAGGGTCCTAAATTGCCTGCTGTCAGCCTGTATACAGAACAAGGGCGTTCGTGGGCGTTCGTGAGCGTTCCTCAAAGGAAGGAGGTGGGTGATTAATTCACAGTGCCAGGGCAGGCCCAGCCCAGCCCAGCCCAGCGCAGCCCAGCACGGCACAGCGCACTGCTGTGGAGGTCCATTCCTTCACATCCTGCAGCAGGCATGATGCAGACCTACTAGAGCAAAGGCTTGACTCTGCCCTTGTCTGTCTCTTAAAGAAAACAATCTTTCTAGCTTCTTATTGCACCTGATAAATGGACTCTAGCTTGCCTCAAACTTGACCCATCATTTCATTAGCCAGAGCTCATACTTGACCTTTATTTCTATCCAAGCTCACTGGCACCAAACCCCTGATTTGAGCGAGTTACTCACACCAAAATGAAAAATCACCATCATCCAACCTATTTTACAATAAGTGTAGCACCTTCCTCGCATTCTTGTGCTCAGTTATAACCCCCAATACCACAATTGCACTCTGCAATTCACCAAACTTAAAGGAAAAAGAATGAAGACATTGATAAAGGAAGACAAGGCCTTGTCCCTATTGCACCTACTTGCTTGAGAAATAGGGAGGTTGGTAGAAGGTCATGAGGGAAAACATTTGAAATTTTGGGACACACATGCCAAAAAGAGTGTCCACTTTTCTCCTCTGTTACCAAGTAAAAAAAAATCTTAGCAAAAAAAAAAACATTCACTTTTTGAAAATTTCCACCTTGGGATACCTCTACTGCATTGGCAGGATTCGAACCCTGGCCTGTGAGGGCTGTCTGCACCAAAGGTACAAGACTTACCTTTGAGCTATAGCTCCTTAGTGGTCTAGAGGATTGCAGTAGTAACTATAAGCAACATAAAGGCCTTGGTGTCCTTCCCGGCGGCTTCCATTGCACATGAAAAGGATGACCATGACATAAGGACAATTTGATAGGCTACATACATGGAAACCAGTGTGGTCCAGTGGGTAAGTGCCTGCCTTCCATACAGGCAACCAGGGTTCAAATCCCGGGTTTGGCACCAGGTGACTGATGGTGGCAGAGCAGAGGTAAGTTGGAGGTGGGCCTAAATGGCCAATTGGTAAGTAAAATGTGTCTGTGTGTTGTGTACGAGTGGAATCATGCCTAGTGAATGAGGGAATTGCAGATTGGTTGGTAAGTAAAATAGGTGTGGCCTGAACAGAGAAAGGTAACAGGTGTTGTGTGCAGGAGGAGGAGGAGCCTAGGCAGAGTGGGTGGGGTCAGAGAGGAGGAGCCAGGTCAGAGAGGAGGGGTATAGGTGGAGCCTAGTCAGCGTGGGTGGGGTTAGAGAGGAGGAGTATAGGAGGAGCTGGGTCAGAGAGGAGGGGTATAGGAGGAGCCTAGTCAGAGTGGGAGGGGTCACAGAGGAGGAGCATAGGAGGAGCCAGTTCGGAGGGGTGTAGGTGGAGCCTAGTCAGAGTGGGAGGGTTCAGAGAGCAGAGGAAGGGGAGGAGGATCCTGACTTATTGTGGGGTACTGCAAATACTTTTTTACTGCACCCCCCTATACTCTCTGATTTCTGTTGGGAGGGGGCAGTCAAAATTTGGGGGAGCAGTATTAAAAGGTGCTTAGGCGCAACGTGAAGGCGATGGGGTGCACACAATGGCTTGGCTTCCAGGTACTTTTTGGGGGGCTACCATTAGTTTTAATTGCTCTGATCCTCCCTCATGGGGTGTACCCCAAATGGTTCGGGGCCACGGGGGGGCAAGAAGCTGTTTGACAGTTTCTATTAACAACAGGGGTCACCATACGATTCTGCTGCAGTTATGGTATTCAAAGGTAAAACAAGGAGCATTTGGCTGTATTTTTGCAGGTGGGGTGCCCCAAAATGTTACTGCCAGCAGCAGCCCCCTTCCTCGCTACCCTGCAGATTGGTATAGGTACCTTTAGGACATTTCTGTTGAAAACAGAGGCTATAGCGAATCGCGCTACAAAATCCGAGAGCACTAACACTTGCTAAATAAAGGTGGCATCGGAGCATACGAATGAGGCAGGGAGAGGCTACTGTTGCAATTGGTTTGGTGGGTCATAGTGAATAACCTGGGAATGCAAATAGGCAGAAGTGTGAGGATTGGCAGTGTCTGTAGAGAATTTTGGCATGCTCTTCAGTTGATGTTTTCCTCCTTGAACTACAGAGGAAAGGCCTGGCCTTACTGTTGGGCAAAACATGTATTTATGATTTTAAGAAGTGTAGTCCGGATGTACTGAGAGGGCCTGTACAGTACGGTAAATGCCTGTATACCCCTGCAATGTGCATCCAACTGTCACTTGAGATTGAACAGCAAACGAAGCAGCTGGGTTACTGACTGAATGTAAATGGAAGGCACATAGGAAGGGTGTTTGTGGTCACTCAAATGATTGAAACCTGGTTGATACACTACCAAAGCTGGGGTACCAGGGGGGAACATTTGAGGGGTATTGAGATGGTGGTGTCCAGAGGTCAAAATATGTTTCAGAGACACAGAGGTACTGCGGTCCTGGTCCCACATTGGGGGTAGACAAAAGTCCCTGCTAAAGATTTCTGTCCAACTGTTACCACATTTTGTGCAGCCTGGCTCCCTCTGTAACGATTCCCCAGTGTCTTTCGATCCTACAGATGACTGTAGCAAACTTCCCAAATTTTTTCTTGGCCTCATACTCCCAAAGGAGTGCCTGAGATTTGCCAGCCTAACGATACTCACATTCTGGGAAAAACCTCACTAACTATGCATATTTATCTACCACACATGGCAAATCCTTACAATTGCAGAACATCATATCGCACTTGTCATCTTTGAGGTACTGTAAGTATTTGGATTTGAGGGAAATATTCATCCTTGCTTGCTCTCTCCCATCTGAAGTCTATGGTGCTGCTGTTCCTTTCTCACATGTCCCTTCAAAGAGACAAGTGACACACAGACTCAATCACTCAGCAAACATATATGCTTTGACGTTTTCATCTTGCTGTTTACCTTCCAAATATTCCCCCTGAACCACAAATAAAGGCCTGCCTATCCTCATCCCCTCAGTCAAAGCAGTCCTTCGCTCCTTAGGCCCTGCAAGACCACCATGAACAAGAATCATGTCAGCAAGCAGAAGAAAAGCCTCAGTGTGCTCTTTTGTTCATACTGCTGCCCTCTAGTAACACTTCATGGCAACTGCAGCATAAGAATGGGACTGAGAAGAGGGCTGTCCTATGCAAATAATATCCTCCCATGCATACTTTCTTCTGAGACGGTCCGCGGCTTGTGCCGTGATACCGCCTCCAACAAATGGTCTTCAACCAAATTTTAAAAAAGCCCACCTGCCTTAGACGAAGGATTTTGCAACTCGAAGGAAGCACATGGGGACATCACCCTCATTTAGCAGGGTCCTAAATTGCCTGCTGTCAGCCTGTATACAGAACAAGGGCGTTCGTGGGCGTTCGTGAGCGTTCCTCAAAGGAAGGAGGTGGGTGATTAATTCACAGTGCCAGGGCAGGCCCAGCCCAGCCCAGCCCAGCGCAGCCCAGCACGGCACAGCGCACTGCTGTGGAGGTCCATTCCTTCACATCCTGCAGCAGGCATGATGCAGACCTACTAGAGCAAAGGCTTGACTCTGCCCTTGTCTGTCTCTTAAAGAAAACAATCTTTCTAGCTTCTTATTGCACCTGATAAATGGACTCTAGCTTGCCTCAAACTTGACCCATCATTTCATTAGCCAGAGCTCATACTTGACCTTTATTTCTATCCAAGCTCACTGGCACCAAACCCCTGATTTGAGCGAGTTACTCACACCAAAATGAAAAATCACCATCATCCAACCTATTTTACAATAAGTGTAGCACCTTCCTCGCATTCTTGTGCTCAGTTATAACCCCCAATACCACAATTGCACTCTGCAATTCACCAAACTTAAAGGAAAAAGAATGAAGACATTGATAAAGGAAGACAAGGCCTTGTCCCTATTGCACCTACTTGCTTGAGAAATAGGGAGGTTGGTAGAAGGTCATGAGGGAAAACATTTGAAATTTTGGGACACACATGCCAAAAAGAGTGTCCACTTTTCTCCTCTGTTACCAAGTAAAAAAAAATCTTAGCAAAAAAAAAAACATTCACTTTTTGAAAATTTCCACCTTGGGATACCTCTACTGCATTGGCAGGATTCGAACCCTGGCCTGTGAGGGCTGTCTGCACCAAAGGTACAAGACTTACCTTTGAGCTATAGCTCCTTAGTGGTCTAGAGGATTGCAGTAGTAACTATAAGCAACATAAAGGCCTTGGTGTCCTTCCCGGCGGCTTCCATTGCACATGAAAAGGATGACCATGACATAAGGACAATTTGATAGGCTACATACATGGAAACCAGTGTGGTCCAGTGGGTAAGTGCCTGCCTTCCATACAGGCAACCAGGGTTCAAATCCCGGGTTTGGCACCAGGTGACTGATGGTGGCAGAGCAGAGGTAAGTTGGAGGTGGGCCTAAATGGCCAATTGGTAAGTAAAATGTGTCTGTGTGTTGTGTACGAGTGGAATCATGCCTAGTGAATGAGGGATTGCAGATTGGTTGGTAAGTAAAATAGGTGTGGCCTGAACAGAGAAAGGTAACAGGTGTTGTGTGCAGGAGGAGGAGGAGCCTAGGCAGAGTGGGTGGGGTCAGAGAGGAGGAGCCAGGTCAGAGAGGAGGGGTATAGGTGGAGCCTAGTCAGCGTGGGTGGGGTTAGAGAGGAGGAGTATAGGAGGAGCTGGGTCAGAGAGGAGGGGTATAGGAGGAGCCTAGTCAGAGTGGGAGGGGTCACAGAGGAGGAGCATAGGAGGAGCCAGTTCGGAGGGGTGTAGGTGGAGCCTAGTCAGAGTGGGAGGGTTCAGAGAGCAGAGGAAGGGGAGGAGGATCCTGACTTATTGTGGGGTACTGCAAATACTTTTTTACTGCACCCCCCTATACTCTCTGATTTCTGTTGGGAGGGGGCAGTCAAAATTTGGGGGAGCAGTATTAAAAGGTGCTTAGGCGCAACGTGAAGGCGATGGGGTGCACACAATGGCTTGGCTTCCAGGTACTTTTTGGGGGGCTACCATTAGTTTTAATTGCTCTGATCCTCCCTCATGGGGTGTACCCCAAATGGTTCGGGGCCACGGGGGGGCAAGAAGCTGTTTGACAGTTTCTATTAACAACAGGGGTCACCATACGATTCTGCTGCAGTTATGGTATTCAAAGGTAAAACAAGGAGCATTTGGCTGTATTTTTGCAGGTGGGGTGCCCCAAAATGTTACTGCCAGCAGCAGCCCCCTTCCTCGCTACCCTGCAGATTGGTATAGGTACCTTTAGGACATTTCTGTTGAAAACAGAGGCTATAGCGAATCGCGCTACAAAATCCGAGAGCACTAACACTTGCTAAATAAAGGTGGCATCAGAGCATACGAATGAGGCAGGGAGAGGCTACTGTTGCAATTGGTTTGGTGGGTCATAGTGAATAACCTGGGAATGCAAATAGGCAGAAGTGTGAGGATTGGCAGTGTCTGTAGAGAATTTTGGCATGCTCTTCAGTTGATGTTTTCCTCCTTGAACTACAGAGGAAAGGCCTGGCCTTACTGTTGGGCAAAACATGTATTTATGATTTTAAGAAGTGTAGTCTGGATGTACTGAGAGGGCCTGTACAGTACGGTAAATGCCTGTATACCCCTGCAATGTGCATCCAACTGTCACTTGCGATTGAACAGCAAACGAAGCAGCTGGGTTACTGACTGAATGTAAATGGAAGGCACATAGGAAGGGTGTTTGTGGTCACTCAAATGATTGAAACCTGGTTGATGCACTACCAAAGCTGGGGTACCAGGGGGGAACATTTGAGGGGTATTGAGATGGTGGTGTCCAGAGGTCAAAATATGTTTCAGAGACACAGAGGTACTGCGGTCCTGGTCCCACATTGGGGGTAGACAAAAGTCCCTGCTAAAGATTTCTGTCCAACTGTTACCACATTTTGTGCAGCCTGGCTCCCTCTGTAACGATTCCCCAGTGTCTTTCGATCCTACAGATGACTGTAGCAAACTTCCCAAATTTTTTCTTGGCCTCATACTCCCAAAGGAGTGCCTGAGATTTGCCAGCCTAACGATACTCACATTCTGGGAAAAACCTCACTAACTATGCATATTTATCTACCACACATGGCAAATCCTTACAATTGCAGAACATCATATCGCACTTGTCATCTTTGAGGTACTGTAAGTATTTGGATTTGAAGGAAATATTCATCCTTGCTTGCTCTCTCCCATCTGAAGTCTATGGTGCTGCTGTTCCTTTCTCACATGTCCCTTCAAAGAGACAAGTGACACACAGACTCAATCACTCAGCAAACATATATGCTTTGACGTTTTCATCTTGCTGTTTACCTTCCAAATATTCCCCCTGAACCACAAATAAAGGCCTGCCATTCCTCATCCCCTCAGTCAAAGCAGTCCTTCGCTCCTTAGGCCCTGCAAGACCACCATGAACAAGAATCATGTCAGCAAGCAGAAGAAAAGCCTCAGTGTGCTCTTTTGTTCATACTGCTGCCCTCTAGTAACACTTCATGGCAACTGCAGCATAAGAATGGGACTGAGAAGAGGGCTGTCCTATGCAAATAATATCCTCCCATGCATACTTTCTTCTGAGACGGTCGGCGGCTTGTGCCGTGATACCGCCTCCAACAAATGGTCTTCAACCAAATTTTAAAAAAGCCCACCTGCCTTAGACGAAGGATTTTGCCACTCGAAGGAAGCACATGGGGACATCACCCTCATTTAGCAGGGTCCTAAATTGCCTGCTCTCAGCCTGTATACAGAACAAGGGCGTTCGTGGGCGTTCGTGAGCGTTCCTCAAAGGAAGGAGGTGGGTGATTAATTCACAGTGCCAGGGCAGGCCCAGCCCAGCCCAGCGCAGCCCAGCCCAGCCCGGCACAGCGCACTGCTGTGGAGGTCCATTCCTTCACATCCTGCAGCAGGCATGATGCAGACCTACTAGAGCAAAGGCTTGACTCTGCCCTTGTCTGTCTCTTAAAGAAAACAATCTTTCTAGCTTCTTATTGCACCTGATAAATGGACTCTAGCTTGCCTCAAACTTGACCCATCATTTCATTAGCCAGAGCTCATACTTGACCTTTATTTCTATCCAAGCTCACTGGCACCAAACCCCTGATTTGAGCGAGTTACTCACACCAAAATGAAAAATCACCATCATCCAACCTATTTTACAATAAGTGTAGCACCTTCCTCGCATTCTTGTGCTCAGTTATAACCCCCGATACCACAATTGCACTCTGCAATTCACCAAACTTAAAGGAAAAAGAATGAAGACATTGATAAAGGAAGACAAGGCCTTGTCCCTATTGCACCTACTTGCTTGAGAAATAGGGAGGTTGGTAGAAGGTCATGAGGGAAAACATTTGAAATTTTGGGACACACATGCCAAAAAGAGTGTCCACTTTTCTCCTCTGTTACCAAGTAAAAAAAAATCTTAGCAAAAAAAAAAACATTCACTTTTTGAAAATTTCCACCTTGGGATACCTCTACTGCATTGGCAGGATTCGAACCCTGGCCTGTGAGGGCTGTCTGCACCAAAGGTACAAGACTTACCTTTGAGCTATAGCTCCTTAGTGGTCTAGAGGATTGCAGTAGTAACTATAAGCAACATAAAGGCCTTGGTGTCCTTCCCGGCGGCTTCCATTGCACATGAAAAGGATGACCATGACATAAGGACAATTTGATAGGCTACATACATGGAAACCAGTGTGGTCCAGTGGGTAAGTGCCTGCCTTCCATACAGGCAACCAGGGTTCAAATCCCGGGTTTGGCACCAGGTGACTGATGGTGGCAGAGCAGAGGTAAGTTGGAGGTGGGCCTAAATGGCCAATTGGTAAGTAAAATGTGTCTGTGTGTTGTGTACGAGTGGAATCATGCCTAGTGAATGAGGGATTGCAGATTGGTTGGTAAGTAAAATAGGTGTGGCCTGAACAGAGAAAGGTAACAGGTGTTGTGTGCAGGAGGAGGAGGAGCCTAGGCAGAGTGGGTGGGGTCAGAGAGGAGGAGCCAGGTCAGAGAGGAGGGGTATAGGTGGAGCCTAGTCAGCGTGGGTGGGGTTAGAGAGGAGGAGTATAGGAGGAGCTGGGTCAGAGAGGAGGGGTATAGGAGGAGCCTAGTCAGAGTGGGAGGGGTCACAGAGGAGGAGCATAGGAGGAGCCAGTTCGGAGGGGTGTAGGTGGAGCCTAGTCAGAGTGGGAGGGTTCAGAGAGCAGAGGAAGGGGAGGAGGATCCTGACTTATTGTGGGGTACTGCAAATACTTTTTTACTGCACCCCCCTATACTCTCTGATTTCTGTTGGGAGGGGGCAGTCAAAATTTGGGGGAGCAGTATTAAAAGGTGCTTAGGCGCAACGTGAAGGCGATGGGGTGCACACAATGGCTTGGCTTCCAGGTACTTTTTGGGGGGCTACCATTAGTTTTAATTGCTCTGATCCTCCCTCATGGGGTGTACCCCAAATGGTTCGGGGCCACGGGGGGGCAAGAAGCTGTTTGACAGTTTCTATTAACAACAGGGGTCACCATACGATTCTGCTGCAGTTATGGTATTCAAAGGTAAAACAAGGAGCATTTGGCTGTATTTTTGCAGGTGGGGTGCCCCAAAATGTTACTGCCAGCAGCAGCCCCCTTCCTCGCTACCCTGCAGATTGGTATAGGTACCTTTAGGACATTTCTGTTGAAAACAGAGGCTATAGCGAATCGCGCTACAAAATCCGAGAGCACTAACACTTGCTAAATAAAGGTGGCATCAGAGCATACGAATGAGGCAGGGAGAGGCTACTGTTGCAATTGGTTTGGTGGGTCATAGTGAATAACCTGGGAATGCAAATAGGCAGAAGTGTGAGGATTGGCAGTGTCTGTAGAGAATTTTGGCATGCTCTTCAGTTGATGTTTTCCTCCTTGAACTACAGAGGAAAGGCCTGGCCTTACTGTTGGGCAAAACATGTATTTATGATTTTAAGAAGTGTAGTCTGGATGTACTGAGAGGGCCTGTACAGTACGGTAAATGCCTGTATACCCCTGCAATGTGCATCCAACTGTCACTTGCGATTGAACAGCAAACGAAGCAGCTGGGTTACTGACTGAATGTAAATGGAAGGCACATAGGAAGGGTGTTTGTGGTCACTCAAATGATTGAAACCTGGTTGATGCACTACCAAAGCTGGGGTACCAGGGGGGAACATTTGAGGGGTATTGAGATGGTGGTGTCCAGAGGTCAAAATATGTTTCAGAGACACAGAGGTACTGCGGTCCTGGTCCCACATTGGGGGTAGACAAAAGTCCCTGCTAAAGATTTCTGTCCAACTGTTACCACATTTTGTGCAGCCTGGCTCCCTCTGTAACGATTCCCCAGTGTCTTTCGATCCTACAGATGACTGTAGCAAACTTCCCAAATTTTTTCTTGGCCTCATACTCCCAAAGGAGTGCCTGACATTTGCCAGCCTAACGATACTCACATTCTGGGAAAAACCTCACTAACTATGCATATTTATCTACCACACATGGCAAATCCTTACAATTGCAGAACATCATATCGCACTTGTCATCTTTGAGGTACTGTAAGTATTTGGATTTGAAGGAAATATTCATCCTTGCTTGCTCTCTCCCATCTGAAGTCTATGGTGCTGCTGTTCCTTTCTCACATGTCCCTTCAAAGAGACAAGTGACACACAGACTCAATCACTCAGCAAACATATATGCTTTGACGTTTTCATCTTGCTGTTTACCTTCCAAATATTCCCCCTGAACCACAAATAAAGGCCTGCCATTCCTCATCCCCTCAGTCAAAGCAGTCCTTCGCTCCTTAGGCCCTGCAAGACCACCATGAACAAGAATCATGTCAGCAAGCAGAAGAAAAGCCTCAGTGTGCTCTTTTGTTCATACTGCTGCCCTCTAGTAACACTTCATGGCAACTGCAGCATAAGAATGGGACTGAGAAGAGGGCTGTCCTATGCAAATAATATCCTCCCATGCATACTTTCTTCTGAGACGGTCGGCGGCTTGTGCCGTGATACCGCCTCCAACAAATGGTCTTCAACCAAATTTTAAAAAAGCCCACCTGCCTTAGACGAAGGATTTTGCCACTCGAAGGAAGCACATGGGGACATCACCCTCATTTAGCAGGGTCCTAAATTGCCTGCTCTCAGCCTGTATACAGAACAAGGGCGTTCGTGGGCGTTCGTGAGCGTTCCTCAAAGGAAGGAGGTGGGTGATTAATTCACAGTGCCAGGGCAGGCCCAGCCCAGCCCAGCGCAGCCCAGCCCAGCCCGGCACAGCGCACTGCTGTGGAGGTCCATTCCTTCACATCCTGCAGCAGGCATGATGCAGACCTACTAGAGCAAAGGCTTGACTCTGCCCTTGTCTGTCTCTTAAAGAAAACAATCTTTCTAGCTTCTTATTGCACCTGATAAATGGACTCTAGCTTGCCTCAAACTTGACCCATCATTTCATTAGCCAGAGCTCATACTTGACCTTTATTTCTATCCAAGCTCACTGGCACCAAACCCCTGATTTGAGCGAGTTACTCACACCAAAATGAAAAATCACCATCATGCAACCTATTTTACAATAAGTGTAGCACCTTCCTCGCATTCTTGTGCTCAGTTATAACCCCCGATACCACAATTGCACTCTGCAATTCACCAAACTTAAAGGAAAAAGAATGAAGACATTGATAAAGGAAGACAAGGCCTTGTCCCTATTGCACCTACTTGAGAAATAGGGAGGTTGGTAGAAGGTCATGAGGGAAAACATTTGAAATTTTGGGACACACATGCCAAAAAGAGTGTCCACTTTTCTCCTCTGTTACCAAGTAAAAAAAAATCTTAGCAAAAAAAAAAACATTCACTTTTTGAAAATTTCCACCTTGGGATACCTCTACAGCATTGGCAGGATTCGAACGCTGGCCTGTGAGGGCTGTCTGCACCAAAGGTACAAGACTTACCTTTGAGCTATAGCTCCTTAGTGGTCTAGAGGATTGCAGTAGTAACTATAAGCAACATACAGGCCTTGGTGTCCTTCCCGGCGGCTTCCATTGCACATGAAAAGGATGACCATGACATAAGGACAATTTGATAGGCTACATACATGGAAACCAGTGTGGTCCAGTGGGTAAGTGCCTGCCTTCCATACAGGCAACCAGGGTTCAAATCCCGGGTTTGGCACCAGGTGACTGATGGTGGCAGAGCAGAGGTAAGTTGGAGGTGGGCCTAAATGGCCAATTGGTAAGTGAAATGTGTCTGTGTGTTGTGTACGAGTGGAATCATGCCTAGTGAATGAGGGATTGCAGATTGGTTGGTAAGTAAAATAGGTGTGGCCTGAACAGAGAAAGGTAACAGGTGTTGTGTGCAGGAGGAGGAGGAGCCTAGGCAGAGTGGGTGGGGTCAGAGAGGAGGAGCCAGGTCAGAGAGGAGGGGTATAGGTGGAGCCTAGTCAGAGTGGGTGGGGTTAGAGAGGAGGAGTATAGGAGGAGCTGGGTCAGAGAGGAGGGGTATAGGACTAGCCTAGTCAGAGTGGGAGGGGTCAGAGAGGAGGAGCATAGGAGGAGCCAGTTCGGAGGGGTGTAGGTTGAGCCTAGTCAGAGTGGGAGGGTTCAGAGAGCAGAGGAAGGGGAGGAGGATCCTGACTTATTGTGGGGTACTGCAAATACTTTTTTACTGCACCCCCCTATACTCTCTGATTTCTGTTGGGAGGGGGCAGTCAAAATTTGGGGGAGCAGTATTAAAAGGTGCTTAGGCGCAACGTGAAGGCGATGGGGTGCACACAATGGCTTGGCTTCCAGGTACTTTTTGGGGGGCTACCATTAGTTTTAATTGCTCTGATCCTCCCTCATGGGGTGTACCCCAAATGGTTCGGGGCCACGGGGGGGCAAGAAGCTGTTTGACAGTTTCTATTAACAACAGGGGTCACCATACGATTCTGCTGCAGTTATGGTATTCAAAGGTAAAACAAGGAGCATTTGGCTGTATTTTTGCAGGTGGAGTGCCCCAAAATGTTACTGCCAGCAGCAGCAGCAGCCCCCTTCCTCGCCACCCTGCAGATTGGTATAGGTACCTTTAGGACATTTCTGTTGAAAACAGAGGCTATAGCGAATCGCGCTACAAAATCCGAGAGCACTAACACTTGCTAAATAAAGGTGGCATCGGAGCATACGAATGAGGCAGGGAGAGGCTACTGTTGCAATTGGTTTGGTGGGTCATAGTGAATAACCTGGGAATGCAAATAGGCAGAAGTGTGAGGATTGGCAGTGTCTGTAGAGAATTTTGGCATGCTCTTCAGTTGATGTTTTCCTCCTTGAACTACAGAGGAAAGGCCTGGCCTTACTGTTGGGCAAAACATGTATTTATGATTTTAAGAAGTGTAGTCTGGATGTACTGAGAGGGCCTGTACAGTACGGTAAATGCCTGTATACCCCTGCAATGTGCATCCAACTGTCACTTGAGATTGAACAGCAAACGAAGCAGCTGGGTTACTGACTGAATGTAAATGGAAGGCACATAGGAAGGGTGTTTGTGGTCACTCAAATGATTGAAACCTGGTTGATGCACTACCAAAGCTGGGGTACCAGGGGGGAACATTTGAGGGGTATTGAGATGGTGGTGTCCAGAGGTCAAAATATGTTTCAGAGACACAGAGGTACTGCTGTCCTGGTCCCACATTGGGGGTAGACAAAAGTCCCTGCTAAAGATTTCTGTCCAACTGTTACCACATTTTGTGCAGCCTGGCTCCCTCTGTAACGATTCCCCAGTGTCTTTCGATCCTACAGATGACTGTAGCAAACTTCCCAAATTTTTTCTTGGCCTCATACTCCCAAAGGAGTGCCTGACATTTGCCAGCCTAACGATACTCACATTCTGGGAAAAACCTCACTAACTATGCATATTTATCTACCACACATGGCAAATCCTTACAATTGCAGAACATCATATCGCACTTGTCATCTTTGAGGTACTGTAAGTATTTGGATTTGAAGGAAATATTCATCCTTGCTTGCTCTCTCCCATCTGAAGTCTATGGTGCTGCTGTTCCTTTCTCACATGTCCCTTCAAAGAGACAAGTGACACACAGACTCAATCACTCAGCAAACATATATGCTTTGACGTTTTCATCTTGCTGTTTACCTTCCAAATATTCCCCCTGAACCACAAATAAAGGCCTGCCATTCCTCATCCCCTCAGTCAAAGCAGTCCTTCGCTCCTTAGGCCCTGCAAGACCACCATGAACAAGAATCATGTCAGCAAGCAGAAGAAAAGCCTCAGTGTGCTCTTTTGTTCATACTGCTGCCCTCTAGTAACACTTCCTGGCAACTGCAGCATAAGAATGGGACTGAGAAGAGGGCTGTCCTATGCAAATAATATCCTCCCATGCATACTTTCTTCTGAGACGGTCGGCGGCTTGTGCCGTGATACCGCCTCCAACAAATGGTCTTCAACCAAATTTTAAAAAAGCCCACCTGCCTTAGACGAAGGATTTTGCCACTCGAAGGAAGCACATGGGGACATCACCCTCATTTAGCAGGGTCCTAAATTGCCTGCTGTCAGCCTGTATACAGAACAAGGGCATTCGTGGGCGTTCATGAGCGTTCCTCAAAGGAAGGAGGTGGGTGATTAATTCACAGTGCCAGGGCAGGCCCAGCCCAGCCCAGCGCAGCCCAGCCCAGCCCGGCACAGCGCACTGCTGTGGAGGTCCATTCCTTCACATCCTGCAGCAGGCATGATGCAGACCTACTAGAGCAAAGGCTTGACTCTGCCCTTGTCTGTCTCTTAAAGAAAACAATCTTTCTAGCTTCTTATTGCACCTGATAAATGGACTCTAGCTTGCCTCAAACTTGACCCATCATTTCATTAGCCAGAGCTCATACTTGACCTTTATTTCTATCCAAGCTCACTGGCACCAAACCCCTGATTTGAGCGAGTTACTCACACCAAAATGAAAAATCACCATCATCCAACCTATTTTACAATAAGTGTAGCACCTTCCTCGCATTCTTGTGCTCAGTTATAACCCCCAATACCACAATTGCACTCTGCAATTCACCAAACTTAAAGGAAAAAGAATGAAGACATTGATAAAGGAAGACAAGGCCTTGTCCCTATTGCACCTACTTGAGAAATAGGGAGGTTGGTAGAAGGTCATGAGGGAAAACATTTGAAATTTTGGGACACACATGCCAAAAAGAGTGTCCACTTTTCTCCTCTGTTACCAAGTAAAAAAAAATCTTAGCAAAAAAAAAAACATTCACTTTTTGAAAATTTCCACCTTGGGATACCTCTACAGCATTGGCAGGATTCGAACGCTGGCCTGTGAGGGCTGTCTGCACCAAAGGTACAAGACTTACCTTTGAGCTATAGCTCCTTAGTGGTCTAGAGGATTGCAGTAGTAACTATAAGCAACATACAGGCCTTGGTGTCCTTCCCGGCGGCTTCCATTGCACATGAAAAGGATGACCATGACATAAGGACAATTTGATAGGCTACATACATGGAAACCAGTGTGGTCCAGTGGGTAAGTGCCTGCCTTCCATACAGGCAACCAGGGTTCAAATCCCGGGTTTGGCACCAGGTGACTGATGGTGGCAGAGCAGAGGTAAGTTGGAGGTGGGCCTAAATGGCCAATTGGTAAGTAAAATGTGTCTGTGTGTTGTGTACGAGTGGAATCATGCCTAGTGAATGAGGGATTGCAGATTGGTTGGTAAGTAAAATAGGTGTGGCCTGAACAGAGAAAGGTAACAGGTGTTGTGTGCAGGAGGAGGAGGAGCCTAGGCAGAGTGGGTGGGGTCAGAGAGGAGGAGCCAGGTCAGAGAGGAGGGGTATAGGTGGAGCCTAGTCAGAGTGGGTGGGGTTAGAGAGGAGGAGTATAGGAGGAGCTGGGTCAGAGAGGAGGGGTATAGGAGGAGCCTAGTCAGAGTGGGAGGGGTCAGAGAGGAGGAGCATAGGAGGAGCCAGTTCGGAGGGGTGTAGGTGGAGCCTAGTCAGAGTGGGAGGGTTCAGAGAGCAGAGGAAGGGGAGGAGGATCCTGACTTATTGTGGGGTACTGCAAATACTTTTTTACTGCACCCCCCTATACTCTCTGATTTCTGTTGGGAGGGGGCAGTCAAAATTTGGGGGAGCAGTATTAAAAGGTGCTTAGGCGCAACGTGAAGGCGATGGGGTGCACACAATGGCTTGGCTTCCAGGTACTTTTTGGGGGGCTACCATTAGTTTTAATTGCTCTGATCCTCCCTCATGGGGTGTACCCCAAATGGTTCGGGGCCACGGGGGGGCAAGAAGCTGTTTGACAGTTTCTATTAACAACAGGGGTCACCATACGATTCTGCTGCAGTTATGGTATTCAAAGGTAAAACAAGGAGCATTTGGCTGTATTTTTGCAGGTGGGGTGCCCCAAAATGTTACTGCCAGCAGCAGCAGCAGCCCCCTTCCTCGCCACCCTGCAGATTGGTATAGGTACCTTTAGGACATTTCTGTTGAAAACAGAGGCTATAGCGAATCGCGCTACAAAATCCGAGAGCACTAACACTTGCTAAATAAAGGTGGCATCGGAGCATACGAATGAGGCAGGGAGAGGCTACTGTTGCAATTGGTTTGGTGGGTCATAGTGAATAACCTGGGAATGCAAATAGGCAGAAGTGTGAGGATTGGCAGTGTCTGTAGAGAATTTTGGCATGCTCTTCGGTTGATGTTTTCCTCCTTGAACTACAGAGGAAAGGCCTGGCCTTACTGTTGGGCAAAACATGTATTTATGATTTTAAGAAGTGTAGTCTGGATGTACTGAGAGGGCCTGTACAGTACGGTAAATGCCTGTATACCCCTGCAATGTGCATCCAACTGTCACTTGAGATTGAACAGCAAACGAAGCAGCTGGGTTACTGACTGAATGTAAATGGAAGGCACATAGGAAGGGTGTTTGTGGTCACTCAAATGATTGAAACCTGGTTGATGCACTACCAAAGCTGGGGTACCAGGGGGAACATTTGAGGGGTATTGAGATGGTGGTGTCCAGAGGTCAAAATATGTTTCAGAGACACAGAGGTACTGCGGTCCTGGTCCCACATTGAGGGTAGACAAAAGTCCCTGCTAAAGATTTCTGTCCAACTGTTACCACATTTTGTGCAGCCTGGCTCCCTCTGTAACGATTCCCCAGTGTCTTTCGATCCTACAGATGACTGTAGCAAACTTCCCAAATTTTTTCTTGGCCTCATACTCCCAAAGGAGTGCCTGACATTTGCCAGCCTAACGATACTCACATTCTGGGAAAAACCTCACTAACTATGCATATTTATCTACCACACATGGCAAATCCTTACAATTGCAGAACATCATATCGCACTTGTCATCTTTGAGGTACTGTAAGTATTTGGATTTGAAGGAAATATTCATCCTTGCTTGCTCTCTCCCATCTGAAGTCTATGGTGCTGCTGTTCCTTTCCCACATGTCCCTTCAAAGAGACAAGTGACACACAGACTCAATCACTCAGCAAACATATATGCTTTGACGTTTTCATCTTGCTGTTTACCTTCCAAATATTCCCCCTGAACCACAAATAAAGGCCTGCCATTCCTCATCCCCTCAGTCAAAGCAGTCCTTCGCTCCTTAGGCCCTGCAAGACCACCATGAACAAGAATCATGTCAGCAAGCAGAAGAAAAGCCTCAGTGTGCTCTTTTGTTCATACTGCTGCCCTCTAGTAACACTTCATGGCAACTGCAGCATAAGAATGGGACTGAGAAGAGGGCTGTCCTATGCAAATAATATCCTCCCATGCATACTTTCTTCTGAGACGGTCGGCGGCTTGTGCCGTGATACCGCCTCCAACAAATGGTCTTCAACCAAATTTTAAAAAAGCCCACCTGCCTTAGACGAAGGATTTTGCCACTCGAAGGAAGCACATGGGGACATCACCCTCATTTAGCAGGGTCCTAAATTGCCTGCTGTCAGCCTGTATACAGAACAAGGGCGTTCGTGGGCGTTCGTGAGCGTTCCTCAAAGGAAGGAGGTGGGTGATTAATTCACAGTGCCAGGGCAGGCCCAGCCCAGCCCAGCCCAGCGCAGCCCAGCCCGGCACAGCGCACTGCTGTGGAGGTCCATTCCTTCACATCCTGCAGCAGGCATGATGCAGACCTACTAGAGCAAAGGCTTGACTCTGCCCTTGTCTGTCTCTTAAAGAAAACAATCTTTCTAGCTTCTTATTGCACCTGATAAATGGACTCTAGCTTGCCTCAAACTTGACCCATCATTTCATTAGCCCGAGCTCATACTTGACCTTTATTTCTATCCAAGCTCACTGGCACCAAACCCCTGATTTGAGCGAGTTACTCACACCAAAATGAAAAATCACCATCATCCAACCTATTTTACAATAAGTGTAGCACCTTCCTCGCATTCTTGTGCTCAGTTATAACCCCCAATACCACAATTGCACTCTGCAATTCACCAAACTTAAAGGAAAAAGAATGAAGACATTGATAAAGGAAGACAAGGCCTTGTCCCTATTGCACCTACTTGAGAAATAGGGAGGTTGGTAGAAGGTCATGAGGGAAAACATTTGAAATTTTGGGACACACATGCCAAAAAGAGTGTCCACTTTTCTCCTCTGTTACCAAGTAAAAAAAAATCTTAGCAAAAAAAAAAAACATTCACTTTTTGAAAATTTCCACCTTGGGATACCTCTACAGCATTGGCAGGATTCGAACCCTGGCCTGTGAGGGCTGTCTGCACCAAAGGTACAAGATTTACCTTTGAGCTATAGCTCCTTAGTGGTCTAGAGGATTGCAGTAGTAACTATAAGCAACATACAGGCCTTGGTGTCCTTCCCGGCGGCTTCCATTGCACATGAAAAGGATGACCATGACATAAGGACAATTTGATAGGGTACATCCATGGAAACCAGTGTGGTCCAGTGGGTAAGTGCCTGCCTTCCATACAGGCAACCAGGGTTCAAATCCCGGGTTTGGCACCAGGTGACTGATGGTGGCAGAGCAGAGGTAAGTTGGAGGTGGGCCTAAATGGCCAATTGGTAAGTAAAATGTGTCTGTGTGTTGTGTACGAGTGGAATCATGCCTAGTGAATGAGGGATTGCAGATTGGTTGGTAAGTAAAATAGGTGTGGCCTGAACAGAGAAAGGTAACAGGTGTTGTGTGCAGGAGGAGGAGGAGCCTAGGCAGAGTGGGTGGGGTCAGAGAGGAGGAGCCAGGTCAGAGAGGAGGGGTATAGGTGGAGCCTAGTCAGCGTGGGTGGGGTTAGAGAGGAGGAGTATAGGAGGAGCTGGGTCAGAGAGGAGGGGTATAGGAGGAGCCTAGTCAGAGTGGGAGGGGTCAGAGAGGAGGAGCATAGGAGGAGCCAGTTCGGAGGGGTGTAGGTGGAGCCTAGTCAGAGTGGGAGGGTTCAGAGAGCAGAGGAAGGGGAGGAGGATCCTGACTTATTGTGGGGTACTGCAAATACTTTTTTACTGCACCCCCCTATACTCTCTGATTTCTGTTGGGAGGGGGCAGTCAAAATTTGGGGGAGCAGTATTAAAAGGTGCTTAGGCGCAACGTGAAGGCGATGGGGTGCACACAATGGCTTGGCTTCCAGGTACTTTTTGGGGGGCTACCATTAGTTTTAATTGCTCTGATCCTCCCTCATGGGGTGTACCCCAAATGGTTCGGGCCACGGGGGGGGCAAGAAGCTGTTTGACAGTTTCTATTAACAACAGGGGTCACCATACGATTCTGCTGCAGTTATGGTATTCAAAGGTAAAACAAGGAGCATTTGGCTGTATTTTTGCAGGTGGGGTGCCCCAAAATGTTACTGCCAGCAGCAGCAGCAGCCCCCTTCCTCGCTACCCTGCAGATTGGTATAGGTACCTTTAGGACATTTCTGTTGAAAACAGAGGCTATAGCGAATCGCGCTACAAAATCCGAGAGCACTAACACTTGCTAAATAAAGGTGGCATCGGAGCATACGAATGAGGCAGGGAGAGGCTACTGTTGCAATTGGTTTGGTGGGTCATAGTGAATAACCTGGGAATGCAAATAGGCAGAAGTGTGAGGATTGGCAGTGTCTGTAGAGAATTTTGGCATGCTCTTCAGTTGATGTTTTCCTCCTTGAACTACAGAGGAAAGGCCTGGCCTTACTGTTGGGCAAAACATGTATTTATGATTTTAAGAAGTGTAGTCTGGATGTACTGAGAGGGCCTGTACAGTACGGTAAATGCCTGTATACCCCTGCAATGTGCATCCAACTGTCACTTGAGATTGAACAGCAAACGAAGCAGCTGGGTTACTGACTGAATGTAAATGGAAGGCACATAGGAAGGGTGTTTGTGGTCACTCAAATGATTGAAACCTGGTTGATGCACTACCAAAGCTGGGGTACCAGGGGGGAACATTTGAGGGATATTGAGATGGTGGTGTCCAGAGGTCAAAATATGTTTCAGAGACACAGAGGTACTGCGGTCCTGGTCCCACATTGGGGGTAGACAAAAGTCCCTGCTAAAGATTTCTGTCCAACTGTTACCACATTTTGTGCAGCCTGGCTCCCTCTGTAACGATTCCCCAGTGTCTTTCGATCCTACAGATGACTGTAGCAAACTTCCCAAATTTTTTCTTGGCCTCATACTCCCAAAGGAGTGCCTGACATTTGCCAGCCTAACGATACTCACATTCTGGGAAAAACCTCACTAACTATGCATATTTATCTACCACACATGGCAAATCCTTACAATTGCAGAACATCATATCGCACTTGTCATCTTTGAGGTACTGTAAGTATTTGGATTTGAAGGAAATATTCATCCTTGCTTGCTCTCTCCCATCTGAAGTCTATGGTGCTGCTGTTCCTTTCTCACATGTCCCTTCAAAGAGACAAGTGACACACAGACTCAATCACTCAGCAAACATATATGCTTTGACGTTTTCATCTTGCTGTTTACCTTCCAAATATTCCCCCTGAACCACAAATAAAGGCCTGCCATTCCTCATCCCCTCAGTCAAAGCAGTCCTTCGCTCCTTAGGCCCTGCAAGACCACCATGAACAAGAATCATGTCAGCAAGCAGAAGAAAAGCCTCAGTGTGCTCTTTTGTTCATACTGCTGCCCTCTAGTAACACTTCATGGCAACTGCAGCATAAGAATGGGACTGAGAAGAGGGCTGTCCTATGCAAATAATATCCTCCCATGCATACTTTCTTCTGAGACGGTCGGCGGCTTGTGCCGTGATACCGCCTCCAACAAATGGTCTTCAACCAAATTTTAAAAAAGCCCACCTGCCTTAGACGAAGGATTTTGCCACTCGAAGGAAGCACATGGGGACATCACCCTCATTTAGCAGGGTCCTAAATTGCCTGCTGTCAGCCTGTATACAGAACAAGGGCGTTCGTGGGCGTTCGTGAGCGTTCCTCAAAGGAAGGAGGTGGGTGATTAATTCACAGTGCCAGGGCAGGCCCAGCCCAGCCCAGCCCAGCCCAGCCCAGCCCAGGCCAGCCCAGCGCAGCCCAGCCCGGCACAGCGCACTGCTGTGGAGGTCCATTCCTTCACATCCTGCAGCAGGCATGATGCAGACCTACTAGAGCAAAGGCTTGACTCTGCCCTTGTCTGTCTCTTAAAGAAAACAATCTTTCTAGCTTCTTATTGCACCTGATAAATGGACTCTAGCTTGCCTCAAACTTGACCCATCATTTCATTAGCCAGAGCTCATACTTGACCTTTATTTCTATCCAAGCTCACTGGCACCAAACCCCTGATTTGAGCGAGTTACTCACACCAAAATGAAAAATCACCATCATCCAACCTATTTTACAATAAGTGTAGCACCTTCCTCGCATTCTTGTGCTCAGTTATAACCCCCAATACCACAATTGCACTCTGCAATTCACCAAACTTAAAGGAAAAAGAATGAAGACATTGATAAAGGAAGACAAGGCCTTGTCCCTATTGCACCTACTTGAGAAATAGGGAGGTTGGTAGAAGGTCATGAGGGAAAACATTTGAAATTTTGGGACACACATGCCAAAAAGAGTGTCCACTTTTCTCCTCTGTTACCAAGTAAAAAAAAATCTTAGCAAAAAAAAAAATAAATTCACTTTTTGAAAATTTCCACCTTGGGATACCTCTACAGCATTGGCAGGATTCGAACCCTGGCCTGTGAGGGCTGTCTGCACCAAAGGTACAAGACTTACCTTTGAGCTATAGCTCCTTAGTGGTCTAGAGGATTGCAGTAGTAATTATAAGCAACATACAGGCCTTGGTGTCCTTCCCGGCGGCTTCCATTGCACATGAAAAGGATGACCATGACATAAGGACAATTTGATAGGGTACATACATGGAAACCAGTGTGGTCCAGTGGGTAAGTGCCTGCCTTCCATGCAGACAACCAGGGTTCAAATCCCGGGTTCGGCACCAGGTGACTGATGGTGGCAGAGCAGAGGTAAGTTGGAGGTTGGCCTAAATGGCCAATTGGTAAGTAAAATGTGTCTGTGTGTTGTGTACGAGTGGAATCATGCCCAGTGAATGAGGGAGTGCAGATTGGTTGGTAAGTAAAATAGGTGTGGCCTGAACAGAGAAAGGTAACAGGTGTTGTGTGCAGGAGGAGGAGGAGCCTAGGCAGAGTGGGTGGGGTCAGAGAGGAGGAGCCAGGTCAGAGAGGAGGGGTATAGGTGGAGCCTAGTCAGAGTGGGTGGGGTTAGAGAGGAGGAGTATAGGAGGAGCCTAGTCAGAGTGGGAGGGGTCAGAGAGGAGGAGCATAGGAGGAGCCAGTTCGGAGGGGTGTAGGTGGAGCCTAGTCAGAGTGGGAGGGTTCAGAGAGCAGAGGAAGGGGAGGAGGATCCTGACTTATTGTGGGGTACTGCAAATACTTTTTTACTGCACCCCCCTATACTCTCTGATTTCTGTTGGGAGGGGGCAGTCAAAATTTGGGGGAGCAGTATTAAAAGGTGCTTAGGCGCAACGTGAAGGCGATGGGGTGCACACAATGGCTTGGCTTCCAGGTACTTTTTGGGGGGCTACCATTAGTTTTAATTGCTCTGATCCTCCCTCATGGGGTGTACCCCAAATGGTTCGGGGCCACGGGGGGGCAAGAAGCTGTTTGACAGTTTCTATTAACAACAGGGGTCACCATACGATTCTGCTGCAGTTATGGTATTCAAAGGTAAAACAAGGAGCATTTGGCTGTATTTTTGCAGGTGGGGTGCCCCAAAATGTTACTGCCAGCAGCAGCAGCAGCCCCCTTCCTCGCCACCCTGCAGATTGGTATAGGTACCTTTAGGACATTTCTGTTGAAAACAGAGGCTATAGCGAATCGCGCTACAAAATCCGAGAGCACTAACACTTGCTAAATAAAGGTGGCATCGGAGCATACGAATGAGGCAGGGAGAGGCTACTGTTGCAATTGGTTTGGTGGGTCATAGTGAATAACCTGGGAATGCAAATAGGCAGAAGTGTGAGGATTGGCAGTGTCTGTAGAGAATTTTGGCATGCTCTTCGGTTGATGTTTTCCTCCTTGAACTACAGAGGAAAGGCCTGGCCTTACTGTTGGGCAAAACATGTATTTATGATTTTAAGAAGTGTAGTCTGGATGTACTGAGAGGGCCTGTACAGTACGGTAAATGCCTGTATACCCCTGCAATGTGCATCCAACTGTCACTTGAGATTGAACAGCAAACGAAGCAGCTGGGTTACTGACTGAATGTAAATGGAAGGCACATAGGAAGGGTGTTTGTGGTCACTCAAATGATTGAAACCTGGTTGATGCACTACCAAAGCTGGGGTACCAGGGGGAACATTTGAGGGGTATTGAGATGGTGGTGTCCAGAGGTCAAAATATGTTTCAGAGACACAGAGGTACTGCGGTCCTGGTCCCACATTGAGGGTAGACAAAAGTCCCTGCTAAAGATTTCTGTCCAACTGTTACCACATTTTGTGCAGCCTGGCTCCCTCTGTAACGATTCCCCAGTGTCTTTCGATCCTACAGATGACTGTAGCAAACTTCCCAAATTTTTTCTTGGCCTCATACTCCCAAAGGAGTGCCTGACATTTGCCAGCCTAACGATACTCACATTCTGGGAAAAACCTCACTAACTATGCATATTTATCTACCACACATGGCAAATCCTTACAATTGCAGAACATCATATCGCACTTGTCATCTTTGAGGTACTGTAAGTATTTGGATTTGAAGGAAATATTCATCCTTGCTTGCTCTCTCCCATCTGAAGTCTATGGTGCTGCTGTTCCTTTCCCACATGTCCCTTCAAAGAGACAAGTGACACACAGACTCAATCACTCAGCAAACATATATGCTTTGACGTTTTCATCTTGCTGTTTACCTTCCAAATATTCCCCCTGAACCACAAATAAAGGCCTGCCATTCCTCATCCCCTCAGTCAAAGCAGTCCTTCGCTCCTTAGGCCCTGCAAGACCACCATGAACAAGAATCATGTCAGCAAGCAGAAGAAAAGCCTCAGTGTGCTCTTTTGTTCATACTGCTGCCCTCTAGTAACACTTCATGGCAACTGCAGCATAAGAATGGGACTGAGAAGAGGGCTGTCCTATGCAAATAATATCCTCCCATGCATACTTTCTTCTGAGACGGTCGGCGGCTTGTGCCGTGATACCGCCTCCAACAAATGGTCTTCAACCAAATTTTAAAAAAGCCCACCTGCCTTAGACGAAGGATTTTGCCACTCGAAGGAAGCACATGGGGACATCACCCTCATTTAGCAGGGTCCTAAATTGCCTGCTGTCAGCCTGTATACAGAACAAGGGCGTTCGTGGGCGTTCGTGAGCGTTCCTCAAAGGAAGGAGGTGGGTGATTAATTCACAGTGCCAGGGCAGGCCCAGCCCAGCCCAGCCCAGCCCAGCGCAGCCCAGCCCGGCACAGCGCACTGCTGTGGAGGTCCATTCCTTCACATCCTGCAGCAGGCATGATGCAGACCTACTAGAGCAAAGGCTTGACTCTGCCCTTGTCTGTCTCTTAAAGAAAACAATCTTTCTAGCTTCTTATTGCACCTGATAAATGGACTCTAGCTTGCCTCAAACTTGACCCATCATTTCATTAGCCCGAGCTCATACTTGACCTTTATTTCTATCCAAGCTCACTGGCACCAAACCCCTGATTTGAGCGAGTTACTCACACCAAAATGAAAAATCACCATCATCCAACCTATTTTACAATAAGTGTAGCACCTTCCTCGCATTCTTGTGCTCAGTTATAACCCCCAATACCACAATTGCACTCTGCAATTCACCAAACTTAAAGGAAAAAGAATGAAGACATTGATAAAGGAAGACAAGGCCTTGTCCCTATTGCACCTACTTGAGAAATAGGGAGGTTGGTAGAAGGTCATGAGGGAAAACATTTGAAATTTTGGGACACACATGCCAAAAAGAGTGTCCACTTTTCTCCTCTGTTACCAAGTAAAAAAAAATCTTAGCAAAAAAAAAAAACATTCACTTTTTGAAAATTTCCACCTTGGGATACCTCTACAGCATTGGCAGGATTCGAACCCTGGCCTGTGAGGGCTGTCTGCACCAAAGGTACAAGACTTACCTTTGAGCTATAGCTCCTTAGTGGTCTAGAGGATTGCAGTAGTAACTATAAGCAACATACAGGCCTTGGTGTCCTTCCCGGCGGCTTCCATTGCACATGAAAAGGATGACCATGACATAAGGACAATTTGATAGGGTACATCCATGGAAACCAGTGTGGTCCAGTGGGTAAGTGCCTGCCTTCCATGCAGACAACCAGGGTTCAAATCCCGGGTTCGGCACCAGGTGACTGATGGTGGCAGAGCAGAGGTAAGTTGGAGGTTGGCCTAAATGGCCAATTGGTAAGTAAAATGTGTCTGTGTGTTGTGTACGAGTGGAATCATGCCTAGTGAATGAGGGAGTGCAGATTGGTTGGTAAGTAAAATAGGTGTGGCCTGAACAGAGAAAGGTAACAGGTGTTGTGTGCAGGAGGAGGAGGAGCCTAGGCAGAGTGGGTGGGGTCAGAGAGGAGGAACCTAGTCAGAGTGGGTGGGGTTAGAGAGGAGGAGTATAGGAGGAGCTGGGTCAGAGAGGAGGGGTATAGGAGGAGCCTAGTCAGAGTGGGAGGGGTCAGAGAGGAGGAGCATAGGAGGAGCCAGGTCGGAGGGGTGTAGGTGGAGCCTAGTCAGAGTGGGAGGGGTCAGAGAGGAGGAGTATAGGAGGAGCCTAGTCAGAGTGGGTGGGGTCAGAGAGGAGGGGTATAGGCGGAGCCTGGGCAGAATGGGTGGGTTCAGAGAGCAGAGGAAGGGGAGGAGGATCCTGACTTATTGTGGGGTACTGCAAATACTTTTTTACTGCACCCCCCTATACTCTCTGATTTCTGTTGGGAGGGGGCAGTCAAAATTTGGGGGAGCAGTATTAAAAGGTGCTTAGGCGCAACGTGAAGGCGATGGGGTGCACACAATGGCTTGGCTTCCAGGTACTTTTTGGGGGGCTACCATTAGTTTTAATTGCTCTGATCCTCCCTCATGGGGTGTACCCCAAATGGTTAGGGGCCACGGGGGGGCAAGAAGCTGTTTGACAGTTTCTATTAACAACAGGGGTCACCATACGATTCTGCTGCAGTTATGGTATTCAAAGGTAAAACAAGGAGCATTTGGCTGTATTTTTGCAGGTGGGGTGCCCCAAAATGTTACTGCCAGCAGCAGCAGCAGCCCCCTTCCTCGCCACCCTGCAGATTGGTATAGGTACCTTTAGGACATTTCTGTTGAAAACAGAGGCTATAGCGAATCGCGCTACAAAATCCGAGAGCACTAACACTTGCTAAATAAAGGTGGCATCGGAGCATACGAATGAGGCAGGGAGAGGCTACTGTTGCAATTGGTTTGGTGGGTCATAGTGAATAACCTGGGAATGCAAATAGGCAGAAGTGTGAGGATTGGCAGTGTCTGTAGAGAATTTTGGCATGCTCTTCAGTTGATGTTTTCCTCCTTGAACTACAGAGGAAAGGCCTGGCCTTACTGTTGGGCAAAACATGTATTTATGATTTTAAGAAGTGTAGTCTGGATGTACTGAGAGGGCCTGTACAGTACGGTAAATGCCTGTATACCCCTGCAATGTGCATCCAACTGTCACTTGAGATTGAACAGCAAACGAAGCAGCTGGGTTACTGACTGAATGTAAATGGAAGGCACATAGGAAGGGTGTTTGTGGTCACTCAAATGATTGAAACCTGGTTGATGCACTACCAAAGCTGGGGTACCAGGGGGGAACATTTGAGGGGTATTGAGATGGTGGTGTCCAGAGGTCAAAATATGTTTCAGAGACACAGAGGTACTGCGGTCCTGGTCCCACATTGGGGGTAGACAAAAGTCCCTGCTAAAGATTTCTGTCCAACTGTTACCACATTTTGTGCAGCCTGGCTCCCTCTGTAACGATTCCCCAGTGTCTTTCGATCCTACGGATGACTGTAGCAAACTTCCCAATTTTTTTCTTGGCCTCATACTCCCAAAGGAGTGCCTGACATTTGCCAGCCTAACGATACTCACATTCTGGGAAAAACCTCACTAACTATGCATATTTATCTACCACACATGGCAAATCCTTACAATTGCAGAACATCATATCGCACTTGTCATCTTTGAGGTACTGTAAGTATTTGGATTTGAGGGAAATATTCATCCTTGCTTGCTCTCTCCCATCTGAAGTCTATGGTGCTGCTGTTCCTTTCTCACATGTCCCTTCAAAGAGACAAGTGACACACAGACTCAATCACTCAGCAAACATATATGCTTTGACGTTTTCATCTTGCTGTTTACCTTCCAAATATTCCCCCTGAACCACAAATAAAGGCCTGCCATTCCTCATCCCCTCAGTCAAAGCAGTCCTTCGCTCCTTAGGCCCTGCAAGACCACCATGAACAAGAATCATGTCAGCAAGCAGAAGAAAAGCCTCAGTGTGCTCTTTTGTTCATACTGCTGCCCTCTAGTAACACTTCATGGCAACTGCAGCATAAGAATGGGACTGAGAAGAGGGCTGTCCTATGCAAATAATATCCTCCCATGCATACTTTCTTCTGAGACGGTCGGCGGCTTGTGCCGTGATACCGCCTCCAACAAATGGTCTTCAACCAAATTTTAAAAAAGCCCACCTGCCTTAGACGAAGGATTTTGCCACTCGAAGGAAGCACATGGGGACATCACCCTCATTTAGCAGGGTCCTAAATTGCCTGCTGTCAGCCTGTATACAGAACAAGGGTGTTCGTGGGCGTTCGTGAGCGTTCCTCAAAGGAAGGAGGTGGGTGATTAATTCACAGTGCCAGGGCAGGCCCAGCCCAGCCCAGCCCAGCCCAGCCCAGCCCAGCCCAGCCCAGGCCAGCCCAGCCCAGCGCAGCCCAGCCCGGCACAGCGCACTGCTGTGGAGGTCCATTCCTTCACATCCTGCAGCAGGCATGATGCAGACCTACTAGAGCAAAGGCTTGACTCTGCCCTTGTCTGTCTCTTAAAGAAAACAATCTTTCTAGCTTCTTATTGCACCTGATAAATGGACTCTAGCTTGCCTCAAACTTGACCCATCATTTCATTAGCCAGAGCTCATACTTGACCTTTATTTCTATCCAAGCTCACTGGCACCAAACCCCTGATTTGAGCGAGTTACTCACACCAAAATGAAAAATCACCATCATCCAACCTATTTTACAATAAGTGTAGCACCTTCCTCGCATTCTTGTGCTCAGTTAAAACCCCCAATACCACAATTGCACTCTGCAATTCACCAAACTTAAAGGAAAAAGAATGAAGACATTGATAAAGGAAGACAAGGCCTTGTCCCTATTGCACCTACTTGAGAAATAGGGAGGTTGGTAGAAGGTCATGAGGGAAAACATTTGAAATTTTGGGACACACATGCCAAAAAGAGTGTCCACTTTTCTCCTCTGTTACCAAGTAAAAAAAAATCTTAGCAAAAAAATAAATAAATTCACTTTTTGAAAATTTCCACCTTGGGATACCTCTACAGCATTGGCAGGATTCGAACCCTGGCCTGTGAGGGCTGTCTGCACCAAAGGTACAAGACTTACCTTTGAGCTATAGCTCCTTAGTGGTCTAGAGGATTGCAGTAGTAATTATAAGCAACATACAGGCCTTGGTGTCCTTCCCGGCGGCTTCCATTGCACATGAAAAGGATGACCATGACATAAGGACAATTTGATAGGGTACATACATGGAAACCAGTGTGGTCCAGTGGGTAAGTGCCTGCCTTCCATGCAGACAACCAGGGTTCAAATCCCGGGTTCGGCACCAGGTGACTGATGGTGGCAGAGCAGAGGTAAGTTGGAGGTTGGCCTAAATGGCCAATTGGTAAGTAAAATGTGTCTGTGTGTTGTGTACGAGTGGAATCATGCCTAGTGAATGAGGGAGTGCAGATTGGTTGGTAAGTAAAATAGGTGTGGCCTGAACAGAGAAAGGTAACAGGTGTTGTGTGCAGGAGGAGGAGGAGCCTAGGCAGAGTGGGTGGGGTCAGAGAGGAGGAGCCAGGTCAGAGAGGAGGGGTATAGGTGGAGCCTAGTCAGAGTGGGTGGGGTTAGAGAGGAGGAGTATAGGAGGAGCCTAGTCAGAGTGGGAGGGGTCAGAGAGGAGGAGCATAGGAGGAGCCAGTTCGGAGGGGTGTAGGTGGAGCCTAGTCAGAGTGGGAGGGTTCAGAGAGCAGAGGAAGGGGAGGAGGATCCTGACTTATTGTGGGGTACTGCAAATACTTTTTTACTGCACCCCCCTATACTCTCTGATTTCTGTTGGGAGGGGGCAGTCAAAATTTGGGGGAGCAGTATTAAAAGGTGCTTAGGCGCAACGTGAAGGCGATGGGGTGCACACAATGGCTTGGCTTCCAGGTACTTTTTGGGGGGCTACCATTAGTTTTAATTGCTCTGATCCTCCCTCATGGGGTGTACCCCAAATGGTTCGGGGCCACGGGGGGGCAAGAAGCTGTTTGACAGTTTCTATTAACAACAGGGGTCACCATACGATTCTGCTGCAGTTATGGTATTCAAAGGTAAAACAAGGAGCATTTGGCTGTATTTTTGCAGGTGGGGTGCCCCAAAATGTTACTGCCAGCAGCAGCAGCAGCCCCCTTCCTCGCCACCCTGCAGATTGGTATAGGTACCTTTAGGACATTTCTGTTGAAAACAGAGGCTATAGCGAATCGCGCTACAAAATCCGAGAGCACTAACACTTGCTAAATAAAGGTGGCATCGGAGCATACGAATGAGGCAGGGAGAGGCTACTGTTGCAATTGGTTTGGTGGGTCATAGTGAATAACCTGGGAATGCAAATAGGCAGAAGTGTGAGGATTGGCAGTGTCTGTAGAGAATTTTGGCATGCTCTTCGGTTGATGTTTTCCTCCTTGAACTACAGAGGAAAGGCCTGGCCTTACTGTTGGGCAAAACATGTATTTATGATTTTAAGAAGTGTAGTCTGGATGTACTGAGAGGGCCTGTACAGTACGGTAAATGCCTGTATACCCCTGCAATGTGCATCCAACTGTCACTTGAGATTGAACAGCAAACGAAGCAGCTGGGTTACTGACTGAATGTAAATGGAAGGCACATAGGAAGGGTGTTTGTGGTCACTCAAATGATTGAAACCTGGTTGATGCACTACCAAAGCTGGGGTACCAGGGGGAACATTTGAGGGGTATTGAGATGGTGGTGTCCAGAGGTCAAAATATGTTTCAGAGACACAGAGGTACTGCGGTCCTGGTCCCACATTGAGGGTAGACAAAAGTCCCTGCTAAAGATTTCTGTCCAACTGTTACCACATTTTGTGCAGCCTGGCTCCCTCTGTAACGATTCCCCAGTGTCTTTCGATCCTACAGATGACTGTAGCAAACTTCCCAAATTTTTTCTTGGCCTCATACTCCCAAAGGAGTGCCTGACATTTGCCAGCCTAACGATACTCACATTCTGGGAAAAACCTCACTAACTATGCATATTTATCTACCACACATGGCAAATCCTTACAATTGCAGAACATCATATCGCACTTGTCATCTTTGAGGTACTGTAAGTATTTGGATTTGAAGGAAATATTCATCCTTGCTTGCTCTCTCCCATCTGAAGTCTATGGTGCTGCTGTTCCTTTCCCACATGTCCCTTCAAAGAGACAAGTGACACACAGACTCAATCACTCAGCAAACATATATGCTTTGACGTTTTCATCTTGCTGTTTACCTTCCAAATATTCCCCCTGAACCACAAATAAAGGCCTGCCATTCCTCATCCCCTCAGTCAAAGCAGTCCTTCGCTCCTTAGGCCCTGCAAGACCACCATGAACAAGAATCATGTCAGCAAGCAGAAGAAAAGCCTCAGTGTGCTCTTTTGTTCATACTGCTGCCCTCTAGTAACACTTCATGGCAACTGCAGCATAAGAATGGGACTGAGAAGAGGGCTGTCCTATGCAAATAATATCCTCCCATGCATACTTTCTTCTGAGACGGTCGGCGGCTTGTGCCGTGATACCGCCTCCAACAAATGGTCTTCAACCAAATTTTAAAAAAGCCCACCTGCCTTAGACGAAGGATTTTGCCACTCGAAGGAAGCACATGGGGACATCACCCTCATTTAGCAGGGTCCTAAATTGCCTGCTGTCAGCCTGTATACAGAACAAGGGCGTTCGTGGGCGTTCGTGAGCGTTCCTCAAAGGAAGGAGGTGGGTGATTAATTCACAGTGCCAGGGCAGGCCCAGCCCAGCCCAGCCCAGCGCAGCCCAGCCCGGCACAGCGCACTGCTGTGGAGGTCCATTCCTTCACATCCTGCAGCAGGCATGATGCAGACCTACTAGAGCAAAGGCTTGACTCTGCCCTTGTCTGTCTCTTAAAGAAAACAATCTTTCTAGCTTCTTATTGCACCTGATAAATGGACTCTAGCTTGCCTCAAACTTGACCCATCATTTCATTAGCCCGAGCTCATACTTGACCTTTATTTCTATCCAAGCTCACTGGCACCAAACCCCTGATTTGAGCGAGTTACTCACACCAAAATGAAAAATCACCATCATCCAACCTATTTTACAATAAGTGTAGCACCTTCCTCGCATTCTTGTGCTCAGTTATAACCCCCAATACCACAATTGCACTCTGCAATTCACCAAACTTAAAGGAAAAAGAATGAAGACATTGATAAAGGAAGACAAGGCCTTGTCCCTATTGCACCTACTTGAGAAATAGGGAGGTTGGTAGAAGGTCATGAGGGAAAACATTTGAAATTTTGGGACACACATGCCAAAAAGAGTGTCCACTTTTCTCCTCTGTTACCAAGTAAAAAAAAATCTTAGCAAAAAAAAAAAACATTCACTTTTTGAAAATTTCCACCTTGGGATACCTCTACAGCATTGGCAGGATTCGAACCCTGGCCTGTGAGGGCTGTCTGCACCAAAGGTACAAGATTTACCTTTGAGCTATAGCTCCTTAGTGGTCTAGAGGATTGCAGTAGTAACTATAAGCAACATACAGGCCTTGGTGTCCTTCCCGGCGGCTTCCATTGCACATGAAAAGGATGACCATGACATAAGGACAATTTGATAGGGTACATCCATGGAAACCAGTGTGGTCCAGTGGGTAAGTGCCTGCCTTCCATACAGGCAACCAGGGTTCAAATCCCGGGTTTGGCACCAGGTGACTGATGGTGGCAGAGCAGAGGTAAGTTGGAGGTGGGCCTAAATGGCCAATTGGTAAGTAAAATGTGTCTGTGTGTTGTGTACGAGTGGAATCATGCCTAGTGAATGAGGGATTGCAGATTGGTTGGTAAGTAAAATAGGTGTGGCCTGAACAGAGAAAGGTAACAGGTGTTGTGTGCAGGAGGAGGAGGAGCCTAGGCAGAGTGGGTGGGGTCAGAGAGGAGGAGCCAGGTCAGAGAGGAGGGGTATAGGTGGAGCCTAGTCAGCGTGGGTGGGGTTAGAGAGGAGGAGTATAGGAGGAGCTGGGTCAGAGAGGAGGGGTATAGGAGGAGCCTAGTCAGAGTGGGAGGGGTCAGAGAGGAGGAGCATAGGAGGAGCCAGTTCGGAGGGGTGTAGGTGGAGCCTAGTCAGAGTGGGAGGGTTCAGAGAGCAGAGGAAGGGGAGGAGGATCCTGACTTATTGTGGGGTACTGCAAATACTTTTTTACTGCACCCCCCTATACTCTCTGATTTCTGTTGGGAGGGGGCAGTCAAAATTTGGGGGAGCAGTATTAAAAGGTGCTTAGGCGCAACGTGAAGGCGATGGGGTGCACACAATGGCTTGGCTTCCAGGTACTTTTTGGGGGGCTACCATTAGTTTTAATTGCTCTGATCCTCCCTCATGGGGTGTACCCCAAATGGTTCGGGCCACGGGGGGGCAAGAAGCTGTTTGACAGTTTCTATTAACAACAGGGGTCACCATACGATTCTGCTGCAGTTATGGTATTCAAAGGTAAAACAAGGAGCATTTGGCTGTATTTTTGCAGGTGGGGTGCCCCAAAATGTTACTGCCAGCAGCAGCAGCAGCCCCCTTCCTCGCTACCCTGCAGATTGGTATAGGTACCTTTAGGACATTTCTGTTGAAAACAGAGGCTATAGCGAATCGCGCTACAAAATCCGAGAGCACTAACACTTGCTAAATAAAGGTGGCATCGGAGCATACGAATGAGGCAGGGAGAGGCTACTGTTGCAATTGGTTTGGTGGGTCATAGTGAATAACCTGGGAATGCAAATAGGCAGAAGTGTGAGGATTGGCAGTGTCTGTAGAGAATTTTGGCATGCTCTTCAGTTGATGTTTTCCTCCTTGAACTACAGAGGAAAGGCCTGGCCTTACTGTTGGGCAAAACATGTATTTATGATTTTAAGAAGTGTAGTCTGGATGTACTGAGAGGGCCTGTACAGTACGGTAAATGCCTGTATACCCCTGCAATGTGCATCCAACTGTCACTTGAGATTGAACAGCAAACGAAGCAGCTGGGTTACTGACTGAATGTAAATGGAAGGCACATAGGAAGGGTGTTTGTGGTCACTCAAATGATTGAAACCTGGTTGATGCACTACCAAAGCTGGGGTACCAGGGGGGAACATTTGAGGGATATTGAGATGGTGGTGTCCAGAGGTCAAAATATGTTTCAGAGACACAGAGGTACTGCGGTCCTGGTCCCACATTGGGGGTAGACAAAAGTCCCTGCTAAAGATTTCTGTCCAACTGTTACCACATTTTGTGCAGCCTGGCTCCCTCTGTAACGATTCCCCAGTGTCTTTCGATCCTACAGATGACTGTAGCAAACTTCCCAAATTTTTTCTTGGCCTCATACTCCCAAAGGAGTGCCTGACATTTGCCAGCCTAACGATACTCACATTCTGGGAAAAACCTCACTAACTATGCATATTTATCTACCACACATGGCAAATCCTTACAATTGCAGAACATCATATCGCACTTGTCATCTTTGAGGTACTGTAAGTATTTGGATTTGAAGGAAATATTCATCCTTGCTTGCTCTCTCCCATCTGAAGTCTATGGTGCTGCTGTTCCTTTCTCACATGTCCCTTCAAAGAGACAAGTGACACACAGACTCAATCACTCAGCAAACATATATGCTTTGACGTTTTCATCTTGCTGTTTACCTTCCAAATATTCCCCCTGAACCACAAATAAAGGCCTGCCATTCCTCATCCCCTCAGTCAAAGCAGTCCTTCGCTCCTTAGGCCCTGCAAGACCACCATGAACAAGAATCATGTCAGCAAGCAGAAGAAAAGCCTCAGTGTGCTCTTTTGTTCATACTGCTGCCCTCTAGTAACACTTCATGGCAACTGCAGCATAAGAATGGGACTGAGAAGAGGGCTGTCCTATGCAAATAATATCCTCCCATGCATACTTTCTTCTGAGACGGTCGGCGGCTTGTGCCGTGATACCGCCTCCAACAAATGGTCTTCAACCAAATTTTAAAAAAGCCCACCTGCCTTAGACGAAGGATTTTGCCACTCGAAGGAAGCACATGGGGACATCACCCTCATTTAGCAGGGTCCTAAATTGCCTGCTGTCAGCCTGTATACAGAACAAGGGCGTTCGTGGGCGTTCGTGAGCGTTCCTCAAAGGAAGGAGGTGGGTGATTAATTCACAGTGCCAGGGCAGGCCCAGCCCAGCCCAGCCCAGCCCAGCCCAGCCCAGGCCAGCCCAGCGCAGCCCAGCCCGGCACAGCGCACTGCTGTGGAGGTCCATTCCTTCACATCCTGCAGCAGGCATGATGCAGACCTACTAGAGCAAAGGCTTGACTCTGCCCTTGTCTGTCTCTTAAAGAAAACAATCTTTCTAGCTTCTTATTGCACCTGATAAATGGACTCTAGCTTGCCTCAAACTTGACCCATCATTTCATTAGCCAGAGCTCATACTTGACCTTTATTTCTATCCAAGCTCACTGGCACCAAACCCCTGATTTGAGCGAGTTACTCACACCAAAATGAAAAATCACCATCATCCAACCTATTTTACAATAAGTGTAGCACCTTCCTCGCATTCTTGTGCTCAGTTATAACCCCCAATACCACAATTGCACTCTGCAATTCACCAAACTTAAAGGAAAAAGAATGAAGACATTGATAAAGGAAGACAAGGCCTTGTCCCTATTGCACCTACTTGAGAAATAGGGAGGTTGGTAGAAGGTCATGAGGGAAAACATTTGAAATTTTGGGACACACATGCCAAAAAGAGTGTCCACTTTTCTCCTCTGTTACCAAGTAAAAAAAAATCTTAGCAAAAAAAAAAATAAATTCACTTTTTGAAAATTTCCACCTTGGGATACCTCTACAGCATTGGCAGGATTCGAACCCTGGCCTGTGAGGGCTGTCTGCACCAAAGGTACAAGACTTACCTTTGAGCTATAGCTCCTTAGTGGTCTAGAGGATTGCAGTAGTAATTATAAGCAACATACAGGCCTTGGTGTCCTTCCCGGCGGCTTCCATTGCACATGAAAAGGATGACCATGACATAAGGACAATTTGATAGGGTACATACATGGAAACCAGTGTGGTCCAGTGGGTAAGTGCCTGCCTTCCATGCAGACAACCAGGGTTCAAATCCCGGGTTCGGCACCAGGTGACTGATGGTGGCAGAGCAGAGGTAAGTTGGAGGTTGGCCTAAATGGCCAATTGGTAAGTAAAATGTGTCTGTGTGTTGTGTACGAGTGGAATCATGCCCAGTGAATGAGGGAGTGCAGATTGGTTGGTAAGTAAAATAGGTGTGGCCTGAACAGAGAAAGGTAACAGGTGTTGTGTGCAGGAGGAGGAGGAGCCTAGGCAGAGTGGGTGGGGTCAGAGAGGAGGAGCCAGGTCAGAGAGGAGGGGTATAGGTGGAGCCTAGTCAGAGTGGGTGGGGTTAGAGAGGAGGAGTATAGGAGGAGCCTAGTCAGAGTGGGAGGGGTCAGAGAGGAGGAGCATAGGAGGAGCCAGTTCGGAGGGGTGTAGGTGGAGCCTAGTCAGAGTGGGAGGGTTCAGAGAGCAGAGGAAGGGGAGGAGGATCCTGACTTATTGTGGGGTACTGCAAATACTTTTTTACTGCACCCCCCTATACTCTCTGATTTCTGTTGGGAGGGGGCAGTCAAAATTTGGGGGAGCAGTATTAAAAGGTGCTTAGGCGCAACGTGAAGGCGATGGGGTGCACACAATGGCTTGGCTTCCAGGTACTTTTTGGGGGGCTACCATTAGTTTTAATTGCTCTGATCCTCCCTCATGGGGTGTACCCCAAATGGTTCGGGGCCACGGGGGGGCAAGAAGCTGTTTGACAGTTTCTATTAACAACAGGGGTCACCATACGATTCTGCTGCAGTTATGGTATTCAAAGGTAAAACAAGGAGCATTTGGCTGTATTTTTGCAGGTGGGGTGCCCCAAAATGTTACTGCCAGCAGCAGCAGCAGCCCCCTTCCTCGCCACCCTGCAGATTGGTATAGGTACCTTTAGGACATTTCTGTTGAAAACAGAGGCTATAGCGAATCGCGCTACAAAATCCGAGAGCACTAACACTTGCTAAATAAAGGTGGCATCGGAGCATACGAATGAGGCAGGGAGAGGCTACTGTTGCAATTGGTTTGGTGGGTCATAGTGAATAACCTGGGAATGCAAATAGGCAGAAGTGTGAGGATTGGCAGTGTCTGTAGAGAATTTTGGCATGCTCTTCGGTTGATGTTTTCCTCCTTGAACTACAGAGGAAAGGCCTGGCCTTACTGTTGGGCAAAACATGTATTTATGATTTTAAGAAGTGTAGTCTGGATGTACTGAGAGGGCCTGTACAGTACGGTAAATGCCTGTATACCCCTGCAATGTGCATCCAACTGTCACTTGAGATTGAACAGCAAACGAAGCAGCTGGGTTACTGACTGAATGTAAATGGAAGGCACATAGGAAGGGTGTTTGTGGTCACTCAAATGATTGAAACCTGGTTGATGCACTACCAAAGCTGGGGTACCAGGGGGAACATTTGAGGGGTATTGAGATGGTGGTGTCCAGAGGTCAAAATATGTTTCAGAGACACAGAGGTACTGCGGTCCTGGTCCCACATTGAGGGTAGACAAAAGTCCCTGCTAAAGATTTCTGTCCAACTGTTACCACATTTTGTGCAGCCTGGCTCCCTCTGTAACGATTCCCCAGTGTCTTTCGATCCTACAGATGACTGTAGCAAACTTCCCAAATTTTTTCTTGGCCTCATACTCCCAAAGGAGTGCCTGACATTTGCCAGCCTAACGATACTCACATTCTGGGAAAAACCTCACTAACTATGCATATTTATCTACCACACATGGCAAATCCTTACAATTGCAGAACATCATATCGCACTTGTCATCTTTGAGGTACTGTAAGTATTTGGATTTGAAGGAAATATTCATCCTTGCTTGCTCTCTCCCATCTGAAGTCTATGGTGCTGCTGTTCCTTTCCCACATGTCCCTTCAAAGAGACAAGTGACACACAGACTCAATCACTCAGCAAACATATATGCTTTGACGTTTTCATCTTGCTGTTTACCTTCCAAATATTCCCCCTGAACCACAAATAAAGGCCTGCCATTCCTCATCCCCTCAGTCAAAGCAGTCCTTCGCTCCTTAGGCCCTGCAAGACCACCATGAACAAGAATCATGTCAGCAAGCAGAAGAAAAGCCTCAGTGTGCTCTTTTGTTCATACTGCTGCCCTCTAGTAACACTTCATGGCAACTGCAGCATAAGAATGGGACTGAGAAGAGGGCTGTCCTATGCAAATAATATCCTCCCATGCATACTTTCTTCTGAGACGGTCGGCGGCTTGTGCCGTGATACCGCCTCCAACAAATGGTCTTCAACCAAATTTTAAAAAAGCCCACCTGCCTTAGACGAAGGATTTTGCCACTCGAAGGAAGCACATGGGGACATCACCCTCATTTAGCAGGGTCCTAAATTGCCTGCTGTCAGCCTGTATACAGAACAAGGGCGTTCGTGGGCGTTCGTGAGCGTTCCTCAAAGGAAGGAGGTGGGTGATTAATTCACAGTGCCAGGGCAGGCCCAGCCCAGCCCAGCCCAGCGCAGCCCAGCCCGGCACAGCGCACTGCTGTGGAGGTCCATTCCTTCACATCCTGCAGCAGGCATGATGCAGACCTACTAGAGCAAAGGCTTGACTCTGCCCTTGTCTGTCTCTTAAAGAAAACAATCTTTCTAGCTTCTTATTGCACCTGATAAATGGACTCTAGCTTGCCTCAAACTTGACCCATCATTTCATTAGCCCGAGCTCATACTTGACCTTTATTTCTATCCAAGCTCACTGGCACCAAACCCCTGATTTGAGCGAGTTACTCACACCAAAATGAAAAATCACCATCATCCAACCTATTTTACAATAAGTGTAGCACCTTCCTCGCATTCTTGTGCTCAGTTATAACCCCCAATACCACAATTGCACTCTGCAATTCACCAAACTTAAAGGAAAAAGAATGAAGACATTGATAAAGGAAGACAAGGCCTTGTCCCTATTGCACCTACTTGAGAAATAGGGAGGTTGGTAGAAGGTCATGAGGGAAAACATTTGAAATTTTGGGACACACATGCCAAAAAGAGTGTCCACTTTTCTCCTCTGTTACCAAGTAAAAAAAAATCTTAGCAAAAAAAAAAAACATTCACTTTTTGAAAATTTCCACCTTGGGATACCTCTACAGCATTGGCAGGATTCGAACCCTGGCCTGTGAGGGCTGTCTGCACCAAAGGTACAAGACTTACCTTTGAGCTATAGCTCCTTAGTGGTCTAGAGGATTGCAGTAGTAACTATAAGCAACATACAGGCCTTGGTGTCCTTCCCGGCGGCTTCCATTGCACATGAAAAGGATGACCATGACATAAGGACAATTTGATAGGGTACATCCATGGAAACCAGTGTGGTCCAGTGGGTAAGTGCCTGCCTTCCATGCAGACAACCAGGGTTCAAATCCCGGGTTCGGCACCAGGTGACTGATGGTGGCAGAGCAGAGGTAAGTTGGAGGTTGGCCTAAATGGCCAATTGGTAAGTAAAATGTGTCTGTGTGTTGTGTACGAGTGGAATCATGCCTAGTGAATGAGGGAGTGCAGATTGGTTGGTAAGTAAAATAGGTGTGGCCTGAACAGAGAAAGGTAACAGGTGTTGTGTGCAGGAGGAGGAGGAGCCTAGGCAGAGTGGGTGGGGTCAGAGAGGAGGAACCTAGTCAGAGTGGGTGGGGTTAGAGAGGAGGAGTATAGGAGGAGCTGGGTCAGAGAGGAGGGGTATAGGAGGAGCCTAGTCAGAGTGGGAGGGGTCAGAGAGGAGGAGCATAGGAGGAGCCAGGTCGGAGGGGTGTAGGTGGAGCCTAGTCAGAGTGGGAGGGGTCAGAGAGGAGGAGTATAGGAGGAGCCTAGTCAGAGTGGGTGGGGTCAGAGAGGAGGGGTATAGGCGGAGCCTGGGCAGAATGGGTGGGTTCAGAGAGCAGAGGAAGGGGAGGAGGATCCTGACTTATTGTGGGGTACTGCAAATACTTTTTTACTGCACCCCCCTATACTCTCTGATTTCTGTTGGGAGGGGGCAGTCAAAATTTGGGGGAGCAGTATTAAAAGGTGCTTAGGCGCAACGTGAAGGCGATGGGGTGCACACAATGGCTTGGCTTCCAGGTACTTTTTGGGGGGCTACCATTAGTTTTAATTGCTCTGATCCTCCCTCATGGGGTGTACCCCAAATGGTTAGGGGCCACGGGGGGGCAAGAAGCTGTTTGACAGTTTCTATTAACAACAGGGGTCACCATACGATTCTGCTGCAGTTATGGTATTCAAAGGTAAAACAAGGAGCATTTGGCTGTATTTTTGCAGGTGGGGTGCCCCAAAATGTTACTGCCAGCAGCAGCAGCAGCCCCCTTCCTCGCCACCCTGCAGATTGGTATAGGTACCTTTAGGACATTTCTGTTGAAAACAGAGGCTATAGCGAATCGCGCTACAAAATCCGAGAGCACTAACACTTGCTAAATAAAGGTGGCATCGGAGCATACGAATGAGGCAGGGAGAGGCTACTGTTGCAATTGGTTTGGTGGGTCATAGTGAATAACCCGGGAATGCAAATAGGCAGAAGTGTGAGGATTGGCAGTGTCTGTAGAGAATTTTGGCATGCTCTTCAGTTGATGTTTTCCTCCTTGAACTACAGAGGAAAGGCCTGGCCTTACTGTTGGGCAAAACATGTATTTATGATTTTAAGAAGTGTAGTCTGGATGTACTGAGAGGGCCTGTACAGTACGGTAAATGCCTGTATACCCCTGCAATGTGCATCCAACTGTCACTTGAGATTGAACAGCAAACGAAGCAGCTGGGTTACTGACTGAATGTAAATGGAAGGCACATAGGAAGGGTGTTTGTGGTCACTCAAATGATTGAAACCTGGTTGATGCACTACCAAAGCTGGGGTATCAGGGGGGAACATTTGAGGGGTATTGAGATGGTGGTGTCCAGAGGTCAAAATATGTTTCAGAGACACAGAGGTACTGCGGTCCTGGTCCCACATTGGGGGTAGACAAAAGTCCCTGCTAAAGATTTCTGTCCAACTGTTACCACATTTTGTGCAGCCTGGCTCCCTCTGTAACGATTCCCCAGTGTCTTTCGATCCTACGGATGACTGTAGCAAACTTCCCAATTTTTTTCTTGGCCTCATACTCCCAAAGGAGTGCCTGACATTTGCCAGCCTAACGATACTCACATTCTGGGAAAAACCTCACTAACTATGCATATTTATCTACCACACATGGCAAATCCTTACAATTGCAGAACATCATATCGCACTTGTCATCTTTGAGGTACTGTAAGTATTTGGATTTGAGGGAAATATTCATCCTTGCTTGCTCTCTCCCATCTGAAGTCTATGGTGCTGCTGTTCCTTTCTCACATGTCCCTTCAAAGAGACAAGTGACACACAGACTCAATCACTCAGCAAACATATATGCTTTGACGTTTTCATCTTGCTGTTTACCTTCCAAATATTCCCCCTGAACCACAAATAAAGGCCTGCCATTCCTCATCCCCTCAGTCAAAGCAGTCCTTCGCTCCTTAGGCCCTGCAAGACCACCATGAACAAGAATCATGTCAGCAAGCAGAAGAAAAGCCTCAGTGTGCTCTTTTGTTCATACTGCTGCCCTCTAGTAACACTTCATGGCAACTGCAGCATAAGAATGGGACTGAGAAGAGGGCTGTCCTATGCAAATAATATCCTCCCATGCATACTTTCTTCTGAGACGGTCGGCGGCTTGTGCCGTGATACCGCCTCCAACAAATGGTCTTCAACCAAATTTTAAAAAAGCCCACCTGCCTTAGACGAAGGATTTTGCCACTCGAAGGAAGCACATGGGGACATCACCCTCATTTAGCAGGGTCCTAAATTGCCTGCTGTCAGCCTGTATACAGAACAAGGGTGTTCGTGGGCGTTCGTGAGCGTTCCTCAAAGGAAGGAGGTGGGTGATTAATTCACAGTGCCAGGGCAGGCCCAGCCCAGCCCAGCCCAGCCCAGCCCAGCCCAGCCCAGCCCAGGCCAGCCCAGCGCAGCCCAGCCCGGCACAGCGCACTGCTGTGGAGGTCCATTCCTTCACATCCTGCAGCAGGCATGATGCAGACCTACTAGAGCAAAGGCTTGACTCTGCCCTTGTCTGTCTCTTAAAGAAAACAATCTTTCTAGCTTCTTATTGCACCTGATAAATGGACTCTAGCTTGCCTCAAACTTGACCCATCATTTCATTAGCCAGAGCTCATACTTGACCTTTATTTCTATCCAAGCTCACTGGCACCAAACCCCTGATTTGAGCGAGTTACTCACACCAAAATGAAAAATCACCATCATCCAACCTATTTTACAATAAGTGTAGCACCTTCCTCGCATTCTTGTGCTCAGTTATAACCCCCAATACCACAATTGCACTCTGCAATTCACCAAACTTAAAGGAAAAAGAATGAAGACATTGATAAAGGAAGACAAGGCCTTGTCCCTATTGCACCTACTTGAGAAATAGGGAGGTTGGTAGAAGGTCATGAGGGAAAACATTTGAAATTTTGGGACACACATGCCAAAAAGAGTGTCCACTTTTCTCCTCTGTTACCAAGTAAAAAAAAATCTTAGCAAAAAAAAAAATAAATTCACTTTTTGAAAATTTCCACCTTGGGATACCTCTACAGCATTGGCAGGATTCGAACCCTGGCCTGTGAGGGCTGTCTGCACCAAAGGTACAAGACTTACCTTTGAGCTATAGCTCCTTAGTGGTCTAGAGGATTGCAGTAGTAACTATAAGCAACATACAGGCCTTGGTGTCCTTCCCGGCGGCTTCCATTGCACATGAAAAGGATGACCATGACATAAGGACAATTTGATAGGGTACATCCATGGAAACCAGTGTGGTCCAGTGGGTAAGTGCCTGCCTTCCATGCAGACAACCAGGGTTCATATCCCGGGTTCGGCACCAGGTGACTGATGGTGGCAGAGCAGAGGTAAGTTGGAGGTTGGCCTAAATGGCCAATTGGTAAGTAAAATGTGTCTGTGTGTTGTGTACGAGTGGAATCATGCCTAGTGAATGAGGGAGTGCAGATTGGTTGGTAAGTAAAATAGGTGTGGCCTGAACAGAGAAAGGTAACAGGTGTTGTGTGCAGGAGGAGGAGGAGCCTAGGCAGAGTGGGTGGGGTCAGAGAGGAGGAACCTAGTCAGAGTGGGTGGGGTTAGAGAGGAGGAGTATAGGAGGAGCTGGGTCAGAGAGGAGGGGTATAGGAGGAGCCTAGTCAGAGTGGGAGGGGTCAGAGAGGAGGAGCATAGGAGGAGCCAGGTCGGAGGGGTGTAGGTGGAGCCTAGTCAGAGTGGGAGGGGTCAGAGAGGAGGAGTATAGGAGGAGCCTAGTCAGAGTGGGTGGGGTCAGAGAGGAGGGGTATAGGCGGAGCCTGGGCAGAATGGGTGGGTTCAGAGAGCAGAGGAAGGGGAGGAGGATCCTGACTTATTGTGGGGTACTGCAAATACTTTTTTACTGCACCCCCCTATACTCTCTGATTTCTGTTGGGAGGGGGCAGTCAAAATTTGGGGGAGCAGTATTAAAAGGTGCTTAGGCGCAACGTGAAGGCGATGGGGTGCACACAATGGCTTGGCTTCCAGGTACTTTTTGGGGGGCTACCATTAGTTTTAATTGCTCTGATCCTCCCTCATGGGGTGTACCCCAAATGGTTAGGGGCCACGGGGGGGCAAGAAGCTGTTTGACAGTTTCTATTAACAACAGGGGTCACCATACGATTCTGCTGCAGTTATGGTATTCAAAGGTAAAACAAGGAGCATTTGGCTGTATTTTTGCAGGTGGGGTGCCCCAAAATGTTACTGCCAGCAGCAGCAGCAGCCCCCTTCCTCGCCACCCTGCAGATTGGTATAGGTACCTTTAGGACATTTCTGTTGAAAACAGAGGCTATAGCGAATCGCGCTACAAAATCCGAGAGCACTAACACTTGCTAAATAAAGGTGGCATCGGAGCATACGAATGAGGCAGGGAGAGGCTACTGTTGCAATTGGTTTGGTGGGTCATAGTGAATAACCCGGGAATGCAAATAGGCAGAAGTGTGAGGATTGGCAGTGTCTGTAGAGAATTTTGGCATGCTCTTCAGTTGATGTTTTCCTCCTTGAACTACAGAGGAAAGGCCTGGCCTTACTGTTGGGCAAAACATGTATTTATGATTTTAAGAAGTGTAGTCTGGATGTACTGAGAGGGCCTGTACAGTACGGTAAATGCCTGTATACCCCTGCAATGTGCATCCAACTGTCACTTGAGATTGAACAGCAAACGAAGCAGCTGGGTTACTGACTGAATGTAAATGGAAGGCACATAGGAAGGGTGTTTGTGGTCACTCAAATGATTGAAACCTGGTTGATGCACTACCAAAGCTGGGGTATCAGGGGGGAACATTTGAGGGGTATTGAGATGGTGGTGTCCAGAGGTCAAAATATGTTTCAGAGACACAGAGGTACTGCGGTCCTGGTCCCACATTGGGGGTAGACAAAAGTCCCTGCTAAAGATTTCTGTCCAACTGTTACCACATTTTGTGCAGCCTGGCTCCCTCTGTAACGATTCCCCAGTGTCTTTCGATCCTACGGATGACTGTAGCAAACTTCCCAATTTTTTTCTTGGCCTCATACTCCCAAAGGAGTGCCTGACATTTGCCAGCCTAACGATACTCACATTCTGGGAAAAACCTCACTAACTATGCATATTTATCTACCACACATGGCAAATCCTTACAATTGCAGAACATCATATCGCACTTGTCATCTTTGAGGTACTGTAAGTATTTGGATTTGAGGGAAATATTCATCCTTGCTTGCTCTCTCCCATCTGAAGTCTATGGTGCTGCTGTTCCTTTCTCACATGTCCCTTCAAAGAGACAAGTGACACACAGACTCAATCACTCAGCAAACATATATGCTTTGACGTTTTCATCTTGCTGTTTACCTTCCAAATATTCCCCCTGAACCACAAATAAAGGCCTGCCATTCCTCATCCCCTCAGTCAAAGCAGTCCTTCGCTCCTTAGGCCCTGCAAGACCACCATGAACAAGAATCATGTCAGCAAGCAGAAGAAAAGCCTCAGTGTGCTCTTTTGTTCATACTGCTGCCCTCTAGTAACACTTCATGGCAACTGCAGCATAAGAATGGGACTGAGAAGAGGGCTGTCCTATGCAAATAATATCCTCCCATGCATACTTTCTTCTGAGACGGTCGGCGGCTTGTGCCGTGATACCGCCTCCAACAAATGGTCTTCAACCAAATTTTAAAAAAGCCCACCTGCCTTAGACGAAGGATTTTGCCACTCGAAGGAAGCACATGGGGACATCACCCTCATTTAGCAGGGTCCTAAATTGCCTGCTGTCAGCCTGTATACAGAACAAGGGTGTTCGTGGGCGTTCGTGAGCGTTCCTCAAAGGAAGGAGGTGGGTGATTAATTCACAGTGCCAGGGCAGGCCCAGCCCAGCCCAGCCCAGCCCAGCCCAGCCCAGGCCAGCCCAGCGCAGCCCAGCCCGGCACAGCGCACTGCTGTGGAGGTCCATTCCTTCACATCCTGCAGCAGGCATGATGCAGACCTACTAGAGCAAAGGCTTGACTCTGCCCTTGTCTGTCTCTTAAAGAAAACAATCTTTCTAGCTTCTTATTGCACCTGATAAATGGACTCTAGCTTGCCTCAAACTTGACCCATCATTTCATTAGCCAGAGCTCATACTTGACCTTTATTTCTATCCAAGCTCACTGGCACCAAACCCCTGATTTGAGCGAGTTACTCACACCAAAATGAAAAATCACCATCATCCAACCTATTTTACAATAAGTGTAGCACCTTCCTCGCATTCTTGTGCTCAGTTATAACCCCCAATACCACAATTGCACTCTGCAATTCACCAAACTTAAAGGAAAAAGAATGAAGACATTGATAAAGGAAGACAAGGCCTTGTCCCTATTGCACCTACTTGAGAAATAGGGAGGTTGGTAGAAGGTCATGAGGGAAAACATTTGAAATTTTGGGACACACATGCCAAAAAGAGTGTCCACTTTTCTCCTCTGTTACCAAGTAAAAAAAAATCTTAGCAAAAAAAAAAATAAATTCACTTTTTGAAAATTTCCACCTTGGGATACCTCTACAGCATTGGCAGGATTCGAACCCTGGCCTGTGAGGGCTGTCTGCACCAAAGGTACAAGACTTACCTTTGAGCTATAGCTCCTTAGTGGTCTAGAGGATTGCAGTAGTAACTATAAGCAACATACAGGCCTTGGTGTCCTTCCCGGCGGCTTCCATTGCACATGAAAAGGATGACCATGACATAAGGACAATTTGATAGGGTACATACATGGAAACCAGTGTGGTCCAGTGGGTAAGTGCCTGCCTTCCATGCAGACAACCAGGGTTCAAATCCCGGGTTCGGCACCAGGTGACTGATGGTGGCAGAGCAGAGGTAAGTTGGAGGTTGGCCTAAATGGCCAATTGGTAAGTAAAATGTGTCTGTGTGTTGTGTACGAGTGGAATCATGCCTAGTGAATGAGGGAGTGCAGATTGGTTGGTAAGTAAAATAGGTGTGGCCTGAACAGAGAAAGGTAACAGGTGTTGTGTGCAGGAGGAGGAGGAGCCTAGGCAGAGTGGGTGGGGTCAGAGAGGAGGAGCTAGGTCAGAGAGGAGGGGTATAGGTGGAGCCTAGTCAGAGTGGGTAGGGTTAGAGAGGAGGAGTATAGGAGGAGCTGGGTCAGAGAGGAGGGGTATAGGAGGAGCCTAGTCAGAGTGGGAGGGGTCTGAGAGGAGGAGCATAGGAGGAGCCAGGTCGGAGGGGTATAGGTGGAGCCTAGTCAGAGTGGGAGGGGTCAGAGAGGAGGAGTATAGGAGGAGCCTAGTCAGAGTGGGTGGGCTCAGAGAGCAGAGGAAGGGGAGGAGGATCCTGACTTATTGTGGGGTACTGCAAATACTTTTTTACTGCACCCCCCTATACTCTCTGATTTCTGTTGGGACGGGGCAGTCAAAATTTGGGGGAGCAGTATTAAAAGGTGCTTAGGCGCAACGTGAAGGCGATGGGGTGCACACAATGGCTTGGCTTCCAGGTACTTTTTGGGGGGCTACCATTAGTTTTAATTGCTCTGATCCTCCCTCATGGGGTGTACCCCAAATGGTTCGGGGCCACGGGGGGGCAAGAAGCTGTTTGACAGTTTCTATTAACAACAGGGGTCACCATACGATTCTGCTGCAGTTATGGTATTCAAAGGTAAAACAAGGAGCATTTGGCTGTATTTTTGCAGGTGGGGTGCCCCAAAATGTTACTGCCAGCAGCAGCAGCAGCCCCCTTCCTCGCCACCCTGCAGATTGGTATAGGTACCTTTAGGACATTTCTGTTGAAAACAGAGGCTATAGCGAATCGCGCTACAAAATCCGAGAGCACTAACACTTGCTAAATAAAGGTGGCATCGGAGCATACGAATGAGGCAGGGAGAGGCTACTGTTGCAATTGGTTTGGTGGGTCATAGTGAATAACCTGGGAATGCAAATAGGCAGAAGTGTGAGGATTGGCAGTGTCTGTAGAGAATTTTGGCATGCTCTTCAGTTGATGTTTTCCTCCTTGAACTACAGAGGAAAGGCCTGGCCTTACTGTTGGGCAAAACATGTATTTATGATTTTAAGAAGTGTAGTCCGGATGTACTGAGAGGGCCTGTACAGTACGGTAAATGCCTGTATACCCCTGCAATGTGCATCCAACTGTCACTTGAGATTGAACAGCAAACGAAGCAGCTGGGTTACTGACTGAATGTAAATGGAAGGCACATAGGAAGGGTGTTTGTGGTCACTCAAATGATTGAAACCTGGTTGATACACTACCAAAGCTGGGGTACCAGGGGGGAACATTTGAGGGGTATTGAGATGGTGGTGTCCAGAGGTCAAAATATGTTTCAGAGACACAGAGGTACTGCGGTCCTGGTCCCACATTGGGGGTAGACAAAAGTCCCTGCTAAAGATTTCTGTCCAACTGTTACCACATTTTGTGCAGCCTGGCTCCCTCTGTAACGATTCCCCAGTGTCTTTCGATCCTACAGATGACTGTAGCAAACTTCCCAAATTTTTTCTTGGCCTCATACTCCCAAAGGAGTGCCTGAGATTTGCCAGCCTAACGATACTCACATTCTGGGAAAAACCTCACTAACTATGCATATTTATCTACCACACATGGCAAATCCTTACAATTGCAGAACATCATATCGCACTTGTCATCTTTGAGGTACTGTAAGTATTTGGATTTGAAGGAAATATTCATCCTTGCTTGCTCTCTCCCATCTGAAGTCTATGGTGCTGCTGTTCCTTTCTCACATGTCCCTTCAAAGAGACAAGTGACACACAGACTCAATCACTCAGCAAACATATATGCTTTGACGTTTTCATCTTGCTGTTTACCTTCCAAATATTCCCCCTGAACCACAAATAAAGGCCTGCCATTCCTCATCCCCTCAGTCAAAGCAGTCCTTCGCTCCTTAGGCCCTGCAAGACCACCATGAACAAGAATCATGTCAGCAAGCAGAAGAAAAGCCTCAGTGTGCTCTTTTGTTCATACTGCTGCCCTCTAGTAACACTTCATGGCAACTGCAGCATAAGAATGGGACTGAGAAGAGGGCTGTCCTATGCAAATAATATCCTCCCATGCATACTTTCTTCTGAGACGGTCGGCGGCTTGTGCCGTGATACCGCCTCCAACAAATGGTCTTCAACCAAATTTTAAAAAAGCCCACCTGCCTTAGACGAAGGATTTTGCCACTCGAAGGAAGCACATGGGGACATCACCCTCATTTAGCAGGGTCCTAAATTGCCTGCTCTCAGCCTGTATACAGAACAAGGGCGTTCGTGGGCGTTCGTGAGCGTTCCTCAAAGGAAGGAGGTGGGTGATTAATTCACAGTGCCAGGGCAGGCCCAGCCCAGCCCAGCGCAGCCCAGCCCAGCCCGGCACAGCGCACTGCTGTGGAGGTCCATTCCTTCACATCCTGCAGCAGGCATGATGCAGACCTACTAGAGCAAAGGCTTGACTCTGCCCTTGTCTGTCTCTTAAAGAAAACAATCTTTCTAGCTTCTTATTGCACCTGATAAATGGACTCTAGCTTGCCTCAAACTTGACCCATCATTTCATTAGCCAGAGCTCATACTTGACCTTTATTTCTATCCAAGCTCACTGGCACCAAACCCCTGATTTGAGCGAGTTACTCACACCAAAATGAAAAATCACCATCATCCAACCTATTTTACAATAAGTGTAGCACCTTCCTCGCATTCTTGTGCTCAGTTATAACCCCCGATACCACAATTGCACTCTGCAATTCACCAAACTTAAAGGAAAAAGAATGAAGACATTGATAAAGGAAGACAAGGCCTTGTCCCTATTGCACCTACTTGCTTGAGAAATAGGGAGGTTGGTAGAAGGTCATGAGGGAAAACATTTGAAATTTTGGGACACACATGCCAAAAAGAGTGTCCACTTTTCTCCTCTGTTACCAAGTAAAAAAAAATCTTAGCAAAAAAAAAAACATTCACTTTTTGAAAATTTCCACCTTGGGATACCTCTACTGCATTGGCAGGATTCGAACCCTGGCCTGTGAGGGCTGTCTGCACCAAAGGTACAAGACTTACCTTTGAGCTATAGCTCCTTAGTGGTCTAGAGGATTGCAGTAGTAACTATAAGCAACATAAAGGCCTTGGTGTCCTTCCCGGCGGCTTCCATTGCACATGAAAAGGATGACCATGACATAAGGACAATTTGATAGGCTACATACATGGAAACCAGTGTGGTCCAGTGGGTAAGTGCCTGCCTTCCATACAGGCAACCAGGGTTCAAATCCCGGGTTTGGCACCAGGTGACTGATGGTGGCAGAGCAGAGGTAAGTTGGAGGTGGGCCTAAATGGCCAATTGGTAAGTAAAATGTGTCTGTGTGTTGTGTACGAGTGGAATCATGCCTAGTGAATGAGGGATTGCAGATTGGTTGGTAAGTAAAATAGGTGTGGCCTGAACAGAGAAAGGTAACAGGTGTTGTGTGCAGGAGGAGGAGGAGCCTAGGCAGAGTGGGTGGGGTCAGAGAGGAGGAGCCAGGTCAGAGAGGAGGGGTATAGGTGGAGCCTAGTCAGCGTGGGTGGGGTTAGAGAGGAGGAGTATAGGAGGAGCTGGGTCAGAGAGGAGGGGTATAGGAGGAGCCTAGTCAGAGTGGGAGGGGTCACAGAGGAGGAGCATAGGAGGAGCCAGTTCGGAGGGGTGTAGGTGGAGCCTAGTCAGAGTGGGAGGGTTCAGAGAGCAGAGGAAGGGGAGGAGGATCCTGACTTATTGTGGGGTACTGCAAATACTTTTTTACTGCACCCCCCTATACTCTCTGATTTCTGTTGGGAGGGGGCAGTCAAAATTTGGGGGAGCAGTATTAAAAGGTGCTTAGGCGCAACGTGAAGGCGATGGGGTGCACACAATGGCTTGGCTTCCAGGTACTTTTTGGGGGGCTACCATTAGTTTTAATTGCTCTGATCCTCCCTCATGGGGTGTACCCCAAATGGTTCGGGGCCACGGGGGGGCAAGAAGCTGTTTGACAGTTTCTATTAACAACAGGGGTCACCATACGATTCTGCTGCAGTTATGGTATTCAAAGGTAAAACAAGGAGCATTTGGCTGTATTTTTGCAGGTGGGGTGCCCCAAAATGTTACTGCCAGCAGCAGCCCCCTTCCTCGCTACCCTGCAGATTGGTATAGGTACCTTTAGGACATTTCTGTTGAAAACAGAGGCTATAGCGAATCGCGCTACAAAATCCGAGAGCACTAACACTTGCTAAATAAAGGTGGCATCAGAGCATACGAATGAGGCAGGGAGAGGCTACTGTTGCAATTGGTTTGGTGGGTCATAGTGAATAACCTGGGAATGCAAATAGGCAGAAGTGTGAGGATTGGCAGTGTCTGTAGAGAATTTTGGCATGCTCTTCAGTTGATGTTTTCCTCCTTGAACTACAGAGGAAAGGCCTGGCCTTACTGTTGGGCAAAACATGTATTTATGATTTTAAGAAGTGTAGTCTGGATGTACTGAGAGGGCCTGTACAGTACGGTAAATGCCTGTATACCCCTGCAATGTGCATCCAACTGTCACTTGCGATTGAACAGCAAACGAAGCAGCTGGGTTACTGACTGAATGTAAATGGAAGGCACATAGGAAGGGTGTTTGTGGTCACTCAAATGATTGAAACCTGGTTGATGCACTACCAAAGCTGGGGTACCAGGGGGGAACATTTGAGGGGTATTGAGATGGTGGTGTCCAGAGGTCAAAATATGTTTCAGAGACACAGAGGTACTGCGGTCCTGGTCCCACATTGGGGGTAGACAAAAGTCCCTGCTAAAGATTTCTGTCCAACTGTTACCACATTTTGTGCAGCCTGGCTCCCTCTGTAACGATTCCCCAGTGTCTTTCGATCCTACAGATGACTGTAGCAAACTTCCCAAATTTTTTCTTGGCCTCATACTCCCAAAGGAGTGCCTGACATTTGCCAGCCTAACGATACTCACATTCTGGGAAAAACCTCACTAACTATGCATATTTATCTACCACACATGGCAAATCCTTACAATTGCAGAACATCATATCGCACTTGTCATCTTTGAGGTACTGTAAGTATTTGGATTTGAAGGAAATATTCATCCTTGCTTGCTCTCTCCCATCTGAAGTCTATGGTGCTGCTGTTCCTTTCTCACATGTCCCTTCAAAGAGACAAGTGACACACAGACTCAATCACTCAGCAAACATATATGCTTTGACGTTTTCATCTTGCTGTTTACCTTCCAAATATTCCCCCTGAACCACAAATAAAGGCCTGCCATTCCTCATCCCCTCAGTCAAAGCAGTCCTTCGCTCCTTAGGCCCTGCAAGACCACCATGAACAAGAATCATGTCAGCAAGCAGAAGAAAAGCCTCAGTGTGCTCTTTTGTTCATACTGCTGCCCTCTAGTAACACTTCATGGCAACTGCAGCATAAGAATGGGACTGAGAAGAGGGCTGTCCTATGCAAATAATATCCTCCCATGCATACTTTCTTCTGAGACGGTCGGCGGCTTGTGCCGTGATACCGCCTCCAACAAATGGTCTTCAACCAAATTTTAAAAAAGCCCACCTGCCTTAGACGAAGGATTTTGCCACTCGAAGGAAGCACATGGGGACATCACCCTCATTTAGCAGGGTCCTAAATTGCCTGCTCTCAGCCTGTATACAGAACAAGGGCGTTCGTGGGCGTTCGTGAGCGTTCCTCAAAGGAAGGAGGTGGGTGATTAATTCACAGTGCCAGGGCAGGCCCAGCCCAGCCCAGCGCAGCCCAGCCCAGCCCGGCACAGCGCACTGCTGTGGAGGTCCATTCCTTCACATCCTGCAGCAGGCATGATGCAGACCTACTAGAGCAAAGGCTTGACTCTGCCCTTGTCTGTCTCTTAAAGAAAACAATCTTTCTAGCTTCTTATTGCACCTGATAAATGGACTCTAGCTTGCCTCAAACTTGACCCATCATTTCATTAGCCAGAGCTCATACTTGACCTTTATTTCTATCCAAGCTCACTGGCACCAAACCCCTGATTTGAGCGAGTTACTCACACCAAAATGAAAAATCACCATCATGCAACCTATTTTACAATAAGTGTAGCACCTTCCTCGCATTCTTGTGCTCAGTTATAACCCCCGATACCACAATTGCACTCTGCAATTCACCAAACTTAAAGGAAAAAGAATGAAGACATTGATAAAGGAAGACAAGGCCTTGTCCCTATTGCACCTACTTGAGAAATAGGGAGGTTGGTAGAAGGTCATGAGGGAAAACATTTGAAATTTTGGGACACACATGCCAAAAAGAGTGTCCACTTTTCTCCTCTGTTACCAAGTAAAAAAAAATCTTAGCAAAAAAAAAAACATTCACTTTTTGAAAATTTCCACCTTGGGATACCTCTACAGCATTGGCAGGATTCGAACGCTGGCCTGTGAGGGCTGTCTGCACCAAAGGTACAAGACTTACCTTTGAGCTATAGCTCCTTAGTGGTCTAGAGGATTGCAGTAGTAACTATAAGCAACATACAGGCCTTGGTGTCCTTCCCGGCGGCTTCCATTGCACATGAAAAGGATGACCATGACATAAGGACAATTTGATAGGCTACATACATGGAAACCAGTGTGGTCCAGTGGGTAAGTGCCTGCCTTCCATACAGGCAACCAGGGTTCAAATCCCGGGTTTGGCACCAGGTGACTGATGGTGGCAGAGCAGAGGTAAGTTGGAGGTGGGCCTAAATGGCCAATTGGTAAGTGAAATGTGTCTGTGTGTTGTGTACGAGTGGAATCATGCCTAGTGAATGAGGGATTGCAGATTGGTTGGTAAGTAAAATAGGTGTGGCCTGAACAGAGAAAGGTAACAGGTGTTGTGTGCAGGAGGAGGAGGAGCCTAGGCAGAGTGGGTGGGGTCAGAGAGGAGGAGCCAGGTCAGAGAGGAGGGGTATAGGTGGAGCCTAGTCAGAGTGGGTGGGGTTAGAGAGGAGGAGTATAGGAGGAGCTGGGTCAGAGAGGAGGGGTATAGGACTAGCCTAGTCAGAGTGGGAGGGGTCAGAGAGGAGGAGCATAGGAGGAGCCAGTTCGGAGGGGTGTAGGTTGAGCCTAGTCAGAGTGGGAGGGTTCAGAGAGCAGAGGAAGGGGAGGAGGATCCTGACTTATTGTGGGGTACTGCAAATACTTTTTTACTGCACCCCCCTATACTCTCTGATTTCTGTTGGGAGGGGGCAGTCAAAATTTGGGGGAGCAGTATTAAAAGGTGCTTAGGCGCAACGTGAAGGCGATGGGGTGCACACAATGGCTTGGCTTCCAGGTACTTTTTGGGGGGCTACCATTAGTTTTAATTGCTCTGATCCTCCCTCATGGGGTGTACCCCAAATGGTTCGGGGCCACGGGGGGGCAAGAAGCTGTTTGACAGTTTCTATTAACAACAGGGGTCACCATACGATTCTGCTGCAGTTATGGTATTCAAAGGTAAAACAAGGAGCATTTGGCTGTATTTTTGCAGGTGGAGTGCCCCAAAATGTTACTGCCAGCAGCAGCAGCAGCCCCCTTCCTCGCCACCCTGCAGATTGGTATAGGTACCTTTAGGACATTTCTGTTGAAAACAGAGGCTATAGCGAATCGCGCTACAAAATCCGAGAGCACTAACACTTGCTAAATAAAGGTGGCATCGGAGCATACGAATGAGGCAGGGAGAGGCTACTGTTGCAATTGGTTTGGTGGGTCATAGTGAATAACCTGGGAATGCAAATAGGCAGAAGTGTGAGGATTGGCAGTGTCTGTAGAGAATTTTGGCATGCTCTTCAGTTGATGTTTTCCTCCTTGAACTACAGAGGAAAGGCCTGGCCTTACTGTTGGGCAAAACATGTATTTATGATTTTAAGAAGTGTAGTCTGGATGTACTGAGAGGGCCTGTACAGTACGGTAAATGCCTGTATACCCCTGCAATGTGCATCCAACTGTCACTTGAGATTGAACAGCAAACGAAGCAGCTGGGTTACTGACTGAATGTAAATGGAAGGCACATAGGAAGGGTGTTTGTGGTCACTCAAATGATTGAAACCTGGTTGATGCACTACCAAAGCTGGGGTACCAGGGGGGAACATTTGAGGGGTATTGAGATGGTGGTGTCCAGAGGTCAAAATATGTTTCAGAGACACAGAGGTACTGCTGTCCTGGTCCCACATTGGGGGTAGACAAAAGTCCCTGCTAAAGATTTCTGTCCAACTGTTACCACATTTTGTGCAGCCTGGCTCCCTCTGTAACGATTCCCCAGTGTCTTTCGATCCTACAGATGACTGTAGCAAACTTCCCAAATTTTTTCTTGGCCTCATACTCCCAAAGGAGTGCCTGACATTTGCCAGCCTAACGATACTCACATTCTGGGAAAAACCTCACTAACTATGCATATTTATCTACCACACATGGCAAATCCTTACAATTGCAGAACATCATATCGCACTTGTCATCTTTGAGGTACTGTAAGTATTTGGATTTGAAGGAAATATTCATCCTTGCTTGCTCTCTCCCATCTGAAGTCTATGGTGCTGCTGTTCCTTTCTCACATGTCCCTTCAAAGAGACAAGTGACACACAGACTCAATCACTCAGCAAACATATATGCTTTGACGTTTTCATCTTGCTGTTTACCTTCCAAATATTCCCCCTGAACCACAAATAAAGGCCTGCCATTCCTCATCCCCTCAGTCAAAGCAGTCCTTCGCTCCTTAGGCCCTGCAAGACCACCATGAACAAGAATCATGTCAGCAAGCAGAAGAAAAGCCTCAGTGTGCTCTTTTGTTCATACTGCTGCCCTCTAGTAACACTTCCTGGCAACTGCAGCATAAGAATGGGACTGAGAAGAGGGCTGTCCTATGCAAATAATATCCTCCCATGCATACTTTCTTCTGAGACGGTCGGCGGCTTGTGCCGTGATACCGCCTCCAACAAATGGTCTTCAACCAAATTTTAAAAAAGCCCACCTGCCTTAGACGAAGGATTTTGCCACTCGAAGGAAGCACATGGGGACATCACCCTCATTTAGCAGGGTCCTAAATTGCCTGCTGTCAGCCTGTATACAGAACAAGGGCATTCGTGGGCGTTCATGAGCGTTCCTCAAAGGAAGGAGGTGGGTGATTAATTCACAGTGCCAGGGCAGGCCCAGCCCAGCCCAGCGCAGCCCAGCCCAGCCCGGCACAGCGCACTGCTGTGGAGGTCCATTCCTTCACATCCTGCAGCAGGCATGATGCAGACCTACTAGAGCAAAGGCTTGACTCTGCCCTTGTCTGTCTCTTAAAGAAAACAATCTTTCTAGCTTCTTATTGCACCTGATAAATGGACTCTAGCTTGCCTCAAACTTGACCCATCATTTCATTAGCCAGAGCTCATACTTGACCTTTATTTCTATCCAAGCTCACTGGCACCAAACCCCTGATTTGAGCGAGTTACTCACACCAAAATGAAAAATCACCATCATCCAACCTATTTTACAATAAGTGTAGCACCTTCCTCGCATTCTTGTGCTCAGTTATAACCCCCAATACCACAATTGCACTCTGCAATTCACCAAACTTAAAGGAAAAAGAATGAAGACATTGATAAAGGAAGACAAGGCCTTGTCCCTATTGCACCTACTTGAGAAATAGGGAGGTTGGTAGAAGGTCATGAGGGAAAACATTTGAAATTTTGGGACACACATGCCAAAAAGAGTGTCCACTTTTCTCCTCTGTTACCAAGTAAAAAAAAATCTTAGCAAAAAAAAAAACATTCACTTTTTGAAAATTTCCACCTTGGGATACCTCTACAGCATTGGCAGGATTCGAACGCTGGCCTGTGAGGGCTGTCTGCACCAAAGGTACAAGACTTACCTTTGAGCTATAGCTCCTTAGTGGTCTAGAGGATTGCAGTAGTAACTATAAGCAACATACAGGCCTTGGTGTCCTTCCCGGCGGCTTCCATTGCACATGAAAAGGATGACCATGACATAAGGACAATTTGATAGGCTACATACATGGAAACCAGTGTGGTCCAGTGGGTAAGTGCCTGCCTTCCATACAGGCAACCAGGGTTCAAATCCCGGGTTTGGCACCAGGTGACTGATGGTGGCAGAGCAGAGGTAAGTTGGAGGTGGGCCTAAATGGCCAATTGGTAAGTAAAATGTGTCTGTGTGTTGTGTACGAGTGGAATCATGCCTAGTGAATGAGGGATTGCAGATTGGTTGGTAAGTAAAATAGGTGTGGCCTGAACAGAGAAAGGTAACAGGTGTTGTGTGCAGGAGGAGGAGGAGCCTAGGCAGAGTGGGTGGGGTCAGAGAGGAGGAGCCAGGTCAGAGAGGAGGGGTATAGGTGGAGCCTAGTCAGAGTGGGTGGGGTTAGAGAGGAGGAGTATAGGAGGAGCTGGGTCAGAGAGGAGGGGTATAGGAGGAGCCTAGTCAGAGTGGGAGGGGTCAGAGAGGAGGAGCATAGGAGGAGCCAGTTCGGAGGGGTGTAGGTGGAGCCTAGTCAGAGTGGGAGGGTTCAGAGAGCAGAGGAAGGGGAGGAGGATCCTGACTTATTGTGGGGTACTGCAAATACTTTTTTACTGCACCCCCCTATACTCTCTGATTTCTGTTGGGAGGGGGCAGTCAAAATTTGGGGGAGCAGTATTAAAAGGTGCTTAGGCGCAACGTGAAGGCGATGGGGTGCACACAATGGCTTGGCTTCCAGGTACTTTTTGGGGGGCTACCATTAGTTTTAATTGCTCTGATCCTCCCTCATGGGGTGTACCCCAAATGGTTCGGGGCCACGGGGGGGCAAGAAGCTGTTTGACAGTTTCTATTAACAACAGGGGTCACCATACGATTCTGCTGCAGTTATGGTATTCAAAGGTAAAACAAGGAGCATTTGGCTGTATTTTTGCAGGTGGGGTGCCCCAAAATGTTACTGCCAGCAGCAGCAGCAGCCCCCTTCCTCGCCACCCTGCAGATTGGTATAGGTACCTTTAGGACATTTCTGTTGAAAACAGAGGCTATAGCGAATCGCGCTACAAAATCCGAGAGCACTAACACTTGCTAAATAAAGGTGGCATCGGAGCATACGAATGAGGCAGGGAGAGGCTACTGTTGCAATTGGTTTGGTGGGTCATAGTGAATAACCTGGGAATGCAAATAGGCAGAAGTGTGAGGATTGGCAGTGTCTGTAGAGAATTTTGGCATGCTCTTCGGTTGATGTTTTCCTCCTTGAACTACAGAGGAAAGGCCTGGCCTTACTGTTGGGCAAAACATGTATTTATGATTTTAAGAAGTGTAGTCTGGATGTACTGAGAGGGCCTGTACAGTACGGTAAATGCCTGTATACCCCTGCAATGTGCATCCAACTGTCACTTGAGATTGAACAGCAAACGAAGCAGCTGGGTTACTGACTGAATGTAAATGGAAGGCACATAGGAAGGGTGTTTGTGGTCACTCAAATGATTGAAACCTGGTTGATGCACTACCAAAGCTGGGGTACCAGGGGGAACATTTGAGGGGTATTGAGATGGTGGTGTCCAGAGGTCAAAATATGTTTCAGAGACACAGAGGTACTGCGGTCCTGGTCCCACATTGAGGGTAGACAAAAGTCCCTGCTAAAGATTTCTGTCCAACTGTTACCACATTTTGTGCAGCCTGGCTCCCTCTGTAACGATTCCCCAGTGTCTTTCGATCCTACAGATGACTGTAGCAAACTTCCCAAATTTTTTCTTGGCCTCATACTCCCAAAGGAGTGCCTGACATTTGCCAGCCTAACGATACTCACATTCTGGGAAAAACCTCACTAACTATGCATATTTATCTACCACACATGGCAAATCCTTACAATTGCAGAACATCATATCGCACTTGTCATCTTTGAGGTACTGTAAGTATTTGGATTTGAAGGAAATATTCATCCTTGCTTGCTCTCTCCCATCTGAAGTCTATGGTGCTGCTGTTCCTTTCCCACATGTCCCTTCAAAGAGACAAGTGACACACAGACTCAATCACTCAGCAAACATATATGCTTTGACGTTTTCATCTTGCTGTTTACCTTCCAAATATTCCCCCTGAACCACAAATAAAGGCCTGCCATTCCTCATCCCCTCAGTCAAAGCAGTCCTTCGCTCCTTAGGCCCTGCAAGACCACCATGAACAAGAATCATGTCAGCAAGCAGAAGAAAAGCCTCAGTGTGCTCTTTTGTTCATACTGCTGCCCTCTAGTAACACTTCATGGCAACTGCAGCATAAGAATGGGACTGAGAAGAGGGCTGTCCTATGCAAATAATATCCTCCCATGCATACTTTCTTCTGAGACGGTCGGCGGCTTGTGCCGTGATACCGCCTCCAACAAATGGTCTTCAACCAAATTTTAAAAAAGCCCACCTGCATTAGACGAAGGATTTTGCCACTCGAAGGAAGCACATGGGGACATCACCCTCATTTAGCAGGGTCCTAAATTGCCTGCTGTCAGCCTGTATACAGAACAAGGGCGTTCGTGGGCGTTCGTGAGCGTTCCTCAAAGGAAGGAGGTGGGTGATTAATTCACAGTGCCAGGGCAGGCCCAGCCCAGCCCAGCCCAGCCCAGCCCAGCCCAGCCCAGCCCAGCGCAGCCCAGCCCGGCACAGCGCACTGCTGTGGAGGTCCATTCCTTCACATCCTGCAGCAGGCATGATGCAGACCTACTAGAGCAAAGGCTTGACTCTGCCCTTGTCTGTCTCTTAAAGAAAACAATCTTTCTAGCTTCTTATTGCACCTGATAAATGGACTCTAGCTTGCCTCAAACTTGACCCATCATTTCATTAGCCAGAGCTCATACTTGACCTTTATTTCTATCCAAGCTCACTGGCACCAAACCCCTGATTTGAGCGAGTTACTCACACCAAAATGAAAAATCACCATCATCCAACCTATTTTACAATAAGTGTAGCACCTTCCTCGCATTCTTGTGCTCAGTTATAACCCCCAATACCACAATTGCACTCTGCAATTCACCAAACTTAAAGGAAAAAGAATGAAGACATTGATAAAGGAAGACAAGGCCTTGTCCCTATTGCACCTACTTGCTTGAGAAATAGGGAGGTTGGTAGAAGGTCATGAGGGAAAACATTTGAAATTTTGGGACACACATGCCAAAAAGAGTGTCCACTTTTCTCCTCTGTTACCAAGTAAAAAAAAATCTTAGCAAAAAAAAAACATTCACTTTTTGAAAATTTCCACCTTGGGATACCTCTACAGCATTGGCAGGATTCGAACCCTGGCCTGTGAGGGCTGTCTGCACCAAAGGTACAAGACTTACCTTTGAGCTATAGCTCCTTAGTGGTCTAGAGGATTGCAGTAGTAACTATAAGCAACATACAGGCCTTGGTGTCCTTCCCGGCGGCTTCCATTGCACATGAAAAGGATGACCATGACATAAGGACAATTTGATAGGCTACATACATGGAAACCAGTGTGGTCCAGTGGGTAAGTGCCTGCCTTCCATGCAGGCAACCAGGGTTCAAATCCCGGGTTCGGCACCAGGTGACTGATGGTGGCAGAGCAGAGGTAAGTTGGAGGTGGGCCTAAATGGCCAATTGGTAAGTAAAATGTGTCTGTGTGTTGTGTACGAGTGGAATCATGCCTAGTGAATGAGGGATTGCAGATTGGTTGGTAAGTAAAATAGGTGTGGCCTGAACAGAGAAAGGTAACAGGTGTTGTGTGCAGGAGGAGGAGGAGCCTAGGCAGAGTGGGTGGGGTCAGAGAGGAGGAGCTAGGTCAGAGAGGAGGGGTATAGGTGGAGCCTAGTCAGAGTGGGTGGGGTTAGAGAGGAGGAGTATAGGAGGAGCTGGGTCAGAGAGGAGGGGTATAGGAGGAGCCTAGTCAGAGTGGGAGGGGTCAGAGAGGAGGAGCATAGGAGGAGCCAGGTCGGAGGGGTATAGGTGGAGCCTAGTCAGAGTGGGAGGGGTCAGAGAGGAGGAGTATAGGAGGAGCCTAGTCAGAGTGGGTGGGTTCAGAGAGCAGAGGAAGGGGAGGAGGATCCTGACTTATTGTGGGGTACTGCAAATACTTTTTTACTGCACCCCCCTATACTCTCTGATTTCTGTTGGGACGGGGCAGTCAAAATTTGGGGGAGCAGTATTAAAAGGTGCTTAGGCGCAACGTGAAGGCGATGGGGTGCACACAATGGCTTGGCTTCCAGGTACTTTTTGGGGGGCTACCATTAGTTTTAATTGCTCTGATCCTCCCTCATGGGGTGTACCCCAAATGGTTCGGGGCCACGGGGGGGCAAGAAGCTGTTTGACAGTTTCTATTAACAACAGGGGTCACCATACGATTCTGCTGCAGTTATGGTATTCAAAGGTAAAACAAGGAGCATTTGGCTGTATTTTTGCAGGTGGGGTGCCCCAAAATGTTACTGCCAGCAGCAGCAGCAGCCCCCTTCCTCGCCACCCTGCAGATTGGTATAGGTACCTTTAGGACATTTCTGTTGAAAACAGAGGCTATAGCGAATCGCGCTACAAAATCCGAGAGCACTAACACTTGCTAAATAAAGGTGGCATCGGAGCATACGAATGAGGCAGGGAGAGGCTACTGTTGCAATTGGTTTGGTGGGTCATAGTGAATAACCTGGGAATGCAAATAGGCAGAAGTGTGAGGATTGGCAGTGTCTGTAGAGAATTTTGGCATGCTCTTCGGTTGATGTTTTCCTCCTTGAACTACAGAGGAAAGGCCTGGCCTTACTGTTGGGCAAAACATGTATTTATGATTTTAAGAAGTGTAGTCTGGATGTACTGAGAGGGCCTGTACAGTACGGTAAATGCCTGTATACCCCTGCAATGTGCATCCAACTGTCACTTGAGATTGAACAGCAAACGAAGCAGCTGGGTTACTGACTGAATGTAAATGGAAGGCACATAGGAAGGGTGTTTGTGGTCACTCAAATGATTGAAACCTGGTTGATGCACTACCAAAGCTGGGGTACCAGGGGGAACATTTGAGGGGTATTGAGATGGTGGTGTCCAGAGGTCAAAATATGTTTCAGAGACACAGAGGTACTGCGGTCCTGGTCCCACATTGAGGGTAGACAAAAGTCCCTGCTAAAGATTTCTGTCCAACTGTTACCACATTTTGTGCAGCCTGGCTCCCTCTGTAACGATTCCCCAGTGTCTTTCGATCCTACAGATGACTGTAGCAAACTTCCCAAATTTTTTCTTGGCCTCATACTCCCAAAGGAGTGCCTGACATTTGCCAGCCTAACGATACTCACATTCTGGGAAAAACCTCACTAACTATGCATATTTATCTACCACACATGGCAAATCCTTACAATTGCAGAACATCATATCGCACTTGTCATCTTTGAGGTACTGTAAGTCTTTGGATTTGAAGGAAATATTCATCCTTGCTTGCTCTCTCCCATCTGAAGTCTATGGTGCTGCTGTTCCTTTCCCACATGTCCCTTCAAAGAGACAAGTGACACACAGACTCAATCACTCAGCAAACATATATGCTTTGACGTTTTCATCTTGCTGTTTACCTTCCAAATATTCCCCCTGAACCACAAATAAAGGCCTGCCATTCCTCATCCCCTCAGTCAAAGCAGTCCTTCGCTCCTTAGGCCCTGCAAGACCACCATGAACAAGAATCATGTCAGCAAGCAGAAGAAAAGCCTCAGTGTGCTCTTTTGTTCATACTGCTGCCCTCTAGTAACACTTCATGGCAACTGCAGCATAAGAATGGGACTGAGAAGAGGGCTGTCCTATGCAAATAATATCCTCCCATGCATACTTTCTTCTGAGACGGTCGGCGGCTTGTGCCGTGATACCGCCTCCAACAAATGGTCTTCAACCAAATTTTAAAAAAGCCCACCTGCCTTAGACGAAGGATTTTGCCACTCGAAGGAAGCACATGGGGACATCACCCTCATTTAGCAGGGTCCTAAATTGCCTGCTGTCAGCCTGTATACAGAACAAGGGCGTTCGTGGGCGTTCGTGAGCGTTCCTCAAAGGAAGGAGGTGGGTGATTAATTCACAGTGCCAGGGCAGGCCCAGCCCAGCCCAGCCCAGCCCAGCCCAGCGCAGCCCAGCCCGGCACAGCGCACTGCTGTGGAGGTCCATTCCTTCACATCCTGCAGCAGGCATGATGCAGACCTACTAGAGCAAAGGCTTGACTCTGCCCTTGTCTGTCTCTTAAAGAAAACAATCTTTCTAGCTTCTTATTGCACCTGATAAATGGACTCTAGCTTGCCTCAAACTTGACCCATCATTTCATTAGCCAGAGCTCATACTTGACCTTTATTTCTATCCAAGCTCACTGGCACCAAACCCCTGATTTGAGCGAGTTACTCACACCAAAATGAAAAATCACCATCATCCAACCTATTTTACAATAAGTGTAGCACCTTCCTCGCATTCTTGTGCTCAGTTATAACCCCCAATACCACAATTGCACTCTGCAATTCACCAAACTTAAAGGAAAAAGAATGAAGACATTGATAAAGGAAGACAAGGCCTTGTCCCTATTGCACCTACTTGCTTGAGAAATAGGGAGGTTGGTAGAAGGTCATGAGGGAAAACATTTGAAATTTTGGGACACACATGCCAAAAAGAGTGTCCACTTTTCTCCTCTGTTACCAAGTAAAAAAAAATCTTAGCAAAAAAAAAAACATTCACTTTTTGAAAATTTCCACCTTGGGATACCTCTACAGCATTGGCAGGATTCGAACCCTGGCCTGTGAGGGCTGTCTGCACCAAAGGTACAAGACTTACCTTTGAGCTATAGCTCCTTAGTGGTCTAGAGGATTGCAGTAGTAACTATAAGCAACATACAGGCCTTGGTGTCCTTCCCGGCGGCTTCCATTGCACATGAAAAGGATGACCATGACATAAGGACAATTTGATAGGCTACATACATGGAAACCAGTGTGGTCCAGTGGGTAAGTGCCTGCCTTCCATGCAGGCAACCAGGGTTCAAATCCCGGGTTCGGCACCAGGTGACTGATGGTGGCAGAGCAGAGGTAAGTTGGAGGTGGGCCTAAATGGCCAATTGGTAAGTAAAATGTGTCTGTGTGTTGTGTACGAGTGGAATCATGCCTAGTGAATGAGGGATTGCAGATTGGTTGGTAAGTAAAATAGGTGTGGCCTGAACAGAGAAAGGTAACAGGTGTTGTGTGCAGGAGGAGGAGGAGCCTAGGCAGAGTGGGTGGGGTCAGAGAGGAGGAGCTAGGTCAGAGAGGAGGGGTATAGGTGGAGCCTAGTCAGAGTGGGTGGGGTTAGAGAGGAGGAGTATAGGAGGAGCTGGGTCAGAGAGGAGGGGTATAGGAGGAGCCTAGTCAGAGTGGGAGGGGTCAGAGAGGAGGAGCATAGGAGGAGCCAGGTCGGAGGGGTATAGGTGGAGCCTAGTCAGAGTGGGAGGGTTCAGAGAGCAGAGGAAGGGGAGGAGGATCCTGACTTATTGTGGGGTACTGCAAATACTTTTTTACTGCACCCCCCTATACTCTCTGATTTCTGTTGGGACGGGGCAGTCAAAATTTGGGGGAGCAGTATTAAAAGGTGCTTAGGCGCAACGTGAAGGCGATGGGGTGCACACAATGGCTTGGCTTCCAGGTACTTTTTGGGGGGCTACCATTAGTTTTAATTGCTCTGATCCTCCCTCATGGGGTGTACCCCAAATGGTTCGGGGCCACGGGGGGGCAAGAAGCTGTTTGACAGTTTCTATTAACAACAGGGGTCACCATACGATTCTGCTGCAGTTATGGTATTCAAAGGTAAAACAAGGAGCATTTGGCTGTATTTTTGCAGGTGGGGTGCCCCAAAATGTTACTGCCAGCAGCAGCAGCAGCCCCCTTCCTCGCCACCCTGCAGATTGGTATAGGTACCTTTAGGACATTTCTGTTGAAAACAGAGGCTATAGCGAATCGCGCTACAAAATCCGAGAGCACTAACACTTGCTAAATAAAGGTGGCATCGGAGCATACGAATGAGGCAGGGAGAGGCTACTGTTGCAATTGGTTTGGTGGGTCATAGTGAATAACCTGGGAATGCAAATAGGCAGAAGTGTGAGGATTGGCAGTGTCTGTAGAGAATTTTGGCATGCTCTTCAGTTGATGTTTTCCTCCTTGAACTACAGAGGAAAGGCCTGGCCTTACTGTTGGGCAAAACATGTATTTATGATTTTAAGAAGTGTAGTCCGGATGTACTGAGAGGGCCTGTACAGTACGGTGAATGCCTGTATACCCCTGCAATGTGCATCCAACTGTCACTTGAGATTGAACAGCAAACGAAGCAGCTGGGTTACTGACTGAATGTAAATGGAAGGCACATAGGAAGGGTGTTTGTGGTCACTCAAATGATTGAAACCTGGTTGATGCACTACCAAAGCTGGGGTACCAGGGGGGAACATTTGAGGGGTATTGAGATGGTGGTGTCCAGAGGTCAAAATATGTTTCAGAGACACAGAGGTACTGCGGTCCTGGTCCCACATTGGGGGTAGACAAAAGTCCCTGCTAAAGATTTCTGTCCAACTGTTACCACATTTTGTGCAGCCTGGCTCCCTCTGTAACGATTCCCCAGTGTCTTTCGATCCTACAGATGACTGTAGCAAACTTCCCAAATTTTTTCTTGGCCTCATACTCCCAAAGGAGTGCCTGACATTTGCCAGCCTAACGATACTCACATTCTGGGAAAAACCTCACTAACTATGCATATTTATCTACCACACATGGCAAATCCTTACAATTGCAGAACATCATATCGCACTTGTCATCTTTGAGGTACTGTAAGTATTTGGATTTGAGGGAAATATTCATCCTTGCTTGCTCTCTCCCATCTGAAGTCTATGGTGCTGCTGTTCCTTTCTCACATGTCCCTTCAAAGAGACAAGTGACACACAGACTCAATCACTCAGCAAACATATATGCTTTGACGTTTTCATCTTGCTGTTTACCTTCCAAATATTCCCCCTGAACCACAAATAAAGGCCTGCCATTCCTCATCCCCTCAGTCAAAGCAGTCCTTCGCTCCTTAGGCCGTGCAAGACCACCATGAACAAGAATCATGTCAGCAAGCAGAAGAAAAGCCTCAGTGTGCTCTTTTGTTCATACTGCTGCCCTCTAGTAACACTTCATGGCAACTGCAGCATAAGAATGGGACTGAGAAGAGGGCTGTCCTATGCAAATAATATCCTCCCATGCATACTTTCTTCTGAGACGGTCCGCGGCTTGTGCCGTGATACCGCCTCCAACAAATGGTCTTCAACCAAATTTTAAAAAAGCCCACCTGCCTTAGACGAAGGATTTTGCCACTCGAAGGAAGCACATGGGGACATCACCCTCATTTAGCAGGGTCCTAAATTGCCTGCTGTCAGCCTGTATACAGAACAAGGGCGTTCGTGGGCGTTCGTGAGCGTTCCTCAAAGGAAGGAGGTGGGTGATTAATTCACAGTGCCAGGGCAGGCCCAGCCCAGCCCAGCGCAGCCCAGCCCAGCCCGGCACAGCGCACTGCTGTGGAGGTCCATTCCTTCACATCCTGCAGCAGGCATGATGCAGACCTACTAGAGCAAAGGCTTGACTCTGCCCTTGTCTGTCTCTTAAAGAAAACAATCTTTCTAGCTTCTTATTGCACCTGATAAATGGACTCTAGCTTGCCTCAAACGTGACCCATCATTTCATTAGCCAGAGCTCATACTTGACCTTTATTTCTATCCAAGCTCACTGGCACCAAACCCCTGATTTGAGCGAGTTACTCACACCAAAATGAAAAATCACCATCATCCAACCTATTTTACAATAAGTGTAGCACCTTCCTCGCATTCTTGTGCTCAGTTATAACCCCCAATACCACAATTGCACTCTGCAATTCACCAAACTTAAAGGAAAAAGAATGAAGACATTGATAAAGGAAGACAAGGCCTTGTCCCTATTGCACCTACTTGAGAAATAGGGAGGTTGGTAGAAGGTCATGAGGGAAAACATTTGAAATTTTGGGACACACATGCCAAAAAGAGTGTCCACTTTTCTCCTCTGTTACCAAGTAAAAAAAAATCTTAGCAAAAAAAAAAACATTCACTTTTTGAAAATTTCCACCTTGGGATACCTCTACAGCATTGGCAGGATTCGAACGCTGGCCTGTGAGGGCTGTCTGCACCAAAGGTACAAGACTTACCTTTGAGCTATAGCTCCTTAGTGGTCTAGAGGATTGCAGTAGTAACTATAAGCAACATGCAGGCCTTGGTGTCCTTCCCGGCGGCTTCCATTGCACATGAAAAGGATGACCATGACATAAGGACAATTTGATAGGCTACATACATGGAAACCAGTGTGGTCCAGTGGGTAAGTGCCTGCCTTCCATACAGGCAACCAGGGTTCAAATCCCGGGTTTGGCACCAGGTGACTGATGGTGGCAGAGCAGAGGTAAGTTGGAGGTGGGCCTAAATGGCCAATTGGTAAGTAAAATGTGTCTGTGTGTTGTGTACGAGTGGAATCATGCCTAGTGAATGAGGGATTGCAGATTGGTTGGTAAGTAAAATAGGTGTGGCCTGAACAGAGAAAGGTAACAGGTGTTGTGTGCAGGAGGAGGAGGAGCCTAGGCAGAGTGGGTGGGGTCAGAGAGGAGGAGCCAGGTCAGAGAGGAGGGGTATAGGTGGAGCCTAGTCAGAGTGGGTGGGGTTAGAGAGGAGGAGTATAGGAGGAGCTGGGTCAGAGAGGAGGGGTATAGGAGGAGCCTAGTCAGAGTGGGAGGGGTCAGAGAGGAGGAGCATAGGAGGAGCCAGTTCGGAGGGGTGTAGGTGGAGCCTAGTCAGAGTGGGAGGGTTCAGAGAGCAGAGGAAGGGGAGGAGGATCCTGACTTATTGTGGGGTACTGCAAATACTTTTTTACTGCACCCCCCTATACTCTCTGATTTCTGTTGGGAGGGGGCAGTCAAAATTTGGGGGAGCAGTATTAAAAGGTGCTTAGGCGCAACGTGAAGGCGATGGGGTGCACACAATGGCTTGGCTTCCAGGTACTTTTTGGGGGGCTACCATTAGTTTTAATTGCTCTGATCCTCCCTCATGGGGTGTACCCCAAATGGTTCGGGGCCACGGGGGGGCAAGAAGCTGTTTGACAGTTTCTATTAACAACAGGGGTCACCATACGATTCTGCTGCAGTTATGGTATTCAAAGGTAAAACAAGGAGCATTTGGCTGTATTTTTGCAGGTGGAGTGCCCCAAAATGTTACTGCCAGCAGCAGCAGCAGCCCCCTTCCTCGCCACCCTGCAGATTGGTATAGGTACCTTTAGGACATTTCTGTTGAAAACAGAGGCTATAGCGAATCGCGCTACAAAATCCGAGAGCACTAACACTTGCTAAATAAAGGTGGCATCGGAGCATACGAATGAGGCAGGGAGAGGCTACTGTTGCAATTGGTTTGGTGGGTCATAGTGAATAACCTGGGAATGCAAATAGGCAGAAGTGTGAGGATTGGCAGTGTCTGTAGAGAATTTTGGCATGCTCTTCAGTTGATGTTTTCCTCCTTGAACTACAGAGGAAAGGCCTGGCCTTACTGTTGGGCAAAACATGTATTTATGATTTTAAGAAGTGTAGTCTGGATGTACTGAGAGGGCCTGTACAGTACGGTAAATGCCTGTATACCCCTGCAATGTGCATCCAACTGTCACTTGAGATTGAACAGCAAACGAAGCAGCTGGGTTACTGACTGAATGTAAATGGAAGGCACATAGGAAGGGTGTTTGTGGTCACTCAAATGATTGAAACCTGGTTGATGCACTACCAAAGCTGGGGTACCAGGGGGGAACATTTGAGGGGTATTGAGATGGTGGTGTCCAGAGGTCAAAATATGTTTCAGAGACACAGAGGTACTGCTGTCCTGGTCCCACATTGGGGGTAGACAAAAGTCCCTGCTAAAGATTTCTGTCCAACTGTTACCACATTTTGTGCAGCCTGGCTCCCTCTGTAACGATTCCCCAGTGTCTTTCGATCCTACAGATGACTGTAGCAAACTTCCCAAATTTTTTCTTGGCCTCATACTCCCAAAGGAGTGCCTGACATTTCCCAGCCTAACGATACTCACATTCTGGGAAAAACCTCACTAACTATGCATATTTATCTACCACACATGGCAAATCCTTACAATTGCAGAACATCATATCGCACTTGTCATCTTTGAGGTACTGTAAGTATTTGGATTTGAAGGAAATATTCATCCTTGCTTGCTCTCTCCCATCTGAAGTCTATGGTGCTGCTGTTCCTTTCTCACATGTCCCTTCAAAGAGACAAGTGACACACAGACTCAATCACTCAGCAAACATATATGCTTTGACGTTTTCATCTTGCTGTTTACCTTCCAAATATTCCCCCTGAACCACAAATAAAGGCCTGCCATTCCTCATCCCCTCAGTCAAAGCAGTCCTTCGCTCCTTAGGCCCTGCAAGACCACCATGAACAAGAATCATGTCAGCAAGCAGAAGAAAAGCCTCAGTGTGCTCTTTTGTTCATACTGCTGCCCTCTAGTAACACTTCCTGGCAACTGCAGCATAAGAATGGGACTGAGAAGAGGGCTGTCCTATGCAAATAAAATCCTCCCATGCATACTTTCTTCTGAGACGGTCGGCGGCTTGTGCCGTGATACCGCCTCCAACAAATGGTCTTCAACCAAATTTTAAAAAAGCACACCTGCCTTAGACGAAGGATTTTGCCACTCGAAGGAAGCACATGGGGACATCACCCTCATTTAGCAGGGTCCTAAATTGCCTGCTGTCAGCCTGTATACAGAACAAGGGCGTTCGTGGGCGTTCGTGAGCGTTCCTCAAAGGAAGGAGGTGGGTGATTAATTCACAGTGCCAGGGCAGGCCCAGCCCAGCCCAGCGCAGCCCAGCCCAGCCCGGCACAGCGCACTGCTGTGGAGGTCCATTCCTTCACATCCTGCAGCAGGCATGATGCAGACCTACTAGAGCAAAGGCTTGACTCTGCCCTTGTCTGTCTCTTAAAGAAAACAATCTTTCTAGCTTCTTATTGCACCTGATAAATGGACTCTAGCTTGCCTCAAACTTGACCCATCATTTCATTAGCCAGAGCTCATACTTGACCTTTATTTCTATCCAAGCTCACTGGCACCAAACCCCTGATTTGAGCGAGTTACTCACACCAAAATGAAAAATCACCATCATCCAACCTATTTTACAATAAGTGTAGCACCTTCCTCGCATTCTTGTGCTCAGTTATAACCCCCAATACCACAATTGCACTCTGCAATTCACCAAACTTAAAGGAAAAAGAATGAAGACATTGATAAAGGAAGACAAGGCCTTGTCCCTATTGCACCTACTTGAGAAATAGGGAGGTTGGTAGAAGGTCATGAGGGAAAACATTTGAAATTTTGGGACACACATGCCAAAAAGAGTGTCCACTTTTCTCCTCTGTTACCAAGTAAAAAAAAATCTTAGCAAAAAAAAAAACATTCACTTTTTGAAAATTTCCACCTTGGGATACCTCTACAGCATTGGCAGGATTCGAACGCTGGCCTGTGAGGGCTGTCTGCACCAAAGGTACAAGACTTACCTTTGAGCTATAGCTCCTTAGTGGTCTAGAGGATTGCAGTAGTAACTATAAGCAACATGCAGGCCTTGGTGTCCTTCCCGGCGGCTTCCATTGCACATGAAAAGGATGACCATGACATAAGGACAATTTGATAGGCTACATACATGGAAACCAGTGTGGTCCAGTGGGTAAGTGCCTGCCTTCCATACAGGCAACCAGGGTTCAAATCCCGGGTTTGGCACCAGGTGACTGATGGTGGCAGAGCAGAGGTAAGTTGGAGGTGGGCCTAAATGGCCAATTGGTAAGTAAAATGTGTCTGTGTGTTGTGTACGAGTGGAATCATGCCTAGTGAATGAGGGATTGCAGATTGGTTGGTAAGTAAAATAGGTGTGGCCTGAACAGAGAAAGGTAACAGGTGTTGTGTGCAGGAGGAGGAGGAGCCTAGGCAGAGTGGGTGGGGTCAGAGAGGAGGAGCCAGGTCAGAGAGGAGGGGTATAGGTGGAGCCTAGTCAGAGTGGGTGGGGTTAGAGAGGAGGAGTATAGGAGGAGCTGGGTCAGAGAGGAGGGGTATAGGAGGAGCCTAGTCAGAGTGGGAGGGGTCAGAGAGGAGGAGCATAGGAGGAGCCAGTTCGGAGGGGTGTAGGTGGAGCCTAGTCAGAGTGGGAGGGTTCAGAGAGCAGAGGAAGGGGAGGAGGATCCTGACTTATTGTGGGGTACTGCAAATACTTTTTTACTGCACCCCCCTATACTCTCTGATTTCTGTTGGGAGGGGGCAGTCAAAATTTGGGGGAGCAGTATTAAAAGGTGCTTAGGCGCAACGTGAAGGCGATGGGGTGCACACAATGGCTTGGCTTCCAGGTACTTTTTGGGGGGCTACCATTAGTTTTAATTGCTCTGATCCTCCCTCATGGGGTGTACCCCAAATGGTTCGGGGCCACGGGGGGGCAAGAAGCTGTTTGACAGTTTCTATTAACAACAGGGGTCACCATACGATTCTGCTGCAGTTATGGTATTCAAAGGTAAAACAAGGAGCATTTGGCTGTATTTTTGCAGGTGGAGTGCCCCAAAATGTTACTGCCAGCAGCAGCAGCAGCCCCCTTCCTCGCCACCCTGCAGATTGGTATAGGTACCTTTAGGACATTTCTGTTGAAAACAGAGGCTATAGCGAATCGCGCTACAAAATCCGAGAGCACTAACACTTGCTAAATAAAGGTGGCATCGGAGCATACGAATGAGGCAGGGAGAGGCTACTGTTGCAATTGGTTTGGTGGGTCATAGTGAATAACCTGGGAATGCAAATAGGCAGAAGTGTGAGGATTGGCAGTGTCTGTAGAGAATTTTGGCATGCTCTTCAGTTGATGTTTTCCTCCTTGAACTACAGAGGAAAGGCCTGGCCTTACTGTTGGGCAAAACATGTATTTATGATTTTAAGAAGTGTAGTCTGGATGTACTGAGAGGGCCTGTACAGTACGGTAAATGCCTGTATACCCCTGCAATGTGCATCCAACTGTCACTTGAGATTGAACAGCAAACGAAGCAGCTGGGTTACTGACTGAATGTAAATGGAAGGCACATAGGAAGGGTGTTTGTGGTCACTCAAATGATTGAAACCTGGTTGATGCACTACCAAAGCTGGGGTACCAGGGGGGAACATTTGAGGGGTATTGAGATGGTGGTGTCCAGAGGTCAAAATATGTTTCAGAGACACAGAGGTACTGCTGTCCTGGTCCCACATTGGGGGTAGACAAAAGTCCCTGCTAAAGATTTCTGTCCAACTGTTACCACATTTTGTGCAGCCTGGCTCCCTCTGTAACGATTCCCCAGTGTCTTTCGATCCTACAGATGACTGTAGCAAACTTCCCAAATTTTTTCTTGGCCTCATACTCCCAAAGGAGTGCCTGACATTTCCCAGCCTAACGATACTCACATTCTGGGAAAAACCTCACTAACTATGCATATTTATCTACCACACATGGCAAATCCTTACAATTGCAGAACATCATATCGCACTTGTCATCTTTGAGGTACTGTAAGTATTTGGATTTGAAGGAAATATTCATCCTTGCTTGCTCTCTCCCATCTGAAGTCTATGGTGCTGCTGTTCCTTTCTCACATGTCCCTTCAAAGAGACAAGTGACACACAGACTCAATCACTCAGCAAACATATATGCTTTGACGTTTTCATCTTGCTGTTTACCTTCCAAATATTCCCCCTGAACCACAAATAAAGGCCTGCCATTCCTCATCCCCTCAGTCAAAGCAGTCCTTCGCTCCTTAGGCCCTGCAAGACCACCATGAACAAGAATCATGTCAGCAAGCAGAAGAAAAGCCTCAGTGTGCTCTTTTGTTCATACTGCTGCCCTCTAGTAACACTTCCTGGCAACTGCAGCATAAGAATGGGACTGAGAAGAGGGCTGTCCTATGCAAATAATATCCTCCCATGCATACTTTCTTCTGAGACGGTCGGCGGCTTGTGCCGTGATACCGCCTCCAACAAATGGTCTTCAACCAAATTTTAAAAAAGCACACCTGCCTTAGACGAAGGATTTTGCCACTCGAAGGAAGCACATGGGGACATCACCCTCATTTAGCAGGGTCCTAAATTGCCTGCTGTCAGCCTGTATACAGAACAAGGGCGTTCGTGGGCGTTCGTGAGCGTTCCTCAAAGGAAGGAGGTGGGTGATTAATTCACAGTGCCAGGGCAGGCCCAGCCCAGCCCAGCGCAGCCCAGCCCAGCCCGGCACAGCGCACTGCTGTGGAGGTCCATTCCTTCACATCCTGCAGCAGGCATGATGCAGACCTACTAGAGCAAAGGCTTGACTCTGCCCTTGTCTGTCTCTTAAAGAAAACAATCTTTCTTGCTTCTTATTGCACCTGATAAATGGACTCTAGCTTGCCTCAAACTTGACCCATCATTTCATTAGCCAGAGCTCATACTTGACCTTTATTTCTATCCAAGCTCACTGGCACCAAACCCCTGATTTGAGCGAGTTACTCACACCAAAATGAAAAATCACCATCATCCAACCTATTTTACAATAAGTGTAGCACCTTCCTCGCATTCTTGTGCTCAGTTATAACCCCCAATACCACAATTGCACTCTGCAATTCACCAAACTTAAAGGAAAAAGAATGAAGACATTGATAAAGGAAGACAAGGCCTTGTCCCTATTGCACCTACTTGAGAAATAGGGAGGTTGGTAGAAGGTCATGAGGGAAAACATTTGAAATTTTGGGACACACATGCCAAAAATAGTGTCCACTTTTCTCCTCTGTTACCAAGTAAAAAAAAATCTTAGCAAAAAAAAAAACATTCACTTTTTGAAAATTTCCACCTTGGGATACCTCTACAGCATTGGCAGGATTCGAACGCTGGCCTGTGAGGGCTGTCTGCACCAAAGGTACAAGACTTACCTTTGAGCTATAGCTCCTTAGTGGTCTAGAGGATTGCAGTAGTAACTATAAGCAACATACAGGCCTTGGTGTCCTTCCCGGCGGCTTCCATTGCACATGAAAAGGATGACCATGACATAAGGACAATTTGATAGGCTACATACATGGAAACCAGTGTGGTCCAGTGGGTAAGTGCCTGCCTTCCATACAGGCAACCAGGGTTCAAATCCCAGGTTTGGCACCAGGTGACTGATGGTGGCAGAGCAGAGGTAAGTTGGAGGTGGGCCTAAATGGCCAATTGGTAAGTAAAATGTGTCTGTGTGTTGTGTACGAGTGGAATCATGCCTAGTGAATGAGGGATTGCAGATTGGTTGGTAAGTAAAATAGGTGTGGCCTGAACAGAGAAAGGTAACAGGTGTTGTGTGCAGGAGGAGGAGGAGCCTAGGCAGAGTGAGTGGGGTCAGAGAGGAGGAGCCAGGTCAGAGAGGAGGGGTATAGGTGGAGCCTAGTCAGAGTGGGTGGGGTTAGAGAGGAGGAGTATAGGAGGAGCTGGGTCAGAGAGGAGGGGTATAGGAGGAGCCTAGTCAGAGTGGGAGGGGTCAGAGAGGAGGAGCATAGGAGGAGCCAGTTCGGAGGGGTGTAGGTGGAGCCTAGTCAGAGTGGGAGGGTTCAGAGAGCAGAGGAAGGGGAGGAGGATCCTGACTTATTGTGGGGTACTGCAAATACTTTTTTACTGCACCCCCCTATACTCTCTGATTTCTGTTGGGAGGGGGCAGTCAAAATTTGGGGGAGCAGTATTAAAAGGTGCTTAGGCGCAACGTGAAGGCGATGGGGTGCACACAATGGCTTGGCTTCCAGGTACTTTTTGGGGGGCTACCATTAGTTTTAATTGCTCTGATCCTCCCTCATGGGGTGTACCCCAAATGGTTCGGGGCCACGGGGGGGCAAGAAGCTGTTTGACAGTTTCTATTAACAACAGGGGTCACCATACGATTCTGCTGCAGTTATGGTATTCAAAGGTAAAACAAGGAGCATTTGGCTGTATTTTTGCAGGTGGAGTGCCCCAAAATGTTACTGCCAGCAGCAGCAGCAGCCCCCTTCCTCGCCACCCTGCAGATTGGTATAGGTACCTTTAGGACATTTCTGTTGAAAACAGAGGCTATAGCGAATCGCGCTACAAAATCCGAGAGCACTAACACTTGCTAAATAAAGGTGGCATCGGAGCATACGAATGAGGCAGGGAGAGGCTACTGTTGCAATTGGTTTGGTGGGTCATAGTGAATAACCTGGGAATGCAAATAGGCAGAAGTGTGAGGATTGGCAGTGTCTGTAGAGAATTTTGGCATGCTCTTCAGTTGATGTTTTCCTCCTTGAACTACAGAGGAAAGGCCTGGCCTTACTGTTGGGCAAAACATGTATTTATGATTTTAAGAAGTGTAGTCTGGATGTACTGAGAGGGCCTGTACAGTACGGTAAATGCCTGTATACCCCTGCAATGTGCATCCAACTGTCACTTGAGATTGAACAGCAAACGAAGCAGCTGGGTTACTGACTGAATGTAAATGGAAGGCACATAGGAAGGGTGTTTGTGGTCACTCAAATGATTGAAACCTGGTTGATGCACTACCAAAGCTGGGGTACCAGGGGGGAACATTTGAGGGGTATTGAGATGGTGGTGTCCAGAGGTCAAAATATGTTTCAGAGACACAGAGGTACTGCTGTCCTGGTCCCACATTGGGGGTAGACAAAAGTCCCTGCTAAAGATTTCTGTCCAACTGTTACCACATTTTGTGCAGCCTGGCTCCCTCTGTAACGATTCCCCAGTGTCTTTCGATCCTACAGATGACTGTAGCAAACTTCCCAAATTTTTTCTTGGCCTCATACTCCCAAAGGAGTGCCTGACATTTCCCAGCCTAACGATACTCACATTCTGGGAAAAACCTCACTAACTATGCATATTTATCTACCACACATGGCAAATCCTTACAATTGCAGAACATCATATCGCACTTGTCATCTTTGAGGTACTGTAAGTATTTGGATTTGAAGGAAATATTCATCCTTGCTTGCTCTCTCCCATCTGAAGTCTATGGTGCTGCTGTTCCTTTCTCACATGTCCCTTCAAAGAGACAAGTGACACACAGACTCAATCACTCAGCAAACATATATGCTTTGACGTTTTCATCTTGCTGTTTACCTTCCAAATATTCCCCCTGAACCACAAATAAAGGCCTGCCATTCCTCATCCCCTCAGTCAAAGCAGTCCTTCGCTCCTTAGGCCCTGCAAGACCACCATGAACAAGAATCATGTCAGCAAGCAGAAGAAAAGCCTCAGTGTGCTCTTTTGTTCATACTGCTGCCCTCTAGTAACACTTCCTGGCAACTGCAGCATAAGAATGGGACTGAGAAGAGGGCTGTCCTATGCAAATAATATCCTCCCATGCATACTTTCTTCTGAGACGGTCGGCGGCTTGTGCCGTGATACCGCCTCCAACAAATGGTCTTCAACCAAATTTTAAAAAAGCACACCTGCCTTAGACGAAGGATTTTGCCACTCGAAGGAAGCACATGGGGACATCACCCTCATTTAGCAGGGTCCTAAATTGCCTGCTGTCAGCCTGTATACAGAACAAGGGCGTTCGTGGGCGTTCGTGAGCGTTCCTCAAAGGAAGGAGGTGGGTGATTAATTCACAGTGCCAGGGCAGGCCCAGCCCAGCCCAGCGCAGCCCAGCCCAGCCCGGCACAGCGCACTGCTGTGGAGGTCCATTCCTTCACATCCTGCAGCAGGCATGATGCAGACCTACTAGAGCAAAGGCTTGACTCTGCCCTTGTCTGTCTCTTAAAGAAAACAATCTTTCTAGCTTCTTATTGCACCTGATAAATGGACTCTAGCTTGCCTCAAACTTGACCCATCATTTCATTAGCCAGAGCTCATACTTGACCTTTATTTCTATCCAAGCTCACTGGCACCAAACCCCTGATTTGAGCGAGTTACTCACACCAAAATGAAAAATCACCATCATCCAACCTATTTTACAATAAGTGTAGCACCTTCCTCGCATTCTTGTGCTCAGTTATAACCCCCAATACCACAATTGCACTCTGCAATTCACCAAACTTAAAGGAAAAAGAATGAAGACATTGATAAAGGAAGACAAGGCCTTGTCCCTATTGCACCTACTTGAGAAATAGGGAGGTTGGTAGAAGGTCATGAGGGAAAACATTTGAAATTTTGGGACACACATGCCAAAAAGAGTGTCCACTTTTCTCCTCTGTTACCAAGTAAAAAAAAATCTTAGCAAAAAAAAAAACATTCACTTTTTGAAAATTTCCACCTTGGGATACCTCTACAGCATTGGCAGGATTCGAACGCTGGCCTGTGAGGGCTGTCTGCACCAAAGGTACAAGACTTACCTTTGAGCTATAGCTCCTTAGTGGTCTAGAGGATTGCAGTAGTAACTATAAGCAACATGCAGGCCTTGGTGTCCTTCCCGGCGGCTTCCATTGCACATGAAAAGGATGACCATGACATAAGGACAATTTGATAGGCTACATACATGGAAACCAGTGTGGTCCAGTGGGTAAGTGCCTGCCTTCCATACAGGCAACCAGGGTTCAAATCCCGGGTTTGGCACCAGGTGACTGATGGTGGCAGAGCAGAGGTAAGTTGGAGGTGGGCCTAAATGGCCAATTGGTAAGTAAAATGTGTCTGTGTGTTGTGTACGAGTGGAATCATGCCTAGTGAATGAGGGATTGCAGATTGGTTGGTAAGTAAAATAGGTGTGGCCTGAACAGAGAAAGGTAACAGGTGTTGTGTGCAGGAGGAGGAGGAGCCTAGGCAGAGTGGGTGGGGTCAGAGAGGAGGAGCCAGGTCAGAGAGGAGGGGTATAGGTGGAGCCTAGTCAGAGTGGGTGGGGTTAGAGAGGAGGAGTATAGGAGGAGCTGGGTCAGAGAGGAGGGGTATAGGAGGAGCCTAGTCAGAGTGGGAGGGGTCAGAGAGGAGGAGCATAGGAGGAGCCAGTTCGGAGGGGTGTAGGTGGAGCCTAGTCAGAGTGGGAGGGTTCAGAGAGCAGAGGAAGGGGAGGAGGATCCTGACTTATTGTGGGGTACTGCAAATACTTTTTTACTGCACCCCCCTATACTCTCTGATTTCTGTTGGGAGGGGGCAGTCAAAATTTGGGGGAGCAGTATTAAAAGGTGCTTAGGCGCAACGTGAAGGCGATGGGGTGCACACAATGGCTTGGCTTCCAGGTACTTTTTGGGGGGCTACCATTAGTTTTAATTGCTCTGATCCTCCCTCATGGGGTGTACCCCAAATGGTTCGGGGCCACGGGGGGGCAAGAAGCTGTTTGACAGTTTCTATTAACAACAGGGGTCACCATACGATTCTGCTGCAGTTATGGTATTCAAAGGTAAAACAAGGAGCATTTGGCTGTATTTTTGCAGGTGGAGTGCCCCAAAATGTTACTGCCAGCAGCAGCAGCAGCCCCCTTCCTCGCCACCCTGCAGATTGGTATAGGTACCTTTAGGACATTTCTGTTGAAAACAGAGGCTATAGCGAATCGCGCTACAAAATCCGAGAGCACTAACACTTGCTAAATAAAGGTGGCATCGGAGCATACGAATGAGGCAGGGAGAGGCTACTGTTGCAATTGGTTTGGTGGGTCATAGTGAATAACCTGGGAATGCAAATAGGCAGAAGTGTGAGGATTGGCAGTGTCTGTAGAGAATTTTGGCATGCTCTTCAGTTGATGTTTTCCTCCTTGAACTACAGAGGAAAGGCCTGGCCTTACTGTTGGGCAAAACATGTATTTATGATTTTAAGAAGTGTAGTCTGGATGTACTGAGAGGGCCTGTACAGTACGGTAAATGCCTGTATACCCCTGCAATGTGCATCCAACTGTCACTTGAGATTGAACAGCAAACGAAGCAGCTGGGTTACTGACTGAATGTAAATGGAAGGCACATAGGAAGGGTGTTTGTGGTCACTCAAATGATTGAAACCTGGTTGATGCACTACCAAAGCTGGGGTACCAGGGGGGAACATTTGAGGGGTATTGAGATGGTGGTGTCCAGAGGTCAAAATATGTTTCAGAGACACAGAGGTACTGCTGTCCTGGTCCCACATTGGGGGTAGACAAAAGTCCCTGCTAAAGATTTCTGTCCAACTGTTACCACATTTTGTGCAGCCTGGCTCCCTCTGTAACGATTCCCCAGTGTCTTTCGATCCTACAGATGACTGTAGCAAACTTCCCAAATTTTTTCTTGGCCTCATACTCCCAAAGGAGTGCCTGACATTTCCCAGCCTAACGATACTCACATTCTGGGAAAAACCTCACTAACTATGCATATTTATCTACCACACATGGCAAATCCTTACAATTGCAGAACATCATATCGCACTTGTCATCTTTGAGGTACTGTAAGTATTTGGATTTGAAGGAAATATTCATCCTTGCTTGCTCTCTCCCATCTGAAGTCTATGGTGCTGCTGTTCCTTTCTCACATGTCCCTTCAAAGAGACAAGTGACACACAGACTCAATCACTCAGCAAACATATATGCTTTGACGTTTTCATCTTGCTGTTTACCTTCCAAATATTCCCCCTGAACCACAAATAAAGGCCTGCCATTCCTCATCCCCTCAGTCAAAGCAGTCCTTCGCTCCTTAGGCCCTGCAAGACCACCATGAACAAGAATCATGTCAGCAAGCAGAAGAAAAGCCTCAGTGTGCTCTTTTGTTCATACTGCTGCCCTCTAGTAACACTTCCTGGCAACTGCAGCATAAGAATGGGACTGAGAAGAGGGCTGTCCTATGCAAATAATATCCTCCCATGCATACTTTCTTCTGAGACGGTCGGCGGCTTGTGCCGTGATACCGCCTCCAACAAATGGTCTTCAACCAAATTTTAAAAAAGCACACCTGCCTTAGACGAAGGATTTTGCCACTCGAAGGAAGCACATGGGGACATCACCCTCATTTAGCAGGGTCCTAAATTGCCTGCTGTCAGCCTGTATACAGAACAAGGGCGTTCGTGGGCGTTCGTGAGCGTTCCTCAAAGGAAGGAGGTGGGTGATTAATTCACAGTGCCAGGGCAGGCCCAGCCCAGCCCAGCGCAGCCCAGCCCAGCCCGGCACAGCGCACTGCTGTGGAGGTCCATTCCTTCACATCCTGCAGCAGGCATGATGCAGACCTACTAGAGCAAAGGCTTGACTCTGCCCTTGTCTGTCTCTTAAAGAAAACAATCTTTCTTGCTTCTTATTGCACCTGATAAATGGACTCTAGCTTGCCTCAAACTTGACCCATCATTTCATTAGCCAGAGCTCATACTTGACCTTTATTTCTATCCAAGCTCACTGGCACCAAACCCCTGATTTGAGCGAGTTACTCACACCAAAATGAAAAATCACCATCATCCAACCTATTTTACAATAAGTGTAGCACCTTCCTCGCATTCTTGTGCTCAGTTATAACCCCCAATACCACAATTGCACTCTGCAATTCACCAAACTTAAAGGAAAAAGAATGAAGACATTGATAAAGGAAGACAAGGCCTTGTCCCTATTGCACCTACTTGAGAAATAGGGAGGTTGGTAGAAGGTCATGAGGGAAAACATTTGAAATTTTGGGACACACATGCCAAAAATAGTGTCCACTTTTCTCCTCTGTTACCAAGTAAAAAAAAATCTTAGCAAAAAAAAAAACATTCACTTTTTGAAAATTTCCACCTTGGGATACCTCTACAGCATTGGCAGGATTCGAACGCTGGCCTGTGAGGGCTGTCTGCACCAAAGGTACAAGACTTACCTTTGAGCTATAGCTCCTTAGTGGTCTAGAGGATTGCAGTAGTAACTATAAGCAACATACAGGCCTTGGTGTCCTTCCCGGCGGCTTCCATTGCACATGAAAAGGATGACCATGACATAAGGACAATTTGATAGGCTACATACATGGAAACCAGTGTGGTCCAGTGGGTAAGTGCCTGCCTTCCATACAGGCAACCAGGGTTCAAATCCCAGGTTTGGCACCAGGTGACTGATGGTGGCAGAGCAGAGGTAAGTTGGAGGTGGGCCTAAATGGCCAATTGGTAAGTAAAATGTGTCTGTGTGTTGTGTACGAGTGGAATCATGCCTAGTGAATGAGGGATTGCAGATTGGTTGGTAAGTAAAATAGGTGTGGCCTGAACAGAGAAAGGTAACAGGTGTTGTGTGCAGGAGGAGGAGGAGCCTAGGCAGAGTGAGTGGGGTCAGAGAGGAGGAGCCAGGTCAGAGAGGAGGGGTATAGGTGGAGCCTAGTCAGAGTGGGTGGGGTTAGAGAGGAGGAGTATAGGAGGAGCTGGGTCAGAGAGGAGGGGTCTAGGAGGAGCCTAGTCAGAGTGGGAGGGGTCAGAGAGGAGGAGCATAGGAGGAGCCAGTTGGGAGGGGTGTAGGTGGAGCCTAGTCAGAGTGGGAGGGTTCAGAGAGCAGAGGAAGGGGAGGAGGATCCTGACTTATTGTGGGGTACTGCAAATACTTTTTTACTGCACCCCCCTATACTCTCTGATTTCTGTTGGGAGGGGGCAGTCAAAATTTGGGGGAGCAGTATTAAAAGGTGCTTAGGCGCAACGTGAAGGCGATGGGGTGCACACAATGGCTTGGCTTCCAGGTACTTTTTGGGGGGCTACCATTAGTTTTAATTGCTCTGATCCTCCCTCATGGGGTGTACCCCAAATGGTTCGGGGCCACGGGGGGGCAAGAAGCTGTTTGACAGTTTCTATTAACAACAGGGGTCACCATACGATTCTGCTGCAGTTATGGTATTCAAAGGTAAAACAAGGAGCATTTGGCTGTATTTTTGCAGGTGGGGTGCCCCAAAATGTTACTGCCAGCAGCAGCAGCCCCCTTCCTCGCCACCCTGCAGATTGGTATAGGTACCTTTAGGACATTTCTGTTGAAAACAGAGGCTATAGCGAATCGCGCTACAAAATCCGAGAGCACTAACACTTGCTAAATAAAGGTGGCATCGGAGCATACGAATGAGGCAGGGAGAGGCTACTGTTGCAATTGGTTTGGTGGGTCATAGTGAATAACCTGGGAATGCAAATAGGCAGAAGTGTGAGGATTGGCAGTGTCTGTAGAGAATTTTGGCATGCTCTTCGGTTGATGTTTTCCTCCTTGAACTACAGAGGAAAGGCCTGGCCTTACTGTTGGGCAAAACATGTATTTATGATTTTAAGAAGTGTAGTCTGGATGTACTGAGAGGGCCTGTACAGTACGGTAAATGCCTGTATACCCCTGCAATGTGCATCCAACTGTCACTTGAGATTGAACAGCAAACGAAGCAGCTGGGTTACTGACTGAATGTAAATGGAAGGCACATAGGAAAGGTGTTTGTGGTCACTCAAATGATTGAAACCTGGTTGATGCACTACCAAAGCTGGGGTACCAGGGGGGAACATTTGAGGGGTATTGAGATGGTGGTGTCCAGAGGTCAAAATATGTTTCAGAGACACAGAGGTACTGCTGTCCTGGTCCCACATTGGGGGTAGACAAAAGTCCCTGCTAAAGATTTCTGTCCAACTGTTACCACATTTTGTGCAGCCTGGCTCCCTCTGTAACGATTCCCCAGTGTCTTTCGATCCTACAGATGACTGTAGCAAACTTCCCAAATTTTTTCTTGGCCTCATACTCCCAAAGGAGTGCCTGACATTTGCCAGCCTAACGATACTCACATTCTGGGAAAAACCTCACTAACTATGCATATTTATCTACCACACATGGCAAATCCTTACAATTGCAGAACATCATATCGCACTTGTCATCTTTGAGGTACTGTAAGTATTTGGATTTGAAGGAAATATTCATCCTTGCTTGCTCTCTCCCATCTGAAGTCTATGGTGCTGCTGTTCCTTTCTCACATGTCCCTTCAAAGAGACAAGTGACACACAGACTCAATCACTCAGCAAACATATATGCTTTGACGTTTTCATCTTGCTGTTTACCTTCCAAATATTCCCCCTGAACCACAAATAAAGGCCTGCCATTCCTCATCCCCTCAGTCAAAGCAGTCCTTCGCTCCTTAGGCCCTGCAAGACCACCATGAACAAGAATCATGTCAGCAAGCAGAAGAAAAGCCTCAGTGTGCTCTTTTGTTCATACTGCTGCCCTCTAGTAACACTTCCTGGCAACTGCAGCATAAGAATGGGACTGAGAAGAGGGCTGTCCTATGCAAATAATATCCTCCCATGCATACTTTCTTCTGAGACGGTCGGCGGCTTGTGCCGTGATACCGCCTCCAACAAATGGTCTTCAACCAAATTTTAAAAAAGCCCACCTGCCTTAGACGAAGGATTTTGCCACTCGAAGGAAGCACATGGGGACATCACCCTCATTTAGCAGGGTCCTAAATTGCCTGCTGTCAGCCTGTATACAGAACAAGGGCATTCGTGGGCGTTCGTGAGCGTTCCTCAAAGGAAGGAGGTGGGTGATTAATTCACAGTGCCAGGGCAGGCCCAGCCCAGCGCAGCCCAGCCCAGCCCGGCACAGCGCACTGCTGTGGAGGTCCATTCCTTCACATCCTGCAGCAGGCATGATGCAGACCTACTAGAGCAAAGGCTTGACTCTGCCCTTGTCTGTCTCTTAAAGAAAACAATCTTTCTAGCTTCTTATTGCACCTGATAAATGGACTCTAGCTTGCCTCAAACTTGACCCATCATTTCATTAGCCAGAGCTCATACTTGACCTTTATTTCTATCCAAGCTCACTGGCACCAAACCCCTGATTTGAGCGAGTTACTCACACCAAAATGAAAAATCACCATCATCCAACCTATTTTACAATAAGTGTAGCACCTTCCTCGCATTCTTGTGCTCAGTTATAACCCCCAATACCACAATTGCACTCTGCAATTCACCAAACTTAAAGGAAAAAGAATGAAGACATTGATAAAGGAAGACAAGGCCTTGTCCCTATTGCACCTACTTGAGAAATAGGGAGGTTGGTAGAAGGTCATGAGGGAAAACATTTGAAATTTTGGGACACACATGCCAAAAAGAGTGTCCACTTTTCTCCTCTGTTACCAAGTAAAAAAAAATCTTAGCAAAAAAAAAAACATTCACTTTTTGAAAATTTCCACCTTGGGATACCTCTACAGCATTGGCAGGATTCGAACGCTGGCCTGTGAGGGCTGTCTGCACCAAAGGTACAAGACTTACCTTTGAGCTATAGCTCCTTAGTGGTCTAGAGGATTGCAGTAGTAACTATAAGCAACATACAGGCCTTGGTGTCCTTCCCGGCGGCTTCCATTGCACATGAAAAGGATGACCATGACATAAGGACAATTTGATAGGCTACATACATGGAAACCAGTGTGGTCCAGTGGGTAAGTGCCTGCCTTCCATACAGGCAACCAGGGTTCAAATCCCGGGTTTGGCACCAGGTGACTGATGGTGGCAGAGCAGAGGTAAGTTGGAGGTGGGCCTAAATGGCCAATTGGTAAGTAAAATGTGTCTGTGTGTTGTGTACGAGTGGAATCATGCCTAGTGAATGAGGGATTGCAGATTGGTTGGTAAGTAAAATAGGTGTGGCCTGAACAGAGAAAGGTAACAGGTGTTGTGTGCAGGAGGAGGAGGAGCCTAGGCAGAGTGGGTGGGGTCAGAGAGGAGGAGCCAGGTCAGAGAGGAGGGGTATAGGTGGAGCCTAGTCAGAGTGGGTGGGGTTAGAGAGGAGGAGTATAGGAGGAGCTGGGTCAGAGAGGAGGGGTATAGGAGGAGCCTAGTCAGAGTGGGAGGGGTCAGAGAGGAGGAGCATAGGAGGAGCCAGTTCGGAGGGGTGTAGGTGGAGCCTAGTCAGAGTGGGAGGGTTCAGAGAGCAGAGGAAGGGGAGGAGGATCCTGACTTATTGTGGGGTACTGCAAATACTTTTTTACTGCACCCCCCTATACTCTCTGATTTCTGTTGGGAGGGGCAGTCAAAATTTGGGGGAGCAGTATTAAAAGGTGCTTAGGCGCAACGTGAAGGCGATGGGGTGCACACAATGGCTTGGCTTCCAGGTACTTTTTGGGGGGCTACCATTAGTTTTAATTGCTCTGATCCTCCCTCATGGGGTGTACCCCAAATGGTTCGGGGCCACGGGGGGGCAAGAAGCTGTTTGACAGTTTCTATTAACAACAGGGGTCACCATACGATTCTGCTGCAGTTATGGTATTCAAAGGTAAAACAAGGAGCATTTGGCTGTATTTTTGCAGGTGGGGTGCCCCAAAATGTTACTGCCAGCAGCAGCAGCAGCCCCCTTCCTCGCCACCCTGCAGATTGGTATAGGTACCTTTAGGACATTTCTGTTGAAAACAGAGGCTATAGCGAATCGCGCTACAAAATCCGAGAGCACTAACACTTGCTAAATAAAGGTGGCATCGGAGCATACGAATGAGGCAGGGAGAGGCTACTGTTGCAATTGGTTTGGTGGGTCATAGTGAATAACCTGGGAATGCAAATAGGCAGAAGTGTGAGGATTGGCAGTGTCTGTAGAGAATTTTGGCATGCTCTTCGGTTGATGTTTTCCTCCTTGAACTACAGAGGAAAGGCCTGGCCTTACTGTTGGGCAAAACATGTATTTATGATTTTAAGAAGTGTAGTCTGGATGTACTGAGAGGGCCTGTACAGTACGGTAAATGCCTGTATACCCCTGCAATGTGCATCCAACTGTCACTTGAGATTGAACAGCAAACGAAGCAGCTGGGTTACTGACTGAATGTAAATGGAAGGCACATAGGAAGGGTGTTTGTGGTCACTCAAATGATTGAAACCTGGTTGATGCACTACCAAAGCTGGGGTACCAGGGGGAACATTTGAGGGGTATTGAGATGGTGGTGTCCAGAGGTCAAAATATGTTTCAGAGACACAGAGGTACTGCGGTCCTGGTCCCACATTGGGGGTAGACAAAAGTCCCTGCTAAAGATTTCTGTCCAACTGTTACCACATTTTGTGCAGCCTGGCTCCCTCTGTAACGATTCCCCAGTGTCTTTCGATCCTACAGATGACTGTAGCAAACTTCCCAAATTTTTTCTTGGCCTCATACTCCCAAAGGAGTGCCTGACATTTGCCAGCCTAACGATACTCACATTCTGGGAAAAACCTCACTAACTATGCATATTTATCTACCACACATGGCAAATCCTTACAATTGCAGAACATCATATCGCACTTGTCATCTTTGAGGTACTGTAAGTATTTGGATTTGAAGGAAATATTCATCCTTGCTTGCTCTCTCCCATCTGAAGTCTATGGTGCTGCTGTTCCTTTCCCACATGTCCCTTCAAAGAGACAAGTGACACACAGACTCAATCACTCAGCAAACATATATGCTTTGACGTTTTCATCTTGCTGTTTACCTTCCAAATATTCCCCCTGAACCACAAATAAAGGCCTGCCATTCCTCATCCCCTCAGTCAAAGCAGTCCTTCGCTCCTTAGGCCCTGCAAGACCACCATGAACAAGAATCATGTCAGCAAGCAGAAGAAAAGCCTCAGTGTGCTCTTTTGTTCATACTGATGCCCTCTAGTAACACTTCATGGCAACTGCAGCATAAGAATGGGACTGAGAAGAGGGCTGTCCTATGCAAATAATATCCTCCCATGCATACTTTCTGCTGAGACGGTCGGCGGCTTGTGCCGTGATACCGCCTCCAACAAATGGTCTTCAACCAAATTTTAAAAAAGCCCACCTGCCTTAGACGAAGGATTTTGCCACTCGAAGGAAGCACATGGGGACATCACCCTCATTTAGCAGGGTCCTAAATTGCCTGCTGTCAGCCTGTATACAGAACAAGGGCGTTCGTGAGCGTTCCTCAAAGGAAGGAGGTGGGTGATTAATTCACAGTGCCAGGGCAGGCCCAGCCCAGCCCAGCCCAGCGCAGCCCAGCCCGGCACAGCGCACTGCTGTGGAGGTCCATTCCTTCACATCCTGCAGCAGGCATGATGCAGACCTACTAGAGCAAAGGCTTGACTCTGCCCTTGTCTGTCTCTTAAAGAAAACAATCTTTCTAGCTTCTTATTGCACCTGATAAATGGACTCTAGCTTGCCTCAAACTTGACCCATCATTTTATTAGCCCGAGCTCATACTTGACCTTTATTTCTATCCAAGCTCACTGGCACCAAACCCCTGATTTGAGCGAGTTACTCACACCAAAATGAAAAATCACCATCATCCAACCTATTTTACAATAAGTGTAGCACCTTCCTCGCATTCTTGTGCTCAGTTATAACCCCCAATACCACAATTGCACTCTGCAATTCACCAAACTTAAAGGAAAAAGAATGAAGACATTGATAAAGGAAGACAAGGCCTTGTCCCTATTGCACCTACTTGAGAAATAGGGAAGTTGGTAGAAGGTCATGAGGGAAAACATTTGAAATTTTGGGACACACATGCCAAAAAGAGTGTCCACTTTTCTCCTCTGTTACCAAGTAAAAAAAAATCTTAGCAAAAAAAAAAAACATTCACTTTTTGAAAATTTCCACCTTGGGATACCTCTACAGCATTGGCAGGATTCGAACCCTGGCCTGTGAGGGCTGTCTGCACCAAAGGTACAAGACTTACCTTTGAGCTATAGCTCCTTAGTGGTCTAGAGGATTGCAGTAGTAACTATAAGCAACATACAGGCCTTGGTGTCCTTCCCGGCAGCTTCCATTGCACATGAAAAGGATGACCATGACATAAGGACAATTTGATAGGGTACATCCATGGAAACCAGTGTGGTCCAGTGGGTAAGTGCCTGCCTTCCATGCAGACAACCAGGGTTCAAATCCCGGGTTCGGCACCAGGTGACTGATGGTGGCAGAGCAGAGGTAAGTTGGAGGTTGGCCTAAATGGCCAATTGGTAAGTAAAATGTGTCTGTGTGTTGTGTACGAGTGGAATCATGCCTAGTGAATGAGGGAGTGCAGATTGGTTGGTAAGTAAAATAGGTGTGGCCTGAACAGAGAAAGGTAACAGGTGTTGTGTGCAGGAGGAGGAGGAGCCTAGGCAGAGTGGGTGGGGTCAGAGAGGAGGAGTATAGGAGGAGCTGGGTCAGAGAGGAGGGGTATAGGAGGAGCCTAGTCAGAGTGGGAGGGGTCTGAGAGGAGGAGCATAGGAGGAGCCAGGTCGGAGGGGTATAGGTGGAGCCTAGTCAGAGTGGGAGGGGTCAGAGAGGAGGAGTTTAGGAGGAGCCTAGTCAGAGTGGGTAGGCTCAGAGAGCAGAGGAAGGGGAGGAGGATCCTGACTTATTGTGGGGTACTGCAAATACTTTTTTACTGCACCCCCCTATACTCTCTGATTTCTGTTGGGACGGGGCAGTCAAAATTTGGGGGAGCAGTATTAAAAGGTGCTTAGGCGCAACGTGAAGGCGATGGGGTGCACACAATGGCTTGGCTTCCAGGTACTTTTTGGGGGGCTACCATTAGTTTTAATTGCTCTGATCCTCCCTCATGGGGTGTACCCCAAATGGTTCGGGGCCACGGGGGGGCAAGAAGCTGTTTGACAGTTTCTATTAACAACAGGGGTCACCATACGATTCTGCTGCAGTTATGGTATTCAAAGGTAAAACAAGGAGCATTTGGCTGTATTTTTGCAGGTGGGGTGCCCCAAAATGTTACTGCCAGCAGCAGCAGCAGCCCCCTTCCTCGCCACCCTGCAGATTGGTATAGGTACCTTTAGGACATTTCTGTTGAAAACAGAGGCTATAGCGAATCGCGCTACAAAATCCGAGAGCACTAACACTTGCTAAATAAAGGTGGCATCGGAGCATACGAATGAGGCAGGGAGAGGCTACTGTTGCAATTGGTTTGGTGGGTCATAGTGAATAACCTGGGAATGCAAATAGGCAGAAGTGTGAGGATTGGCAGTGTCTGTAGAGAATTTTGGCATGCTCTTCAGTTGATGTTTTCCTCCTTGAACTACAGAGGAAAGGCCTGGCCTTACTGTTGGGCAAAACATGTATTTATGATTTTAAGAAGTGTAGTCCGGATGTACTGAGAGGGCCTGTACAGTACGGTAAATGCCTGTATACCCCTGCAATGTGCATCCAACTGTCACTTGAGATTGAACAGCAAACGAAGCAGCTGGGTTACTGACTGAATGTAAATGGAAGGCACATAGGAAGGGTGTTTGTGGTCACTCAAATGATTGAAACCTGGTTGATGCACTACCAAAGCTGGGGTACCAGGGGGGAACATTTGAGGGGTATTGAGATGGTGGTGTCCAGAGGTCAAAATATGTTTCAGAGACACAGAGGTACTGCGGTCCTGGTCCCACATTGGGGGTAGACAAAAGTCCCTGCTAAAGATTTCTGTCCAACTGTTACCACATTTTGTGCAGCCTGGCTCCCTCTGTAACGATTCCCCAGTGTCTTTCGATCCTACAGATGACTGTAGCAAACTTCCCAAATTTTTTCTTGGCCTCATACTCCCAAAGGAGTGCCTGACATTTGCCAGCCTAACGATACTCACATTCTGGGAAAAACCTCACTAACTATGCATATTTATCTACCACACATGGCAAATCCTTACAATTGCAGAACATCATATCGCACTTGTCATCTTTGAGGTACTGTAAGTATTTGGATTTGAGGGAAATATTCATCCTTGCTTGCTCTCTCCCATCTGAAGTCTATGGTGCTGCTGTTCCTTTCTCACATGTCCCTTCAAAGAGACAAGTGACACACAGACTCAATCACTCAGCAAACATATATGCTTTGACGTTTTCATCTTGCTGTTTACCTTCCAAATATTCCCCCTGAACCACAAATAAAGGCCTGCCATTCCTCATCCCCTCAGTCAAAGCAGTCCTTCGCTCCTTAGGCCCTGCAAGACCACCATGAACAAGAATCATGTCAGCAAGCAGAAGAAAAGCCTCAGTGTGCTCTTTTGTTCATACTGCTGCCCTCTAGTAACACTTCATGGCAACTGCAGCATAAGAATGGGACTGAGAAGAGGGCTGTCCTATGCAAATAATATCCTCCCATGCATACTTTCTTCTGAGACGGTCCGCGGCTTGTGCCGTGATACCGCCTCCAACAAATGGTCTTCAACCAAATTTTAAAAAAGCCCACCTGCCTTAGACGAAGGATTTTGCCACTCGAAGGAAGCACATGGGGACATCACCCTCATTTAGCAGGGTCCTAAATTGCCTGCTGTCAGCCTGTATACAGAACAAGGGCATTCGTGGGCGTTCGTGAGCGTTCCTCAAAGGAAGGAGGTGGGTGATTAATTCACAGTGCCAGGGCAGGCCCAGCCCAGCCCAGCGCAGCCCAGCCCAGCCCGGCACAGCGCACTGCTGTGGAGGTCCATTCCTTCACATCCTGCAGCAGGCATGATGCAGACCTACTAGAGCAAAGGCTTGACTCTGCCCTTGTCTGTCTCTTAAAGAAAACAATCTTTCTAGCTTCTTATTGCACCTGATAAATGGACTCTAGCTTGCCTCAAACTTGACCCATCATTTCATTAGCCAGAGCTCATACTTGACCTTTATTTCTATCCAAGCTCACTGGCACCAAACCCCTGATTTGAGCGAGTTACTCACACCAAAATGAAAAATCACCATCATCCAACCTATTTTACAATAAGTGTAGCACCTTCCTCGCATTCTTGTGCTCAGTTATAACCCCCAATACCACAATTGCACTCTGCAATTCACCAAACTTAAAGGAAAAAGAATGAAGACATTGATAAAGGAAGACAAGGCCTTGTCCCTATTGCACCTACTTGAGAAATAGGGAGGTTGGTAGAAGGTCATGAGGGAAAACATTTGAAATTTTGGGACACACATGCCAAAAATAGTGTCCACTTTTCTCCTCTGTTACCAAGTAAAAAAAAATCTTAGCAAAAAAAAAAACATTCACTTTTTGAAAATTTCCACCTTGGGATACCTCTACAGCATTGGCAGGATTCGAACGCTGGCCTGTGAGGGCTGTCTGCACCAAAGGTACAAGACTTACCTTTGAGCTATAGCTCCTTAGTGGTCTAGAGGATTGCAGTAGTAACTATAAGCAACATACAGGCCTTGGTGTCCTTCCCGGCGGCTTCCATTGCACATGAAAAGGATGACCATGACATAAGGACAATTTGATAGGCTACATACATGGAAACCAGTGTGGTCCAGTGGGTAAGTGCCTGCCTTCCATACAGGCAACCAGGGTTCAAATCCCAGGTTTGGCACCAGGTGACTGATGGTGGCAGAGCAGAGGTAAGTTGGAGGTGGGCCTAAATGGCCAATTGGTAAGTAAAATGTGTCTGTGTGTTGTGTACGAGTGGAATCATGCCTAGTGAATGAGGGATTGCAGATTGGTTGGTAAGTAAAATAGGTGTGGCCTGAACAGAGAAAGGTAACAGGTGTTGTGTGCAGGAGGAGGAGGAGCCTAGGCAGAGTGGGTGGGGTCAGAGAGGAGGAGCCAGGTCAGAGAGGAGGGGTATAGGAGGAGCCTAGTCAGAGTGGGAGGGGTCAGAGAGGAGGAGCATAGGAGGAGCCAGTTCGGAGGGGTGTAGGTGGAGCCTAGTCAGAGTGGGAGGGTTCAGAGAGCAGAGGAAGGGGAGGAGGATCCTGACTTATTGTGGGGTACTGCAAATACTTTTTTACTGCACCCCCCTATACTCTCTGATTTCTGTTGGGAGGGGGCAGTCAAAATTTGGGGGAGCAGTATTAAAAGGTGCTTAGGCGCAACGTGAAGGCGATGGGGTGCACACAATGGCTTGGCTTCCAGGTACTTTTTGGGGGGCTACCATTAGTTTTAATTGCTCTGATCCTCCCTCATGGGGTGTACCCCAAATGGTTCGGGGCCACGGGGGGGCAAGAAGCTGTTTGACAGTTTCTATTAACAACAGGGGTCACCATACGATTCTGCTGCAGTTATGGTATTCAAAGGTAAAACAAGGAGCATTTGGCTGTATTTTTGCAGGTGGGGTGCCCCAAAATGTTACTGCCAGCAGCAGCAGCCCCCTTCCTCGCCACCCTGCAGATTGGTATAGGTACCTTTAGGACATTTCTGTTGAAAACAGAGGCTATAGCGAATCGCGCTACAAAATCCGAGAGCACTAACACTTGCTAAATAAAGGTGGCATCGGAGCATACGAATGAGGCAGGGAGAGGCTACTGTTGCAATTGGTTTGGTGGGTCATAGTGAATAACCTGGGAATGCAAATAGGCAGAAGTGTGAGGATTGGCAGTGTCTGTAGAGAATTTTGGCATGCTCTTCGGTTGATGTTTTCCTCCTTGAACTACAGAGGAAAGGCCTGGCCTTACTGTTGGGCAAAACATGTATTTATGATTTTAAGAAGTGTAGTCTGGATGTACTGAGAGGGCCTGTACAGTACGGTAAATGCCTGTATACCCCTGCAATGTGCATCCAACTGTCACTTGAGATTGAACAGCAAACGAAGCAGCTGGGTTACTGACTGAATGTAAATGGAAGGCACATAGGAAAGGTGTTTGTGGTCACTCAAATGATTGAAACCTGGTTGATGCACTACCAAAGCTGGGGTACCAGGGGGGAACATTTGAGGGGTATTGAGATGGTGGTGTCCAGAGGTCAAAATATGTTTCAGAGACACAGAGGTACTGCTGTCCTGGTCCCACATTGGGGGTAGACAAAAGTCCCTGCTAAAGATTTCTGTCCAACTGTTACCACATTTTGTGCAGCCTGGCTCCCTCTGTAACGATTCCCCAGTGTCTTTCGATCCTACAGATGACTGTAGCAAACTTCCCAAATTTTTTCTTGGCCTCATACTCCCAAAGGAGTGCCTGACATTTGCCAGCCTAACGATACTCACATTCTGGGAAAAACCTCACTAACTATGCATATTTATCTACCACACATGGCAAATCCTTACAATTGCAGAACATCATATCGCACTTGTCATCTTTGAGGTACTGTAAGTATTTGGATTTGAAGGAAATATTCATCCTTGCTTGCTCTCTCCCATCTGAAGTCTATGGTGCTGCTGTTCCTTTCTCACATGTCCCTTCAAAGAGACAAGTGACACACAGACTCAATCACTCAGCAAACATATATGCTTTGACGTTTTCATCTTGCTGTTTACCTTCCAAATATTCCCCCTGAACCACAAATAAAGGCCTGCCATTCCTCATCCCCTCAGTCAAAGCAGTCCTTCGCTCCTTAGGCCCTGCAAGACCACCATGAACAAGAATCATGTCAGCAAGCAGAAGAAAAGCCTCAGTGTGCTCTTTTGTTCATACTGCTGCCCTCTAGTAACACTTCCTGGCAACTGCAGCATAAGAATGGGACTGAGAAGAGGGCTGTCCTATGCAAATAATATCCTCCCATGCATACTTTCTTCTGAGACGGTCGGCGGCTTGTGCCGTGATACCGCCTCCAACAAATGGTCTTCAACCAAATTTTAAAAAAGCCCACCTGCCTTAGACGAAGGATTTTGCCACTCGAAGGAAGCACATGGGGACATCACCCTCATTTAGCAGGGTCCTAAATTGCCTGCTGTCAGCCTGTATACAGAACAAGGGCATTCGTGGGCGTTCGTGAGCGTTCCTCAAAGGAAGGAGGTGGGTGATTAATTCACAGTGCCAGGGCAGGCCCAGCCCAGCCCAGCGCAGCCCAGCCCAGCCCGGCACAGCGCACTGCTGTGGAGGTCCATTCCTTCACATCCTGCAGCAGGCATGATGCAGACCTACTAGAGCAAAGGCTTGACTCTGCCCTTGTCTGTCTCTTAAAGAAAACAATCTTTCTAGCTTCTTATTGCACCTGATAAATGGACTCTAGCTTGCCTCAAACTTGACCCATCATTTCATTAGCCAGAGCTCATACTTGACCTTTATTTCTATCCAAGCTCACTGGCACCAAACCCCTGATTTGAGCGAGTTACTCACACCAAAATGAAAAATCACCATCATCCAACCTATTTTACAATAAGTGTAGCACCTTCCTCGCATTCTTGTGCTCAGTTATAACCCCCAATACCACAATTGCACTCTGCAATTCACCAAACTTAAAGGAAAAAGAATGAAGACATTGATAAAGGAAGACAAGGCCTTGTCCCTATTGCACCTACTTGCTTGAGAAATAGGGAGGTTGGTAGAAGGTCATGAGGGAAAACATTTGAAATTTTGGGACACACATGCCAAAAAGAGTGTCCACTTTTCTCCTCTGTTACCAAGTAAAAAAAAATCTTAGCAAAAAAAAAAACATTCACTTTTTGAAAATTTCCACCTTGGGATACCTCTACAGCATTGGCAGGATTCGAACGCTGGCCTGTGAGGGCTGTCTGCACCAAAGGTACAAGACTTACCTTTGAGCTATAGCTCCTTAGTGGTCTAGAGCAGTGGTTCCCAAACTTTTGACTCCTGAGGACCCCCATTGAGTCACCACTGGAAGCCGGGGACCCCAAGAAAATTGTATGAGTTAAATTTCAAATATTAAAACAGTAATTCGAAAAAAATACACATGTGTGCACACAAAACAAATACTTAAAGTTCTAAGGATTTTGGGGCCAGATGTACTATCATTTCATTTAGCACCTCGCAATTGGCGACGCATTGCGAGTGGCATATAGCGAGTCGCTAAATGAAATGTACAACAGTGTGTTTAACACTGTTTGGGATTCCCAATGGGGTTGCAAATTGCGAGGTTCATTAATATTAATGAGCCTCGCAATTTGCGAGCCCATTGGGAATGCCAGCCCTCCCAGGTATGGTGGCCTGCTGGGCTCTGCAGGCCACCATGTCTTGGACTGCTTTTAAATAAAGCTGTTTAAAAAAATGTAGCCCGTTTACAATGCATTTAAAAAAAAGAAAATGAAACGTTTTCGTTTAATTTTCTGATGGCATGCAGAGGTCCCTGGGCCACTGCCTGCCCTTAAAAAATATTTTGCATGCATTTACAAAGGCGAATGCATTACCATCTACTTGAAGTAGGTGGTAATTGCAAGTGTTTTGCGACCACAAAACATTTGTACATGGTTTTGAGACTCACTATTTGGAAGGGAATGCCCCTTCCAAATAGCAAGTTGCAAAACCTATTTAGCGAGTCGCAAACAAATTGTGACTCGCAAAATAGGCAATGAACATGGCTCAATAGGTTTTCTGCATGCGCAAACGGGTTCGCGAACCCGTTCGCGCATATAAAAATGGCCCTTAGTATTTTATATTGAAGTAATAGCCCCTCTGTCACATGTATTTCATTTGTTTCATAGCATTTCTCATACCATTGTAGGATGTCAGAGCACTTTACATCACACACATATAGAGACATTGAATCATACATGTAAATCAGTGTGTATATAAAATGTTTAAAGAGTGCTTGGTCTGAAAAAGCACAAACTCAGACCAAATACATCTTTTTAGCAGCATCAGGATAATGAATAACTGGGAAAAAACATAAGTTACTAACTGGTAGCTTGCAGTTTGCAAGCAGCTCTTTGATGACAGTTTATAGGTCCCTCTGCTACATTACGATTGGCATTCATAAAGTGCACAGTAACAAAAGAATCTCTGTGATAAAAGCATTAACAACGAACCTATGCACATAAAATACTGCTTTTTAAAATGCATGTTACACATTCTTTGCAGTAGGCACATTAACCCTCTGCGCTACACTAGTTAAGTCAAAGCTGCCACTGAACAAAACTCAGCTCAGCTACAGAAGGTGCATTAATCACTGGCATTATCTTGACACTTTTATAGTTGCTGGAAAGCTGTTAATTATACAAGAAACTTTTCTGTGCTTTTAAGATTTAAAACTGTTGCCTGCGGACCCCCTGGGAATGTGTCACGGACCCCTGGGGGTCCGCGGACCCCAGTTTGGGAAACACTGGTCTAGAGGATTGCAGTAGTAACTATAAGCAACATACAGGCCTTGGTGTCCTTCCCGGCGGCTTCCATTGCACATGAAAAGGATGACCATGACATAAGGACAATTTGATAGGCTACATACATGGAAACCAGTGTGGTCCAGTGGGTAAGTGCCTGCCTTCCATACAGGCAACCAGGGTTCAAATCCCGGGTTTGGCACCAGGTGACTGATGGTGGCAGAGCAGAGGTAAGTTGGAGGTGGGCCTAAATGGCCAATTGGTAAGTAAAATGTGTCTGTGTGTTGTGTACGAGTGGAATCATGCCTAGTGAATGAGGGATTGCAGATTGGTTGGTAAGTAAAATAGGTGTGGCCTGAACAGAGAAAGGTAACAGGTGTTGTGTGCAGGAGGAGGAGGAGCCTAGGCAGAGTGGGTGGGGTCAGAGAGGAGGAGCCAGGTCAGAGAGGAGGGGTATAGGTGGAGCCTAGTCAGAGTGGGTGGGGTTAGAGAGGAGGAGTATAGGAGGAGCTGGGTCAGAGAGGAGGGGTATAGGAGGAGCCTAGTCAGAGTGGGAGGGGTCAGAGAGGAGGAGCATAGGAGGAGCCAGTTCGGAGGGGTGTAGGTGGAGCCTAGTCAGAGTGGGAGGGTTCAGAGAGCAGAGGAAGGGGAGGAGGATCCTGACTTATTGTGGGGTACTGCAAATACTTTTTTACTGCACCCCCCTATACTCTCTGATTTCTGTTGGGAGGGGGCAGTCAAAATTTGGGGGAGCAGTATTAAAAGGTGCTTAGGCGCAACGTGAAGGCGATGGGGTGCACACAATGGCTTGGCTTCCAGGTACTTTTTGGGGGGCTACCATTAGTTTTAATTGCTCTGATCCTCCCTCATGGGGTGTACCCCAAATGGTTCGGGGCCACGGGGGGGCAAGAAGCTGTTTGACAGTTTCTATTAACAACAGGGGTCACCATACGATTCTGCTGCAGTTATGGTATTCAAAGGTAAAACAAGGAGCATTTGGCTGTATTTTTGCAGGTGGAGTGCCCCAAAATGTTACTGCCAGCAGCAGCAGCAGCCCCCTTCCTCGCCACCCTGCAGATTGGTATAGGTACCTTTAGGACATTTCTGTTGAAAACAGAGGCTATAGCGAATCGCGCTACAAAATCCGAGAGCACTAACACTTGCTAAATAAAGGTGGCATCGGAGCATACGAATGAGGCAGGGAGAGGCTACTGTTGCAATTGGTTTGGTGGGTCATAGTGAATAACCTGGGAATGCAAATAGGCAGAAGTGTGAGGATTGGCAGTGTCTGTAGAGAATTTTGGCATGCTCTTCGGTTGATGTTTTCCTCCTTGAACTACAGAGGAAAGGCCTGGCCTTACTGTTGGGCAAAACATGTATTTATGATTTTAAGAAGTGTAGTCTGGATGTACTGAGAGGGCCTGTACAGTACGGTAAATGCCTGTATACCCCTGCAATGTGCATCCAACTGTCACTTGAGATTGAACAGCAAACGAAGCAGCTGGGTTACTGACTGAATGTAAATGGAAGGCACATAGGAAGGGTGTTTGTGGTCACTCAAATGATTGAAACCTGGTTGATGCACTACCAAAGCTGGGGTACCAGGGGGGAACATTTGAGGGGTATTGAGATGGTGGTGTCCAGAGGTCAAAATATGTTTCAGAGACACAGAGGTACTGCTGTCCTGGTCCCACATTGGGGGTAGACAAAAGTCCCTGCTAAAGATTTCTGTCCAACTGTTACCACATTTTGTGCAGCCTGGCTCCCTCTGTAACGATTCCCCAGTGTCTTTCGATCCTACAGATGACTGTAGCAAACTTCCCAAATTTTTTCTTGGCCTCATACTCCCAAAGGAGTGCCTGACATTTGCCAGCCTAACGATACTCACATTCTGGGAAAAACCTCACTAACTATGCATATTTATCTACCACACATGGCAAATCCTTACAATTGCAGAACATCATATCGCACTTGTCATCTTTGAGGTACTGTAAGTATTTGGATTTGAAGGAAATATTCATCCTTGCTTGCTCTCTCCCATCTGAAGTCTATGGTGCTGCTGTTCCTTTCTCACATGTCCCTTCAAAGAGACAAGTGACACACAGACTCAATCACTCAGCAAACATATATGCTTTGACGTTTTCATCTTGCTGTTTACCTTCCAAATATTCCCCCTGAACCACAAATAAAGGCCTGCCATTCCTCATCCCCTCAGTCAAAGCAGTCCTTCGCTCCTTAGGCCCTGCAAGACCACCATGAACAAGAATCATGTCAGCAAGCAGAAGAAAAGCCTCAGTGTGCTCTTTTGTTCATACTGCTGCCCTCTAGTAACACTTCCTGGCAACTGCAGCATAAGAATGGGACTGAGAAGAGGGCTGTCCTATGCAAATAATATCCTCCCATGCATACTTTCTTCTGAGACGGTCGGCGGCTTGTGCCGTGATACCGCCTCCAACAAATGGTCTTCAACCAAATTTTAAAAAAGCCCACCTGCCTTAGACGAAGGATTTTGCCACTCGAAGGAAGCACATGGGGACATCACCCTCATTTAGCAGGGTCCTAAATTGCCTGCTGTCAGCCTGTATACAGAACAAGGGCATTCGTGGGCGTTCGTGAGCGTTCCTCAAAGGAAGGAGGTGGGTGATTAATTCACAGTGCCAGGGCAGGCCCAGCCCAGCCCAGCGCAGCCCAGCCCAGCCCGGCACAGCGCACTGCTGTGGAGGTCCATTCCTTCACATCCTGCAGCAGGCATGATGCAGACCTACTAGAGCAAAGGCTTGACTCTGCCCTTGTCTGTCTCTTAAAGAAAACAATCTTTCTAGCTTCTTATTGCACCTGATAAATGGACTCTAGCTTGCCTCAAACTTGACCCATCATTTCATTAGCCAGAGCTCATACTTGACCTTTATTTCTATCCAAGCTCACTGGCACCAAACCCCTGATTTGAGCGAGTTACTCACACCAAAATGAAAAATCACCATCATCCAACCTATTTTACAATAAGTGTAGCACCTTCCTCGCATTCTTGTGCTCAGTTATAACCCCCAATACCACAATTGCACTCTGCAATTCACCAAACTTAAAGGAAAAAGAATGAAGACATTGATAAAGGAAGACAAGGCCTTGTCCCTATTGCACCTACTTGCTTGAGAAATAGGGAGGTTGGTAGAAGGTCATGAGGGAAAACATTTGAAATTTTGGGACACACATGCCAAAAAGAGTGTCCACTTTTCTCCTCTGTTACCAAGTAAAAAAAAATCTTAGCAAAAAAAAAAACATTCACTTTTTGAAAATTTCCACCTTGGGATACCTCTACAGCATTGGCAGGATTCGAACGCTGGCCTGTGAGGGCTGTCTGCACCAAAGGTACAAGACTTACCTTTGAGCTATAGCTCCTTAGTGGTCTAGAGGATTGCAGTAGTAACTATAAGCAACATACAGGCCTTGGTGTCCTTCCCGGCGGCTTCCATTGCACATGAAAAGGATGACCATGACATAAGGACAATTTGATAGGCTACATACATGGAAACCAGTGTGGTCCAGTGGGTAAGTGCCTGCCTTCCATACAGGCAACCAGGGTTCAAATCCCGGGTTTGGCACCAGGTGACTGATGGTGGCAGAGCAGAGGTAAGTTGGAGGTGGGCCTAAATGGCCAATTGGTAAGTAAAATGTGTCTGTGTGTTGTGTACGAGTGGAATCATGCCTAGTGAATGAGGGATTGCAGATTGGTTGGTAAGTAAAATAGGTGTGGCCTGAACAGAGAAAGGTAACAGGTGTTGTGTGCAGGAGGAGGAGGAGCCTAGGCAGAGTGGGTGGGGTCAGAGAGGAGGAGCCAGGTCAGAGAGGAGGGGTATAGGTGGAGCCTAGTCAGAGTGGGTGGGGTTAGAGAGGAGGAGTATAGGAGGAGCTGGGTCAGAGAGGAGGGGTATAGGAGGAGCCTAGTCAGAGTGGGAGGGGTCAGAGAGGAGGAGCATAGGAGGAGCCAGTTCGGAGGGGTGTAGGTGGAGCCTAGTCAGAGTGGGAGGGTTCAGAGAGCAGAGGAAGGGGAGGAGGATCCTGACTTATTGTGGGGTACTGCAAATACTTTTTTACTGCACCCCCCTATACTCTCTGATTTCTGTTGGGAGGGGGCAGTCAAAATTTGGGGGAGCAGTATTAAAAGGTGCTTAGGCGCAACGTGAAGGCGATGGGGTGCACACAATGGCTTGGCTTCCAGGTACTTTTTGGGGGGCTACCATTAGTTTTAATTGCTCTGATCCTCCCTCATGGGGTGTACCCCAAATGGTTCGGGGCCACGGGGGGGCAAGAAGCTGTTTGACAGTTTCTATTAACAACAGGGGTCACCATACGATTCTGCTGCAGTTATGGTATTCAAAGGTAAAACAAGGAGCATTTGGCTGTATTTTTGCAGGTGGGGTGCCCCAAAATGTTACTGCCAGCAGCAGCAGCAGCCCCCTTCCTCGCCACCCTGCAGATTGGTATAGGTACCTTTAGGACATTTCTGTTGAAAACAGAGGCTATAGCGAATCGCGCTACAAAATCCGAGAGCACTAACACTTGCTAAATAAAGGTGGCATCGGAGCATACGAATGAGGCAGGGAGAGGCTACTGTTGCAATTGGTTTGGTGGGTCATAGTGAATAACCTGGGAATGCAAATAGGCAGAAGTGTGAGGATTGGCAGTGTCTGTAGAGAATTTTGGCATGCTCTTCGGTTGATGTTTTCCTCCTTGAACTACAGAGGAAAGGCCTGGCCTTACTGTTGGGCAAAACATGTATTTATGATTTTAAGAAGTGTAGTCTGGATGTACTGAGAGGGCCTGTACAGTACGGTAAATGCCTGTATACCCCTGCAATGTGCATCCAACTGTCACTTGAGATTGAACAGCAAACGAAGCAGCTGGGTTACTGACTGAATGTAAATGGAAGGCACATAGGAAGGGTGTTTGTGGTCACTCAAATGATTGAAACCTGGTTGATGCACTACCAAAGCTGGGGTACCAGGGGGAACATTTGAGGGGTATTGAGATGGTGGTGTCCAGAGGTCAAAATATGTTTCAGAGACACAGAGGTACTGCGGTCCTGGTCCCACATTGGGGGTAGACAAAAGTCCCTGCTAAAGATTTCTGTCCAACTGTTACCACATTTTGTGCAGCCTGGCTCCCTCTGTAACGATTCCCCAGTGTCTTTCGATCCTACAGATGACTGTAGCAAACTTCCCAAATTTTTTCTTGGCCTCATACTCCCAAAGGAGTGCCTGACATTTGCCAGCCTAACGATACTCACATTCTGGGAAAAACCTCACTAACTATGCATATTTATCTACCACACATGGCAAATCCTTACAATTGCAGAACATCATATCGCACTTGTCATCTTTGAGGTACTGTAAGTATTTGGATTTGAAGGAAATATTCATCCTTGCTTGCTCTCTCCCATCTGAAGTCTATGGTGCTGCTGTTCCTTTCCCACATGTCCCTTCAAAGAGACAAGTGACACACAGACTCAATCACTCAGCAAACATATATGCTTTGACGTTTTCATCTTGCTGTTTACCTTCCAAATATTCCCCCTGAACCACAAATAAAGGCCTGCCATTCCTCATCCCCTCAGTCAAAGCAGTCCTTCGCTCCTTAGGCCCTGCAAGACCACCATGAACAAGAATCATGTCAGCAAGCAGAAGAAAAGCCTCAGTGTGCTCTTTTGTTCATACTGCTGCCCTCTAGTAACACTTCATGGCAACTGCAGCATAAGAATGGGACTGAGAAGAGGGCTGTCCTATGCAAATAATATCCTCCCATGCATACTTTCTTCTGAGACGGTCGGCGGCTTGTGCCGTGATACCGCCTCCAACAAATGGTCTTCAACCAAATTTTAAAAAAGCCCACCTGCCTTAGACGAAGGATTTTGCCACTCGAAGGAAGCACATGGGGACATCACCCTCATTTAGCAGGGTCCTAAATTGCCTGCTGTCAGCCTGTATACAGAACAAGGGCGTTCGTGGGCGTTCGTGAGCGTTCCTCAAAGGAAGGAGGTGGGTGATTAATTCACAGTGCCAGGGCAGGCCCAGCCCAGCCCAGCCCAGCGCAGCCCAGCCCGGCACAGCGCACTGCTGTGGAGGTCCATTCCTTCACATCCTGCAGCAGGCATGATGCAGACCTACTAGAGCAAAGGCTTGACTCTGCCCTTGTCTGTCTCTTAAAGAAAACAATCTTTCTAGCTTCTTATTGCACCTGATAAATGGACTCTAGCTTGCCTCAAACTTGACCCATCATTTTATTAGCCCGAGCTCATACTTGACCTTTATTTCTATCCAAGCTCACTGGCACCAAACCCCTGATTTGAGCGAGTTACTCACACCAAAATGAAAAATCACCATCATCCAACCTATTTTACAATAAGTGTAGCACCTTCCTCGCATTCTTGTGCTCAGTTATAACCCCCAATACCACAATTGCACTCTGCAATTCACCAAACTTAAAGGAAAAAGAATGAAGACATTGATAAAGGAAGACAAGGCCTTGTCCCTATTGCACCTACTTGAGAAATAGGGAGGTTGGTAGAAGGTCATGAGGGAAAACATTTGAAATTTTGGGACACACATGCCAAAAAGAGTGTCCACTTTTCTCCTCTGTTACCAAGTAAAAAAAAATCTTAGCAAAAAAAAAAAACATTCACTTTTTGAAAATTTCCACCTTGGGATACCTCTACAGCATTGGCAGGATTCGAACCCTGGCCTGTGAGGGCTGTCTGCACCAAAGGTACAAGACTTACCTTTGAGCTATAGCTCCTTAGTGGTCTAGAGGATTGCAGTAGTAACTATAAGCAACATACAGGCCTTGGTGTCCTTCCCGGCGGCTTCCATTGCACATGAAAAGGATGACCATGACATAAGGACAATTTGATAGGGTACATCCATGGAAACCAGTGTGGTCCAGTGGGTAAGTGCCTGCCTTCCATGCAGACAACCAGGGTTCAAATCCCGGGTTCGGCACCAGGTGACTGATGGTGGCAGAGCAGAGGTAAGTTGGAGGTTGGCCTAAATGGCCAATTGGTAAGTAAAATGTGTCTGTGTGTTGTGTACGAGTGGAATCATGCCTAGTGAATGAGGGAGTGCAGATTGGTTGGTAAGTAAAATAGGTGTGGCCTGAACAGAGAAAGGTAACAGGTGTTGTGTGCAGGAGGAGGAGGAGCCTAGGCAGAGTGGGTGGGGTCAGAGAGGAGGAGCTAGGTCAGAGAGGAGGGGTATAGGTGGAGCCTAGTCAGAGTGGGTGGGGTTAGAGAGGAGGAGTATAGGAGGAGCTGGGTCAGAGAGGAGGGGTATAGGAGGAGCCTAGTCAGAGTGGGAGGGGTCAGAGAGGAGGAGTAAAGGAGGAGCCTAGTCAGAGTGGGTAGGCTCAGAGAGCAGAGGAAGGGGAGGAGGATCCTGACTTATTGTGGGGTACTGCAAATACTTTTTTACTGCACCCCCCTATACTCTCTGATTTCTGTTGGGACGGGGCAGTCAAAATTTGGGGGAGCAGTATTAAAAGGTGCTTAGGCGCAACGTGAAGGCGATGGGGTGCACACAATGGCTTGGCTTCCAGGTACTTTTTGGGGGGCTACCATTAGTTTTAATTGCTCTGATCCTCCCTCATGGGGTGTACCCCAAATGGTTCGGGGCCACGGGGGGGCAAGAAGCTGTTTGACAGTTTCTATTAACAACAGGGGTCACCATACGATTCTGCTGCAGTTATGGTATTCAAAGGTAAAACAAGGAGCATTTGGCTGTATTTTTGCAGGTGGGGTGCCCCAAAATGTTACTGCCAGCAGCAGCAGCAGCCCCCTTCCTCGCCACCCTGCAGATTGGTATAGGTACCTTTAGGACATTTCTGTTGAAAACAGAGGCTATAGCGAATCGCGCTACAAAATCCGAGAGCACTAACACTTGCTAAATAAAGGTGGCATCGGAGCATACGAATGAGGCAGGGAGAGGCTACTGTTGCAATTGGTTTGGTGGGTCATAGTGAATAACCTGGGAATGCAAATAGGCAGAAGTGTGAGGATTGGCAGTGTCTGTAGAGAATTTTGGCATGCTCTTCAGTTGATGTTTTCCTCCTTGAACTACAGAGGAAAGGCCTGGCCTTACTGTTGGGCAAAACATGTATTTATGATTTTAAGAAGTGTAGTCCGGATGTACTGAGAGGGCCTGTACAGTACGGTAAATGCCTGTATACCCCTGCAATGTGCATCCAACTGTCACTTGAGATTGAACAGCAAACGAAGCAGCTGGGTTACTGACTGAATGTAAATGGAAGGCACATAGGAAGGGTGTTTGTGGTCACTCAAATGATTGAAACCTGGTTGATGCACTACCAAAGCTGGGGTACCAGGGGGGAACATTTGAGGGGTATTGAGATGGTGGTGTCCAGAGGTCAAAATATGTTTCAGAGACACAGAGGTACTGCGGTCCTGGTCCCACATTGGGGGTAGACAAAAGTCCCTGCTAAAGATTTCTGTCCAACTGTTACCACATTTTGTGCAGCCTGGCTCCCTCTGTAACGATTCCCCAGTGTCTTTCGATCCTACAGATGACTGTAGCAAACTTCCCAAATTTTTTCTTGGCCTCATACTCCCAAAGGAGTGCCTGACATTTGCCAGCCTAACGATACTCACATTCTGGGAAAAACCTCACTAACTATGCATATTTATCTACCACACATGGCAAATCCTTACAATTGCAGAACATCATATCGCACTTGTCATCTTTGAGGTACTGTAAGTATTTGGATTTGAGGGAAATATTCATCCTTGCTTGCTCTCTCCCATCTGAAGTCTATGGTGCTGCTGTTCCTTTCTCACATGTCCCTTCAAAGAGACAAGTGACACACAGACTCAATCACTCAGCAAACATATATGCTTTGACGTTTTCATCTTGCTGTTTACCTTCCAAATATTCCCCCTGAACCACAAATAAAGGCCTGCCATTCCTCATCCCCTCAGTCAAAGCAGTCCTTCGCTCCTTAGGCCCTGCAAGACCACCATGAACAAGAATCATGTCAGCAAGCAGAAGAAAAGCCTCAGTGTGCTCTTTTGTTCATACTGCTGCCCTCTAGTAACACTTCATGGCAACTGCAGCATAAGAATGGGACTGAGAAGAGGGCTGTCCTATGCAAATAATATCCTCCCATGCATACTTTCTTCTGAGACGGTCCGCGGCTTGTGCCGTGATACCGCCTCCAACAAATGGTCTTCAACCAAATTTTAAAAAAGCCCACCTGCCTTAGACGAAGGATTTTGCAACTCGAAGGAAGCACATGGGGACATCACCCTCATTTAGCAGGGTCCTAAATTGCCTGCTGTCAGCCTGTATACAGAACAAGGGCATTCGTGGGCGTTCGTGAGCGTTCCTCAAAGGAAGGAGGTGGGTGATTAATTCACAGTGCCAGGGCAGGCCCAGCCCAGCCCAGCGCAGCCCAGCCCAGCCCGGCACAGCGCACTGCTGTGGAGGTCCATTCCTTCACATCCTGCAGCAGGCATGATGCAGACCTACTAGAGCAAAGGCTTGACTCTGCCCTTGTCTGTCTCTTAAAGAAAACAATCTTTCTAGCTTCTTATTGCACCTGATAAATGGACTCTAGCTTGCCTCAAACTTGACCCATCATTTCATTAGCCAGAGCTCATACTTGACCTTTATTTCTATCCAAGCTCACTGGCACCAAACCCCTGATTTGAGCGAGTTACTCACACCAAAATGAAAAATCACCATCATCCAACCTATTTTACAATAAGTGTAGCACCTTCCTCGCATTCTTGTGCTCAGTTATAACCCCCAATACCACAATTGCACTCTGCAATTCACCAAACTTAAAGGAAAAAGAATGAAGACATTGATAAAGGAAGACAAGGCCTTGTCCCTATTGCACCTACTTGCTTGAGAAATAGGGAGGTTGGTAGAAGGTCATGAGGGAAAACATTTGAAATTTTGGGACACACATGCCAAAAAGAGTGTCCACTTTTCTCCTCTGTTACCAAGTAAAAAAAAATCTTAGCAAAAAAAAAAACATTCACTTTTTGAAAATTTCCACCTTGGGATACCTCTACAGCATTGGCAGGATTCGAACGCTGGCCTGTGAGGGCTGTCTGCACCAAAGGTACAAGACTTACCTTTGAGCTATAGCTCCTTAGTGGTCTAGAGGATTGCAGTAGTAACTATAAGCAACATACAGGCCTTGGTGTCCTTCCCGGCGGCTTCCATTGCACATGAAAAGGATGACCATGACATAAGGACAATTTGATAGGCTACATACATGGAAACCAGTGTGGTCCAGTGGGTAAGTGCCTGCCTTCCATACAGGCAACCAGGGTTCAAATCCCGGGTTTGGCACCAGGTGACTGATGGTGGCAGAGCAGAGGTAAGTTGGAGGTGGGCCTAAATGGCCAATTGGTAAGTAAAATGTGTCTGTGTGTTGTGTACGAGTGGAATCATGCCTAGTGAATGAGGGATTGCAGATTGGTTGGTAAGTAAAATAGGTGTGGCCTGAACAGAGAAAGGTAACAGGTGTTGTGTGCAGGAGGAGGAGGAGCCTAGGCAGAGTGGGTGGGGTCAGAGAGGAGGAGCCAGGTCAGAGAGGAGGGGTATAGGTGGAGCCTAGTCAGAGTGGGTGGGGTTAGAGAGGAGGAGTATAGGAGGAGCTGGGTCAGAGAGGAGGGGTATAGGAGGAGCCTAGTCAGAGTGGGAGGGGTCAGAGAGGAGGAGCATAGGAGGAGCCAGTTTGGAGGGGTGTAGGTGGAGCCTAGTCAGAGTGGGAGGGTTCAGAGAGCAGAGGAAGGGGAGGAGGATCCTGACTTATTGTGGGGTACTGCAAATACTTTTTTACTGCACCCCCCTATACTCTCTGATTTCTGTTGGGAGGGGGCAGTCAAAATTTGGGGGAGCAGTATTAAAAGGTGCTTAGGCGCAACGTGAAGGCGATGGGGTGCACACAATGGCTTGGCTTCCAGGTACTTTTTGGGGGGCTACCATTAGTTTTAATTGCTCTGATCCTCCCTCATGGGGTGTACCCCAAATGGTTCGGGGCCACGGGGGGGCAAGAAGCTGTTTGACAGTTTCTATTAACAACAGGGGTCACCATACGATTCTGCTGCAGTTATGGTATTCAAAGGTAAAACAAGGAGCATTTGGCTGTATTTTTGCAGGTGGGGTGCCCCAAAATGTTACTGCCAGCAGCAGCAGCAGCCCCCTTCCTCGCCACCCTGCAGATTGGTATAGGTACCTTTAGGACATTTCTGTTGAAAACAGAGGCTATAGCGAATCGCGCTACAAAATCCGAGAGCACTAACACTTGCTAAATAAAGGTGGCATCGGAGCATACGAATGAGGCAGGGAGAGGCTACTGTTGCAATTGGTTTGGTGGGTCATAGTGAATAACCTGGGAATGCAAATAGGCAGAAGTGTGAGGATTGGCAGTGTCTGTAGAGAATTTTGGCATGCTCTTCGGTTGATGTTTTCCTCCTTGAACTACAGAGGAAAGGCCTGGCCTTACTGTTGGGCAAAACATGTATTTATGATTTTAAGAAGTGTAGTCTGGATGTACTGAGAGGGCCTGTACAGTACGGTAAATGCCTGTATACCCCTGCAATGTGCATCCAACTGTCACTTGAGATTGAACAGCAAACGAAGCAGCTGGGTTACTGACTGAATGTAAATGGAAGGCACATAGGAAGGGTGTTTGTGGTCACTCAAATGATTGAAACCTGGTTGATGCACTACCAAAGCTGGGGTACCAGGGGGAACATTTGAGGGGTATTGAGATGGTGGTGTCCAGAGGTCAAAATATGTTTCAGAGACACAGAGGTACTGCGGTCCTGGTCCCACATTGGGGGTAGACAAAAGTCCCTGCTAAAGATTTCTGTCCAACTGTTACCACATTTTGTGCAGCCTGGCTCCCTCTGTAACGATTCCCCAGTGTCTTTCGATCCTACAGATGACTGTAGCAAACTTCCCAAATTTTTTCTTGGCCTCATACTCCCAAAGGAGTGCCTGACATTTGCCAGCCTAACGATACTCACATTCTGGGAAAAACCTCACTAACTATGCATATTTATCTACCACACATGGCAAATCCTTACAATTGCAGAACATCATATCGCACTTGTCATCTTTGAGGTACTGTAAGTATTTGGATTTGAAGGAAATATTCATCCTTGCTTGCTCTCTCCCATCTGAAGTCTATGGTGCTGCTGTTCCTTTCCCACATGTCCCTTCAAAGAGACAAGTGACACACAGACTCAATCACTCAGCAAACATATATGCTTTGACGTTTTCATCTTGCTGTTTACCTTCCAAATATTCCCCCTGAACCACAAATAAAGGCCTGCCATTCCTCATCCCCTCAGTCAAAGCAGTCCTTCGCTCCTTAGGCCCTGCAAGACCACCATGAACAAGAATCATGTCAGCAAGCAGAAGAAAAGCCTCAGTGTGCTCTTTTGTTCATACTGCTGCCCTCTAGTAACACTTCATGGCAACTGCAGCATAAGAATGGGACTGAGAAGAGGGCTGTCCTATGCAAATAATATCCTCCCATGCATACTTTCTTCTGAGACGGTCGGCGGCTTGTGCCGTGATACCGCCTCCAACAAATGGTCTTCAACCAAATTTTAAAAAAGCCCACCTGCCTTAGACGAAGGATTTTGCCACTCGAAGGAAGCACATGGGGACATCACCCTCATTTAGCAGGGTCCTAAATTGCCTGCTGTCAGCCTGTATACAGAACAAGGGCGTTCGTGGGCGTTCGTGAGCGTTCCTCAAAGGAAGGAGGTGGGTGATTAATTCACAGTGCCAGGGCAGGCCCAGCCCAGCCCAGCCCAGCGCAGCCCAGCCCGGCACAGCGCACTGCTGTGGAGGTCCATTCCTTCACATCCTGCAGCAGGCATGATGCAGACCTACTAGAGCAAAGGCTTGACTCTGCCCTTGTCTGTCTCTTAAAGAAAACAATCTTTCTAGCTTCTTATTGCACCTGATAAATGGACTCTAGCTTGCCTCAAACTTGACCCATCATTTTATTAGCCCGAGCTCATACTTGACCTTTATTTCTATCCAAGCTCACTGGCACCAAACCCCTGATTTGAGCGAGTTACTCACACCAAAATGAAAAATCACCATCATCCAACCTATTTTACAATAAGTGTAGCACCTTCCTCGCATTCTTATGCTCAGTTATAACCCCCAATACCACAATTGCACTCTGCAATTCACCAAACTTAAAGGAAAAAGAATGAAGACATTGATAAAGGAAGACAAGGCCTTGTCCCTATTGCACCTACTTGAGAAATAGGGAGGTTGGTAGAAGGTCATGAGGGAAAACATTTGAAATTTTGGGACACACATGCCAAAAAGAGTGTCCACTTTTCTCCTCTGTTACCAAGTAAAAAAAAATCTTAGCAAAAAAAAAAAACATTCACTTTTTGAAAATTTCCACCTTGGGATACCTCTACAGCATTGGCAGGATTCGAACCCTGGCCTGTGAGGGCTGTCTGCACCAAAGGTACAAGACTTACCTTTGAGCTATAGCTCCTTAGTGGTCTAGAGGATTGCAGTAGTAACTATAAGCAACATACAGGCCTTGGTGTCCTTCCCGGCGGCTTCCATTGCACATGAAAAGGATGACCATGACATAAGGACAATTTGATAGGGTACATCCATGGAAACCAGTGTGGTCCAGTGGGTAAGTGCCTGCCTTCCATGCAGACAACCAGGGTTCAAATCCCGGGTTCGGCACCAGGTGACTGATGGTGGCAGAGCAGAGGTAAGTTGGAGGTTGGCCTAAATGGCCAATTGGTAAGTAAAATGTGTCTGTGTGTTGTGTACGAGTGGAATCATGCCTAGTGAATGAGGGAGTGCAGATTGGTTGGTAAGTAAAATAGGTGTGGCCTGAACAGAGAAAGGTAACAGGTGTTGTGTGCAGGAGGAGGAGGAGCCTAGGCAGAGTGGGTGGGGTCAGAGAGGAGGAGCTAGGTCAGAGAGGAGGGGTATAGGTGGAGCCTAGTCAGAGTGGGTGGGGTTAGAGAGGAGGAGTATAGGAGGAGCTGGGTCAGAGAGGAGGGGTATAGGAGGAGCCTAGTCAGAGTGGGAGGGGTCTGAGAGGAGGAGCATAGGAGGAGCCAGGTCGGAGGGGTATAGGTGGAGCCTAGTCAGAGTGGGAGGGGTCAGAGAGGAGGAGTAAAGGAGGAGCCTAGTCAGAGTGGGTAGGCTCAGAGAGCAGAGGAAGGGGAGGAGGATCCTGACTTATTGTGGGGTACTGCAAATACTTTTTTACTGCACCCCCCTATACTCTCTGATTTCTGTTGGGACGGGGCAGTCAAAATTTGGGGGAGCAGTATTAAAAGGTGCTTAGGCGCAACGTGAAGGCGATGGGGTGCACACAATGGCTTGGCTTCCAGGTACTTTTTGGGGGGCTACCATTAGTTTTAATTGCTCTGATCCTCCCTCATGGGGTGTACCCCAAATGGTTCGGGGCCACGGGGGGGCAAGAAGCTGTTTGACAGTTTCTATTAACAACAGGGGTCACCATACGATTCTGCTGCAGTTATGGTATTCAAAGGTAAAACAAGGAGCATTTGGCTGTATTTTTGCAGGTGGGGTGCCCCAAAATGTTACTGCCAGCAGCAGCAGCAGCCCCCTTCCTCGCCACCCTGCAGATTGGTATAGGTACCTTTAGGACATTTCTGTTGAAAACAGAGGCTATAGCGAATCGCGCTACAAAATCCGAGAGCACTAACACTTGCTAAATAAAGGTGGCATCGGAGCATACGAATGAGGCAGGGAGAGGCTACTGTTGCAATTGGTTTGGTGGGTCATAGTGAATAACCTGGGAATGCAAATAGGCAGAAGTGTGAGGATTGGCAGTGTCTGTAGAGAATTTTGGCATGCTCTTCGGTTGATGTTTTCCTCCTTGAACTACAGAGGAAAGGCCTGGCCTTACTGTTGGGCAAAACATGTATTTATGATTTTAAGAAGTGTAGTCTGGATGTACTGAGAGGGCCTGTACAGTACGGTAAATGCCTGTATACCCCTGCAATGTGCATCCAACTGTCACTTGAGATTGAACAGCAAACGAAGCAGCTGGGTTACTGACTGAATGTAAATGGAAGGCACATAGGAAAGGTGTTTGTGGTCACTCAAATGATTGAAACCTGGTTGATGCACTACCAAAGCTGGGGTACCAGGGGGGAACATTTGAGGGGTATTGAGATGGTGGTGTCCAGAGGTCAAAATATGTTTCAGAGACACAGAGGTACTGCTGTCCTGGTCCCACATTGGGGGTAGACAAAAGTCCCTGCTAAAGATTTCTGTCCAACTGTTACCACATTTTGTGCAGCCTGGCTCCCTCTGTAACGATTCCCCAGTGTCTTTCGATCCTACAGATGACTGTAGCAAACTTCCCAAATTTTTTCTTGGCCTCATACTCCCAAAGGAGTGCCTGACATTTGCCAGCCTAACGATACTCACATTCTGGGAAAAACCTCACTAACTATGCATATTTATCTACCACACATGGCAAATCCTTACAATTGCAGAACATCATATCGCACTTGTCATCTTTGAGGTACTGTAAGTATTTGGATTTGAAGGAAATATTCATCCTTGCTTGCTCTCTCCCATCTGAAGTCTATGGTGCTGCTGTTCCTTTCTCACATGTCCCTTCAAAGAGACAAGTGACACACAGACTCAATCACTCAGCAAACATATATGCTTTGACGTTTTCATCTTGCTGTTTACCTTCCAAATATTCCCCCTGAACCACAAATAAAGGCCTGCCATTCCTCATCCCCTCAGTCAAAGCAGTCCTTCGCTCCTTAGGCCCTGCAAGACCACCATGAACAAGAATCATGTCAGCAAGCAGAAGAAAAGCCTCAGTGTGCTCTTTTGTTCATACTGCTGCCCTCTAGTAACACTTCCTGGCAACTGCAGCATAAGAATGGGACTGAGAAGAGGGCTGTCCTATGCAAATAATATCCTCCCATGCATACTTTCTTCTGAGACGGTCGGCGGCTTGTGCCGTGATACCGCCTCCAACAAATGGTCTTCAACCAAATTTTAAAAAAGCCCACCTGCCTTAGACGAAGGATTTTGCCACTCGAAGGAAGCACATGGGGACATCACCCTCATTTAGCAGGGTCCTAAATTGCCTGCTGTCAGCCTGTATACAGAACAAGGGCATTCGTGGGCGTTCGTGAGCGTTCCTCAAAGGAAGGAGGTGGGTGATTAATTCACAGTGCCAGGGCAGGCCCAGCCCAGCCCAGCGCAGCCCAGCCCAGCCCGGCACAGCGCACTGCTGTGGAGGTCCATTCCTTCACATCCTGCAGCAGGCATGATGCAGACCTACTAGAGCAAAGGCTTGACTCTGCCCTTGTCTGTCTCTTAAAGAAAACAATCTTTCTAGCTTCTTATTGCACCTGATAAATGGACTCTAGCTTGCCTCAAACTTGACCCATCATTTCATTAGCCAGAGCTCATACTTGACCTTTATTTCTATCCAAGCTCACTGGCACCAAACCCCTGATTTGAGCGAGTTACTCACACCAAAATGAAAAATCACCATCATCCAACCTATTTTACAATAAGTGTAGCACCTTCCTCGCATTCTTGTGCTCAGTTATAACCCCCAATACCACAATTGCACTCTGCAATTCACCAAACTTAAAGGAAAAAGAATGAAGACATTGATAAAGGAAGACAAGGCCTTGTCCCTATTGCACCTACTTGAGAAATAGGGAGGTTGGTAGAAGGTCATGAGGGAAAACATTTGAAATTTTGGGACACACATGCCAAAAAGAGTGTCCACTTTTCTCCTCTGTTACCAAGTAAAAAAAAATCTTAGCAAAAAAAATAACATTCACTTTTTGAAAATTTCCACCTTGGGATACCTCTACAGCATTGGCAGGATTCGAACGCTGGCCTGTGAGGGCTGTCTGCACCAAAGGTACAAGACTTACCTTTGAGCTATAGCTCCTTAGTGGTCTAGAGGATTGCAGTAGTAACTATAAGCAACATACAGGCCTTGGTGTCCTTCCCGGCGGCTTCCATTGCACATGAAAAGGATGACCATGACATAAGGACAATTTGATAGGCTACATACATGGAAACCAGTGTGGTCCAGTGGGTAAGTGCCTGCCTTCCATACAGGCAACCAGGGTTCAAATCCCGGGTTTGGCACCAGGTGACTGATGGTGGCAGAGCAGAGGTAAGTTGGAGGTGGGCCTAAATGGCCAATTGGTAAGTAAAATGTGTCTGTGTGTTGTGTACGAGTGGAATCATGCCTAGTGAATGAGGGATTGCAGATTGGTTGGTAAGTAAAATAGGTGTGGCCTGAACAGAGAAAGGTAACAGGTGTTGTGTGCAGGAGGAGGAGGAGCCTAGGCAGAGTGGGTGGGGTCAGAGAGGAGGAGCCAGGTCAGAGAGGAGGGGTATAGGTGGAGCCTAGTCAGAGTGGGTGGGGTTAGAGAGGAGGAGTATAGGAGGAGCTGGGTCAGAGAGGAGGGTTATAGGAGGAGCCTAGTCAGAGTGGGAGGGGTCAGAGAGGAGGAGCATAGGAGGAGCCAGTTCGGAGGGGTGTAGGTGGAGCCTAGTCAGAGTGGGAGGGTTCAGAGAGCAGAGGAAGGGGAGGAGGATCCTGACTTATTGTGGGGTACTGCAAATACTTTTTTACTGCACCCCCCTATACTCTCTGATTTCTGTTGGGAGGGGCAGTCAAAATTTGGGGGAGCAGTATTAAAAGGTGCTTAGGCGCAACGTGAAGGCGATGGGGTGCACACAATGGCTTGGCTTCCAGGTACTTTTTGGGGGGCTACCATTAGTTTTAATTGCTCTGATCCTCCCTCATGGGGTGTACCCCAAATGGTTCGGGGCCACGGGGGGGCAAGAAGCTGTTTGACAGTTTCTATTAACAACAGGGGTCACCATACGATTCTGCTGCAGTTATGGTATTCAAAGGTAAAACAAGGAGCATTTGGCTGTATTTTTGCAGGTGGGGTGCCCCAAAATGTTACTGCCAGCAGCAGCAGCAGCCCCCTTCCTCGCCACCCTGCAGATTGGTATAGGTACCTTTAGGACATTTCTGTTGAAAACAGAGGCTATAGCGAATCGCGCTACAAAATCCGAGAGCACTAACACTTGCTAAATAAAGGTGGCATCGGAGCATACGAATGAGGCAGGGAGAGGCTACTGTTGCAATTGGTTTGGTGGGTCATAGTGAATAACCTGGGAATGCAAATAGGCAGAAGTGTGAGGATTGGCAGTGTCTGTAGAGAATTTTGGCATGCTCTTCGGTTGATGTTTTCCTCCTTGAACTACAGAGGAAAGGCCTGGCCTTACTGTTGGGCAAAACATGTATTTATGATTTTAAGAAGTGTAGTCTGGATGTACTGAGAGGGCCTGTACAGTACGGTAAATGCCTGTATACCCCTGCAATGTGCATCCAACTGTCACTTGAGATTGAACAGCAAACGAAGCAGCTGGGTTACTGACTGAATGTAAATGGAAGGCACATAGGAAGGGTGTTTGTGGTCACTCAAATGATTGAAACCTGGTTGATGCACTACCAAAGCTGGGGTACCAGGGGGAACATTTGAGGGGTATTGAGATGGTGGTGTCCAGAGGTCAAAATATGTTTCAGAGACACAGAGGTACTGCGGTCCTGGTCCCACATTGGGGGTAGACAAAAGTCCCTGCTAAAGATTTCTGTCCAACTGTTACCACATTTTGTGCAGCCTGGCTCCCTCTGTAACGATTCCCCAGTGTCTTTCGATCCTACAGATGACTGTAGCAAACTTCCCAAATTTTTTCTTGGCCTCATACTCCCAAAGGAGTGCCTGACATTTGCCAGCCTAACGATACTCACATTCTGGGAAAAACCTCACTAACTATGCATATTTATCTACCACACATGGCAAATCCTTACAATTGCAGAACATCATATCGCACTTGTCATCTTTGAGGTACTGTAAGTATTTGGATTTGAAGGAAATATTCATCCTTGCTTGCTCTCTCCCATCTGAAGTCTATGGTGCTGCTGTTCCTTTCCCACATGTCCCTTCAAAGAGACAAGTGACACACAGACTCAATCACTCAGCAAACATATATGCTTTGACGTTTTCATCTTGCTGTTTACCTTCCAAATATTCCCCCTGAACCACAAATAAAGGCCTGCCATTCCTCATCCCCTCAGTCAAAGCAGTCCTTCGCTCCTTAGGCCCTGCAAGACCACCATGAACAAGAATCATGTCAGCAAGCAGAAGAAAAGCCTCAGTGTGCTCTTTTGTTCATACTGCTGCCCTCTAGTAACACTTCATGGCAACTGCAGCATAAGAATGGGACTGAGAAGAGGGCTGTCCTATGCAAATAATATCCTCCCATGCATACTTTCTTCTGAGACGGTCGGCGGCTTGTGCCGTGATACCGCCTCCAACAAATGGTCTTCAACCAAATTTTAAAAAAGCCCACCTGCCTTAGACGAAGGATTTTGCCACTCGAAGGAAGCACATGGGGACATCACCCTCATTTAGCAGGGTCCTAAATTGCCTGCTGTCAGCCTGTATACAGAACAAGGGCGTTCGTGGGCGTTCGTGAGCGTTCCTCAAAGGAAGGAGGTGGGTGATTAATTCACAGTGCCAGGGCAGGCCCAGCCCAGCCCAGCGCAGCCCAGCCCAGCCCGGCACAGCGCACTGCTGTGGAGGTCCATTCCTTCACATCCTGCAGCAGGCATGATGCAGACCTACTAGAGCAAAGGCTTGACTCTGCCCTTGTCTGTCTCTTAAAGAAAACAATCTTTCTAGCTTCTTATTGCACCTGATAAATGGACTCTAGCTTGCCTCAAACTTGACCCATCATTTCATTAGCCAGAGCTCATACTTGACCTTTATTTCTATCCAAGCTCACTGGCACCAAACCCCTGATTTGAGCGAGTTACTCACACCAAAATGAAAAATCACCATCATCCAACCTATTTTACAATAAGTGTAGCACCTTCCTCGCATTCTTGTGCTCAGTTATAACCCCCAATACCACAATTGCACTCTGCAATTCACCAAACTTAAAGGAAAAAGAATGAAGACATTGATAAAGGAAGACAAGGCCTTGTCCCTATTGCACCTACTTGAGAAATAGGGAGGTTGGTAGAAGGTCATGAGGGAAAACATTTGAAATTTTGGGACACACATGCCAAAAAGAGTGTCCACTTTTCTCCTCTGTTACCAAGTAAAAAAAAATCTTAGCAAAAAAAATAACATTCACTTTTTGAAAATTTCCACCTTGGGATACCTCTACAGCATTGGCAGGATTCGAACGCTGGCCTGTGAGGGCTGTCTGCACCAAAGGTACAAGACTTACCTTTGAGCTATAGCTCCTTAGTGGTCTAGAGGATTGCAGTAGTAACTATAAGCAACATACAGGCCTTGGTGTCCTTCCCGGCGGCTTCCATTGCACATGAAAAGGATGACCATGACATAAGGACAATTTGATAGGCTACATACATGGAAACCAGTGTGGTCCAGTGGGTAAGTGCCTGCCTTCCATACAGGCAACCAGGGTTCAAATCCCGGGTTTGGCACCAGGTGACTGATGGTGGCAGAGCAGAGGTAAGTTGGAGGTGGGCCTAAATGGCCAATTGGTAAGTAAAATGTGTCTGTGTGTTGTGTACGAGTGGAATCATGCCTAGTGAATGAGGGATTGCAGATTGGTTGGTAAGTAAAATAGGTGTGGCCTGAACAGAGAAAGGTAACAGGTGTTGTGTGCAGGAGGAGGAGGAGCCTAGGCAGAGTGGGTGGGGTCAGAGAGGAGGAGCCAGGTCAGAGAGGAGGGGTATAGGTGGAGCCTAGTCAGAGTGGGTGGGGTTAGAGAGGAGGAGTATAGGAGGAGCTGGGTCAGAGAGGAGGGTTATAGGAGGAGCCTAGTCAGAGTGGGAGGGGTCAGAGAGGAGGAGCATAGGAGGAGCCAGTTCGGAGGGGTGTAGGTGGAGCCTAGTCAGAGTGGGAGGGTTCAGAGAGCAGAGGAAGGGGAGGAGGATCCTGACTTATTGTGGGGTACTGCAAATACTTTTTTACTGCACCCCCCTATACTCTCTGATTTCTGTTGGGAGGGGCAGTCAAAATTTGGGGGAGCAGTATTAAAAGGTGCTTAGGCGCAACGTGAAGGCGATGGGGTGCACACAATGGCTTGGCTTCCAGGTACTTTTTGGGGGGCTACCATTAGTTTTAATTGCTCTGATCCTCCCTCATGGGGTGTACCCCAAATGGTTCGGGGCCACGGGGGGGCAAGAAGCTGTTTGACAGTTTCTATTAACAACAGGGGTCACCATACGATTCTGCTGCAGTTATGGTATTCAAAGGTAAAACAAGGAGCATTTGGCTGTATTTTTGCAGGTGGGGTGCCCCAAAATGTTACTGCCAGCAGCAGCAGCAGCCCCCTTCCTCGCCACCCTGCAGATTGGTATAGGTACCTTTAGGACATTTCTGTTGAAAACAGAGGCTATAGCGAATCGCGCTACAAAATCCGAGAGCACTAACACTTGCTAAATAAAGGTGGCATCGGAGCATACGAATGAGGCAGGGAGAGGCTACTGTTGCAATTGGTTTAGTGGGTCATAGTGAATAACCTGGGAATGCAAATAGGCAGAAGTGTGAGGATTGGCAGTGTCTGTAGAGAATTTTGGCATGCTCTTCGGTTGATGTTTTCCTCCTTGAACTACAGAGGAAAGGCCTGGCCTTACTGTTGGGCAAAACATGTATTTATGATTTTAAGAAGTGTAGTCTGGATGTACTGAGAGGGCCTGTACAGTACGGTAAATGCCTGTATACCCCTGCAATGTGCATCCAACTGTCACTTGAGATTGAACAGCAAACGAAGCAGCTGGGTTACTGACTGAATGTAAATGGAAGGCACATAGGAAGGGTGTTTGTGGTCACTCAAATGATTGAAACCTGGTTGATGCACTACCAAAGCTGGGGTACCAGGGGGAACATTTGAGGGGTATTGAGATGGTGGTGTCCAGAGGTCAAAATATGTTTCAGAGACACAGAGGTACTGCGGTCCTGGTCCCACATTGGGGGTAGACAAAAGTCCCTGCTAAAGATTTCTGTCCAACTGTTACCACATTTTGTGCAGCCTGGCTCCCTCTGTAACGATTCCCCAGTGTCTTTCGATCCTACAGATGACTGTAGCAAACTTCCCAAATTTTTTCTTGGCCTCATACTCCCAAAGGAGTGCCTGACATTTGCCAGCCTAACGATACTCACATTCTGGGAAAAACCTCACTAACTATGCATATTTATCTACCACACATGGCAAATCCTTACAATTGCAGAACATCATATCGCACTTGTCATCTTTGAGGTACTGTAAGTATTTGGATTTGAAGGAAATATTCATCCTTGCTTGCTCTCTCCCATCTGAAGTCTATGGTGCTGCTGTTCCTTTCCCACATGTCCCTTCAAAGAGACAAGTGACACACAGACTCAATCACTCAGCAAACATATATGCTTTGACGTTTTCATCTTGCTGTTTACCTTCCAAATATTCCCCCTGAACCACAAATAAAGGCCTGCCATTCCTCATCCCCTCAGTCAAAGCAGTCCTTCGCTCCTTAGGCCCTGCAAGACCACCATGAACAAGAATCATGTCAGCAAGCAGAAGAAAAGCCTCAGTGTGCTCTTTTGTTCATACTGCTGCCCTCTAGTAACACTTCATGGCAACTGCAGCATAAGAATGGGACTGAGAAGAGGGCTGTCCTATGCAAATAATATCCTCCCATGCATACTTTCTTCTGAGACGGTCGGCGGCTTGTGCCGTGATACCGCCTCCAACAAATGGTCTTCAACCAAATTTTAAAAAAGCCCACCTGCCTTAGACGAAGGATTTTGCCACTCGAAGGAAGCACATGGGGACATCACCCTCATTTAGCAGGGTCCTAAATTGCCTGCTGTCAGCCTGTATACAGAACAAGGGCGTTCGTGAGCGTTCCTCAAAGGAAGGAGGTGGGTGATTAATTCACAGTGCCAGGGCAGGCCCAGCCCAGCCCAGCCCAGCGCAGCCCAGCCCGGCACAGCGCACTGCTGTGGAGGTCCATTCCTTCACATCCTGCAGCAGGCATGATGCAGACCTACTAGAGCAAAGGCTTGACTCTGCCCTTGTCTGTCTCTTAAAGAAAACAATCTTTCTAGCTTCTTATTGCACCTGATAAATGGACTCTAGCTTGCCTCAAACTTGACCCATCATTTTATTAGCCCGAGCTCATACTTGACCTTTATTTCTATCCAAGCTCACTGGCACCAAACCCCTGATTTGAGCGAGTTACTCACACCAAAATGAAAAATCACCATCATCCAACCTATTTTACAATAAGTGTAGCACCTTCCTCGCATTCTTGTGCTCAGTTATAACCCCCAATACCACAATTGCACTCTGCAATTCACCAAACTTAAAGGAAAAAGAATGAAGACATTGATAAAGGAAGACAAGGCCTTGTCCCTATTGCACCTACTTGAGAAATAGGGAAGTTGGTAGAAGGTCATGAGGGAAAACATTTGAAATTTTGGGACACACATGCCAAAAAGAGTGTCCACTTTTCTCCTCTGTTACCAAGTAAAAAAAAATCTTAGCAAAAAAAAAAAACATTCACTTTTTGAAAATTTCCACCTTGGGATACCTCTACAGCATTGGCAGGATTCGAACCCTGGCCTGTGAGGGCTGTCTGCACCAAAGGTACAAGACTTACCTTTGAGCTATAGCTCCTTAGTGGTCTAGAGGATTGCAGTAGTAACTATAAGCAACATACAGGCCTTGGTGTCCTTCCCGGCGGCTTCCATTGCACATGAAAAGGATGACCATGACATAAGGACAATTTGATAGGGTACATCCATGGAAACCAGTGTGGTCCAGTGGGTAAGTGCCTGCCTTCCATGCAGACAACCAGGGTTCAAATCCCGGGTTCGGCACCAGGTGACTGATGGTGGCAGAGCAGAGGTAAGTTGGAGGTTGGCCTAAATGGCCAATTGGTAAGTAAAATGTGTCTGTGTGTTGTGTACGAGTGGAATCATGCCTAGTGAATGAGGGAGTGCAGATTGGTTGGTAAGTAAAATAGGTGTGGCCTGAACAGAGAAAGGTAACAGGTGTTGTGTGCAGGAGGAGGAGGAGCCTAGGCAGAGTGGGTGGGGTCAGAGAGGAGGAGCTAGGTCAGAGAGGAGGGGTATAGGTGGAGCCTAGTCAGAGTGGGTGGGGTTAGAGAGGAGGAGTATAGGAGGAGCTGGGTCAGAGAGGAGGGGTATAGGAGGAGCCTAGTCAGAGTGGGAGGGGTCTGAGAGGAGGAGCATAGGAGGAGCCAGGTCGGAGGGGTATAGGTGGAGCCTAGTCAGAGTGGGAGGGGTCAGAGAGGAGGAGTTTAGGAGGAGCCTAGTCAGAGTGGGTAGGCTCAGAGAGCAGAGGAAGGGGAGGAGGATCCTGACTTATTGTGGGGTACTGCAAATACTTTTTTACTGCACCCCCCTATACTCTCTGATTTCTGTTGGGACGGGGCAGTCAAAATTTGGGGGAGCAGTATTAAAAGGTGCTTAGGCGCAACGTGAAGGCGATGGGGTGCACACAATGGCTTGGCTTCCAGGTACTTTTTGGGGGGCTACCATTAGTTTTAATTGCTCTGATCCTCCCTCATGGGGTGTACCCCAAATGGTTCGGGGCCACGGGGGGGCAAGAAGCTGTTTGACAGTTTCTATTAACAACAGGGGTCACCATACGATTCTGCTGCAGTTATGGTATTCAAAGGTAAAACAAGGAGCATTTGGCTGTATTTTTGCAGGTGGGGTGCCCCAAAATGTTACTGCCAGCAGCAGCAGCAGCCCCCTTCCTCGCCACCCTGCAGATTGGTATAGGTACCTTTAGGACATTTCTGTTGAAAACAGAGGCTATAGCGAATCGCGCTACAAAATCCGAGAGCACTAACACTTGCTAAATAAAGGTGGCATCGGAGCATACGAATGAGGCAGGGAGAGGCTACTGTTGCAATTGGTTTGGTGGGTCATAGTGAATAACCTGGGAATGCAAATAGGCAGAAGTGTGAGGATTGGCAGTGTCTGTAGAGAATTTTGGCATGCTCTTCAGTTGATGTTTTCCTCCTTGAACTACAGAGGAAAGGCCTGGCCTTACTGTTGGGCAAAACATGTATTTATGATTTTAAGAAGTGTAGTCCGGATGTACTGAGAGGGCCTGTACAGTACGGTAAATGCCTGTATACCCCTGCAATGTGCATCCAACTGTCACTTGAGATTGAACAGCAAACGAAGCAGCTGGGTTACTGACTGAATGTAAATGGAAGGCACATAGGAAGGGTGTTTGTGGTCACTCAAATGATTGAAACCTGGTTGATGCACTACCAAAGCTGGGGTACCAGGGGGGAACATTTGAGGGGTATTGAGATGGTGGTGTCCAGAGGTCAAAATATGTTTCAGAGACACAGAGGTACTGCGGTCCTGGTCCCACATTGGGGGTAGACAAAAGTCCCTGCTAAAGATTTCTGTCCAACTGTTACCACATTTTGTGCAGCCTGGCTCCCTCTGTAACGATTCCCCAGTGTCTTTCGATCCTACAGATGACTGTAGCAAACTTCCCAAATTTTTTCTTGGCCTCATACTCCCAAAGGAGTGCCTGACATTTGCCAGCCTAACGATACTCACATTCTGGGAAAAACCTCACTAACTATGCATATTTATCTACCACACATGGCAAATCCTTACAATTGCAGAACATCATATCGCACTTGTCATCTTTGAGGTACTGTAAGTATTTGGATTTGAGGGAAATATTCATCCTTGCTTGCTCTCTCCCATCTGAAGTCTATGGTGCTGCTGTTCCTTTCTCACATGTCCCTTCAAAGAGACAAGTGACACACAGACTCAATCACTCAGCAAACATATATGCTTTGACGTTTTCATCTTGCTGTTTACCTTCCAAATATTCCCCCTGAACCACAAATAAAGGCCTGCCATTCCTCATCCCCTCAGTCAAAGCAGTCCTTCGCTCCTTAGGCCCTGCAAGACCACCATGAACAAGAATCATGTCAGCAAGCAGAAGAAAAGCCTCAGTGTGCTCTTTTGTTCATACTGCTGCCCTCTAGTAACACTTCATGGCAACTGCAGCATAAGAATGGGACTGAGAAGAGGGCTGTCCTATGCAAATAATATCCTCCCATGCATACTTTCTTCTGAGACGGTCCGCGGCTTGTGCCGTGATACCGCCTCCAACAAATGGTCTTCAACCAAATTTTAAAAAAGCCCACCTGCCTTAGACGAAGGATTTTGCCACTCGAAGGAAGCACATGGGGACATCACCCTCATTTAGCAGGGTCCTAAATTGCCTGCTGTCAGCCTGTATACAGAACAAGGGCATTCGTGGGCGTTCGTGAGCGTTCCTCAAAGGAAGGAGGTGGGTGATTAATTCACAGTGCCAGGGCAGGCCCAGCCCAGCCCAGCGCAGCCCAGCCCAGCCCGGCACAGCGCACTGCTGTGGAGGTCCATTCCTTCACATCCTGCAGCAGGCATGATGCAGACCTACTAGAGCAAAGGCTTGACTCTGCCCTTGTCTGTCTCTTAAAGAAAACAATCTTTCTAGCTTCTTATTGCACCTGATAAATGGACTCTAGCTTGCCTCAAACTTGACCCATCATTTCATTAGCCAGAGCTCATACTTGACCTTTATTTCTATCCAAGCTCACTGGCACCAAACCCCTGATTTGAGCGAGTTACTCACACCAAAATGAAAAATCACCATCATCCAACCTATTTTACAATAAGTGTAGCACCTTCCTCGCATTCTTGTGCTCAGTTATAACCCCCAATACCACAATTGCACTCTGCAATTCACCAAACTTAAAGGAAAAAGAATGAAGACATTGATAAAGGAAGACAAGGCCTTGTCCCTATTGCACCTACTTGAGAAATAGGGAGGTTGGTAGAAGGTCATGAGGGAAAACATTTGAAATTTTGGGACACACATGCCAAAAAGAGTGTCCACTTTTCTCCTCTGTTACCAAGTAAAAAAAAATCTTAGCAAAAAAAATAACATTCACTTTTTGAAAATTTCCACCTTGGGATACCTCTACAGCATTGGCAGGATTCGAACGCTGGCCTGTGAGGGCTGTCTGCACCAAAGGTACAAGACTTACCTTTGAGCTATAGCTCCTTAGTGGTCTAGAGGATTGCAGTAGTAACTATAAGCAACATACAGGCCTTGGTGTCCTTCCCGGCGGCTTCCATTGCACATGAAAAGGATGACCATGACATAAGGACAATTTGATAGGCTACATACATGGAAACCAGTGTGGTCCAGTGGGTAAGTGCCTGCCTTCCATACAGGCAACCAGGGTTCAAATCCCGGGTTTGGCACCAGGTGACTGATGGTGGCAGAGCAGAGGTAAGTTGGAGGTGGGCCTAAATGGCCAATTGGTAAGTAAAATGTGTCTGTGTGTTGTGTACGAGTGGAATCATGCCTAGTGAATGAGGGATTGCAGATTGGTTGGTAAGTAAAATAGGTGTGGCCTGAACAGAGAAAGGTAACAGGTGTTGTGTGCAGGAGGAGGAGGAGCCTAGGCAGAGTGGGTGGGGTCAGAGAGGAGGAGCCAGGTCAGAGAGGAGGGGTATAGGTGGAGCCTAGTCAGAGTGGGTGGGGTTAGAGAGGAGGAGTATAGGAGGAGCTGGGTCAGAGAGGAGGGTTATAGGAGGAGCCTAGTCAGAGTGGGAGGGGTCAGAGAGGAGGAGCATAGGAGGAGCCAGTTCGGAGGGGTGTAGGTGGAGCCTAGTCAGAGTGGGAGGGTTCAGAGAGCAGAGGAAGGGGAGGAGGATCCTGACTTATTGTGGGGTACTGCAAATACTTTTTTACTGCACCCCCCTATACTCTCTGATTTCTGTTGGGAGGGGCAGTCAAAATTTGGGGGAGCAGTATTAAAAGGTGCTTAGGCGCAACGTGAAGGCGATGGGGTGCACACAATGGCTTGGCTTCCAGGTACTTTTTGGGGGGCTACCATTAGTTTTAATTGCTCTGATCCTCCCTCATGGGGTGTACCCCAAATGGTTCGGGGCCACGGGGGGGCAAGAAGCTGTTTGACAGTTTCTATTAACAACAGGGGTCACCATACGATTCTGCTGCAGTTATGGTATTCAAAGGTAAAACAAGGAGCATTTGGCTGTATTTTTGCAGGTGGGGTGCCCCAAAATGTTACTGCCAGCAGCAGCAGCAGCCCCCTTCCTCGCCACCCTGCAGATTGGTATAGGTACCTTTAGGACATTTCTGTTGAAAACAGAGGCTATAGCGAATCGCGCTACAAAATCCGAGAGCACTAACACTTGCTAAATAAAGGTGGCATCGGAGCATACGAATGAGGCAGGGAGAGGCTACTGTTGCAATTGGTTTAGTGGGTCATAGTGAATAACCTGGGAATGCAAATAGGCAGAAGTGTGAGGATTGGCAGTGTCTGTAGAGAATTTTGGCATGCTCTTCGGTTGATGTTTTCCTCCTTGAACTACAGAGGAAAGGCCTGGCCTTACTGTTGGGCAAAACATGTATTTATGATTTTAAGAAGTGTAGTCTGGATGTACTGAGAGGGCCTGTACAGTACGGTAAATGCCTGTATACCCCTGCAATGTGCATCCAACTGTCACTTGAGATTGAACAGCAAACGAAGCAGCTGGGTTACTGACTGAATGTAAATGGAAGGCACATAGGAAGGGTGTTTGTGGTCACTCAAATGATTGAAACCTGGTTGATGCACTACCAAAGCTGGGGTACCAGGGGGAACATTTGAGGGGTATTGAGATGGTGGTGTCCAGAGGTCAAAATATGTTTCAGAGACACAGAGGTACTGCGGTCCTGGTCCCACATTGGGGGTAGACAAAAGTCCCTGCTAAAGATTTCTGTCCAACTGTTACCACATTTTGTGCAGCCTGGCTCCCTCTGTAACGATTCCCCAGTGTCTTTCGATCCTACAGATGACTGTAGCAAACTTCCCAAATTTTTTCTTGGCCTCATACTCCCAAAGGAGTGCCTGACATTTGCCAGCCTAACGATACTCACATTCTGGGAAAAACCTCACTAACTATGCATATTTATCTACCACACATGGCAAATCCTTACAATTGCAGAACATCATATCGCACTTGTCATCTTTGAGGTACTGTAAGTATTTGGATTTGAAGGAAATATTCATCCTTGCTTGCTCTCTCCCATCTGAAGTCTATGGTGCTGCTGTTCCTTTCCCACATGTCCCTTCAAAGAGACAAGTGACACACAGACTCAATCACTCAGCAAACATATATGCTTTGACGTTTTCATCTTGCTGTTTACCTTCCAAATATTCCCCCTGAACCACAAATAAAGGCCTGCCATTCCTCATCCCCTCAGTCAAAGCAGTCCTTCGCTCCTTAGGCCCTGCAAGACCACCATGAACAAGAATCATGTCAGCAAGCAGAAGAAAAGCCTCAGTGTGCTCTTTTGTTCATACTGCTGCCCTCTAGTAACACTTCATGGCAACTGCAGCATAAGAATGGGACTGAGAAGAGGGCTGTCCTATGCAAATAATATCCTCCCATGCATACTTTCTTCTGAGACGGTCGGCGGCTTGTGCCGTGATACCGCCTCCAACAAATGGTCTTCAACCAAATTTTAAAAAAGCCCACCTGCCTTAGACGAAGGATTTTGCCACTCGAAGGAAGCACATGGGGACATCACCCTCATTTAGCAGGGTCCTAAATTGCCTGCTGTCAGCCTGTATACAGAACAAGGGCGTTCGTGAGCGTTCCTCAAAGGAAGGAGGTGGGTGATTAATTCACAGTGCCAGGGCAGGCCCAGCCCAGCCCAGCCCAGCGCAGCCCAGCCCGGCACAGCGCACTGCTGTGGAGGTCCATTCCTTCACATCCTGCAGCAGGCATGATGCAGACCTACTAGAGCAAAGGCTTGACTCTGCCCTTGTCTGTCTCTTAAAGAAAACAATCTTTCTAGCTTCTTATTGCACCTGATAAATGGACTCTAGCTTGCCTCAAACTTGACCCATCATTTTATTAGCCCGAGCTCATACTTGACCTTTATTTCTATCCAAGCTCACTGGCACCAAACCCCTGATTTGAGCGAGTTACTCACACCAAAATGAAAAATCACCATCATCCAACCTATTTTACAATAAGTGTAGCACCTTCCTCGCATTCTTGTGCTCAGTTATAACCCCCAATACCACAATTGCACTCTGCAATTCACCAAACTTAAAGGAAAAAGAATGAAGACATTGATAAAGGAAGACAAGGCCTTGTCCCTATTGCACCTACTTGAGAAATAGGGAAGTTGGTAGAAGGTCATGAGGGAAAACATTTGAAATTTTGGGACACACATGCCAAAAAGAGTGTCCACTTTTCTCCTCTGTTACCAAGTAAAAAAAAATCTTAGCAAAAAAAAAAAACATTCACTTTTTGAAAATTTCCACCTTGGGATACCTCTACAGCATTGGCAGGATTCGAACCCTGGCCTGTGAGGGCTGTCTGCACCAAAGGTACAAGACTTACCTTTGAGCTATAGCTCCTTAGTGGTCTAGAGGATTGCAGTAGTAACTATAAGCAACATACAGGCCTTGGTGTCCTTCCCGGCGGCTTCCATTGCACATGAAAAGGATGACCATGACATAAGGACAATTTGATAGGGTACATCCATGGAAACCAGTGTGGTCCAGTGGGTAAGTGCCTGCCTTCCATGCAGACAACCAGGGTTCAAATCCCGGGTTCGGCACCAGGTGACTGATGGTGGCAGAGCAGAGGTAAGTTGGAGGTTGGCCTAAATGGCCAATTGGTAAGTAAAATGTGTCTGTGTGTTGTGTACGAGTGGAATCATGCCTAGTGAATGAGGGAGTGCAGATTGGTTGGTAAGTAAAATAGGTGTGGCCTGAACAGAGAAAGGTAACAGGTGTTGTGTGCAGGAGGAGGAGGAGCCTAGGCAGAGTGGGTGGGGTCAGAGAGGAGGAGCTAGGTCAGAGAGGAGGGGTATAGGTGGAGCCTAGTCAGAGTGGGTGGGGTTAGAGAGGAGGAGTATAGGAGGAGCTGGGTCAGAGAGGAGGGGTATAGGAGGAGCCTAGTCAGAGTGGGAGGGGTCTGAGAGGAGGAGCATAGGAGGAGCCAGGTCGGAGGGGTATAGGTGGAGCCTAGTCAGAGTGGGAGGGGTCAGAGAGGAGGAGTTTAGGAGGAGCCTAGTCAGAGTGGGTAGGCTCAGAGAGCAGAGGAAGGGGAGGAGGATCCTGACTTATTGTGGGGTACTGCAAATACTTTTTTACTGCACCCCCCTATACTCTCTGATTTCTGTTGGGACGGGGCAGTCAAAATTTGGGGGAGCAGTATTAAAAGGTGCTTAGGCGCAACGTGAAGGCGATGGGGTGCACACAATGGCTTGGCTTCCAGGTACTTTTTGGGGGGCTACCATTAGTTTTAATTGCTCTGATCCTCCCTCATGGGGTGTACCCCAAATGGTTCGGGGCCACGGGGGGGCAAGAAGCTGTTTGACAGTTTCTATTAACAACAGGGGTCACCATACGATTCTGCTGCAGTTATGGTATTCAAAGGTAAAACAAGGAGCATTTGGCTGTATTTTTGCAGGTGGGGTGCCCCAAAATGTTACTGCCAGCAGCAGCAGCAGCCCCCTTCCTCGCCACCCTGCAGATTGGTATAGGTACCTTTAGGACATTTCTGTTGAAAACAGAGGCTATAGCGAATCGCGCTACAAAATCCGAGAGCACTAACACTTGCTAAATAAAGGTGGCATCGGAGCATACGAATGAGGCAGGGAGAGGCTACTGTTGCAATTGGTTTGGTGGGTCATAGTGAATAACCTGGGAATGCAAATAGGCAGAAGTGTGAGGATTGGCAGTGTCTGTAGAGAATTTTGGCATGCTCTTCAGTTGATGTTTTCCTCCTTGAACTACAGAGGAAAGGCCTGGCCTTACTGTTGGGCAAAACATGTATTTATGATTTTAAGAAGTGTAGTCCGGATGTACTGAGAGGGCCTGTACAGTACGGTAAATGCCTGTATACCCCTGCAATGTGCATCCAACTGTCACTTGAGATTGAACAGCAAACGAAGCAGCTGGGTTACTGACTGAATGTAAATGGAAGGCACATAGGAAGGGTGTTTGTGGTCACTCAAATGATTGAAACCTGGTTGATGCACTACCAAAGCTGGGGTACCAGGGGGGAACATTTGAGGGGTATTGAGATGGTGGTGTCCAGAGGTCAAAATATGTTTCAGAGACACAGAGGTACTGCGGTCCTGGTCCCACATTGGGGGTAGACAAAAGTCCCTGCTAAAGATTTCTGTCCAACTGTTACCACATTTTGTGCAGCCTGGCTCCCTCTGTAACGATTCCCCAGTGTCTTTCGATCCTACAGATGACTGTAGCAAACTTCCCAAATTTTTTCTTGGCCTCATACTCCCAAAGGAGTGCCTGACATTTGCCAGCCTAACGATACTCACATTCTGGGAAAAACCTCACTAACTATGCATATTTATCTACCACACATGGCAAATCCTTACAATTGCAGAACATCATATCGCACTTGTCATCTTTGAGGTACTGTAAGTATTTGGATTTGAGGGAAATATTCATCCTTGCTTGCTCTCTCCCATCTGAAGTCTATGGTGCTGCTGTTCCTTTCTCACATGTCCCTTCAAAGAGACAAGTGACACACAGACTCAATCACTCAGCAAACATATATGCTTTGACGTTTTCATCTTGCTGTTTACCTTCCAAATATTCCCCCTGAACCACAAATAAAGGCCTGCCATTCCTCATCCCCTCAGTCAAAGCAGTCCTTCGCTCCTTAGGCCCTGCAAGACCACCATGAACAAGAATCATGTCAGCAAGCAGAAGAAAAGCCTCAGTGTGCTCTTTTGTTCATACTGCTGCCCTCTAGTAACACTTCATGGCAACTGCAGCATAAGAATGGGACTGAGAAGAGGGCTGTCCTATGCAAATAATATCCTCCCATGCATACTTTCTTCTGAGACGGTCCGCGGCTTGTGCCGTGATACCGCCTCCAACAAATGGTCTTCAACCAAATTTTAAAAAAGCCCACCTGCCTTAGACGAAGGATTTTGCCACTCGAAGGAAGCACATGGGGACATCACCCTCATTTAGCAGGGTCCTAAATTGCCTGCTGTCAGCCTGTATACAGAACAAGGGCATTCGTGGGCGTTCGTGAGCGTTCCTCAAAGGAAGGAGGTGGGTGATTAATTCACAGTGCCAGGGCAGGCCCAGCCCAGCCCAGCGCAGCCCAGCCCAGCCCGGCACAGCGCACTGCTGTGGAGGTCCATTCCTTCACATCCTGCAGCAGGCATGATGCAGACCTACTAGAGCAAAGGCTTGACTCTGCCCTTGTCTGTCTCTTAAAGAAAACAATCTTTCTAGCTTCTTATTGCACCTGATAAATGGACTCTAGCTTGCCTCAAACTTGACCCATCATTTCATTAGCCAGAGCTCATACTTGACCTTTATTTCTATCCAAGCTCACTGGCACCAAACCCCTGATTTGAGCGAGTTACTCACACCAAAATGAAAAATCACCATCATCCAACCTATTTTACAATAAGTGTAGCACCTTCCTCGCATTCTTGTGCTCAGTTATAACCCCCAATACCACAATTGCACTCTGCAATTCACCAAACTTAAAGGAAAAAGAATGAAGACATTGATAAAGGAAGACAAGGCCTTGTCCCTATTGCACCTACTTGAGAAATAGGGAGGTTGGTAGAAGGTCATGAGGGAAAACATTTGAAATTTTGGGACACACATGCCAAAAATAGTGTCCACTTTTCTCCTCTGTTACCAAGTAAAAAAAAATCTTAGCAAAAAAAAAAACATTCACTTTTTGAAAATTTCCACCTTGGGATACCTCTACAGCATTGGCAGGATTCGAACGCTGGCCTGTGAGGGCTGTCTGCACCAAAGGTACAAGACTTACCTTTGAGCTATAGCTCCTTAGTGGTCTAGAGGATTGCAGTAGTAACTATAAGCAACATACAGGCCTTGGTGTCCTTCCCGGCGGCTTCCATTGCACATGAAAAGGATGACCATGACATAAGGACAATTTGATAGGCTACATACATGGAAACCAGTGTGGTCCAGTGGGTAAGTGCCTGCCTTCCATACAGGCAACCAGGGTTCAAATCCCAGGTTTGGCACCAGGTGACTGATGGTGGCAGAGCAGAGGTAAGTTGGAGGTGGGCCTAAATGGCCAATTGGTAAGTAAAATGTGTCTGTGTGTTGTGTACGAGTGGAATCATGCCTAGTGAATGAGGGATTGCAGATTGGTTGGTAAGTAAAATAGGTGTGGCCTGAACAGAGAAAGGTAACAGGTGTTGTGTGCAGGAGGAGGAGGAGCCTAGGCAGAGTGGGTGGGGTCAGAGAGGAGGAGCCAGGTCAGAGAGGAGGGGTATAGGAGGAGCCTAGTCAGAGTGGGAGGGGTCAGAGAGGAGGAGCATAGGAGGAGCCAGTTCGGAGGGGTGTAGGTGGAGCCTAGTCAGAGTGGGAGGGTTCAGAGAGCAGAGGAAGGGGAGGAGGATCCTGACTTATTGTGGGGTACTGCAAATACTTTTTTACTGCACCCCCCTATACTCTCTGATTTCTGTTGGGAGGGGGCAGTCAAAATTTGGGGGAGCAGTATTAAAAGGTGCTTAGGCGCAACGTGAAGGCGATGGGGTGCACACAATGGCTTGGCTTCCAGGTACTTTTTGGGGGGCTACCATTAGTTTTAATTGCTCTGATCCTCCCTCATGGGGTGTACCCCAAATGGTTCGGGGCCACGGGGGGGCAAGAAGCTGTTTGACAGTTTCTATTAACAACAGGGGTCACCATACGATTCTGCTGCAGTTATGGTATTCAAAGGTAAAACAAGGAGCATTTGGCTGTATTTTTGCAGGTGGGGTGCCCCAAAATGTTACTGCCAGCAGCAGCCCCCTTCCTCGCCACCCTGCAGATTGGTATAGGTACCTTTAGGACATTTCTGTTGAAAACAGAGGCTATAGCGAATCGCGCTACAAAATCCGAGAGCACTAACACTTGCTAAATAAAGGTGGCATCGGAGCATACGAATGAGGCAGGGAGAGGCTACTGTTGCAATTGGTTTGGTGGGTCATAGTGAATAACCTGGGAATGCAAATAGGCAGAAGTGTGAGGATTGGCAGTGTCTGTAGAGAATTTTGGCATGCTCTTCGGTTGATGTTTTCCTCCTTGAACTACAGAGGAAAGGCCTGGCCTTACTGTTGGGCAAAACATGTATTTATGATTTTAAGAAGTGTAGTCTGGATGTACTGAGAGGGCCTGTACAGTACGGTAAATGCCTGTATACCCCTGCAATGTGCATCCAACTGTCACTTGAGATTGAACAGCAAACGAAGCAGCTGGGTTACTGACTGAATGTAAATGGAAGGCACATAGGAAAGGTGTTTGTGGTCACTCAAATGATTGAAACCTGGTTGATGCACTACCAAAGCTGGGGTACCAGGGGGGAACATTTGAGGGGTATTGAGATGGTGGTGTCCAGAGGTCAAAATATGTTTCAGAGACACAGAGGTACTGCTGTCCTGGTCCCACATTGGGGGTAGACAAAAGTCCCTGCTAAAGATTTCTGTCCAACTGTTACCACATTTTGTGCAGCCTGGCTCCCTCTGTAACGATTCCCCAGTGTCTTTCGATCCTACAGATGACTGTAGCAAACTTCCCAAATTTTTTCTTGGCCTCATACTCCCAAAGGAGTGCCTGACATTTGCCAGCCTAACGATACTCACATTCTGGGAAAAACCTCACTAACTATGCATATTTATCTACCACACATGGCAAATCCTTACAATTGCAGAACATCATATCGCACTTGTCATCTTTGAGGTACTGTAAGTATTTGGATTTGAAGGAAATATTCATCCTTGCTTGCTCTCTCCCATCTGAAGTCTATGGTGCTGCTGTTCCTTTCTCACATGTCCCTTCAAAGAGACAAGTGACACACAGACTCAATCACTCAGCAAACATATATGCTTTGACGTTTTCATCTTGCTGTTTACCTTCCAAATATTCCCCCTGAACCACAAATAAAGGCCTGCCATTCCTCATCCCCTCAGTCAAAGCAGTCCTTCGCTCCTTAGGCCCTGCAAGACCACCATGAACAAGAATCATGTCAGCAAGCAGAAGAAAAGCCTCAGTGTGCTCTTTTGTTCATACTGCTGCCCTCTAGTAACACTTCCTGGCAACTGCAGCATAAGAATGGGACTGAGAAGAGGGCTGTCCTATGCAAATAATATCCTCCCATGCATACTTTCTTCTGAGACGGTCGGCGGCTTGTGCCGTGATACCGCCTCCAACAAATGGTCTTCAACCAAATTTTAAAAAAGCCCACCTGCCTTAGACGAAGGATTTTGCCACTCGAAGGAAGCACATGGGGACATCACCCTCATTTAGCAGGGTCCTAAATTGCCTGCTGTCAGCCTGTATACAGAACAAGGGCATTCGTGGGCGTTCGTGAGCGTTCCTCAAAGGAAGGAGGTGGGTGATTAATTCACAGTGCCAGGGCAGGCCCAGCCCAGCCCAGCGCAGCCCAGCCCAGCCCGGCACAGCGCACTGCTGTGGAGGTCCATTCCTTCACATCCTGCAGCAGGCATGATGCAGACCTACTAGAGCAAAGGCTTGACTCTGCCCTTGTCTGTCTCTTAAAGAAAACAATCTTTCTAGCTTCTTATTGCACCTGATAAATGGACTCTAGCTTGCCTCAAACTTGACCCATCATTTCATTAGCCAGAGCTCATACTTGACCTTTATTTCTATCCAAGCTCACTGGCACCAAACCCCTGATTTGAGCGAGTTACTCACACCAAAATGAAAAATCACCATCATCCAACCTATTTTACAATAAGTGTAGCACCTTCCTCGCATTCTTGTGCTCAGTTATAACCCCCAATACCACAATTGCACTCTGCAATTCACCAAACTTAAAGGAAAAAGAATGAAGACATTGATAAAGGAAGACAAGGCCTTGTCCCTATTGCACCTACTTGCTTGAGAAATAGGGAGGTTGGTAGAAGGTCATGAGGGAAAACATTTGAAATTTTGGGACACACATGCCAAAAAGAGTGTCCACTTTTCTCCTCTGTTACCAAGTAAAAAAAAATCTTAGCAAAAAAAAAAACATTCACTTTTTGAAAATTTCCACCTTGGGATACCTCTACAGCATTGGCAGGATTCGAACGCTGGCCTGTGAGGGCTGTCTGCACCAAAGGTACAAGACTTACCTTTGAGCTATAGCTCCTTAGTGGTCTAGAGGATTGCAGTAGTAACTATAAGCAACATACAGGCCTTGGTGTCCTTCCCGGCGGCTTCCATTGCACATGAAAAGGATGACCATGACATAAGGACAATTTGATAGGCTACATACATGGAAACCAGTGTGGTCCAGTGGGTAAGTGCCTGCCTTCCATACAGGCAACCAGGGTTCAAATCCCGGGTTTGGCACCAGGTGACTGATGGTGGCAGAGCAGAGGTAAGTTGGAGGTGGGCCTAAATGGCCAATTGGTAAGTAAAATGTGTCTGTGTGTTGTGTACGAGTGGAATCATGCCTAGTGAATGAGGGATTGCAGATTGGTTGGTAAGTAAAATAGGTGTGGCCTGAACAGAGAAAGGTAACAGGTGTTGTGTGCAGGAGGAGGAGGAGCCTAGGCAGAGTGGGTGGGGTCAGAGAGGAGGAGCCAGGTCAGAGAGGAGGGGTATAGGTGGAGCCTAGTCAGAGTGGGTGGGGTTTGAGAGGAGGAGTATAGGAGGAGCTGGGTCAGAGAGGAGGGGTATAGGAGGAGCCTAGTCAGAGTGGGAGGGGTCAGAGAGGAGGAGCATAGGAGGAGCCAGTTCGGAGGGGTGTAGGTGGAGCCTAGTCAGAGTGGGAGGGTTCAGAGAGCAGAGGAAGGGGAGGAGGATCCTGACTTATTGTGGGGTACTGCAAATACTTTTTTACTTGCTCTGATCCTCCCTCATGGGGTGTACCCCAAATGGTTCGGGGCCACGGGGGGGCAAGAAGCTGTTTGACAGTTTCTATTAACAACAGGGGTCACCATACGATTCTGCTGCAGTTATGGTATTCAAAGGTAAAACAAGGAGCATTTGGCTGTATTTTTGCAGGTGGGGTGCCCCAAAATGTTACTGCCAGCAGCAGCAGCCCCCTTCCTCGCCACCCTGCAGATTGGTATAGGTACCTTTAGGACATTTCTGTTGAAAACAGAGGCTATAGCGAATCGCGCTACAAAATCCGAGAGCACTAACACTTGCTAAATAAAGGTGGCATCGGAGCATACGAATGAGGCAGGGAGAGGCTACTGTTGCAATTGGTTTGGTGGGTCATAGTGAATAACCTGGGAATGCAAATAGGCAGAAGTGTGAGGATTGGCAGTGTCTGTAGAGAATTTTGGCATGCTCTTCGGTTGATGTTTTCCTCCTTGAACTACAGAGGAAAGGCCTGGCCTTACTGTTGGGCAAAACATGTATTTATGATTTTAAGAAGTGTAGTCTGGATGTACTGAGAGGGCCTGTACAGTACGGTAAATGCCTGTATACCCCTGCAATGTGCATCCAACTGTCACTTGAGATTGAACAGCAAACGAAGCAGCTGGGTTACTGACTGAATGTAAATGGAAGGCACATAGGAAGGGTGTTTGTGGTCACTCAAATGATTGAAACCTGGTTGATGCACTACCAAAGCTGGGGTACCAGGGGGAACATTTGAGGGGTATTGAGATGGTGGTGTCCAGAGGTCAAAATATGTTTCAGAGACACAGAGGTACTGCGGTCCTGGTCCCACATTGGGGGTAGACAAAAGTCCCTGCTAAAGATTTCTGTCCAACTGTTACCACATTTTGTGCAGCCTGGCTCCCTCTGTAACGATTCCCCAGTGTCTTTCGATCCTACAGATGACTGTAGCAAACTTCCCAAATTTTTTCTTGGCCTCATACTCCCAAAGGAGTGCCTGACATTTGCCAGCCTAACGATACTCACATTCTGGGAAAAACCTCACTAACTATGCATATTTATCTACCACACATGGCAAATCCTTACAATTGCAGAACATCATATCGCACTTGTCATCTTTGAGGTACTGTAAGTATTTGGATTTGAAGGAAATATTCATCCTTGCTTGCTCTCTCCCATCTGAAGTCTATGGTGCTGCTGTTCCTTTCCCACATGTCCCTTCAAAGAGACAAGTGACACACAGACTCAATCACTCAGCAAACATATATGCTTTGACGTTTTCATCTTGCTGTTTACCTTCCAAATATTCCCCCTGAACCACAAATAAAGGCCTGCCATTCCTCATCCCCTCAGTCAAAGCAGTCCTTCGCTCCTTAGGCCCTGCAAGACCACCATGAACAAGAATCATGTCAGCAAGCAGAAGAAAAGCCTCAGTGTGCTCTTTTGTTCATACTGCTGCCCTCTAGTAACACTTCATGGCAACTGCAGCATAAGAATGGGACTGAGAAGAGGGCTGTCCTATGCAAATAATATCCTCCCATGCATACTTTCTTCTGAGACGGTCGGCGGCTTGTGCCGTGATACCGCCTCCAACAAATGGTCTTCAACCAAATTTTAAAAAAGCCCACCTGCCTTAGACGAAGGATTTTGCCACTCGAAGGAAGCACATGGGGACATCACCCTCATTTAGCAGGGTCCTAAATTGCCTGCTGTCAGCCTGTATACAGAACAAGGGCGTTCGTGGGCGTTCGTGAGCGTTCCTCAAAGGAAGGAGGTGGGTGATTAATTCACAGTGCCAGGGCAGGCCCAGCCCAGCCCAGCCCAGCGCAGCCCAGCCCGGCACAGCGCACTGCTGTGGAGGTCCATTCCTTCACATCCTGCAGCAGGCATGATGCAGACCTACTAGAGCAAAGGCTTGACTCTGCCCTTGTCTGTCTCTTAAAGAAAACAATCTTTCTAGCTTCTTATTGCACCTGATAAATGGACTCTAGCTTGCCTCAAACTTGACCCATCATTTTATTAGCCCGAGCTCATACTTGACCTTTATTTCTATCCAAGCTCACTGGCACCAAACCCCTGATTTGAGCGAGTTACTCACACCAAAATGAAAAATCACCATCATCCAACCTATTTTACAATAAGTGTAGCACCTTCCTCGCATTCTTGTGCTCAGTTATAACCCCCAATACCACAATTGCACTCTGCAATTCACCAAACTTAAAGGAAAAAGAATGAAGACATTGATAAAGGAAGACAAGGCCTTGTCCCTATTGCACCTACTTGAGAAATAGGGAGGTTGGTAGAAGGTCATGAGGGAAAACATTTGAAATTTTGGGACACACATGCCAAAAAGAGTGTCCACTTTTCTCCTCTGTTACCAAGTAAAAAAAAATCTTAGCAAAAAAAAAAAAACATTCACTTTTTGAAAATTTCCACCTTGGGATACCTCTACAGCATTGGCAGGATTCGAACCCTGGCCTGTGAGGGCTGTCTGCACCAAAGGTACAAGACTTACCTTTGAGCTATAGCTCCTTAGTGGTCTAGAGGATTGCAGTAGTAACTATAAGCAACATACAGGCCTTGGTGTCCTTCCCGGCGGCTTCCATTGCACATGAAAAGGATGACCATGACATAAGGACAATTTGATAGGGTACATCCATGGAAACCAGTGTGGTCCAGTGGGTAAGTGCCTGCCTTCCATGCAGACAACCAGGGTTCAAATCCCGGGTTCGGCACCAGGTGACTGATGGTGGCAGAGCAGAGGTAAGTTGGAGGTTGGCCTAAATGGCCAATTGGTAAGTAAAATGTGTCTGTGTGTTGTGTACGAGTGGAATCATGCCTAGTGAATGAGGGAGTGCAGATTGGTTGGTAAGTAAAATAGGTGTGGCCTGAACAGAGAAAGGTAACAGGTGTTGTGTGCAGGAGGAGGAGGAGCCTAGGCAGAGTGGGTGGGGTCAGAGAGGAGGAGCTAGGTCAGAGAGGAGGGGTATAGGTGGAGCCTAGTCAGAGTGGGTGGGGTTAGAGAGGAGGAGTATAGGAGGAGCTGGGTCAGAGAGGAGGGGTATAGGAGGAGCCTAGTCAGAGTGGGAGGGGTCTGAGAGGAGGAGCATAGGAGGAGCCAGGTCGGAGGGGTATAGGTGGAGCCTAGTCAGAGTGGGAGGGGTCAGAGAGGAGGAGTATAGGAGGAGCCTAGTCAGAGTGGGGAGGCTCAGAGAGCAGAGGAAGGGGAGGAGGATCCTGACTTATTGTGGGGTACTGCAAATACTTTTTTACTGCACCCCCCTATACTCTCTGATTTCTGTTGGGACGGGGCAGTCAAAATTTGGGGGAGCAGTATTAAAAGGTGCTTAGGCGCAACGTGAAGGCGATGGGGTGCACACAATGGCTTGGCTTCCAGGTACTTTTTGGGGGGCTACCATTAGTTTTAATTGCTCTGATCCTCCCTCATGGGGTGTACCCCAAATGGTTCGGGGCCACGGGGGGGCAAGAAGCTGTTTGACAGTTTCTATTAACAACAGGGGTCACCATACGATTCTGCTGCAGTTATGGTATTCAAAGGTAAAACAAGGAGCATTTGGCTGTATTTTTGCAGGTGGGGTGCCCCAAAATGTTACTGCCAGCAGCAGCAGCAGCCCCCTTCCTCGCCACCCTGCAGATTGGTATAGGTACCTTTAGGACATTTCTGTTGAAAACAGAGGCTATAGCGAATCGCGCTACAAAATCCGAGAGCACTAACACTTGCTAAATAAAGGTGGCATCGGAGCATACGAATGAGGCAGGGAGAGGCTACTGTTGCAATTGGTTTGGTGGGTCATAGTGAATAACCTGGGAATGCAAATAGGCAGAAGTGTGAGGATTGGCAGTGTCTGTAGAGAATTTTGGCATGCTCTTCAGTTGATGTTTTCCTCCTTGAACTACAGAGGAAAGGCCTGGCCTTACTGTTGGGCAAAACATGTATTTATGATTTTAAGAAGTGTAGTCCGGATGTACTGAGAGGGCCTGTACAGTACGGTAAATGCCTGTATACCCCTGCAATGTGCATCCAACTGTCACTTGAGATTGAACAGCAAACGAAGCAGCTGGGTTACTGACTGAATGTAAATGGAAGGCACATAGGAAGGGTGTTTGTGGTCACTCAAATGATTGAAACCTGGTTGATGCACTACCAAAGCTGGGGTACCAGGGGGGAACATTTGAGGGGTATTGAGATGGTGGTGTCCAGAGGTCAAAATATGTTTCAGAGACACAGAGGTACTGCGGTCCTGGTCCCACATTGGGGGTAGACAAAAGTCCCTGCTAAAGATTTCTGTCCAACTGTTACCACATTTTGTGCAGCCTGGCTCCCTCTGTAACGATTCCCCAGTGTCTTTCGATCCTACAGATGACTGTAGCAAACTTCCCAAATTTTTTCTTGGCCTCATACTCCCAAAGGAGTGCCTGACATTTGCCAGCCTAACGATACTCACATTCTGGGAAAAACCTCACTAACTATGCATATTTATCTACCACACATGGCAAATCCTTACAATTGCAGAACATCATATCGCACTTGTCATCTTTGAGGTACTGTAAGTATTTGGATTTGAGGGAAATATTCATCCTTGCTTGCTCTCTCCCATCTGAAGTCTATGGTGCTGCTGTTCCTTTCTCACATGTCCCTTCAAAGAGACAAGTGACACACAGACTCAATCACTCAGCAAACATATATGCTTTGACGTTTTCATCTTGCTGTTTACCTTCCAAATATTCCCCCTGAACCACAAATAAAGGCCTGCCATTCCTCATCCCCTCAGTCAAAGCAGTCCTTCGCTCCTTAGGCCCTGCAAGACCACCATGAACAAGAATCATGTCAGCAAGCAGAAGAAAAGCCTCAGTGTGCTCTTTTGTTCATACTGCTGCCCTCTAGTAACACTTCATGGCAACTGCAGCATAAGAATGGGACTGAGAAGAGGGCTGTCCTATGCAAATAATATCCTCCCATGCATACTTTCTTCTGAGACGGTCCGCGGCTTGTGCCGTGATACCGCCTCCAACAAATGGTCTTCAACCAAATTTTAAAAAAGCCCACCTGCCTTAGACGAAGGATTTTGCAACTCGAAGGAAGCACATGGGGACATCACCCTCATTTAGCAGGGTCCTAAATTGCCTGCTGTCAGCCTGTATTCGTGAGCGTTCCTCAAAGGAAGGAGGTGGGTGATTAATTCACAGTGCCAGGGCAGGCCCAGCCCAGCCCAGCCCAGCGCAGCCCAGCACGGCACAGCGCACTGCTGTGGAGGTCCATTCCTTCACATCCTGCAGCAGGCATGATGCAGACCTACTAGAGCAAAGGCTTGACTCTGCCCTTGTCTGTCTCTTAAAGAAAACAATCTTTCTAGCTTCTTATTGCACCTGATAAATGGACTCTAGCTTGCCTCAAACTTGACCCATCATTTCATTAGCCAGAGCTCATACTTGACCTTTATTTCTATCCAAGCTCACTGGCACCAAACCCCTGATTTGAGCGAGTTACTCACACCAAAATGAAAAATCACCATCATCCAACCTATTTTACAATAAGTGTAGCACCTTCCTCGCATTCTTGTGCTCAGTTATAACCCCCAATACCACAATTGCACTCTGCAATTCACCAAACTTAAAGGAAAAAGAATGAAGACATTGATAAAGGAAGACAAGGCCTTGTCCCTATTGCACCTACTTGCTTGAGAAATAGGGAGGTTGGTAGAAGGTCATAAGGGAAAACATTTGAAATTTTGGGACACACATGCCAAAAAGAGTGTCCACTTTTCTCCTCTGTTACCAAGTAAAAAAAAATCTTAGCAAAAAAAAAAACATTCACTTTTTGAAAATTTCCACCTTGGGATACCTCTACAGCATTGGCAGGATTCGAACGCTGGCCTGTGAGGGCTGTCTGCACCAAAGGTACAAGACTTACCTTTGAGCTATAGCTCCTTAGTGGTCTAGAGGATTGCAGTAGTAACTATAAGCAACATACAGGCCTTGGTGTCCTTCCCGGCGGCTTCCATTGCACATGAAAAGGATGACCATGACATAAGGACAATTTGATAGGCTACATACATGGAAACCAGTGTGGTCCAGTGGGTAAGTGCCTGCCTTCCATACAGGCAACCAGGGTTCAAATCCCGGGTTTGGCACCAGGTGACTGATGGTGGCAGAGCAGAGGTAAGTTGGAGGTGGGCCTAAATGGCCAATTGGTAAGTAAAATGTGTCTGTGTGTTGTGTACGAGTGGAATCATGCCTAGTGAATGAGGGATTGCAGATTGGTTGGTAAGTAAAATAGGTGTGGCCTGAACAGAGAAAGGTAACAGGTGATGTGTGCAGGAGGAGGAGGAGCCTAGGCAGAGTGGGTGGGGTCAGAGAGGAGGAGCCAGGTCAGAGAGGAGGGGTATAGGTGGAGCCTAGTCAGAGTGGGTGGGGTTAGAGAGGAGGAGTATAGGAGGAGCTGGGTCAGAGAGGAGGGGTATAGGAGGAGCCTAGTCAGAGTGGGTGGGGTCAGAGAGGAGGAGCATAGGAGGAGCCAGTTCGGAGGGGTGTAGGTGGAGCCTAGTCAGAGTGGGAGGGTTCAGAGAGCAGAGGAAGGGGAGGAGGATCCTGACTTATTGTGGGGTACTGCAAATACTTTTTTACTGCACCCCCCTATACTCTCTGATTTCTGTTGGGAGGGGGCAGTCAAAATTTGGGGGAGCAGTATTAAAAGGTGCTTAGGCGCAACGTGAAGGCGATGGGGTGCACACAATGGCTTGGCTTCCAGGTACTTTTTGGGGGGCTACCATTAGTTTTAATTGCTCTGATCCTCCCTCATGGGATGTACCCCAAATGGTTCGGGGCCACGGGGGGGCAAGAAGCTGTTTGACAGTTTCTATTAACAACAGGGGTCACCATACGATTCTGCTGCAGTTATGGTATTCAAAGGTAAAACAAGGAGCATTTGGCTGTATTTTTGCAGGTGGGGTGCCCCAAAATGTTACTGCCAGCAGCAGCAGCAGCCCCCTTCCTCGCCACCCTGCAGATTGGTATAGGTACCTTTAGGACATTTCTGTTGAAAACAGAGGCTATAGCGAATCGCGCTACAAAATCCGAGAGCACTAACACTTGCTAAATAAAGGTGGCATCGGAGCATACGAATGAGGCAGGGAGAGGCTACTGTTGCAATTGGTTTGGTGGGTCATAGTGAATAACCTGGGAATGCAAATAGGCAGAAGTGTGAGGATTGGCAGTGTCTGTAGAGAATTTTGGCATGCTCTTCGGTTGATGTTTTCCTCCTTGAACTACAGAGGAAAGGCCTGGCCTTACTGTTGGGCAAAACATGTATTTATGATTTTAAGAAGTGTAGTCTGGATGTACTGAGAGGGCCTGTACAGTACGGTAAATGCCTGTATACCCCTGCAATGTGCATCCAACTGTCACTTGAGATTGAACAGCAAACGAAGCAGCTGGGTTACTGACTGAATGTAAATGGAAGGCACATAGGAAGGGTGTTTGTGGTCACTCAAATGATTGAAACCTGGTTGATGCACTACCAAAGCTGGGGTACCAGGGGGAACATTTGAGGGGTATTGAGATGGTGGTGTCCAGAGGTCAAAATATGTTTCAGAGACACAGAGGTACTGCGGTCCTGGTCCCACATTGGGGGTAGACAAAAGTCCCTGCTAAAGATTTCTGTCCAACTGTTACCACATTTTGTGCAGCCTGGCTCCCTCTGTAACGATTCCCCAGTGTCTTTCGATCCTACAGATGACTGTAGCAAACTTCCCAAATTTTTTCTTGGCCTCATACTCCCAAAGGAGTGCCTGACATTTGCCAGCCTAACGATACTCACATTCTGGGAAAAACCTCACTAACTATGCATATTTATCTACCACACATGGCAAATCCTTACAATTGCAGAACATCATATCGCACTTGTCATCTTTGAGGTACTGTAAGTATTTGGATTTGAAGGAAATATTCATCCTTGCTTGCTCTCTCCCATCTGAAGTCTATGGTGCTGCTGTTCCTTTCCCACATGTCCCTTCAAAGAGACAAGTGACACACAGACTCAATCACTCAGCAAACATATATGCTTTGACGTTTTCATCTTGCTGTTTACCTTCCAAATATTCCCCCTGAACCACAAATAAAGGCCTGCCATTCCTCATCCCCTCAGTCAAAGCAGTCCTTCGCTCCTTAGGCCCTGCAAGACCACCATGAACAAGAATCATGTCAGCAAGCAGAAGAAAAGCCTCAGTGTGCTCTTTTGTTCATACTGCTGCCCTCTAGTAACACTTCATGGCAACTGCAGCATAAGAATGGGACTGAGAAGAGGGCTGTCCTATGCAAATAATATCCTCCCATGCATACTTTCTTCTGAGACGGTCGGCGGCTTGTGCCGTGATACCGCCTCCAACAAATGGTCTTCAACCAAATTTTAAAAAAGCCCACCTGCCTTAGACGAAGGATTTTGCCACTCGAAGGAAGCACATGGGGACATCACCCTCATTTAGCAGGGTCCTAAATTGCCTGCTGTCAGCCTGTATACAGAACAAGGGCGTTCGTGGGCGTTCGTGAGCGTTCCTCAAAGGAAGGAGGTGGGTGATTAATTCACAGTGCCAGGGCAGGCCCAGCCCAGCCCAGCCCAGCGCAGCCCAGCCCGGCACAGCGCACTGCTGTGGAGGTCCATTCCTTCACATCCTGCAGCAGGCATGATGCAGACCTACTAGAGCAAAGGCTTGACTCTGCCCTTGTCTGTCTCTTAAAGAAAACAATCTTTCTAGCTTCTTATTGCACCTGATAAATGGACTCTAGCTTGCCTCAAACTTGACCCATCATTTTATTAGCCCGAGCTCATACTTGACCTTTATTTCTATCCAAGCTCACTGGCACCAAACCCCTGATTTGAGCGAGTTACTCACACCAAAATGAAAAATCACCATCATCCAACCTATTTTACAATAAGTGTAGCACCTTCCTCGCATTCTTGTGCTCAGTTATAACCCCCAATACCACAATTGCACTCTGCAATTCACCAAACTTAAAGGAAAAAGAATGAAGACATTGATAAAGGAAGACAAGGCCTTGTCCCTATTGCACCTACTTGAGAAATAGGGAGGTTGGTAGAAGGTCATGAGGGAAAACATTTGAAATTTTGGGACACACATGCCAAAAAGAGTGTCCACTTTTCTCCTCTGTTACCAAGTAAAAAAAAATCTTAGCAAAAAAAAAAACATTCACTTTTTGAAAATTTCCACCTTGGGATACCTCTACAGCATTGGCAGGATTCGAACCCTGGCCTGTGAGGGTTGTCTGCACCAAAGGTACAAGACTTACCTTTGAGCTATAGCTCCTTAGTGGTCTAGAGGATTGCAGTAGTAACTATAAGCAACATACAGGCCTTGGTGTCCTTCCCGGCGGCTTCCATTGCACATGAAAAGGATGACCATGACATAAGGACAATTTGATAGGGTACATCCATGGAAACCAGTGTGGTCCAGTGGGTAAGTGCCTGCCTTCCATGCAGACAACCAGGGTTCAAATCCCGGGTTCGGCACCAGGTGACTGATGGTGGCAGAGCAGAGGTAAGTTGGAGGTTGGCCTAAATGGCCAATTGGTAAGTAAAATGTGTCTGTGTGTTGTGTACGAGTGGAATCATGCCTAGTGAATGAGGGAGTGCAGATTGGTTGGTAAGTAAAATAGGTGTGGCCTGAACAGAGAAAGGTAACAGGTGTTGTGTGCAGGAGGAGGAGGAGCCTAGGCAGAGTGGGTGGGGTCAGAGAGGAGGAGCTAGGTCAGAGAGGAGGGGTATAGGTGGAGCCTAGTCAGAGTGGGTGGGGTTAGAGAGGAGGAGTATAGGAGGAGCTGGGTCAGAGAGGAGGGGTATAGGAGGAGCCTAGTCAGAGTGGGAGGGGTCTGAGAGGAGGAGCATAGGAGGAGCCAGGTCGGAGGGGTATAGGTGGAGCCTAGTCAGAGTGGGAGGGGTCAGAGAGGAGGAGTATAGGAGGAGCCTAGTCAGAGTGGGTAGGCTCAGAGAGCAGAGGAAGGGGAGGAGGATCCTGACTTATTGTGGGGTACTGCAAATACTTTTTTACTGCACCCCCCTATACTCTCTGATTTCTGTTGGGACGGGGCAGTCAAAATTTGGGGGAGCAGTATTAAAAGGTGCTTAGGCGCAACGTGAAGGCGATGGGGTGCACACAATGGCTTGGCTTCCAGGTACTTTTTGGGGGGCTACCATTAGTTTTAATTGCTCTGATCCTCCCTCATGGGGTGTACCCCAAATGGTTCGGGGCCACGGGGGGGCAAGAAGCTGTTTGACAGTTTCTATTAACAACAGGGGTCACCATACGATTCTGCTGCAGTTATGGTATTCAAAGGTAAAACAAGGAGCATTTGGCTGTATTTTTGCAGGTGGGGTGCCCCAAAATGTTACTGCCAGCAGCAGCAGCAGCCCCCTTCCTCGCCACCCTGCAGATTGGTATAGGTACCTTTAGGACATTTCTGTTGAAAACAGAGGCTATAGCGAATCGCGCTACAAAATCCGAGAGCACTAACACTTGCTAAATAAAGGTGGCATCGGAGCATACGAATGAGGCAGGGAGAGGCTACTGTTGCAATTGGTTTGGTGGGTCATAGTGAATAACCTGGGAATGCAAATAGGCAGAAGTGTGAGGATTGGCAGTGTCTGTAGAGAATTTTGGCATGCTCTTCAGTTGATGTTTTCCTCCTTGAACTACAGAGGAAAGGCCTGGCCTTACTGTTGGGCAAAATATGTATTTATGATTTTAAGAAGTGTAGTCCGGATGTACTGAGAGGGCCTGTACAGTACGGTAAATGCCTGTATACCCCTGCAATGTGCATCCAACTGTCACTTGAGATTGAACAGCAAACGAAGCAGCTGGGTTACTGACTGAATGTAAATGGAAGGCACATAGGAAGGGTGTTTGTGGTCACTCAAATGATTGAAACCTGGTTGATGCACTACCAAAGCTGGGGTACCAGGGGGGAACATTTGAGGGGTATTGAGATGGTGGTGTCCAGAGGTCAAAATATGTTTCAGAGACACAGAGGTACTGCGGTCCTGGTCCCACATTGGGGGTAGACAAAAGTCCCTGCTAAAGATTTCTGTCCAACTGTTACCACATTTTGTGCAGCCTGGCTCCCTCTGTAACGATTCCCCAGTGTCTTTCGATCCTACAGATGACTGTAGCAAACTTCCCAAATTTTTTCTTGGCCTCATACTCCCAAAGGAGTGCCTGACATTTGCCAGCCTAACGATACTCACATTCTGGGAAAAACCTCACTAACTATGCATATTTATCTACCACACATGGCAAATCCTTACAATTGCAGAACATCATATCGCACTTGTCATCTTTGAGGTACTGTAAGTATTTGGATTTGAGGGAAATATTCATCCTTGCTTGCTCTCTCCCATCTGAAGTCTATGGTGCTGCTGTTCCTTTCTCACATGTCCCTTCAAAGAGACAAGTGACACACAGACTCAATCACTCAGCAAACATATATGCTTTGACGTTTTCATCTTGCTGTTTACCTTCCAAATATTCCCCCTGAACCACAAATAAAGGCCTGCCATTCCTCATCCCCTCAGTCAAAGCAGTCCTTCGCTCCTTAGGCCCTGCAAGACCACCATGAACAAGAATCATGTCAGCAAGCAGAAGAAAAGCCTCAGTGTGCTCTTTTGTTCATACTGCTGCCCTCTAGTAACACTTCATGGCAACTGCAGCATAAGAATGGGACTGAGAAGAGGGCTGTCCTATGCAAATAATATCCTCCCATGCATACTTTCTTCTGAGACGGTCCGCGGCTTGTGCCGTGATACCGCCTCCAACAAATGGTCTTCAACCAAATTTTAAAAAAGCCCACCTGCCTTAGACGAAGGATTTTGCAACTCGAAGGAAGCACATGGGGACATCACCCTCATTTAGCAGGGTCCTAAATTGCCTGCTGTCAGCCTGTATACAGAACAAGGGCGTTCGTGGGCGTTCGTGAGCGTTCCTCAAAGGAAGGAGGTGGGTGATTAATTCACAGTGCCAGGGCAGGCCCAGCCCAGCCCAGCCCAGCGCAGCCCAGCACGGCACAGCGCACTGCTGTGGAGGTCCATTCCTTCACATCCTGCAGCAGGCATGATGCAGACCTACTAGAGCAAAGGCTTGACTCTGCCCTTGTCTGTCTCTTAAAGAAAACAATCTTTCTAGCTTCTTATTGCACCTGATAAATGGACTCTAGCTTGCCTCAAACTTGACCCATCATTTCATTAGCCAGAGCTCATACTTGACCTTTATTTCTATCCAAGCTCACTGGCACCAAACCCCTGATTTGAGCGAGTTACTCACACCAAAATGAAAAATCACCATCATCCAACCTATTTTACAATAAGTGTAGCACCTTCCTCGCATTCTTGTGCTCAGTTATAACCCCCAATACCACAATTGCACTCTGCAATTCACCAAACTTAAAGGAAAAAGAATGAAGACATTGATAAAGGAAGACAAGGCCTTGTCCCTATTGCACCTACTTGCTTGAGAAATAGGGAGGTTGGTAGAAGGTCATGAGGGAAAACATTTGAAATTTTGGGACACACATGCCAAAAAGAGTGTCCACTTTTCTCCTCTGTTACCAAGTAAAAAAAAATCTTAGCAAAAAAAAAAACATTCACTTTTTGAAAATTTCCACCTTGGGATACCTCTACAGCATTGGCAGGATTCGAACCCTGGCCTGTGAGGGCTGTCTGCACCAAAGGTACAAGACTTACCTTTGAGCTATAGCTCCTTAGTGGTCTAGAGGATTGCAGTAGTAACTATAAGCAACATAAAGGCCTTGGTGTCCTTCCCGGCGGCTTCCATTGCACATGAAAAGGATGACCATGACATAAGGACAATTTGATAGGCTACATACATGGAAACCAGTGTGGTCCAGTGGGTAAGTGCCTGCCTTCCATACAGGCAACCAGGGTTCAAATCCCGGGTTTGGCACCAGGTGACTGATGGTGGCAGAGCAGAGGTAAGTTGGAGGTGGGCCTAAATGGCCAATTGGTAAGTAAAATGTGTCTGTGTGTTGTGTACGAGTGGAATCATGCCTAGTGAATGAGGGATTGCAGATTGGTTGGTAAGTAAAATAGGTGTGGCCTGAACAGAGAAAGGTAACAGGTGTTGTGTGCAGGAGGAGGAGGAGCCTAGGCAGAGTGGGTGGGGTCAGAGAGGAGGAGCCAGGTCAGAGAGGAGGGGTATAGGTGGAGCCTAGTCAGCGTGGGTGGGGTTAGAGAGGAGGAGTATAGGAGGAGCTGGGTCAGAGAGGAGGGGTATAGGAGGAGCCTTGTCAGAGTGGGAGGGGTCAGAGAGGAGGAGCCAGTTCGGAGGGGTGTAGGTGGAGCCTAGTCAGAGTGGGAGGGTTCAGAGAGCAGAGGAAGGGGAGGAGGATCCTGACTTATTGTGGGGTACTGCAAATACTTTTTTACTGCACCCCCCTATACTCTCTGATTTCTGTTGGGAGGGGGCAGTCAAAATTTGGGGGAGCAGTATTAAAAGGTGCTTAGGCGCAACGTGAAGGCGATGGGGTGCACACAATGGCTTGGCTTCCAGGTACTTTTTGGGGGGCTACCATTAGTTTTAATTGCTCTGATCCTCCCTCATGGGGTGTACCCCAAATGGTTCGGGGCCACGGGGGGGCAAGAAGCTGTTTGACAGTTTCTATTAACAACAGGGGTCACCATACGATTCTGCTGCAGTTATGGTATTCAAAGGTAAAACAAGGAGCATTTGGCTGTATTTTTGCAGGTGGGGTGCCCCAAAATGTTACTGCCAGCAGCAGCAGCAGCCCCCTTCCTCGCTACCCTGCAGATTGGTATAGGTACCTTTAGGACATTTCTGTTAAAAACAGAGGCTATAGCGAATCGCGCTACAAAATCCGAGAGCACTAACACTTGCTAAATAAAGGTGGCATCGGAGCATACGAATGAGGCAGGGAGAGGCTACTGTTGCAATTGGTTTGGTGGGTCATAGTGAATAACCTGGGAATGCAAATAGGCAGAAGTGTGAGGATTGGCAGTGTCTGTAGAGAATTTTGGCATGCTCTTCAGTTGATGTTTTCCTCCTTGAACTACAGAGGAAAGGCCTGGCCTTACTGTTGGGCAAAACATGTATTTATGATTTTAAGAAGTGTAGTCTGGATGTACTGAGAGGGCCTGTACAGTACGGTAAATGCCTGTATACCCCTGCAATGTGCATCCAACTGTCACTTGAGATTGAACAGCAAACGAAGCAGCTGGGTTACTGACTGAATGTAAATGGAAGGCACATAGGAAGGGTGTTTGTGGTCACTCAAATGATTGAAACCTGGTTGATGCACTACCAAAGCTGGGGTACCAGGGGGGAACATTTGAGGGGTATTGAGATGGTGGTGTCCAGAGGTCAAAATATGTTTCAGAGACACAGAGGTACTGCTGTCCTGGTCCCACATTGGGGGTAGACAAAAGTCCCTGCTAAAGATTTCTGTCCAACTGTTACCACATTTTGTGCAGCCTGGCTCCCTCTGTAACGATTCCCCAGTGTCTTTCGATCCTACAGATGACTGTAGCAAACTTCCCAAATTTTTTCTTGGCCTCATACTCCCAAAGGAGTGCCTGACATTTGCCAGCCTAACGATACTCACATTCTGGGAAAAACCTCACCAACTATGCATATTTATCTACCACACATGGCAAATCCTTACAATTGCAGAACATCATATCGCACTTGTCATCTTTGAGGTACTGTAAGTATTTGGATTTGAAGGAAATATTCATCCTTGCTTGCTCTCTCCCATCTGAAGTCTATGGTGCTGCTGTTCCTTTCTCACATGTCCCTTCAAAGAGACAAGTGACACACAGACTCAATCACTCAGCAAACATATATGCTTTGACGTTTTCATCTTGCTGTTTACCTTCCAAATATTCCCCCTGAACCACAAATAAAGGCCTGCCATTCCTCATCCCCTCAGTCAAAGCAGTCCTTCGCTCCTTAGGCCCTGCAAGACCACCATGAACAAGAATCATGTCAGCAAGCAGAAGAAAAGCCTCAGTGTGCTCTTTTGTTCATACTGCTGCCCTCTAGTAACACTTCCTGGCAACTGCAGCATAAGAATGGGACTGAGAAGAGGGCTGTCCTATGCAAATAATATCCTCCCATGCATACTTTCTTCTGAGACGGTCGGCGGCTTGTGCCGTGATACCGCCTCCAACAAATGGTCTTCAACCAAATTTTAAAAAAGCCCACCTGCCTTAGACGAAGGATTTTGCCACTCGAAGGAAGCACATGGGGACATCACCCTCATTTAGCAGGGTCCTAAATTGCCTGCTGTCAGCCTGTATACAGAACAAGGGCGTTCGTGGGCGTTCGTGAGCGTTCCTCAAAGGAAGGAGGTGGGTGATTAATTCACAGTGCCAGGGCAGGCCCAGCCCAGCCCAGCGCAGCCCAGCCCAGCCCGGCACAGCGCACTGCTGTGGAGGTCCATTCCTTCACATCCTGCAGCAGGCATGATGCAGACCTACTAGAGCAAAGGCTTGACTCTGCCCTTGTCTGTCTCTTAAAGAAAACAATCTTTCTAGCTTCTTATTGCACCTGATAAATGGACTCTAGCTTGCCTCAAACTTGACCCATCATTTCATTAGCCAGAGCTCATACTTGACCTTTATTTCTATCCAAGCTCACTGGCACCAAACCCCTGATTTGAGCGAGTTACTCACACCAAAATGAAAAATCACCATCATCAGACCTATTTTACAATAAGTGTAGCACCTTCCTCGCATTCTTGTGCTCAGTTATAACCCCCAATACCACAATTGCACTCTGCAATTCACCAAACTTAAAGGAAAAAGAATGAAGACATTGATAAAGGAAGACAAGGCCTTGTCCCTATTGCACCTACTTGAGAAATAGGGAGGTTGGTAGAAGGTCATGAGGGAAAACATTTGAAATTTTGGGACACACATGCCAAAAAGAGTGTCCACTTTTCTCCTCTGTTACCAAGTAAAAAAAAATCTTAGCAAAAAAAAAAACATTCACTTTTTGAAAATTTCCACCTTGGGATACCTCTACAGCATTGGCAGGATTCGAACGCTGGCCTGTGAGGGCTGTCTGCACCAAAGGTACAAGACTTACCTTTGAGCTATAGCTCCTTAGTGGTCTAGAGGATTGCAGTAGTAACTATAAGCAACATACAGGCCTTGGTGTCCTTCCCGGCGGCTTCCATTGCACATGAAAAGGATGACCATGACATAAGGACAATTTGATAGGCTACATACATGGAAACCAGTGTGGTCCAGTGGGTAAGTGCCTGCCTTCCATACAGGCAACCAGGGTTCAAATCCCGGGTTTGGCACCAGGTGACTGATGGTGGCAGAGCAGAGGTAAGTTGGAGGTGGGCCTAAATGGCCAATTGGTAAGTGAAATGTGTCTGTGTGTTGTGTACGAGTGGAATCATGCCTAGTGAATGAGGGATTGCAGATTGGTTGGTAAGTAAAATAGGTGTGGCCTGAACAGAGAAAGGTAACAGGTGTTGTGTGCAGGAGGAGGAGGAGCCTAGGCAGAGTGGGTGGGGTCAGAGAGGAGGAGCCAGGTCAGAGAGGAGGGGTATAGGTGGAGCCTAGTCAGAGTGGGTGGGGTTAGAGAGGAGGAGTATAGGAGGAGCTGGGTCAGAGAGGAGGGGTATAGGAGGAGCCTAGTCGGAGGGGTCAGAGAGGAGGAGCATAGGAGGAGCCAGTTCGGAGGGGTGTAGGTGGAGCCTAGTCAGAGTGGGAGGGTTCAGAGAGCAGAGGAAGGGGAGGAGGATCCTGACTTATTGTGGGGTACTGCAAATACTTTTTTACTGCACCCCCCTATACTCTCTGATTTCTGTTGGGAGGGGGCAGTCAAAATTTGGGGGAGCAGTATTAAAAGGTGCTTAGGCGCAACGTGAAGGCGATGGGGTGCACACAATGGCTTGGCTTCCAGGTACTTTTTGGGGGGCTACCATTAGTTTTAATTGCTCTGATCCTCCCTCATGGGGTGTACCCCAAATGGTTCGGGGCCACGGGGGGGCAAGAAGCTGTTTGACAGTTTCTATTAACAACAGGGGTCACCATACGATTCTGCTGCAGTTATGGTATTCAAAGGTAAAACAAGGAGCATTTGGCTGTATTTTTGCAGGTGGGGTGCCCCAAAATGTTACTGCCAGCAGCAGCAGCAGCCCCCTTCCTCGCCACCCTGCAGATTGGTATAGGTACCTTTAGGACATTTCTGTTGAAAACAGAGGCTATAGCGAATCGCGCTACAAAATCCGAGAGCACTAACACTTGCTAAATAAAGGTGGCATCGGAGCATACGAATGAGGCAGGGAGAGGCTACTGTTGCAATTGGTTTGGTGGGTCATAGTGAATAACCTGGGAATGCAAATAGGCAGAAGTGTGAGGATTGGCAGTGTCTGTAGAGAATTTTGGCATGCTCTTCGGTTGATGTTTTCCTCCTTGAACTACAGAGGAAAGGCCTGGCCTTACTGTTGGGCAAAACATGTATTTATGATTTTAAGAAGTGTAGTCTGGATGTACTGAGAGGGCCTGTACAGTACGGTAAATGCCTGTATACCCCTGCAATGTGCATCCAACTGTCACTTGAGATTGAACAGCAAACGAAGCAGCTGGGTTACTGACTGAATGTAAATGGAAGGCACATAGGAAAGGTGTTTGTGGTCACTCAAATGATTGAAACCTGGTTGATGCACTACCAAAGCTGGGGTACCAGGGGGGAACATTTGAGGGGTATTGAGATGGTGGTGTCCAGAGGTCAAAATATGTTTCAGAGACACAGAGGTACTGCGGTCCTGGTCCCACATTGGGGGTAGACAAAAGTCCCTGCTAAAGATTTCTGTCCAACTGTTACCACATTTTGTGCAGCCTGGCTCCCTCTGTAACGATTCCCCAGTGTCTTTCGATCCTACAGATGACTGTAGCAAACTTCCCAAATTTTTTCTTGGCCTCATACTCCCAAAGGAGTGCCTGACATTTGCCAGCCTAACGATACTCACATTCTGGGAAAAACCTCACTAACTATGCATATTTATCTACCACACATGGCAAATCCTTACAATTGCAGAACATCATATCGCACTTGTCATCTTTGAGGTACTGTAAGTATTTGGATTTGAAGGAAATATTCATCCTTGCTTGCTCTCTCCCATCTGAAGTCTATGGTGCTGCTGTTCCTTTCCCACATGTCCCTTCAAAGAGACAAGTGACACACAGACTCAATCACTCAGCAAACATATATGCTTTGACGTTTTCATCTTGCTGTTTACCTTCCAAATATTCCCCCTGAACCACAAATAAAGGCCTGCCATTCCTCATCCCCTCAGTCAAAGCAGTCCTTCGCTCCTTAGGCCCTGCAAGACCACCATGAACAAGAATCATGTCAGCAAGCAGAAGAAAAGCCTCAGTGTGCTCTTTTGTTCATACTGCTGCCCTCTAGTAACACTTCATGGCAACTGCAGCATAAGAATGGGACTGAGAAGAGGGCTGTCCTATGCAAATAATATCCTCCCATGCATACTTTCTTCTGAGACGGTCCGCGGCTTGTGCCGTGATACCGCCTCCAACAAATGGTCTTCAACCAAATTTTAAAAAAGCCCACCTGCCTTAGACGAAGGATTTTGCAACTCGAAGGAAGCACATGGGGACATCACCCTCATTTAGCAGGGTCCTAAATTGCCTGCTGTCAGCCTGTATACAGAACAAGGGCGTTCGTGGGCGTTCGTGAGCGTTCCTCAAAGGAAGGAGGTGGGTGATTAATTCACAGTGCCAGGGCAGGCCCAGCCCAGCCCAGCCCAGCGCAGCCCAGCACGGCACAGCGCACTGCTGTGGAGGTCCATTCCTTCACATCCTGCAGCAGGCATGATGCAGACCTACTAGAGCAAAGGCTTGACTCTGCCCTTGTCTGTCTCTTAAAGAAAACAATCTTTCTAGCTTCTTATTGCACCTGATAAATGGACTCTAGCTTGCCTCAAACTTGACCCATCATTTCATTAGCCAGAGCTCATACTTGACCTTTATTTCTATCCAAGCTCACTGGCACCAAACCCCTGATTTGAGCGAGTTACTCACACCAAAATGAAAAATCACCATCATCCAACCTATTTTACAATAAGTGTAGCACCTTCCTCGCATTCTTGTGCTCAGTTATAACCCCCAATACCACAATTGCACTCTGCAATTCACCAAACTTAAAGGAAAAAGAATGAAGACATTGATAAAGGAAGACAAGGCCTTGTCCCTATTGCACCTACTTGCTTGAGAAATAGGGAGGTTGGTAGAAGGTCATGAGGGAAAACATTTGAAATTTTGGGACACACATGCCAAAAAGAGTGTCCACTTTTCTCCTCTGTTACCAAGTAAAAAAAAATCTTAGCAAAAAAAAAAACATTCACTTTTTGAAAATTTCCACCTTGGGATACCTCTACAGCATTGGCAGGATTCGAACCCTGGCCTGTGAGGGCTGTCTGCACCAAAGGTACAAGACTTACCTTTGAGCTATAGCTCCTTAGTGGTCTAGAGGATTGCAGTAGTAACTATAAGCAACATAAAGGCCTTGGTGTCCTTCCCGGCGGCTTCCATTGCACATGAAAAGGATGACCATGACATAAGGACAATTTGATAGGCTACATACATGGAAACCAGTGTGGTCCAGTGGGTAAGTGCCTGCCTTCCATACAGGCAACCAGGGTTCAAATCCCGGGTTTGGCACCAGGTGACTGATGGTGGCAGAGCAGAGGTAAGTTGGAGGTGGGCCTAAATGGCCAATTGGTAAGTAAAATGTGTCTGTGTGTTGTGTACGAGTGGAATCATGCCTAGTGAATGAGGGATTGCAGATTGGTTGGTAAGTAAAATAGGTGTGGCCTGAACAGAGAAAGGTAACAGGTGTTGTGTGCAGGAGGAGGAGGAGCCTAGGCAGAGTGGGTGGGGTCAGAGAGGAGGAGCCAGGTCAGAGAGGAGGGGTATAGGTGGAGCCTAGTCAGCGTGGGTGGGGTTAGAGAGGAGGAGTATAGGAGGAGCTGGGTCAGAGAGGAGGGGTATAGGAGGAGCCTTGTCAGAGTGGGAGGGGTCAGAGAGGAGGAGCCAGTTCGGAGGGGTGTAGGTGGAGCCTAGTCAGAGTGGGAGGGTTCAGAGAGCAGAGGAAGGGGAGGAGGATCCTGACTTATTGTGGGGTACTGCAAATACTTTTTTACTGCACCCCCCTATACTCTCTGATTTCTGTTGGGAGGGGGCAGTCAAAATTTGGGGGAGCAGTATTAAAAGGTGCTTAGGCGCAACGTGAAGGCGATGGGGTGCACACAATGGCTTGGCTTCCAGGTACTTTTTGGGGGGCTACCATTAGTTTTAATTGCTCTGATCCTCCCTCATGGGGTGTACCCCAAATGGTTCGGGGCCACGGGGGGGCAAGAAGCTGTTTGACAGTTTCTATTAACAACAGGGGTCACCATACGATTCTGCTGCAGTTATGGTATTCAAAGGTAAAACAAGGAGCATTTGGCTGTATTTTTGCAGGTGGGGTGCCCCAAAATGTTACTGCCAGCAGCAGCAGCAGCCCCCTTCCTCGCTACCCTGCAGATTGGTATAGGTACCTTTAGGACATTTCTGTTGAAAACAGAGGCTATAGCGAATCGCGCTACAAAATCCGAGAGCACTAACACTTGCTAAATAAAGGTGGCATCGGAGCATACGAATGAGGCAGGGAGAGGCTACTGTTGCAATTGGTTTGGTGGGTCATAGTGAATAACCTGGGAATGCAAATAGGCAGAAGTGTGAGGATTGGCAGTGTCTGTAGAGAATTTTGGCATGCTCTTCAGTTGATGTTTTCCTCCTTGAACTACAGAGGAAAGGCCTGGCCTTACTGTTGGGCAAAACATGTATTTATGATTTTAAGAAGTGTAGTCTGGATGTACTGAGAGGGCCTGTACAGTACGGTAAATGCCTGTATACCCCTGCAATGTGCATCCAACTGTCACTTGAGATTGAACAGCAAACGAAGCAGCTGGGTTACTGACTGAATGTAAATGGAAGGCACATAGGAAGGGTGTTTGTGGTCACTCAAATGATTGAAACCTGGTTGATGCACTACCAAAGCTGGGGTACCAGGGGGGAACATTTGAGGGGTATTGAGATGGTGGTGTCCAGAGGTCAAAATATGTTTCAGAGACACAGAGGTACTGCTGTCCTGGTCCCACATTGGGGGTAGACAAAAGTCCCTGCTAAAGATTTCTGTCCAACTGTTACCACATTTTGTGCAGCCTGGCTCCCTCTGTAACGATTCCCCAGTGTCTTTCGATCCTACAGATGACTGTAGCAAACTTCCCAAATTTTTTCTTGGCCTCATACTCCCAAAGGAGTGCCTGACATTTGCCAGCCTAACGATACTCACATTCTGGGAAAAACCTCACCAACTATGCATATTTATCTACCACACATGGCAAATCCTTACAATTGCAGAACATCATATCGCACTTGTCATCTTTGAGGTACTGTAAGTATTTGGATTTGAAGGAAATATTCATCCTTGCTTGCTCTCTCCCATCTGAAGTCTATGGTGCTGCTGTTCCTTTCTCACATGTCCCTTCAAAGAGACAAGTGACACACAGACTCAATCACTCAGCAAACATATATGCTTTGACGTTTTCATCTTGCTGTTTACCTTCCAAATATTCCCCCTGAACCACAAATAAAGGCCTGCCATTCCTCATCCCCTCAGTCAAAGCAGTCCTTCGCTCCTTAGGCCCTGCAAGACCACCATGAACAAGAATCATGTCAGCAAGCAGAAGAAAAGCCTCAGTGTGCTCTTTTGTTCATACTGCTGCCCTCTAGTAACACTTCCTGGCAACTGCAGCATAAGAATGGGACTGAGAAGAGGGCTGTCCTATGCAAATAATATCCTCCCATGCATACTTTCTTCTGAGACGGTCGGCGGCTTGTGCCGTGATACCGCCTCCAACAAATGGTCTTCAACCAAATTTTAAAAAAGCCCACCTGCCTTAGACGAAGGATTTTGCCACTCGAAGGAAGCACATGGGGACATCACCCTCATTTAGCAGGGTCCTAAATTGCCTGCTGTCAGCCTGTATACAGAACAAGGGCGTTCGTGGGCGTTCGTGAGCGTTCCTCAAAGGAAGGAGGTGGGTGATTAATTCACAGTGCCAGGGCAGGCCCAGCCCAGCCCAGCGCAGCCCAGCCCAGCCCGGCACAGCGCACTGCTGTGGAGGTCCATTCCTTCACATCCTGCAGCAGGCATGATGCAGACCTACTAGAGCAAAGGCTTGACTCTGCCCTTGTCTGTCTCTTAAAGAAAACAATCTTTCTAGCTTCTTATTGCACCTGATAAATGGACTCTAGCTTGCCTCAAACTTGACCCATCATTTCATTAGCCAGAGCTCATACTTGACCTTTATTTCTATCCAAGCTCACTGGCACCAAACCCCTGATTTGAGCGAGTTACTCACACCAAAATGAAAAATCACCATCATCAGACCTATTTTACAATAAGTGTAGCACCTTCCTCGCATTCTTGTGCTCAGTTATAACCCCCAATACCACAATTGCACTCTGCAATTCACCAAACTTAAAGGAAAAAGAATGAAGACATTGATAAAGGAAGACAAGGCCTTGTCCCTATTGCACCTACTTGAGAAATAGGGAGGTTGGTAGAAGGTCATGAGGGAAAACATTTGAAATTTTGGGACACACATGCCAAAAAGAGTGTCCACTTTTCTCCTCTGTTACCAAGTAAAAAAAAATCTTAGCAAAAAAAAAAACATTCACTTTTTGAAAATTTCCACCTTGGGATACCTCTACAGCATTGGCAGGATTCGAACGCTGGCCTGTGAGGGCTGTCTGCACCAAAGGTACAAGACTTACCTTTGAGCTATAGCTCCTTAGTGGTCTAGAGGATTGCAGTAGTAACTATAAGCAACATACAGGCCTTGGTGTCCTTCCCGGCGGCTTCCATTGCACATGAAAAGGATGACCATGACATAAGGACAATTTGATAGGCTACATACATGGAAACCAGTGTGGTCCAGTGGGTAAGTGCCTGCCTTCCATACAGGCAACCAGGGTTCAAATCCCGGGTTTGGCACCAGGTGACTGATGGTGGCAGAGCAGAGGTAAGTTGGAGGTGGGCCTAAATGGCCAATTGGTAAGTGAAATGTGTCTGTGTGTTGTGTACGAGTGGAATCATGCCTAGTGAATGAGGGATTGCAGATTGGTTGGTAAGTAAAATAGGTGTGGCCTGAACAGAGAAAGGTAACAGGTGTTGTGTGCAGGAGGAGGAGGAGCCTAGGCAGAGTGGGTGGGGTCAGAGAGGAGGAGCCAGGTCAGAGAGGAGGGGTATAGGTGGAGCCTAGTCAGAGTGGGTGGGGTTAGAGAGGAGGAGTATAGGAGGAGCTGGGTCAGAGAGGAGGGGTATAGGAGGAGCCTAGTCAGAGTGGGAGGGGTCAGAGAGGAGGAGCATAGGAGGAGCCAGTTCGGAGGGGTGTAGGTGGAGCCTAGTCAGAGTGGGAGGGTTCAGAGAGCAGAGGAAGGGGAGGAGGATCCTGACTTATTGTGGGGTACTGCAAATACTTTTTTACTGCACCCCCCTATACTCTCTGATTTCTGTTGGGAGGGGGCAGTCAAAATTTGGGGGAGCAGTATTAAAAGGTGCTTAGGCGCAACGTGAAGGCGATGGGGTGCACACAATGGCTTGGCTTCCAGGTACTTTTTGGGGGGCTACCATTAGTTTTAATTGCTCTGATCCTCCCTCATGGGGTGTACCCCAAATGGTTCGGGGCCACGGGGGGGCAAGAAGCTGTTTGACAGTTTCTATTAACAACAGGGGTCACCATACGATTCTGCTGCAGTTATGGTATTCAAAGGTAAAACAAGGAGCATTTGGCTGTATTTTTGCAGGTGGGGTGCCCCAAAATGTTACTGCCAGCAGCAGCAGCAGCCCCCTTCCTCGCCACCCTGCAGATTGGTATAGGTACCTTTAGGACATTTCTGTTGAAAACAGAGGCTATAGCGAATCGCGCTACAAAATCCGAGAGCACTAACACTTGCTAAATAAAGGTGGCATCGGAGCATACGAATGAGGCAGGGAGAGGCTACTGTTGCAATTGGTTTGGTGGGTCATAGTGAATAACCTGGGAATGCAAATAGGCAGAAGTGTGAGGATTGGCAGTGTCTGTAGAGAATTTTGGCATGCTCTTCGGTTGATGTTTTCCTCCTTGAACTACAGAGGAAAGGCCTGGCCTTACTGTTGGGCAAAACATGTATTTATGATTTTGAGAAGTGTAGTCTGGATGTACTGAGAGGGCCTGTACAGTACGGTAAATGCCTGTATACCCCTGCAATGTGCATCCAACTGTCACTTGAGATTGAACAGCAAACGAAGCAGCTGGGTTACTGACTGAATGTAAATGGAAGGCACATAGGAAGGGTGTTTGTGGTCACTCGATTGAAACCTGGTTGATGCACTACCAAAGCTGGGGTACCAGGGGGAACATTTGAGGGGTATTGAGATGGTGGTGTCCAGAGGTCAAAATATGTTTCAGAGATACAGAGGTACTGCGGTCCTGGTCCCACATTGAGGGTAGACAAAAGTCCCTGCTAAAGATTTCTGTCCAACTGTTACCACATTTTGTGCAGCCTGGCTCCCTCTGTAACGATTCCCCAGTGTCTTTCGATCCTACAGATGACTGTAGCAAACTTCCCAAATTTTTTCTTGGCCTCATACTCCCAAAGGAGTGCCTGACATTTGCCAGCCTAACGATACTCACATTCTGGGAAAAACCTCACTAACTATGCATATTTATCTACCACACATGGCAAATCCTTACAATTGCAGAACATCATATCGCACTTGTCATCTTTGAGGTACTGTAAGTATTTGGATTTGAAGGAAATATTCATCCTTGCTTGCTCTCTCCCATCTGAAGTCTATGGTGCTGCTGTTCCTTTCCCACATGTCCCTTCAAAGAGACAAGTGACACACAGACTCAATCACTCAGCAAACATATATGCTTTGACGTTTTCATCTTGCTGTTTACCTTCCAAATATTCCCCCTGAACCACAAATAAAGGCCTGCCATTCCTCATCCCCTCAGTCAAAGCAGTCCTTCGCTCCTTAGGCCCTGCAAGACCACCATGAACAAGAATCATGTCAGCAAGCAGAAGAAAAGCCTCAGTGTGCTCTTTTGTTCATACTGCTGCCCTCTAGTAACACTTCATGGCAACTGCAGCATAAGAATGGGACTGAGAAGAGGGCTGTCCTATGCAAATAATATCCTCCCATGCATACTTTCTTCTGAGACGGTCCGCGGCTTGTGCCGTGATACCGCCTCCAACAAATGGTCTTCAACCAAATTTTAAAAAAGCCCACCTGCCTTAGACGAAGGATTTTGCAACTCGAAGGAAGCACATGGGGACATCACCCTCATTTAGCAGGGTCCTAAATTGCCTGCTGTCAGCCTGTATACAGAACAAGGGCGTTCGTGGGCGTTCGTGAGCGTTCCTCAAAGGAAGGAGGTGGGTGATTAATTCACAGTGCCAGGGCAGGCCCAGCCCAGCCCAGCCCAGCGCAGCCCAGCACGGCACAGCGCACTGCTGTGGAGGTCCATTCCTTCACATCCTGCAGCAGGCATGATGCAGACCTACTAGAGCAAAGGCTTGACTCTGCCCTTGTCTGTCTCTTAAAGAAAACAATCTTTCTAGCTTCTTATTGCACCTGATAAATGGACTCTAGCTTGCCTCAAACTTGACCCATCATTTCATTAGCCAGAGCTCATACTTGACCTTTATTTCTATCCAAGCTCACTGGCACCAAACCCCTGATTTGAGCGAGTTACTCACACCAAAATGAAAAATCACCATCATCCAACCTATTTTACAATAAGTGTAGCACCTTCCTCGCATTCTTGTGCTCAGTTATAACCCCCAATACCACAATTGCACTCTGCAATTCACCAAACTTAAAGGAAAAAGAATGAAGACATTGATAAAGGAAGACAAGGCCTTGTCCCTATTGCACCTACTTGCTTGAGAAATAGGGAGGTTGGTAGAAGGTCATGAGGGAAAACATTTGAAATTTTGGGACACACATGCCAAAAAGAGTGTCCACTTTTCTCCTCTGTTACCAAGTAAAAAAAAATCTTAGCAAAAAAAAAAACATTCACTTTTTGAAAATTTCCACCTTGGGATACCTCTACTGCATTGGCAGGATTCGAACCCTGGCCTGTGAGGGCTGTCTGCACCAAAGGTACAAGACTTACCTTTGAGCTATAGCTCCTTAGTGGTCTAGAGGATTGCAGTAGTAACTATAAGCAACATAAAGGCCTTGGTGTCCTTCCCGGCGGCTTCCATTGCACATGAAAAGGATGACCATGACATAAGGACAATTTGATAGGCTACATACATGGAAACCAGTGTGGTCCAGTGGGTAAGTGCCTGCCTTCCATACAGGCAACCAGGGTTCAAATCCCGGGTTTGGCACCAGGTGACTGATGGTGGCAGAGCAGAGGTAAGTTGGAGGTGGGCCTAAATGGCCAATTGGTAAGTAAAATGTGTCTGTGTGTTGTGTACGAGTGGAATCATGCCTAGTGAATGAGGGATTGCAGATTGGTTGGTAAGTAAAATAGGTGTGGCCTGAACAGAGAAAGGTAACAGGTGTTGTGTGCAGGAGGAGGAGGAGCCTAGGCAGAGTGGGTGGGGTCAGAGAGGAGGAGCCAGGTCAGAGAGGAGGGGTATAGGTGGAGCCTAGTCAGCGTGGGTGGGGTTAGAGAGGAGGAGTATAGGAGGAGCTGGGTCAGAGAGGAGGGGTATAGGAGGAGCCTAGTCAGAGTGGGAGGGGTCAGAGAGGAGGAGCCAGTTCGGAGGGGTGTAGGTGGAGCCTAGTCAGAGTGGGAGGGTTCAGAGAGCAGAGGAAGGGGAGGAGGATCCTGACTTATTGTGGGGTACTGCAAATACTTTTTTACTGCACCCCCCTATACTCTCTGATTTCTGTTGGGAGGGGGCAGTCAAAATTTGGGGGAGCAGTATTAAAAGGTGCTTAGGCGCAACGTGAAGGCGATGGGGTGCACACAATGGCTTGGCTTCCAGGTACTTTTTGGGGGGCTACCATTAGTTTTAATTGCTCTGATCCTCCCTCATGGGGTGTACCCCAAATGGTTCGGGGCCACGGGGGGGCAAGAAGCTGTTTGACAGTTTCTATTAACAACAGGGGTCACCATACGATTCTGCTGCAGTTATGGTATTCAAAGGTAAAACAAGGAGCATTTGGCTGTATTTTTGCAGGTGGGGTGCCCCAAAATGTTACTGCCAGCAGCAGCAGCAGCCCCCTTCCTCGCCACCCTGCAGATTGGTATAGGTACCTTTAGGACATTTCTGTTGAAAACAGAGGCTATAGCGAATCGCGCTACAAAATCCGAGAGCACTAACACTTGCTAAATAAAGGTGGCATCGGAGCATACGAATGAGGCAGGGAGAGGCTACTGTTGCAATTGGTTTGGTGGGTCATAGTGAATAACCTGGGAATGCAAATAGGCAGAAGTTTGAGGATTGGCAGTGTCTGTAGAGAATTTTGGCATGCTCTTCGGTTGATGTTTTCCTCCTTGAACTACAGAGGAAAGGCCTGGCCTTACTGTTGGGCAAAACATGCATTTATGATTTTAAGAAGTGTAGTCTGGATGTACTGAGAGGGCCTGTACAGTACGGTAAATGCCTGTATACCCCTGCAATGTGCATCCAACTGTCACTTGAGATTGAACAGCAAACGAAGCAGCTGGGTTACTGACTGAATGTAAATGGAAGGCACATAGGAAAGGTGTTTGTGGTCACTCAAATGATTGAAACCTGGTTGATGCACTACCAAAGCTGGGGTACCAGGGGGGAACATTTGAGGGGTATTGAGATGGTGGTGTCCAGAGGTCAAAATATGTTTCAGAGACACAGAGGTACTGCGGTCCTGGTCCCACATTGGGGGTAGACAAAAGTCCCTGCTAAAGATTTCTGTCCAACTGTTACCACATTTTGTGCAGCCTGGCTCCCTCTGTAACGATTCCCCAGTGTCTTTCGATCCTACAGATGACTGTAGCAAACTTCCCAAATTTTTTCTTGGCCTCATACTCCCAAAGGAGTGCCTGACATTTGCCAGCCTAACGATACTCACATTCTGGGAAAAACCTCACTAACTATGCATATTTATCTACCACACATGGCAAATCCTTACAATTGCAGAACATCATATCGCACTTGTCATCTTTGAGGTACTGTAAGTATTTGGATTTGAAGGAAATATTCATCCTTGCTTGCTCTCTCCCATCTGAAGTCTATGGTGCTGCTGTTCCTTTCCCACATGTCCCTTCAAAGAGACAAGTGACACACAGACTCAATCACTCAGCAAACATATATGCTTTGACGTTTTCATCTTGCTGTTTACCTTCCAAATATTCCCCCTGAACCACAAATAAAGGCCTGCCATTCCTCATCCCCTCAGTCAAAGCAGTCCTTCGCTCCTTAGGCCCTGCAAGACCACCATGAACAAGAATCATGTCAGCAAGCAGAAGAAAAGCCTCAGTGTGCTCTTTTGTTCATACTGCTGCCCTCTAGTAACACTTCATGGCAACTGCAGCATAAGAATGGGACTGAGAAGAGGGCTGTCCTATGCAAATAATATCCTCCCATGCATACTTTCTTCTGAGACGGTCGGCGGCTTGTGCCGTGATACCGCCTCCAACAAATGGTCTTCAACCAAATTTTAAAAAAGCCCACCTGCCTTAGACGAAGGATTTTGCCACTCAAAGGAAGCACATGGGGACATCACCCTCATTTAGCAGGGTCCTAAATTGCCTGCTGTCAGCCTGTATACAGAACAAGGGCGTTCGTGGGCGTTCGTGAGCGTTCCTCAAAGGAAGGAGGTGGGTGATTAATTCACAGTGCCAGGGCAGGCCCAGCCCAGCCCAGCCCAGCCCAGCGCAGCCCAGCCCGGCACAGCGCACTGCTGTGGAGGTCCATTCCTTCACATCCTGCAGCAGGCATGATGCAGACCTACTAGAGCAAAGGCTTGACTCTGCCCTTGTCTGTCTCTTAAAGAAAACAATCTTTCTAGCTTCTTATTGCACCTGATAAATGGACTCTAGCTTGCCTCAAACTTGACCCATCATTTCATTAGCCAGAGCTCATACTTGACCTTTATTTCTATCCAAGCTCACTGGCACCAAACCCCTGATTTGAGCGAGTTACTCACACCAAAATGAAAAATCACCATCATCCAACCTATTTTACAATAAGTGTAGCACCTTCCTCGCATTCTTGTGCTCAGTTATAACCCCCAATACCACAATTGCACTCTGCAATTCACCAAACTTAAAGGAAAAAGAATGAAGACATTGATAAAGGAAGACAAGGCCTTGTCCCTATTGCACCTACTTGAGAAATAGGGAGGTTGGTAGAAGGTCATGAGGGAAAACATTTGAAATTTTGGGACACACATGCCAAAAATAGTGTCCACGTTTCTCCTCTGTTACCAAGTAAAAAAAAATCTTAGCAAAAAAAAAAACATTCACTTTTTGAAAATTTCCACCTTGTGATACCTCTACAGCATTGGCAGGATTCGAACGCTGGCCTGTGAGGGCTGTCTGCACCAAAGGTACAAGACTTACCTTTGAGCTATAGCTCCTTAGTGGTCTAGAGGATTGCAGTAGTAACTATAAGCAACATACAGGCCTTGGTGTCCTTCCCGGCGGCTTCCATTGCACATGAAAAGGATGACCATGACATAAGGACAATTTGATAGGCTACATACATGGAAACCAGTGTGGTCCAGTGGGTAAGTGCCTGCCTTCCATACAGGCAACCAGGGTTCAAATCCCAGGTTTGGCACCAGGTGACTGATGGTGGCAGAGCAGAGGTAAGTTGGAGGTGGGCCTAAATGGCCAATTGGTAAGTAAAATGTGTCTGTGTGTTGTGTACGAGTGGAATCATGCCTAGTGAATGAGGGATTGCAGATTGGTTGGTAAGTAAAATAGGTGTGGCCTGAACAGAGAAAGGTAACAGGTGTTGTGTGCAGGAGGAGGAGGAGCCTAGGCAGAGTGGGTGGGGTCAGAGAGGAGGAGCCAGGTCAGAGAGGAGGGGTATAGGTGGAGCCTAGTCAGAGTGGGTGGGGTTAGAGAGGAGGAGTATAGGAGGAGCTGGGTCAGAGAGGAGGGGTATAGGAGGAGCCTAGTCAGAGTGGGAGGGGTCAGAGAGGAGGAGCATAGGAGGAGCCAGTTCGGAGGGGTGTAGGTGGAGCCTAGTCAGAGTGGGAGGGTTCAGAGAGCAGAGGAAGGGGAGGAGGATCCTGACTTATTGTGGGGTACTGCAAATACTTTTTTACTGCACCCCCCTATACTCTCTGATTTCTGTTGGGAGGGGGCAGTCAAAATTTGGGGGAGCAGTATTAAAAGGTGCTTAGGCGCAACGTGAAGGCGATGGGGTGCACACAATGGCTTGGCTTCCAGGTACTTTTTGGGGGGCTACCATTAGTTTTAATTGCTCTGATCCTCCCTCATGGGGTGTACCCCAAATGGTTCGGGGCCACGGGGGGGCAAGAAGCTGTTTGATAGTTTCTATTAACAACAGGGGTCACCATACGATTCTGCTGCAGTTATGGTATTCAAAGGTAAAACAAGGAGCATTTGGCTGTATTTTTGCAGGTGGGGTGCCCCAAAATGTTACTGCCAGCAGCAGCAGCAGCCCCCTTCCTCGCCACCCTGCAGATTGGTATAGGTACCTTTAGGACATTTCTGTTGAAAACAGAGGCTATAGCGAATCGCGCTACAAAATCCGAGAGCACTAACACTTGCTAAATAAAGGTGGCATCGGAGCATACGAATGAGGCAGGGAGAGGCTACTGTTGCAATTGGTTTGGTGGGTCATAGTGAATAACCTGGGAATGCAAATAGGCAGAAGTGTGAGGATTGGCAGTGTCTGTAGAGAATTTTGGCATGCTCTTCGGTTGATGTTTTCCTCCTTGAACTACAGAGGAAAGGCCTGGCCTTACTGTTGGGCAAAACATGTATTTATGATTTTAAGAAGTGTAGTCTGGATGTACTGAGAGGGCCTGTACAGTACGGTAAATGCCTGTATACCCCTGCAATGTGCATCCAACTGTCACTTGAGATTGAACAGCAAACGAAGCAGCTGGGTTACTGACTGAATGTAAATGGAAGGCACATAGGAAGGGTGTTTGTGGTCACTCGATTGAAACCTGGTTGATGCACTACCAAAGCTGGGGTACCAGGGGGAACATTTGAGGGGTATTGAGATGGTGGTGTCCAGAGGTCAAAATATGTTTCAGAGATACAGAGGTACTGCGGTCCTGGTCCCACATTGAGGGTAGACAAAAGTCCCTGCTAAAGATTTCTGTCCAACTGTTACCACATTTTGTGCAGCCTGGCTCCCTCTGTAACGATTCCCCAGTGTCTTTCGATCCTACAGATGACTGTAGCAAACTTCCCAAATTTTTTCTTGGCCTCATACTCCCAAAGGAGTGCCTGACATTTGCCAGCCTAACGATACTCACATTCTGGGAAAAACCTCACTAACTATGCATATTTATCTACCACACATGGCAAATCCTTACAATTGCAGAACATCATATCGCACTTGTCATCTTTGAGGTACTGTAAGTATTTGGATTTGAAGGAAATATTCATCCTTGCTTGCTCTCTCCCATCTGAAGTCTATGGTGCTGCTGTTCCTTTCCCACATGTCCCTTCAAAGAGACAAGTGACACACAGACTCAATCACTCAGCAAACATATATGCTTTGACGTTTTCATCTTGCTGTTTACCTTCCAAATATTCCCCCTGAACCACAAATAAAGGCCTGCCATTCCTCATCCCCTCAGTCAAAGCAGTCCTTCGCTCCTTAGGCCCTGCAAGACCACCATGAACAAGAATCATGTCAGCAAGCAGAAGAAAAGCCTCAGTGTGCTCTTTTGTTCATACTGCTGCCCTCTAGTAACACTTCATGGCAACTGCAGCATAAGAATGGGACTGAGAAGAGGGCTGTCCTATGCAAATAATATCCTCCCATGCATACTTTCTTCTGAGACGGTCGGCGGCTTGTGCCGTGATACCGCCTCCAACAAATGGTCTTCAACCAAATTTTAAAAAAGCCCACCTGCCTTAGACGAAGGATTTTGCCACTCAAAGGAAGCACATGGGGACATCACCCTCATTTAGCAGGGTCCTAAATTGCCTGCTGTCAGCCTGTATACAGAACAAGGGCGTTCGTGGGCGTTCGTGAGCGTTCCTCAAAGGAAGGAGGTGGGTGATTAATTCACAGTGCCAGGGCAGGCCCAGCCCAGCCCAGCCCAGCCCAGCGCAGCCCAGCCCGGCACAGCGCACTGCTGTGGAGGTCCATTCCTTCACATCCTGCAGCAGGCATGATGCAGACCTACTAGAGCAAAGGCTTGACTCTGCCCTTGTCTGTCTCTTAAAGAAAACAATCTTTCTAGCTTCTTATTGCACCTGATAAATGGACTCTAGCTTGCCTCAAACTTGACCCATCATTTCATTAGCCAGAGCTCATACTTGACCTTTATTTCTATCCAAGCTCACTGGCACCAAACCCCTGATTTGAGCGAGTTACTCACACCAAAATGAAAAATCACCATCATCCAACCTATTTTACAATAAGTGTAGCACCTTCCTCGCATTCTTGTGCTCAGTTATAACCCCCAATACCACAATTGCACTCTGCAATTCACCAAACTTAAAGGAAAAAGAATGAAGACATTGATAAAGGAAGACAAGGCCTTGTCCCTATTGCACCTACTTGAGAAATAGGGAGGTTGGTAGAAGGTCATGAGGGAAAACATTTGAAATTTTGGGACACACATGCCAAAAATAGTGTCCACGTTTCTCCTCTGTTACCAAGTAAAAAAAAATCTTAGCAAAAAAAAAAACATTCACTTTTTGAAAATTTCCACCTTGGGATACCTCTACAGCATTGGCAGGATTCGAACGCTGGCCTGTGAGGGCTGTCTGCACCAAAGGTACAAGACTTACCTTTGAGCTATAGCTCCTTAGTGGTCTAGAGGATTGCAGTAGTAACTATAAGCAACATACAGGCCTTGGTGTCCTTCCCGGCGGCTTCCATTGCACATGAAAAGGATGACCATGACATAAGGACAATTTGATAGGCTACATACATGGAAACCAGTGTGGTCCAGTGGGTAAGTGCCTGCCTTCCATACAGGCAACCAGGGTTCAAATCCCAGGTTTGGCACCAGGTGACTGATGGTGGCAGAGCAGAGGTAAGTTGGAGGTGGGCCTAAATGGCCAATTGGTAAGTAAAATGTGTCTGTGTGTTGTGTACGAGTGGAATCATGCCTAGTGAATGAGGGATTGCAGATTGGTTGGTAAGTAAAATAGGTGTGGCCTGAACAGAGAAAGGTAACAGGTGTTGTGTGCAGGAGGAGGAGCCTAGGCAGAGTGGGTGGGGTCAGAGAGGAGGAGCCAGGTCAGAGAGGAGGGGTATAGGTGGAGCCTAGTCAGAGTGGGTGGGGTTAGAGAGGAGGAGTATAGGAGGAGCTGGGTCAGAGAGGAGGGGTATAGGAGGAGCCTAGTCAGAGTGGGAGGGGTCAGAGAGGAGGAGCATAGGAGGAGCCAGTTCGGAGGGGTGTAGGTGGAGCCTAGTCAGAGTGGGAGGGTTCAGAGAGCAGAGGAAGGGGAGGAGGATCCTGACTTATTGTGGGGTACTGCAAATACTTTTTTACTGCACCCCCCTATACTCTCTGATTTCTGTTGGGAGGGGGCAGTCAAAATTTGGGGGAGCAGTATTAAAAGGTGCTTAGGCGCAACGTGAAGGCGATGGGGTGCACACAATGGCTTGGCTTCCAGGTACTTTTTGGGGGGCTACCATTAGTTTTAATTGCTCTGATCCTCCCTCATGGGGTGTACCCCAAATGGTTCGGGGCCACGGGGGGGCAAGAAGCTGTTTGACAGTTTCTATTAACAACAGGGGTCACCATACGATTCTGCTGCAGTTATGGTATTCAAAGGTAAAACAAGGAGCATTTGGCTGTATTTTTGCAGGTGGGGTGCCCCAAAATGTTACTGCCAGCAGCAGCAGCAGCCCCCTTCCTCGCCACCCTGCAGATTGGTATAGGTACCTTTAGGACATTTCTGTTGAAAACAGAGGCTATAGCGAATCGCGCTACAAAATCCGAGAGCACTAACACTTGCTAAATAAAGGTGGCATCGGAGCATACGAATGAGGCAGGGAGAGGCTACTGTTGCAATTGGTTTGGTGGGTCATAGTGAATAACCTGGGAATGCAAATAGGCAGAAGTGTGAGGATTGGCAGTGTCTGTAGAGAATTTTGGCATGCTCTTCGGTTGATGTTTTCCTCCTTGAACTACAGAGGAAAGGCCTGGCCTTACTGTTGGGCAAAACATGTATTTATGATTTTAAGAAGTGTAGTCTGGATGTACTGAGAGGGCCTGTACAGTACGGTAAATGCCTGTATACCCCTGCAATGTGCATCCAACTGTCACTTGAGATTGAACAGCAAACGAAGCAGCTGGGTTACTGACTGAATGTAAATGGAAGGCACATAGGAAGGGTGTTTGTGGTCACTCGATTGAAACCTGGTTGATGCACTACCAAAGCTGGGGTACCAGGGGGAACATTTGAGGGGTATTGAGATGGTGGTGTCCAGAGGTCAAAATATGTTTCAGAGATACAGAGGTACTGCGGTCCTGGTCCCACATTGAGGGTAGACAAAAGTCCCTGCTAAAGATTTCTGTCCAACTGTTACCACATTTTGTGCAGCCTGGCTCCCTCTGTAACGATTCCCCAGTGTCTTTCGATCCTACAGATGACTGTAGCAAACTTCCCAAATTTTTTCTTGGCCTCATACTCCCAAAGGAGTGCCTGACATTTGCCAGCCTAACGATACTCACATTCTGGGAAAAACCTCACTAACTATGCATATTTATCTACCACACATGGCAAATCCTTACAATTGCAGAACATCATATCGCACTTGTCATCTTTGAGGTACTGTAAGTATTTGGATTTGAAGGAAATATTCATCCTTGCTTGCTCTCTCCCATCTGAAGTCTATGGTGCTGCTGTTCCTTTCCCACATGTCCCTTCAAAGAGACAAGTGACACACAGACTCAATCACTCAGCAAACATATATGCTTTGACGTTTTCATCTTGCTGTTTACCTTCCAAATATTCCCCCTGAACCACAAATAAAGGCCTGCCATTCCTCATCCCCTCAGTCAAAGCAGTCCTTCGCTCCTTAGGCCCTGCAAGACCACCATGAACAAGAATCATGTCAGCAAGCAGAAGAAAAGCCTCAGTGTGCTCTTTTGTTCATACTGCTGCCCTCTAGTAACACTTCATGGCAACTGCAGCATAAGAATGGGACTGAGAAGAGGGCTGTCCTATGCAAATAATATCCTCCCATGCATACTTTCTTCTGAGACGGTCCGCGGCTTGTGCCGTGATACCGCCTCCAACAAATGGTCTTCAACCAAATTTTAAAAAAGCCCACCTGCCTTAGACGAAGGATTTTGCAACTCGAAGGAAGCACATGGGGACATCACCCTCATTTAGCAGGGTCCTAAATTGCCTGCTGTCAGCCTGTATACAGAACAAGGGCGTTCGTGGGCGTTCGTGAGCGTTCCTCAAAGGAAGGAGGTGGGTGATTAATTCACAGTGCCAGGGCAGGCCCAGCCCAGCCCAGCCCAGCGCAGCCCAGCACGGCACAGCGCACTGCTGTGGAGGTCCATTCCTTCACATCCTGCAGCAGGCATGATGCAGACCTACTAGAGCAAAGGCTTGACTCTGCCCTTGTCTGTCTCTTAAAGAAAACAATCTTTCTAGCTTCTTATTGCACCTGATAAATGGACTCTAGCTTGCCTCAAACTTGACCCATCATTTCATTAGCCAGAGCTCATACTTGACCTTTATTTCTATCCAAGCTCACTGGCACCAAACCCCTGATTTGAGCGAGTTACTCACACCAAAATGAAAAATCACCATCATCCAACCTATTTTACAATAAGTGTAGCACCTTCCTCGCATTCTTGTGCTCAGTTATAACCCCCAATACCACAATTGCACTCTGCAATTCACCAAACTTAAAGGAAAAAGAATGAAGACATTGAAAAAGGAAGACAAGGCCTTGTCCCTATTGCACCTACTTGCTTGAGAAATAGGGAGGTTGGTAGAAGGTCATGAGGGAAAACATTTGAAATTTTGGGACACACATGCCAAAAAGAGTGTCCACTTTTCTCCTCTGTTACCAAGTAAAAAAAAATCTTAGCAAAAAAAAAAACATTCACTTTTTGAAAATTTCCACCTTGGGATACCTCTACTGCATTGGCAGGATTCGAACCCTGGCCTGTGAGGGCTGTCTGCACCAAAGGTACAAGACTTACCTTTGAGCTATAGCTCCTTAGTGGTCTAGAGGATTGCAGTAGTAACTATAAGCAACATAAAGGCCTTGGTGTCCTTCCCGGCGGCTTCCATTGCACATGAAAAGGATGACCATGACATAAGGACAATTTGATAGGCTACATACATGGAAACCAGTGTGGTCCAGTGGGTAAGTGCCTGCCTTCCATACAGGCAACCAGGGTTCAAATCCCGGGTTTGGCACCAGGTGACTGATGGTGGCAGAGCAGAGGTAAGTTGGAGGTGGGCCTAAATGGCCAATTGGTAAGTAAAATGTGTCTGTGTGTTGTGTACGAGTGGAATCATGCCTAGTGAATGAGGGATTGCAGATTGGTTGGTAAGTAAAATAGGTGTGGCCTGAACAGAGAAAGGTAACAGGTGTTGTGTGCAGGAGGAGGAGGAGCCTAGGCAGAGTGGGTGGGGTCAGAGAGGAGGAGCCAGGTCAGAGAGGAGGGGTATAGGTGGAGCCTAGTCAGCGTGGGTGGGGTTAGAGAGGAGGAGTATAGGAGGAGCTGGGTCAGAGAGGAGGGGTATAGGAGGAGCCTAGTCAGAGTGGGAGGGGTCAGAGAGGAGGAGCCAGTTCGGAGGGGTGTAGGTGGAGCCTAGTCAGAGTGGGAGGGTTCAGAGAGCAGAGGAAGGGGAGGAGGATCCTGACTTATTGTGGGGTACTGCAAATACTTTTTTACTGCACCCCCCTATACTCTCTGATTTCTGTTGGGAGGGGGCAGTCAAAATTTGGGGGAGCAGTATTAAAAGGTGCTTAGGCGCAACGTGAAGGCGATGGGGTGCACACAATGGCTTGGCTTCCAGGTACTTTTTGGGGGGCTACCATTAGTTTTAATTGCTCTGATCCTCCCTCATGGGGTGTACCCCAAATGGTTCGGGGCCACGGGGGGGCAAGAAGCTGTTTGACAGTTTCTATTAACAACAGGGGTCACCATACGATTCTGCTGCAGTTATGGTATTCAAAGGTAAAACAAGGAGCATTTGGCTGTATTTTTGCAGGTGGGGTGCCCCAAAATGTTACTGCCAGCAGCAGCAGCAGCCCCCTTCCTCGCCACCCTGCAGATTGGTATAGGTACCTTTAGGACATTTCTGTTGAAAACAGAGGCTATAGCGAATCGCGCTACAAAATCCGAGAGCACTAACACTTGCTAAATAAAGGTGGCATCGGAGCATACGAATGAGGCAGGGAGAGGCTACTGTTGCAATTGGTTTGGTGGGTCATAGTGAATAACCTGGGAATGCAAATAGGCAGAAGTGTGAGGATTGGCAGTGTCTGTAGAGAATTTTGGCATGCTCTTCGGTTGATGTTTTCCTCCTTGAACTACAGAGGAAAGGCCTGGCCTTACTGTTGGGCAAAACATGTATTTATGATTTTAAGAAGTGTAGTCTGGATGTACTGAGAGGGCCTGTACAGTACGGTAAATGCCTGTATACCCCTGCAATGTGCATCCAACTGTCACTTGAGATTGAACAGCAAACGAAGCAGCTGGGTTACTGACTGAATGTAAATGGAAGGCACATAGGAAAGGTGTTTGTGGTCACTCAAATGATTGAAACCTGGTTGATGCACTACCAAAGCTGGGGTACCAGGGGGGAACATTTGAGGGGTATTGAGATGGTGGTGTCCAGAGGTCAAAATATGTTTCAGAGACACAGAGGTACTGCGGTCCTGGTCCCACATTGGGGGTAGACAAAAGTCCCTGCTAAAGATTTCTGTCCAACTGTTACCACATTTTGTGCAGCCTGGCTCCCTCTGTAACGATTCCCCAGTGTCTTTCGATCCTACAGATGACTGTAGCAAACTTCCCAAATTTTTTCTTGGCCTCATACTCCCAAAGGAGTGCCTGACATTTGCCAGCCTAACGATACTCACATTCTGGGAAAAACCTCACTAACTATGCATATTTATCTACCACACATGGCAAATCCTTACAATTGCAGAACATCATATCGCACTTGTCATCTTTGAGGTACTGTAAGTATTTGGATTTGAAGGAAATATTCATCCTTGCTTGCTCTCTCCCATCTGAAGTCTATGGTGCTGCTGTTCCTTTCCCACATGTCCCTTCAAAGAGACAAGTGACACACAGACTCAATCACTCAGCAAACATATATGCTTTGACGTTTTCATCTTGCTGTTTACCTTCCAAATATTCCCCCTGAACCACAAATAAAGGCCTGCCATTCCTCATCCCCTCAGTCAAAGCAGTCCTTCGCTCCTTAGGCCCTGCAAGACCACCATGAACAAGAATCATGTCAGCAAGCAGAAGAAAAGCCTCAGTGTGCTCTTTTGTTCATACTGCTGCCCTCTAGTAACACTTCATGGCAACTGCAGCATAAGAATGGGACTGAGAAGAGGGCTGTCCTATGCAAATAATATCCTCCCATGCATACTTTCTTCTGAGACGGTCGGCGGCTTGTGCCGTGATACCGCCTCCAACAAATGGTCTTCAACCAAATTTTAAAAAAGCCCACCTGCCTTAGACGAAGGATTTTGCCACTCAAAGGAAGCACATGGGGACATCACCCTCATTTAGCAGGGTCCTAAATTGCCTGCTGTCAGCCTGTATACAGAACAAGGGCGTTCGTGGGCGTTCGTGAGCGTTCCTCAAAGGAAGGAGGTGGGTGATTAATTCACAGTGCCAGGGCAGGCCCAGCCCAGCCCAGCCCAGCCCAGCCCAGCCCAGCGCAGCCCAGCCCGGCACAGCGCACTGCTGTGGAGGTCCATTCCTTCACATCCTGCAGCAGGCATGATGCAGACCTACTAGAGCAAAGGCTTGACTCTGCCCTTGTCTGTCTCTTAAAGAAAACAATCTTTCTAGCTTCTTATTGCACCTGATAAATGGACTCTAGCTTGCCTCAAACTTGACCCATCATTTCATTAGCCAGAGCTCATACTTGACCTTTATTTCTATCCAAGCTCACTGGCACCAAACCCCTGATTTGAGCGAGTTACTCACACCAAAATGAAAAATCACCATCATCCAACCTATTTTACAATAAGTGTAGCACCTTCCTCGCATTCTTGTGCTCAGTTATAACCCCCAATACCACAATTGCACTCTGCAATTCACCAAACTTAAAGGAAAAAGAATGAAGACATTGATAAAGGAAGACAAGGCCTTGTCCCTATTGCACCTACTTGAGAAATAGGGAGGTTGGTAGAAGGTCATGAGGGAAAACATTTGAAATTTTGGGACACACATGCCAAAAATAGTGTCCACGTTTCTCCTCTGTTACCAAGTAAAAAAAAATCTTAGCAAAAAAAAAAACATTCACTTTTTGAAAATTTCCACCTTGGGATACCTCTACAGCATTGGCAGGATTCGAACGCTGGCCTGTGAGGGCTGTCTGCACCAAAGGTACAAGACTTACCTTTGAGCTATAGCTCCTTAGTGGTCTAGAGGATTGCAGTAGTAACTATAAGCAACATACAGGCCTTGGTGTCCTTCCCGGCGGCTTCCATTGCACATGAAAAGGATGACCATGACATAAGGACAATTTGATAGGCTACATACATGGAAACCAGTGTGGTCCAGTGGGTAAGTGCCTGCCTTCCATACAGGCAACCAGGGTTCAAATCCCAGGTTTGGCACCAGGTGACTGATGGTGGCAGAGCAGAGGTAAGTTGGAGGTGGGCCTAAATGGCCAATTGGTAAGTAAAATGTGTCTGTGTGTTGTGTACGAGTGGAATCATGCCTAGTGAATGAGGGATTGCAGATTGGTTGGTAAGTAAAATAGGTGTGGCCTGAACAGAGAAAGGTAACAGGTGTTGTGTGCAGGAGGAGGAGGAGCCTAGGCAGAGTGGGTGGGGTCAGAGAGGAGGAGCCAGGTCAGAGAGGAGGGGTATAGGTGGAGCCTAGTCAGAGTGGGTGGGGTTAGAGAGGAGGAGTATAGGAGGAGCTGGGTCAGAGAGGAGGGGTATAGGAGGAGCCTAGTCAGAGTGGGAGGGGTCAGAGAGGAGGAGCCAGTTCGGAGGGGTGTAGGTGGAGCCTAGTCAGAGTGGGAGGGTTCAGAGAGCAGAGGAAGGGGAGGAGGATCCTGACTTATTGTGGGGTACTGCAAATACTTTTTTACTGCACCCCCCTATACTCTCTGATTTCTGTTGGGAGGGGGCAGTCAAAATTTGGGGGAGCAGTATTAAAAGGTGCTTAGGCGCAACGTGAAGGCGATGGGGTGCACACAATGGCTTGGCTTCCAGGTACTTTTTGGGGGGCTACCATTAGTTTTAATTGCTCTGATCCTCCCTCATGGGGTGTACCCCAAATGGTTCGGGGCCACGGGGGGGCAAGAAGCTGTTTGATAGTTTCTATTAACAACAGGGGTCACCATACGATTCTGCTGCAGTTATGGTATTCAAAGGTAAAACAAGGAGCATTTGGCTGTATTTTTGCAGGTGGGGTGCCCCAAAATGTTACTGCCAGCAGCAGCAGCAGCCCCCTTCCTCGCCACCCTGCAGATTGGTATAGGTACCTTTAGGACATTTCTGTTGAAAACAGAGGCTATAGCGAATCGCGCTACAAAATCCGAGAGCACTAACACTTGCTAAATAAAGGTGGCATCGGAGCATACGAATGAGGCAGGGAGAGGCTACTGTTGCAATTGGTTTGGTGGGTCATAGTGAATAACCTGGGAATGCAAATAGGCAGAAGTGTGAGGATTGGCAGTGTCTGTAGAGAATTTTGGCATGCTCTTCGGTTGATGTTTTCCTCCTTGAACTACAGAGGAAAGGCCTGGCCTTACTGTTGGGCAAAACATGTATTTATGATTTTAAGAAGTGTAGTCTGGATGTACTGAGAGGGCCTGTACAGTACGGTAAATGCCTGTATACCCCTGCAATGTGCATCCAACTGTCACTTGAGATTGAACAGCAAACGAAGCAGCTGGGTTACTGACTGAATGTAAATGGAAGGCACATAGGAAGGGTGTTTGTGGTCACTCGATTGAAACCTGGTTGATGCACTACCAAAGCTGGGGTACCAGGGGGAACATTTGAGGGGTATTGAGATGGTGGTGTCCAGAGGTCAAAATATGTTTCAGAGATACAGAGGTACTGCGGTCCTGGTCCCACATTGAGGGTAGACAAAAGTCCCTGCTAAAGATTTCTGTCCAACTGTTACCACATTTTGTGCAGCCTGGCTCCCTCTGTAACGATTCCCCAGTGTCTTTCGATCCTACAGATGACTGTAGCAAACTTCCCAAATTTTTTCTTGGCCTCATACTCCCAAAGGAGTGCCTGACATTTGCCAGCCTAACGATACTCACATTCTGGGAAAAACCTCACTAACTATGCATATTTATCTACCACACATGGCAAATCCTTACAATTGCAGAACATCATATCGCACTTGTCATCTTTGAGGTACTGTAAGTATTTGGATTTGAAGGAAATATTCATCCTTGCTTGCTCTCTCCCATCTGAAGTCTATGGTGCTGCTGTTCCTTTCCCACATGTCCCTTCAAAGAGACAAGTGACACACAGACTCAATCACTCAGCAAACATATATGCTTTGACGTTTTCATCTTGCTGTTTACCTTCCAAATATTCCCCCTGAACCACAAATAAAGGCCTGCCATTCCTCATCCCCTCAGTCAAAGCAGTCCTTCGCTCCTTAGGCCCTGCAAGACCACCATGAACAAGAATCATGTCAGCAAGCAGAAGAAAAGCCTCAGTGTGCTCTTTTGTTCATACTGCTGCCCTCTAGTAACACTTCATGGCAACTGCAGCATAAGAATGGGACTGAGAAGAGGGCTGTCCTATGCAAATAATATCCTCCCATGCATACTTTCTTCTGAGACGGTCGGCGGCTTGTGCCGTGATACCGCCTCCAACAAATGGTCTTCAACCAAATTTTAAAAAAGCCCACCTGCCTTAGACGAAGGATTTTGCCACTCAAAGGAAGCACATGGGGACATCACCCTCATTTAGCAGGGTCCTAAATTGCCTGCTGTCAGCCTGTATACAGAACAAGGGCGTTCGTGGGCGTTCGTGAGCGTTCCTCAAAGGAAGGAGGTGGGTGATTAATTCACAGTGCCAGGGCAGGCCCAGCCCAGCCCAGCCCAGCCCAGCGCAGCCCAGCCCGGCACAGCGCACTGCTGTGGAGGTCCATTCCTTCACATCCTGCAGCAGGCATGATGCAGACCTACTAGAGCAAAGGCTTGACTCTGCCCTTGTCTGTCTCTTAAAGAAAACAATCTTTCTAGCTTCTTATTGCACCTGATAAATGGACTCTAGCTTGCCTCAAACTTGACCCATCATTTCATTAGCCAGAGCTCATACTTGACCTTTATTTCTATCCAAGCTCACTGGCACCAAACCCCTGATTTGAGCGAGTTACTCACACCAAAATGAAAAATCACCATCATCCAACCTATTTTACAATAAGTGTAGCACCTTCCTCGCATTCTTGTGCTCAGTTATAACCCCCAATACCACAATTGCACTCTGCAATTCACCAAACTTAAAGGAAAAAGAATGAAGACATTGATAAAGGAAGACAAGGCCTTGTCCCTATTGCACCTACTTGAGAAATAGGGAGGTTGGTAGAAGGTCATGAGGGAAAACATTTGAAATTTTGGGACACACATGCCAAAAAGAGTGTCCACTTTTCTCCTCTGTTACCAAGTAAAAAAAAATCTTAGCAAAAAAAAAAACATTCACTTTTTGAAAATTTCCACCTTGGGATACCTCTACAGCATTGGCAGGATTCGAACCCTGGCCTGTGAGGGCTGTCTGCACCAAAGGTACAAGACTTACCTTTGAGCTATAGCTCCTTAGTGGTCTAGAGGATTGCAGTAGTAACTATAAGCAACATACAGGCCTTGGTGTCCTTCCCCGCGGCTTCCATTGCACATGAAAAGGATGACCATGACATAAGGACAATTTGATAGGCTACATACATGGAAACCAGTGTGGTCCAGTGGGTAAGTGCCTGCCTTCCATGCAGGCAACCAGGGTTCAAATCCCGGGTTCGGCACCAAGTGACTGATGGTGGCAGAGCAGAGGTAAGTTGGAGGTGGGCCTAAATGGCCAATTGGTAAGTAAAATGTGTCTGTGTGTTGTGTACGAGTGGAATCATGCCTAGTGAATGAGGGAGTGCAGATTGGTTGGTAAGTAAAATAGGTGTGGCCTGAACAGAGAAAGGTAACAGGTGTTGTGTGCAGGAGGAGGAGGAGCCTAGGCAGAGTGGGTGGGGTCAGAGAGGAGGAGCTAGGTCAGAGAGGAGGGGTATAGGTGGAGCCTAGTCAGAGTGGGTGGGGTTAGAGAGGAGGAGTATAGGAGGAGCTGGGTCAGAGAGGAGGGGTATAGGAGGAGCCTAGTCAGAGTGGGAGGGGTCTGAGAGGAGGAGCATAGGAGGAGCCAGGTCGGAGGGGTATAGGTGGAGCCTAGTCAGAGTGGGAGGGGTCAGAGAGGAGGAGTATAGGAGGAGCCTAGTCAGAGTGGGTAGGCTCAGAGAGCAGAGGAAGGGGAGGAGGATCCTGACTTATTGTGGGGTACTGCAAATACTTTTTTACTGCACCCCCCTATACTCTCTGATTTCTGTTGGGACGGGGCAGTCAAAATTTGGGGGAGCAGTATTAAAAGGTGCTTAGGCGCAACGTGAAGGCGATGGGGTGCACACAATGGCTTGGCTTCCAGGTACTTTTTGGGGGGCTACCATTAGTTTTAATTGCTCTGATCCTCCCTCATGGGGTGTACCCCAAATGGTTCGGGGCCACGGGGGGGCAAGAAGCTGTTTGACAGTTTCTATTAACAACAGGGGTCACCATACGATTCTGCTGCAGTTATGGTATTCAAAGGTAAAACAAGGAGCATTTGGCTGTATTTTTGCAGGTGGGGTGCCCCAAAATGTTACTGCCAGCAGCAGCAGCAGCCCCCTTCCTCGCCACCCTGCAGATTGGTATAGGTACCTTTAGGACATTTCTGTTGAAAACAGAGGCTATAGCGAATCGCGCTACAAAATCCGAGAGCACTAACACTTGCTAAATAAAGGTGGCATCGGAGCATACGAATGAGGCAGGGAGAGGCTACTGTTGCAATTGGTTTGGTGGGTCATAGTGAATAACCTGGGAATGCAAATAGGCAGAAGTGTGAGGATTGGCAGTGTCTGTAGAGAATTTTGGCATGCTCTTCAGTTGATGTTTTCCTCCTTGAACTACAGAGGAAAGGCCTGGCCTTACTGTTGGGCAAAATATGTATTTATGATTTTAAGAAGTGTAGTCCGGATGTACTGAGAGGGCCTGTACAGTACGGTAAATGCCTGTATACCCCTGCAATGTGCATCCAACTGTCACTTGAGATTGAACAGCAAACGAAGCAGCTGGGTTACTGACTGAATGTAAATGGAAGGCACATAGGAAGGGTGTTTGTGGTCACTCAAATGATTGAAACCTGGTTGATGCACTACCAAAGCTGGGGTACCAGGGGGGAACATTTGAGGGGTATTGAGATGGTGGTGTCCAGAGGTCAAAATATGTTTCAGAGACACAGAGGTACTGCGGTCCTGGTCCCACATTGGGGGTAGACAAAAGTCCCTGCTAAAGATTTCTGTCCAACTGTTACCACATTTTGTGCAGCCTGGCTCCCTCTGTAACGATTCCCCAGTGTCTTTCGATCCTACAGATGACTGTAGCAAACTTCCCAAATTTTTTCTTGGCCTCATACTCCCAAAGGAGTGCCTGACATTTGCCAGCCTAACGATACTCACATTCTGGGAAAAACCTCACTAACTATGCATATTTATCTACCACACATGGCAAATCCTTACAATTGCAGAACATCATATCGCACTTGTCATCTTTGAGGTACTGTAAGTATTTGGATTTGAGGGAAATATTCATCCTTGCTTGCTCTCTCCCATCTGAAGTCTATGGTGCTGCTGTTCCTTTCTCACATGTCCCTTCAAAGAGACAAGTGACACACAGACTCAATCACTCAGCAAACATATATGCTTTGACGTTTTCATCTTGCTGTTTACCTTCCAAATATTCCCCCTGAACCACAAATAAAGGCCTGCCATTCCTCATCCCCTCAGTCAAAGCAGTCCTTCGCTCCTTAGGCCCTGCAAGACCACCATGAACAAGAATCATGTCAGCAAGCAGAAGAAAAGCCTCAGTGTGCTCTTTTGTTCATACTGCTGCCCTCTAGTAACACTTCATGGCAACTGCAGCATAAGAATGGGACTGAGAAGAGGGCTGTCCTATGCAAATAATATCCTCCCATGCATACTTTCTTCTGAGACGGTCCGCGGCTTGTGCCGTGATACCGCCTCCAACAAATGGTCTTCAACCAAATTTTAAAAAAGCCCACCTGCCTTAGACGAAGGATTTTGCAACTCGAAGGAAGCACATGGGGACATCACCCTCATTTAGCAGGGTCCTAAATTGCCTGCTGTCAGCCTGTATACAGAACAAGGGCGTTCGTGGGCGTTCGTGAGCGTTCCTCAAAGGAAGGAGGTGGGTGATTAATTCACAGTGCCAGGGCAGGCCCAGCCCAGCCCAGCCCAGCGCAGCCCAGCACGGCACAGCGCACTGCTGTGGAGGTCCATTCCTTCACATCCTGCAGCAGGCATGATGCAGACCTACTAGAGCAAAGGCTTGACTCTGCCCTTGTCTGTCTCTTAAAGAAAACAATCTTTCTAGCTTCTTATTGCACCTGATAAATGGACTCTAGCTTGCCTCAAACTTGACCCATCATTTCATTAGCCAGAGCTCATACTTGACCTTTATTTCTATCCAAGCTCACTGGCACCAAACCCCTGATTTGAGCGAGTTACTCACACCAAAATGAAAAATCACCATCATCCAACCTATTTTACAATAAGTGTAGCACCTTCCTCGCATTCTTGTGCTCAGTTATAACCCCCAATACCACAATTGCACTCTGCAATTCACCAAACTTAAAGGAAAAAGAATGAAGACATTGATAAAGGAAGACAAGGCCTTGTCCCTATTGCACCTACTTGCTTGAGAAATAGGGAGGTTGGTAGAAGGTCATGAGGGAAAACATTTGAAATTTTGGGACACACATGCCAAAAAGAGTGTCCACTTTTCTCCTCTGTTACCAAGTAAAAAAAAATCTTAGCAAAAAAAAAAACATTCACTTTTTGAAAATTTCCACCTTGGGATACCTCTACAGCATTGGCAGGATTCGAACCCTGGCCTGTGAGGGCTGTCTGCACCAAAGGTACAAGACTTACCTTTGAGCTATAGCTCCTTAGTGGTCTAGAGGATTGCAGTAGTAACTATAAGCAACATAAAGGCCTTGGTGTCCTTCCCGGCGGCTTCCATTGCACATGAAAAGGATGACCATGACATAAGGACAATTTGATAGGCTACATACATGGAAACCAGTGTGGTCCAGTGGGTAAGTGCCTGCCTTCCATACAGGCAACCAGGGTTCAAATCCCGGGTTTGGCACCAGGTGACTGATGGTGGCAGAGCAGAGGTAAGTTGGAGGTGGGCCTAAATGGCCAATTGGTAAGTAAAATGTGTCTGTGTGTTGTGTACGAGTGGAATCATGCCTAGTGAATGAGGGATTGCAGATTGGTTGGTAAGTAAAATAGGTGTGGCCTGAACAGAGAAAGGTAACAGGTGTTGTGTGCAGGAGGAGGAGGAGCCTAGGCAGAGTGGGTGGGGTCAGAGAGGAGGAGCCAGGTCAGAGAGGAGGGGTATAGGTGGAGCCTAGTCAGCGTGGGTGGGGTTAGAGAGGAGGAGTATAGGAGGAGCTGGGTCAGAGAGGAGGGGTATAGGAGGAGCCTTGTCAGAGTGGGAGGGGTCAGAGAGGAGGAGCCAGTTCGGAGGGGTGTAGGTGGAGCCTAGTCAGAGTGGGAGGGTTCAGAGAGCAGAGGAAGGGGAGGAGGATCCTGACTTATTGTGGGGTACTGCAAATACTTTTTTACTGCACCCCCCTATACTCTCTGATTTCTGTTGGGAGGGGGCAGTCAAAATTTGGGGGAGCAGTATTAAAAGGTGCTTAGGCGCAACGTGAAGGCGATGGGGTGCACACAATGGCTTGGCTTCCAGGTACTTTTTGGGGGGCTACCATTAGTTTTAATTGCTCTGATCCTCCCTCATGGGGTGTACCCCAAATGGTTCGGGGCCACGGGGGGGCAAGAAGCTGTTTGACAGTTTCTATTAACAACAGGGGTCACCATACGATTCTGCTGCAGTTATGGTATTCAAAGGTAAAACAAGGAGCATTTGGCTGTATTTTTGCAGGTGGGGTGCCCCAAAATGTTACTGCCAGCAGCAGCAGCAGCCCCCTTCCTCGCTACCCTGCAGATTGGTATAGGTACCTTTAGGACATTTCTGTTAAAAACAGAGGCTATAGCGAATCGCGCTACAAAATCCGAGAGCACTAACACTTGCTAAATAAAGGTGGCATCGGAGCATACGAATGAGGCAGGGAGAGGCTACTGTTGCAATTGGTTTGGTGGGTCATAGTGAATAACCTGGGAATGCAAATAGGCAGAAGTGTGAGGATTGGCAGTGTCTGTAGAGAATTTTGGCATGCTCTTCAGTTGATGTTTTCCTCCTTGAACTACAGAGGAAAGGCCTGGCCTTACTGTTGGGCAAAACATGTATTTATGATTTTAAGAAGTGTAGTCTGGATGTACTGAGAGGGCCTGTACAGTACGGTAAATGCCTGTATACCCCTGCAATGTGCATCCAACTGTCACTTGAGATTGAACAGCAAACGAAGCAGCTGGGTTACTGACTGAATGTAAATGGAAGGCACATAGGAAGGGTGTTTGTGGTCACTCAAATGATTGAAACCTGGTTGATGCACTACCAAAGCTGGGGTACCAGGGGGGAACATTTGAGGGGTATTGAGATGGTGGTGTCCAGAGGTCAAAATATGTTTCAGAGACACAGAGGTACTGCTGTCCTGGTCCCACATTGGGGGTAGACAAAAGTCCCTGCTAAAGATTTCTGTCCAACTGTTACCACATTTTGTGCAGCCTGGCTCCCTCTGTAACGATTCCCCAGTGTCTTTCGATCCTACAGATGACTGTAGCAAACTTCCCAAATTTTTTCTTGGCCTCATACTCCCAAAGGAGTGCCTGACATTTGCCAGCCTAACGATACTCACATTCTGGGAAAAACCTCACCAACTATGCATATTTATCTACCACACATGGCAAATCCTTACAATTGCAGAACATCATATCGCACTTGTCATCTTTGAGGTACTGTAAGTATTTGGATTTGAAGGAAATATTCATCCTTGCTTGCTCTCTCCCATCTGAAGTCTATGGTGCTGCTGTTCCTTTCTCACATGTCCCTTCAAAGAGACAAGTGACACACAGACTCAATCACTCAGCAAACATATATGCTTTGACGTTTTCATCTTGCTGTTTACCTTCCAAATATTCCCCCTGAACCACAAATAAAGGCCTGCCATTCCTCATCCCCTCAGTCAAAGCAGTCCTTCGCTCCTTAGGCCCTGCAAGACCACCATGAACAAGAATCATGTCAGCAAGCAGAAGAAAAGCCTCAGTGTGCTCTTTTGTTCATACTGCTGCCCTCTAGTAACACTTCCTGGCAACTGCAGCATAAGAATGGGACTGAGAAGAGGGCTGTCCTATGCAAATAATATCCTCCCATGCATACTTTCTTCTGAGACGGTCGGCGGCTTGTGCCGTGATACCGCCTCCAACAAATGGTCTTCAACCAAATTTTAAAAAAGCCCACCTGCCTTAGACGAAGGATTTTGCCACTCGAAGGAAGCACATGGGGACATCACCCTCATTTAGCAGGGTCCTAAATTGCCTGCTGTCAGCCTGTATACAGAACAAGGGCGTTCGTGGGCGTTCGTGAGCGTTCCTCAAAGGAAGGAGGTGGGTGATTAATTCACAGTGCCAGGGCAGGCCCAGCCCAGCCCAGCGCAGCCCAGCCCAGCCCGGCACAGCGCACTGCTGTGGAGGTCCATTCCTTCACATCCTGCAGCAGGCATGATGCAGACCTACTAGAGCAAAGGCTTGACTCTGCCCTTGTCTGTCTCTTAAAGAAAACAATCTTTCTAGCTTCTTATTGCACCTGATAAATGGACTCTAGCTTGCCTCAAACTTGACCCATCATTTCATTAGCCAGAGCTCATACTTGACCTTTATTTCTATCCAAGCTCACTGGCACCAAACCCCTGATTTGAGCGAGTTACTCACACCAAAATGAAAAATCACCATCATCAGACCTATTTTACAATAAGTGTAGCACCTTCCTCGCATTCTTGTGCTCAGTTATAACCCCCAATACCACAATTGCACTCTGCAATTCACCAAACTTAAAGGAAAAAGAATGAAGACATTGATAAAGGAAGACAAGGCCTTGTCCCTATTGCACCTACTTGAGAAATAGGGAGGTTGGTAGAAGGTCATGAGGGAAAACATTTGAAATTTTGGGACACACATGCCAAAAAGAGTGTCCACTTTTCTCCTCTGTTACCAAGTAAAAAAAAATCTTAGCAAAAAAAAAAACATTCACTTTTTGAAAATTTCCACCTTGGGATACCTCTACAGCATTGGCAGGATTCGAACGCTGGCCTGTGAGGGCTGTCTGCACCAAAGGTACAAGACTTACCTTTGAGCTATAGCTCCTTAGTGGTCTAGAGGATTGCAGTAGTAACTATAAGCAACATACAGGCCTTGGTGTCCTTCCCGGCGGCTTCCATTGCACATGAAAAGGATGACCATGACATAAGGACAATTTGATAGGCTACATACATGGAAACCAGTGTGGTCCAGTGGGTAAGTGCCTGCCTTCCATACAGGCAACCAGGGTTCAAATCCCGGGTTTGGCACCAGGTGACTGATGGTGGCAGAGCAGAGGTAAGTTGGAGGTGGGCCTAAATGGCCAATTGGTAAGTGAAATGTGTCTGTGTGTTGTGTACGAGTGGAATCATGCCTAGTGAATGAGGGATTGCAGATTGGTTGGTAAGTAAAATAGGTGTGGCCTGAACAGAGAAAGGTAACAGGTGTTGTGTGCAGGAGGAGGAGGAGCCTAGGCAGAGTGGGTGGGGTCAGAGAGGAGGAGCCAGGTCAGAGAGGAGGGGTATAGGTGGAGCCTAGTCAGAGTGGGTGGGGTTAGAGAGGAGGAGTATAGGAGGAGCTGGGTCAGAGAGGAGGGGTATAGGAGGAGCCTAGTCGGAGGGGTCAGAGAGGAGGAGCATAGGAGGAGCCAGTTCGGAGGGGTGTAGGTGGAGCCTAGTCAGAGTGGGAGGGTTCAGAGAGCAGAGGAAGGGGAGGAGGATCCTGACTTATTGTGGGGTACTGCAAATACTTTTTTACTGCACCCCCCTATACTCTCTGATTTCTGTTGGGAGGGGGCAGTCAAAATTTGGGGGAGCAGTATTAAAAGGTGCTTAGGCGCAACGTGAAGGCGATGGGGTGCACACAATGGCTTGGCTTCCAGGTACTTTTTGGGGGGCTACCATTAGTTTTAATTGCTCTGATCCTCCCTCATGGGGTGTACCCCAAATGGTTCGGGGCCACGGGGGGGCAAGAAGCTGTTTGACAGTTTCTATTAACAACAGGGGTCACCATACGATTCTGCTGCAGTTATGGTATTCAAAGGTAAAACAAGGAGCATTTGGCTGTATTTTTGCAGGTGGGGTGCCCCAAAATGTTACTGCCAGCAGCAGCAGCAGCCCCCTTCCTCGCCACCCTGCAGATTGGTATAGGTACCTTTAGGACATTTCTGTTGAAAACAGAGGCTATAGCGAATCGCGCTACAAAATCCGAGAGCACTAACACTTGCTAAATAAAGGTGGCATCGGAGCATACGAATGAGGCAGGGAGAGGCTACTGTTGCAATTGGTTTGGTGGGTCATAGTGAATAACCTGGGAATGCAAATAGGCAGAAGTGTGAGGATTGGCAGTGTCTGTAGAGAATTTTGGCATGCTCTTCGGTTGATGTTTTCCTCCTTGAACTACAGAGGAAAGGCCTGGCCTTACTGTTGGGCAAAACATGTATTTATGATTTTAAGAAGTGTAGTCTGGATGTACTGAGAGGGCCTGTACAGTACGGTAAATGCCTGTATACCCCTGCAATGTGCATCCAACTGTCACTTGAGATTGAACAGCAAACGAAGCAGCTGGGTTACTGACTGAATGTAAATGGAAGGCACATAGGAAAGGTGTTTGTGGTCACTCAAATGATTGAAACCTGGTTGATGCACTACCAAAGCTGGGGTACCAGGGGGGAACATTTGAGGGGTATTGAGATGGTGGTGTCCAGAGGTCAAAATATGTTTCAGAGACACAGAGGTACTGCGGTCCTGGTCCCACATTGGGGGTAGACAAAAGTCCCTGCTAAAGATTTCTGTCCAACTGTTACCACATTTTGTGCAGCCTGGCTCCCTCTGTAACGATTCCCCAGTGTCTTTCGATCCTACAGATGACTGTAGCAAACTTCCCAAATTTTTTCTTGGCCTCATACTCCCAAAGGAGTGCCTGACATTTGCCAGCCTAACGATACTCACATTCTGGGAAAAACCTCACTAACTATGCATATTTATCTACCACACATGGCAAATCCTTACAATTGCAGAACATCATATCGCACTTGTCATCTTTGAGGTACTGTAAGTATTTGGATTTGAGGGAAATATTCATCCTTGCTTGCTCTCTCCCATCTGAAGTCTATGGTGCTGCTGTTCCTTTCTCACATGTCCCTTCAAAGAGACAAGTGACACACAGACTCAATCACTCAGCAAACATATATGCTTTGACGTTTTCATCTTGCTGTTTACCTTCCAAATATTCCCCCTGAACCGCAAATAAAGGCCTGCCATTCCTCATGCCCTCAGTCAAAGCAGTCCTTCGCTCCTTAGGCCCTGCAAGACCACCATGAACAAGAATCATGTCAGCAAGCAGAAGAAAAGCCTCAGTGTGCTCTTTTGTTCATACTGCTGCCCTCTAGTAACACTTCATGGCAACTGCAGCATAAGAATGGGACTGAGAAGAGGGCTGTCCTATGCAAATAATATCCTCCCATGCATACTTTCTTCTGAGACGGTCGGCGGCTTGTGCCGTGATACCGCCTCCAACAAATGGTCTTCAACCAAATTTTAAAAAAGCCCACCTGCCTTAGACGAAGGATTTTGCCACTCGAAGGAAGCACATGGGGACATCACCCTCATTTAGCAGGGTCCTAAATTGCCTGCTGTCAGCCTGTATACAGAACAAGGGCGTTCGTGGGCGTTCGTGAGCGTTCCTCAAAGGAAGGAGGTGGGTGATTAATTCACAGTGCCAGGGCAGGCCCAGCCCAGCCCAGCCCAGCCCAGCCTAGCGCAGCCCAGCCCAGCCCGGCACAGCGCACTGCTTCACATCCTGCAGCAGGCATGATGCAGACCTACTAGAGCAAAGGCTTGACTCTGCCCTTGTCTGTCTCTTAAAGAAAACAATCTTTCTAGCTTCTTATTGCACCTGATAAATGGACTCTAGCTTGCCTCAAACTTGACCCATCATTTCATTAGCCAGAGCTCATACTTGACCTTTATTTCTATCCAAGCTCACTGGCACCACACCCCTGATTTGAGCGAGTTACTCACACCAAAATGAAAAATCACCATCATCCAACCTATTTTACAATAAGTGTAGCACCTTCCTCGCATTCTTGTGCTCAGTTATAACCCCCAATACCACAATTGCACTCTGCAATTCACCAAACTTAAAGGAAAAGGAATGAAGACATTGATAAAGGAAGACAAGGCCTTGTCCCTATTGCACCTACTTGAGAAATAGGGAGGTTGGTAGAAGGTCATGAGGGAAAACATTTGAAATTTTGGGACACACATGCCAAAAAGAGTGTCCACTTTTCTCCTCTGTTACCAAGTAAAAAAAAATCTTAGCAAAAAAAAAAACATTCACTTTTTGAAAATTTCCACCTTGGGATACCTCTACAGCATTGGCAGGATTTGAACCCTGGCCTGTGAGGGCTGTCTGCACCAAAGGTACAAGACTTACCTTTGAGCTATAGCTCCTTAGTGGTCTAGAGGATTGCAGTAGTAACTATAAGCAACATACAGGCCTTGGTGTCCTTCCCGGCGGCTTCCATTGCACATGAAAAGGATGACCATGACATAAGGACAATTTGATAGGCTACATACATGGAAACCAGTGTGGTCCAGTGGGTAAGTGCCTGCCTTCCATGCAGGCAACCAGGGTTCAAATCCCGGGTTCGGCACCAGGTGACTGATGGTGGCAGAGCAGAGGTAAGTTGGAGGTGGGCCTAAATGGCCAATTGGTAAGTAAAATGTGTCTGTGTGTTGTGTACGAGTGGAATCATGCCTAGTGAATGAGGGATTGCAGATTGGTTGGTAAGTAAAATAGGTGTGGCCTGAACAGAGAAAGGTAAGAGGTGTTGTGTGCAGGAGGAGGAGGAGCCTAGGCAGAGTGGGTGGGGTCAGAGAGGAGGAGCCAGGTCAGAGAGGAGGGGTATAGGTGGAGCCTAGTCAGAGTGGGTGGGGTTAGAGAGGAGGAGTATAGGAGGAGCTGGGTCAGAGAGGAGGGGTATAGGAGGAGCCTAGTCAGAGTGGGAGGGGTCAGAGAGGAGGAGTATAGGAGGAGCCTAGTCAGAGTGGGTGGGGTCAGAGAGGAGGGGTATAGGCGGAGCCTGGGCAGAATGGGTGGGTTCAGAGAGCAGAGGAAGGGGAGGAGGATCCTGACTTATTGTGGGGTACTGCAAATACTTTTTTACTGCACCCCCCTATACTCTCTGATTTCTGTTGGGAGGGGGCAGTCAAAATTTGGGGGAGCAGTATTAAAAGGTGCTTAGGCGCAACGTGAAGGCGATGGGGTGCACACAATGGCTTGGCATCCAGATACTTTTTTGGGGCTACCATTAGTTTTAATTGCTCTGATCCTCCCTCATGGGGTGTACCCCAAATGGTTAGGGGCCACGGGGGGGCAAGAAGCTGTTTGACAGTTTCTATTAACAACAGGGTTCACCATACGATTATGCTGCAGTTATGGTATTCAAAGGTAAAACAAGGAGCATTTGGCTGTATTTTTGCAGGTGGGGTGCCCCAAAATGTTACTGCCAGCAGCAGCAGCAGCCCCCTTCCTCGCCACCCTGCAGATTGGTATAGGTACCTTTAGGACATTTCTGTTGAAAACAGAGGCTATAGCGAATCGCGCTACAAAATCCGAGAGCACTAACACTTGCTAAATAAAGGTGGCATCGGAGCATACGAATGAGGCAGGGAGAGGCTACTGTTGCAATTGGTTTGGTGGGTCATAGTGAATAACCTCAGAATGCAAATAGGCAGAAGTGTGAGGATTGGCAGTGTCTGTAGAGAATTTTGGCATGCTCTTCAGTTGATGTTTTCCTCCTTGAACTACAGAGGAAAGGCCTGGCCTTACTGTTGGGCAAAACATGTATTTATGATTTTAAGAAGTGTAGTCTGGATGTACTGAGAGGGCCTGTACAGTACGGTAAATGCCTGTATACCCCTGCAATGTGCATCCAACTGTCACTTGAGATTGAACAGCAAACGAAGCAGCTGGGTTACTGACTGAATGTAAATGGAAGGCACATAGGAAGGGTGTTTGTGGTCACTCAAATGATTGAAACCTGGTTGATGCACTACCAAAGCTGGGGTACCAGGGGGGAACATTTGAGGGGTATTGAGATGGTGGTGTCCAGAGGTCAAAATATGTTTCAGAGACACAGAGGTACTGCGGTCCTGGTCCCACATTGGGGGTAGACAAAAGTCCCTGCTAAAGATTTCTGTCCAACTGTTACCACATTTTGTGCAGCCTGGCTCCCTCTGTAACGATTCCCCAGTGTCTTTCGATCCTACAGATGACTGTAGCAAACTTCCCAAATTTTTTCTTGGCCTCATACTCCCAAAGGAGTGCCTGACATTTGCCAGCCTAACGATACTCACATTCTGGGAAAAACCTCACTAACTATGCATATTTATCTACCACACATGGCAAATCCTTACAATTGCAGAACATCATATCGCACTTGTCATCTTTGAGGTACTGTAAGTATTTGGATTTGAGGGAAATATTCATCCTTGCTTGCTCTCTCCCATCTGAAGTCTATGGTGCTGCTGTTCCTTTCTCACATGTCCCTTCAAAGAGACAAGTGACACACAGACTCAATCACTCAGCAAACATATATGCTTTGACGTTTTCATCTTGCTGTTTACCTTCCAAATATTCCCCCTGAACCACAAATAAAGGCCTGCCATTTCTCATCCCCTCAGTCAAAGCAGTCCTTCGCTCCTTAGGCCCTGCAAGACCACCATGAACAAGAATCATGTCAGCAAGCAGAAGAAAAGCCTCAGTGTGCTCTTTTGTTCATACTGCTGCCCTCTAGTAACACTTCATGGCAACTGCAGCATAAGAATGGGACTGAGAAGAGGGCTGTCCTATGCAAATAATATCCTCCCATGCATACTTTCTTCTGAGACGGTCGGCGGCTTGTGCCGTGATACCGCCTCCAACAAATGGTCTTCAACCAAATTTTAAAAAAGCCCACCTGCCTTAGACGAAGGATTTTGCCACTCGAAGGAAGCACATGGGGACATCACCCTCATTTAGCAGGGTCCTAAATTGCCTGCTGTCAGCCTGTATACAGAACAAGGGCGTTCGTGGGCGTTCGTGAGCGTTCCTCAAAGGAAGGAGGTGGGTGATTAATTCACAGTGCCAGGGCAGGCCCAGCCCAGCCCAGCCCAGCCCAGCCCAGCCCAGCGCAGCCCAGCCCAGCCCGGCACAGCGCACTGCTTCACATCCTGCAGCAGGCATGATGCAGACCTACTAGAGCAAAGGCTTGACTCTGCCCTTGTCTGTCTCTTAAAGAAAACAATCTTTCTAGCTTCTTATTGCACCTGATAAATGGACTCTAGCTTGCCTCAAACTTGACCCATCATTTCATTAGCCAGAGCTCATACTTGACCTTTATTTCTATCCAAGCTCACTGGCACCACACCCCTGATTTGAGCGAGTTACTCACACCAAAATGAAAAATCACCATCATCCAACCTATTTTACAATAAGTGTAGCACCTTCCTCGCATTCTTGTGCTCAGTTATAACCCCCAATACCAAAATTGCACTCTGCAATTCACCAAACTTAAAGGAAAAGGAATGAAGACATTGATAAAGGAAGACAAGGCCTTGTCCCTATTGCACCTACTTGAGAAATAGGGAGGTTGGTAGAAGGTCATGAGGGAAAACATTTGAAATTTTGGGACACACATGCCAAAAAGAGTGTCCACTTTTCTCCTCTGTTACCAAGTAAAAAAAAATCTTAGCAAAAAAAAGAACCATTCACTTTTTGAAAATTTCCACCTTGGGATACCTCTACAGCATTGGCAGGATTCGAACCCTGGCCTGTGAGGGCTGTCTGCACCAAAGGTACAAGACTTACCTTTGAGCTATAGCTCCTTAGTGGTCTAGAGGATTGCAGTAGTAACTATAAGCAACATACAGGCCTTGGTGTCCTTCCCGGCGGCTTCCATTGCACATGAAAAGGATGACCATGACATAAGGACAATTTGATAGGCTACATACATGGAAACCTGTGTGGTCCAGTGGGTAAGTGCCTGCCTTCCATGCAGGCAACCAGGGTTCAAATCCCGGGTTCGGCACCAGGTGACTGATGGTGGCAGAGCAGAGGTAAGTTGGAGGTGGGCCTAAATGGCCAATTGGTAAGTAAAATGTGTCTGTGTGTTGTGTACGAGTGGAATCATGCCTAGTGAATGAGGGATTGCAGATTGGTTGGTAAGTAAAATAGGTGTGGCCTGAACAGAGAAAGGTAACAGGTGTTGTGTGCAGGAGGAGGAGGAGCCTAGGCAGAGTGGGTGGGGTCAGAGAGGAGGAGCCAGGTCAGAGAGGAGGGGTATAGGTGGAGCCTAGTCAGAGTGGGTGGGGTTAGAGAGGAGGAGTATAGGAGGAGCTGGGTCAGAGAGGAGGGGTATAGGAGGAGCCTCGTCAGAGTGGGAGGGGTCAGAGAGGAGGAGTATAGGAGGAGCCTAGTCAGAGTGGGTGGGGTCAGAGAGGAGGGGTATAGGCAGAGCCTGGGCAGAATGGGTGGGAGCAGAGGAAGGGGAGGAGGATCCTGACTTATTGTGGGGTACTGCAAATACTTTTTTACTGCACCCCCCTATACTCTCTGATTTCTGTTGGGAGGGGGCAGTCAAAATTTGGGGGAGCAGTATTAAAAGGTGCTTAGGCGCAACGTGAAGGCGATGGGGTGCACACAATGGCTTGGCATCCAGATACTTTTTTGGGGCTACCATTAGTTTTAATTGCTCTGATCCTCCCTCATGGGGTGTACCCCAAATGGTTAGGGGTCACGGGGGGGCAAGAAGCTGTTTGACAGTTTCTATTAACAACAGGGTTCACCATACGATTATGCTGCAGTTATGGTATTCAAAGGTAAAACAAGGAGCATTTGGCTGTATTTTTGCAGGTGGGGTGCCCCAAAATGTTACTGCCAGCAGCAGCAGCAGCCCCCTTCCTCGCCACCCTGCAGATTGGTATAGGTACCTTTAGGACATTTCTGTTGAAAACAGAGGCTATAGCGAATCGCGCTACAAAATCCGAGAGCACTAACACTTGCTAAATAAAGGTGGCATCGGAGCATACGAATGAGGCAGGGAGAGGCTACTGTTGCAATTGGTTTGGTGGGTCATAGTGAATAACCTCGGAATGCAAATAGGCAGAAGTGTGAGGATTGGCAGTGTCTGTAGAGAATTTTGGCATGCTCTTCAGTTGATGTTTTCCTCCTTGAACTACAGAGGAAAGGCCTGGCCTTACTGTTGGGCAAAACATGTATTTATGATTTTAAGAAGTGTAGTCTGGATGTACTGAGAGGGCCTGTACAGTACGGTAAATGCCTGTATACCCCTGCAATGTGCATCCAACTGTCACTTGAGATTGAACAGCAAACGAAGCAGCTGGGTTACTGACTGAATGTAAATGGAAGGCACATAGGAAGGGTGTTTGTGGTCACTAAAATGATTGAAACCTGGTTGATGCACTACCAAAGCTGGGGTACCAGGGGGGAACATTTGAGGGGTATTGAGATGGTGGTGTCCAGAGGTCAAAATATGTTTCAGAGACACAGAGGTACTGCGGTCCTGGTCCCACATTGGGGGTAGACAAAAGTCCCTGCTAAAGATTTCTGTCCAACTGTTACCACATTTTGTGCAGCCTGGCTCCCTCTGTAACGATTCCCCAGTGTCTTTCGATCCTACAGATGACTGTAGCAAACTTCCCAAATTTTTTCTTGGCCTCATACTCCCAAAGGAGTGCCTGACATTTGCCAGCCTAACGATACTCACATTCTGGGAAAAACCTCACTAACTATGCATATTTATCTACCACACATGGCAAATCCTTACAATTGCAGAACATCATATCGCACTTGTCATCTTTGAGGTACTGTAAGTATTTGGATTTGAGGGAAATATTCATCCTTGCTTGCTCTCTCCCATCTGAAGTCTATGGTGCTGCTGTTCCTTTCTCACATGTCCCTTCAAAGAGACAAGTGACACACAGACTCAATCACTCAGCAAACATATATGCTTTGACGTTTTCATCTTGCTGTTTACCTTCCAAATATTCCCCCTGAACCACAAATAAAGGCCTGCCATTTCTCATCCCCTCAGTCAAAGCAGTCCTTCGCTCCTTAGGCCCTGCAAGACCACCATGAACAAGAATCATGTCAGCAAGCAGAAGAAAAGCCTCAGTGTGCTCTTTTGTTCATACTGCTGCCCTCTAGTAACACTTCATGGCAACTGCAGCATAAGAATGGGACTGAGAAGAGGGCTGTCCTATGCAAATAATATCCTCCCATGCATACTTTCTTCTGAGACGGTCGGCGGCTTGTGCCGTGATACCGCCTCCAACAAATGGTCTTCAACCAAATTTTAAAAAAGCCCACCTGCCTTAGACGAAGGATTTTGCCACTCGAAGGAAGCACATGGGGACATCACCCTCATTTAGCAGGGTCCTAAATTGCCTGCTGTCAGCCTGTATACAGAACAAGGGCGTTCGTGGGCGTTCGTGAGCGTTCCTCAAAGGAAGGAGGTGGGTGATTAATTCACAGTGCCAGGGCAGGCCCAGCCCAGCCCAGCCCAGCCCAGCCCAGCCCAGCCCAGCGCAGCCCAGCCCAGCACAGCGCACTGCTTCACATCCTGCAGCAGGCATGATGCAGACCTACTAGAGCAAAGGCTTGACTCTGCCCTTGTCTGTCTCTTAAAGAAAACAATCTTTCTAGCTTCTTATTGCACCTGATAAATGGACTCTAGCTTGCCTCAAACTTGACCCATCATTTCATTAGCCAGAGCTCATACTTGACCTTTATTTCTATCCAAGCTCACTGGCACCACACCCCTGATTTGAGTGAGTTACTCACACCAAAATGAAAAATCACCATCATCCAACCTATTTTACAATAAGTGTAGCACCTTCCTCGCATTCTTGTGCTCAGTTATAACCCCCAATACCACAATTGCACTCTGCAATTCACCAAACTTAAAGGAAAAAGAATGAAGACATTGATAAAGGAAGACAAGGCCTTGTCCCTATTGCACCTACTTGAGAAATAGGGAGGTTGGTAGAAGGTCATGAGGGAAAACATTTGAAATTTTGGGACACACATGCCAAAAAGAGTGTCCACTTTTCTCCTCTGTTACCAAGTAAAAAAAAATCTTAGCAAAAAAAAGAACCATTCACTTTTTGAAAATTTCCACCTTGGGATACCTCTACAGCATTGGCAGGATTCGAACCCTGGCCTGTGAGGGCTGTCTGCACCAAAGGTACAAGACTTACCTTTGAGCTATAGCTCCTTAGTGGTCTAGAGGATTGCAGTAGTAACTATAAGCAACATACAGGCCTTGGTGTCCTTCCCGGCGGCTTCCATTGCACATGAAAAGGATGACCATGACATAAGGACAATTTGATAGGCTACATACATGGAAACCAGTGTGGTCCAATGGGTAAGTGCCTGCCTTCCATGCAGGCAACCAGGGTTCAAATCCCGGGTTCGGCACCAGGTGACTGATGGTGGCAGAGCAGAGGTAAGTTGGAGGTGGGCCTAAATGGCCAATTGGTAAGTAAAATGTGTCTGTGTGTTGTGTACGAGTGGAATCATGCCTAGTGAATGAGGGATTGCAGATTGGTTGGTAAGTAAAATAGGTGTGGCCTGAACAGAGAAAGGTAACAGGTGTTGTGTGCAGGAGGAGGAGGAGCCTAGGCAGAGTGGGTGGGGTCAGAGAGGAGGAGCCAGGTCAGAGAGGAGGGGTATAGGTGGAGCCTAGTCAGAGTGGGTGGGGTTAGAGAGGAGGAGTATAGGAGGAGCTGGGTCAGAGAGGAGGGGTATAGGAGGAGCCTAGTCAGAGTGGGAGGGGTCAGAGAGGAGGAGTATAGGAGGAGCCTAGTCAGAGTGGGTGGGGTCAGAGAGGAGGGGTATAGGCGGAGCCTGGGCAGAATGGGTGGGAGCACAGGAAGGGGAGGAGGATCCTGACTTATTGTGGGGTACTGCAAATACTTTTTTACTGCACCCCCCTATACTCTCTGATTTCTGTTGGGAGGGGGCAGTCAAAATTTGGGGGAGCAGTATTAAAAGGTGCTTAGGCGCAACGTGAAGGCGATGGGGTGCACACAATGGCTTGGCATCCAGATACTTTTTTGGGGCTACCATTAGTTTTAATTGCTCTGATCCTCCCTCATGGGGTGTACCCCAAATGGTTAGGGGCCACGGGGGGGCAAGAAGCTGTTTGACAGTTTCTATTAACAACAGGGTTCACCATACGATTATGCTGCAGTTATGGTATTCAAAGGTAAAACAAGGAGCATTTGGCTGTATTTTTGCAGGTGGGGTGCCCCAAAATGTTACTGCCAGCAGCAGCAGCAGCCCCCTTCCTCGCCACCCTGCAGATTGGTATAGGTACCTTTAGGACATTTCTGTTGAAAACAGAGGCTATAGCGAATCGCGCTACAAAATCCGAGAGCACTAACACTTGCTAAATAAAGGTGGCATCGGAGCATACGAATGAGGCAGGGAGAGGCTACTGTTGCAATTGGTTTGGTGGGTCATAGTGAATAACCTCGGAATGCAAATAGGCAGAAGTGTGAGGATTGGCAGTGTCTGTAGAGAATTTTGGCATGCTCTTCAGTTGATGTTTTCCTCCTTGAACTACAGAGGAAAGGCCTGGCCTTACTGTTGGGCAAAACATGTATTTATGATTTTAAGAAGTGTAGTCTGGATGTACTGAGAGGGCCTGTACAGTACGGTAAATGCCTGTATACCCCTGCAATGTGCATCCAACTGTCACTTGAGATTGAACAGCAAACGAAGCAGCTGGGTTACTGACTGAATGTAAATGGAAGGCACATAGGAAGGGTGTTTGTGGTCACTAAAATGATTGAAACCTGGTTGATGCACTACCAAAGCTGGGGTACCAGGGGGGAACATTTGAGGGGTATTGAGATGGTGGTGTCCAGAGGTCAAAATATGTTTCAGAGACACAGAGGTACTGCGGTCCTGGTCCCACATTGGGGGTAGACAAAAGTCCCTGCTAAAGATTTCTGTCCAACTGTTACCACATTTTGTGCAGCCTGGCTCCCTCTGTAACGATTCCCCAGTGTCTTTCGATCCTACAGATGACTGTAGCAAACTTCCCAAATTTTTTCTTGGCCTCATACTCCCAAAGGAGTGCCTGACATTTGCCAGCCTAACGATACTCACATTCTGGGAAAAACCTCACTAACTATGCATATTTATCTACCACACATGGCAAATCCTTACAATTGCAGAACATCATATCGCACTTGTCATCTTTGAGGTACTGTAAGTATTTGGATTTGAGGGAAATATTCATCCTTGCTTGCTCTCTCCCATCTGAAGTCTATGGTGCTGCTGTTCCTTTCTCACATGTCCCTTCAAAGAGACAAGTGACACACAGACTCAATCACTCAGCAAACATATATGCTTTGACGTTTTCATCTTGCTGTTTACCTTCCAAATATTCCCCCTGAACCACAAATAAAGGCCTGCCATTTCTCATCCCCTCAGTCAAAGCAGTCCTTCGCTCCTTAGGCCCTGCAAGACCACCATGAACAAGAATCATGTCAGCAAGCAGAAGAAAAGCCTCAGTGTGCTCTTTTGTTCATACTGCTGCCCTCTAGTAACACTTCATGGCAACTGCAGCATAAGAATGGGACTGAGAAGAGGGCTGTCCTATGCAAATAATATCCTCCCATGCATACTTTCTTCTGAGACGGTCGGCGGCTTGTGCCGTGATACCGCCTCCAACAAATGGTCTTCAACCAAATTTTAAAAAAGCCCACCTGCCTTAGACGAAGGATTTTGCCACTCGAAGGAAGCACATGGGGACATCACCCTCATTTAGCAGGGTCCTAAATTGCCTGCTGTCAGCCTGTAATCAGAACAAGGGCGTTCGTGGGCGTTCGTGAGCGTTCCTCAAAGGAAGGAGGTGGGTGATTAATTCACAGTGCCAGGGCAGGCCCAGCCCAGCCCAGCCCAGCCCAGCGCAGCCCAGCCCAGCCCAGCCCGGCACAGCGCACTGCTTCACATCCTGCAGCAGGCATGATGCAGACCTACTAGAGCAAAGGCTTGACTCTGCCCTTGTCTGTCTCTTAAAGAAAACAATCTTTCTAGCTTCTTATTGCACCTGATAAATGGACTCTAGCTTGCCTCAAACTTGACCCATCATTTCATTAGCCAGAGCTCATACTTGACCTTTATTTCTATCCAAGCTCACTGGCACCACACCCCTGATTTGAGCGAGTTACTCACACCAAAATGAAAAATCACCATCATCCAACCTATTTTACAATAAGTGTAGCACCTTCCTCGCATTCTTGTGCTCAGTTATAACCCCCAATACCACAATTGCACTCTGCAATTCACCAAACTTAAAGGAAAAAGAATGAAGACATTGATAAAGGAAGACAAGGCCTTGTCCCTATTGCACCTACTTGAGAAATAGGGAGGTTGGTAGAAGGTCATGAGGGAAAACATTTGAAATTTTGGGACACACATGCCAAAAAGAGTGTCCACTTTTCTCCTCTGTTACCAAGTAAAAAAAAATCTTAGCAAAAAAAAAACCATTCACTTTTTGAAAATTTCCACCTTGGGATACCTCTACAGCATTGGCAGGATTCGAACCCTGGCCTGTGAGGGCTGTCTGCACCAAAGGTACAAGACTTACCTTTGAGCTATAGCTCCTTAGTGGTCTAGAGGATTGCAGTAGTAACTATAAGCAACATACAGGCCTTGGTGTCCTTCCCGGCGGCTTCCATTGCACATGAAAAGGATGACCATGACATAAGGACAATTTGATAGGCTACATACATGGAAACCAGTGTGGTCCAGTGGGTAAGTGCCTGCCTTCCATGCAGGCAACCAGGGTTCAAATCCCGGGTTCGGCACCAGGTGACTGATGGTGGCAGAGCAGAGGTAAGTTGGAGGTGGGCCTAAATGGCCAATTGGTAAGTAAAATGTGTTTGTGTGTTGTGTACGAGTGGAATCATGCCTAGTGAATGAGGGATTGCAGATTGGTTGGTAAGTAAAATAGGTGTGGCCTGAACAGAGAAAGGTAAGAGGTGTTGTGTGCAGGAGGAGGAGGAGCCTAGGCAGAGTGGGTGGGGTCAGAGAGGAGGAGCCAGGTCAGAGAGGAGGGGTATAGGTGGAGCCTAGTCAGAGTGGGTGGGGTTAGAGAGGAGGAGTATAGGAGGAGCTGGGTCAGAGAGGAGGGGTATAGGAGGAGCCTAGTCAGAGTGGGAGGGGTCAGAGAGGAGGAGTATAGGAGGAGCCTAGTCAGAGTGGGTGGGGTCAGAGAGGAGGGGTATAGGCGGAGCCTGGGCAGAATGGGTGGGTTCAGAGAGCAGAGGAAGGGGAGGAGGATCCTGACTTATTGTGGGGTACTGCAAATACTTTTTTACTGCACCCCCCTATACTCTCTGATTTCTGTTGGGAGGGGGCAGTCAAAATTTGGGGGAGCAGTATTAAAAGGTGCTTAGGCGCAACATGAAGGCGATGGGGTGCACACAATGGCTAGGCATCCAGGTACTTTTTTGGGGCTACCATTAGTTTTAATTGCTCTGATCCTCCCTCATGGGGTGTACCCCAAATGGTTAGGGGCCACGGGGGGGGGCAAGAAGCTGTTTGACAGTTTCTATTAACAACAGGGTTCACCATACGATTATGCTGCAGTTATGGTATTCAAAGGTAAAACAAGGAGCATTTGGCTGTATTTTTGCAGGTGGGGTGCCCCAAAATGTTACTGCCAGCAGCAGCAGCAGCCCCCTTCCTCGCCACCCTGCAGATTGGTATAGGTACCTTTAGGACATTTCTGTTGAAAACAGAGGCTATAGCGAATCGCGCTACAAAATCCGAGAGCACTAACACTTGCTAAATAAAGGTGGCATCGGAGCATACGAATGAGGCAGGGAGAGGCTACTGTTGCAATTGGTTTGGTGGGTCATAGTGAATAACCTCGGAATGCAAATAGGCAGAAGTGTGAGGATTGGCAGTGTCTGTAGAGAATTTTGGCATGCTCTTCAGTTGATGTTTTCCTCCTTGAACTACAGAGGAAAGGCCTGGCCTTACTGTTGGGCAAAACATGTATTTATGATTTTAAGAAGTGTAGTCTGGATGTACTGAGAGGGCCTGTACAGTACGGTAAATGCCTGTATACCCCTGCAATGTGCATCCAACTGTCACTTGAGATTGAACAGCAAACGAAGCAGCTGGGTTACTGACTGAATGTAAATGGAAGGCACATAGGAAGGGTGTTTGTGGTCACTCAAATGATTGAAACCTGGTTGATGCACTACCAAAGCTGGGGTACCAGGGGGGAACATTTGAGGGGTATTGAGATGGTGGTGTCCAGAGGTCAAAATATGTTTCAGAGACACAGAGGTACTGCGGTCCTGGTCCCACATTGGGGGTAGACAAAAGTCCCTGCTAAAGATTTCTGTCCAACTGTTACCACATTTTGTGCAGCCTGGCTCCCTCTGTAACGATTCCCCAGTGTCTTTCGATCCTACAGATGACTGTAGCAAACTTCCCAAATTTTTTCTTGGCCTCATACTCCCAAAGGAGTGCCTGACATTTGCCAGCCTAACGATACTCACATTCTGGGAAAAACCTCACTAACTATGCATATTTATCTACCACACATGGCAAATCCTTACAATTGCAGAACATCATATCGCACTTGTCATCTTTGAGGTACTGTAAGTATTTGGATTTGAGGGAAATATTCATCCTTGCTTGCTCTCTCCCATCTGAAGTCTATGGTGCTGCTGTTCCTTTCTCACATGTCCCTTCAAAGAGACAAGTGACACACAGACTCAATCACTCAGCAAACATATATGCTTTGACGTTTTCATCTTGCTGTTTACCTTCCAAATATTCCCCCTGAACCGCAAATAAAGGCCTGCCATTCCTCATGCCCTCAGTCAAAGCAGTCCTTCGCTCCTTAGGCCCTGCAAGACCACCATGAACAAGAATCATGTCAGCAAGCAGAAGAAAAGCCTCAGTGTGCTCTTTTGTTCATACTGCTGCCCTCTAGTAACACTTCATGGCAACTGCAGCATAAGAATGGGACTGAGAAGAGGGCTGTCCTATGCAAATAATATCCTCCCATGCATACTTTCTTCTGAGACGGTCGGCGGCTTGTGCCGTGATACCGCCTCCAACAAATGGTCTTCAACCAAATTTTAAAAAAGCCCACCTGCCTTAGACGAAGGATTTTGCCACTCGAAGGAAGCACATGGGGACATCACCCTCATTTAGCAGGGTCCTAAATTGCCTGCTGTCAGCCTGTATACAGAACAAGGGCGTTCGTGGGCGTTCGTGAGCGTTCCTCAAAGGAAGGAGGTGGGTGATTAATTCACAGTGCCAGGGCAGGCCCAGCCCAGCCCAGCCCAGCCCAGCCCAGCGCAGCCCAGCCCAGCACAGCGCACTGCTTCACATCCTGCAGCAGGCATGATGCAGACCTACTAGAGCAAAGGCTTGACTCTGCCCTTGTCTGTCTCTTAAAGAAAACAATCTTTCTAGCTTCTTATTGCACCTGATAAATGGACTCTAGCTTGCCTCAAACTTGACCCATCATTTCATTAGCCAGAGCTCATACTTGACCTTTATTTCTATCCAAGCTCACTGGCACCACACCCCTGATTTGAGTGAGTTACTCACACCAAAATGAAAAATCACCATCATCCAACCTATTTTACAATAAGTGTAGCACCTTCCTCGCATTCTTGTGCTCAGTTATAACCCCCAATACCACAATTGCACTCTGCAATTCACCAAACTTAAAGGAAAAAGAATGAAGACATTGATAAAGGAAGACAAGGCCTTGTCCCTATTGCACCTACTTGAGAAATAGGGAGGTTGGTAGAAGGTCATGAGGGAAAACATTTGAAATTTTGGGACACACATGCCAAAAAGAGTGTCCACTTTTCTCCTCTGTTACCAAGTAAAAAAAAATCTTAGCAAAAAAAAGAACCATTCACTTTTTGAAAATTTCCACCTTGGGATACCTCTACAGCATTGGCAGGATTCGAACCCTGGCCTGTGAGGGCTGTCTGCACCAAAGGTACAAGACTTACCTTTGAGCTATAGCTCCTTAGTGGTCTAGAGGATTGCAGTAGTAACTATAAGCAACATACAGGCCTTGGTGTCCTTCCCGGCGGCTTCCATTGCACATGAAAAGGATGACCATGACATAAGGACAATTTGATAGGCTACATACATGGAAACCAGTGTGGTCCAATGGGTAAGTGCCTGCCTTCCATGCAGGCAACCAGGGTTCAAATCCCGGGTTCGGCACCAGGTGACTGATGGTGGCAGAGCAGAGGTAAGTTGGAGGTGGGCCTAAATGGCCAATTGGTAAGTAAAATGTGTCTGTGTGTTGTGTACGAGTGGAATCATGCCTAGTGAATGAGGGATTGCAGATTGGTTGGTAAGTAAAATAGGTGTGGCCTGAACAGAGAAAGGTAACAGGTGTTGTGTGCAGGAGGAGGAGGAGCCTAGGCAGAGTGGGTGGGGTCAGAGAGGAGGAGCCAGGTCAGAGAGGAGGGGTATAGGTGGAGCCTAGTCAGAGTGGGTGGGGTTAGAGAGGAGGAGTATAGGAGGAGCTGGGTCAGAGAGGAGGGGTATAGGAGGAGCCTAGTCAGAGTGGGAGGGGTCAGAGAGGAGGAGTATAGGAGGAGCCTAGTCAGAGTGGGTGGGGTCAGAGAGGAGGGGTATAGGCGGAGCCTGGGCAGAATGGGTGGGAGCACAGGAAGGGGAGGAGGATCCTGACTTATTGTGGGGTACTGCAAATACTTTTTTACTGCACCCCCCTATACTCTCTGATTTCTGTTGGGAGGGGGCAGTCAAAATTTGGGGGAGCAGTATTAAAAGGTGCTTAGGCGCAACGTGAAGGCGATGGGGTGCACACAATGGCTTGGCATCCAGATACTTTTTTGGGGCTACCATTAGTTTTAATTGCTCTGATCCTCCCTCATGGGGTGTACCCCAAATGGTTAGGGGCCACGGGGGGGCAAGAAGCTGTTTGACAGTTTCTATTAACAACAGGGTTCACCATACGATTATGCTGCAGTTATGGTATTCAAAGGTAAAACAAGGAGCATTTGGCTGTATTTTTGCAGGTGGGGTGCCCCAAAATGTTACTGCCAGCAGCAGCAGCAGCCCCCTTCCTCGCCACCCTGCAGATTGGTATAGGTACCTTTAGGACATTTCTGTTGAAAACAGAGGCTATAGCGAATCGCGCTACAAAATCCGAGAGCACTAACACTTGCTAAATAAAGGTGGCATCGGAGCATACGAATGAGGCAGGGAGAGGCTACTGTTGCAATTGGTTTGGTGGGTCATAGTGAATAACCTCGGAATGCAAATAGGCAGAAGTGTGAGGATTGGCAGTGTCTGTAGAGAATTTTGGCATGCTCTTCAGTTGATGTTTTCCTCCTTGAACTACAGAGGAAAGGCCTGGCCTTACTGTTGGGCAAAACATGTATTTATGATTTTAAGAAGTGTAGTCTGGATGTACTGAGAGGGCCTGTACAGTACGGTAAATGCCTGTATACCCCTGCAATGTGCATCCAACTGTCACTTGAGATTGAACAGCAAACGAAGCAGCTGGGTTACTGACTGAATGTAAATGGAAGGCACATAGGAAGGGTGTTTGTGGTCACTAAAATGATTGAAACCTGGTTGATGCACTACCAAAGCTGGGGTACCAGGGGGGAACATTTGAGGGGTATTGAGATGGTGGTGTCCAGAGGTCAAAATATGTTTCAGAGACACAGAGGTACTGCGGTCCTGGTCCCACATTGGGGGTAGACAAAAGTCCCTGCTAAAGATTTCTGTCCAACTGTTACCACATTTTGTGCAGCCTGGCTCCCTCTGTAACGATTCCCCAGTGTCTTTCGATCCTACAGATGACTGTAGCAAACTTCCCAAATTTTTTCTTGGCCTCATACTCCCAAAGGAGTGCCTGACATTTGCCAGCCTAACGATACTCACATTCTGGGAAAAACCTCACTAACTATGCATATTTATCTACCACACATGGCAAATCCTTACAATTGCAGAACATCATATCGCACTTGTCATCTTTGAGGTACTGTAAGTATTTGGATTTGAGGGAAATATTCATCCTTGCTTGCTCTCTCCCATCTGAAGTCTATGGTGCTGCTGTTCCTTTCTCACATGTCCCTTCAAAGAGACAAGTGACACACAGACTCAATCACTCAGCAAACATATATGCTTTGACGTTTTCATCTTGCTGTTTACCTTCCAAATATTCCCCCTGAACCACAAATAAAGGCCTGCCATTTCTCATCCCCTCAGTCAAAGCAGTCCTTCGCTCCTTAGGCCCTGCAAGACCACCATGAACAAGAATCATGTCAGCAAGCAGAAGAAAAGCCTCAGTGTGCTCTTTTGTTCATACTGCTGCCCTCTAGTAACACTTCATGGCAACTGCAGCATAAGAATGGGACTGAGAAGAGGGCTGTCCTATGCAAATAATATCCTCCCATGCATACTTTCTTCTGAGACGGTCGGCGGCTTGTGCCGTGATACCGCCTCCAACAAATGGTCTTCAACCAAATTTTAAAAAAGCCCACCTGCCTTAGACGAAGGATTTTGCCACTCGAAGGAAGCACATGGGGACATCACCCTCATTTAGCAGGGTCCTAAATTGCCTGCTGTCAGCCTGTAATCAGAACAAGGGCGTTCGTGGGCGTTCGTGAGCGTTCCTCAAAGGAAGGAGGTGGGTGATTAATTCACAGTGCCAGGGCAGGCCCAGCCCAGCCCAGCCCAGCCCAGCGCAGCCCAGCCCAGCCCAGCCCGGCACAGCGCACTGCTTCACATCCTGCAGCAGGCATGATGCAGACCTACTAGAGCAAAGGCTTGACTCTGCCCTTGTCTGTCTCTTAAAGAAAACAATCTTTCTAGCTTCTTATTGCACCTGATAAATGGACTCTAGCTTGCCTCAAACTTGACCCATCATTTCATTAGCCAGAGCTCATACTTGACCTTTATTTCTATCCAAGCTCACTGGCACCACACCCCTGATTTGAGCGAGTTACTCACACCAAAATGAAAAATCACCATCATCCAACCTATTTTACAATAAGTGTAGCACCTTCCTCGCATTCTTGTGCTCAGTTATAACCCCCAATACCACAATTGCACTCTGCAATTCACCAAACTTAAAGGAAAAAGAATGAAGACATTGATAAAGGAAGACAAGGCCTTGTCCCTATTGCACCTACTTGAGAAATAGGGAGGTTGGTAGAAGGTCATGAGGGAAAACATTTGAAATTTTGGGACACACATGCCAAAAAGAGTGTCCACTTTTCTCCTCTGTTACCAAGTAAAAAAAAATCTTAGCAAAAAAAAAACCATTCACTTTTTGAAAATTTCCACCTTGGGATACCTCTACAGCATTGGCAGGATTCGAACCCTGGCCTGTGAGGGCTGTCTGCACCAAAGGTACAAGACTTACCTTTGAGCTATAGCTCCTTAGTGGTCTAGAGGATTGCAGTAGTAACTATAAGCAACATACAGGCCTTGGTGTCCTTCCCGGCGGCTTCCATTGCACATGAAAAGGATGACCATGACATAAGGACAATTTGATAGGCTACATACATGGAAACCAGTGTGGTCCAGTGGGTAAGTGCCTGCCTTCCATGCAGGCAACCAGGGTTCAAATCCCGGGTTCGGCACCAGGTGACTGATGGTGGCAGAGCAGAGGTAAGTTGGAGGTGGGCCTAAATGGCCAATTGGTAAGTAAAATGTGTTTGTGTGTTGTGTACGAGTGGAATCATGCCTAGTGAATGAGGGATTGCAGATTGGTTGGTAAGTAAAATAGGTGTGGCCTGAACAGAGAAAGGTAAGAGGTGTTGTGTGCAGGAGGAGGAGGAGCCTAGGCAGAGTGGGTGGGGTCAGAGAGGAGGAGCCAGGTCAGAGAGGAGGGGTATAGGTGGAGCCTAGTCAGAGTGGGTGGGGTTAGAGAGGAGGAGTATAGGAGGAGCTGGGTCAGAGAGGAGGGGTATAGGAGGAGCCTAGTCAGAGTGGGAGGGGTCAGAGAGGAGGAGTATAGGAGGAGCCTAGTCAGAGTGGGTGGGGTCAGAGAGGAGGGGTATAGGCGGAGCCTGGGCAGAATGGGTGGGTTCAGAGAGCAGAGGAAGGGGAGGAGGATCCTGACTTATTGTGGGGTACTGCAAATACTTTTTTACTGCACCCCCCTATACTCTCTGATTTCTGTTGGGAGGGGGCAGTCAAAATTTGGGGGAGCAGTATTAAAAGGTGCTTAGGCGCAACATGAAGGCGATGGGGTGCACACAATGGCTAGGCATCCAGGTACTTTTTTGGGGCTACCATTAGTTTTAATTGCTCTGATCCTCCCTCATGGGGTGTACCCCAAATGGTTAGGGGCCACGGGGGGGGGCAAGAAGCTGTTTGACAGTTTCTATTAACAACAGGGTTCACCATACGATTATGCTGCAGTTATGGTATTCAAAGGTAAAACAAGGAGCATTTGGCTGTATTTTTGCAGGTGGGGTGCCCCAAAATGTTACTGCCAGCAGCAGCAGCAGCCCCCTTCCTCGCCACCCTGCAGATTGGTATAGGTACCTTTAGGACATTTCTGTTGAAAACAGAGGCTATAGCGAATCGCGCTACAAAATCCGAGAGCACTAACACTTGCTAAATAAAGGTGGCATCGGAGCATACGAATGAGGCAGGGAGAGGCTACTGTTGCAATTGGTTTGGTGGGTCATAGTGAATAACCTCGGAATGCAAATAGGCAGAAGTGTGAGGATTGGCAGTGTCTGTAGAGAATTTTGGCATGCTCTTCAGTTGATGTTTTCCTCCTTGAACTACAGAGGAAAGGCCTGGCCTTACTGTTGGGCAAAACATGTATTTATGATTTTAAGAAGTGTAGTCTGGATGTACTGAGAGGGCCTGTACAGTACGGTAAATGCCTGTATACCCCTGCAATGTGCATCCAACTGTCACTTGAGATTGAACAGCAAACGAAGCAGCTGGGTTACTGACTGAATGTAAATGGAAGGCACATAGGAAGGGTGTTTGTGGTCACTCAAATGATTGAAACCTGGTTGATGCACTACCAAAGCTGGGGTACCAGGGGGGAACATTTGAGGGGTATTGAGATGGTGGTGTCCAGAGGTCAAAATATGTTTCAGAGACACAGAGGTACTGCGGTCCTGGTCCCACATTGGGGGTAGACAAAAGTCCCTGCTAAAGATTTCTGTCCAACTGTTACCACATTTTGTGCAGCCTGGCTCCCTCTGTAACGATTCCCCAGTGTCTTTCGATCCTACAGATGACTGTAGCAAACTTCCCAAATTTTTTCTTGGCCTCATACTCCCAAAGGAGTGCCTGACATTTGCCAGCCTAACGATACTCACATTCTGGGAAAAACCTCACTAACTATGCATATTTATCTACCACACATGGCAAATCCTTACAATTGCAGAACATCATATCGCACTTGTCATCTTTGAGGTACTGTAAGTATTTGGATTTGAGGGAAATATTCATCCTTGCTTGCTCTCTCCCATCTGAAGTCTATGGTGCTGCTGTTCCTTTCTCACATGTCCCTTCAAAGAGACAAGTGACACACAGACTCAATCACTCAGCAAACATATATGCTTTGACGTTTTCATCTTGCTGTTTACCTTCCAAATATTCCCCCTGAACCGCAAATAAAGGCCTGCCATTCCTCATGCCCTCAGTCAAAGCAGTCCTTCGCTCCTTAGGCCCTGCAAGACCACCATGAACAAGAATCATGTCAGCAAGCAGAAGAAAAGCCTCAGTGTGCTCTTTTGTTCATACTGCTGCCCTCTAGTAACACTTCATGGCAACTGCAGCATAAGAATGGGACTGAGAAGAGGGCTGTCCTATGCAAATAATATCCTCCCATGCATACTTTCTTCTGAGACGGTCGGCGGCTTGTGCCGTGATACCGCCTCCAACAAATGGTCTTCAACCAAATTTTAAAAAAGCCCACCTGCCTTAGACGAAGGATTTTGCCACTCGAAGGAAGCACATGGGGACATCACCCTCATTTAGCAGGGTCCTAAATTGCCTGCTGTCAGCCTGTATACAGAACAAGGGCGTTCGTGGGCGTTCGTGAGCGTTCCTCAAAGGAAGGAGGTGGGTGATTAATTCACAGTGCCAGGGCAGGCCCAGCCCAGCCCAGCCCAGCCCAGCCCAGCGCAGCCCAGCCCAGCACAGCGCACTGCTTCACATCCTGCAGCAGGCATGATGCAGACCTACTAGAGCAAAGGCTTGACTCTGCCCTTGTCTGTCTCTTAAAGAAAACAATCTTTCTAGCTTCTTATTGCACCTGATAAATGGACTCTAGCTTGCCTCAAACTTGACCCATCATTTCATTAGCCAGAGCTCATACTTGACCTTTATTTCTATCCAAGCTCACTGGCACCACACCCCTGATTTGAGTGAGTTACTCACACCAAAATGAAAAATCACCATCATCCAACCTATTTTACAATAAGTGTAGCACCTTCCTCGCATTCTTGTGCTCAGTTATAACCCCCAATACCACAATTGCACTCTGCAATTCACCAAACTTAAAGGAAAAAGAATGAAGACATTGATAAAGGAAGACAAGGCCTTGTCCCTATTGCACCTACTTGAGAAATAGGGAGGTTGGTAGAAGGTCATGAGGGAAAACATTTGAAATTTTGGGACACACATGCCAAAAAGAGTGTCCACTTTTCTCCTCTGTTACCAAGTAAAAAAAAATCTTAGCAAAAAAAAGAACCATTCACTTTTTGAAAATTTCCACCTTGGGATACCTCTACAGCATTGGCAGGATTCGAACCCTGGCCTGTGAGGGCTGTCTGCACCAAAGGTACAAGACTTACCTTTGAGCTATAGCTCCTTAGTGGTCTAGAGGATTGCAGTAGTAACTATAAGCAACATACAGGCCTTGGTGTCCTTCCCGGCGGCTTCCATTGCACATGAAAAGGATGACCATGACATAAGGACAATTTGATAGGCTACATACATGGAAACCAGTGTGGTCCAATGGGTAAGTGCCTGCCTTCCATGCAGGCAACCAGGGTTCAAATCCCGGGTTCGGCACCAGGTGACTGATGGTGGCAGAGCAGAGGTAAGTTGGAGGTGGGCCTAAATGGCCAATTGGTAAGTAAAATGTGTCTGTGTGTTGTGTACGAGTGGAATCATGCCTAGTGAATGAGGGATTGCAGATTGGTTGGTAAGTAAAATAGGTGTGGCCTGAACAGAGAAAGGTAACAGGTGTTGTGTGCAGGAGGAGGAGGAGCCTAGGCAGAGTGGGTGGGGTCAGAGAGGAGGAGCCAGGTCAGAGAGGAGGGGTATAGGTGGAGCCTAGTCAGAGTGGGTGGGGTTAGAGAGGAGGAGTATAGGAGGAGCTGGGTCAGAGAGGAGGGGTATAGGAGGAGCCTAGTCAGAGTGGGAGGGGTCAGAGAGGAGGAGTATAGGAGGAGCCTAGTCAGAGTGGGTGGGGTCAGAGAGGAGGGGTATAGGCGGAGCCTGGGCAGAATGGGTGGGAGCACAGGAAGGGGAGGAGGATCCTGACTTATTGTGGGGTACTGCAAATACTTTTTTACTGCACCCCCCTATACTCTCTGATTTCTGTTGGGAGGGGGCAGTCAAAATTTGGGGGAGCAGTATTAAAAGGTGCTTAGGCGCAACGTGAAGGCGATGGGGTGCACACAATGGCTTGGCATCCAGATACTTTTTTGGGGCTACCATTAGTTTTAATTGCTCTGATCCTCCCTCATGGGGTGTACCCCAAATGGTTAGGGGCCACGGGGGGGCAAGAAGCTGTTTGACAGTTTCTATTAACAACAGGGTTCACCATACGATTATGCTGCAGTTATGGTATTCAAAGGTAAAACAAGGAGCATTTGGCTGTATTTTTGCAGGTGGGGTGCCCCAAAATGTTACTGCCAGCAGCAGCAGCAGCCCCCTTCCTCGCCACCCTGCAGATTGGTATAGGTACCTTTAGGACATTTCTGTTGAAAACAGAGGCTATAGCGAATCGCGCTACAAAATCCGAGAGCACTAACACTTGCTAAATAAAGGTGGCATCGGAGCATACGAATGAGGCAGGGAGAGGCTACTGTTGCAATTGGTTTGGTGGGTCATAGTGAATAACCTCGGAATGCAAATAGGCAGAAGTGTGAGGATTGGCAGTGTCTGTAGAGAATTTTGGCATGCTCTTCAGTTGATGTTTTCCTCCTTGAACTACAGAGGAAAGGCCTGGCCTTACTGTTGGGCAAAACATGTATTTATGATTTTAAGAAGTGTAGTCTGGATGTACTGAGAGGGCCTGTACAGTACGGTAAATGCCTGTATACCCCTGCAATGTGCATCCAACTGTCACTTGAGATTGAACAGCAAACGAAGCAGCTGGGTTACTGACTGAATGTAAATGGAAGGCACATAGGAAGGGTGTTTGTGGTCACTAAAATGATTGAAACCTGGTTGATGCACTACCAAAGCTGGGGTACCAGGGGGGAACATTTGAGGGGTATTGAGATGGTGGTGTCCAGAGGTCAAAATATGTTTCAGAGACACAGAGGTACTGCGGTCCTGGTCCCACATTGGGGGTAGACAAAAGTCCCTGCTAAAGATTTCTGTCCAACTGTTACCACATTTTGTGCAGCCTGGCTCCCTCTGTAACGATTCCCCAGTGTCTTTCGATCCTACAGATGACTGTAGCAAACTTCCCAAATTTTTTCTTGGCCTCATACTCCCAAAGGAGTGCCTGACATTTGCCAGCCTAACGATACTCACATTCTGGGAAAAACCTCACTAACTATGCATATTTATCTACCACACATGGCAAATCCTTACAATTGCAGAACATCATATCGCACTTGTCATCTTTGAGGTACTGTAAGTATTTGGATTTGAGGGAAATATTCATCCTTGCTTGCTCTCTCCCATCTGAAGTCTATGGTGCTGCTGTTCCTTTCTCACATGTCCCTTCAAAGAGACAAGTGACACACAGACTCAATCACTCAGCAAACATATATGCTTTGACGTTTTCATCTTGCTGTTTACCTTCCAAATATTCCCCCTGAACCACAAATAAAGGCCTGCCATTTCTCATCCCCTCAGTCAAAGCAGTCCTTCGCTCCTTAGGCCCTGCAAGACCACCATGAACAAGAATCATGTCAGCAAGCAGAAGAAAAGCCTCAGTGTGCTCTTTTGTTCATACTGCTGCCCTCTAGTAACACTTCATGGCAACTGCAGCATAAGAATGGGACTGAGAAGAGGGCTGTCCTATGCAAATAATATCCTCCCATGCATACTTTCTTCTGAGACGGTCGGCGGCTTGTGCCGTGATACCGCCTCCAACAAATGGTCTTCAACCAAATTTTAAAAAAGCCCACCTGCCTTAGACGAAGGATTTTGCCACTCGAAGGAAGCACATGGGGACATCACCCTCATTTAGCAGGGTCCTAAATTGCCTGCTGTCAGCCTGTAATCAGAACAAGGGCGTTCGTGGGCGTTCGTGAGCGTTCCTCAAAGGAAGGAGGTGGGTGATTAATTCACAGTGCCAGGGCAGGCCCAGCCCAGCCCAGCCCAGCCCAGCGCAGCCCAGCCCAGCCCAGCCCGGCACAGCGCACTGCTTCACATCCTGCAGCAGGCATGATGCAGACCTACTAGAGCAAAGGCTTGACTCTGCCCTTGTCTGTCTCTTAAAGAAAACAATCTTTCTAGCTTCTTATTGCACCTGATAAATGGACTCTAGCTTGCCTCAAACTTGACCCATCATTTCATTAGCCAGAGCTCATACTTGACCTTTATTTCTATCCAAGCTCACTGGCACCACACCCCTGATTTGAGCGAGTTACTCACACCAAAATGAAAAATCACCATCATCCAACCTATTTTACAATAAGTGTAGCACCTTCCTCGCATTCTTGTGCTCAGTTATAACCCCCAATACCACAATTGCACTCTGCAATTCACCAAACTTAAAGGAAAAAGAATGAAGACATTGATAAAGGAAGACAAGGCCTTGTCCCTATTGCACCTACTTGAGAAATAGGGAGGTTGGTAGAAGGTCATGAGGGAAAACATTTGAAATTTTGGGACACACATGCCAAAAAGAGTGTCCACTTTTCTCCTCTGTTACCAAGTAAAAAAAAATCTTAGCAAAAAAAAAACCATTCACTTTTTGAAAATTTCCACCTTGGGATACCTCTACAGCATTGGCAGGATTCGAACCCTGGCCTGTGAGGGCTGTCTGCACCAAAGGTACAAGACTTACCTTTGAGCTATAGCTCCTTAGTGGTCTAGAGGATTGCAGTAGTAACTATAAGCAACATACAGGCCTTGGTGTCCTTCCCGGCGGCTTCCATTGCACATGAAAAGGATGACCATGACATAAGGACAATTTGATAGGCTACATACATGGAAACCAGTGTGGTCCAGTGGGTAAGTGCCTGCCTTCCATGCAGGCAACCAGGGTTCAAATCCCGGGTTCGGCACCAGGTGACTGATGGTGGCAGAGCAGAGGTAAGTTGGAGGTGGGCCTAAATGGCCAATTGGTAAGTAAAATGTGTCTGTGTGTTGTGTACGAGTGGAATCATGCCTAGTGAATGAGGGATTGCAGATTGGTTGGTAAGTAAAATAGGTGTGGCCTGAACAGAGAAAGGTAAGAGGTGTTGTGTGCAGGAGGAGGAGGAGCCTAGGCAGAGTGGGTGGGGTCAGAGAGGAGGAGCCAGGTCAGAGAGGAGGGGTATAGGTGGAGCCTAGTCAGAGTGGGTGGGGTTAGAGAGGAGGAGTATAGGAGGAGCTGGGTCAGAGAGGAGGGGTATAGGAGGAGCCTAGTCAGAGTGGGAGGGGTCAGAGAGGAGGAGTATAGGAGGAGCCTAGTCAGAGTGGGTGGGGTCAGAGAGGAGGGGTATAGGCGGAGCCTGGGCAGAATGGGTGGGTTCAGAGAGCAGAGGAAGGGGAGGAGGATCCTGACTTATTGTGGGGTACTGCAAATACTTTTTTACTGCACCCCCCTATACTCTCTGATTTCTGTTGGGAGGGGGCAGTCAAAATTTGGGGGAGCAGTATTAAAAGGTGCTTAGGCGCAACATGAAGGCGATGGGGTGCACACAATGGCTAGGCATCCAGGTACTTTTTTGGGGCTACCATTAGTTTTAATTGCTCTGATCCTCCCTCATGGGGTGTACCCCAAATGGTTAGGGGCCACGGGGGGGGCAAGAAGCTGTTTGACAGTTTCTATTAACAACAGGGTTCACCATACGATTATGCTGCAGTTATGGTATTCAAAGGTAAAACAAGGAGCATTTGGCTGTATTTTTGCAGGTGGGGTGCCCCAAAATGTTACTGCCAGCAGCAGCAGCAGCCCCCTTCCTCGCCACCCTGCAGATTGGTATAGGTACCTTTAGGACATTTCTGTTGAAAACAGAGGCTATAGCGAATCGCGCTACAAAATCCGAGAGCACTAACACTTGCTAAATAAAGGTGGCATCGGAGCATACGAATGAGGCAGGGAGAGGCTACTGTTGCAATTGGTTTGGTGGGTCATAGTGAATAACCTCGGAATGCAAATAGGCAGAAGTGTGAGGATTGGCAGTGTCTGTAGAGAATTTTGGCATGCTCTTCAGTTGATGTTTTCCTCCTTGAACTACAGAGGAAAGGCCTGGCCTTACTGTTGGGCAAAACATGTATTTATGATTTTAAGAAGTGTAGTCTGGATGTACTGAGAGGGCCTGTACAGTACGGTAAATGCCTGTATACCCCTGCAATGTGCATCCAACTGTCACTTGAGATTGAACAGCAAACGAAGCAGCTGGGTTACTGACTGAATGTAAATGGAAGGCACATAGGAAGGGTGTTTGTGGTCACTCAAATGATTGAAACCTGGTTGATGCACTACCAAAGCTGGGGTACCAGGGGGGAACATTTGAGGGGTATTGAGATGGTGGTGTCCAGAGGTCAAAATATGTTTCAGAGACACAGAGGTACTGCGGTCCTGGTCCCACATTGGGGGTAGACAAAAGTCCCTGCTAAAGATTTCTGTCCAACTGTTACCACATTTTGTGCAGCCTGGCTCCCTCTGTAACGATTCCCCAGTGTCTTTCGATCCTACAGATGACTGTAGCAAACTTCCCAAATTTTTTCTTGGCCTCATACTCCCAAAGGAGTGCCTGACATTTGCCAGCCTAACGATACTCACATTCTGGGAAAAACCTCACTAACTATGCATATTTATCTACCACACATGGCAAATCCTTACAATTGCAGAACATCATATCGCACTTGTCATCTTTGAGGTACTGTAAGTATTTGGATTTGAGGGAAATATTCATCCTTGCTTGCTCTCTCCCATCTGAAGTCTATGGTGCTGCTGTTCCTTTCTCACATGTCCCTTCAAAGAGACAAGTGACACACAGACTCAATCACTCAGCAAACATATATGCTTTGACGTTTTCATCTTGCTGTTTACCTTCCAAATATTCCCCCTGAACCGCAAATAAAGGCCTGCCATTCCTCATGCCCTCAGTCAAAGCAGTCCTTCGCTCCTTAGGCCCTGCAAGACCACCATGAACAAGAATCATGTCAGCAAGCAGAAGAAAAGCCTCAGTGTGCTCTTTTGTTCATACTGCTGCCCTCTAGTAACACTTCATGGCAACTGCAGCATAAGAATGGGACTGAGAAGAGGGCTGTCCTATGCAAATAATATCCTCCCATGCATACTTTCTTCTGAGACGGTCGGCTGCTTGTGCCGTGATACCGCCTCCAACAAATGGTCTTCAACCAAATTTTAAAAAAGCCCACCTGCCTTAGACGAAGGATTTTGCCACTCGAAGGAAGCACATGGGGACATCACCCTCATTTAGCAGGGTCCTAAATTGCCTGCTGTCAGCCTGTATACAGAACAAGGGCGTTCGTGGGCGTTCGTGAGCGTTCCTCAAAGGAAGGAGGTGGGTGATTAATTCACAGTGCCAGGGCAGGCCCAGCCCAGCCCAGCCCAGCCCAGCCCAGCGCAGCCCAGCCCAGCACAGCGCACTGCTTCACATCCTGCAGCAGGCATGATGCAGACCTACTAGAGCAAAGGCTTGACTCTGCCCTTGTCTGTCTCTTAAAGAAAACAATCTTTCTAGCTTCTTATTGCACCTGATAAATGGACTCTAGCTTGCCTCAAACTTGACCCATCATTTCATTAGCCAGAGCTCATACTTGACCTTTATTTCTATCCAAGCTCACTGGCACCACACCCCTGATTTGAGCGAGTTACTCACACCAAAATGAAAAATCACCATCATCCAACCTATTTTACAATAAGTGTAGCACCTTCCTCGCATTCTTGTGCTCAGTTATAACCCCCAATACCACAATTGCACTCTGCAATTCACCAAACTTAAAGGAAAAAGAATGAAGACATTGATAAAGGAAGACAAGGCCTTGTCCCTATTGCACCTACTTGAGAAATAGGGAGGTTGGTAGAAGGTCATGAGGGAAAACATTTGAAATTTTGGGACACACATGCCAAAAAGAGTGTCCACTTTTCTCCTCTGTTACCAAGTAAAAAAAAATCTTAGCAAAAAAAAGAACCATTCACTTTTTGAAAATTTCCACCTTGGGATACCTCTACAGCATTGGCAGGATTCGAACCCTGGCCTGTGAGGGCTGTCTGCACCAAAGGTACAAGACTTACCTTTGAGCTATAGCTCCTTAGTGGTCTAGAGGATTGCAGTAGTAACTATAAGCAACATACAGGCCTTGGTGTCCTTCCCGGCGGCTTCCATTGCACATGAAAAGGATGACCATGACATAAGGACAATTTGATAGGCTACATACATGGAAACCAGTGTGGTCCAGTGGGTAAGTGCCTGCCTTCCATGCAGGCAACCAGGGTTCAAATCCCGGGTTCGGCACCAGGTGACTGATGGTGGCAGAGCAGAGGTAAGTTGGAGGTGAGCCTAAATGGCCAATTGGTAAGTAAAATGTGTCTGTGTGTTGTGTACGAGTGGAATCATGCCTAGTGAATGAGGGATTGCAGATTGGTTGGTAAGTAAAATAGGTGTGGCCTGAACAGAGAAAGGTAACAGGTGTTGTGTGCAGGAGGAGGAGCCTAGGCAGAGTGGGTGGGGTCAGAGAGGAGGAGCCAGGTCAGAGAGGAGGGGTATAGGTGGAGCCTAGTCAGAGTGGGTGGGGTTAGAGAGGAGGAGTATAGGAGGAGCTGGGTCAGAGAGGAGGGGTATAGGAGGAGCCTAGTCAGAGTGGGAGGGGTCAGAGAGGAGGAGTATAGGAGGAGCCTAGTCAGAGTGGGTGGGGTCAGAGAGGAGGGGTATAGGCAGAGCCTGGGCAGAATGGGTGGGAGCAGAGGAAGGGGAGGAGGATCCTGACTTATTGTGGGGTACTGCAAATACTTTTTTACTGCACCCCCCTATACTCTCTGATTTCTGTTGGGAGGGGGCAGTCAAAATTTGGGGGAGCAGTATTAAAAGGTGCTTAGGCGCAACGTGAAGGCGATGGGGTGCACACAATGGCTTGGCATCCAGATACTTTTTTGGGGCTACCATTAGTTTTAATTGCTCTGATCCTCCCTCATGGGGTGTACCCCAAATGGTTAGGGGCCACGGGGGGGCAAGAAGCTGTTTGACAGTTTCTATTAACAACAGGGTTCACCATACGATTATGCTGCAGTTATGGTATTCAAAGGAAAAACAAGGAGCATTTGGCTGTATTTATGCAGGTGGGGTGCCCCAAAATGTTACTGCCAGCAGCAGCAGCAGCCCCCTTCCTCGCCACCCTGCAGATTGGTATAGGTACCTTTAGGACATTTCTGTTGAAAACAGAGGCTATAGCGAATCGCGCTACAAAATCCGAGAGCACTAACACTTGCTAAATAAAGGTGGCATCGGAGCATACGAATGAGGCAGGGAGAGGCTACTGTTGCAATTGGTTTGGTGGGTCATAGTGAATAACCTCGGAATGCAAATAGGCAGAAGTGTGAGGATTGGCAGTGTCTGTAGAGAATTTTGGCATGCTCTTCAGTTGATGTTTTCCTCCTTGAACTACAGAGGAAAGGCCTGGCCTTACTGTTGGGCAAAACATGTATTTATGATTTTAAGAAGTGTAGTCTGGATGTACTGAGAGGGCCTGTACAGTACGGTAAATGCCTGTATACCCCTGCAATGTGCATCCAACTGTCACTTGAGATTGAACAGCAAACGAAGCAGCTGGGTTACTGACTGAATGTAAATGGAAGGCACATAGGAAGGGTGTTTGTGGTCACTAAAATGATTGAAACCTGGTTGATGCACTACCAAAGCTGGGGTACCAGGGGGGAACATTTGAGGGGTATTGAGATGGTGGTGTCCAGAGGTCAAAATATGTTTCAGAGACACAGAGGTACTGCGGTCCTGGTCCCACATTGGGGGTAGACAAAAGTCCCTGCTAAAGATTTCTGTCCAACTGTTACCACATTTTGTGCAGCCTGGCTCCCTCTGTAACGATTCCCCAGTGTCTTTCGATCCTACAGATGACTGTAGCAAACTTCCCAAATTTTTTCTTGGCCTCATACTCCCAAAGGAGTGCCTGACATTTGCCAGCCTAACGATACTCACATTCTGGGAAAAACCTCACTAACTATGCATATTTATCTACCACACATGGCAAATCCTTACAATTGCAGAACATCATATCGCACTTGTCATCTTTGAGGTACTGTAAGTATTTGGATTTGAGGGAAATATTCATCCTTGCTTGCTCTCTCCCATCTGAAGTCTATGGTGCTGCTGTTCCTTTCTCACATGTCCCTTCAAAGAGACAAGTGACACACAGACTCAATCACTCAGCAAACATATATGCTTTGACGTTTTCATCTTGCTGTTTACCTTCCAAATATTCCCCCTGAACCACAAATAAAGGCCTGCCATTTCTCATCCCCTCAGTCAAAGCAGTCCTTCGCTCCTTAGGCCCTGCAAGACCACCATGAACAAGAATCATGTCAGCAAGCAGAAGAAAAGCCTCAGTGTGCTCTTTTGTTCATACTGCTGCCCTCTAGTAACACTTCATGGCAACTGCAGCATAAGAATGGGACTGAGAAGAGGGCTGTCCTATGCAAATAATATCCTCCCATGCATACTTTCTTCTGAGACGGTCGGCGGCTTGTGCCGTGATACCGCCTCCAACAAATGGTCTTCAACCAAATTTTAAAAAAGCCCACCTGCCTTAGACGAAGGATTTTGCCACTCGAAGGAAGCACATGGGGACATCACCCTCATTTAGCAGGGTCCTAAATTGCCTGCTGTCAGCCTGTATACAGAACAAGGGCGTTCGTGGGCGTTCGTGAGCGTTCCTCAAAGGAAGGAGGTGGGTGATTAATTCACAGTGCCAGGGCAGGCCCAGCCCAGCCCAGCCCAGCCCAGCGCAGCCCAGCCCAGCCCGGCACAGCGCACTGCTTCACATCCTGCAGCAGGCATGATGCAGACCTACTAGAGCAAAGGCTTGACTCTGCCCTTGTCTGTCTCTTAAAGAAAACAATCTTTCTAGCTTCTTATTGCACCTGATAAATGGACTCTAGCTTGCCTCAAACTTGACCCATCATTTCATTAGCCAGAGCTCATACTTGACCTTTATTTCTATCCAAGCTCACTGGCACCACACCCCTGATTTGAGCGAGTTACTCACACCAAAATGAAAAATCACCATCATCCAACCTATTTTACAATAAGTGTAGCACCTTCCTCGCATTCTTGTGCTCAGTTATAACCCCCAATACCACAATTGCACTCTGCAATTCACCAAACTTAAAGGAAAAAGAATGAAGACATTGATAAAGGAAGACAAGGCCTTGTCCCTATTGCACCTACTTGAGAAATAGGGAGGTTGGTAGAAGGTCATGAGGGAAAACATTTGAAATTTTGGGACACACATGCCAAAAAGAGTGTCCACTTTTCTCCTCTGTTACCAAGTAAAAAAAAATCTTAGCAAAAAAAAAACCATTCACTTTTTGAAAATTTCCACCTTGGGATACCTCTACAGCATTGGCAGGATTCGAACCCTGGCCTGTGAGGGCTGTCTGCACCAAAGGTACAAGACTTACCTTTGAGCTATAGCTCCTTAGTGGTCTAGAGGATTGCAGTAGTAACTATAAGCAACATACAGGCCTTGGTGTCCTTCCCGGCGGCTTCCATTGCACATGAAAAGGATGACCATGACATAAGGACAATTTGATAGGCTACATACATGGAAACCAGTGTGGTCCAGTGGGTAAGTGCCTGCCTTCCATGCAGGCAACCAGGGTTCAAATCCCGGGTTCGGCACCAGGTGACTGATGGTGGCAGAGCAGAGGTAAGTTGGAGGTGGGCCTAAATGGCCAATTGGTAAGTAAAATGTGTCTGTGTGTTGTGTACGAGTGGAATCATGCCTAGTGAATGAGGGATTGCAGATTGGTTGGTAAGTAAAATAGGTGTGGCCTGAACAGAGAAAGGTAAGAGGTGTTGTGTGCAGGAGGAGGAGGAGCCTAGGCAGAGTGGGTGGGGTCAGAGAGGAGGAGCCAGGTCAGAGAGGAGGGGTATAGGTGGAGCCTAGTCAGAGTGGGTGGGGTTAGAGAGGAGGAGTATAGGAGGAGCTGGGTCAGAGAGGAGGGGTATAGGAGGAGCCTAGTCAGAGTGGGAGGGGTCAGAGAGGAGGAGTATAGGAGGAGCCTAGTCAGAGTGGGTGGGGTCAGAGAGGAGGGGTATAGGCGGAGCCTGGGCAGAATGGGTGGGTTCAGAGAGCAGAGGAAGGGGAGGAGGATCCTGACTTATTGTGGGGTACTGCAAATACTTTTTTACTGCACCCCCCTATACTCTCTGATTTCTGTTGGGAGGGGGCAGTCAAAATTTGGGGGAGCAGTATTAAAAGGTGCTTAGGCGCAACATGAAGGCGATGGGGTGCACACAATGGCTAGGCATCCAGGTACTTTTTTGGGGCTACCATTAGTTTTAATTGCTCTGATCCTCCCTCATGGGGTGTACCCCAAATGGTTAGGGGCCACGGGGGGGGCAAGAAGCTGTTTGACAGTTTCTATTAACAACAGGGTTCACCATACGATTATGCTGCAGTTATGGTATTCAAAGGTAAAACAAGGAGCATTTGGCTGTATTTTTGCAGGTGGGGTGCCCCAAAATGTTACTGCCAGCAGCAGCAGCAGCCCCCTTCCTCGCCACCCTGCAGATTGGTATAGGTACCTTTAGGACATTTCTGTTGAAAACAGAGGCTATAGCGAATCGCGCTACAAAATCCGAGAGCACTAACACTTGCTAAATAAAGGTGGCATCGGAGCATACGAATGAGGCAGGGAGAGGCTACTGTTGCAATTGGTTTGGTGGGTCATAGTGAATAACCTCGGAATGCAAATAGGCAGAAGTGTGAGGATTGGCAGTGTCTGTAGAGAATTTTGGCATGCTCTTCAGTTGATGTTTTCCTCCTTGAACTACAGAGGAAAGGCCTGGCCTTACTGTTGGGCAAAACATGTATTTATGATTTTAAGAAGTGTAGTCTGGATGTACTGAGAGGGCCTGTACAGTACGGTAAATGCCTGTATACCCCTGCAATGTGCATCCAACTGTCACTTGAGATTGAACAGCAAACGAAGCAGCTGGGTTACTGACTGAATGTAAATGGAAGGCACATAGGAAGGGTGTTTGTGGTCACTCAAATGATTGAAACCTGGTTGATGCACTACCAAAGCTGGGGTACCAGGGGGGAACATTTGAGGGGTATTGAGATGGTGGTGTCCAGAGGTCAAAATATGTTTCAGAGACACAGAGGTACTGCGGTCCTGGTCCCACATTGGGGGTAGACAAAAGTCCCTGCTAAAGATTTCTGTCCAACTGTTACCACATTTTGTGCAGCCTGGCTCCCTCTGTAACGATTCCCCAGTGTCTTTCGATCCTACAGATGACTGTAGCAAACTTCCCAAATTTTTTCTTGGCCTCATACTCCCAAAGGAGTGCCTGACATTTGCCAGCCTAACGATACTCACATTCTGGGAAAAACCTCACTAACTATGCATATTTATCTACCACACATGGCAAATCCTTACAATTGCAGAACATCATATCGCACTTGTCATCTTTGAGGTACTGTAAGTATTTGGATTTGAGGGAAATATTCATCCTTGCTTGCTCTCTCCCATCTGAAGTCTATGGTGCTGCTGTTCCTTTCTCACATGTCCCTTCAAAGAGACAAGTGACACACAGACTCAATCACTCAGCAAACATATATGCTTTGACGTTTTCATCTTGCTGTTTACCTTCCAAATATTCCCCCTGAACCACAAATAAAGGCCTGCCATTTCTCATCCCCTCAGTCAAAGCAGTCCTTCGCTCCTTAGGCCCTGCAAGACCACCATGAACAAGAATCATGTCAGCAAGCAGAAGAAAAGCCTCAGTGTGCTCTTTTGTTCATACTGCTGCCCTCTAGTAACACTTCATGGCAACTGCAGCATAAGAATGGGACTGAGAAGAGGGCTGTCCTATGCAAATAATATCCTCCCATGCATACTTTCTTCTGAGACGGTCGGCGGCTTGTGCCGTGATACCGCCTCCAACAAATGGTCTTCAACCAAATTTTAAAAAAGCCCACCTGCCTTAGACGAAGGATTTTGCCACTCGAAGGAAGCACATGGGGACATCACCCTCATTTAGCAGGGTCCTAAATTGCCTGCTGTCAGCCTGTATACAGAACAAGGGCGTTTGTGGGCGTTCGTGAGCGTTCCTCAAAGGAAGGAGGTGGGTGATTAATTCACAGTGCCAGGGCAGGCCCAGCCCAGCCCAGCCCAGCCCAGCCCAGCCCAGCCCAGCGCAGCCCAGCCCAGCACAGCGCACTGCTTCACATCCTGCAGCAGGCATGATGCAGACCTACTAGAGCAAAGGCTTGACTCTGCCCTTGTCTGTCTCTTAAAGAAAACAATCTTTCTAGCTTCTTATTGCACCTGATAAATGGACTCTAGCTTGCCTCAAACTTGACCCATCATTTCATTAGCCAGAGCTCATACTTGACCTTTATTTCTATCCAAGCTCACTGGCACCACACCCCTGATTTGAGTGAGTTACTCACACCAAAATGAAAAATCACCATCATCCAACCTATTTTACAATAAGTGTAGCACCTTCCTCGCATTCTTGTGCTCAGTTATAACCCCCAATACCACAATTGCACTCTGCAATTCACCAAACTTAAAGGAAAAAGAATGAAGACATTGATAAAGGAAGACAAGGCCTTGTCCCTATTGCACCTACTTGAGAAATAGGGAGGTTGGTAGAAGGTCATGAGGGAAAACATTTGAAATTTTGGGACACACATGCCAAAAAGAGTGTCCACTTTTCTCCTCTGTTACCAAGTAAAAAAAAATCTTAGCAAAAAAAAGAACCATTCACTTTTTGAAAATTTCCACCTTGGGATACCTCTACAGCATTGGCAGGATTCGAACCCTGGCCTGTGAGGGCTGTCTGCACCAAAGGTACAAGACTTACCTTTGAGCTATAGCTCCTTAGTGGTCTAGAGGATTGCAGTAGTAACTATAAGCAACATACAGGCCTTGGTGTCCTTCCCGGCGGCTTCCATTGCACATGAAAAGGATGACCATGACATAAGGACAATTTGATAGGCTACATACATGGAAACCAGTGTGGTCCAATGGGTAAGTGCCTGCCTTCCATGCAGGCAACCAGGGTTCAAATCCCGGGTTCGGCACCAGGTGACTGATGGTGGCAGAGCAGAGGTAAGTTGGAGGTGGGCCTAAATGGCCAATTGGTAAGTAAAATGTGTCTGTGTGTTGTGTACGAGTGGAATCATGCCTAGTGAATGAGGGATTGCAGATTGGTTGGTAAGTAAAATAGGTGTGGCCTGAACAGAGAAAGGTAACAGGTGTTGTGTGCAGGAGGAGGAGGAGCCTAGGCAGAGTGGGTGGGGTCAGAGAGGAGGAGCCAGGTCAGAGAGGAGGGGTATAGGTGGAGCCTAGTCAGAGTGGGTGGGGTTAGAGAGGAGGAGTATAGGAGGAGCTGGGTCAGAGAGGAGGGGTATAGGAGGAGCCTAGTCAGAGTGGGAGGGGTCAGAGAGGAGGAGTATAGGAGGAGCCTAGTCAGAGTGGGTGGGGTCAGAGAGGAGGGGTATAGGCGGAGCCTGGGCAGAATGGGTGGGAGCACAGGAAGGGGAGGAGGATCCTGACTTATTGTGGGGTACTGCAAATACTTTTTTACTGCACCCCCCTATACTCTCTGATTTCTGTTGGGAGGGGGCAGTCAAAATTTGGGGGAGCAGTATTAAAAGGTGCTTAGGCGCAACGTGAAGGCGATGGGGTGCACACAATGGCTTGGCATCCAGATACTTTTTTGGGGCTACCATTAGTTTTAATTGCTCTGATCCTCCCTCATGGGGTGTACCCCAAATGGTTAGGGGCCACGGGGGGGCAAGAAGCTGTTTGACAGTTTCTATTAACAACAGGGTTCACCATACGATTATGCTGCAGTTATGGTATTCAAAGGTAAAACAAGGAGCATTTGGCTGTATTTTTGCAGGTGGGGTGCCCCAAAATGTTACTGCCAGCAGCAGCAGCAGCCCCCTTCCTCGCCACCCTGCAGATTGGTATAGGTACCTTTAGGACATTTCTGTTGAAAACAGAGGCTATAGCGAATCGCGCTACAAAATCCGAGAGCACTAACACTTGCTAAATAAAGGTGGCATCGGAGCATACGAATGAGGCAGGGAGAGGCTACTGTTGCAATTGGTTTGGTGGGTCATAGTGAATAACCTCGGAATGCAAATAGGCAGAAGTGTGAGGATTGGCAGTGTCTGTAGAGAATTTTGGCATGCTCTTCAGTTGATGTTTTCCTCCTTGAACTACAGAGGAAAGGCCTGGCCTTACTGTTGGGCAAAACATGTATTTATGATTTTAAGAAGTGTAGTCTGGATGTACTGAGAGGGCCTGTACAGTACGGTAAATGCCTGTATACCCCTGCAATGTGCATCCAACTGTCACTTGAGATTGAACAGCAAACGAAGCAGCTGGGTTACTGACTGAATGTAAATGGAAGGCACATAGGAAGGGTGTTTGTGGTCACTAAAATGATTGAAACCTGGTTGATGCACTACCAAAGCTGGGGTACCAGGGGGGAACATTTGAGGGGTATTGAGATGGTGGTGTCCAGAGGTCAAAATATGTTTCAGAGACACAGAGGTACTGCGGTCCTGGTCCCACATTGGGGGTAGACAAAAGTCCCTGCTAAAGATTTCTGTCCAACTGTTACCACATTTTGTGCAGCCTGGCTCCCTCTGTAACGATTCCCCAGTGTCTTTCGATCCTACAGATGACTGTAGCAAACTTCCCAAATTTTTTCTTGGCCTCATACTCCCAAAGGAGTGCCTGACATTTGCCAGCCTAACGATACTCACATTCTGGGAAAAACCTCACTAACTATGCATATTTATCTACCACACATGGCAAATCCTTACAATTGCAGAACATCATATCGCACTTGTCATCTTTGAGGTACTGTAAGTATTTGGATTTGAGGGAAATATTCATCCTTGCTTGCTCTCTCCCATCTGAAGTCTATGGTGCTGCTGTTCCTTTCTCACATGTCCCTTCAAAGAGACAAGTGACACACAGACTCAATCACTCAGCAAACATATATGCTTTGACGTTTTCATCTTGCTGTTTACCTTCCAAATATTCCCCCTGAACCACAAATAAAGGCCTGCCATTTCTCATCCCCTCAGTCAAAGCAGTCCTTCGCTCCTTAGGCCCTGCAAGACCACCATGAACAAGAATCATGTCAGCAAGCAGAAGAAAAGCCTCAGTGTGCTCTTTTGTTCATACTGCTGCCCTCTAGTAACACTTCATGGCAACTGCAGCATAAGAATGGGACTGAGAAGAGGGCTGTCCTATGCAAATAATATCCTCCCATGCATACTTTCTTCTGAGACGGTCGGCGGCTTGTGCCGTGATACCGCCTCCAACAAATGGTCTTCAACCAAATTTTAAAAAAGCCCACCTGCCTTAGACGAAGGATTTTGCCACTCGAAGGAAGCACATGGGGACATCACCCTCATTTAGCAGGGTCCTAAATTGCCTGCTGTCAGCCTGTAATCAGAACAAGGGCGTTCGTGGGCGTTCGTGAGCGTTCCTCAAAGGAAGGAGGTGGGTGATTAATTCACAGTGCCAGGGCAGGCCCAGCCCAGCCCAGCCCAGCCCAGCGCAGCCCAGCCCAGCCCAGCCCGGCACAGCGCACTGCTTCACATCCTGCAGCAGGCATGATGCAGACCTACTAGAGCAAAGGCTTGACTCTGCCCTTGTCTGTCTCTTAAAGAAAACAATCTTTCTAGCTTCTTATTGCACCTGATAAATGGACTCTAGCTTGCCTCAAACTTGACCCATCATTTCATTAGCCAGAGCTCATACTTGACCTTTATTTCTATCCAAGCTCACTGGCACCACACCCCTGATTTGAGCGAGTTACTCACACCAAAATGAAAAATCACCATCATCCAACCTATTTTACAATAAGTGTAGCACCTTCCTCGCATTCTTGTGCTCAGTTATAACCCCCAATACCACAATTGCACTCTGCAATTCACCAAACTTAAAGGAAAAAGAATGAAGACATTGATAAAGGAAGACAAGGCCTTGTCCCTATTGCACCTACTTGAGAAATAGGGAGGTTGGTAGAAGGTCATGAGGGAAAACATTTGAAATTTTGGGACACACATGCCAAAAAGAGTGTCCACTTTTCTCCTCTGTTACCAAGTAAAAAAAAATCTTAGCAAAAAAAAAACCATTCACTTTTTGAAAATTTCCACCTTGGGATACCTCTACAGCATTGGCAGGATTCGAACCCTGGCCTGTGAGGGCTGTCTGCACCAAAGGTACAAGACTTACCTTTGAGCTATAGCTCCTTAGTGGTCTAGAGGATTGCAGTAGTAACTATAAGCAACATACAGGCCTTGGTGTCCTTCCCGGCGGCTTCCATTGCACATGAAAAGGATGACCATGACATAAGGACAATTTGATAGGCTACATACATGGAAACCAGTGTGGTCCAGTGGGTAAGTGCCTGCCTTCCATGCAGGCAACCAGGGTTCAAATCCCGGGTTCGGCACCAGGTGACTGATGGTGGCAGAGCAGAGGTAAGTTGGAGGTGGGCCTAAATGGCCAATTGGTAAGTAAAATGTGTTTGTGTGTTGTGTACGAGTGGAATCATGCCTAGTGAATGAGGGATTGCAGATTGGTTGGTAAGTAAAATAGGTGTGGCCTGAACAGAGAAAGGTAAGAGGTGTTGTGTGCAGGAGGAGGAGGAGCCTAGGCAGAGTGGGTGGGGTCAGAGAGGAGGAGCCAGGTCAGAGAGGAGGGGTATAGGTGGAGCCTAGTCAGAGTGGGTGGGGTTAGAGAGGAGGAGTATAGGAGGAGCTGGGTCAGAGAGGAGGGGTATAGGAGGAGCCTAGTCAGAGTGGGAGGGGTCAGAGAGGAGGAGTATAGGAGGAGCCTAGTCAGAGTGGGTGGGGTCAGAGAGGAGGGGTATAGGCGGAGCCTGGGCAGAATGGGTGGGTTCAGAGAGCAGAGGAAGGGGAGGAGGATCCTGACTTATTGTGGGGTACTGCAAATACTTTTTTACTGCACCCCCCTATACTCTCTGATTTCTGTTGGGAGGGGGCAGTCAAAATTTGGGGGAGCAGTATTAAAAGGTGCTTAGGCGCAACATGAAGGCGATGGGGTGCACACAATGGCTAGGCATCCAGGTACTTTTTTGGGGCTACCATTAGTTTTAATTGCTCTGATCCTCCCTCATGGGGTGTACCCCAAATGGTTAGGGGCCACGGGGGGGGGCAAGAAGCTGTTTGACAGTTTCTATTAACAACAGGGTTCACCATACGATTATGCTGCAGTTATGGTATTCAAAGGTAAAACAAGGAGCATTTGGCTGTATTTTTGCAGGTGGGGTGCCCCAAAATGTTACTGCCAGCAGCAGCAGCAGCCCCCTTCCTCGCCACCCTGCAGATTGGTATAGGTACCTTTAGGACATTTCTGTTGAAAACAGAGGCTATAGCGAATCGCGCTACAAAATCCGAGAGCACTAACACTTGCTAAATAAAGGTGGCATCGGAGCATACGAATGAGGCAGGGAGAGGCTACTGTTGCAATTGGTTTGGTGGGTCATAGTGAATAACCTCGGAATGCAAATAGGCAGAAGTGTGAGGATTGGCAGTGTCTGTAGAGAATTTTGGCATGCTCTTCAGTTGATGTTTTCCTCCTTGAACTACAGAGGAAAGGCCTGGCCTTACTGTTGGGCAAAACATGTATTTATGATTTTAAGAAGTGTAGTCTGGATGTACTGAGAGGGCCTGTACAGTACGGTAAATGCCTGTATACCCCTGCAATGTGCATCCAACTGTCACTTGAGATTGAACAGCAAACGAAGCAGCTGGGTTACTGACTGAATGTAAATGGAAGGCACATAGGAAGGGTGTTTGTGGTCACTCAAATGATTGAAACCTGGTTGATGCACTACCAAAGCTGGGGTACCAGGGGGGAACATTTGAGGGGTATTGAGATGGTGGTGTCCAGAGGTCAAAATATGTTTCAGAGACACAGAGGTACTGCGGTCCTGGTCCCACATTGGGGGTAGACAAAAGTCCCTGCTAAAGATTTCTGTCCAACTGTTACCACATTTTGTGCAGCCTGGCTCCCTCTGTAACGATTCCCCAGTGTCTTTCGATCCTACAGATGACTGTAGCAAACTTCCCAAATTTTTTCTTGGCCTCATACTCCCAAAGGAGTGCCTGACATTTGCCAGCCTAACGATACTCACATTCTGGGAAAAACCTCACTAACTATGCATATTTATCTACCACACATGGCAAATCCTTACAATTGCAGAACATCATATCGCACTTGTCATCTTTGAGGTACTGTAAGTATTTGGATTTGAGGGAAATATTCATCCTTGCTTGCTCTCTCCCATCTGAAGTCTATGGTGCTGCTGTTCCTTTCTCACATGTCCCTTCAAAGAGACAAGTGACACACAGACTCAATCACTCAGCAAACATATATGCTTTGACGTTTTCATCTTGCTGTTTACCTTCCAAATATTCCCCCTGAACCGCAAATAAAGGCCTGCCATTCCTCATGCCCTCAGTCAAAGCAGTCCTTCGCTCCTTAGGCCCTGCAAGACCACCATGAACAAGAATCATGTCAGCAAGCAGAAGAAAAGCCTCAGTGTGCTCTTTTGTTCATACTGCTGCCCTCTAGTAACACTTCATGGCAACTGCAGCATAAGAATGGGACTGAGAAGAGGGCTGTCCTATGCAAATAATATCCTCCCATGCATACTTTCTTCTGAGACGGTCGGCGGCTTGTGCCGTGATACCGCCTCCAACAAATGGTCTTCAACCAAATTTTAAAAAAGCCCACCTGCCTTAGACGAAGGATTTTGCCACTCGAAGGAAGCACATGGGGACATCACCCTCATTTAGCAGGGTCCTAAATTGCCTGCTGTCAGCCTGTATACAGAACAAGGGCGTTCGTGGGCGTTCGTGAGCGTTCCTCAAAGGAAGGAGGTGGGTGATTAATTCACAGTGCCAGGGCAGGCCCAGCCCAGCCCAGCCCAGCCCAGCCCAGCGCAGCCCAGCCCAGCACAGCGCACTGCTTCACATCCTGCAGCAGGCATGATGCAGACCTACTAGAGCAAAGGCTTGACTCTGCCCTTGTCTGTCTCTTAAAGAAAACAATCTTTCTAGCTTCTTATTGCACCTGATAAATGGACTCTAGCTTGCCTCAAACTTGACCCATCATTTCATTAGCCAGAGCTCATACTTGACCTTTATTTCTATCCAAGCTCACTGGCACCACACCCCTGATTTGAGTGAGTTACTCACACCAAAATGAAAAATCACCATCATCCAACCTATTTTACAATAAGTGTAGCACCTTCCTCGCATTCTTGTGCTCAGTTATAACCCCCAATACCACAATTGCACTCTGCAATTCACCAAACTTAAAGGAAAAAGAATGAAGACATTGATAAAGGAAGACAAGGCCTTGTCCCTATTGCACCTACTTGAGAAATAGGGAGGTTGGTAGAAGGTCATGAGGGAAAACATTTGAAATTTTGGGACACACATGCCAAAAAGAGTGTCCACTTTTCTCCTCTGTTACCAAGTAAAAAAAAATCTTAGCAAAAAAAAGAACCATTCACTTTTTGAAAATTTCCACCTTGGGATACCTCTACAGCATTGGCAGGATTCGAACCCTGGCCTGTGAGGGCTGTCTGCACCAAAGGTACAAGACTTACCTTTGAGCTATAGCTCCTTAGTGGTCTAGAGGATTGCAGTAGTAACTATAAGCAACATACAGGCCTTGGTGTCCTTCCCGGCGGCTTCCATTGCACATGAAAAGGATGACCATGACATAAGGACAATTTGATAGGCTACATACATGGAAACCAGTGTGGTCCAATGGGTAAGTGCCTGCCTTCCATGCAGGCAACCAGGGTTCAAATCCCGGGTTCGGCACCAGGTGACTGATGGTGGCAGAGCAGAGGTAAGTTGGAGGTGGGCCTAAATGGCCAATTGGTAAGTAAAATGTGTCTGTGTGTTGTGTACGAGTGGAATCATGCCTAGTGAATGAGGGATTGCAGATTGGTTGGTAAGTAAAATAGGTGTGGCCTGAACAGAGAAAGGTAACAGGTGTTGTGTGCAGGAGGAGGAGGAGCCTAGGCAGAGTGGGTGGGGTCAGAGAGGAGGAGCCAGGTCAGAGAGGAGGGGTATAGGTGGAGCCTAGTCAGAGTGGGTGGGGTTAGAGAGGAGGAGTATAGGAGGAGCTGGGTCAGAGAGGAGGGGTATAGGAGGAGCCTAGTCAGAGTGGGAGGGGTCAGAGAGGAGGAGTATAGGAGGAGCCTAGTCAGAGTGGGTGGGGTCAGAGAGGAGGGGTATAGGCGGAGCCTGGGCAGAATGGGTGGGAGCACAGGAAGGGGAGGAGGATCCTGACTTATTGTGGGGTACTGCAAATACTTTTTTACTGCACCCCCCTATACTCTCTGATTTCTGTTGGGAGGGGGCAGTCAAAATTTGGGGGAGCAGTATTAAAAGGTGCTTAGGCGCAACGTGAAGGCGATGGGGTGCACACAATGGCTTGGCATCCAGATACTTTTTTGGGGCTACCATTAGTTTTAATTGCTCTGATCCTCCCTCATGGGGTGTACCCCAAATGGTTAGGGGCCACGGGGGGGCAAGAAGCTGTTTGACAGTTTCTATTAACAACAGGGTTCACCATACGATTATGCTGCAGTTATGGTATTCAAAGGTAAAACAAGGAGCATTTGGCTGTATTTTTGCAGGTGGGGTGCCCCAAAATGTTACTGCCAGCAGCAGCAGCAGCCCCCTTCCTCGCCACCCTGCAGATTGGTATAGGTACCTTTAGGACATTTCTGTTGAAAACAGAGGCTATAGCGAATCGCGCTACAAAATCCGAGAGCACTAACACTTGCTAAATAAAGGTGGCATCGGAGCATACGAATGAGGCAGGGAGAGGCTACTGTTGCAATTGGTTTGGTGGGTCATAGTGAATAACCTCGGAATGCAAATAGGCAGAAGTGTGAGGATTGGCAGTGTCTGTAGAGAATTTTGGCATGCTCTTCAGTTGATGTTTTCCTCCTTGAACTACAGAGGAAAGGCCTGGCCTTACTGTTGGGCAAAACATGTATTTATGATTTTAAGAAGTGTAGTCTGGATGTACTGAGAGGGCCTGTACAGTACGGTAAATGCCTGTATACCCCTGCAATGTGCATCCAACTGTCACTTGAGATTGAACAGCAAACGAAGCAGCTGGGTTACTGACTGAATGTAAATGGAAGGCACATAGGAAGGGTGTTTGTGGTCACTAAAATGATTGAAACCTGGTTGATGCACTACCAAAGCTGGGGTACCAGGGGGGAACATTTGAGGGGTATTGAGATGGTGGTGTCCAGAGGTCAAAATATGTTTCAGAGACACAGAGGTACTGCGGTCCTGGTCCCACATTGGGGGTAGACAAAAGTCCCTGCTAAAGATTTCTGTCCAACTGTTACCACATTTTGTGCAGCCTGGCTCCCTCTGTAACGATTCCCCAGTGTCTTTCGATCCTACAGATGACTGTAGCAAACTTCCCAAATTTTTTCTTGGCCTCATACTCCCAAAGGAGTGCCTGACATTTGCCAGCCTAACGATACTCACATTCTGGGAAAAACCTCACTAACTATGCATATTTATCTACCACACATGGCAAATCCTTACAATTGCAGAACATCATATCGCACTTGTCATCTTTGAGGTACTGTAAGTATTTGGATTTGAGGGAAATATTCATCCTTGCTTGCTCTCTCCCATCTGAAGTCTATGGTGCTGCTGTTCCTTTCTCACATGTCCCTTCAAAGAGACAAGTGACACACAGACTCAATCACTCAGCAAACATATATGCTTTGACGTTTTCATCTTGCTGTTTACCTTCCAAATATTCCCCCTGAACCACAAATAAAGGCCTGCCATTTCTCATCCCCTCAGTCAAAGCAGTCCTTCGCTCCTTAGGCCCTGCAAGACCACCATGAACAAGAATCATGTCAGCAAGCAGAAGAAAAGCCTCAGTGTGCTCTTTTGTTCATACTGCTGCCCTCTAGTAACACTTCATGGCAACTGCAGCATAAGAATGGGACTGAGAAGAGGGCTGTCCTATGCAAATAATATCCTCCCATGCATACTTTCTTCTGAGACGGTCGGCGGCTTGTGCCGTGATACCGCCTCCAACAAATGGTCTTCAACCAAATTTTAAAAAAGCCCACCTGCCTTAGACGAAGGATTTTGCCACTCGAAGGAAGCACATGGGGACATCACCCTCATTTAGCAGGGTCCTAAATTGCCTGCTGTCAGCCTGTAATCAGAACAAGGGCGTTCGTGGGCGTTCGTGAGCGTTCCTCAAAGGAAGGAGGTGGGTGATTAATTCACAGTGCCAGGGCAGGCCCAGCCCAGCCCAGCCCAGCCCAGCGCAGCCCAGCCCAGCCCAGCCCGGCACAGCGCACTGCTTCACATCCTGCAGCAGGCATGATGCAGACCTACTAGAGCAAAGGCTTGACTCTGCCCTTGTCTGTCTCTTAAAGAAAACAATCTTTCTAGCTTCTTATTGCACCTGATAAATGGACTCTAGCTTGCCTCAAACTTGACCCATCATTTCATTAGCCAGAGCTCATACTTGACCTTTATTTCTATCCAAGCTCACTGGCACCACACCCCTGATTTGAGCGAGTTACTCACACCAAAATGAAAAATCACCATCATCCAACCTATTTTACAATAAGTGTAGCACCTTCCTCGCATTCTTGTGCTCAGTTATAACCCCCAATACCACAATTGCACTCTGCAATTCACCAAACTTAAAGGAAAAAGAATGAAGACATTGATAAAGGAAGACAAGGCCTTGTCCCTATTGCACCTACTTGAGAAATAGGGAGGTTGGTAGAAGGTCATGAGGGAAAACATTTGAAATTTTGGGACACACATGCCAAAAAGAGTGTCCACTTTTCTCCTCTGTTACCAAGTAAAAAAAAATCTTAGCAAAAAAAAAACCATTCACTTTTTGAAAATTTCCACCTTGGGATACCTCTACAGCATTGGCAGGATTCGAACCCTGGCCTGTGAGGGCTGTCTGCACCAAAGGTACAAGACTTACCTTTGAGCTATAGCTCCTTAGTGGTCTAGAGGATTGCAGTAGTAACTATAAGCAACATACAGGCCTTGGTGTCCTTCCCGGCGGCTTCCATTGCACATGAAAAGGATGACCATGACATAAGGACAATTTGATAGGCTACATACATGGAAACCAGTGTGGTCCAGTGGGTAAGTGCCTGCCTTCCATGCAGGCAACCAGGGTTCAAATCCCGGGTTCGGCACCAGGTGACTGATGGTGGCAGAGCAGAGGTAAGTTGGAGGTGGGCCTAAATGGCCAATTGGTAAGTAAAATGTGTCTGTGTGTTGTGTACGAGTGGAATCATGCCTAGTGAATGAGGGATTGCAGATTGGTTGGTAAGTAAAATAGGTGTGGCCTGAACAGAGAAAGGTAAGAGGTGTTGTGTGCAGGAGGAGGAGGAGCCTAGGCAGAGTGGGTGGGGTCAGAGAGGAGGAGCCAGGTCAGAGAGGAGGGGTATAGGTGGAGCCTAGTCAGAGTGGGTGGGGTTAGAGAGGAGGAGTATAGGAGGAGCTGGGTCAGAGAGGAGGGGTATAGGAGGAGCCTAGTCAGAGTGGGAGGGGTCAGAGAGGAGGAGTATAGGAGGAGCCTAGTCAGAGTGGGTGGGGTCAGAGAGGAGGGGTATAGGCGGAGCCTGGGCAGAATGGGTGGGTTCAGAGAGCAGAGGAAGGGGAGGAGGATCCTGACTTATTGTGGGGTACTGCAAATACTTTTTTACTGCACCCCCCTATACTCTCTGATTTCTGTTGGGAGGGGGCAGTCAAAATTTGGGGGAGCAGTATTAAAAGGTGCTTAGGCGCAACATGAAGGCGATGGGGTGCACACAATGGCTAGGCATCCAGGTACTTTTTTGGGGCTACCATTAGTTTTAATTGCTCTGATCCTCCCTCATGGGGTGTACCCCAAATGGTTAGGGGCCACGGGGGGGGCAAGAAGCTGTTTGACAGTTTCTATTAACAACAGGGTTCACCATACGATTATGCTGCAGTTATGGTATTCAAAGGTAAAACAAGGAGCATTTGGCTGTATTTTTGCAGGTGGGGTGCCCCAAAATGTTACTGCCAGCAGCAGCAGCAGCCCCCTTCCTCGCCACCCTGCAGATTGGTATAGGTACCTTTAGGACATTTCTGTTGAAAACAGAGGCTATAGCGAATCGCGCTACAAAATCCGAGAGCACTAACACTTGCTAAATAAAGGTGGCATCGGAGCATACGAATGAGGCAGGGAGAGGCTACTGTTGCAATTGGTTTGGTGGGTCATAGTGAATAACCTCGGAATGCAAATAGGCAGAAGTGTGAGGATTGGCAGTGTCTGTAGAGAATTTTGGCATGCTCTTCAGTTGATGTTTTCCTCCTTGAACTACAGAGGAAAGGCCTGGCCTTACTGTTGGGCAAAACATGTATTTATGATTTTAAGAAGTGTAGTCTGGATGTACTGAGAGGGCCTGTACAGTACGGTAAATGCCTGTATACCCCTGCAATGTGCATCCAACTGTCACTTGAGATTGAACAGCAAACGAAGCAGCTGGGTTACTGACTGAATGTAAATGGAAGGCACATAGGAAGGGTGTTTGTGGTCACTCAAATGATTGAAACCTGGTTGATGCACTACCAAAGCTGGGGTACCAGGGGGGAACATTTGAGGGGTATTGAGATGGTGGTGTCCAGAGGTCAAAATATGTTTCAGAGACACAGAGGTACTGCGGTCCTGGTCCCACATTGGGGGTAGACAAAAGTCCCTGCTAAAGATTTCTGTCCAACTGTTACCACATTTTGTGCAGCCTGGCTCCCTCTGTAACGATTCCCCAGTGTCTTTCGATCCTACAGATGACTGTAGCAAACTTCCCAAATTTTTTCTTGGCCTCATACTCCCAAAGGAGTGCCTGACATTTGCCAGCCTAACGATACTCACATTCTGGGAAAAACCTCACTAACTATGCATATTTATCTACCACACATGGCAAATCCTTACAATTGCAGAACATCATATCGCACTTGTCATCTTTGAGGTACTGTAAGTATTTGGATTTGAGGGAAATATTCATCCTTGCTTGCTCTCTCCCATCTGAAGTCTATGGTGCTGCTGTTCCTTTCTCACATGTCCCTTCAAAGAGACAAGTGACACACAGACTCAATCACTCAGCAAACATATATGCTTTGACGTTTTCATCTTGCTGTTTACCTTCCAAATATTCCCCCTGAACCGCAAATAAAGGCCTGCCATTCCTCATGCCCTCAGTCAAAGCAGTCCTTCGCTCCTTAGGCCCTGCAAGACCACCATGAACAAGAATCATGTCAGCAAGCAGAAGAAAAGCCTCAGTGTGCTCTTTTGTTCATACTGCTGCCCTCTAGTAACACTTCATGGCAACTGCAGCATAAGAATGGGACTGAGAAGAGGGCTGTCCTATGCAAATAATATCCTCCCATGCATACTTTCTTCTGAGACGGTCGGCTGCTTGTGCCGTGATACCGCCTCCAACAAATGGTCTTCAACCAAATTTTAAAAAAGCCCACCTGCCTTAGACGAAGGATTTTGCCACTCGAAGGAAGCACATGGGGACATCACCCTCATTTAGCAGGGTCCTAAATTGCCTGCTGTCAGCCTGTATACAGAACAAGGGCGTTCGTGGGCGTTCGTGAGCGTTCCTCAAAGGAAGGAGGTGGGTGATTAATTCACAGTGCCAGGGCAGGCCCAGCCCAGCCCAGCCCAGCCCAGCCCAGCGCAGCCCAGCCCAGCACAGCGCACTGCTTCACATCCTGCAGCAGGCATGATGCAGACCTACTAGAGCAAAGGCTTGACTCTGCCCTTGTCTGTCTCTTAAAGAAAACAATCTTTCTAGCTTCTTATTGCACCTGATAAATGGACTCTAGCTTGCCTCAAACTTGACCCATCATTTCATTAGCCAGAGCTCATACTTGACCTTTATTTCTATCCAAGCTCACTGGCACCACACCCCTGATTTGAGCGAGTTACTCACACCAAAATGAAAAATCACCATCATCCAACCTATTTTACAATAAGTGTAGCACCTTCCTCGCATTCTTGTGCTCAGTTATAACCCCCAATACCACAATTGCACTCTGCAATTCACCAAACTTAAAGGAAAAAGAATGAAGACATTGATAAAGGAAGACAAGGCCTTGTCCCTATTGCACCTACTTGAGAAATAGGGAGGTTGGTAGAAGGTCATGAGGGAAAACATTTGAAATTTTGGGACACACATGCCAAAAAGAGTGTCCACTTTTCTCCTCTGTTACCAAGTAAAAAAAAATCTTAGCAAAAAAAAGAACCATTCACTTTTTGAAAATTTCCACCTTGGGATACCTCTACAGCATTGGCAGGATTCGAACCCTGGCCTGTGAGGGCTGTCTGCACCAAAGGTACAAGACTTACCTTTGAGCTATAGCTCCTTAGTGGTCTAGAGGATTGCAGTAGTAACTATAAGCAACATACAGGCCTTGGTGTCCTTCCCGGCGGCTTCCATTGCACATGAAAAGGATGACCATGACATAAGGACAATTTGATAGGCTACATACATGGAAACCAGTGTGGTCCAGTGGGTAAGTGCCTGCCTTCCATGCAGGCAACCAGGGTTCAAATCCCGGGTTCGGCACCAGGTGACTGATGGTGGCAGAGCAGAGGTAAGTTGGAGGTGGGCCTAAATGGCCAATTGGTAAGTAAAATGTGTCTGTGTGTTGTGTACGAGTGGAATCATGCCTAGTGAATGAGGGATTGCAGATTGGTTGGTAAGTAAAATAGGTGTGGCCTGAACAGAGAAAGGTAACAGGTGTTGTGTGCAGGAGGAGGAGCCTAGGCAGAGTGGGTGGGGTCAGAGAGGAGGAGCCAGGTCAGAGAGGAGGGGTATAGGTGGAGCCTAGTCAGAGTGGGTGGGGTTAGAGAGGAGGAGTATAGGAGGAGCTGGGTCAGAGAGGAGGGGTATAGGAGGAGCCTAGTCAGAGTGGGAGGGGTCAGAGAGGAGGAGTATAGGAGGAGCCTAGTCAGAGTGGGTGGGGTCAGAGAGGAGGGGTATAGGCAGAGCCTGGGCAGAATGGGTGGGAGCAGAGGAAGGGGAGGAGGATCCTGACTTATTGTGGGGTACTGCAAATACTTTTTTACTGCACCCCCCTATACTCTCTGATTTCTGTTGGGAGGGGGCAGTCAAAATTTGGGGGAGCAGTATTAAAAGGTGCTTAGGCGCAACGTGAAGGCGATGGGGTGCACACAATGGCTTGGCATCCAGATACTTTTTTGGGGCTACCATTAGTTTTAATTGCTCTGATCCTCCCTCATGGGGTGTACCCCAAATGGTTAGGGGCCACGGGGGGGCAAGAAGCTGTTTGACAGTTTCTATTAACAACAGGGTTCACCATACGATTATGCTGCAGTTATGGTATTCAAAGGAAAAACAAGGAGCATTTGGCTGTATTTATGCAGGTGGGGTGCCCCAAAATGTTACTGCCAGCAGCAGCAGCAGCCCCCTTCCTCGCCACCCTGCAGATTGGTATAGGTACCTTTAGGACATTTCTGTTGAAAACAGAGGCTATAGCGAATCGCGCTACAAAATCCGAGAGCACTAACACTTGCTAAATAAAGGTGGCATCGGAGCATACGAATGAGGCAGGGAGAGGCTACTGTTGCAATTGGTTTGGTGGGTCATAGTGAATAACCTCGGAATGCAAATAGGCAGAAGTGTGAGGATTGGCAGTGTCTGTAGAGAATTTTGGCATGCTCTTCAGTTGATGTTTTCCTCCTTGAACTACAGAGGAAAGGCCTGGCCTTACTGTTGGGCAAAACATGTATTTATGATTTTAAGAAGTGTAGTCTGGATGTACTGAGAGGGCCTGTACAGTACGGTAAATGCCTGTATACCCCTGCAATGTGCATCCAACTGTCACTTGAGATTGAACAGCAAACGAAGCAGCTGGGTTACTGACTGAATGTAAATGGAAGGCACATAGGAAGGGTGTTTGTGGTCACTAAAATGATTGAAACCTGGTTGATGCACTACCAAAGCTGGGGTACCAGGGGGGAACATTTGAGGGGTATTGAGATGGTGGTGTCCAGAGGTCAAAATATGTTTCAGAGACACAGAGGTACTGCGGTCCTGGTCCCACATTGGGGGTAGACAAAAGTCCCTGCTAAAGATTTCTGTCCAACTGTTACCACATTTTGTGCAGCCTGGCTCCCTCTGTAACGATTCCCCAGTGTCTTTCGATCCTACAGATGACTGTAGCAAACTTCCCAAATTTTTTCTTGGCCTCATACTCCCAAAGGAGTGCCTGACATTTGCCAGCCTAACGATACTCACATTCTGGGAAAAACCTCACTAACTATGCATATTTATCTACCACACATGGCAAATCCTTACAATTGCAGAACATCATATCGCACTTGTCATCTTTGAGGTACTGTAAGTATTTGGATTTGAGGGAAATATTCATCCTTGCTTGCTCTCTCCCATCTGAAGTCTATGGTGCTGCTGTTCCTTTCTCACATGTCCCTTCAAAGAGACAAGTGACACACAGACTCAATCACTCAGCAAACATATATGCTTTGACGTTTTCATCTTGCTGTTTACCTTCCAAATATTCCCCCTGAACCACAAATAAAGGCCTGCCATTTCTCATCCCCTCAGTCAAAGCAGTCCTTCGCTCCTTAGGCCCTGCAAGACCACCATGAACAAGAATCATGTCAGCAAGCAGAAGAAAAGCCTCAGTGTGCTCTTTTGTTCATACTGCTGCCCTCTAGTAACACTTCATGGCAACTGCAGCATAAGAATGGGACTGAGAAGAGGGCTGTCCTATGCAAATAATATCCTCCCATGCATACTTTCTTCTGAGACGGTCGGCGGCTTGTGCCGTGATACCGCCTCCAACAAATGGTCTTCAACCAAATTTTAAAAAAGCCCACCTGCCTTAGACGAAGGATTTTGCCACTCGAAGGAAGCACATGGGGACATCACCCTCATTTAGCAGGGTCCTAAATTGCCTGCTGTCAGCCTGTATACAGAACAAGGGCGTTCGTGGGCGTTCGTGAGCGTTCCTCAAAGGAAGGAGGTGGGTGATTAATTCACAGTGCCAGGGCAGGCCCAGCCCAGCCCAGCCCAGCCCAGCGCAGCCCAGCCCAGCCCGGCACAGCGCACTGCTTCACATCCTGCAGCAGGCATGATGCAGACCTACTAGAGCAAAGGCTTGACTCTGCCCTTGTCTGTCTCTTAAAGAAAACAATCTTTCTAGCTTCTTATTGCACCTGATAAATGGACTCTAGCTTGCCTCAAACTTGACCCATCATTTCATTAGCCAGAGCTCATACTTGACCTTTATTTCTATCCAAGCTCACTGGCACCACACCCCTGATTTGAGCGAGTTACTCACACCAAAATGAAAAATCACCATCATCCAACCTATTTTACAATAAGTGTAGCACCTTCCTCGCATTCTTGTGCTCAGTTATAACCCCCAATACCACAATTGCACTCTGCAATTCACCAAACTTAAAGGAAAAAGAATGAAGACATTGATAAAGGAAGACAAGGCCTTGTCCCTATTGCACCTACTTGAGAAATAGGGAGGTTGGTAGAAGGTCATGAGGGAAAACATTTGAAATTTTGGGACACACATGCCAAAAAGAGTGTCCACTTTTCTCCTCTGTTACCAAGTAAAAAAAAATCTTAGCAAAAAAAAAACCATTCACTTTTTGAAAATTTCCACCTTGGGATACCTCTACAGCATTGGCAGGATTCGAACCCTGGCCTGTGAGGGCTGTCTGCACCAAAGGTACAAGACTTACCTTTGAGCTATAGCTCCTTAGTGGTCTAGAGGATTGCAGTAGTAACTATAAGCAACATACAGGCCTTGGTGTCCTTCCCGGCGGCTTCCATTGCACATGAAAAGGATGACCATGACATAAGGACAATTTGATAGGCTACATACATGGAAACCAGTGTGGTCCAGTGGGTAAGTGCCTGCCTTCCATGCAGGCAACCAGGGTTCAAATCCCGGGTTCGGCACCAGGTGACTGATGGTGGCAGAGCAGAGGTAAGTTGGAGGTGGGCCTAAATGGCCAATTGGTAAGTAAAATGTGTCTGTGTGTTGTGTACGAGTGGAATCATGCCTAGTGAATGAGGGATTGCAGATTGGTTGGTAAGTAAAATAGGTGTGGCCTGAACAGAGAAAGGTAAGAGGTGTTGTGTGCAGGAGGAGGAGGAGCCTAGGCAGAGTGGGTGGGGTCAGAGAGGAGGAGCCAGGTCAGAGAGGAGGGGTATAGGTGGAGCCTAGTCAGAGTGGGTGGGGTTAGAGAGGAGGAGTATAGGAGGAGCTGGGTCAGAGAGGAGGGGTATAGGAGGAGCCTAGTCAGAGTGGGAGGGGTCAGAGAGTAGGAGTATAGGAGGAGCCTAGTCAGAGTGGGTGGGGTCAGAGAGGAGGGGTATAGGCGGAGCCTGGGCAGAATGGGTGGGTTCAGAGAGCAGAGGAAGGGGAGGAGGATCCTGACTTATTGTGGGGTACTGCAAATACTTTTTTACTGCACCCCCCTATACTCTCTGATTTCTGTTGGGAGGGGGCAGTCAAAATTTGGGGGAGCAGTATTAAAAGGTGCTTAGGCGCAACATGAAGGCGATGGGGTGCACACAATGGCTAGGCATCCAGGTACTTTTTTGGGGCTACCATTAGTTTTAATTGCTCTGATCCTCCCTCATGGGGTGTACCCCAAATGGTTAGGGGCCACGGGGGGGGGCAAGAAGCTGTTTGACAGTTTCTATTAACAACAGGGTTCACCATACGATTATGCTGCAGTTATGGTATTCAAAGGTAAAACAAGGAGCATTTGGCTGTATTTTTGCAGGTGGGGTGCCCCAAAATGTTACTGCCAGCAGCAGCAGCAGCCCCCTTCCTCGCCACCCTGCAGATTGGTATAGGTACCTTTAGGACATTTCTGTTGAAAACAGAGGCTATAGCGAATCGCGCTACAAAATCCGAGAGCACTAACACTTGCTAAATAAAGGTGGCATCGGAGCATACGAATGAGGCAGGGAGAGGCTACTGTTGCAATTGGTTTGGTGGGTCATAGTGAATAACCTCGGAATGCAAATAGGCAGAAGTGTGAGGATTGGCAGTGTCTGTAGAGAATTTTGGCATGCTCTTCAGTTGATGTTTTCCTCCTTGAACTACAGAGGAAAGGCCTGGCCTTACTGTTGGGCAAAACATGTATTTATGATTTTAAGAAGTGTAGTCTGGATGTACTGAGAGGGCCTGTACAGTACGGTAAATGCCTGTATACCCCTGCAATGTGCATTCAACTGTCACTTGAGATTGAACAGCAAACGAAGCAGCTGGGTTACTGACTGAATGTAAATGGAAGGCACATAGGAAGGGTGTTTGTGGTCACTCAAATGATTGAAACCTGGTTGATGCACTACCAAAGCTGGGGTACCAGGGGGGAACATTTGAGGGGTATTGAGATGGTGGTGTCCAGAGGTCAAAATATGTTTCAGAGACACAGAGGTACTGCGGTCCTGGTCCCACATTGGGGGTAGACAAAAGTCCCTGCTAAAGATTTCTGTCCAACTGTTACCACATTTTGTGCAGCCTGGCTCCCTCTGTAACGATTCCCCAGTGTCTTTCGATCCTACAGATGACTGTAGCAAACTTCCCAAATTTTTTCTTGGCCTCATACTCCCAAAGGAGTGCCTGACATTTGCCAGCCTAACGATACTCACATTCTGGGAAAAACCTCACTAACTATGCATATTTATCTACCACACATGGCAAATCCTTACAATTGCAGAACATCATATCGCACTTGTCATCTTTGAGGTACTGTAAGTATTTGGATTTGAGGGAAATATTCATCCTTGCTTGCTCTCTCCCATCTGAAGTCTATGGTGCTGCTGTTCCTTTCTCACATGTCCCTTCAAAGAGACAAGTGACACACAGACTCAATCACTCAGCAAACATATATGCTTTGACGTTTTCATCTTGCTGTTTACCTTCCAAATATTCCCCCTGAACCGCAAATAAAGGCCTGCCATTCCTCATGCCCTCAGTCAAAGCAGTCCTTCGCTCCTTAGGCCCTGCAAGACCACCATGAACAAGAATCATGTCAGCAAGCAGAAGAAAAGCCTCAGTGTGCTCTTTTGTTCATACTGCTGCCCTCTAGTAACACTTCATGGCAACTGCAGCATAAGAATGGGACTGAGAAGAGGGCTGACCTATGCAAATAATAATCTCCCATGCATACTTTCTTCTGAGACGGTCGGCGGCTTGTGCCGTGATACCGCCTCCAACAAATGGTCTTCAACCAAATTTTAAAAAAGCCCACCTGCCTTAGACGAAGGATTTTGCCACTCGAAGGAAGCACATGGGGACATCACCCTCATTTAGCAGGGTCCTAAATTGCCTGCTGTCAGCCTGTATACAGAACAAGGGCGTTCGTGAGCGTTCCTCAAAGGAAGGAGGTGGGTGATTAATTCACAGTGCCAGGGCAGGCCCAGCCCAGCCCAGCCCAGCCCAGCCCAGCCCAGCGCAGCCCAGCCCAGCACAGCGCACTGCTTCACATCCTGCAGCAGGCATGATGCAGACCTACTAGAGCAAAGGCTTGACTCTGCCCTTGTCTGTCTCTTAAAGAAAACAATCTTTCTAGCTTCTTATTGCACCTGATAAATGGACTCTAGCTTGCCTCAAACTTGACCCATCATTTCATTAGCCAGAGCTCATACTTGACCTTTATTTCTATCCAAGCTCACTGGCACCACACCCCTGATTTGAGCGAGTTACTCACACCAAAATGAAAAATCACCATCATCCAACCTATTTTACAATAAGTGTAGCACCTTCCTCGCATTCTTGTGCTCAGTTATAACCCCCAATACCACAATTGCACTCTGCAATTCACCAAACTTAAAGGAAAAAGAATGAAGACATTGATAAAGGAAGACAAGGCCTTGTCCCTATTGCACCTACTTGAGAAATAGGGAGGTTGGTAGAAGGTCATGAGGGAAAACATTTGAAATTTTGGGACACACATGCCAAAAAGAGTGTCCACTTTTCTCCTCTGTTACCAAGTAAAAAAAAATCTTAGCAAAAAAAAGAACCATTCACTTTTTGAAAATTTCCACCTTGGGATACCTCTACAGCATTGGCAGGATTCGAACCCTGGCCTGTGAGGGCTGTCTGCACCAAAGGTACAAGACTTACCTTTGAGCTATAGCTCCTTAGTGGTCTAGAGGATTGCAGTAGTAACTATAAGCAACATACAGGCCTTGGTGTCCTTCCCGGCGGCTTCCATTGCACATGAAAAGGATGACCATGACATAAGGACAATTTGATAGGCTACATACATGGAAACCAGTGTGGTCCAATGGGTAAGTGCCTGCCTTCCATGCAGGCAACCAGGGTTCAAATCCTGGGTTCGGCACCAGGTGACTGATGGTGGCAGAGCAGAGGTAAGTTGGAGGTGGGCCTAAATGGCCAATTGGTAAGTAAAATGTGTCTGTGTGTTGTGTACGAGTGGAATCATGCCTAGTGAATGAGGGATTGCAGATTGGTTGGTAAGTAAAATAGGTGTGGCCTGAACAGAGAAAGGTAACAGGTGTTGTGTGCAGGAGGAGGAGCCTAGGCAGAGTGGGTGGGGTCAGAGAGGAGGAGCCAGGTCAGAGAGGAGGGGTATAGGAGGAGCCTAGTCAGAGTGGGAGGGGTCAGAGAGGAGGAGTATAGGAGGAGCCTAGTCAGAGTGGGTGGGGTCAGAGAGGAGGGGTATAGGCGGAGCCTGGGCAGAATGGGTGGGTTCAGAGAGCAGAGGAAGGGGAGGAGGATCCTGACTTATTGTGGGGTACTGCAAATACTTTTTTACTGCACCCCCCTATACTCTCTGATTTCTGTTGGGAGGGGGCAGTCAAAATTTGGGGGAGCAGTATTAAAAGGTGCTTAGGCGCAACATGAAGGCGATGGGGTGCACACAATGGCTAGGCATCCAGGTACTTTTTTGGGGCTACCATTAGTTTTAATTGCTCTGATCCTCCCTCATGGGGTGTACCCCAAATGGTTAGGGGCCACGGGGGGGGCAAGAAGCTGTTTGACAGTTTCTATTAACAACAGGGTTCACCATACGATTATGCTGCAGTTATGGTATTCAAAGGTAAAACAAGGAGCATTTGGCTGTATTTTTGCAGGTGGGGTGCCCCAAAATGTTACTGCCAGCAGCAGCAGCAGCCCCCTTCCTCGCCACCCTGCAGATTGGTATAGGTACCTTTAGGACATTTCTGTTGAAAACAGAGGCTATAGCGAATCGCGCTACAAAATCCGAGAGCACTAACACTTGCTAAATAAAGGTGGCATCGGAGCATACGAATGAGGCAGGGAGAGGCTACTGTTGCAATTGGTTTGGTGGGTCATAGTGAATAACCTCGGAATGCAAATAGGCAGAAGTGTGAGGATTGGCAGTGTCTGTAGAGAATTTTGGCATGCTCTTCAGTTGATGTTTTCCTCCTTGAACTACAGAGGAAAGGCCTGGCCTTACTGTTGGGCAAAACATGTATTTATGATTTTAAGAAGTGTAGTCTGGATGTACTGAGAGGGCCTGTACAGTACGGTAAATGCCTGTATACCCCTGCAATGTGCATCCAACTGTCACTTGAGATTGAACAGCAAACGAAGCAGCTGGGTTACTGACTGAATGTAAATGGAAGGCACATAGGAAGGGTGTTTGTGGTCACTCAAATGATTGAAACCTGGTTGATGCACTACCAAAGCTGGGGTACCAGGGGGGAACATTTGAGGGGTATTGAGATGGTGGTGTCCAGAGGTCAAAATATGTTTCAGAGACACAGAGGTACTGCGGTCCTGGTCCCACATTGGGGGTAGACAAAAGTCCCTGCTAAAGATTTCTGTCCAACTGTTACCACATTTTGTGCAGCCTGGCTCCCTCTGTAACGATTCCCCAGTGTCTTTCGATCCTACAGATGACTGTAGCAAACTTCCCAAATTTTTTCTTGGCCTCATACTCCCAAAGGAGTGCCTGACATTTGCCAGCCTAACGATACTCACATTCTGGGAAAAACCTCACTAACTATGCATATTTATCTACCACACATGGCAAATCCTTACAATTGCAGAACATCATATCGCACTTGTCATCTTTGAGGTACTGTAAGTATTTGGATTTGAGGGAAATATTCATCCTTGCTTGCTCTCTCCCATCTGAAGTCTATGGTGCTGCTGTTCCTTTCTCACATGTCCCTTCAAAGAGACAAGTGACACACAGACTCAATCACTCAGCAAACATATATGCTTTGACGTTTTCATCTTGCTGTTTACCTTCCAAATATTCCCCCTGAACCACAAATAAAGGCCTGCCATTTCTCATCCCCTCAGTCAAAGCAGTCCTTCGCTCCTTAGGCCCTGCAAGACCACCATGAACAAGAATCATGTCAGCAAGCAGAAGAAAAGCCTCAGTGTGCTCTTTTGTTCATACTGCTGCCCTCTAGTAACACTTCATGGCAACTGCAGCATAAGAATGGGACTGAGAAGAGGGCTGTCCTATGCAAATAATATCCTCCCATGCATACTTTCTTCTGAGACGGTCGGCGGCTTGTGCCGTGATACCGCCTCCAACAAATGGTCTTCAACCAAATTTTAAAAAAGCCCACCTGCCTTAGACGAAGGATTTTGCCACTCGAAGGAAGCACATGGGGACATCACCCTCATTTAGCAGGGTCCTAAATTGCCTGCTGTCAGCCTGTATACAGAACAAGGGCGTTTGTGGGCGTTCGTGAGCGTTCCTCAAAGGAAGGAGGTGGGTGATTAATTCACAGTGCCAGGGCAGGCCCAGCCCAGCCCAGCCCAGCCCAGCGCAGCCCAGCCCAGCCCAGCCCGGCACAGCGCACTGCTTCACATCCTGCAGCAGGCATGATGCAGACCTACTAGAGCAAAGGCTTGACTCTGCCCTTGTCTGTCTCTTAAAGAAAACAATCTTTCTAGCTTCTTATTGCACCTGATAAATGGACTCTAGCTTGCCTCAAACTTGACCCATCATTTCATTAGCCAGAGCTCATACTTGACCTTTATTTCTATCCAAGCTCACTGGCACCACACCCCTGATTTGAGCGAGTTACTCACACCAAAATGAAAAATCACCATCATCCAACCTATTTTACAATAAGTGTAGCACCTTCCTCGCATTCTTGTGCTCAGTTATAACCCCCAATACCACAATTGCACTCTGCAATTCACCAAACTTAAAGGAAAAAGAATGAAGACATTGATAAAGGAAGACAAGGCCTTGTCCCTATTGCACCTACTTGAGAAATAGGGAGGTTGGTAGAAGGTCATGAGGGAAAACATTTGAAATTTTGGGACACACATGCCAAAAAGAGTGTCCACTTTTCTCCTCTGTTACCAAGTAAAAAAAAATCTTAGCAAAAAAAAGAACCATTCACTTTTTGAAAATTTCCACCTTGGGATACCTCTACAGCATTGGCAGGATTCGAACCCTGGCCTGTGAGGGCTGTCTGCACCAAAGGTACAAGACTTACCTTTGAGCTATAGCTCCTTAGTGGTCTAGAGGATTGCAGTAGTAACTATAAGCAACATACAGGCCTTGGTGTCCTTCCCGGCGGCTTCCATTGCACATGAAAAGGATGACCATGACATAAGGACAATTTGATAGGCTACATACATGGAAACCAGTGTGGTCCAGTGGGTAAGTGCCTGCCTTCCATGCAGGCAACCAGGGTTCAAATCCCGGGTTCGGCACCAGGTGACTGATGGTGGCAGAGCAGAGGTAAGTTGGAGGTGGGCCTAAATGGCCAATTGGTAAGTAAAATGTGTCTGTGTGTTGTGTACGAGTGGAATCATGCCTAGTGAATGAGGGATTGCAGATTGGTTGGTAAGTAAAATAGGTGTGGCCTGAACAGAGAAAGGTAAGAGGTGTTGTGTGCAGGAGGAGGAGGAGCCTAGGCAGAGTGGGTGGGGTCAGAGAGGAGGAGCCAGGTCAGAGAGGAGGGGTATAGGTGGAGCCTAGTCAGAGTGGGTGGGGTTAGAGAGGAGGAGTATAGGAGGAGCTGGGTCAGAGAGGAGGGGTATAGGAGGAGCCTAGTCAGAGTGGGAGGGGTCAGAGAGGAGGAGTATAGGAGGAGCCTAGTCAGAGTGGGTGGGGTCAGAGAGGAGGGGTATAGGCGGAGCCTGGGCAGAATGGGTGGGTTCAGAGAGCAGAGGAAGGGGAGGAGGATCCTGACTTATTGTGGGGTACTGCAAATACTTTTTTACTGCACCCCCCTATACTCTCTGATTTCTGTTGGGAGGGGGCAGTCAAAATTTGGGGGAGCAGTATTAAAAGGTGCTTAGGCGCAACATGAAGGCGATGGGGTGCACACAATGGCTAGGCATCCAGGTACTTTTTTGGGGCTACCATTAGTTTTAATTGCTCTGATCCTCCCTCATGGGGTGTACCCCAAATGGTTAGGGGCCACGGGGGGGGCAAGAAGCTGTTTGACAGTTTCTATTAACAACAGGGTTCACCATACGATTATGCTGCAGTTATGGTATTCAAAGGTAAAACAAGGAGCATTTGGCTGTATTTTTGCAGGTGGGGTGCCCCAAAATGTTACTGCCAGCAGCAGCAGCAGCCCCCTTCCTCGCCACCCTGCAGATTGGTATAGGTACCTTTAGGACATTTCTGTTGAAAACAGAGGCTATAGCGAATCGCGCTACAAAATCCGAGAGCACTAACACTTGCTAAATAAAGGTGGCATCGGAGCATACGAATGAGGCAGGGAGAGGCTACTGTTGCAATTGGTTTGGTGGGTCATAGTGAATAACCTCGGAATGCAAATAGGCAGAAGTGTGAGGATTGGCAGTGTCTGTAGAGAATTTTGGCATGCTCTTCAGTTGATGTTTTCCTCCTTGAACTACAGAGGAAAGGCCTGGCCTTACTGTTGGGCAAAACATGTATTTATGATTTTAAGAAGTGTAGTCTGGATGTACTGAGAGGGCCTGTACAGTACGGTAAATGCCTGTATACCCCTGCAATGTGCATCCAACTGTCACTTGAGATTGAACAGCAAACGAAGCAGCTGGGTTACTGACTGAATGTAAATGGAAGGCACATAGGAAGGGTGTTTGTGGTCACTCAAATGATTGAAACCTGGTTGATGCACTACCAAAGCTGGGGTACCAGGGGGGAACATTTGAGGGGTATTGAGATGGTGGTGTCCAGAGGTCAAAATATGTTTCAGAGACACAGAGGTACTGCGGTCCTGGTCCCACATTGGGGGTAGACAAAAGTCCCTGCTAAAGATTTCTGTCCAACTGTTACCACATTTTGTGCAGCCTGGCTCCCTCTGTAACGATTCCCCAGTGTCTTTCGATCCTACAGATGACTGTAGCAAACTTCCCAAATTTTTTCTTGGCCTCATACTCCCAAAGGAGTGCCTGACATTTGCCAGCCTAACGATACTCACATTCTGGGAAAAACCTCACTAACTATGCATATTTATCTACCACACATGGCAAATCCTTACAATTGCAGAACATCATATCGCACTTGTCATCTTTGAGGTACTGTAAGTATTTGGATTTGAGGGAAATATTCATCCTTGCTTGCTCTCTCCCATCTGAAGTCTATGGTGCTGCTGTTCCTTTCTCACATGTCCCTTCAAAGAGACAAGTGACACACAGACTCAATCACTCAGCAAACATATATGCTTTGACGTTTTCATCTTGCTGTTTACCTTCCAAATATTCCCCCTGAACCGCAAATAAAGGCCTGCCATTCCTCATGCCCTCAGTCAAAGCAGTCCTTCGCTCCTTAGGCCCTGCAAGACCACCATGAACAAGAATCATGTCAGCAAGCAGAAGAAAAGCCTCAGTGTGCTCTTTTGTTCATACTGCTGCCCTCTAGTAACACTTCATGGCAACTGCAGCATAAGAATGGGACTGAGAAGAGGGCTGTCCTATGCAAATAATATCCTCCCATGCATACTTTCTTCTGAGACGGTCGGCGGCTTGTGCCGTGATACCGCCTCCAACAAATGGTCTTCAACCAAATTTTAAAAAAGCCCACCTGCCTTAGACGAAGGATTTTGCCACTCGAAGGAAGCACATGGGGACATCACCCTCATTTAGCAGGGTCCTAAATTGCCTGCTGTCAGCCTGTATACAGAACAAGGGCGTTCGTGGGCGTTCGTGAGCGTTCCTCAAAGGAAGGAGGTGGGTGATTAATTCACAGTGCCAGGGCAGGCCCAGCCCAGCCCAGCCCAGCCCAGCCCAGCGCAGCCCAGCCCAGCACAGCGCACTGCTTCACATCCTGCAGCAGGCATGATGCAGACCTACTAGAGCAAAGGCTTGACTCTGCCCTTGTCTGTCTCTTAAAGAAAACAATCTTTCTAGCTTCTTATTGCACCTGATAAATGGACTCTAGCTTGCCTCAAACTTGACCCATCATTTCATTAGCCAGAGCTCATACTTGACCTTTATTTCTATCCAAGCTCACTGGCACCACACCCCTGATTTGAGCGAGTTACTCACACCAAAATGAAAAATCACCATCATCCAACCTATTTTACAATAAGTGTAGCACCTTCCTCGCATTCTTGTGCTCAGTTATAACCCCCAATACCACAATTGCACTCTGCAATTCACCAAACTTAAAGGAAAAAGAATGAAGACATTGATAAAGGAAGACAAGGCCTTGTCCCTATTGCACCTACTTGAGAAATAGGGAGGTTGGTAGAAGGTCATGAGGGAAAACATTTGAAATTTTGGGACACACATGCCAAAAAGAGTGTCCACTTTTCTCCTCTGTTACCAAGTAAAAAAAAATCTTAGCAAAAAAAAGAACCATTCACTTTTTGAAAATTTCCACCTTGGGATACCTCTACAGCATTGGCAGGATTCGAACCCTGGCCTGTGAGGGCTGTCTGCACCAAAGGTACAAGACTTACCTTTGAGCTATAGCTACTTAGTGGTCTAGAGGATTGCAGTAGTAACTATAAGCAACATACAGGCCTTGGTGTCCTTCCCGGCGGCTTCCATTGCACATGAAAAGGATGACCATGACATAAGGACAATTTGATAGGCTACATACATGGAAACCAGTGTGGTCCAGTGGGTAAGTGCCTGCCTTCCATGCAGGCAACCAGGGTTCAAATCCCGGGTTCGGCACCAGGTGACTGATGGTGGCAGAGCAGAGGTAAGTTGGAGGTGGGCCTAAATGGCCAATTGGTAAGTAAAATGTGTCTGTGTGTTGTGTACGAGTGGAATCATGCCTAGTGAATGAGGGATTGCAGATTGGTTGGTAAGTAAAATAGGTGTGGCCTGAACAGAGAAAGGTAACAGGTGTTGTGTGCAGGAGGAGGAGCCTAGGCAGAGTGGGTGGGGTTAGAGAGGAGGAGTATAGGAGGAGCTGGGTCAGAGAGGAGGGGTATAGGAGGAGCCTAGTCAGAGTGGGAGGGGTCAGAGAGGAGGAGTATAGGAGGAGCCTAGTCAGAGTGGGTGGGGTCAGAGAGGAGGGGTATAGGCGGAGCCTGGGCAGAATGGGTGGGAGCAGAGGAAGGGGAGGAGGATCCTGACTTATTGTGGGGTACTGCAAATACTTTTTTACTGCACCCCCCTATACTCTCTGATTTCTGTTGGGAGGGGGCAGTCAAAATTTGGGGGAGCAGTATTAAAAGGTGCTTAGGCGCAACGTGAAGGCGATGGGGTGCACACAATGGCTTGGCATCCAGATACTTTTTTGGGGCTACCATTAGTTTTAATTGCTCTGATCCTCCCTCATGGGGTGTACCCCAAATGGTTAGGGGCCACGGGGGGGCAAGAAGCTGTTTGACAGTTTCTATTAACAACAGGGTTCACCATACGATTATGCTGCAGTTATGGTATTCAAAGGTAAAACAAGGAGCATTTGGCTGTATTTTTGCAGGTGGGGTGCCCCAAAATGTTACTGCCAGCAGCAGCAGCAGCCCCCTTCCTCGCCACCCTGCAGATTGGTATAGGTACCTTTAGGACATTTCTGTTGAAAACAGAGGCTATAGCGAATCGCGCTACAAAATCCGAGAGCACTAACACTTGCTAAATAAAGGTGGCATCGGAGCATACGAATGAGGCAGGGAGAGGCTACTGTTGCAATTGGTTTGGTGGGTCATAGTGAATAACCTCGGAATGCAAATAGGCAGAAGTGTGAGGATTGGCAGTGTCTGTAGAGAATTTTGGCATGCTCTTCAGTTGATGTTTTCCTCCTTGAACTACAGAGGAAAGGCCTGGCCTTACTGTTGGGCAAAACATGTATTTATGATTTTAAGAAGTGTAGTCTGGATGTACTGAGAGGGCCTGTACAGTACGGTAAATGCCTGTATACCCCTGCAATGTGCATCCAACTGTCACTTGAGATTGAACAGCAAACGAAGCAGCTGGGTTACTGACTGAATGTAAATGGAAGGCACATAGGAAGGGTGTTTGTGGTCACTAAAATGATTGAAACCTGGTTGATGCACTACCAAAGCTGGGGTACCAGGGGGGAACATTTGAGGGGTATTGAGATGGTGGTGTCCAGAGGTCAAAATATGTTTCAGAGACACAGAGGTACTGCGGTCCTGGTCCCACATTGGGGGTAGACAAAAGTCCCTGCTAAAGATTTCTGTCCAACTGTTACCACATTTTGTGCAGCCTGGCTCCCTCTGTAACGATTCCCCAGTGTCTTTCGATCCTACAGATGACTGTAGCAAACTTCCCAAATTTTTTCTTGGCCTCATACTCCCAAAGGAGTGCCTGACATTTGCCAGCCTAACGATACTCACATTCTGGGAAAAACCTCACTAACTATGCATATTTATCTACCACACATGGCAAATCCTTACAATTGCAGAACATCATATCGCACTTGTCATCTTTGAGGTACTGTAAGTATTTGGATTTGAGGGAAATATTCATCCTTGCTTGCTCTCTCCCATCTGAAGTCTATGGTGCTGCTGTTCCTTTCTCACATGTCCCTTCAAAGAGACAAGTGACACACAGACTCAATCACTCAGCAAACATATATGCTTTGACGTTTTCATCTTGCTGTTTACCTTCCAAATATTCCCCCTGAACCACAAATAAAGGCCTGCCATTTCTCATCCCCTCAGTCAAAGCAGTCCTTCGCTCCTTAGGCCCTGCAAGACCACCATGAACAAGAATCATGTCAGCAAGCAGAAGAAAAGCCTCAGTGTGCTCTTTTGTTCATACTGCTGCCCTCTAGTAACACTTCATGGCAACTGCAGCATAAGAATGGGACTGAGAAGAGGGCTGTCCTATGCAAATAATATCCTCCCATGCATACTTTCTTCTGAGACGGTCGGCGGCTTGTGCCGTGATACCGCCTCCAACAAATGGTCTTCAACCAAATTTTAAAAAAGCCCACCTGCCTTAGACGAAGGATTTTGCCACTCGAAGGAAGCACATGGGGACATCACCCTCATTTAGCAGGGTCCTAAATTGCCTGCTGTCAGCCTGTATACAGAACAAGGGCGTTCGTGGGCGTTCGTGAGCGTTCCTCAAAGGAAGGAGGTGGGTGATTAATTCACAGTGCCAGGGCAGGCCCAGCCCAGCCCAGCCCAGCCCAGCCCAGCGCAGCCCAGCCCAGCCCGGCACAGCGCACTGCTTCACATCCTGCAGCAGGCATGATGCAGACCTACTAGAGCAAAGGCTTGACTCTGCCCTTGTCTGTCTCTTAAAGAAAACAATCTTTCTAGCTTCTTATTGCACCTGATAAATGGACTCTAGCTTGCCTCAAACTTGACCCATCATTTCATTAGCCAGAGCTCATACTTGACCTTTATTTCTATCCAAGCTCACTGGCACCACACCCCTGATTTGAGCGAGTTACTCACACCAAAATGAAAAATCACCATCATCCAACCTATTTTACAATAAGTGTAGCACCTTCCTCGCATTCTTGTGCTCAGTTATAACCCCCAATACCACAATTGCACTCTGCAATTCACCAAACTTAAAGGAAAAAGAATGAAGACATTGATAAAGGAAGACAAGGCCTTGTCCCTATTGCACCTACTTGAGAAATAGGGAGGTTGGTAGAAGGTCATGAGGGAAAACATTTGAAATTTTGGGACACACATGCCAAAAAGAGTGTCCACTTTTCTCCTCTGTTACCAAGTAAAAAAAAATCTTAGCAAAAAAAAAACCATTCACTTTTTGAAAATTTCCACCTTGGGATACCTCTACAGCATTGGCAGGATTCGAACCCTGGCCTGTGAGGGCTGTCTGCACCAAAGGTACAAGACTTACCTTTGAGCTATAGCTCCTTAGTGGTCTAGAGGATTGCAGTAGTAACTATAAGCAACATACAGGCCTTGGTGTCCTTCCCGGCGGCTTCCATTGCACATGAAAAGGATGACCATGACATAAGGACAATTTGATAGGCTACATACATGGAAACCAGTGTGGTCCAGTGGGTAAGTGCCTGCCTTCCATGCAGGCAACCAGGGTTCAAATCCCGGGTTCGGCACCAGGTGACTGATGGTGGCAGAGCAGAGGTAAGTTGGAGGTGGGCCTAAATGGCCAATTGGTAAGTAAAATGTGTCTGTGTGTTGTGTACGAGTGGAATCATGCCTAGTGAATGAGGGATTGCAGATTGGTTGGTAAGTAAAATAGGTGTGGCCTGAACAGAGAAAGGTAAGAGGTGTTGTGTGCAGGAGGAGGAGGAGCCTAGGCAGAGTGGGTGGGGTCAGAGAGGAGGAGCCAGGTCAGAGAGGAGGGGTATAGGTGGAGCCTAGTCAGAGTGGGTGGGGTTAGAGAGGAGGAGTATAGGAGGAGCTGGGTCAGAGAGGAGGGGTATAGGAGGAGCCTAGTCAGAGTGGGAGGGGTCAGAGAGGAGGAGTATAGGAGGAGCCTAGTCAGAGTGGGTGGGGTCAGAGAGGAGGGGTATAGGCGGAGCCTGGGCAGAATGGGTGGGTTCAGAGAGCAGAGGAAGGGGAGGAGGATCCTGACTTATTGTGGGGTACTGCAAATACTTTTTTACTGCACCCCCCTATACTCTCTGATTTCTGTTGGGAGGGGGCAGTCAAAATTTGGGGGAGCAGTATTAAAAGGTGCTTAGGCGCAACATGAAGGCGATGGGGTGCACACAATGGCTAGGCATCCAGGTACTTTTTTGGGGCTACCATTAGTTTTAATTGCTCTGATCCTCCCTCATGGGGTGTACCCCAAATGGTTAGGGGCCACGGGGGGGGGCAAGAAGCTGTTTGACAGTTTCTATTAACAACAGGGTTCACCATACGATTATGCTGCAGTTATGGTATTCAAAGGTAAAACAAGGAGCATTTGGCTGTATTTTTGCAGGTGGGGTGCCCCAAAATGTTACTGCCAGCAGCAGCAGCAGCCCCCTTCCTCGCCACCCTGCAGATTGGTATAGGTACCTTTAGGACATTTCTGTTGAAAACAGAGGCTATAGCGAATCGCGCTACAAAATCCGAGAGCACTAACACTTGCTAAATAAAGGTGGCATCGGAGCATACGAATGAGGCAGGGAGAGGCTACTGTTGCAATTGGTTTGGTGGGTCATAGTGAATAACCTCGGAATGCAAATAGGCAGAAGTGTGAGGATTGGCAGTGTCTGTAGAGAATTTTGGCATGCTCTTCAGTTGATGTTTTCCTCCTTGAACTACAGAGGAAAGGCCTGGCCTTACTGTTGGGCAAAACATGTATTTATGATTTTAAGAAGTGTAGTCTGGATGTACTGAGAGGGCCTGTACAGTACGGTAAATGCCTGTATACCCCTGCAATGTGCATCCAACTGTCACTTGAGATTGAACAGCAAACGAAGCAGCTGGGTTACTGACTGAATGTAAATGGAAGGCACATAGGAAGGGTGTTTGTGGTCACTCAAATGATTGAAACCTGGTTGATGCACTACCAAAGCTGGGGTACCAGGGGGGAACATTTGAGGGGTATTGAGATGGTGGTGTCCAGAGGTCAAAATATGTTTCAGAGACACAGAGGTACTGCGGTCCTGGTCCCACATTGGGGGTAGACAAAAGTCCCTGCTAAAGATTTCTGTCCAACTGTTACCACATTTTGTGCAGCCTGGCTCCCTCTGTAACGATTCCCCAGTGTCTTTCGATCCTACAGATGACTGTAGCAAACTTCCCAAATTTTTTCTTGGCCTCATACTCCCAAAGGAGTGCCTGACATTTGCCAGCCTAACGATACTCACATTCTGGGAAAAACCTCACTAACTATGCATATTTATCTACCACACATGGCAAATCCTTACAATTGCAGAACATCATATCGCACTTGTCATCTTTGAGGTACTGTAAGTATTTGGATTTGAGGGAAATATTCATCCTTGCTTGCTCTCTCCCATCTGAAGTCTATGGTGCTGCTGTTCCTTTCTCACATGTCCCTTCAAAGAGACAAGTGACACACAGACTCAATCACTCAGCAAACATATATGCTTTGACGTTTTCATCTTGCTGTTTACCTTCCAAATATTCCCCCTGAACCGCAAATAAAGGCCTGCCATTCCTCATGCCCTCAGTCAAAGCAGTCCTTCGCTCCTTAGGCCCTGCAAGACCACCATGAACAAGAATCATGTCAGCAAGCAGAAGAAAAGCCTCAGTGTGCTCTTTTGTTCATACTGCTGCCCTCTAGTAACACTTCATGGCAACTGCAGCATAAGAATGGGACTGAGAAGAGGGCTGACCTATGCAAATAATAATCTCCCATGCATACTTTCTTCTGAGACGGTCGGCGGCTTGTGCCGTGATACCGCCTCCAACAAATGGTCTTCAACCAAATTTTAAAAAAGCCCACCTGCCTTAGACGAAGGATTTTGCCACTCGAAGGAAGCACATGGGGACATCACCCTCATTTAGCAGGGTCCTAAATTGCCTGCTGTCAGCCTGTATACAGAACAAGGGCGTTCGTGGGCGTTCGTGAGCGTTCCTCAAAGGAAGGAGGTGGGTGATTAATTCACAGTGCCAGGGCAGGCCCAGCCCAGCCCAGCCCAGCCCAGCCCAGCCCAGCGCAGCCCAGCCCAGCACAGCGCACTGCTTCACATCCTGCAGCAGGCATGATGCAGACCTACTAGAGCAAAGGCTTGACTCTGCCCTTGTCTGTCTCTTAAAGAAAACAATCTTTCTAGCTTCTTATTGCACCTGATAAATGGACTCTAGCTTGCCTCAAACTTGACCCATCATTTCATTAGCCAGAGCTCATACTTGACCTTTATTTCTATCCAAGCTCACTGGCACCACACCCCTGATTTGAGCGAGTTACTCACACCAAAATGAAAAATCACCATCATCCAACCTATTTTACAATAAGTGTAGCACCTTCCTCGCATTCTTGTGCTCAGTTATAACCCCCAATACCACAATTGCACTCTGCAATTCACCAAACTTAAAGGAAAAAGAATGAAGACATTGATAAAGGAAGACAAGGCCTTGTCCCTATTGCACCTACTTGAGAAATAGGGAGGTTGGTAGAAGGTCATGAGGGAAAACATTTGAAATTTTGGGACACACATGCCAAAAAGAGTGTCCACTTTTCTCCTCTGTTACCAAGTAAAAAAAAATCTTAGCAAAAAAAAGAACCATTCACTTTTTGAAAATTTCCACCTTGGGATACCTCTACAGCATTGGCAGGATTCGAACCCTGGCCTGTGAGGGCTGTCTGCACCAAAGGTACAAGACTTACCTTTGAGCTATAGCTCCTTAGTGGTCTAGAGGATTGCAGTAGTAACTATAAGCAACATACAGGCCTTGGTGTCCTTCCCGGCGGCTTCCATTGCACATGAAAAGGATGACCATGACATAAGGACAATTTGATAGGCTACATACATGGAAACCAGTGTGGTCCAATGGGTAAGTGCCTGCCTTCCATGCAGGCAACCAGGGTTCAAATCCCGGGTTCGGCACCAGGTGACTGATGGTGGCAGAGCAGAGGTAAGTTGGAGGTGGGCCTAAATGGCCAATTGGTAAGTAAAATGTGTCTGTGTGTTGTGTACGAGTGGAATCATGCCTAGTGAATGAGGGATTGCAGATTGGTTGGTAAGTAAAATAGGTGTGGCCTGAACAGAGAAAGGTAACAGGTGTTGTGTGCAGGAGGAGGAGCCTAGGCAGAGTGGGTGGGGTCAGAGAGGAGGAGCCAGGTCAGAGAGGAGGGGTATAGGTGGAGCCTAGTCAGAGTGGGTGGGGTTAGAGAGGAGGAGTATAGGAGGAGCTGGGTCAGAGAGGAGGGGTATAGGAGGAGCCTAGTCAGAGTGGGAGGGGTCAGAGAGGAGGAGTATAGGAGGAGCCTAGTCAGAGTGGGTGGGGTCAGAGAGGAGGGGTATAGGCGGAGCCTGGGCAGAATGGGTGGGAGCAGAGGAAGGGGAGGAGGATCCTGACTTATTGTGGGGTACTGCAAATACTTTTTTACTGCACCCCCCTATACTCTCTGATTTCTGTTGGGAGGGGGCAGTCAAAATTTGGGGGAGCAGTATTAAAAGGTGCTTAGGCGCAACGTGAAGGCGATGGGGTGCACACAATGGCTTGGCATCCAGATACTTTTTTGGGGCTACCATTAGTTTTAATTGCTCTGATCCTCCCTCATGGGGTGTACCCCAAATGGTTAGGGGCCACGGGGGGGCAAGAAGCTGTTTGACAGTTTCTATTAACAACAGGGTTCACCATACGATTATGCTGCAGTTATGGTATTCAAAGGTAAAACAAGGAGCATTTGGCTGTATTTTTGCAGGTGGGGTGCCCCAAAATGTTACTGCCAGCAGCAGCAGCAGCCCCCTTCCTCGCCACCCTGCAGATTGGTATAGGTACCTTTAGGACATTTCTGTTGAAAACAGAGGCTATAGCGAATCGCGCTACAAAATCCGAGAGCACTAACACTTGCTAAATAAAGGTGGCATCGGAGCATACGAATGAGGCAGGGAGAGGCTACTGTTGCAATTGGTTTGGTGGGTCATAGTGAATAACCTCGGAATGCAAATAGGCAGAAGTGTGAGGATTGGCAGTGTCTGTAGAGAATTTTGGCATGCTCTTCAGTTGATGTTTTCCTCCTTGAACTACAGAGGAAAGGCCTGGCCTTACTGTTGGGCAAAACATGTATTTATGATTTTAAGAAGTGTAGTCTGGATGTACTGAGAGGGCCTGTACAGTACGGTAAATGCCTGTATACCCCTGCAATGTGCATCCAACTGTCACTTGAGATTGAACAGCAAACGAAGCAGCTGGGTTACTGACTGAATGTAAATGGAAGGCACATAGGAAGGGTGTTTGTGGTCACTAAAATGATTGAAACCTGGTTGATGCACTACCAAAGCTGGGGTACCAGGGGGGAACATTTGAGGGGTATTGAGATGGTGGTGTCCAGAGGTCAAAATATGTTTCAGAGACACAGAGGTACTGCGGTCCTGGTCCCACATTGGGGGTAGACAAAAGTCCCTGCTAAAGATTTCTGTCCAACTGTTACCACATTTTGTGCAGCCTGGCTCCCTCTGTAACGATTCCCCAGTGTCTTTCGATCCTACAGATGACTGTAGCAAACTTCCCAAATTTTTTCTTGGCCTCATACTCCCAAAGGAGTGCCTGACATTTGCCAGCCTAACGATACTCACATTCTGGGAAAAACCTCACTAACTATGCATATTTATCTACCACACATGGCAAATCCTTACAATTGCAGAACATCATATCGCACTTGTCATCTTTGAGGTACTGTAAGTATTTGGATTTGAGGGAAATATTCATCCTTGCTTGCTCTCGCCCATCTGAAGTCTATGGTGCTGCTGTTCCTTTCTCACATGTCCCTTCAAAGAGACAAGTGACACACAGACTCAATCACTCAGCAAACATATATGCTTTGACGTTTTCATCTTGCTGTTTACCTTCCAAATATTCCCCCTGAACCACAAATAAAGGCCTGCCATTTCTCATCCCCTCAGTCAAAGCAGTCCTTCGCTCCTTAGGCCCTGCAAGACCACCATGAACAAGAATCATGTCAGCAAGCAGAAGAAAAGCCTCAGTGTGCTCTTTTGTTCATACTGCTGCCCTCTAGTAACACTTCATGGCAACTGCAGCATAAGAATGGGACTGAGAAGAGGGCTGTCCTATGCAAATAATATCCTCCCATGCATACTTTCTTCTGAGACGGTCGGCGGCTTGTGCCGTGATACCGCCTCCAACAAATGGTCTTCAACCAAATTTTAAAAAAGCCCACCTGCCTTAGACGAAGGATTTTGCCACTCGAAGGAAGCACATGGGGACATCACCCTCATTTAGCAGGGTCCTAAATTGCCTGCTGTCAGCCTGTAATCAGAACAAGGGCGTTCGTGGGCGTTCGTGAGCGTTCCTCAAAGGAAGGAGGTGGGTGATTAATTCACAGTGCCAGGGCAGGCCCAGCCCAGCCCAGCCCAGCCCAGCGCAGCCCAGCCCAGCCCAGCCCGGCACAGCGCACTGCTTCACATCCTGCAGCAGGCATGATGCAGACCTACTAGAGCAAAGGCTTGACTCTGCCCTTGTCTGTCTCTTAAAGAAAACAATCTTTCTAGCTTCTTATTGCACCTGATAAATGGACTCTAGCTTGCCTCAAACTTGACCCATCATTTCATTAGCCAGAGCTCATACTTGACCTTTATTTCTATCCAAGCTCACTGGCACCACACCCCTGATTTGAGCGAGTTACTCACACCAAAATGAAAAATCACCATCATCCAACCTATTTTACAATAAGTGTAGCACCTTCCTCGCATTCTTGTGCTCAGTTATAACCCCCAATACCACAATTGCACTCTGCAATTCACCAAACTTAAAGGAAAAAGAATGAAGACATTGATAAAGGAAGACAAGGCCTTGTCCCTATTGCACCTACTTGAGAAATAGGGAGGTTGGTAGAAGGTCATGAGGGAAAACATTTGAAATTTTGGGACACACATGCCAAAAAGAGTGTCCACTTTTCTCCTCTGTTACCAAGTAAAAAAAAATCTTAGCAAAAAAAAAACCATTCACTTTTTGAAAATTTCCACCTTGGGATACCTCTACAGCATTGGCACGATTCGAACCCTGGCCTGTGAGGGCTGTCTGCACCAAAGGTACAAGACTTACCTTTGAGCTATAGCTCCTTAGTGGTCTAGAGGATTGCAGTAGTAACTATAAGCAACATACAGGCCTTGGTGTCCTTCCCGGCGGCTTCCATTGCACATGAAAAGGATGACCATGACATAAGGACAATTTGATAGGCTACATACATGGAAACCAGTGTGGTCCAGTGGGTAAGTGCCTGCCTTCCATGCAGGCAACCAGGGTTCAAATCCCGGGTTCGGCACCAGGTGACTGATGGTGGCAGAGCAGAGGTAAGTTGGAGGTGGGCCTAAATGGCCAATTGGTAAGTAAAATGTGTCTGTGTGTTGTGTACGAGTGGAATCATGCCTAGTGAATGAGGGATTGCAGATTGGTTGGTAAGTAAAATAGGTGTGGCCTGAACAGAGAAAGGTAAGAGGTGTTGTGTGCAGGAGGAGGAGGAGCCTAGGCAGAGTGGGTGGGGTCAGAGAGGAGGAGCCAGGTCAGAGAGGAGGGGTATAGGTGGAGCCTAGTCAGAGTGGGTGGGGTTAGAGAGGAGGAGTATAGGAGGAGCTGGGTCAGAGAGGAGGGGTATAGGAGGAGCCTAGTCAGAGTGGGAGGGGTCAGAGAGGAGGAGTATAGGAGGAGCCTAGTCAGAGTGGGTGGGGTCAGAGAGGAGGGGTATAGGCGGAGCCTGGGCAGAATGGGTGGGTTCAGAGAGCAGAGGAAGGGGAGGAGGATCCTGACTTATTGTGGGGTACTGCAAATACTTTTTTACTGCACCCCCCTATACTCTCTGATTTCTGTTGGGAGGGGGCAGTCAAAATTTGGGGGAGCAGTATTAAAAGGTGCTTAGGCGCAACATGAAGGCGATGGGGTGCACACAATGGCTAGGCATCCAGGTACTTTTTTGGGGCTACCATTAGTTTTAATTGCTCTGATCCTCCCTCATGGGGTGTACCCCAAATGGTTAGGGGCCACGGGGGGGGCAAGAAGCTGTTTGACAGTTTCTATTAACAACAGGGTTCACCATACGATTATGCTGCAGTTATGGTATTCAAAGGTAAAACAAGGAGCATTTGGCTGTATTTTTGCAGGTGGGGTGCCCCAAAATGTTACTGCCAGCAGCAGCAGCAGCCCCCTTCCTCGCCACCCTGCAGATTGGTATAGGTACCTTTAGGACATTTCTGTTGAAAACAGAGGCTATAGCGAATCGCGCTACAAAATCCGAGAGCACTAACACTTGCTAAATAAAGGTGGCATCGGAGCATACGAATGAGGCAGGGAGAGGCTACTGTTGCAATTGGTTTGGTGGGTCATAGTGAATAACCTCGGAATGCAAATAGGCAGAAGTGTGAGGATTGGCAGTGTCTGTAGAGAATTTTGGCATGCTCTTCAGTTGATGTTTTCCTCCTTGAACTACAGAGGAAAGGCCTGGCCTTACTGTTGGGCAAAACATGTATTTATGATTTTAAGAAGTGTAGTCTGGATGTACTGAGAGGGCCTGTACAGTACGGTAAATGCCTGTATACCCCTGCAATGTGCATCCAACTGTCACTTGAGATTGAACAGCAAACGAAGCAGCTGGGTTACTGACTGAATGTAAATGGAAGGCACATAGGAAGGGTGTTTGTGGTCACTCAAATGATTGAAACCTGGTTGATGCACTACCAAAGCTGGGGTACCAGGGGGGAACATTTGAGGGGTATTGAGATGGTGGTGTCCAGAGGTCAAAATATGTTTCAGAGACACAGAGGTACTGCGGTCCTGGTCCCACATTGGGGGTAGACAAAAGTCCCTGCTAAAGATTTCTGTCCAACTGTTACCACATTTTGTGCAGCCTGGCTCCCTCTGTAACGATTCCCCAGTGTCTTTCGATCCTACAGATGACTGTAGCAAACTTCCCAAATTTTTTCTTGGCCTCATACTCCCAAAGGAGTGCCTGACATTTGCCAGCCTAACGATACTCACATTCTGGGAAAAACCTCACTAACTATGCATATTTATCTACCACACATGGCAAATCCTTACAATTGCAGAACATCATATCGCACTTGTCATCTTTGAGGTACTGTAAGTATTTGGATTTGAGGGAAATATTCATCCTTGCTTGCTCTCTCCCATCTGAAGTCTATGGTGCTGCTGTTCCTTTCTCACATGTCCCTTCAAAGAGACAAGTGACACACAGACTCAATCACTCAGCAAACATATATGCTTTGACGTTTTCATCTTGCTGTTTACCTTCCAAATATTCCCCCTGAACCGCAAATAAAGGCCTGCCATTCCTCATGCCCTCAGTCAAAGCAGTCCTTCGCTCCTTAGGCCCTGCAAGACCACCATGAACAAGAATCATGTCAGCAAGCAGAAGAAAAGCCTCAGTGTGCTCTTTTGTTCATACTGCTGCCCTCTAGTAACACTTCATGGCAACTGCAGCATAAGAATGGGACTGAGAAGAGGGCTGTCCTATGCAAATAATATCCTCCCATGCATACTTTCTTCTGAGACGGTCGGCGGCTTGTGCCGTGATACCGCCTCCAACAAATGGTCTTCAACCAAATTTTAAAAAAGCCCACCTGCCTTAGACGAAGGATTTTGCCACTCGAAGGAAGCACATGGGGACATCACCCTCATTTAGCAGGGTCCTAAATTGCCTGCTGTCAGCCTGTATACAGAACAAGGGCGTTCGTGGGCGTTCGTGAGCGTTCCTCAAAGGAAGGAGGTGGGTGATTAATTCACAGTGCCAGGGCAGGCCCAGCCCAGCCCAGCCCAGCCCAGCCCAGCGCAGCCCAGCCCAGCACAGCGCACTGCTTCACATCCTGCAGCAGGCATGATGCAGACCTACTAGAGCAAAGGCTTGACTCTGCCCTTGTCTGTCTCTTAAAGAAAACAATCTTTCTAGCTTCTTATTGCACCTGATAAATGGACTCTAGCTTGCCTCAAACTTGACCCATCATTTCATTAGCCAGAGCTCATACTTGACCTTTATTTCTATCCAAGCTCACTGGCACCACACCCCTGATTTGAGCGAGTTACTCACACCAAAATGAAAAATCACCATCATCCAACCTATTTTACAATAAGTGTAGCACCTTCCTCGCATTCTTGTGCTCAGTTATAACCCCCAATACCACAATTGCACTCTGCAATTCACCAAACTTAAAGGAAAAAGAATGAAGACATTGATAAAGGAAGACAAGGCCTTGTCCCTATTGCACCTACTTGAGAAATAGGGAGGTTGGTAGAAGGTCATGAGGGAAAACATTTGAAATTTTGGGACACACATGCCAAAAAGAGTGTCCACTTTTCTCCTCTGTTACCAAGTAAAAAAAAATCTTAGCAAAAAAAAGAACCATTCACTTTTTGAAAATTTCCACCTTGGGATACCTCTACAGCATTGGCAGGATTCGAACCCTGGCCTGTGAGGGCTGTCTGCACCAAAGGTACAAGACTTACCTTTGAGCTATAGCTCCTTAGTGGTCTAGAGGATTGCAGTAGTAACTATAAGCAACATACAGGCCTTGGTGTCCTTCCCGGCGGCTTCCATTGCACATGAAAAGGATGACCATGACATAAGGACAATTTGATAGGCTACATACATGGAAACCAGTGTGGTCCAGTGGGTAAGTGCCTGCCTTCCATGCAGGCAACCAGGGTTCAAATCCCGGGTTCGGCACCAGGTGACTGATGGTGGCAGAGCAGAGGTAAGTTGGAGGTGGGCCTAAATGGCCAATTGGTAAGTAAAATGTGTCTGTGTGTTGTGTACGAGTGGAATCATGCCTAGTGAATGAGGGATTGCAGATTGGTTGGTAAGTAAAATAGGTGTGGCCTGAACAGAGAAAGGTAACAGGTGTTGTGTGCAGGAGGAGGAGCCTAGGCAGAGTGGGTGGGGTCAGAGAGGAGGAGCCAGGTCAGAGAGGAGGGGTATAGGTGGAGCCTAGTCAGAGTGGGTGGGGTTAGAGAGGAGGAGTATAGGAGGAGCTGGGTCAGAGAGGAGGGGTATAGGAGGAGCCTAGTCAGAGTGGGAGGGGTCAGAGAGGAGGAGTATAGGAGGAGCCTAGTCAGAGTGGGTGGGGTCAGAGAGGAGGGGTATAGGCGGAGCCTGGGCAGAATGGGTGGGAGCAGAGGAAGGGGAGGAGGATCCTGACTTATTGTGGGGTACTGCAAATACTTTTTTACTGCCCCCCCCTATACTCTCTGATTTCTGTTGGGAGGGGGCAGTCAAAATTTGGGGGAGCAGTATTAAAAGGTGCTTAGGCGCAACGTGAAGGCGATGGGGTGCACACAATGGCTTGGCATCCAGATACTTTTTTGGGGCTACCATTAGTTTTAATTGCTCTGATCCTCCCTCATGGGGTGTACCCCAAATGGTTAGGGGCCACGGGGGGGCAAGAAGCTGTTTGACAGTTTCTATTAACAACAGGGTTCACCATACGATTATGCTGCAGTTATGGTATTCAAAGGTAAAACAAGGAGCATTTGGCTGTATTTTTGCAGGTGGGGTGCCCCAAAATGTTACTGCCAGCAGCAGCAGCAGCCCCCTTCCTCGCCACCCTGCAGATTGGTATAGGTACCTTTAGGACATTTCTGTTGAAAACAGAGGCTATAGCGAATCGCGCTACAAAATCCGAGAGCACTAACACTTGCTAAATAAAGGTGGCATCGGAGCATACGAATGAGGCAGGGAGAGGCTACTGTTGCAATTGGTTTGGTGGGTCATAGTGAATAACCTCGGAATGCAAATAGGCAGAAGTGTGAGGATTGGCAGTGTCTGTAGAGAATTTTGGCATGCTCTTCAGTTGATGTTTTCCTCCTTGAACTACAGAGGAAAGGCCTGGCCTTACTGTTGGGCAAAACATGTATTTATGATTTTAAGAAGTGTAGTCTGGATGTACTGAGAGGGCCTGTACAGTACGGTAAATGCCTGTATACCCCTGCAATGTGCATCCAACTGTCACTTGAGATTGAACAGCAAACGAAGCAGCTGGGTTACTGACTGAATGTAAATGGAAGGCACATAGGAAGGGTGTTTGTGGTCACTAAAATGATTGAAACCTGGTTGATGCACTACCAAAGCTGGGGTACCAGGGGGGAACATTTGAGGGGTATTGAGATGGTGGTGTCCAGAGGTCAAAATATGTTTCAGAGACACAGAGGTACTGCGGTCCTGGTCCCACATTGGGGGTAGACAAAAGTCCCTGCTAAAGATTTCTGTCCAACTGTTACCACATTTTGTGCAGCCTGGCTCCCTCTGTAACGATTCCCCAGTGTCTTTCGATCCTACAGATGACTGTAGCAAACTTCCCAAATTTTTTCTTGGCCTCATACTCCCAAAGGAGTGCCTGACATTTGCCAGCCTAACGATACTCACATTCTGGGAAAAACCTCACTAACTATGCATATTTATCTACCACACATGGCAAATCCTTACAATTGCAGAACATCATATCGCACTTGTCATCTTTGAGGTACTGTAAGTATTTGGATTTGAGGGAAATATTCATCCTTGCTTGCTCTCGCCCATCTGAAGTCTATGGTGCTGCTGTTCCTTTCTCACATGTCCCTTCAAAGAGACAAGTGACACACAGACTCAATCACTCAGCAAACATATATGCTTTGACGTTTTCATCTTGCTGTTTACCTTCCAAATATTCCCCCTGAACCACAAATAAAGGCCTGCCATTTCTCATCCCCTCAGTCAAAGCAGTCCTTCGCTCCTTAGGCCCTGCAAGACCACCATGAACAAGAATCATGTCAGCAAGCAGAAGAAAAGCCTCAGTGTGCTCTTTTGTTCATACTGCTGCCCTCTAGTAACACTTCATGGCAACTGCAGCATAAGAATGGGACTGAGAAGAGGGCTGTCCTATGCAAATAATATCCTCCCATGCATACTTTCTTCTGAGACGGTCGGCGGCTTGTGCCGTGATACCGCCTCCAACAAATGGTCTTCAACCAAATTTTAAAAAAGCCCACCTGCCTTAGACGAAGGATTTTGCCACTCGAAGGAAGCACATGGGGACATCACCCTCATTTAGCAGGGTCCTAAATTGCCTGCTGTCAGCCTGTAATCAGAACAAGGGCGTTCGTGGGCGTTCGTGAGCGTTCCTCAAAGGAAGGAGGTGGGTGATTAATTCACAGTGCCAGGGCAGGCCCAGCCCAGCCCAGCCCAGCCCAGCGCAGCCCAGCCCAGCCCAGCCCGGCACAGCGCACTGCTTCACATCCTGCAGCAGGCATGATGCAGACCTACTAGAGCAAAGGCTTGACTCTGCCCTTGTCTGTCTCTTAAAGAAAACAATCTTTCTAGCTTCTTATTGCACCTGATAAATGGACTCTAGCTTGCCTCAAACTTGACCCATCATTTCATTAGCCAGAGCTCATACTTGACCTTTATTTCTATCCAAGCTCACTGGCACCACACCCCTGATTTGAGCGAGTTACTCACACCAAAATGAAAAATCACCATCATCCAACCTATTTTACAATAAGTGTAGCACCTTCCTCGCATTCTTGTGCTCAGTTATAACCCCCAATACCACAATTGCACTCTGCAATTCACCAAACTTAAAGGAAAAAGAATGAAGACATTGATAAAGGAAGACAAGGCCTTGTCCCTATTGCACCTACTTGAGAAATAGGGAGGTTGGTAGAAGGTCATGAGGGAAAACATTTGAAATTTTGGGACACACATGCCAAAAAGAGTGTCCACTTTTCTCCTCTGTTACCAAGTAAAAAAAAATCTTAGCAAAAAAAAAACCATTCACTTTTTGAAAATTTCCACCTTGGGATACCTCTACAGCATTGGCACGATTCGAACCCTGGCCTGTGAGGGCTGTCTGCACCAAAGGTACAAGACTTACCTTTGAGCTATAGCTCCTTAGTGGTCTAGAGGATTGCAGTAGTAACTATAAGCAACATACAGGCCTTGGTGTCCTTCCCGGCGGCTTCCATTGCACATGAAAAGGATGACCATGACATAAGGACAATTTGATAGGCTACATACATGGAAACCAGTGTGGTCCAGTGGGTAAGTGCCTGCCTTCCATGCAGGCAACCAGGGTTCAAATCCCGGGTTCGGCACCAGGTGACTGATGGTGGCAGAGCAGAGGTAAGTTGGAGGTGGGCCTAAATGGCCAATTGGTAAGTAAAATGTGTCTGTGTGTTGTGTACGAGTGGAATCATGCCTAGTGAATGAGGGATTGCAGATTGGTTGGTAAGTAAAATAGGTGTGGCCTGAACAGAGAAAGGTAAGAGGTGTTGTGTGCAGGAGGAGGAGGAGCCTAGGCAGAGTGGGTGGGGTCAGAGAGGAGGAGCCAGGTCAGAGAGGAGGGGTATAGGTGGAGCCTAGTCAGAGTGGGTGGGGTTAGAGAGGAGGAGTATAGGAGGAGCTGGGTCAGAGAGGAGGGGTATAGGAGGAGCCTAGTCAGAGTGGGAGGGGTCAGAGAGGAGGAGTATAGGAGGAGCCTAGTCAGAGTGGGTGGGGTCAGAGAGGAGGGGTATAGGCGGAGCCTGGGCAGAATGGGTGGGTTCAGAGAGCAGAGGAAGGGGAGGAGGATCCTGACTTATTGTGGGGTACTGCAAATACTTTTTTACTGCACCCCCCTATACTCTCTGATTTCTGTTGGGAGGGGGCAGTCAAAATTTGGGGGAGCAGTATTAAAAGGTGCTTAGGCGCAACATGAAGGCGATGGGGTGCACACAATGGCTAGGCATCCAGGTACTTTTTTGGGGCTACCATTAGTTTTAATTGCTCTGATCCTCCCTCATGGGGTGTACCCCAAATGGTTAGGGGCCACGGGGGGGGCAAGAAGCTGTTTGACAGTTTCTATTAACAACAGGGTTCACCATACGATTATGCTGCAGTTATGGTATTCAAAGGTAAAACAAGGAGCATTTGGCTGTATTTTTGCAGGTGGGGTGCCCCAAAATGTTACTGCCAGCAGCAGCAGCAGCCCCCTTCCTCGCCACCCTGCAGATTGGTATAGGTACCTTTAGGACATTTCTGTTGAAAACAGAGGCTATAGCGAATCGCGCTACAAAATCCGAGAGCACTAACACTTGCTAAATAAAGGTGGCATCGGAGCATACGAATGAGGCAGGGAGAGGCTACTGTTGCAATTGGTTTGGTGGGTCATAGTGAATAACCTCGGAATGCAAATAGGCAGAAGTGTGAGGATTGGCAGTGTCTGTAGAGAATTTTGGCATGCTCTTCAGTTGATGTTTTCCTCCTTGAACTACAGAGGAAAGGCCTGGCCTTACTGTTGGGCAAAACATGTATTTATGATTTTAAGAAGTGTAGTCTGGATGTACTGAGAGGGCCTGTACAGTACGGTAAATGCCTGTATACCCCTGCAATGTGCATCCAACTGTCACTTGAGATTGAACAGCAAACGAAGCAGCTGGGTTACTGACTGAATGTAAATGGAAGGCACATAGGAAGGGTGTTTGTGGTCACTCAAATGATTGAAACCTGGTTGATGCACTACCAAAGCTGGGGTACCAGGGGGGAACATTTGAGGGGTATTGAGATGGTGGTGTCCAGAGGTCAAAATATGTTTCAGAGACACAGAGGTACTGCGGTCCTGGTCCCACATTGGGGGTAGACAAAAGTCCCTGCTAAAGATTTCTGTCCAACTGTTACCACATTTTGTGCAGCCTGGCTCCCTCTGTAACGATTCCCCAGTGTCTTTCGATCCTACAGATGACTGTAGCAAACTTCCCAAATTTTTTCTTGGCCTCATACTCCCAAAGGAGTGCCTGACATTTGCCAGCCTAACGATACTCACATTCTGGGAAAAACCTCACTAACTATGCATATTTATCTACCACACATGGCAAATCCTTACAATTGCAGAACATCATATCGCACTTGTCATCTTTGAGGTACTGTAAGTATTTGGATTTGAGGGAAATATTCATCCTTGCTTGCTCTCTCCCATCTGAAGTCTATGGTGCTGCTGTTCCTTTCTCACATGTCCCTTCAAAGAGACAAGTGACACACAGACTCAATCACTCAGCAAACATATATGCTTTGACGTTTTCATCTTGCTGTTTACCTTCCAAATATTCCCCCTGAACCGCAAATAAAGGCCTGCCATTCCTCATGCCCTCAGTCAAAGCAGTCCTTCGCTCCTTAGGCCCTGCAAGACCACCATGAACAAGAATCATGTCAGCAAGCAGAAGAAAAGCCTCAGTGTGCTCTTTTGTTCATACTGCTGCCCTCTAGTAACACTTCATGGCAACTGCAGCATAAGAATGGGACTGAGAAGAGGGCTGTCCTATGCAAATAATATCCTCCCATGCATACTTTCTTCTGAGACGGTCGGCGGCTTGTGCCGTGATACCGCCTCCAACAAATGGTCTTCAACCAAATTTTAAAAAAGCCCACCTGCCTTAGACGAAGGATTTTGCCACTCGAAGGAAGCACATGGGGACATCACCCTCATTTAGCAGGGTCCTAAATTGCCTGCTGTCAGCCTGTATACAGAACAAGGGCGTTCGTGGGCGTTCGTGAGCGTTCCTCAAAGGAAGGAGGTGGGTGATTAATTCACAGTGCCAGGGCAGGCCCAGCCCAGCCCAGCCCAGCCCAGCCCAGCGCAGCCCAGCCCAGCACAGCGCACTGCTTCACATCCTGCAGCAGGCATGATGCAGACCTACTAGAGCAAAGGCTTGACTCTGCCCTTGTCTGTCTCTTAAAGAAAACAATCTTTCTAGCTTCTTATTGCACCTGATAAATGGACTCTAGCTTGCCTCAAACTTGACCCATCATTTCATTAGCCAGAGCTCATACTTGACCTTTATTTCTATCCAAGCTCACTGGCACCACACCCCTGATTTGAGCGAGTTACTCACACCAAAATGAAAAATCACCATCATCCAACCTATTTTACAATAAGTGTAGCACCTTCCTCGCATTCTTGTGCTCAGTTATAACCCCCAATACCACAATTGCACTCTGCAATTCACCAAACTTAAAGGAAAAAGAATGAAGACATTGATAAAGGAAGACAAGGCCTTGTCCCTATTGCACCTACTTGAGAAATAGGGAGGTTGGTAGAAGGTCATGAGGGAAAACATTTGAAATTTTGGGACACACATGCCAAAAAGAGTGTCCACTTTTCTCCTCTGTTACCAAGTAAAAAAAAATCTTAGCAAAAAAAAGAACCATTCACTTTTTGAAAATTTCCACCTTGGGATACCTCTACAGCATTGGCAGGATTCGAACCCTGGCCTGTGAGGGCTGTCTGCACCAAAGGTACAAGACTTACCTTTGAGCTATAGCTCCTTAGTGGTCTAGAGGATTGCAGTAGTAACTATAAGCAACATACAGGCCTTGGTGTCCTTCCCGGCGGCTTCCATTGCACATGAAAAGGATGACCATGACATAAGGACAATTTGATAGGCTACATACATGGAAACCAGTGTGGTCCAGTGGGTAAGTGCCTGCCTTCCATGCAGGCAACCAGGGTTCAAATCCCGGGTTCGGCACCAGGTGACTGATGGTGGCAGAGCAGAGGTAAGTTGGAGGTGGGCCTAAATGGCCAATTGGTAAGTAAAATGTGTCTGTGTGTTGTGTACGAGTGGAATCATGCCTAGTGAATGAGGGATTGCAGATTGGTTGGTAAGTAAAATAGGTGTGGCCTGAACAGAGAAAGGTAACAGGTGTTGTGTGCAGGAGGAGGAGCCTAGGCAGAGTGGGTGGGGTCAGAGAGGAGGAGCCAGGTCAGAGAGGAGGGGTATAGGTGGAGCCTAGTCAGAGTGGGTGGGGTTAGAGAGGAGGAGTATAGGAGGAGCTGGGTCAGAGAGGAGGGGTATAGGAGGAGCCTAGTCAGAGTGGGAGGGGTCAGAGAGGAGGAGTATAGGAGGAGCCTAGTCAGAGTGGGTGGGGTCAGAGAGGAGGGGTATAGGCGGAGCCTGGGCAGAATGGGTGGGAGCAGAGGAAGGGGAGGAGGATCCTGACTTATTGTGGGGTACTGCAAATACTTTTTTACTGCCCCCCCCTATACTCTCTGATTTCTGTTGGGAGGGGGCAGTCAAAATTTGGGGGAGCAGTATTAAAAGGTGCTTAGGCGCAACGTGAAGGCGATGGGGTGCACACAATGGCTTGGCATCCAGATACTTTTTTGGGGCTACCATTAGTTTTAATTGCTCTGATCCTCCCTCATGGGGTGTACCCCAAATGGTTAGGGGCCACGGGGGGGCAAGAAGCTGTTTGACAGTTTCTATTAACAACAGGGTTCACCATACGATTATGCTGCAGTTATGGTATTCAAAGGTAAAACAAGGAGCATTTGGCTGTATTTTTGCAGGTGGGGTGCCCCAAAATGTTACTGCCAGCAGCAGCAGCAGCCCCCTTCCTCGCCACCCTGCAGATTGGTATAGGTACCTTTAGGACATTTCTGTTGAAAACAGAGGCTATAGCGAATCGCGCTACAAAATCCGAGAGCACTAACACTTGCTAAATAAAGGTGGCATCGGAGCATACGAATGAGGCAGGGAGAGGCTACTGTTGCAATTGGTTTGGTGGGTCATAGTGAATAACCTCGGAATGCAAATAGGCAGAAGTGTGAGGATTGGCAGTGTCTGTAGAGAATTTTGGCATGCTCTTCAGTTGATGTTTTCCTCCTTGAACTACAGAGGAAAGGCCTGGCCTTACTGTTGGGCAAAACATGTATTTATGATTTTAAGAAGTGTAGTCTGGATGTACTGAGAGGGCCTGTACAGTACGGTAAATGCCTGTATACCCCTGCAATGTGCATCCAACTGTCACTTGAGATTGAACAGCAAACGAAGCAGCTGGGTTACTGACTGAATGTAAATGGAAGGCACATAGGAAGGGTGTTTGTGGTCACTAAAATGATTGAAACCTGGTTGATGCACTACCAAAGCTGGGGTACCAGGGGGGAACATTTGAGGGGTATTGAGATGGTGGTGTCCAGAGGTCAAAATATGTTTCAGAGACACAGAGGTACTGCGGTCCTGGTCCCACATTGGGGGTAGACAAAAGTCCCTGCTAAAGATTTCTGTCCAACTGTTACCACATTTTGTGCAGCCTGGCTCCCTCTGTAACGATTCCCCAGTGTCTTTCGATCCTACAGATGACTGTAGCAAACTTCCCAAATTTTTTCTTGGCCTCATACTCCCAAAGGAGTGCCTGACATTTGCCAGCCTAACGATACTCACATTCTGGGAAAAACCTCACTAACTATGCATATTTATCTACCACACATGGCAAATCCTTACAATTGCAGAACATCATATCGCACTTGTCATCTTTGAGGTACTGTAAGTATTTGGATTTGAGGGAAATATTCATCCTTGCTTGCTCTCTCCCATCTGAAGTCTATGGTGCTGCTGTTCCTTTCTCACATGTCCCTTCAAAGAGACAAGTGACACACAGACTCAATCACTCAGCAAACATATATGCTTTGACGTTTTCATCTTGCTGTTTACCTTCCAAATATTCCCCCTGAACCACAAATAAAGGCCTGCCATTTCTCATCCCCTCAGTCAAAGCAGTCCTTCGCTCCTTAGGCCCTGCAAGACCACCATGAACAAGAATCATGTCAGCAAGCAGAAGAAAAGCCTCAGTGTGCTCTTTTGTTCATACTGCTGCCCTCTAGTAACACTTCATGGCAACTGCAGCATAAGAATGGGACTGAGAAGAGGGCTGTCCTATGCAAATAATATCCTCCCATGCATACTTTCTTCTGAGACGGTCGGCGGCTTGTGCCGTGATACCGCCTCCAACAAATGGTCTTCAACCAAATTTTAAAAAAGCCCACCTGCCTTAGACGAAGGATTTTGCCACTCGAAGGAAGCACATGGGGACATCACCCTCATTTAGCAGGGTCCTAAATTGCCTGCTGTCAGCCTGTATACAGAACAAGGGCGTTCGTGGGCGTTCGTGAGCGTTCCTCAAAGGAAGGAGGTGGGTGATTAATTCACAGTGCCAGGGCAGGCCCAGCCCAGCCCAGCCCAGCGCAGCCCAGCCCGGCACAGCGCACTGCTGTGGAGGTCCATTCCTTCACATCCTGCAGCAGGCATGATGCAGACCTACTAGAGCAAAGGCTTGACTCTGCCCTTGTCTGTCTCTTAAAGAAAACAATCTTTCTAGCTTCTTATTGCACCTGATAAATGGACTCTAGCTTGCCTCAAACTTGACCCATCATTTCATTAGCCAGAGCTCATACTTGACCTTTATTTCTATCCAAGCTCACTGGCACCACACCCCTGATTTGAGCGAGTTACTCACACCAAAATGAAAAATCACCATCATCCAACCTATTTTACAATAAGTGTAGCACCTTCCTCGCATTCTTGTGCTCAGTTATAACCCCCAATACCACAATTGCACTCTGCAATTCACCAAACTTAAAGGAAAAAGAATGAAGACATTGATAAAGGAAGACAAGGCCTTGTCCCTATTGCACCTACTTGAGAAATAGGGAGGTTGGTAGAAGGTCATGAGGGAAAACATTTGAAATTTTGGGACACACATGCCAAAAAGAGTGTCCACTTTTCTCCTCTGTTACCAAGTAAAAAAAAATCTTAGCAAAAAAAAAACCATTCACTTTTTGAAAATTTCCACCTTGGGATACCTCTACAGCATTGGCAGGATTCGAACCCTGGCCTGTGAGGGCTGTCTGCACCAAAGGTACAAGACTTACCTTTGAGCTATAGCTCCTTAGTGGTCTAGAGGATTGCAGTAGTAACTATAAGCAACATACAGGCCTTGGTGTCCTTCCCGGCGGCTTCCATTGCACATGAAAAGGATGACCATGACATAAGGACAATTTGATAGGCTACATACATGGAAACCAGTGTGGTCCAGTGGGTAAGTGCCTGCCTTCCATGCAGGCAACCAGGGTTCAAATCCCGGGTTCGGCACCAGGTGACTGATGGTGGCAGAGCAGAGGTAAGTTGGAGGTGGGCCTAAATGGCCAATTGGTAAGTAAAATGTGTCTGTGTGTTGTGTACGAGTGGAATCATGCCTAGTGAATGAGGGATTGCAGATTGGTTGGTAAGTAAAATAGGTGTGGCCTGAACAGAGAAAGGTAACAGGTGTTGTGTGCAGGAGGAGGAGCCTAGGCAGAGTGGGTGGGGTCAGAGAGGAGGAGCCAGGTCAGAGAGGAGGGGTATAGGTGGAGCCTAGTCAGAGTGGGTGGGGTTAGAGAGGAGGAGTATAGGAGGAGCTGGGTCAGAGAGGAGGGGTATAGGAGGAGCCTAGTCAGAGTGGGAGGGGTCAGAGAGGAGGAGTATAGGAGGAGCCTAGTCAGAGTGGGTGGGGTCAGAGAGGAGGGGTATAGGCGGAGCCTGGGCAGAATGGGTGGGAGCAGAGGAAGGGGAGGAGGATCCTGACTTATTGTGGGGTACTGCAAATACTTTTTTACTGCACCCCCCTATACTCTCTGATTTCTGTTGGGAGGGGGCAGTCAAAATTTGGGGGAGCAGTATTAAAAGGTGCTTAGGCGCAACGTGAAGGCGATGGGGTGCACACAATGGCTTGGCATCCAGATACTTTTTTGGGGCTACCATTAGTTTTAATTGCTCTGATCCTCCCTCATGGGGTGTACCCCAAATGGTTAGGGGCCACGGGGGGGCAAGAAGCTGTTTGACAGTTTCTATTAACAACAGGGTTCACCATACGATTCTGCTGCAGTTATGGTATTCAAAGGTAAAACAAGGAGCATTTGGCTGTATTTTTGCAGGTGGGGTGCCCCAAAATGTTACTGCCAGCAGCAGCAGCAGCCCCCTTCCTCGCCACCCTGCAGATTGGTATAGGTACCTTTAGGACATTTCTGTTGAAAACAGAGGCTATAGCGAATCGCGCTACAAAATCCGAGAGCACTAACACTTGCTAAATAAAGGTGGCATCGGAGCATACGAATGAGGCAGGGAGAGGCTACTGTTGCAATTGGTTTGGTGGGTCATAGTGAATAACCTCGGAATGCAAATAGGCAGAAGTGTGAGGATTGGCAGTGTCTGTAGAGAATTTTGGCATGCTCTTCAGTTGATGTTTTCCTCCTTGAACTACAGAGGAAAGGCCTGGCCTTACTGTTGGGCAAAACATGTATTTATGATTTTAAGAAGTGTAGTCTGGATGTACTGAGAGGGCCTGTACAGTACGGTAAATGCCTGTATACCCCTGCAATGTGCATCCAACTGTCACTTGAGATTGAACAGCAAACGAAGCAGCTGGGTTACTGACTGAATGTAAATGGAAGGCACATAGGAAGGGTGTTTGTGGTCACTAAAATGATTGAAACCTGGTTGATGCACTACCAAAGCTGGGGTACCAGGGGGGAACATTTGAGGGGTATTGAGATGGTGGTGTCCAGAGGTCAAAATATGTTTCAGAGACACCGAGGTACTGCGGTCCTGGTCCCACATTGGGGGTAGACAAAAGTCCCTGCTAAAGATTTCTGTCCAACTGTTACCACATTTTGTGCAGCCTGGCTCCCTCTGTAACGATTCCCCAGTGTCTTTCGATCCTACAGATGACTGTAGCAAACTTCCCAAATTTTTTCTTGGCCTCATACTCCCAAAGGAGTGCCTGACATTTGCCAGCCTAACGATACTCACATTCTGGGAAAAACCTCACTAACTATGCATATTTATCTACCACACATGGCAAATCCTTACAATTGCAGAACATCATATCGCACTTGTCATCTTTGAGGTACTGTAAGTATTTGGATTTGAGGGAAATATTCATCCTTGCTTGCTCTCTCCCATCTGAAGTCTATGGTGCTGCTGTTCCTTTCTCACATGTCCCTTCAAAGAGACAAGTGACACACAGACTCAATCACTCAGCAAACATATATGCTTTGACGTTTTCATCTTGCTGTTTACCTTCCAAATATTCCCCCTGAACCACAAATAAAGGCCTGCCATTTCTCATCCCCTCAGTCAAAGCAGTCCTTCGCTCCTTAGGCCCTGCAAGACCACCATGAACAAGAATCATGTCAGCAAGCAGAAGAAAAGCCTCAGTGTGCTCTTTTGTTCATACTGCTGCCCTCTAGTAACACTTCATGGCAACTGCAGCATAAGAATGGGACTGAGAAGAGGGCTGTCCTATGCAAATAATATCCTCCCATGCATACTTTCTTCTGAGACGGTCGGCGGCTTGTGCCGTGATACCGCCTCCAACAAATGGTCTTCAACCAAATTTTAAAAAAGCCCACCTGCCTTAGACGAAGGATTTTGCCACTCGAAGGAAGCACATGGGGACATCACCCTCATTTAGCAGGGTCCTAAATTGCCTGCTGTCAGCCTGTATACAGAACAAGGGCGTTCGTGGGCGTTCGTGAGCGTTCCTCAAAGGAAGGAGGTGGGTGATTAATTCACAGTGCCAGGGCAGGCCCAGCCCAGCCCAGCCCAGCCCAGCGCAGCCCAGCCCAGCCCGGCACAGCGCACTGCTTCACATCCTGCAGCAGGCATGATGCAGACCTACTAGAGCAAAGGCTTGACTCTGCCCTTGTCTGTCTCTTAAAGAAAACAATCTTTCTAGCTTCTTATTGCACCTGATAAATGGACTCTAGCTTGCCTCAAACTTGACCCATCATTTCATTAGCCAGAGCTCATACTTGACCTTTATTTCTATCCAAGCTCACTGGCACCACACCCCTGATTTGAGCGAGTTACTCACACCAAAATGAAAAATCACCATCATCCAACCTATTTTACAATAAGTGTAGCACCTTCCTCGCATTCTTGTGCTCAGTTATAACCCCCAATACCACAATTGCACTCTGCAATTCACCAAACTTAAAGGAAAAAGAATGAAGACATTGATAAAGGAAGACAAGGCCTTGTCCCTATTGCACCTACTTGAGAAATAGGGAGGTTGGTAGAAGGTCATGAGGGAAAACATTTGAAATTTTGGGACACACATGCCAAAAAGAGTGTCCACTTTTCTCCTCTGTTACCAAGTAAAAAAAAATCTTAGCAAAAAAAAAACCATTCACTTTTTGAAAATTTCCACCTTGGGATACCTCTACAGCATTGGCAGGATTCGAACCCTGGCCTGTGAGGGCTGTCTGCACCAAAGGTACAAGACTTACCTTTGAGCTATAGCTCCTTAGTGGTCTAGAGGATTGCAGTAGTAACTATAAGCAACATACAGGCCTTGGTGTCCTTCCCGGCGGCTTCCATTGCACATGAAAAGGATGACCATGACATAAGGACAATTTGATAGGCTACATACATGGAAACCAGTGTGGTCCAGTGGGTAAGTGCCTGCCTTCCATGCAGGCAACCAGGGTTCAAATCCCGGGTTCGGCACCAGGTGACTGATGGTGGCAGAGCAGAGGTAAGTTGGAGGTGGGCCTAAATGGCCAATTGGTAAGTAAAATGTGTCTGTGTGTTGTGTACGAGTGGAATCATGCCTAGTGAATGAGGGATTGCAGATTGGTTGGTAAGTAAAATAGGTGTGGCCTGAACAGAGAAAGGTAAGAGGTGTTGTGTGCAGGAGGAGGAGGAGCCTAGGCAGAGTGGGTGGGGTCAGAGAGGAGGAGCCAGGTCAGAGAGGAGGGGTATAGGTGGAGCCTAGTCAGAGTGGGTGGGGTTAGAGAGGAGGAGTATAGGAGGAGCTGGGTCAGAGAGGAGGGGTATAGGAGGAGCCTAGTCAGAGTGGGAGGGGTCAGAGAGGAGGAGTATAGGAGGAGCCTAGTCAGAGTGGGTGGGGTCAGAGAGGAGGGGTATAGGCGGAGCCTGGGCAGAATGGGTGGGTTCAGAGAGCAGAGGAAGGGGAGGAGGATCCTGACTTATTGTGGGGTACTGCAAATACTTTTTTACTGCACCCCCCTATACTCTCTGATTTCTGTTGGGAGGGGGCAGTCAAAATTTGGGGGAGCAGTATTAAAAGGTGCTTAGGCGCAACATGAAGGCGATGGGGTGCACACAATGGCTAGGCATCCAGGTACTTTTTTGGGGCTACCATTAGTTTTAATTGCTCTGATCCTCCCTCATGGGGTGTACCCCAAATGGTTAGGGGCCACGGGGGGGGGCAAGAAGCTGTTTGACAGTTTCTATTAACAACAGGGTTCACCATACGATTATGCTGCAGTTATGGTATTCAAAGGTAAAACAAGGAGCATTTGGCTGTATTTTTGCAGGTGGGGTGCCCCAAAATGTTACTGCCAGCAGCAGCAGCAGCCCCCTTCCTCGCCACCCTGCAGATTGGTATAGGTACCTTTAGGACATTTCTGTTGAAAACAGAGGCTATAGCGAATCGCGCTACAAAATCCGAGAGCACTAACACTTGCTAAATAAAGGTGGCATCGGAGCATACGAATGAGGCAGGGAGAGGCTACTGTTGCAATTGGTTTGGTGGGTCATAGTGAATAACCTCGGAATGCAAATAGGCAGAAGTGTGAGGATTGGCAGTGTCTGTAGAGAATTTTGGCATGCTCTTCAGTTGATGTTTTCCTCCTTGAACTACAGAGGAAAGGCCTGGCCTTACTGTTGGGCAAAACATGTATTTATGATTTTAAGAAGTGTAGTCTGGATGTACTGAGAGGGCCTGTACAGTACGGTAAATGCCTGTATACCCCTGCAATGTGCATCCAACTGTCACTTGAGATTGAACAGCAAACGAAGCAGCTGGGTTACTGACTGAATGTAAATGGAAGGCACATAGGAAGGGTGTTTGTGGTCACTCAAATGATTGAAACCTGGTTGATGCACTACCAAAGCTGGGGTACCAGGGGGGAACATTTGAGGGGTATTGAGATGGTGGTGTCCAGAGGTCAAAATATGTTTCAGAGACACAGAGGTACTGCGGTCCTGGTCCCACATTGGGGGTAGACAAAAGTCCCTGCTAAAGATTTCTGTCCAACTGTTACCACATTTTGTGCAGCCTGGCTCCCTCTGTAACGATTCCCCAGTGTCTTTCGATCCTACAGATGACTGTAGCAAACTTCCCAAATTTTTTCTTGGCCTCATACTCCCAAAGGAGTGCCTGACATTTGCCAGCCTAACGATACTCACATTCTGGGAAAAACCTCACTAACTATGCATATTTATCTACCACACATGGCAAATCCTTACAATTGCAGAACATCATATCGCACTTGTCATCTTTGAGGTACTGTAAGTATTTGGATTTGAGGGAAATATTCATCCTTGCTTGCTCTCTCCCATCTGAAGTCTATGGTGCTGCTGTTCCTTTCTCACATGTCCCTTCAAAGAGACAAGTGACACACAGACTCAATCACTCAGCAAACATATATGCTTTGACGTTTTCATCTTGCTGTTTACCTTCCAAATATTCCCCCTGAACCGCAAATAAAGGCCTGCCATTCCTCATGCCCTCAGTCAAAGCAGTCCTTCGCTCCTTAGGCCCTGCAAGACCACCATGAACAAGAATCATGTCAGCAAGCAGAAGAAAAGCCTCAGTGTGCTCTTTTGTTCATACTGCTGCCCTCTAGTAACACTTCATGGCAACTGCAGCATAAGAATGGGACTGAGAAGAGGGCTGACCTATGCAAATAATAATCTCCCATGCATACTTTCTTCTGAGACGGTCGGCGGCTTGTGCCGTGATACCGCCTCCAACAAATGGTCTTCAACCAAATTTTAAAAAAGCCCACCTGCCTTAGACGAAGGATTTTGCCACTCGAAGGAAGCACATGGGGACATCACCCTCATTTAGCAGGGTCCTAAATTGCCTGCTGTCAGCCTGTATACAGAACAAGGGCGTTCGTGGGCGTTCGTGAGCGTTCCTCAAAGGAAGGAGGTGGGTGATTAATTCACAGTGCCAGGGCAGGCCCAGCCCAGCCCAGCCCAGCGCAGCCCAGCCCGGCACAGCGCACTGCTGTGGAGGTCCATTCCTTCACATCCTGCAGCAGGCATGATGCAGACCTACTAGAGCAAAGGCTTGACTCTGCCCTTGTCTGTCTCTTAAAGAAAACAATCTTTCTAGCTTCTTATTGCACCTGATAAATGGACTCTAGCTTGCCTCAAACTTGACCCATCATTTCATTAGCCAGAGCTCATACTTGACCTTTATTTCTATCCAAGCTCACTGGCACCACACCCCTGATTTGAGCGAGTTACTCACACCAAAATGAAAAATCACCATCATCCAACCTATTTTACAATAAGTGTAGCACCTTCCTCGCATTCTTGTGCTCAGTTATAACCCCCAATACCACAATTGCACTCTGCAATTCACCAAACTTAAAGGAAAAAGAATGAAGACATTGATAAAGGAAGACAAGGCCTTGTCCCTATTGCACCTACTTGAGAAATAGGGAGGTTGGTAGAAGGTCATGAGGGAAAACATTTGAAATTTTGGGACACACATGCCAAAAAGAGTGTCCACTTTTCTCCTCTGTTACCAAGTAAAAAAAAATCTTAGCAAAAAAAAAACCATTCACTTTTTGAAAATTTCCACCTTGGGATACCTCTACAGCATTGGCAGGATTCGAACCCTGGCCTGTGAGGGCTGTCTGCACCAAAGGTACAAGACTTACCTTTGAGCTATAGCTCCTTAGTGGTCTAGAGGATTGCAGTAGTAACTATAAGCAACATACAGGCCTTGGTGTCCTTCCCGGCGGCTTCCATTGCACATGAAAAGGATGACCATGACATAAGGACAATTTGATAGGCTACATACATGGAAACCAGTGTGGTCCAGTGGGTAAGTGCCTGCCTTCCATGCAGGCAACCAGGGTTCAAATCCCGGGTTCGGCACCAGGTGACTGATGGTGGCAGAGCAGAGGTAAGTTGGAGGTGGGCCTAAATGGCCAATTGGTAAGTAAAATGTGTCTGTGTGTTGTGTACGAGTGGAATCATGCCTAGTGAATGAGGGATTGCAGATTGGTTGGTAAGTAAAATAGGTGTGGCCTGAACAGAGAAAGGTAACAGGTGTTGTGTGCAGGAGGAGGAGCCTAGGCAGAGTGGGTGGGGTCAGAGAGGAGGAGCCAGGTCAGAGAGGAGGGGTATAGGTGGAGCCTAGTCAGAGTGGGTGGGGTTAGAGAGGAGGAGTATAGGAGGAGCTGGGTCAGAGAGGAGGGGTATAGGAGGAGCCTAGTCAGAGTGGGAGGGGTCAGAGAGGAGGAGTATAGGAGGAGCCTAGTCAGAGTGGGTGGGGTCAGAGAGGAGGGGTATAGGCGGAGCCTGGGCAGAATGGGTGGGAGCAGAGGAAGGGGAGGAGGATCCTGACTTATTGTGGGGTACTGCAAATACTTTTTTACTGCACCCCCCTATACTCTCTGATTTCTGTTGGGAGGGGGCAGTCAAAATTTGGGGGAGCAGTATTAAAAGGTGCTTAGGCGCAACGTGAAGGCGATGGGGTGCACACAATGGCTTGGCATCCAGATACTTTTTTGGGGCTACCATTAGTTTTAATTGCTCTGATCCTCCCTCATGGGGTGTACCCCAAATGGTTAGGGGCCACGGGGGGGCAAGAAGCTGTTTGACAGTTTCTATTAACAACAGGGTTCACCATACGATTCTGCTGCAGTTATGGTATTCAAAGGTAAAACAAGGAGCATTTGGCTGTATTTTTGCAGGTGGGGTGCCCCAAAATGTTACTGCCAGCAGCAGCAGCAGCCCCCTTCCTCGCCACCCTGCAGATTGGTATAGGTACCTTTAGGACATTTCTGTTGAAAACAGAGGCTATAGCGAATCGCGCTACAAAATCCGAGAGCACTAACACTTGCTAAATAAAGGTGGCATCGGAGCATACGAATGAGGCAGGGAGAGGCTACTGTTGCAATTGGTTTGGTGGGTCATAGTGAATAACCTCGGAATGCAAATAGGCAGAAGTGTGAGGATTGGCAGTGTCTGTAGAGAATTTTGGCATGCTCTTCAGTTGATGTTTTCCTCCTTGAACTACAGAGGAAAGGCCTGGCCTTACTGTTGGGCAAAACATGTATTTATGATTTTAAGAAGTGTAGTCTGGATGTACTGAGAGGGCCTGTACAGTACGGTAAATGCCTGTATACCCCTGCAATGTGCATCCAACTGTCACTTGAGATTGAACAGCAAACGAAGCAGCTGGGTTACTGACTGAATGTAAATGGAAGGCACATAGGAAGGGTGTTTGTGGTCACTAAAATGATTGAAACCTGGTTGATGCACTACCAAAGCTGGGGTACCAGGGGGGAACATTTGAGGGGTATTGAGATGGTGGTGTCCAGAGGTCAAAATATGTTTCAGAGACACCGAGGTACTGCGGTCCTGGTCCCACATTGGGGGTAGACAAAAGTCCCTGCTAAAGATTTCTGTCCAACTGTTACCACATTTTGTGCAGCCTGGCTCCCTCTGTAACGATTCCCCAGTGTCTTTCGATCCTACAGATGACTGTAGCAAACTTCCCAAATTTTTTCTTGGCCTCATACTCCCAAAGGAGTGCCTGACATTTGCCAGCCTAACGATACTCACATTCTGGGAAAAACCTCACTAACTATGCATATTTATCTACCACACATGGCAAATCCTTACAATTGCAGAACATCATATCGCACTTGTCATCTTTGAGGTACTGTAAGTATTTGGATTTGAGGGAAATATTCATCCTTGCTTGCTCTCTCCCATCTGAAGTCTATGGTGCTGCTGTTCCTTTCTCACATGTCCCTTCAAAGAGACAAGTGACACACAGACTCAATCACTCAGCAAACATATATGCTTTGACGTTTTCATCTTGCTGTTTACCTTCCAAATATTCCCCCTGAACCACAAATAAAGGCCTGCCATTTCTCATCCCCTCAGTCAAAGCAGTCCTTCGCTCCTTAGGCCCTGCAAGACCACCATGAACAAGAATCATGTCAGCAAGCAGAAGAAAAGCCTCAGTGTGCTCTTTTGTTCATACTGCTGCCCTCTAGTAACACTTCATGGCAACTGCAGCATAAGAATGGGACTGAGAAGAGGGCTGTCCTATGCAAATAATATCCTCCCATGCATACTTTCTTCTGAGACGGTCGGCGGCTTGTGCCGTGATACCGCCTCCAACAAATGGTCTTCAACCAAATTTTAAAAAAGCCCACCTGCCTTAGACGAAGGATTTTGCCACTCGAAGGAAGCACATGGGGACATCACCCTCATTTAGCAGGGTCCTAAATTGCCTGCTGTCAGCCTGTATACAGAACAAGGGCGTTCGTGGGCGTTCGTGAGCGTTCCTCAAAGGAAGGAGGTGGGTGATTAATTCACAGTGCCAGGGCAGGCCCAGCCCAGCCCAGCCCAGCCCAGCGCAGCCCAGCCCAGCCCGGCACAGCGCACTGCTTCACATCCTGCAGCAGGCATGATGCAGACCTACTAGAGCAAAGGCTTGACTCTGCCCTTGTCTGTCTCTTAAAGAAAACAATCTTTCTAGCTTCTTATTGCACCTGATAAATGGACTCTAGCTTGCCTCAAACTTGACCCATCATTTCATTAGCCAGAGCTCATACTTGACCTTTATTTCTATCCAAGCTCACTGGCACCACACCCCTGATTTGAGCGAGTTACTCACACCAAAATGAAAAATCACCATCATCCAACCTATTTTACAATAAGTGTAGCACCTTCCTCGCATTCTTGTGCTCAGTTATAACCCCCAATACCACAATTGCACTCTGCAATTCACCAAACTTAAAGGAAAAAGAATGAAGACATTGATAAAGGAAGACAAGGCCTTGTCCCTATTGCACCTACTTGAGAAATAGGGAGGTTGGTAGAAGGTCATGAGGGAAAACATTTGAAATTTTGGGACACACATGCCAAAAAGAGTGTCCACTTTTCTCCTCTGTTACCAAGTAAAAAAAAATCTTAGCAAAAAAAAAACCATTCACTTTTTGAAAATTTCCACCTTGGGATACCTCTACAGCATTGGCAGGATTCGAACCCTGGCCTGTGAGGGCTGTCTGCACCAAAGGTACAAGACTTACCTTTGAGCTATAGCTCCTTAGTGGTCTAGAGGATTGCAGTAGTAACTATAAGCAACATACAGGCCTTGGTGTCCTTCCCGGCGGCTTCCATTGCACATGAAAAGGATGACCATGACATAAGGACAATTTGATAGGCTACATACATGGAAACCAGTGTGGTCCAGTGGGTAAGTGCCTGCCTTCCATGCAGGCAACCAGGGTTCAAATCCCGGGTTCGGCACCAGGTGACTGATGGTGGCAGAGCAGAGGTAAGTTGGAGGTGGGCCTAAATGGCCAATTGGTAAGTAAAATGTGTCTGTGTGTTGTGTACGAGTGGAATCATGCCTAGTGAATGAGGGATTGCAGATTGGTTGGTAAGTAAAATAGGTGTGGCCTGAACAGAGAAAGGTAAGAGGTGTTGTGTGCAGGAGGAGGAGGAGCCTAGGCAGAGTGGGTGGGGTCAGAGAGGAGGAGCCAGGTCAGAGAGGAGGGGTATAGGTGGAGCCTAGTCAGAGTGGGTGGGGTTAGAGAGGAGGAGTATAGGAGGAGCTGGGTCAGAGAGGAGGGGTATAGGAGGAGCCTAGTCAGAGTGGGAGGGGTCAGAGAGGAGGAGTATAGGAGGAGCCTAGTCAGAGTGGGTGGGGTCAGAGAGGAGGGGTATAGGCGGAGCCTGGGCAGAATGGGTGGGTTCAGAGAGCAGAGGAAGGGGAGGAGGATCCTGACTTATTGTGGGGTACTGCAAATACTTTTTTACTGCACCCCCCTATACTCTCTGATTTCTGTTGGGAGGGGGCAGTCAAAATTTGGGGGAGCAGTATTAAAAGGTGCTTAGGCGCAACATGAAGGCGATGGGGTGCACACAATGGCTAGGCATCCAGGTACTTTTTTGGGGCTACCATTAGTTTTAATTGCTCTGATCCTCCCTCATGGGGTGTACCCCAAATGGTTAGGGGCCACGGGGGGGGGCAAGAAGCTGTTTGACAGTTTCTATTAACAACAGGGTTCACCATACGATTATGCTGCAGTTATGGTATTCAAAGGTAAAACAAGGAGCATTTGGCTGTATTTTTGCAGGTGGGGTGCCCCAAAATGTTACTGCCAGCAGCAGCAGCAGCCCCCTTCCTCGCCACCCTGCAGATTGGTATAGGTACCTTTAGGACATTTCTGTTGAAAACAGAGGCTATAGCGAATCGCGCTACAAAATCCGAGAGCACTAACACTTGCTAAATAAAGGTGGCATCGGAGCATACGAATGAGGCAGGGAGAGGCTACTGTTGCAATTGGTTTGGTGGGTCATAGTGAATAACCTCGGAATGCAAATAGGCAGAAGTGTGAGGATTGGCAGTGTCTGTAGAGAATTTTGGCATGCTCTTCAGTTGATGTTTTCCTCCTTGAACTACAGAGGAAAGGCCTGGCCTTACTGTTGGGCAAAACATGTATTTATGATTTTAAGAAGTGTAGTCTGGATGTACTGAGAGGGCCTGTACAGTACGGTAAATGCCTGTATACCCCTGCAATGTGCATCCAACTGTCACTTGAGATTGAACAGCAAACGAAGCAGCTGGGTTACTGACTGAATGTAAATGGAAGGCACATAGGAAGGGTGTTTGTGGTCACTCAAATGATTGAAACCTGGTTGATGCACTACCAAAGCTGGGGTACCAGGGGGGAACATTTGAGGGGTATTGAGATGGTGGTGTCCAGAGGTCAAAATATGTTTCAGAGACACAGAGGTACTGCGGTCCTGGTCCCACATTGGGGGTAGACAAAAGTCCCTGCTAAAGATTTCTGTCCAACTGTTACCACATTTTGTGCAGCCTGGCTCCCTCTGTAACGATTCCCCAGTGTCTTTCGATCCTACAGATGACTGTAGCAAACTTCCCAAATTTTTTCTTGGCCTCATACTCCCAAAGGAGTGCCTGACATTTGCCAGCCTAACGATACTCACATTCTGGGAAAAACCTCACTAACTATGCATATTTATCTACCACACATGGCAAATCCTTACAATTGCAGAACATCATATCGCACTTGTCATCTTTGAGGTACTGTAAGTATTTGGATTTGAGGGAAATATTCATCCTTGCTTGCTCTCTCCCATCTGAAGTCTATGGTGCTGCTGTTCCTTTCTCACATGTCCCTTCAAAGAGACAAGTGACACACAGACTCAATCACTCAGCAAACATATATGCTTTGACGTTTTCATCTTGCTGTTTACCTTCCAAATATTCCCCCTGAACCGCAAATAAAGGCCTGCCATTCCTCATGCCCTCAGTCAAAGCAGTCCTTCGCTCCTTAGGCCCTGCAAGACCACCATGAACAAGAATCATGTCAGCAAGCAGAAGAAAAGCCTCAGTGTGCTCTTTTGTTCATACTGCTGCCCTCTAGTAACACTTCATGGCAACTGCAGCATAAGAATGGGACTGAGAAGAGGGCTGACCTATGCAAATAATAATCTCCCATGCATACTTTCTTCTGAGACGGTCGGCGGCTTGTGCCGTGATACCGCCTCCAACAAATGGTCTTCAACCAAATTTTAAAAAAGCCCACCTGCCTTAGACGAAGGATTTTGCCACTCGAAGGAAGCACATGGGGACATCACCCTCATTTAGCAGGGTCCTAAATTGCCTGCTGTCAGCCTGTATACAGAACAAGGGCGTTCGTGGGCGTTCGTGAGCGTTCCTCAAAGGAAGGAGGTGGGTGATTAATTCACAGTGCCAGGGCAGGCCCAGCCCAGCCCAGCCCAGCCCAGCCCAGCGCAGCCCAGCCCAGCACAGCGCACTGCTTCACATCCTGCAGCAGGCATGATGCAGACCTACTAGAGCAAAGGCTTGACTCTGCCCTTGTCTGTCTCTTAAAGAAAACAATCTTTCTAGCTTCTTATTGCACCTGATAAATGGACTCTAGCTTGCCTCAAACTTGACCCATCATTTCATTAGCCAGAGCTCATACTTGACCTTTATTTCTATCCAAGCTCACTGGCACCACACCCCTGATTTGAGCGAGTTACTCACACCAAAATGAAAAATCACCATCATCCAACCTATTTTACAATAAGTGTAGCACCTTCCTCGCATTCTTGTGCTCAGTTATAACCCCCAATACCACAATTGCACTCTGCAATTCACCAAACTTAAAGGAAAAAGAATGAAGACATTGATAAAGGAAGACAAGGCCTTGTCCCTATTGCACCTACTTGAGAAATAGGGAGGTTGGTAGAAGGTCATGAGGGAAAACATTTGAAATTTTGGGACACACATGCCAAAAAGAGTGTCCACTTTTCTCCTCTGTTACCAAGTAAAAAAAAATCTTAGCAAAAAAAAAACCATTCACTTTTTGAAAATTTCCACCTTGGGATACCTCTACAGCATTGGCAGGATTCGAACCCTGGCCTGTGAGGGCTGTCTGCACCAAAGGTACAAGACTTACCTTTGAGCTATAGCTCCTTAGTGGTCTAGAGGATTGCAGTAGTAACTATAAGCAACATACAGGCCTTGGTGTCCTTCCCGGCGGCTTCCATTGCACATGAAAAGGATGACCATGACATAAGGACAATTTGATAGGCTACATACATGGAAACCAGTGTGGTCCAGTGGGTAAGTGCCTGCCTTCCATGCAGGCAACCAGGGTTCAAATCCCGGGTTCGGCACCAGGTGACTGATGGTGGCAGAGCAGAGGTAAGTTGGAGGTGGGCCTAAATGGCCAATTGGTAAGTAAAATGTGTCTGTGTGTTGTGTACGAGTGGAATCATGCCTAGTGAATGAGGGATTGCAGATTGGTTGGTAAGTAAAATAGGTGTGGCCTGAACAGAGAAAGGTAACAGGTGTTGTGTGCAGGAGGAGGAGCCTAGGCAGAGTGGGTGGGGTCAGAGAGGAGGAGCCAGGTCAGAGAGGAGGGGTATAGGTGGAGCCTAGTCAGAGTGGGTGGGGTTAGAGAGGAGGAGTATAGGAGGAGCTGGGTCAGAGAGGAGGGGTATAGGAGGAGCCTAGTCAGAGTGGGAGGGGTCAGAGAGGAGGAGTATATGAGGAGCCTAGTCAGAGTGGGTGGGGTCAGAGAGGAGGGGTATAGGCGGAGCCTGGGCAGAATGGGTGGGAGCAGAGGAAGGGGAGGAGGATCCTGACTTATTGTGGGGTACTGCAAATACTTTTTTACTGCACCCCCCTATACTCTCTGATTTCTGTTGGGAGGGGGCAGTCAAAATTTGGGGGAGCAGTATTAAAAGGTGCTTAGGCGCAACGTGAAGGCGATGGGGTGCACACAATGGCTTGGCATCCAGATACTTTTTTGGGGCTACCATTAGTTTTAATTGCTCTGATCCTCCCTCATGGGGTGTACCCCAAATGGTTAGGGGCCACGGGGGGGCAAGAAGCTGTTTGACAGTTTCTATTAACAACAGGGTTCACCATACGATTCTGCTGCAGTTATGGTATTCAAAGGTAAAACAAGGAGCATTTGGCTGTATTTTTGCAGGTGGGGTGCCCCAAAATGTTACTGCCAGCAGCAGCAGCAGCCCCCTTCCTCGCCACCCTGCAGATTGGTATAGGTACCTTTAGGACATTTCTGTTGAAAACAGAGGCTATAGCGAATCGCGCTACAAAATCCGAGAGCACTAACACTTGCTAAATAAAGGTGGCATCGGAGCATACGAATGAGGCAGGGAGAGGCTACTGTTGCAATTGGTTTGGTGGGTCATAGTGAATAACCTCGGAATGCAAATAGGCAGAAGTGTGAGGATTGGCAGTGTCTGTAGAGAATTTTGGCATGCTCTTCAGTTGATGTTTTCCTCCTTGAACTACAGAGGAAAGGCCTGGCCTTACTGTTGGGCAAAACATGTATTTATGATTTTAAGAAGTGTAGTCTGGATGTACTGAGAGGGCCTGTACAGTACGGTAAATGCCTGTATACCCCTGCAATGTGCATCCAACTGTCACTTGAGATTGAACAGCAAACGAAGCAGCTGGGTTACTGACTGAATGTAAATGGAAGGCACATAGGAAGGGTGTTTGTGGTCACTAAAATGATTGAAACCTGGTTGATGCACTACCAAAGCTGGGGTACCAGGGGGGAACATTTGAGGGGTATTGAGATGGTGGTGTCCAGAGGTCAAAATATGTTTCAGAGACACCGAGGTACTGCGGTCCTGGTCCCACATTGGGGGTAGACAAAAGTCCCTGCTAAAGATTTCTGTCCAACTGTTACCACATTTTGTGCAGCCTGGCTCCCTCTGTAACGATTCCCCAGTGTCTTTCGATCCTACAGATGACTGTAGCAAACTTCCCAAATTTTTTCTTGGCCTCATACTCCCAAAGGAGTGCCTGACATTTGCCAGCCTAACGATACTCACATTCTGGGAAAAACCTCACTAACTATGCATATTTATCTACCACACATGGCAAATCCTTACAATTGCAGAACATCATATCGCACTTGTCATCTTTGAGGTACTGTAAGTATTTGGATTTGAGGGAAATATTCATCCTTGCTTGCTCTCTCCCATCTGAAGTCTATGGTGCTGCTGTTCCTTTCTCACATGTCCCTTCAAAGAGACAAGTGACACACAGACTCAATCACTCAGCAAACATATATGCTTTGACGTTTTCATCTTGCTGTTTACCTTCCAAATATTCCCCCTGAACCACAAATAAAGGCCTGCCATTTCTCATCCCCTCAGTCAAAGCAGTCCTTCGCTCCTTAGGCCCTGCAAGACCACCATGAACAAGAATCATGTCAGCAAGCAGAAGAAAAGCCTCAGTGTGCTCTTTTGTTCATACTGCTGCCCTCTAGTAACACTTCATGGCAACTGCAGCATAAGAATGGGACTGAGAAGAGGGCTGTCCTATGCAAATAATATCCTCCCATGCATACTTTCTTCTGAGACGGTCGGCGGCTTGTGCCGTGATACCGCCTCCAACAAATGGTCTTCAACCAAATTTTAAAAAAGCCCACCTGCCTTAGACGAAGGATTTTGCCACTCGAAGGAAGCACATGGGGACATCACCCTCATTTAGCAGGGTCCTAAATTGCCTGCTGTCAGCCTGTATACAGAACAAGGGCGTTCGTGGGCGTTCGTGAGCGTTCCTCAAAGGAAGGAGGTGGGTGATTAATTCACAGTGCCAGGGCAGGCCCAGCCCAGCCCAGCCCAGCCCAGCGCAGCCCAGCCCAGCCCGGCACAGCGCACTGCTTCACATCCTGCAGCAGGCATGATGCAGACCTACTAGAGCAAAGGCTTGACTCTGCCCTTGTCTGTCTCTTAAAGAAAACAATCTTTCTAGCTTCTTATTGCACCTGATAAATGGACTCTAGCTTGCCTCAAACTTGACCCATCATTTCATTAGCCAGAGCTCATACTTGACCTTTATTTCTATCCAAGCTCACTGGCACCACACCCCTGATTTGAGCGAGTTACTCACACCAAAATGAAAAATCACCATCATCCAACCTATTTTACAATAAGTGTAGCACCTTCCTCGCATTCTTGTGCTCAGTTATAACCCCCAATACCACAATTGCACTCTGCAATTCACCAAACTTAAAGGAAAAAGAATGAAGACATTGATAAAGGAAGACAAGGCCTTGTCCCTATTGCACCTACTTGAGAAATAGGGAGGTTGGTAGAAGGTCATGAGGGAAAACATTTGAAATTTTGGGACACACATGCCAAAAAGAGTGTCCACTTTTCTCCTCTGTTACCAAGTAAAAAAAAATCTTAGCAAAAAAAAAACCATTCACTTTTTGAAAATTTCCACCTTGGGATACCTCTACAGCATTGGCAGGATTCGAACCCTGGCCTGTGAGGGCTGTCTGCACCAAAGGTACAAGACTTACCTTTGAGCTATAGCTCCTTAGTGGTCTAGAGGATTGCAGTAGTAACTATAAGCAACATACAGGCCTTGGTGTCCTTCCCGGCGGCTTCCATTGCACATGAAAAGGATGACCATGACATAAGGACAATTTGATAGGCTACATACATGGAAACCAGTGTGGTCCAGTGGGTAAGTGCCTGCCTTCCATGCAGGCAACCAGGGTTCAAATCCCGGGTTCGGCACCAGGTGACTGATGGTGGCAGAGCAGAGGTAAGTTGGAGGTGGGCCTAAATGGCCAATTGGTAAGTAAAATGTGTCTGTGTGTTGTGTACGAGTGGAATCATGCCTAGTGAATGAGGGATTGCAGATTGGTTGGTAAGTAAAATAGGTGTGGCCTGAACAGAGAAAGGTAAGAGGTGTTGTGTGCAGGAGGAGGAGGAGCCTAGGCAGAGTGGGTGGGGTCAGAGAGGAGGAGCCAGGTCAGAGAGGAGGGGTATAGGTGGAGCCTAGTCAGAGTGGGTGGGGTTAGAGAGGAGGAGTATAGGAGGAGCTGGGTCAGAGAGGAGGGGTATAGGAGGAGCCTAGTCAGAGTGGGAGGGGTCAGAGAGGAGGAGTATAGGAGGAGCCTAGTCAGAGTGGGTGGGGTCAGAGAGGAGGGGTATAGGCGGAGCCTGGGCAGAATGGGTGGGTTCAGAGAGCAGAGGAAGGGGAGGAGGATCCTGACTTATTGTGGGGTACTGCAAATACTTTTTTACTGCACCCCCCTATACTCTCTGATTTCTGTTGGGAGGGGGCAGTCAAAATTTGGGGGAGCAGTATTAAAAGGTGCTTAGGCGCAACATGAAGGCGATGGGGTGCACACAATGGCTAGGCATCCAGGTACTTTTTTGGGGCTACCATTAGTTTTAATTGCTCTGATCCTCCCTCATGGGGTGTACCCCAAATGGTTAGGGGCCACGGGGGGGGGCAAGAAGCTGTTTGACAGTTTCTATTAACAACAGGGTTCACCATACGATTATGCTGCAGTTATGGTATTCAAAGGTAAAACAAGGAGCATTTGGCTGTATTTTTGCAGGTGGGGTGCCCCAAAATGTTACTGCCAGCAGCAGCAGCAGCCCCCTTCCTCGCCACCCTGCAGATTGGTATAGGTACCTTTAGGACATTTCTGTTGAAAACAGAGGCTATAGCGAATCGCGCTACAAAATCCGAGAGCACTAACACTTGCTAAATAAAGGTGGCATCGGAGCATACGAATGAGGCAGGGAGAGGCTACTGTTGCAATTGGTTTGGTGGGTCATAGTGAATAACCTCGGAATGCAAATAGGCAGAAGTGTGAGGATTGGCAGTGTCTGTAGAGAATTTTGGCATGCTCTTCAGTTGATGTTTTCCTCCTTGAACTACAGAGGAAAGGCCTGGCCTTACTGTTGGGCAAAACATGTATTTATGATTTTAAGAAGTGTAGTCTGGATGTACTGAGAGGGCCTGTACAGTACGGTAAATGCCTGTATACCCCTGCAATGTGCATCCAACTGTCACTTGAGATTGAACAGCAAACGAAGCAGCTGGGTTACTGACTGAATGTAAATGGAAGGCACATAGGAAGGGTGTTTGTGGTCACTCAAATGATTGAAACCTGGTTGATGCACTACCAAAGCTGGGGTACCAGGGGGGAACATTTGAGGGGTATTGAGATGGTGGTGTCCAGAGGTCAAAATATGTTTCAGAGACACAGAGGTACTGCGGTCCTGGTCCCACATTGGGGGTAGACAAAAGTCCCTGCTAAAGATTTCTGTCCAACTGTTACCACATTTTGTGCAGCCTGGCTCCCTCTGTAACGATTCCCCAGTGTCTTTCGATCCTACAGATGACTGTAGCAAACTTCCCAAATTTTTTCTTGGCCTCATACTCCCAAAGGAGTGCCTGACATTTGCCAGCCTAACGATACTCACATTCTGGGAAAAACCTCACTAACTATGCATATTTATCTACCACACATGGCAAATCCTTACAATTGCAGAACATCATATCGCACTTGTCATCTTTGAGGTACTGTAAGTATTTGGATTTGAGGGAAATATTCATCCTTGCTTGCTCTCTCCCATCTGAAGTCTATGGTGCTGCTGTTCCTTTCTCACATGTCCCTTCAAAGAGACAAGTGACACACAGACTCAATCACTCAGCAAACATATATGCTTTGACGTTTTCATCTTGCTGTTTACCTTCCAAATATTCCCCCTGAACCGCAAATAAAGGCCTGCCATTCCTCATGCCCTCAGTCAAAGCAGTCCTTCGCTCCTTAGGCCCTGCAAGACCACCATGAACAAGAATCATGTCAGCAAGCAGAAGAAAAGCCTCAGTGTGCTCTTTTGTTCATACTGCTGCCCTCTAGTAACACTTCATGGCAACTGCAGCATAAGAATGGGACTGAGAAGAGGGCTGACCTATGCAAATAATAATCTCCCATGCATACTTTCTTCTGAGACGGTCGGCGGCTTGTGCCGTGATACCGCCTCCAACAAATGGTCTTCAACCAAATTTTAAAAAAGCCCACCTGCCTTAGACGAAGGATTTTGCCACTCGAAGGAAGCACATGGGGACATCACCCTCATTTAGCAGGGTCCTAAATTGCCTGCTGTCAGCCTGTATACAGAACAAGGGCGTTCGTGGGCGTTCGTGAGCGTTCCTCAAAGGAAGGAGGTGGGTGATTAATTCACAGTGCCAGGGCAGGCCCAGCCCAGCCCAGCCCAGCCCAGCCCAGCGCAGCCCAGCCCAGCACAGCGCACTGCTTCACATCCTGCAGCAGGCATGATGCAGACCTACTAGAGCAAAGGCTTGACTCTGCCCTTGTCTGTCTCTTAAAGAAAACAATCTTTCTAGCTTCTTATTGCACCTGATAAATGGACTCTAGCTTGCCTCAAACTTGACCCATCATTTCATTAGCCAGAGCTCATACTTGACCTTTATTTCTATCCAAGCTCACTGGCACCACACCCCTGATTTGAGCGAGTTACTCACACCAAAATGAAAAATCACCATCATCCAACCTATTTTACAATAAGTGTAGCACCTTCCTCGCATTCTTGTGCTCAGTTATAACCCCCAATACCACAATTGCACTCTGCAATTCACCAAACTTAAAGGAAAAAGAATGAAGACATTGATAAAGGAAGACAAGGCCTTGTCCCTATTGCACCTACTTGAGAAATAGGGAGGTTGGTAGAAGGTCATGAGGGAAAACATTTGAAATTTTGGGACACACATGCCAAAAAGAGTGTCCACTTTTCTCCTCTGTTACCAAGTAAAAAAAAATCTTAGCAAAAAAAAGAACCATTCACTTTTTGAAAATTTCCACCTTGGGATACCTCTACAGCAGGGGTACTCATAGTACGGCCCGCGGGCCGCTGGCGGCCCGGCAAGCCTTCCCTGGCGGCCCGCGGATCTTTCAAACATCGTACCCGAGTTTTTTTTTTTTAAATTAAAGGCTGTCTGCAACCAGAGCTCGACGCATAGACTCTGCTGCCTGTGGGGCCGGGCTATTTTCGCCGTAGTCAGAGTGGGGCTGCAGGGGCGCTGAGAGGTGAAAATAGCCTCATTAACATGCTAATGGTCTTTTAAAGACCTGTGGAATGCTTGGGTGCGGCTGTGTGCGCGCGCCTGGAAGCTGTCACAGGGGGCGGGGGGGGGGGGGGACACGCAGGCAGGGTCACGAGAAGGAGGCAGTCAGAGAAAAGGTGGAGGGACTGAATGAGGCACAGGCAGGCATTAGCAACAGGTTAATAACTACATTTAATTGTACATAGCGTTACATGGCACACGAGGGTCTCGGAGCGCCTAAAAAGAAACAGCGAGGCCAAAAAGTAAGAAAAGTCGTAAAAACGGAGGACGTCAGTGGGGAGCTCAGGTTCCCTTCTCCCGAGCTCCCCGTAACCCTGGCGCAGATGCCTCTGCCCTCTTCGCTGATACCCACCTCCTGGAAAGGGTGCCCTCGGCACTGCCACACGCACAGACACAATGTCACGGGGCATCTCTGGCCCCACCAGATCACCATTTCAGCCCTCTCCTTACTGCGCCCGTTTATATCATTCCTGCGGTATAGTGCCACGTGCAGCCGGGAGCTGCTTCGCAGCACTTGAGAATGTAGCGGTGCCAGCTTAGAATAAGCAGAGACGTCTACCAGGGCCCAGCGGATGCCAAGCCCGCCGAGGAGGACGTGTACAAGTGCCCACCAGCTCCGTGGCTGGAACAAGCCTGCGACCACAGTCTTCGGGAACCAGGAGGCTGGGCGCGGGGTCACCACGCAGCCCAGGCGCCAGCTCCATAAAGGGGGGCACGTCTCTAGCTGGCAGAGGCGTCTATTGATGGGCAAGGGGCATCACGGACGGAGCCCCTCCCTACAGCCTTTCTGGCACTTCAAAGTAATAACTGATCAGCTGGCACGTCTGTGATTCTTGTGCCGGGGGATCCTGGCAGTGCCAACGGGCTTGTATATCAGGAAATGAAGTCCTGCTAGCCACCTTTCCTACCCAGTTCTCACTCGAATCTGTGTGGAGATACCCTTGCATTTGTGTGCCATGGTACAAAGTTGGCAGTGCCAACGGTCATTTGAACAGGGCAGTGAACCAGCTCCCACTCTTCGTATGCACTGCGTGCTCCATGGGGCACTTTAAAAGGTCATACATGCCACTCTTGCCCTGGGGTACTTCATTCTAAAGTGGGCGAAGAAGTCATCACGAGATGGCGGTGTGGGCAAGTCCAGCGAGCAGGTGCGCCTTCCCACTAATGAACTTCTATCATACCCCCTACAGGTGACAACTGTAAACTGGCACAGATACCCCTTTTGGGGTTTGGCGCAGAGCACACGACTAATTATGCCCCAAGCCCAGGCTGGCTCTGCTAGGAGACACGGTGCAGTACAGCGAGCCCTCTGCTAACAACACGAGCACGTGTAAACTGGCATGGGAGAGTCACTCAAGAGATGCCAGGATACGATAACTCCAGGGTGAGAGAGTATGGGGTGATAGCAGGTGCGGGAGGGGGGTCCCGAGTTTACACCCGCCTCACTTCAGAGCCCAGAGAACACGTGGCTAGCTTCGTGAAGCTGTAGCAGTCCTCAGCCTTCCAGATGCCCCCAGTTGGTGCAAAGAGTGTACCTAACGCTGCATTCTCTGAGTGAGAGCCGTAGGGCACACCCACACCTGTCTCCTGCTGTTGCTGGAACCAACCCAGGGGCCCGGTAACCGAAAATAAGTAGGAAGAAGCAGAGCATGACATGGCTTTAAGTTGGGCGGGTCCTGCCAGTGCTCCGCACTCCCAGTAAATGAATCGGCATTCCCCCATCCCCCCCTCCCCCGACCCATCATTCATGCCATTAACTTTATAAGGAAAACAACAATTTCTGCCAGTGTGTGCAAGAACCTTTCAGGAGATCCAAGTCAGCGACTTAGTCCCTGTTAAAGTTCGTTCGCTTTATTTAATGGTGAACTATGTGTGTGCATCTATTTCCTTAGAATATGTTCATATCTCAGATGGGTTTCAGTAATGTTTTTCATGCAATGCACGAATCTTGCATGACCGCACTACAAGCCCGGTCACCTCAAGGTGTCTGTGTGAGTTCAGGGTGTGGGTGACTGTTCATGACTGGGCATGATTGAGAACTGAGCTGAGGCTGAAGGCAGTTCGACTTTCTGACAGAGACTCGCATAACGGTGTTCTTACTAAATGCTCATCCAATCCTTGGCCTCTCTGCTGGCCGCCCAGAACGATGGCCACATGTGGTTTGAGACAGAGCCTCGCATAACGGTGTTCTAACTAAATGTTCATCCAATCCTTGGCCTCTCTGCTGGGCGCCCAGAACGATGGCCACATGTGGGCCAATTGTAACGGCGATTCTATGGGAAAGTGGATGGTGGTATGCAGCTGTCAAAATAGGGACAGTGCCAATGGAAAAGAAAATGTGGGGCGTGTGAGAGGCGATGTTGAGGGGGAGGAGTTATAAGGAAGGATGTGTAGGAGAGAGTGAAAGACAGTGGTGCAGATGGCGTGAAATATGTGGATGGAGAGACTTCAAAAAGATGAGTGGAGCACAGGTTGTACGTGAATGACAGAGAGAGGGGGCCTGCAGCAGGAAGTGATGCGACAGGAAGAAAGTGAGTTACTCCTTCATGTGACATAGAACAAAAATCTGTGCTAACAAGCATTGGTACAGGTAATGGATCGGGCATGTTTTAGGTGTTTGTGTTACCTGAAGTATGATGGTTTTATAAGCACTACCAGACATCACACATAAAGGTGCCTTGAATACTTGTCAGGTGGCATGCAGAGTTTATGTCCCGTTTAGGCCCAACCCATAATTTTTCCAAGATTTCCTAGTTACACCTAAATACCCCTTTTGGAGACACCACCACCTTTTCCATCCACTAAAGCACTGACATGGGAGATCGGGTCCCCAGAGATCAGCTTGTGTGTTTTTGGGGGAGAGGTGAGGGTGAGAGAAGGAACGCATCTTCCGCATCTTTCAACAAGTTTAAAAACAAGCTATTAGCCTTGCGCCACTGCCAGTGATTGCTTGTGTTTTAAGGATTAAACACAGACAAAAACATATGAAAACTGAATTCCATTACGAGAGAGGGAGGGAAAGCGAGGGAGGGAGGGAGAGCGAGGGGGAGGGAGAGCGAGGGAGGGAAGGACAGCGAGGGAGGAAGGGAAGGAGAGCGAGGGAGGGAAGGAGAGCGAGGGAGGGAGGGAAAGGAAGGCAGACAGAGGGAGGGAGACAGAGGGAGGAAAGGGGAGGGAGAGGGAGACAGAGGGAGGGAGAGCGAGAGGGAGGGAAAGAGAGGGAGAGGGAAAGGGAAAGGGAGGGAGGGAAAGGGAGGGAGAGCGAGGGAGGGGGAGGGAGGGAGATAGAGAGGGAGGGAGACAGAGGGAGGGAGACAGGGGGAGGGAGACAGGGGGAGGGAGGGAGGGAGGTAGACAGAGAGAGGGAGGGAGGGAGAGAGTCAGAGTGAGTGAGACAGGAAGAGAGGGAGTGAGAGAGTAAGAGTGAGTGAGACAGAGGGAGAGATGGAGACAGAGGGAGAGATGGAGAGATGGAGACAGAGGGAGTGAGAGAGTCAGAGGGAGACAGAGATTCAGAGGGAGACAGAGAGTCAGAGGGAGACAGAGAGTCAGAGGGAGACAGAGAGTCAGAGAGGGAGAGAGGGAGGGAGAGAGAGATGGAGGGAGAGAGAGAGAGAGAGAGAGAGGGGGAGTGAGAGGGAGAGGGGGAGAGAGAGAGAGATGTGTGTCTATGCTGGGTCTGGTGGCTCAGTAGACGAAGGCGTCCGCTGCAGGGACCTATGATCAACCTCATGGTCACAGTTTTTTTTGTTGCTCTAGCCCCGCCCCTTCCCAACTGACCCCGCCCCCACCGGTGCGGCCCTCGGACACAAACCACACTGTAAATTTGGCCCCCGAGAGAAAGTTTGTGAGTACCCATGCTCTACAGCATTGGCAGGATTCGAACCCTGGCCTGTGAGGGCTGTCTGCACCAAAGGTACAAGACTTACCTTTGAGCTATAGCTCCTTAGTGGTCTAGAGGATTGCAGTAGTAACTATAAGCAACATACAGGCCTTGGTGTCCTTCCCGGCGGCTTCCATTGCACATGAAAAGGATGACCATGACATAAGGACAATTTGATAGGCTACATACATGGAAACCAGTGTGGTCCAATGGGTAAGTGCCTGCCTTCCATGCAGGCAACCAGGGTTCAAATCCCGGGTTCGGCACCAGGTGACTGATGGTGGCAGAGCAGAGGTAAGTTGGAGGTGGGCCTAAATGGCCAATTGGTAAGTAAAATGTGTCTGTGTGTTGTGTACGAGTGGAATCATGCCTAGTGAATGAGGGATTGCAGATTGGTTGGTAAGTAAAATAGGTGTGGCCTGAACAGAGAAAGGTAACAGGTGTTGTGTGCAGGAGGAGGAGCCTAGGCAGAGTGGGTGGGGTCAGAGAGGAGGAGCCAGGTCAGAGAGGAGGGGTATAGGTGGAGCCTAGTCAGAGTGGGTGGGGTTAGAGAGGAGGAGTATAGGAGGAGCTGGGTCAGAGAGGAGGGGTATAGGAGGAGCCTAGTCAGAGTGGGAGGGGTCAGAGAGGAGGAGTATAGGAGGAGCCTAGTCAGAGTGGGTGGGGTCAGAGAGGAGGGGTATAGGCGGAGCCTGGGCAGAATGGGTGGGAGCAGAGGAAGGGGAGGAGGATCCTGACTTATTGTGGGGTACTGCAAATACTTTTTTACTGCACCCCCCTATACTCTCTGATTTCTGTTGGGAGGGGGCAGTCAAAATTTGGGGGAGCAGTATTAAAAGGTGCTTAGGCGCAACATGAAGGCGATGGGGTGCACACAATGGCTAGGCATCCAGGTACTTTTTTGGGGCTACCATTAGTTTTAATTGCTCTGATCCTCCCTCATGGGGTGTACCCCAAATGGTTAGGGGCCACGGGGGGGGGCAAGAAGCTGTTTGACAGTTTCTATTAACAACAGGGTTCACCATACGATTATGCTGCAGTTATGGTATTCAAAGGTAAAACAAGGAGCATTTGGCTGTATTTTTGCAGGTGGGGTGCCCCAAAATGTTACTGCCAGCAGCAGCAGCAGCCCCCTTCCTCGCCACCCTGCAGATTGGTATAGGTACCTTTAGGACATTTCTGTTGAAAACAGAGGCTATAGCGAATCGCGCTACAAAATCCGAGAGCACTAACACTTGCTAAATAAAGGTGGCATCGGAGCATACGAATGAGGCAGGGAGAGGCTACTGTTGCAATTGGTTTGGTGGGTCATAGTGAATAACCTCGGAATGCAAATAGGCAGAAGTGTGAGGATTGGCAGTGTCTGTAGAGAATTTTGGCATGCTCTTCAGTTGATGTTTTCCTCCTTGAACTACAGAGGAAAGGCCTGGCCTTACTGTTGGGCAAAACATGTATTTATGATTTTAAGAAGTGTAGTCTGGATGTACTGAGAGGGCCTGTACAGTACGGTAAATGCCTGTATACCCCTGCAATGTGCATCCAACTGTCACTTGAGATTGAACAGCAAACGAAGCAGCTGGGTTACTGACTGAATGTAAATGGAAGGCACATAGGAAGGGTGTTTGTGGTCACTCAAATGATTGAAACCTGGTTGATGCACTACCAAAGCTGGGGTACCAGGGGGGAACATTTGAGGGGTATTGAGATGGTGGTGTCCAGAGGTCAAAATATGTTTCAGAGACACAGAGGTACTGCGGTCCTGGTCCCACATTGGGGGTAGACAAAAGTCCCTGCTAAAGATTTCTGTCCAACTGTTACCACATTTTGTGCAGCCTGGCTCCCTCTGTAACGATTCCCCAGTGTCTTTCGATCCTACAGATGACTGTAGCAAACTTCCCAAATTTTTTCTTGGCCTCATACTCCCAAAGGAGTGCCTGACATTTGCCAGCCTAACGATACTCACATTCTGGGAAAAACCTCACTAACTATGCATATTTATCTACCACACATGGCAAATCCTTACAATTGCAGAACATCATATCGCACTTGTCATCTTTGAGGTACTGTAAGTATTTGGATTTGAGGGAAATATTCATCCTTGCTTGCTCTCTCCCATCTGAAGTCTATGGTGCTGCTGTTCCTTTCTCACATGTCCCTTCAAAGAGACAAGTGACACACAGACTCAATCACTCAGCAAACATATATGCTTTGACGTTTTCATCTTGCTGTTTACCTTCCAAATATTCCCCCTGAACCGCAAATAAAGGCCTGCCATTCCTCATGCCCTCAGTCAAAGCAGTCCTTCGCTCCTTAGGCCCTGCAAGACCACCATGAACAAGAATCATGTCAGCAAGCAGAAGAAAAGCCTCAGTGTGCTCTTTTGTTCATACTGCTGCCCTCTAGTAACACTTCATGGCAACTGCAGCATAAGAATGGGACTGAGAAGAGGGCTGACCTATGCAAATAATAATCTCCCATGCATACTTTCTTCTGAGACGGTCGGCGGCTTGTGCCGTGATACCGCCTCCAACAAATGGTCTTCAACCAAATTTTAAAAAAGCCCACCTGCCTTAGACGAAGGATTTTGCCACTCGAAGGAAGCACATGGGGACATCACCCTCATTTAGCAGGGTCCTAAATTGCCTGCTGTCAGCCTGTATACAGAACAAGGGCGTTCGTGGGCGTTCGTGAGCGTTCCTCAAAGGAAGGAGGTGGGTGATTAATTCACAGTGCCAGGGCAGGCCCAGCCCAGCCCAGCCCAGCCCAGCCCAGCGCAGCCCAGCCCAGCACAGCGCACTGCTTCACATCCTGCAGCAGGCATGATGCAGACCTACTAGAGCAAAGGCTTGACTCTGCCCTTGTCTGTCTCTTAAAGAAAACAATCTTTCTAGCTTCTTATTGCACCTGATAAATGGACTCTAGCTTGCCTCAAACTTGACCCATCATTTCATTAGCCAGAGCTCATACTTGACCTTTATTTCTATCCAAGCTCACTGGCACCACACCCCTGATTTGAGCGAGTTACTCACACCAAAATGAAAAATCACCATCATCCAACCTATTTTACAATAAGTGTAGCACCTTCCTCGCATTCTTGTGCTCAGTTATAACCCCCAATACCACAATTGCACTCTGCAATTCACCAAACTTAAAGGAAAAAGAATGAAGACATTGATAAAGGAAGACAAGGCCTTGTCCCTATTGCACCTACTTGAGAAATAGGGAGGTTGGTAGAAGGTCATGAGGGAAAACATTTGAAATTTTGGGACACACATGCCAAAAAGAGTGTCCACTTTTCTCCTCTGTTACCAAGTAAAAAAAAATCTTAGCAAAAAAAAGAACCATTCACTTTTTGAAAATTTCCACCTTGGGATACCTCTACAGCATTGGCAGGATTCGAACCCTGGCCTGTGAGGGCTGTCTGCACCAAAGGTACAAGACTTACCTTTGAGCTATAGCTCCTTAGTGGTCTAGAGGATTGCAGTAGTAACTATAAGCAACATACAGGCCTTGGTGTCCTTCCCGGCGGCTTCCATTGCACATGAAAAGGATGACCATGACATAAGGACAATTTGATAGGCTACATACATGGAAACCAGTGTGGTCCAATGGGTAAGTGCCTGCCTTCCATGCAGGCAACCAGGGTTCAAATCCCGGGTTCGGCACCAGGTGACTGATGGTGGCAGAGCAGAGGTAAGTTGGAGGTGGGCCTAAATGGCCAATTGGTAAGTAAAATGTGTCTGTGTGTTGTGTACGAGTGGAATCATGCCTAGTGAATGAGGGATTGCAGATTGGTTGGTAAGTAAAATAGGTGTGGCCTGAACAGAGAAAGGTAACAGGTGTTGTGTGCAGGAGGAGGAGCCTAGGCAGAGTGGGTGGGGTCAGAGAGGAGGAGCCAGGTCAGAGAGGAGGGGTATAGGTGGAGCCTAGTCAGAGTGGGTGGGGTTAGAGAGGAGGAGTATAGGAGGAGCTGGGTCAGAGAGGAGGGGTATAGGAGGAGCCTAGTCAGAGTGGGAGGGGTCAGAGAGGAGGAGTATAGGAGGAGCCTAGTCAGAGTGGGTGGGGTCAGAGAGGAGGGGTATAGGCGGAGCCTGGGCAGAATGGGTGGGAGCAGAGGAAGGGGAGGAGGATCCTGACTTATTGTGGGGTACTGCAAATACTTTTTTACTGCACCCCCCTATACTCTCTGATTTCTGTTGGGAGGGGGCAGTCAAAATTTGGGGGAGCAGTATTAAAAGGTGCTTAGGCGCAACATGAAGGCGATGGGGTGCACACAATGGCTAGGCATCCAGGTACTTTTTTGGGGCTACCATTAGTTTTAATTGCTCTGATCCTCCCTCATGGGGTGTACCCCAAATGTTTAGGGGCCACGGGGGGGGCAAGAAGCTGTTTGACAGTTTCTATTAACAACAGGGTTCACCATACGATTATGCTGCAGTTATGGTATTCAAAGGTAAAACAAGGAGCATTTGGCTGTATTTTTGCAGGTGGGGTGCCCCAAAATGTTACTGCCAGCAGCAGCAGCAGCCCCCTTCCTCGCCACCCTGCAGATTGGTATAGGTACCTTTAGGACATTTCTGTTGAAAACAGAGGCTATAGCGAATCGCGCTACAAAATCCGAGAGCACTAACACTTGCTAAATAAAGGTGGCATCGGAGCATACGAATGAGGCAGGGAGAGGCTACTGTTGCAATTGGTTTGGTGGGTCATAGTGAATAACCTCGGAATGCAAATAGGCAGAAGTGTGAGGATTGGCAGTGTCTGTAGAGAATTTTGGCATGCTCTTCAGTTGATGTTTTCCTCCTTGAACTACAGAGGAAAGGCCTGGCCTTACTGTTGGGCAAAACATGTATTTATGATTTTAAGAAGTGTAGTCTGGATGTACTGAGAGGGCCTGTACAGTACGGTAAATGCCTGTATACCCCTGCAATGTGCATCCAACTGTCACTTGAGATTGAACAGCAAACGAAGCAGCTGGGTTACTGACTGAATGTAAATGGAAGGCACATAGGAAGGGTGTTTGTGGTCACTCAAATGATTGAAACCTGGTTGATGCACTACCAAAGCTGGGGTACCAGGGGGGAACATTTGAGGGGTATTGAGATGGTGGTGTCCAGAGGTCAAAATATGTTTCAGAGACACAGAGGTACTGCGGTCCTGGTCCCACATTGGGGGTAGACAAAAGTCCCTGCTAAAGATTTCTGTCCAACTGTTACCACATTTTGTGCAGCCTGGCTCCCTCTGTAACGATTCCCCAGTGTCTTTCGATCCTACAGATGACTGTAGCAAACTTCCCAAATTTTTTCTTGGCCTCATACTCCCAAAGGAGTGCCTGACATTTGCCAGCCTAACGATACTCACATTCTGGGAAAAACCTCACTAACTATGCATATTTATCTACCACACATGGCAAATCCTTACAATTGCAGAACATCATATCGCACTTGTCATCTTTGAGGTACTGTAAGTATTTGGATTTGAGGGAAATATTCATCCTTGCTTGCTCTCTCCCATCTGAAGTCTATGGTGCTGCTGTTCCTTTCTCACATGTCCCTTCAAAGAGACAAGTGACACACAGACTCAATCACTCAGCAAACATATATGCTTTGACGTTTTCATCTTGCTGTTTACCTTCCAAATATTCCCCCTGAACCACAAATAAAGGCCTGCCATTTCTCATCCCCTCAGTCAAAGCAGTCCTTCGCTCCTTAGGCCCTGCAAGACCACCATGAACAAGAATCATGTCAGCAAGCAGAAGAAAAGCCTCAGTGTGCTCTTTTGTTCATACTGCTGCCCTCTAGTAACACTTCATGGCAACTGCAGCATAAGAATGGGACTGAGAAGAGGGCTGTCCTATGCAAATAATATCCTCCCATGCATACTTTCTTCTGAGACGGTCGGCGGCTTGTGCCGTGATACCGCCTCCAACAAATGGTCTTCAACCAAATTTTAAAAAAGCCCACCTGCCTTAGACGAAGGATTTTGCCACTCGAAGGAAGCACATGGGGACATCACCCTCATTTAGCAGGGTCCTAAATTGCCTGCTGTCAGCCTGTATACAGAACAAGGGCGTTTGTGGGCGTTCGTGAGCGTTCCTCAAAGGAAGGAGGTGGGTGATTAATTCACAGTGCCAGGGCAGGCCCAGCCCAGCCCAGCCCAGCCCAGCGCAGCCCAGCCCAGCCCGGCACAGCGCACTGCTTCACATCCTGCAGCAGGCATGATGCAGACCTACTAGAGCAAAGGCTTGACTCTGCCCTTGTCTGTCTCTTAAAGAAAACAATCTTTCTAGCTTCTTATTGCACCTGATAAATGGACTCTAGCTTGCCTCAAACTTGACCCATCATTTCATTAGCCAGAGCTCATACTTGACCTTTATTTCTATCCAAGCTCACTGGCACCACACCCCTGATTTGAGCGAGTTACTCACACCAAAATGAAAAATCACCATCATCCAACCTATTTTACAATAAGTGTAGCACCTTCCTCGCATTCTTGTGCTCAGTTATAACCCCCAATACCACAATTGCACTCTGCAATTCACCAAACTTAAAGGAAAAAGAATGAAGACATTGATAAAGGAAGACAAGGCCTTGTCCCTATTGCACCTACTTGAGAAATAGGGAGGTTGGTAGAAGGTCATGAGGGAAAACATTTGAAATTTTGGGACACACATGCCAAAAAGAGTGTCCACTTTTCTCCTCTGTTACCAAGTAAAAAAAAATCTTAGCAAAAAAAAGAACCATTCACTTTTTGAAAATTTCCACCTTGGGATACCTCTACAGCATTGGCAGGATTCGAACCCTGGCCTGTGAGGGCTGTCTGCACCAAAGGTACAAGACTTACCTTTGAGCTATAGCTCCTTAGTGGTCTAGAGGATTGCAGTAGTAACTATAAGCAACATACAGGCCTTGGTGTCCTTCCCGGCGGCTTCCATTGCACATGAAAAGGATGACCATGACATAAGGACAATTTGATAGGCTACATACATGGAAACCAGTGTGGTCCAATGGGTAAGTGCCTGCCTTCCATGCAGGCAACCAGGGTTCAAATCCCGGGTTCGGCACCAGGTGACTGATGGTGGCAGAGCAGAGGTAAGTTGGAGGTGGGCCTAAATGGCCAATTGGTAAGTAAAATGTGTCTGTGTGTTGTGTACGAGTGGAATCATGCCTAGTGAATGAGGGATTGCAGATTGGTTGGTAAGTAAAATAGGTGTGGCCTGAACAGAGAAAGGTAACAGGTGTTGTGTGCAGGAGGAGGAGCCTAGGCAGAGTGGGTGGGGTCAGAGAGGAGGAGCCAGGTCAGAGAGGAGGGGTATAGGTGGAGCCTAGTCAGAGTGGGTGGGGTTAGAGAGGAGGAGTATAGGAGGAGCTGGGTCAGAGAGGAGGGGTATAGGAGGAGCCTAGTCAGAGTGGGAGGGGTCAGAGAGGAGGAGTATAGGAGGAGCCTAGTCAGAGTGGGTGGGGTCAGAGAGGAGGGGTATAGGCGGAGCCTGGGCAGAATGGGTGGGAGCAGAGGAAGGGGAGGAGGATCCTGACTTATTGTGGGGTACTGCAAATACTTTTTTACTGCACCCCCCTATACTCTCTGATTTCTGTTGGGAGGGGGCAGTCAAAATTTGGGGGAGCAGTATTAAAAGGTGCTTAGGCGCAACATGAAGGCGATGGGGTGCACACAATGGCTAGGCATCCAGGTACTTTTTTGGGGCTACCATTAGTTTTAATTGCTCTGATCCTCCCTCATGGGGTGTACCCCAAATGTTTAGGGGCCACGGGGGGGGCAAGAAGCTGTTTGACAGTTTCTATTAACAACAGGGTTCACCATACGATTATGCTGCAGTTATGGTATTCAAAGGTAAAACAAGGAGCATTTGGCTGTATTTTTGCAGGTGGGGTGCCCCAAAATGTTACTGCCAGCAGCAGCAGCAGCCCCCTTCCTCGCCACCCTGCAGATTGGTATAGGTACCTTTAGGACATTTCTGTTGAAAACAGAGGCTATAGCGAATCGCGCTACAAAATCCGAGAGCACTAACACTTGCTAAATAAAGGTGGCATCGGAGCATACGAATGAGGCAGGGAGAGGCTACTGTTGCAATTGGTTTGGTGGGTCATAGTGAATAACCTCGGAATGCAAATAGGCAGAAGTGTGAGGATTGGCAGTGTCTGTAGAGAATTTTGGCATGCTCTTCAGTTGATGTTTTCCTCCTTGAACTACAGAGGAAAGGCCTGGCCTTACTGTTGGGCAAAACATGTATTTATGATTTTAAGAAGTGTAGTCTGGATGTACTGAGAGGGCCTGTACAGTACGGTAAATGCCTGTATACCCCTGCAATGTGCATCCAACTGTCACTTGAGATTGAACAGCAAACGAAGCAGCTGGGTTACTGACTGAATGTAAATGGAAGGCACATAGGAAGGGTGTTTGTGGTCACTCAAATGATTGAAACCTGGTTGATGCACTACCAAAGCTGGGGTACCAGGGGGGAACATTTGAGGGGTATTGAGATGGTGGTGTCCAGAGGTCAAAATATGTTTCAGAGACACAGAGGTACTGCGGTCCTGGTCCCACATTGGGGGTAGACAAAAGTCCCTGCTAAAGATTTCTGTCCAACTGTTACCACATTTTGTGCAGCCTGGCTCCCTCTGTAACGATTCCCCAGTGTCTTTCGATCCTACAGATGACTGTAGCAAACTTCCCAAATTTTTTCTTGGCCTCATACTCCCAAAGGAGTGCCTGACATTTGCCAGCCTAACGATACTCACATTCTGGGAAAAACCTCACTAACTATGCATATTTATCTACCACACATGGCAAATCCTTACAATTGCAGAACATCATATCGCACTTGTCATCTTTGAGGTACTGTAAGTATTTGGATTTGAGGGAAATATTCATCCTTGCTTGCTCTCTCCCATCTGAAGTCTATGGTGCTGCTGTTCCTTTCTCACATGTCCCTTCAAAGAGACAAGTGACACACAGACTCAATCACTCAGCAAACATATATGCTTTGACGTTTTCATCTTGCTGTTTACCTTCCAAATATTCCCCCTGAACCACAAATAAAGGCCTGCCATTTCTCATCCCCTCAGTCAAAGCAGTCCTTCGCTCCTTAGGCCCTGCAAGACCACCATGAACAAGAATCATGTCAGCAAGCAGAAGAAAAGCCTCAGTGTGCTCTTTTGTTCATACTGCTGCCCTCTAGTAACACTTCATGGCAACTGCAGCATAAGAATGGGACTGAGAAGAGGGCTGTCCTATGCAAATAATATCCTCCCATGCATACTTTCTTCTGAGACGGTCGGCGGCTTGTGCCGTGATACCGCCTCCAACAAATGGTCTTCAACCAAATTTTAAAAAAGCCCACCTGCCTTAGACGAAGGATTTTGCCACTCGAAGGAAGCACATGGGGACATCACCCTCATTTAGCAGGGTCCTAAATTGCCTGCTGTCAGCCTGTATACAGAACAAGGGCGTTTGTGGGCGTTCGTGAGCGTTCCTCAAAGGAAGGAGGTGGGTGATTAATTCACAGTGCCAGGGCAGGCCCAGCCCAGCCCAGCCCAGCCCAGCGCAGCCCAGCCCAGCCCGGCACAGCGCACTGCTTCACATCCTGCAGCAGGCATGATGCAGACCTACTAGAGCAAAGGCTTGACTCTGCCCTTGTCTGTCTCTTAAAGAAAACAATCTTTCTAGCTTCTTATTGCACCTGATAAATGGACTCTAGCTTGCCTCAAACTTGACCCATCATTTCATTAGCCAGAGCTCATACTTGACCTTTATTTCTATCCAAGCTCACTGGCACCACACCCCTGATTTGAGCGAGTTACTCACACCAAAATGAAAAATCACCATCATCCAACCTATTTTACAATAAGTGTAGCACCTTCCTCGCATTCTTGTGCTCAGTTATAACCCCCAATACCACAATTGCACTCTGCAATTCACCAAACTTAAAGGAAAAAGAATGAAGACATTGATAAAGGAAGACAAGGCCTTGTCCCTATTGCACCTACTTGAGAAATAGGGAGGTTGGTAGAAGGTCATGAGGGAAAACATTTGAAATTTTGGGACACACATGCCAAAAAGAGTGTCCACTTTTCTCCTCTGTTACCAAGTAAAAAAAAATCTTAGCAAAAAAAAGAACCATTCACTTTTTGAAAATTTCCACCTTGGGATACCTCTACAGCATTGGCAGGATTCGAACCCTGGCCTGTGAGGGCTGTCTGCACCAAAGGTACAAGACTTACCTTTGAGCTATAGCTCCTTAGTGGTCTAGAGGATTGCAGTAGTAACTATAAGCAACATACAGGCCTTGGTGTCCTTCCCGGCGGCTTCCATTGCACATGAAAAGGATGACCATGACATAAGGACAATTTGATAGGCTACATACATGGAAACCAGTGTGGTCCAGTGGGTAAGTGCCTGCCTTCCATGCAGGCAACCAGGGTTCAAATCCCGGGTTCGGCACCAGGTGACTGATGGTGGCAGAGCAGAGGTAAGTTGGAGGTGGGCCTAAATGGCCAATTGGTAAGTAAAATGTGTCTGTGTGTTGTGTACGAGTGGAATCATGCCTAGTGAATGAGGGATTGCAGATTGGTTGGTAAGTAAAATAGGTGTGGCCTGAACAGAGAAAGGTAAGAGGTGTTGTGTGCAGGAGGAGGAGGAGCCTAGGCAGAGTGGGTGGGGTCAGAGAGGAGGAGCCAGGTCAGAGAGGAGGGGTATAGGTGGAGCCTAGTCAGAGTGGGTGGGGTTAGAGAGGAGGAGTATAGGAGGAGCTGGGTCAGAGAGGAGGGGTATAGGAGGAGCCTAGTCAGAGTGGGAGGGGTCAGAGAGGAGGAGTATAGGAGGAGCCTAGTCAGAGTGGGTGGGGTCAGAGAGGAGGGGTATAGGCGGAGCCTGGGCAGAATGGGTGGGTTCAGAGAGCAGAGGAAGGGGAGGAGGATCCTGACTTATTGTGGGGTACTGCAAATACTTTTTTACTGCACCCCCCTATACTCTCTGATTTCTGTTGGGAGGGGGCAGTCAAAATTTGGGGGAGCAGTATTAAAAGGTGCTTAGGCGCAACATGAAGGCGATGGGGTGCACACAATGGCTAGGCATCCAGGTACTTTTTTGGGGCTACCATTAGTTTTAATTGCTCTGATCCTCCCTCATGGGGTGTACCCCAAATGGTTAGGGGCCACGGGGGGGGCAAGAAGCTGTTTGACAGTTTCTATTAACAACAGGGTTCACCATACGATTATGCTGCAGTTATGGTATTCAAAGGTAAAACAAGGAGCATTTGGCTGTATTTTTGCAGGTGGGGTGCCCCAAAATGTTACTGCCAGCAGCAGCAGCAGCCCCCTTCCTCGCCACCCTGCAGATTGGTATAGGTACCTTTAGGACATTTCTGTTGAAAACAGAGGCTATAGCGAATCGCGCTACAAAATCCGAGAGCACTAACACTTGCTAAATAAAGGTGGCATCGGAGCATACGAATGAGGCAGGGAGAGGCTACTGTTGCAATTGGTTTGGTGGGTCATAGTGAATAACCTCGGAATGCAAATAGGCAGAAGTGTGAGGATTGGCAGTGTCTGTAGAGAATTTTGGCATGCTCTTCAGTTGATGTTTTCCTCCTTGAACTACAGAGGAAAGGCCTGGCCTTACTGTTGGGCAAAACATGTATTTATGATTTTAAGAAGTGTAGTCTGGATGTACTGAGAGGGCCTGTACAGTACGGTAAATGCCTGTATACCCCTGCAATGTGCATCCAACTGTCACTTGAGATTGAACAGCAAACGAAGCAGCTGGGTTACTGACTGAATGTAAATGGAAGGCACATAGGAAGGGTGTTTGTGGTCACTCAAATGATTGAAACCTGGTTGATGCACTACCAAAGCTGGGGTACCAGGGGGGAACATTTGAGGGGTATTGAGATGGTGGTGTCCAGAGGTCAAAATATGTTTCAGAGACACAGAGGTACTGCGGTCCTGGTCCCACATTGGGGGTAGACAAAAGTCCCTGCTAAAGATTTCTGTCCAACTGTTACCACATTTTGTGCAGCCTGGCTCCCTCTGTAACGATTCCCCAGTGTCTTTCGATCCTACAGATGACTGTAGCAAACTTCCCAAATTTTTTCTTGGCCTCATACTCCCAAAGGAGTGCCTGACATTTGCCAGCCTAACGATACTCACATTCTGGGAAAAACCTCACTAACTATGCATATTTATCTACCACACATGGCAAATCCTTACAATTGCAGAACATCATATCGCACTTGTCATCTTTGAGGTACTGTAAGTATTTGGATTTGAGGGAAATATTCATCCTTGCTTGCTCTCTCCCATCTGAAGTCTATGGTGCTGCTGTTCCTTTCTCACATGTCCCTTCAAAGAGACAAGTGACACACAGACTCAATCACTCAGCAAACATATATGCTTTGACGTTTTCATCTTGCTGTTTACCTTCCAAATATTCCCCCTGAACCGCAAATAAAGGCCTGCCATTCCTCATGCCCTCAGTCAAAGCAGTCCTTCGCTCCTTAGGCCCTGCAAGACCACCATGAACAAGAATCATGTCAGCAAGCAGAAGAAAAGCCTCAGTGTGCTCTTTTGTTCATACTGCTGCCCTCTAGTAACACTTCATGGCAACTGCAGCATAAGAATGGGACTGAGAAGAGGGCTGTCCTATGCAAATAATATCCTCCCATGCATACTTTCTTCTGAGACGGTCGGCGGCTTGTGCCGTGATACCGCCTCCAACAAATGGTCTTCAACCAAATTTTAAAAAAGCCCACCTGCCTTAGACGAAGGATTTTGCCACTCGAAGGAAGCACATGGGGACATCACCCTCATTTAGCAGGGTCCTAAATTGCCTGCTGTCAGCCTGTATACAGAACAAGGGCGTTCGTGGGCGTTCGTGAGCGTTCCTCAAAGGAAGGAGGTGGGTGATTAATTCACAGTGCCAGGGCAGGCCCAGCCCAGCCCAGCCCAGCCCAGCCCAGCGCAGCCCAGCCCAGCACAGCGCACTGCTTCACATCCTGCAGCAGGCATGATGCAGACCTACTAGAGCAAAGGCTTGACTCTGCCCTTGTCTGTCTCTTAAAGAAAACAATCTTTCTAGCTTCTTATTGCACCTGATAAATGGACTCTAGCTTGCCTCAAACTTGACCCATCATTTCATTAGCCAGAGCTCATACTTGACCTTTATTTCTATCCAAGCTCACTGGCACCACACCCCTGATTTGAGCGAGTTACTCACACCAAAATGAAAAATCACCATCATCCAACCTATTTTACAATAAGTGTAGCACCTTCCTCGCATTCTTGTGCTCAGTTATAACCCCCAATACCACAATTGCACTCTGCAATTCACCAAACTTAAAGGAAAAAGAATGAAGACATTGATAAAGGAAGACAAGGCCTTGTCCCTATTGCACCTACTTGAGAAATAGGGAGGTTGGTAGAAGGTCATGAGGGAAAACATTTGAAATTTTGGGACACACATGCCAAAAAGAGTGTCCACTTTTCTCCTCTGTTACCAAGTAAAAAAAAATCTTAGCAAAAAAAAGAACCATTCACTTTTTGAAAATTTCCACCTTGGGATACCTCTACAGCATTGGCAGGATTCGAACCCTGGCCTGTGAGGGCTGTCTGCACCAAAGGTACAAGACTTACCTTTGAGCTATAGCTCCTTAGTGGTCTAGAGGATTGCAGTAGTAACTATAAGCAACATACAGGCCTTGGTGTCCTTCCCGGCGGCTTCCATTGCACATGAAAAGGATGACCATGACATAAGGACAATTTGATAGGCTACATACATGGAAACCAGTGTGGTCCAGTGGGTAAGTGCCTGCCTTCCATGCAGGCAACCAGGGTTCAAATCCCGGGTTCGGCACCAGGTGACTGATGGTGGCAGAGCAGAGGTAAGTTGGAGGTGGGCCTAAATGGCCAATTGGTAAGTAAAATGTGTCTGTGTGTTGTGTACGAGTGGAATCATGCCTAGTGAATGAGGGATTGCAGATTGGTTGGTAAGTAAAATAGGTGTGGCCTGAACAGAGAAAGGTAACAGGTGTTGTGTGCAGGAGGAGGAGCCTAGGCAGAGTGGGTGGGGTCAGAGAGGAGGAGCCAGGTCAGAGAGGAGGGGTATAGGTGGAGCCTAGTCAGAGTGGGTGGGGTTAGAGAGGAGGAGTATAGGAGGAGCTGGGTCAGAGAGGAGGGGTATAGGAGGAGCCTAGTCAGAGTGGGAGGGGTCAGAGAGGAGGAGTATAGGAGGAGCCTAGTCAGAGTGGGTGGGGTCAGAGAGGAGGGGTATAGGCGGAGCCTGGGCAGAATGGGTGGGAGCAGAGGAAGGGGAGGAGGATCCTGACTTATTGTGGGGTACTGCAAATACTTTTTTACTGCACCCCCCTATACTCTCTGATTTCTGTTGGGAGGGGGCAGTCAAAATTTGGGGGAGCAGTATTAAAAGGTGCTTAGGCGCAACGTGAAGGCGATGGGGTGCACACAATGGCTTGGCATCCAGATACTTTTTTGGGGCTACCATTAGTTTTAATTGCTCTGATCCTCCCTCATGGGGTGTACCCCAAATGGTTAGGGGCCACGGGGGGGCAAGAAGCTGTTTGACAGTTTCTATTAACAACAGGGTTCACCATACGATTATGCTGCAGTTATGGTATTCAAAGGTAAAACAAGGAGCATTTGGCTGTATTTTTGCAGGTGGGGTGCCCCAAAATGTTACTGCCAGCAGCAGCAGCAGCCCCCTTCCTCGCCACCCTGCAGATTGGTATAGGTACCTTTAGGACATTTCTGTTGAAAACAGAGGCTATAGCGAATCGCGCTACAAAATCCGAGAGCACTAACACTTGCTAAATAAAGGTGGCATCGGAGCATACGAATGAGGCAGGGAGAGGCTACTGTTGCAATTGGTTTGGTGGGTCATAGTGAATAACCTCGGAATGCAAATAGGCAGAAGTGTGAGGATTGGCAGTGTCTGTAGAGAATTTTGGCATGCTCTTCAGTTGATGTTTTCCTCCTTGAACTACAGAGGAAAGGCCTGGCCTTACTGTTGGGCAAAACATGTATTTATGATTTTAAGAAGTGTAGTCTGGATGTACTGAGAGGGCCTGTACAGTACGGTAAATGCCTGTATACCCCTGCAATGTGCATCCAACTGTCACTTGAGATTGAACAGCAAACGAAGCAGCTGGGTTACTGACTGAATGTAAATGGAAGGCACATAGGAAGGGTGTTTGTGGTCACTAAAATGATTGAAACCTGGTTGATGCACTACCAAAGCTGGGGTACCAGGGGGGAACATTTGAGGGGTATTGAGATGGTGGTGTCCAGAGGTCAAAATATGTTTCAGAGACACAGAGGTACTGCGGTCCTGGTCCCACATTGGGGGTAGACAAAAGTCCCTGCTAAAGATTTCTGTCCAACTGTTACCACATTTTGTGCAGCCTGGCTCCCTCTGTAACGATTCCCCAGTGTCTTTCGATCCTACAGATGACTGTAGCAAACTTCCCAAATTTTTTCTTGGCCTCATACTCCCAAAGGAGTGCCTGACATTTGCCAGCCTAACGATACTCACATTCTGGGAAAAACCTCACTAACTATGCATATTTATCTACCACACATGGCAAATCCTTACAATTGCAGAACATCATATCGCACTTGTCATCTTTGAGGTACTGTAAGTATTTGGATTTGAGGGAAATATTCATCCTTGCTTGCTCTCTCCCATCTGAAGTCTATGGTGCTGCTGTTCCTTTCTCACATGTCCCTTCAAAGAGACAAGTGACACACAGACTCAATCACTCAGCAAACATATATGCTTTGACGTTTTCATCTTGCTGTTTACCTTCCAAATATTCCCCCTGAACCACAAATAAAGGCCTGCCATTTCTCATCCCCTCAGTCAAAGCAGTCCTTCGCTCCTTAGGCCCTGCAAGACCACCATGAACAAGAATCATGTCAGCAAGCAGAAGAAAAGCCTCAGTGTGCTCTTTTGTTCATACTGCTGCCCTCTAGTAACACTTCATGGCAACTGCAGCATAAGAATGGGACTGAGAAGAGGGCTGTCCTATGCAAATAATATCCTCCCATGCATACTTTCTTCTGAGACGGTCGGCGGCTTGTGCCGTGATACCGCCTCCAACAAATGGTCTTCAACCAAATTTTAAAAAAGCCCACCTGCCTTAGACGAAGGATTTTGCCACTCGAAGGAAGCACATGGGGACATCACCCTCATTTAGCAGGGTCCTAAATTGCCTGCTGTCAGCCTGTATACAGAACAAGGGCGTTCGTGGGCGTTCGTGAGCGTTCCTCAAAGGAAGGAGGTGGGTGATTAATTCACAGTGCCAGGGCAGGCCCAGCCCAGCCCAGCCCAGCCCAGCCCAGCGCAGCCCAGCCCAGCCCGGCACAGCGCACTGCTTCACATCCTGCAGCAGGCATGATGCAGACCTACTAGAGCAAAGGCTTGACTCTGCCCTTGTCTGTCTCTTAAAGAAAACAATCTTTCTAGCTTCTTATTGCACCTGATAAATGGACTCTAGCTTGCCTCAAACTTGACCCATCATTTCATTAGCCAGAGCTCATACTTGACCTTTATTTCTATCCAAGCTCACTGGCACCACACCCCTGATTTGAGCGAGTTACTCACACCAAAATGAAAAATCACCATCATCCAACCTATTTTACAATAAGTGTAGCACCTTCCTCGCATTCTTGTGCTCAGTTATAACCCCCAATACCACAATTGCACTCTGCAATTCACCAAACTTAAAGGAAAAAGAATGAAGACATTGATAAAGGAAGACAAGGCCTTGTCCCTATTGCACCTACTTGAGAAATAGGGAGGTTGGTAGAAGGTCATGAGGGAAAACATTTGAAATTTTGGGACACACATGCCAAAAAGAGTGTCCACTTTTCTCCTCTGTTACCAAGTAAAAAAAAATCTTAGCAAAAAAAAGAACCATTCACTTTTTGAAAATTTCCACCTTGGGATACCTCTACAGCATTGGCAGGATTCGAACCCTGGCCTGTGAGGGCTGTCTGCACCAAAGGTACAAGACTTACCTTTGAGCTATAGCTCCTTAGTGGTCTAGAGGATTGCAGTAGTAACTATAAGCAACATACAGGCCTTGGTGTCCTTCCCGGCGGCTTCCATTGCACATGAAAAGGATGACCATGACATAAGGACAATTTGATAGGCTACATACATGGAAACCAGTGTGGTCCAGTGGGTAAGTGCCTGCCTTCCATGCAGGCAACCAGGGTTCAAATCCCGGGTTCGGCACCAGGTGACTGATGGTGGCAGAGCAGAGGTAAGTTGGAGGTGGGCCTAAATGGCCAATTGGTAAGTAAAATGTGTCTGTGTGTTGTGTACGAGTGGAATCATGCCTAGTGAATGAGGGATTGCAGATTGGTTGGTAAGTAAAATAGGTGTGGCCTGAACAGAGAAAGGTAACAGGTGTTGTGTGCAGGAGGAGGAGCCTAGGCAGAGTGGGTGGGGTCAGAGAGGAGGAGCCAGGTCAGAGAGGAGGGGTATAGGTGGAGCCTAGTCAGAGTGGGTGGGGTTAGAGAGGAGGAGTATAGGAGGAGCTGGGTCAGAGAGGAGGGGTATAGGAGGAGCCTAGTCAGAGTGGGAGGGGTCAGAGAGGAGGAGTATAGGAGGAGCCTAGTCAGAGTGGGTGGGGTCAGAGAGGAGGGGTATAGGCGGAGCCTGGGCAGAATGGGTGGGAGCAGAGGAAGGGGAGGAGGATCCTGACTTATTGTGGGGTACTGCAAATACTTTTTTACTGCACCCCCCTATACTCTCTGATTTCTGTTGGGAGGGGGCAGTCAAAATTTGGGGGAGCAGTATTAAAAGGTGCTTAGGCGCAACGTGAAGGCGATGGGGTGCACACAATGGCTTGGCATCCAGATACTTTTTTGGGGCTACCATTAGTTTTAATTGCTCTGATCCTCCCTCATGGGGTGTACCCCAAATGGTTAGGGGCCACGGGGGGGCAAGAAGCTGTTTGACAGTTTCTATTAACAACAGGGTTCACCATACGATTATGCTGCAGTTATGGTATTCAAAGGTAAAACAAGGAGCATTTGGCTGTATTTTTGCAGGTGGGGTGCCCCAAAATGTTACTGCCAGCAGCAGCAGCAGCCCCCTTCCTCGCCACCCTGCAGATTGGTATAGGTACCTTTAGGACATTTCTGTTGAAAACAGAGGCTATAGCGAATCGCGCTACAAAATCCGAGAGCACTAACACTTGCTAAATAAAGGTGGCATCGGAGCATACGAATGAGGCAGGGAGAGGCTACTGTTGCAATTGGTTTGGTGGGTCATAGTGAATAACCTCGGAATGCAAATAGGCAGAAGTGTGAGGATTGGCAGTGTCTGTAGAGAATTTTGGCATGCTCTTCAGTTGATGTTTTCCTCCTTGAACTACAGAGGAAAGGCCTGGCCTTACTGTTGGGCAAAACATGTATTTATGATTTTAAGAAGTGTAGTCTGGATGTACTGAGAGGGCCTGTACAGTACGGTAAATGCCTGTATACCCCTGCAATGTGCATCCAACTGTCACTTGAGATTGAACAGCAAACGAAGCAGCTGGGTTACTGACTGAATGTAAATGGAAGGCACATAGGAAGGGTGTTTGTGGTCACTAAAATGATTGAAACCTGGTTGATGCACTACCAAAGCTGGGGTACCAGGGGGGAACATTTGAGGGGTATTGAGATGGTGGTGTCCAGAGGTCAAAATATGTTTCAGAGACACAGAGGTACTGCGGTCCTGGTCCCACATTGGGGGTAGACAAAAGTCCCTGCTAAAGATTTCTGTCCAACTGTTACCACATTTTGTGCAGCCTGGCTCCCTCTGTAACGATTCCCCAGTGTCTTTCGATCCTACAGATGACTGTAGCAAACTTCCCAAATTTTTTCTTGGCCTCATACTCCCAAAGGAGTGCCTGACATTTGCCAGCCTAACGATACTCACATTCTGGGAAAAACCTCACTAACTATGCATATTTATCTACCACACATGGCAAATCCTTACAATTGCAGAACATCATATCGCACTTGTCATCTTTGAGGTACTGTAAGTATTTGGATTTGAGGGAAATATTCATCCTTGCTTGCTCTCTCCCATCTGAAGTCTATGGTGCTGCTGTTCCTTTCTCACATGTCCCTTCAAAGAGACAAGTGACACACAGACTCAATCACTCAGCAAACATATATGCTTTGACGTTTTCATCTTGCTGTTTACCTTCCAAATATTCCCCCTGAACCACAAATAAAGGCCTGCCATTTCTCATCCCCTCAGTCAAAGCAGTCCTTCGCTCCTTAGGCCCTGCAAGACCACCATGAACAAGAATCATGTCAGCAAGCAGAAGAAAAGCCTCAGTGTGCTCTTTTGTTCATACTGCTGCCCTCTAGTAACACTTCATGGCAACTGCAGCATAAGAATGGGACTGAGAAGAGGGCTGTCCTATGCAAATAATATCCTCCCATGCATACTTTCTTCTGAGACGGTCGGCGGCTTGTGCCGTGATACCGCCTCCAACAAATGGTCTTCAACCAAATTTTAAAAAAGCCCACCTGCCTTAGACGAAGGATTTTGCCACTCGAAGGAAGCACATGGGGACATCACCCTCATTTAGCAGGGTCCTAAATTGCCTGCTGTCAGCCTGTATACAGAACAAGGGCGTTCGTGGGCGTTCGTGAGCGTTCCTCAAAGGAAGGAGGTGGGTGATTAATTCACAGTGCCAGGGCAGGCCCAGCCCAGCCCAGCCCAGCCCAGCCCAGCGCAGCCCAGCCCAGCCCGGCACAGCGCACTGCTTCACATCCTGCAGCAGGCATGATGCAGACCTACTAGAGCAAAGGCTTGACTCTGCCCTTGTCTGTCTCTTAAAGAAAACAATCTTTCTAGCTTCTTATTGCACCTGATAAATGGACTCTAGCTTGCCTCAAACTTGACCCATCATTTCATTAGCCAGAGCTCATACTTGACCTTTATTTCTATCCAAGCTCACTGGCACCACACCCCTGATTTGAGCGAGTTACTCACACCAAAATGAAAAATCACCATCATCCAACCTATTTTACAATAAGTGTAGCACCTTCCTCGCATTCTTGTGCTCAGTTATAACCCCCAATACCACAATTGCACTCTGCAATTCACCAAACTTAAAGGAAAAAGAATGAAGACATTGATAAAGGAAGACAAGGCCTTGTCCCTATTGCACCTACTTGAGAAATAGGGAGGTTGGTAGAAGGTCATGAGGGAAAACATTTGAAATTTTGGGACACACATGCCAAAAAGAGTGTCCACTTTTCTCCTCTGTTACCAAGTAAAAAAAAATCTTAGCAAAAAAAAAACCATTCACTTTTTGAAAATTTCCACCTTGGGATACCTCTACAGCATTGGCAGGATTCGAACCCTGGCCTGTGAGGGCTGTCTGCACCAAAGGTACAAGACTTACCTTTGAGCTATAGCTCCTTAGTGGTCTAGAGGATTGCAGTAGTAACTATAAGCAACATACAGGCCTTGGTGTCCTTCCCGGCGGCTTCCATTGCACATGAAAAGGATGACCATGACATAAGGACAATTTGATAGGCTACATACATGGAAACCAGTGTGGTCCAGTGGGTAAGTGCCTGCCTTCCATGCAGGCAACCAGGGTTCAAATCCCGGGTTCGGCACCAGGTGACTGATGGTGGCAGAGCAGAAGTAAGTTGGAGGTGGGCCTAAATGGCCAATTGGTAAGTAAAATGTGTCTGTGTGTTGTGTACGAGTGGAATCATGCCTAGTGAATGAGGGATTGCAGATTGGTTGGTAAGTAAAATAGGTGTGGCCTGAACAGAGAAAGGTAAGAGGTGTTGTGTGCAGGAGGAGGAGGAGCCTAGGCAGAGTGGGTGGGGTCAGAGAGGAGGAGCCAGGTCAGAGAGGAGGGGTATAGGTGGAGCCTAGTCAGAGTGGGTGGGGTTAGAGAGGAGAAGTATAGGAGGAGCTGGGTCAGAGAGGAGGGGTATAGGAGGAGCCTAGTCAGAGTGGGAGGGGTCAGAGAGGAGGAGTATAGGAGGAGCCTAGTCAGAGTGGGTGGGGTCAGAGAGGAGGGGTATAGGCGGAGCCTGGGCAGAATGGGTGGGTTCAGAGAGCAGAGGAAGGGGAGGAGGATCCTGACTTATTGTGGGGTACTGCAAATACTTTTTTACTGCACCCCCCTATACTCTCTGATTTCTGTTGGGAGGGGGCAGTCAAAATTTGGGGGAGCAGTATTAAAAGGTGCTTAGGCGCAACATGAAGGCGATGGGGTGCACACAATGGCTAGGCATCCAGGTACTTTTTTGGGGCTACCATTAGTTTTAATTGCTCTGATCCTCCCTCATGGGGTGTACCCCAAATGGTTAGGGGCCACGGGGGGGGGCAAGAAGCTGTTTGACAGTTTCTATTAACAACAGGGTTCACCATACGATTATGCTGCAGTTATGGTATTCAAAGGTAAAACAAGGAGCATTTGGCTGTATTTTTGCAGGTGGGGTGCCCCAAAATGTTACTGCCAGCAGCAGCAGCAGCCCCCTTCCTCGCCACCCTGCAGATTGGTATAGGTACCTTTAGGACATTTCTGTTGAAAACAGAGGCTATAGCGAATCGCGCTACAAAATCCGAGAGCACTAACACTTGCTAAATAAAGGTGGCATCGGAGCATACGAATGAGGCAGGGAGAGGCTACTGTTGCAATTGGTTTGGTGGGTCATAGTGAATAACCTCGGAATGCAAATAGGCAGAAGTGTGAGGATTGGCAGTGTCTGTAGAGAATTTTGGCATGCTCTTCAGTTGATGTTTTCCTCCTTGAACTACAGAGGAAAGGCCTGGCCTTACTGTTGGGCAAAACATGTATTTATGATTTTAAGAAGTGTAGTCTGGATGTACTGAGAGGGCCTGTACAGTACGGTAAATGCCTGTATACCCCTGCAATGTGCATCCAACTGTCACTTGAGATTGAACAGCAAACAAAGCAGCTGGGTTACTGACTGAATGTAAATGGAAGGCACATAGGAAGGGTGTTTGTGGTCACTCAAATGATTGAAACCTGGTTGATGCACTACCAAAGCTGGGGTACCAGGGGGGAACATTTGAGGGGTATTGAGATGGTGGTGTCCAGAGGTCAAAATATGTTTCAGAGACACAGAGGTACTGCGGTCCTGGTCCCACATTGGGGGTAGACAAAAGTCCCTGCTAAAGATTTCTGTCCAACTGTTACCACATTTTGTGCAGCCTGGCTCCCTCTGTAACGATTCCCCAGTGTCTTTCGATCCTACAGATGACTGTAGCAAACTTCCCAAATTTTTTCTTGGCCTCATACTCCCAAAGGAGTGCCTGACATTTGCCAGCCTAACGATACTCACATTCTGGGAAAAACCTCACTAACTATGCATATTTATCTACCACACATGGCAAATCCTTACAATTGCAGAACATCATATCGCACTTGTCATCTTTGAGGTACTGTAAGTATTTGGATTTGAGGGAAATATTCATCCTTGCTTGCTCTCTCCCATCTGAAGTCTATGGTGCTGCTGTTCCTTTCTCACATGTCCCTTCAAAGAGACAAGTGACACACAGACTCAATCACTCAGCAAACATATATGCTTTGACGTTTTCATCTTGCTGTTTACCTTCCAAATATTCCCCCTGAACCGCAAATAAAGGCCTGCCATTCCTCATGCCCTCAGTCAAAGCAGTCCTTCGCTCCTTAGGCCCTGCAAGACCACCATGAACAAGAATCATGTCAGCAAGCAGAAGAAAAGCCTCAGTGTGCTCTTTTGTTCATACTGCTGCCCTCTAGTAACACTTCATGGCAACTGCAGCATAAGAATGGGACTGAGAAGAGGGCTGACCTATGCAAATAATAATCTCCCATGCATACTTTCTTCTGAGACGGTCGGCGGCTTGTGCCGTGATACCGCCTCCAACAAATGGTCTTCAACCAAATTTTAAAAAAGCCCACCTGCCTTAGACGAAGGATTTTGCCACTCGAAGGAAGCACATGGGGACATCACCCTCATTTAGCAGGGTCCTAAATTGCCTGCTGTCAGCCTGTATACAGAACAAGGGCGTTCGTGGGCGTTCGTGAGCGTTCCTCAAAGGAAGGAGGTGGGTGATTAATTCACAGTGCCAGGGCAGGCCCAGCCCAGCCCAGCCCAGCCCAGCCCAGCCCAGCCCAGCGCAGCCCAGCCCAGCACAGCGCACTGCTTCACATCCTGCAGCAGGCATGATGCAGACCTACTAGAGCAAAGGCTTGACTCTGCCCTTGTCTGTCTCTTAAAGAAAACAATCTTTCTAGCTTCTTATTGCACCTGATAAATGGACTCTAGCTTGCCTCAAACTTGACCCATCATTTCATTAGCCAGAGCTCATACTTGACCTTTATTTCTATCCAAGCTCACTGGCACCACACCCCTGATTTGAGCGAGTTACTCACACCAAAATGAAAAATCACCATCATCCAACCTATTTTACAATAAGTGTAGCACCTTCCTCGCATTCTTGTGCTCAGTTATAACCCCCAATACCACAATTGCACTCTGCAATTCACCAAACTTAAAGGAAAAAGAATGAAGACATTGATAAAGGAAGACAAGGCCTTGTCCCTATTGCACCTACTTGAGAAATAGGGAGGTTGGTAGAAGGTCATGAGGGAAAACATTTGAAATTTTGGGACACACATGCCAAAAAGAGTGTCCACTTTTCTCCTCTGTTACCAAGTAAAAAAAAATCTTAGCAAAAAAAAGAACCATTCACTTTTTGAAAATTTCCACCTTGGGATACCTCTACAGCATTGGCAGGATTCGAACCCTGGCCTGTGAGGGCTGTCTGCACCAAAGGTACAAGACTTACCTTTGAGCTATAGCTCCTTAGTGGTCTAGAGGATTGCAGTAGTAACTATAAGCAACATACAGGCCTTGGTGTCCTTCCCGGCGGCTTCCATTGCACATGAAAAGGATGACCATGACATAAGGACAATTTGATAGGCTACATACATGGAAACCAGTGTGGTCCAATGGGTAAGTGCCTGCCTTCCATGCAGGCAACCAGGGTTCAAATCCCGGGTTCGGCACCAGGTGACTGATGGTGGCAGAGCAGAGGTAAGTTGGAGGTGGGCCTAAATGGCCAATTGGTAAGTAAAATGTGTCTGTGTGTTGTGTACGAGTGGAATCATGCCTAGTGAATGAGGGATTGCAGATTGGTTGGTAAGTAAAATAGGTGTGGCCTGAACAGAGAAAGGTAACAGGTGTTGTGTGCAGGAGGAGGAGCCTAGGCAGAGTGGGTGGGGTCAGAGAGGAGGAGCCAGGTCAGAGAGGAGGGGTATAGGTGGAGCCTAGTCAGAGTGGGTGGGGTTAGAGAGGAGGAGTATAGGAGGAGCTGGGTCAGAGAGGAGGGGTATAGGAGGAGCCTAGTCAGAGTGGGAGGGGTCAGAGAGGAGGAGTATAGGAGGAGCCTAGTCAGAGTGGGTGGGGTCAGAGAGGAGGGGTATAGGCGGAGCCTGGGCAGAATGGGTGGGAGCAGAGGAAGGGGAGGAGGATCCTGACTTATTGTGGGGTACTGCAAATACTTTTTTACTGCACCCCCCTATACTCTCTGATTTCTGTTGGGAGGGGGCAGTCAAAATTTGGGGGAGCAGTATTAAAAGGTGCTTAGGCGCAACGTGAAGGCGATGGGGTGCACACAATGGCTTGGCATCCAGATACTTTTTTGGGGCTACCATTAGTTTTAATTGCTCTGATCCTCCCTCATGGGGTGTACCCCAAATGGTTAGGGGCCACGGGGGGCAAGAAGCTGTTTGACAGTTTCTATTAACAACAGGGTTCACCATACGATTATGCTGCAGTTATGGTATTCAAAGGTAAAACAAGGAGCATTTGGCTGTATTTTTGCAGGTGGGGTGCCCCAAAATGTTACTGCCAGCAGCAGCAGCAGCCCCCTTCCTCGCCACCCTGCAGATTGGTATAGGTACCTTTAGGACATTTCTGTTGAAAACAGAGGCTATAGCGAATCGCGCTACAAAATCCGAGAGCACTAACACTTGCTAAATAAAGGTGGCATCGGAGCATACGAATGAGGCAGGGAGAGGCTACTGTTGCAATTGGTTTGGTGGGTCATAGTGAATAACCTCGGAATGCAAATAGGCAGAAGTGTGAGGATTGGCAGTGTCTGTAGAGAATTTTGGCATGCTCTTCAGTTGATGTTTTCCTCCTTGAACTACAGAGGAAAGGCCTGGCCTTACTGTTGGGCAAAACATGTATTTATGATTTTAAGAAGTGTAGTCTGGATGTACTGAGAGGGCCTGTACAGTACGGTAAATGCCTGTATACCCCTGCAATGTGCATCCAACTGTCACTTGAGATTGAACAGCAAACGAAGCAGCTGGGTTACTGACTGAATGTAAATGGAAGGCACATAGGAAGGGTGTTTGTGGTCACTCAAATGATTGAAACCTGGTTGATGCACTACCAAAGCTGGGGTACCAGGGGGGAACATTTGAGGGGTATTGAGATGGTGGTGTCCAGAGGTCAAAATATGTTTCAGAGACACAGAGGTACTGCGGTCCTGGTCCCACATTGGGGGTAGACAAAAGTCCCTGCTAAAGATTTCTGTCCAACTGTTACCACATTTTGTGCAGCCTGGCTCCCTCTGTAACGATTCCCCAGTGTCTTTCGATCCTACAGATGACTGTAGCAAACTTCCCAAATTTTTTCTTGGCCTCATACTCCCAAAGGAGTGCCTGACATTTGCCAGCCTAACGATACTCACATTCTGGGAAAAACCTCACTAACTATGCATATTTATCTACCACACATGGCAAATCCTTACAATTGCAGAACATCATATCGCACTTGTCATCTTTGAGGTACTGTAAGTATTTGGATTTGAGGGAAATATTCATCCTTGCTTGCTCTCTCCCATCTGAAGTCTATGGTGCTGCTGTTCCTTTCTCACATGTCCCTTCAAAGAGACAAGTGACACACAGACTCAATCACTCAGCAAACATATATGCTTTGACGTTTTCATCTTGCTGTTTACCTTCCAAATATTCCCCCTGAACCACAAATAAAGGCCTGCCATTTCTCATCCCCTCAGTCAAAGCAGTCCTTCGCTCCTTAGGCCCTGCAAGACCACCATGAACAAGAATCATGTCAGCAAGCAGAAGAAAAGCCTCAGTGTGCTCTTTTGTTCATACTGCTGCCCTCTAGTAACACTTCATGGCAACTGCAGCATAAGAATGGGACTGAGAAGAGGGCTGTCCTATGCAAATAATATCCTCCCATGCATACTTTCTTCTGAGACGGTCGGCGGCTTGTGCCGTGATACCGCCTCCAACAAATGGTCTTCAACCAAATTTTAAAAAAGCCCACCTGCCTTAGACGAAGGATTTTGCCACTCGAAGGAAGCACATGGGGACATCACCCTCATTTAGCAGGGTCCTAAATTGCCTGCTGTCAGCCTGTATACAGAACAAGGGCGTTTGTGGGCGTTCGTGAGCGTTCCTCAAAGGAAGGAGGTGGGTGATTAATTCACAGTGCCAGGGCAGGCCCAGCCCAGCCCAGCCCAGCCCAGCGCAGCCCAGCCCAGCCCGGCACAGCGCACTGCTTCACATCCTGCAGCAGGCATGATGCAGACCTACTAGAGCAAAGGCTTGACTCTGCCCTTGTCTGTCTCTTAAAGAAAACAATCTTTCTAGCTTCTTATTGCACCTGATAAATGGACTCTAGCTTGCCTCAAACTTGACCCATCATTTCATTAGCCAGAGCTCATACTTGACCTTTATTTCTATCCAAGCTCACTGGCACCACACCCCTGATTTGAGCGAGTTACTCACACCAAAATGAAAAATCACCATCATCCAACCTATTTTACAATAAGTGTAGCACCTTCCTCGCATTCTTGTGCTCAGTTATAACCCCCAATACCACAATTGCACTCTGCAATTCACCAAACTTAAAGGAAAAAGAATGAAGACATTGATAAAGGAAGACAAGGCCTTGTCCCTATTGCACCTACTTGAGAAATAGGGAGGTTGGTAGAAGGTCATGAGGGAAAACATTTGAAATTTTGGGACACACATGCCAAAAAGAGTGTCCACTTTTCTCCTCTGTTACCAAGTAAAAAAAAATCTTAGCAAAAAAAAGAACCATTCACTTTTTGAAAATTTCCACCTTGGGATACCTCTACAGCATTGGCAGGATTCGAACCCTGGCCTGTGAGGGCTGTCTGCACCAAAGGTACAAGACTTACCTTTGAGCTATAGCTCCTTAGTGGTCTAGAGGATTGCAGTAGTAACTATAAGCAACATACAGGCCTTGGTGTCCTTCCCGGCGGCTTCCATTGCACATGAAAAGGATGACCATGACATAAGGACAATTTGATAGGCTACATACATGGAAACCAGTGTGGTCCAGTGGGTAAGTGCCTGCCTTCCATGCAGGCAACCAGGGTTCAAATCCCGGGTTCGGCACCAGGTGACTGATGGTGGCAGAGCAGAGGTAAGTTGGAGGTGGGCCTAAATGGCCAATTGGTAAGTAAAATGTGTCTGTGTGTTGTGTACGAGTGGAATCATGCCTAGTGAATGAGGGATTGCAGATTGGTTGGTAAGTAAAATAGGTGTGGCCTGAACAGAGAAAGGTAAGAGGTGTTGTGTGCAGGAGGAGGAGGAGCCTAGGCAGAGTGGGTGGGGTCAGAGAGGAGGAGCCAGGTCAGAGAGGAGGGGTATAGGTGGAGCCTAGTCAGAGTGGGTGGGGTTAGAGAGGAGGAGTATAGGAGGAGCTGGGTCAGAGAGGAGGGGTATAGGAGGAGCCTAGTCAGAGTGGGAGGGGTCAGAGAGGAGGAGTATAGGAGGAGCCTAGTCAGAGTGGGTGGGGTCAGAGAGGAGGGGTATAGGCGGAGCCTGGGCAGAATGGGTGGGTTCAGAGAGCAGAGGAAGGGGAGGAGGATCCTGACTTATTGTGGGGTACTGCAAATACTTTTTTACTGCACCCCCCTATACTCTCTGATTTCTGTTGGGAGGGGGCAGTCAAAATTTGGGGGAGCAGTATTAAAAGGTGCTTAGGCGCAACATGAAGGCGATGGGGTGCACACAATGGCTAGGCATCCAGGTACTTTTTTGGGGCTACCATTAGTTTTAATTGCTCTGATCCTCCCTCATGGGGTGTACCCCAAATGGTTAGGGGCCACGGGGGGGGCAAGAAGCTGTTTGACAGTTTCTATTAACAACAGGGTTCACCATACGATTATGCTGCAGTTATGGTATTCAAAGGTAAAACAAGGAGCATTTGGCTGTATTTTTGCAGGTGGGGTGCCCCAAAATGTTACTGCCAGCAGCAGCAGCAGCCCCCTTCCTCGCCACCCTGCAGATTGGTATAGGTACCTTTAGGACATTTCTGTTGAAAACAGAGGCTATAGCGAATCGCGCTACAAAATCCGAGAGCACTAACACTTGCTAAATAAAGGTGGCATCGGAGCATACGAATGAGGCAGGGAGAGGCTACTGTTGCAATTGGTTTGGTGGGTCATAGTGAATAACCTCGGAATGCAAATAGGCAGAAGTGTGAGGATTGGCAGTGTCTGTAGAGAATTTTGGCATGCTCTTCAGTTGATGTTTTCCTCCTTGAACTACAGAGGAAAGGCCTGGCCTTACTGTTGGGCAAAACATGTATTTATGATTTTAAGAAGTGTAGTCTGGATGTACTGAGAGGGCCTGTACAGTACGGTAAATGCCTGTATACCCCTGCAATGTGCATCCAACTGTCACTTGAGATTGAACAGCAAACGAAGCAGCTGGGTTACTGACTGAATGTAAATGGAAGGCACATAGGAAGGGTGTTTGTGGTCACTCAAATGATTGAAACCTGGTTGATGCACTACCAAAGCTGGGGTACCAGGGGGGAACATTTGAGGGGTATTGAGATGGTGGTGTCCAGAGGTCAAAATATGTTTCAGAGACACAGAGGTACTGCGGTCCTGGTCCCACATTGGGGGTAGACAAAAGTCCCTGCTAAAGATTTCTGTCCAACTGTTACCACATTTTGTGCAGCCTGGCTCCCTCTGTAACGATTCCCCAGTGTCTTTCGATCCTACAGATGACTGTAGCAAACTTCCCAAATTTTTTCTTGGCCTCATACTCCCAAAGGAGTGCCTGACATTTGCCAGCCTAACGATACTCACATTCTGGGAAAAACCTCACTAACTATGCATATTTATCTACCACACATGGCAAATCCTTACAATTGCAGAACATCATATCGCACTTGTCATCTTTGAGGTACTGTAAGTATTTGGATTTGAGGGAAATATTCATCCTTGCTTGCTCTCTCCCATCTGAAGTCTATGGTGCTGCTGTTCCTTTCTCACATGTCCCTTCAAAGAGACAAGTGACACACAGACTCAATCACTCAGCAAACATATATGCTTTGACGTTTTCATCTTGCTGTTTACCTTCCAAATATTCCCCCTGAACCGCAAATAAAGGCCTGCCATTCCTCATGCCCTCAGTCAAAGCAGTCCTTCGCTCCTTAGGCCCTGCAAGACCACCATGAACAAGAATCATGTCAGCAAGCAGAAGAAAAGCCTCAGTGTGCTCTTTTGTTCATACTGCTGCCCTCTAGTAACACTTCATGGCAACTGCAGCATAAGAATGGGACTGAGAAGAGGGCTGTCCTATGCAAATAATATCCTCCCATGCATACTTTCTTCTGAGACGGTCGGCGGCTTGTGCCGTGATACCGCCTCCAACAAATGGTCTTCAACCAAATTTTAAAAAAGCCCACCTGCCTTAGACGAAGGATTTTGCCACTCGAAGGAAGCACATGGGGACATCACCCTCATTTAGCAGGGTCCTAAATTGCCTGCTGTCAGCCTGTATACAGAACAAGGGCGTTCGTGGGCGTTCGTGAGCGTTCCTCAAAGGAAGGAGGTGGGTGATTAATTCACAGTGCCAGGGCAGGCCCAGCCCAGCCCAGCCCAGCCCAGCCCAGCGCAGCCCAGCCCAGCACAGCGCACTGCTTCACATCCTGCAGCAGGCATGATGCAGACCTACTAGAGCAAAGGCTTGACTCTGCCCTTGTCTGTCTCTTAAAGAAAACAATCTTTCTAGCTTCTTATTGCACCTGATAAATGGACTCTAGCTTGCCTCAAACTTGACCCATCATTTCATTAGCCAGAGCTCATACTTGACCTTTATTTCTATCCAAGCTCACTGGCACCACACCCCTGATTTGAGCGAGTTACTCACACCAAAATGAAAAATCACCATCATCCAACCTATTTTACAATAAGTGTAGCACCTTCCTCGCATTCTTGTGCTCAGTTATAACCCCCAATACCACAATTGCACTCTGCAATTCACCAAACTTAAAGGAAAAAGAATGAAGACATTGATAAAGGAAGACAAGGCCTTGTCCCTATTGCACCTACTTGAGAAATAGGGAGGTTGGTAGAAGGTCATGAGGGAAAACATTTGAAATTTTGGGACACACATGCCAAAAAGAGTGTCCACTTTTCTCCTCTGTTACCAAGTAAAAAAAAATCTTAGCAAAAAAAAGAACCATTCACTTTTTGAAAATTTCCACCTTGGGATACCTCTACAGCATTGGCAGGATTCGAACCCTGGCCTGTGAGGGCTGTCTGCACCAAAGGTACAAGACTTACCTTTGAGCTATAGCTCCTTAGTGGTCTAGAGGATTGCAGTAGTAACTATAAGCAACATACAGGCCTTGGTGTCCTTCCCGGCGGCTTCCATTGCACATGAAAAGGATGACCATGACATAAGGACAATTTGATAGGCTACATACATGGAAACCAGTGTGGTCCAGTGGGTAAGTGCCTGCCTTCCATGCAGGCAACCAGGGTTCAAATCCCGGGTTCGGCACCAGGTGACTGATGGTGGCAGAGCAGAGGTAAGTTGGAGGTGGGCCTAAATGGCCAATTGGTAAGTAAAATGTGTCTGTGTGTTGTGTACGAGTGGAATCATGCCTAGTGAATGAGGGATTGCAGATTGGTTGGTAAGTAAAATAGGTGTGGCCTGAACAGAGAAAGGTAACAGGTGTTGTGTGCAGGAGGAGGAGCCTAGGCAGAGTGGGTGGGGTCAGAGAGGAGGAGCCAGGTCAGAGAGGAGGGGTATAGGTGGAGCCTAGTCAGAGTGGGTGGGGTTAGAGAGGAGGAGTATAGGAGGAGCTGGGTCAGAGAGGAGGGGTATAGGAGGAGCCTAGTCAGAGTGGGAGGGGTCAGAGAGGAGGAGTATAGGAGGAGCCTAGTCAGAGTGGGTGGGGTCAGAGAGGAGGGGTATAGGCGGAGCCTGGGCAGAATGGGTGGGAGCAGAGGAAGGGGAGGAGGATCCTGACTTATTGTGGGGTACTGCAAATACTTTTTTACTGCACCCCCCTATACTCTCTGATTTCTGTTGGGAGGGGGCAGTCAAAATTTGGGGGAGCAGTATTAAAAGGTGCTTAGGCGCAACGTGAAGGCGATGGGGTGCACACAATGGCTTGGCATCCAGATACTTTTTTGGGGCTACCATTAGTTTTAATTGCTCTGATCCTCCCTCATGGGGTGTACCCCAAATGGTTAGGGGCCACGGGGGGGCAAGAAGCTGTTTGACAGTTTCTATTAACAACAGGGTTCACCATACGATTATGCTGCAGTTATGGTATTCAAAGGTAAAACAAGGAGCATTTGGCTGTATTTTTGCAGGTGGGGTGCCCCAAAATGTTACTGCCAGCAGCAGCAGCAGCCCCCTTCCTCGCCACCCTGCAGATTGGTATAGGTACCTTTAGGACATTTCTGTTGAAAACAGAGGCTATAGCGAATCGCGCTACAAAATCCGAGAGCACTAACACTTGCTAAATAAAGGTGGCATCGGAGCATACGAATGAGGCAGGGAGAGGCTACTGTTGCAATTGGTTTGGTGGGTCATAGTGAATAACCTCGGAATGCAAATAGGCAGAAGTGTGAGGATTGGCAGTGTCTGTAGAGAATTTTGGCATGCTCTTCAGTTGATGTTTTCCTCCTTGAACTACAGAGGAAAGGCCTGGCCTTACTGTTGGGCAAAACATGTATTTATGATTTTAAGAAGTGTAGTCTGGATGTACTGAGAGGGCCTGTACAGTACGGTAAATGCCTGTATACCCCTGCAATGTGCATCCAACTGTCACTTGAGATTGAACAGCAAACGAAGCAGCTGGGTTACTGACTGAATGTAAATGGAAGGCACATAGGAAGGGTGTTTGTGGTCACTAAAATGATTGAAACCTGGTTGATGCACTACCAAAGCTGGGGTACCAGGGGGGAACATTTGAGGGGTATTGAGATGGTGGTGTCCAGAGGTCAAAATATGTTTCAGAGACACAGAGGTACTGCGGTCCTGGTCCCACATTGGGGGTAGACAAAAGTCCCTGCTAAAGATTTCTGTCCAACTGTTACCACATTTTGTGCAGCCTGGCTCCCTCTGTAACGATTCCCCAGTGTCTTTCGATCCTACAGATGACTGTAGCAAACTTCCCAAATTTTTTCTTGGCCTCATACTCCCAAAGGAGTGCCTGACATTTGCCAGCCTAACGATACTCACATTCTGGGAAAAACCTCACTAACTATGCATATTTATCTACCACACATGGCAAATCCTTACAATTGCAGAACATCATATCGCACTTGTCATCTTTGAGGTACTGTAAGTATTTGGATTTGAGGGAAATATTCATCCTTGCTTGCTCTCTCCCATCTGAAGTCTATGGTGCTGCTGTTCCTTTCTCACATGTCCCTTCAAAGAGACAAGTGACACACAGACTCAATCACTCAGCAAACATATATGCTTTGACGTTTTCATCTTGCTGTTTACCTTCCAAATATTCCCCCTGAACCACAAATAAAGGCCTGCCATTTCTCATCCCCTCAGTCAAAGCAGTCCTTCGCTCCTTAGGCCCTGCAAGACCACCATGAACAAGAATCATGTCAGCAAGCAGAAGAAAAGCCTCAGTGTGCTCTTTTGTTCATACTGCTGCCCTCTAGTAACACTTCATGGCAACTGCAGCATAAGAATGGGACTGAGAAGAGGGCTGTCCTATGCAAATAATATCCTCCCATGCATACTTTCTTCTGAGACGGTCGGCGGCTTGTGCCGTGATACCGCCTCCAACAAATGGTCTTCAACCAAATTTTAAAAAAGCCCACCTGCCTTAGACGAAGGATTTTGCCACTCGAAGGAAGCACATGGGGACATCACCCTCATTTAGCAGGGTCCTAAATTGCCTGCTGTCAGCCTGTATACAGAACAAGGGCGTTCGTGGGCGTTCGTGAGCGTTCCTCAAAGGAAGGAGGTGGGTGATTAATTCACAGTGCCAGGGCAGGCCCAGCCCAGCCCAGCCCAGCCCAGCCCAGCGCAGCCCAGCCCAGCCCGGCACAGCGCACTGCTTCACATCCTGCAGCAGGCATGATGCAGACCTACTAGAGCAAAGGCTTGACTCTGCCCTTGTCTGTCTCTTAAAGAAAACAATCTTTCTAGCTTCTTATTGCACCTGATAAATGGACTCTAGCTTGCCTCAAACTTGACCCATCATTTCATTAGCCAGAGCTCATACTTGACCTTTATTTCTATCCAAGCTCACTGGCACCACACCCCTGATTTGAGCGAGTTACTCACACCAAAATGAAAAATCACCATCATCCAACCTATTTTACAATAAGTGTAGCACCTTCCTCGCATTCTTGTGCTCAGTTATAACCCCCAATACCACAATTGCACTCTGCAATTCACCAAACTTAAAGGAAAAAGAATGAAGACATTGATAAAGGAAGACAAGGCCTTGTCCCTATTGCACCTACTTGAGAAATAGGGAGGTTGGTAGAAGGTCATGAGGGAAAACATTTGAAATTTTGGGACACACATGCCAAAAAGAGTGTCCACTTTTCTCCTCTGTTACCAAGTAAAAAAAAATCTTAGCAAAAAAAAAACCATTCACTTTTTGAAAATTTCCACCTTGGGATACCTCTACAGCATTGGCAGGATTCGAACCCTGGCCTGTGAGGGCTGTCTGCACCAAAGGTACAAGACTTACCTTTGAGCTATAGCTCCTTAGTGGTCTAGAGGATTGCAGTAGTAACTATAAGCAACATACAGGCCTTGGTGTCCTTCCCGGCGGCTTCCATTGCACATGAAAAGGATGACCATGACATAAGGACAATTTGATAGGCTACATACATGGAAACCAGTGTGGTCCAGTGGGTAAGTGCCTGCCTTCCATGCAGGCAACCAGGGTTCAAATCCCGGGTTCGGCACCAGGTGACTGATGGTGGCAGAGCAGAAGTAAGTTGGAGGTGGGCCTAAATGGCCAATTGGTAAGTAAAATGTGTCTGTGTGTTGTGTACGAGTGGAATCATGCCTAGTGAATGAGGGATTGCAGATTGGTTGGTAAGTAAAATAGGTGTGGCCTGAACAGAGAAAGGTAAGAGGTGTTGTGTGCAGGAGGAGGAGGAGCCTAGGCAGAGTGGGTGGGGTCAGAGAGGAGGAGCCAGGTCAGAGAGGAGGGGTATAGGTGGAGCCTAGTCAGAGTGGGTGGGGTTAGAGAGGAGAAGTATAGGAGGAGCTGGGTCAGAGAGGAGGGGTATAGGAGGAGCCTAGTCAGAGTGGGAGGGGTCAGAGAGGAGGAGTATAGGAGGAGCCTAGTCAGAGTGGGTGGGGTCAGAGAGGAGGGGTATAGGCGGAGCCTGGGCAGAATGGGTGGGTTCAGAGAGCAGAGGAAGGGGAGGAGGATCCTGACTTATTGTGGGGTACTGCAAATACTTTTTTACTGCACCCCCCTATACTCTCTGATTTCTGTTGGGAGGGGGCAGTCAAAATTTGGGGGAGCAGTATTAAAAGGTGCTTAGGCGCAACATGAAGGCGATGGGGTGCACACAATGGCTAGGCATCCAGGTACTTTTTTGGGGCTACCATTAGTTTTAATTGCTCTGATCCTCCCTCATGGGGTGTACCCCAAATGGTTAGGGGCCACGGGGGGGGGCAAGAAGCTGTTTGACAGTTTCTATTAACAACAGGGTTCACCATACGATTATGCTGCAGTTATGGTATTCAAAGGTAAAACAAGGAGCATTTGGCTGTATTTTTGCAGGTGGGGTGCCCCAAAATGTTACTGCCAGCAGCAGCAGCAGCCCCCTTCCTCGCCACCCTGCAGATTGGTATAGGTACCTTTAGGACATTTCTGTTGAAAACAGAGGCTATAGCGAATCGCGCTACAAAATCCGAGAGCACTAACACTTGCTAAATAAAGGTGGCATCGGAGCATACGAATGAGGCAGGGAGAGGCTACTGTTGCAATTGGTTTGGTGGGTCATAGTGAATAACCTCGGAATGCAAATAGGCAGAAGTGTGAGGATTGGCAGTGTCTGTAGAGAATTTTGGCATGCTCTTCAGTTGATGTTTTCCTCCTTGAACTACAGAGGAAAGGCCTGGCCTTACTGTTGGGCAAAACATGTATTTATGATTTTAAGAAGTGTAGTCTGGATGTACTGAGAGGGCCTGTACAGTACGGTAAATGCCTGTATACCCCTGCAATGTGCATCCAACTGTCACTTGAGATTGAACAGCAAACAAAGCAGCTGGGTTACTGACTGAATGTAAATGGAAGGCACATAGGAAGGGTGTTTGTGGTCACTCAAATGATTGAAACCTGGTTGATGCACTACCAAAGCTGGGGTACCAGGGGGGAACATTTGAGGGGTATTGAGATGGTGGTGTCCAGAGGTCAAAATATGTTTCAGAGACACAGAGGTACTGCGGTCCTGGTCCCACATTGGGGGTAGACAAAAGTCCCTGCTAAAGATTTCTGTCCAACTGTTACCACATTTTGTGCAGCCTGGCTCCCTCTGTAACGATTCCCCAGTGTCTTTCGATCCTACAGATGACTGTAGCAAACTTCCCAAATTTTTTCTTGGCCTCATACTCCCAAAGGAGTGCCTGACATTTGCCAGCCTAACGATACTCACATTCTGGGAAAAACCTCACTAACTATGCATATTTATCTACCACACATGGCAAATCCTTACAATTGCAGAACATCATATCGCACTTGTCATCTTTGAGGTACTGTAAGTATTTGGATTTGAGGGAAATATTCATCCTTGCTTGCTCTCTCCCATCTGAAGTCTATGGTGCTGCTGTTCCTTTCTCACATGTCCCTTCAAAGAGACAAGTGACACACAGACTCAATCACTCAGCAAACATATATGCTTTGACGTTTTCATCTTGCTGTTTACCTTCCAAATATTCCCCCTGAACCGCAAATAAAGGCCTGCCATTCCTCATGCCCTCAGTCAAAGCAGTCCTTCGCTCCTTAGGCCCTGCAAGACCACCATGAACAAGAATCATGTCAGCAAGCAGAAGAAAAGCCTCAGTGTGCTCTTTTGTTCATACTGCTGCCCTCTAGTAACACTTCATGGCAACTGCAGCATAAGAATGGGACTGAGAAGAGGGCTGACCTATGCAAATAATAATCTCCCATGCATACTTTCTTCTGAGACGGTCGGCGGCTTGTGCCGTGATACCGCCTCCAACAAATGGTCTTCAACCAAATTTTAAAAAAGCCCACCTGCCTTAGACGAAGGATTTTGCCACTCGAAGGAAGCACATGGGGACATCACCCTCATTTAGCAGGGTCCTAAATTGCCTGCTGTCAGCCTGTATACAGAACAAGGGCGTTCGTGGGCGTTCGTGAGCGTTCCTCAAAGGAAGGAGGTGGGTGATTAATTCACAGTGCCAGGGCAGGCCCAGCCCAGCCCAGCCCAGCCCAGCCCAGCCCAGCCCAGCGCAGCCCAGCCCAGCACAGCGCACTGCTTCACATCCTGCAGCAGGCATGATGCAGACCTACTAGAGCAAAGGCTTGACTCTGCCCTTGTCTGTCTCTTAAAGAAAACAATCTTTCTAGCTTCTTATTGCACCTGATAAATGGACTCTAGCTTGCCTCAAACTTGACCCATCATTTCATTAGCCAGAGCTCATACTTGACCTTTATTTCTATCCAAGCTCACTGGCACCACACCCCTGATTTGAGCGAGTTACTCACACCAAAATGAAAAATCACCATCATCCAACCTATTTTACAATAAGTGTAGCACCTTCCTCGCATTCTTGTGCTCAGTTATAACCCCCAATACCACAATTGCACTCTGCAATTCACCAAACTTAAAGGAAAAAGAATGAAGACATTGATAAAGGAAGACAAGGCCTTGTCCCTATTGCACCTACTTGAGAAATAGGGAGGTTGGTAGAAGGTCATGAGGGAAAACATTTGAAATTTTGGGACACACATGCCAAAAAGAGTGTCCACTTTTCTCCTCTGTTACCAAGTAAAAAAAAATCTTAGCAAAAAAAAGAACCATTCACTTTTTGAAAATTTCCACCTTGGGATACCTCTACAGCATTGGCAGGATTCGAACCCTGGCCTGTGAGGGCTGTCTGCACCAAAGGTACAAGACTTACCTTTGAGCTATAGCTCCTTAGTGGTCTAGAGGATTGCAGTAGTAACTATAAGCAACATACAGGCCTTGGTGTCCTTCCCGGCGGCTTCCATTGCACATGAAAAGGATGACCATGACATAAGGACAATTTGATAGGCTACATACATGGAAACCAGTGTGGTCCAATGGGTAAGTGCCTGCCTTCCATGCAGGCAACCAGGGTTCAAATCCCGGGTTCGGCACCAGGTGACTGATGGTGGCAGAGCAGAGGTAAGTTGGAGGTGGGCCTAAATGGCCAATTGGTAAGTAAAATGTGCCTGTGTGTTGTGTACGAGTGGAATCATGCCTAGTGAATGAGGGATTGCAGATTGGTTGGTAAGTAAAATAGGTGTGGCCTGAACAGAGAAAGGTAACAGGTGTTGTGTGCAGGAGGAGGAGCCTAGGCAGAGTGGGTGGGGTCAGAGAGGAGGAGCCAGGTCAGAGAGGAGGGGTATAGGTGGAGCCTAGTCAGAGTGGGTGGGGTTAGAGAGGAGGAGTATAGGAGGAGCTGGGTCAGAGAGGAGGGGTATAGGAGGAGCCTAGTCAGAGTGGGAGGGGTCAGAGAGGAGGAGTATAGGAGGAGCCTAGTCAGAGTGGGTGGGGTCAGAGAGGAGGGGTATAGGCGGAGCCTGGGCAGAATGGGTGGGAGCAGAGGAAGGGGAGGAGGATCCTGACTTATTGTGGGGTACTGCAAATACTTTTTTACTGCACCCCCCTATACTCTCTGATTTCTGTTGGGAGGGGGCAGTCAAAATTTGGGGGAGCAGTATTAAAAGGTGCTTAGGCGCAACGTGAAGGCGATGGGGTGCACACAATGGCTTGGCATCCAGATACTTTTTTGGGGCTACCATTAGTTTTAATTGCTCTGATCCTCCCTCATGGGGTGTACCCCAAATGGTTAGGGGCCACGGGGGGCAAGAAGCTGTTTGACAGTTTCTATTAACAACAGGGTTCACCATACGATTATGCTGCAGTTATGGTATTCAAAGGTAAAACAAGGAGCATTTGGCTGTATTTTTGCAGGTGGGGTGCCCCAAAATGTTACTGCCAGCAGCAGCAGCAGCCCCCTTCCTCGCCACCCTGCAGATTGGTATAGGTACCTTTAGGACATTTCTGTTGAAAACAGAGGCTATAGCGAATCGCGCTACAAAATCCGAGAGCACTAACACTTGCTAAATAAAGGTGGCATCGGAGCATACGAATGAGGCAGGGAGAGGCTACTGTTGCAATTGGTTTGGTGGGTCATAGTGAATAACCTCGGAATGCAAATAGGCAGAAGTGTGAGGATTGGCAGTGTCTGTAGAGAATTTTGGCATGCTCTTCAGTTGATGTTTTCCTCCTTGAACTACAGAGGAAAGGCCTGGCCTTACTGTTGGGCAAAACATGTATTTATGATTTTAAGAAGTGTAGTCTGGATGTACTGAGAGGGCCTGTACAGTACGGTAAATGCCTGTATACCCCTGCAATGTGCATCCAACTGTCACTTGAGATTGAACAGCAAACGAAGCAGCTGGGTTACTGACTGAATGTAAATGGAAGGCACATAGGAAGGGTGTTTGTGGTCACTCAAATGATTGAAACCTGGTTGATGCACTACCAAAGCTGGGGTACCAGGGGGGAACATTTGAGGGGTATTGAGATGGTGGTGTCCAGAGGTCAAAATATGTTTCAGAGACACAGAGGTACTGCGGTCCTGGTCCCACATTGGGGGTAGACAAAAGTCCCTGCTAAAGATTTCTGTCCAACTGTTACCACATTTTGTGCAGCCTGGCTCCCTCTGTAACGATTCCCCAGTGTCTTTCGATCCTACAGATGACTGTAGCAAACTTCCCAAATTTTTTCTTGGCCTCATACTCCCAAAGGAGTGCCTGACATTTGCCAGCCTAACGATACTCACATTCTGGGAAAAACCTCACTAACTATGCATATTTATCTACCACACATGGCAAATCCTTACAATTGCAGAACATCATATCGCACTTGTCATCTTTGAGGTACTGTAAGTATTTGGATTTGAGGGAAATATTCATCCTTGCTTGCTCTCTCCCATCTGAAGTCTATGGTGCTGCTGTTCCTTTCTCACATGTCCCTTCAAAGAGACAAGTGACACACAGACTCAATCACTCAGCAAACATATATGCTTTGACGTTTTCATCTTGCTGTTTACCTTCCAAATATTCCCCCTGAACCACAAATAAAGGCCTGCCATTTCTCATCCCCTCAGTCAAAGCAGTCCTTCGCTCCTTAGGCCCTGCAAGACCACCATGAACAAGAATCATGTCAGCAAGCAGAAGAAAAGCCTCAGTGTGCTCTTTTGTTCATACTGCTGCCCTCTAGTAACACTTCATGGCAACTGCAGCATAAGAATGGGACTGAGAAGAGGGCTGTCCTATGCAAATAATATCCTCCCATGCATACTTTCTTCTGAGACGGTCGGCGGCTTGTGCCGTGATACCGCCTCCAACAAATGGTCTTCAACCAAATTTTAAAAAAGCCCACCTGCCTTAGACGAAGGATTTTGCCACTCGAAGGAAGCACATGGGGACATCACCCTCATTTAGCAGGGTCCTAAATTGCCTGCTGTCAGCCTGTATACAGAACAAGGGCGTTTGTGGGCGTTCGTGAGCGTTCCTCAAAGGAAGGAGGTGGGTGATTAATTCACAGTGCCAGGGCAGGCCCAGCCCAGCCCAGCCCAGCCCAGCGCAGCCCAGCCCAGCCCGGCACAGCGCACTGCTTCACATCCTGCAGCAGGCATGATGCAGACCTACTAGAGCAAAGGCTTGACTCTGCCCTTGTCTGTCTCTTAAAGAAAACAATCTTTCTAGCTTCTTATTGCACCTGATAAATGGACTCTAGCTTGCCTCAAACTTGACCCATCATTTCATTAGCCAGAGCTCATACTTGACCTTTATTTCTATCCAAGCTCACTGGCACCACACCCCTGATTTGAGCGAGTTACTCACACCAAAATGAAAAATCACCATCATCCAACCTATTTTACAATAAGTGTAGCACCTTCCTCGCATTCTTGTGCTCAGTTATAACCCCCAATACCACAATTGCACTCTGCAATTCACCAAACTTAAAGGAAAAAGAATGAAGACATTGATAAAGGAAGACAAGGCCTTGTCCCTATTGCACCTACTTGAGAAATAGGGAGGTTGGTAGAAGGTCATGAGGGAAAACATTTGAAATTTTGGGACACACATGCCAAAAAGAGTGTCCACTTTTCTCCTCTGTTACCAAGTAAAAAAAAATCTTAGCAAAAAAAAGAACCATTCACTTTTTGAAAATTTCCACCTTGGGATACCTCTACAGCATTGGCAGGATTCGAACCCTGGCCTGTGAGGGCTGTCTGCACCAAAGGTACAAGACTTACCTTTGAGCTATAGCTCCTTAGTGGTCTAGAGGATTGCAGTAGTAACTATAAGCAACATACAGGCCTTGGTGTCCTTCCCGGCGGCTTCCATTGCACATGAAAAGGATGACCATGACATAAGGACAATTTGATAGGCTACATACATGGAAACCAGTGTGGTCCAGTGGGTAAGTGCCTGCCTTCCATGCAGGCAACCAGGGTTCAAATCCCGGGTTCGGCACCAGGTGACTGATGGTGGCAGAGCAGAGGTAAGTTGGAGGTGGGCCTAAATGGCCAATTGGTAAGTAAAATGTGTCTGTGTGTTGTGTACGAGTGGAATCATGCCTAGTGAATGAGGGATTGCAGATTGGTTGGTAAGTAAAATAGGTGTGGCCTGAACAGAGAAAGGTAAGAGGTGTTGTGTGCAGGAGGAGGAGGAGCCTAGGCAGAGTGGGTGGGGTCAGAGAGGAGGAGCCAGGTCAGAGAGGAGGGGTATAGGTGGAGCCTAGTCAGAGTGGGTGGGGTTAGAGAGGAGGAGTATAGGAGGAGCTGGGTCAGAGAGGAGGGGTATAGGAGGAGCCTAGTCAGAGTGGGAGGGGTCAGAGAGGAGGAGTATAGGAGGAGCCTAGTCAGAGTGGGTGGGGTCAGAGAGGAGGGGTATAGGCGGAGCCTGGGCAGAATGGGTGGGTTCAGAGAGCAGAGGAAGGGGAGGAGGATCCTGACTTATTGTGGGGTACTGCAAATACTTTTTTACTGCACCCCCCTATACTCTCTGATTTCTGTTGGGAGGGGGCAGTCAAAATTTGGGGGAGCAGTATTAAAAGGTGCTTAGGCGCAACATGAAGGCGATGGGGTGCACACAATGGCTAGGCATCCAGGTACTTTTTTGGGGCTACCATTAGTTTTAATTGCTCTGATCCTCCCTCATGGGGTGTACCCCAAATGGTTAGGGGCCACGGGGGGGGCAAGAAGCTGTTTGACAGTTTCTATTAACAACAGGGTTCACCATACGATTATGCTGCAGTTATGGTATTCAAAGGTAAAACAAGGAGCATTTGGCTGTATTTTTGCAGGTGGGGTGCCCCAAAATGTTACTGCCAGCAGCAGCAGCAGCCCCCTTCCTCGCCACCCTGCAGATTGGTATAGGTACCTTTAGGACATTTCTGTTGAAAACAGAGGCTATAGCGAATCGCGCTACAAAATCCGAGAGCACTAACACTTGCTAAATAAAGGTGGCATCGGAGCATACGAATGAGGCAGGGAGAGGCTACTGTTGCAATTGGTTTGGTGGGTCATAGTGAATAACCTCGGAATGCAAATAGGCAGAAGTGTGAGGATTGGCAGTGTCTGTAGAGAATTTTGGCATGCTCTTCAGTTGATGTTTTCCTCCTTGAACTACAGAGGAAAGGCCTGGCCTTACTGTTGGGCAAAACATGTATTTATGATTTTAAGAAGTGTAGTCTGGATGTACTGAGAGGGCCTGTACAGTACGGTAAATGCCTGTATACCCCTGCAATGTGCATCCAACTGTCACTTGAGATTGAACAGCAAACGAAGCAGCTGGGTTACTGACTGAATGTAAATGGAAGGCACATAGGAAGGGTGTTTGTGGTCACTCAAATGATTGAAACCTGGTTGATGCACTACCAAAGCTGGGGTACCAGGGGGGAACATTTGAGGGGTATTGAGATGGTGGTGTCCAGAGGTCAAAATATGTTTCAGAGACACAGAGGTACTGCGGTCCTGGTCCCACATTGGGGGTAGACAAAAGTCCCTGCTAAAGATTTCTGTCCAACTGTTACCACATTTTGTGCAGCCTGGCTCCCTCTGTAACGATTCCCCAGTGTCTTTCGATCCTACAGATGACTGTAGCAAACTTCCCAAATTTTTTCTTGGCCTCATACTCCCAAAGGAGTGCCTGACATTTGCCAGCCTAACGATACTCACATTCTGGGAAAAACCTCACTAACTATGCATATTTATCTACCACACATGGCAAATCCTTACAATTGCAGAACATCATATCGCACTTGTCATCTTTGAGGTACTGTAAGTATTTGGATTTGAGGGAAATATTCATCCTTGCTTGCTCTCTCCCATCTGAAGTCTATGGTGCTGCTGTTCCTTTCTCACATGTCCCTTCAAAGAGACAAGTGACACACAGACTCAATCACTCAGCAAACATATATGCTTTGACGTTTTCATCTTGCTGTTTACCTTCCAAATATTCCCCCTGAACCGCAAATAAAGGCCTGCCATTCCTCATGCCCTCAGTCAAAGCAGTCCTTCGCTCCTTAGGCCCTGCAAGACCACCATGAACAAGAATCATGTCAGCAAGCAGAAGAAAAGCCTCAGTGTGCTCTTTTGTTCATACTGCTGCCCTCTAGTAACACTTCATGGCAACTGCAGCATAAGAATGGGACTGAGAAGAGGGCTGTCCTATGCAAATAATATCCTCCCATGCATACTTTCTTCTGAGACGGTCGGCGGCTTGTGCCGTGATACCGCCTCCAACAAATGGTCTTCAACCAAATTTTAAAAAAGCCCACCTGCCTTAGACGAAGGATTTTGCCACTCGAAGGAAGCACATGGGGACATCACCCTCATTTAGCAGGGTCCTAAATTGCCTGCTGTCAGCCTGTATACAGAACAAGGGCGTTCGTGGGCGTTCGTGAGCGTTCCTCAAAGGAAGGAGGTGGGTGATTAATTCACAGTGCCAGGGCAGGCCCAGCCCAGCCCAGCCCAGCCCAGCCCAGCGCAGCCCAGCCCAGCACAGCGCACTGCTTCACATCCTGCAGCAGGCATGATGCAGACCTACTAGAGCAAAGGCTTGACTCTGCCCTTGTCTGTCTCTTAAAGAAAACAATCTTTCTAGCTTCTTATTGCACCTGATAAATGGACTCTAGCTTGCCTCAAACTTGACCCATCATTTCATTAGCCAGAGCTCATACTTGACCTTTATTTCTATCCAAGCTCACTGGCACCACACCCCTGATTTGAGCGAGTTACTCACACCAAAATGAAAAATCACCATCATCCAACCTATTTTACAATAAGTGTAGCACCTTCCTCGCATTCTTGTGCTCAGTTATAACCCCCAATACCACAATTGCACTCTGCAATTCACCAAACTTAAAGGAAAAAGAATGAAGACATTGATAAAGGAAGACAAGGCCTTGTCCCTATTGCACCTACTTGAGAAATAGGGAGGTTGGTAGAAGGTCATGAGGGAAAACATTTGAAATTTTGGGACACACATGCCAAAAAGAGTGTCCACTTTTCTCCTCTGTTACCAAGTAAAAAAAAATCTTAGCAAAAAAAAGAACCATTCACTTTTTGAAAATTTCCACCTTGGGATACCTCTACAGCATTGGCAGGATTCGAACCCTGGCCTGTGAGGGCTGTCTGCACCAAAGGTACAAGACTTACCTTTGAGCTATAGCTCCTTAGTGGTCTAGAGGATTGCAGTAGTAACTATAAGCAACATACAGGCCTTGGTGTCCTTCCCGGCGGCTTCCATTGCACATGAAAAGGATGACCATGACATAAGGACAATTTGATAGGCTACATACATGGAAACCAGTGTGGTCCAGTGGGTAAGTGCCTGCCTTCCATGCAGGCAACCAGGGTTCAAATCCCGGGTTCGGCACCAGGTGACTGATGGTGGCAGAGCAGAGGTAAGTTGGAGGTGGGCCTAAATGGCCAATTGGTAAGTAAAATGTGTCTGTGTGTTGTGTACGAGTGGAATCATGCCTAGTGAATGAGGGATTGCAGATTGGTTGGTAAGTAAAATAGGTGTGGCCTGAACAGAGAAAGGTAACAGGTGTTGTGTGCAGGAGGAGGAGCCTAGGCAGAGTGGGTGGGGTCAGAGAGGAGGAGCCAGGTCAGAGAGGAGGGGTATAGGTGGAGCCTAGTCAGAGTGGGTGGGGTTAGAGAGGAGGAGTATAGGAGGAGCTGGGTCAGAGAGGAGGGGTATAGGAGGAGCCTAGTCAGAGTGGGAGGGGTCAGAGAGGAGGAGTATAGGAGGAGCCTAGTCAGAGTGGGTGGGGTCAGAGAGGAGGGGTATAGGCGGAGCCTGGGCAGAATGGGTGGGAGCAGAGGAAGGGGAGGAGGATCCTGACTTATTGTGGGGTACTGCAAATACTTTTTTACTGCACCCCCCTATACTCTCTGATTTCTGTTGGGAGGGGGCAGTCAAAATTTGGGGGAGCAGTATTAAAAGGTGCTTAGGCGCAACGTGAAGGCGATGGGGTGCACACAATGGCTTGGCATCCAGATACTTTTTTGGGGCTACCATTAGTTTTAATTGCTCTGATCCTCCCTCATGGGGTGTACCCCAAATGGTTAGGGGCCACGGGGGGGCAAGAAGCTGTTTGACAGTTTCTATTAACAACAGGGTTCACCATACGATTATGCTGCAGTTATGGTATTCAAAGGTAAAACAAGGAGCATTTGGCTGTATTTTTGCAGGTGGGGTGCCCCAAAATGTTACTGCCAGCAGCAGCAGCAGCCCCCTTCCTCGCCACCCTGCAGATTGGTATAGGTACCTTTAGGACATTTCTGTTGAAAACAGAGGCTATAGCGAATCGCGCTACAAAATCCGAGAGCACTAACACTTGCTAAATAAAGGTGGCATCGGAGCATACGAATGAGGCAGGGAGAGGCTACTGTTGCAATTGGTTTGGTGGGTCATAGTGAATAACCTCGGAATGCAAATAGGCAGAAGTGTGAGGATTGGCAGTGTCTGTAGAGAATTTTGGCATGCTCTTCAGTTGATGTTTTCCTCCTTGAACTACAGAGGAAAGGCCTGGCCTTACTGTTGGGCAAAACATGTATTTATGATTTTAAGAAGTGTAGTCTGGATGTACTGAGAGGGCCTGTACAGTACGGTAAATGCCTGTATACCCCTGCAATGTGCATCCAACTGTCACTTGAGATTGAACAGCAAACGAAGCAGCTGGGTTACTGACTGAATGTAAATGGAAGGCACATAGGAAGGGTGTTTGTGGTCACTAAAATGATTGAAACCTGGTTGATGCACTACCAAAGCTGGGGTACCAGGGGGGAACATTTGAGGGGTATTGAGATGGTGGTGTCCAGAGGTCAAAATATGTTTCAGAGACACAGAGGTACTGCGGTCCTGGTCCCACATTGGGGGTAGACAAAAGTCCCTGCTAAAGATTTCTGTCCAACTGTTACCACATTTTGTGCAGCCTGGCTCCCTCTGTAACGATTCCCCAGTGTCTTTCGATCCTACAGATGACTGTAGCAAACTTCCCAAATTTTTTCTTGGCCTCATACTCCCAAAGGAGTGCCTGACATTTGCCAGCCTAACGATACTCACATTCTGGGAAAAACCTCACTAACTATGCATATTTATCTACCACACATGGCAAATCCTTACAATTGCAGAACATCATATCGCACTTGTCATCTTTGAGGTACTGTAAGTATTTGGATTTGAGGGAAATATTCATCCTTGCTTGCTCTCTCCCATCTGAAGTCTATGGTGCTGCTGTTCCTTTCTCACATGTCCCTTCAAAGAGACAAGTGACACACAGACTCAATCACTCAGCAAACATATATGCTTTGACGTTTTCATCTTGCTGTTTACCTTCCAAATATTCCCCCTGAACCACAAATAAAGGCCTGCCATTTCTCATCCCCTCAGTCAAAGCAGTCCTTCGCTCCTTAGGCCCTGCAAGACCACCATGAACAAGAATCATGTCAGCAAGCAGAAGAAAAGCCTCAGTGTGCTCTTTTGTTCATACTGCTGCCCTCTAGTAACACTTCATGGCAACTGCAGCATAAGAATGGGACTGAGAAGAGGGCTGTCCTATGCAAATAATATCCTCCCATGCATACTTTCTTCTGAGACGGTCGGCGGCTTGTGCCGTGATACCGCCTCCAACAAATGGTCTTCAACCAAATTTTAAAAAAGCCCACCTGCCTTAGACGAAGGATTTTGCCACTCGAAGGAAGCACATGGGGACATCACCCTCATTTAGCAGGGTCCTAAATTGCCTGCTGTCAGCCTGTATACAGAACAAGGGCGTTCGTGGGCGTTCGTGAGCGTTCCTCAAAGGAAGGAGGTGGGTGATTAATTCACAGTGCCAGGGCAGGCCCAGCCCAGCCCAGCCCAGCCCAGCCCAGCGCAGCCCAGCCCAGCCCGGCACAGCGCACTGCTTCACATCCTGCAGCAGGCATGATGCAGACCTACTAGAGCAAAGGCTTGACTCTGCCCTTGTCTGTCTCTTAAAGAAAACAATCTTTCTAGCTTCTTATTGCACCTGATAAATGGACTCTAGCTTGCCTCAAACTTGACCCATCATTTCATTAGCCAGAGCTCATACTTGACCTTTATTTCTATCCAAGCTCACTGGCACCACACCCCTGATTTGAGCGAGTTACTCACACCAAAATGAAAAATCACCATCATCCAACCTATTTTACAATAAGTGTAGCACCTTCCTCGCATTCTTGTGCTCAGTTATAACCCCCAATACCACAATTGCACTCTGCAATTCACCAAACTTAAAGGAAAAAGAATGAAGACATTGATAAAGGAAGACAAGGCCTTGTCCCTATTGCACCTACTTGAGAAATAGGGAGGTTGGTAGAAGGTCATGAGGGAAAACATTTGAAATTTTGGGACACACATGCCAAAAAGAGTGTCCACTTTTCTCCTCTGTTACCAAGTAAAAAAAAATCTTAGCAAAAAAAAAACCATTCACTTTTTGAAAATTTCCACCTTGGGATACCTCTACAGCATTGGCAGGATTCGAACCCTGGCCTGTGAGGGCTGTCTGCACCAAAGGTACAAGACTTACCTTTGAGCTATAGCTCCTTAGTGGTCTAGAGGATTGCAGTAGTAACTATAAGCAACATACAGGCCTTGGTGTCCTTCCCGGCGGCTTCCATTGCACATGAAAAGGATGACCATGACATAAGGACAATTTGATAGGCTACATACATGGAAACCAGTGTGGTCCAGTGGGTAAGTGCCTGCCTTCCATGCAGGCAACCAGGGTTCAAATCCCGGGTTCGGCACCAGGTGACTGATGGTGGCAGAGCAGAGGTAAGTTGGAGGTGGGCCTAAATGGCCAATTGGTAAGTAAAATGTGTCTGTGTGTTGTGTACGAGTGGAATCATGCCTAGTGAATGAGGGATTGCAGATTGGTTGGTAAGTAAAATAGGTGTGGCCTGAACAGAGAAAGGTAAGAGGTGTTGTGTGCAGGAGGAGGAGGAGCCTAGGCAGAGTGGGTGGGGTCAGAGAGGAGGAGCCAGGTCAGAGAGGAGGGGTATAGGTGGAGCCTAGTCAGAGTGGGTGGGGTTAGAGAGGAGAAGTATAGGAGGAGCTGGGTCAGAGAGGAGGGGTATAGGAGGAGCCTAGTCAGAGTGGGAGGGGTCAGAGAGGAGGAGTATAGGAGGAGCCTAGTCAGAGTGGGTGGGGTCAGAGAGGAGGGGTATAGGCGGAGCCTGGGCAGAATGGGTGGGTTCAGAGAGCAGAGGAAGGGGAGGAGGATCCTGACTTATTGTGGGGTACTGCAAATACTTTTTTACTGCACCCCCCTATACTCTCTGATTTCTGTTGGGAGGGGGCAGTCAAAATTTGGGGGAGCAGTATTAAAAGGTGCTTAGGCGCAACATGAAGGCGATGGGGTGCACACAATGGCTAGGCATCCAGGTACTTTTTTGGGGCTACCATTAGTTTTAATTGCTCTGATCCTCCCTCATGGGGTGTACCCCAAATGGTTAGGGGCCACGGGGGGGGGCAAGAAGCTGTTTGACAGTTTCTATTAACAACAGGGTTCACCATACGATTATGCTGCAGTTATGGTATTCAAAGGTAAAACAAGGAGCATTTGGCTGTATTTTTGCAGGTGGGGTGCCCCAAAATGTTACTGCCAGCAGCAGCAGCAGCCCCCTTCCTCGCCACCCTGCAGATTGGTATAGGTACCTTTAGGACATTTCTGTTGAAAACAGAGGCTATAGCGAATCGCGCTACAAAATCCGAGAGCACTAACACTTGCTAAATAAAGGTGGCATCGGAGCATACGAATGAGGCAGGGAGAGGCTACTGTTGCAATTGGTTTGGTGGGTCATAGTGAATAACCTCGGAATGCAAATAGGCAGAAGTGTGAGGATTGGCAGTGTCTGTAGAGAATTTTGGCATGCTCTTCAGTTGATGTTTTCCTCCTTGAACTACAGAGGAAAGGCCTGGCCTTACTGTTGGGCAAAACATGTATTTATGATTTTAAGAAGTGTAGTCTGGATGTACTGAGAGGGCCTGTACAGTACGGTAAATGCCTGTATACCCCTGCAATGTGCATCCAACTGTCACTTGAGATTGAACAGCAAACAAAGCAGCTGGGTTACTGACTGAATGTAAATGGAAGGCACATAGGAAGGGTGTTTGTGGTCACTCAAATGATTGAAACCTGGTTGATGCACTACCAAAGCTGGGGTACCAGGGGGGAACATTTGAGGGGTATTGAGATGGTGGTGTCCAGAGGTCAAAATATGTTTCAGAGACACAGAGGTACTGCGGTCCTGGTCCCACATTGGGGGTAGACAAAAGTCCCTGCTAAAGATTTCTGTCCAACTGTTACCACATTTTGTGCAGCCTGGCTCCCTCTGTAACGATTCCCCAGTGTCTTTCGATCCTACAGATGACTGTAGCAAACTTCCCAAATTTTTTCTTGGCCTCATACTCCCAAAGGAGTGCCTGACATTTGCCAGCCTAACGATACTCACATTCTGGGAAAAACCTCACTAACTATGCATATTTATCTACCACACATGGCAAATCCTTACAATTGCAGAACATCATATCGCACTTGTCATCTTTGAGGTACTGTAAGTATTTGGATTTGAGGGAAATATTCATCCTTGCTTGCTCTCTCCCATCTGAAGTCTATGGTGCTGCTGTTCCTTTCTCACATGTCCCTTCAAAGAGACAAGTGACACACAGACTCAATCACTCAGCAAACATATATGCTTTGACGTTTTCATCTTGCTGTTTACCTTCCAAATATTCCCCCTGAACCGCAAATAAAGGCCTGCCATTCCTCATGCCCTCAGTCAAAGCAGTCCTTCGCTCCTTAGGCCCTGCAAGACCACCATGAACAAGAATCATGTCAGCAAGCAGAAGAAAAGCCTCAGTGTGCTCTTTTGTTCATACTGCTGCCCTCTAGTAACACTTCATGGCAACTGCAGCATAAGAATGGGACTGAGAAGAGGGCTGACCTATGCAAATAATAATCTCCCATGCATACTTTCTTCTGAGACGGTCGGCGGCTTGTGCCGTGATACCGCCTCCAACAAATGGTCTTCAACCAAATTTTAAAAAAGCCCACCTGCCTTAGACGAAGGATTTTGCCACTCGAAGGAAGCACATGGGGACATCACCCTCATTTAGCAGGGTCCTAAATTGCCTGCTGTCAGCCTGTATACAGAACAAGGGCGTTCGTGGGCGTTCGTGAGCGTTCCTCAAAGGAAGGAGGTGGGTGATTAATTCACAGTGCCAGGGCAGGCCCAGCCCAGCCCAGCCCAGCCCAGCCCAGCCCAGCCCAGCGCAGCCCAGCCCAGCACAGCGCACTGCTTCACATCCTGCAGCAGGCATGATGCAGACCTACTAGAGCAAAGGCTTGACTCTGCCCTTGTCTGTCTCTTAAAGAAAACAATCTTTCTAGCTTCTTATTGCACCTGATAAATGGACTCTAGCTTGCCTCAAACTTGACCCATCATTTCATTAGCCAGAGCTCATACTTGACCTTTATTTCTATCCAAGCTCACTGGCACCACACCCCTGATTTGAGCGAGTTACTCACACCAAAATGAAAAATCACCATCATCCAACCTATTTTACAATAAGTGTAGCACCTTCCTCGCATTCTTGTGCTCAGTTATAACCCCCAATACCACAATTGCACTCTGCAATTCACCAAACTTAAAGGAAAAAGAATGAAGACATTGATAAAGGAAGACAAGGCCTTGTCCCTATTGCACCTACTTGAGAAATAGGGAGGTTGGTAGAAGGTCATGAGGGAAAACATTTGAAATTTTGGGACACACATGCCAAAAAGAGTGTCCACTTTTCTCCTCTGTTACCAAGTAAAAAAAAATCTTAGCAAAAAAAAGAACCATTCACTTTTTGAAAATTTCCACCTTGGGATACCTCTACAGCATTGGCAGGATTCGAACCCTGGCCTGTGAGGGCTGTCTGCACCAAAGGTACAAGACTTACCTTTGAGCTATAGCTCCTTAGTGGTCTAGAGGATTGCAGTAGTAACTATAAGCAACATACAGGCCTTGGTGTCCTTCCCGGCGGCTTCCATTGCACATGAAAAGGATGACCATGACATAAGGACAATTTGATAGGCTACATACATGGAAACCAGTGTGGTCCAATGGGTAAGTGCCTGCCTTCCATGCAGGCAACCAGGGTTCAAATCCCGGGTTCGGCACCAGGTGACTGATGGTGGCAGAGCAGAGGTAAGTTGGAGGTGGGCCTAAATGGCCAATTGGTAAGTAAAATGTGTCTGTGTGTTGTGTACGAGTGGAATCATGCCTAGTGAATGAGGGATTGCAGATTGGTTGGTAAGTAAAATAGGTGTGGCCTGAACAGAGAAAGGTAACAGGTGTTGTGTGCAGGAGGAGGAGCCTAGGCAGAGTGGGTGGGGTCAGAGAGGAGGAGCCAGGTCAGAGAGGAGGGGTATAGGTGGAGCCTAGTCAGAGTGGGTGGGGTTAGAGAGGAGGAGTATAGGAGGAGCTGGGTCAGAGAGGAGGGGTATAGGAGGAGCCTAGTCAGAGTGGGAGGGGTCAGAGAGGAGGAGTATAGGAGGAGCCTAGTCAGAGTGGGTGGGGTCAGAGAGGAGGGGTATAGGCGGAGCCTGGGCAGAATGGGTGGGAGCAGAGGAAGGGGAAGAGGATCCTGACTTATTGTGGGGTACTGCAAATACTTTTTTACTGCACCCCCCTATACTCTCTGATTTCTGTTGGGAGGGGGCAGTCAAAATTTGGGGGAGCAGTATTAAAAGGTGCTTAGGCGCAACGTGAAGGCGATGGGGTGCACACAATGGCTTGGCATCCAGATACTTTTTTGGGGCTACCATTAGTTTTAATTGCTCTGATCCTCCCTCATGGGGTGTACCCCAAATGGTTAGGGGCCACGGGGGGCAAGAAGCTGTTTGACAGTTTCTATTAACAACAGGGTTCACCATACGATTATGCTGCAGTTATGGTATTCAAAGGTAAAACAAGGAGCATTTGGCTGTATTTTTGCAGGTGGGGTGCCCCAAAATGTTACTGCCAGCAGCAGCAGCAGCCCCCTTCCTCGCCACCCTGCAGATTGGTATAGGTACCTTTAGGACATTTCTGTTGAAAACAGAGGCTATAGCGAATCGCGCTACAAAATCCGAGAGCACTAACACTTGCTAAATAAAGGTGGCATCGGAGCATACGAATGAGGCAGGGAGAGGCTACTGTTGCAATTGGTTTGGTGGGTCATAGTGAATAACCTCGGAATGCAAATAGGCAGAAGTGTGAGGATTGGCAGTGTCTGTAGAGAATTTTGGCATGCTCTTCAGTTGATGTTTTCCTCCTTGAACTACAGAGGAAAGGCCTGGCCTTACTGTTGGGCAAAACATGTATTTATGATTTTAAGAAGTGTAGTCTGGATGTACTGAGAGGGCCTGTACAGTACGGTAAATGCCTGTATACCCCTGCAATGTGCATCCAACTGTCACTTGAGATTGAACAGCAAACGAAGCAGCTGGGTTACTGACTGAATGTAAATGGAAGGCACATAGGAAGGGTGTTTGTGGTCACTAAAATGATTGAAACCTGGTTGATGCACTACCAAAGCTGGGGTACCAGGGGGGAACATTTGAGGGGTATTGAGATGGTGGTGTCCAGAGGTCAAAATATGTTTCAGAGACACAGAGGTACTGCGGTCCTGGTCCCACATTGGGGGTAGACAAAAGTCCCTGCTAAAGATTTCTGTCCAACTGTTACCACATTTTGTGCAGCCTGGCTCCCTCTGTAACGATTCCCCAGTGTCTTTCGATCCTACAGATGACTGTAGCAAACTTCCCAAATTTTTTCTTGGCCTCATACTCCCAAAGGAGTGCCTGACATTTGCCAGCCTAACGATACTCACATTCTGGGAAAAACCTCACTAACTATGCATATTTATCTACCACACATGGCAAATCCTTACAATTGCAGAACATCATATCGCACTTGTCATCTTTGAGGTACTGTAAGTATTTGGATTTGAGGGAAATATTCATCCTTGCTTGCTCTCGCCCATCTGAAGTCTATGGTGCTGCTGTTCCTTTCTCACATGTCCCTTCAAAGAGACAAGTGACACACAGACTCAATCACTCAGCAAACATATATGCTTTGACGTTTTCATCTTGCTGTTTACCTTCCAAATATTCCCCCTGAACCACAAATAAAGGCCTGCCATTTCTCATCCCCTCAGTCAAAGCAGTCCTTCGCTCCTTAGGCCCTGCAAGACCACCATGAACAAGAATCATGTCAGCAAGCAGAAGAAAAGCCTCAGTGTGCTCTTTTGTTCATACTGCTGCCCTCTAGTAACACTTCATGGCAACTGCAGCATAAGAATGGGACTGAGAAGAGGGCTGTCCTATGCAAATAATATCCTCCCATGCATACTTTCTTCTGAGACGGTCGGCGGCTTGTGCCGTGATACCGCCTCCAACAAATGGTCTTCAACCAAATTTTAAAAAAGCCCACCTGCCTTAGACGAAGGATTTTGCCACTCGAAGGAAGCACATGGGGACATCACCCTCATTTAGCAGGGTCCTAAATTGCCTGCTGTCAGCCTGTAATCAGAACAAGGGCGTTCGTGGGCGTTCGTGAGCGTTCCTCAAAGGAAGGAGGTGGGTGATTAATTCACAGTGCCAGGGCAGGCCCAGCCCAGCCCAGCCCAGCCCAGCGCAGCCCAGCCCAGCCCAGCCCGGCACAGCGCACTGCTTCACATCCTGCAGCAGGCATGATGCAGACCTACTAGAGCAAAGGCTTGACTCTGCCCTTGTCTGTCTCTTAAAGAAAACAATCTTTCTAGCTTCTTATTGCACCTGATAAATGGACTCTAGCTTGCCTCAAACTTGACCCATCATTTCATTAGCCAGAGCTCATACTTGACCTTTATTTCTATCCAAGCTCACTGGCACCACACCCCTGATTTGAGCGAGTTACTCACACCAAAATGAAAAATCACCATCATCCAACCTATTTTACAATAAGTGTAGCACCTTCCTCGCATTCTTGTGCTCAGTTATAACCCCCAATACCACAATTGCACTCTGCAATTCACCAAACTTAAAGGAAAAAGAATGAAGACATTGATAAAGGAAGACAAGGCCTTGTCCCTATTGCACCTACTTGAGAAATAGGGAGGTTGGTAGAAGGTCATGAGGGAAAACATTTGAAATTTTGGGACACACATGCCAAAAAGAGTGTCCACTTTTCTCCTCTGTTACCAAGTAAAAAAAAATCTTAGCAAAAAAAAAACCATTCACTTTTTGAAAATTTCCACCTTGGGATACCTCTACAGCATTGGCAGGATTCGAACCCTGGCCTGTGAGGGCTGTCTGCACCAAAGGTACAAGACTTACCTTTGAGCTATAGCTCCTTAGTGGTCTAGAGGATTGCAGTAGTAACTATAAGCAACATACAGGCCTTGGTGTCCTTCCCGGCGGCTTCCATTGCACATGAAAAGGATGACCATGACATAAGGACAATTTGATAGGCTACATACATGGAAACCAGTGTGATCCAGTGGGTAAGTGCCTGCCTTCCATGCAGGCAACCAGGGTTCAAATCCCGGGTTCGGCACCAGGTGACTGATGGTGGCAGAGCAGAGGTAAGTTGGAGGTGGGCCTAAATGGCCAATTGGTAAGTAAAATGTGTCTGTGTGTTGTGTACGAGTGGAATCATGCCTAGTGAATGAGGGATTGCAGATTGGTTGGTAAGTAAAATAGGTGTGGCCTGAACAGAGAAAGGTAAGAGGTGTTGTGTGCAGGAGGAGGAGGAGCCTAGGCAGAGTGGGTGGGGTCAGAGAGGAGGAGCCAGGTCAGAGAGGAGGGGTATAGGTGGAGCCTAGTCAGAGTGGGTGGGGTTAGAGAGGAGGAGTATAGGAGGAGCTGGGTCAGAGAGGAGGGGTATAGGAGGAGCCTAGTCAGAGTGGGAGGGGTCAGAGAGGAGGAGTATAGGAGGAGCCTAGTCAGAGTGGGTGGGGTCAGAGAGGAGGGGTATAGGCGGAGCCTGGGCAGAATGGGTGGGTTCAGAGAGCAGAGGAAGGGGAGGAGGATCCTGACTTATTGTGGGGTACTGCAAATACTTTTTTACTGCACCCCCCTATACTCTCTGATTTCTGTTGGGAGGGGGCAGTCAAAATTTGGGGGAGCAGTATTAAAAGGTGCTTAGGCGCAACATGAAGGCGATGGGGTGCACACAATGGCTAGGCATCCAGGTACTTTTTTGGGGCTACCATTAGTTTTAATTGCTCTGATCCTCCCTCATGGGGTGTACCCCAAATGGTTAGGGGCCACGGGGGGGGCAAGAAGCTGTTTGACAGTTTCTATTAACAACAGGGTTCACCATACGATTATGCTGCAGTTATGGTATTCAAAGGTAAAACAAGGAGCATTTGGCTGTATTTTTGCAGGTGGGGTGCCCCAAAATGTTACTGCCAGCAGCAGCAGCAGCCCCCTTCCTCGCCACCCTGCAGATTGGTATAGGTACCTTTAGGACATTTCTGTTGAAAACAGAGGCTATAGCGAATCGCGCTACAAAATCCGAGAGCACTAACACTTGCTAAATAAAGGTGGCATCGGAGCATACGAATGAGGCAGGGAGAGGCTACTGTTGCAATTGGTTTGGTGGGTCATAGTGAATAACCTCGGAATGCAAATAGGCAGAAGTGTGAGGATTGGCAGTGTCTGTAGAGAATTTTGGCATGCTCTTCAGTTGATGTTTTCCTCCTTGAACTACAGAGGAAAGGCCTGGCCTTACTGTTGGGCAAAACATGTATTTATGATTTTAAGAAGTGTAGTCTGGATGTACTGAGAGGGCCTGTACAGTACGGTAAATGCCTGTATACCCCTGCAATGTGCATCCAACTGTCACTTGAGATTGAACAGCAAACGAAGCAGCTGGGTTACTGACTGAATGTAAATGGAAGGCACATAGGAAGGGTGTTTGTGGTCACTCAAATGATTGAAACCTGGTTGATGCACTACCAAAGCTGGGGTACCAGGGGGGAACATTTGAGGGGTATTGAGATGGTGGTGTCCAGAGGTCAAAATATGTTTCAGAGACACAGAGGTACTGCGGTCCTGGTCCCACATTGGGGGTAGACAAAAGTCCCTGCTAAAGATTTCTGTCCAACTGTTACCACATTTTGTGCAGCCTGGCTCCCTCTGTAACGATTCCCCAGTGTCTTTCGATCCTACAGATGACTGTAGCAAACTTCCCAAATTTTTTCTTGGCCTCATACTCCCAAAGGAGTGCCTGACATTTGCCAGCCTAACGATACTCACATTCTGGGAAAAACCTCACTAACTATGCATATTTATCTACCACACATGGCAAATCCTTACAATTGCAGAACATCATATCGCACTTGTCATCTTTGAGGTACTGTAAGTATTTGGATTTGAGGGAAATATTCATCCTTGCTTGCTCTCTCCCATCTGAAGTCTATGGTGCTGCTGTTCCTTTCTCACATGTCCCTTCAAAGAGACAAGTGACACACAGACTCAATCACTCAGCAAACATATATGCTTTGACGTTTTCATCTTGCTGTTTACCTTCCAAATATTCCCCCTGAACCGCAAATAAAGGCCTGCCATTCCTCATGCCCTCAGTCAAAGCAGTCCTTCGCTCCTTAGGCCCTGCAAGACCACCATGAACAAGAATCATGTCAGCAAGCAGAAGAAAAGCCTCAGTGTGCTCTTTTGTTCATACTGCTGCCCTCTAGTAACACTTCATGGCAACTGCAGCATAAGAATGGGACTGAGAAGAGGGCTGTCCTATGCAAATAATATCCTCCCATGCATACTTTCTTCTGAGACGGTCGGCGGCTTGTGCCGTGATACCGCCTCCAACAAATGGTCTTCAACCAAATTTTAAAAAAGCCCACCTGCCTTAGACGAAGGATTTTGCCACTCGAAGGAAGCACATGGGGACATCACCCTCATTTAGCAGGGTCCTAAATTGCCTGCTGTCAGCCTGTATACAGAACAAGGGCGTTCGTGGGCGTTCGTGAGCGTTCCTCAAAGGAAGGAGGTGGGTGATTAATTCACAGTGCCAGGGCAGGCCCAGCCCAGCCCAGCCCAGCCCAGCCCAGCGCAGCCCAGCCCAGCACAGCGCACTGCTTCACATCCTGCAGCAGGCATGATGCAGACCTACTAGAGCAAAGGCTTGACTCTGCCCTTGTCTGTCTCTTAAAGAAAACAATCTTTCTAGCTTCTTATTGCACCTGATAAATGGACTCTAGCTTGCCTCAAACTTGACCCATCATTTCATTAGCCAGAGCTCATACTTGACCTTTATTTCTATCCAAGCTCACTGGCACCACACCCCTGATTTGAGCGAGTTACTCACACCAAAATGAAAAATCACCATCATCCAACCTATTTTACAATAAGTGTAGCACCTTCCTCGCATTCTTGTGCTCAGTTATAACCCCCAATACCACAATTGCACTCTGCAATTCACCAAACTTAAAGGAAAAAGAATGAAGACATTGATAAAGGAAGACAAGGCCTTGTCCCTATTGCACCTACTTGAGAAATAGGGAGGTTGGTAGAAGGTCATGAGGGAAAACATTTGAAATTTTGGGACACACATGCCAAAAAGAGTGTCCACTTTTCTCCTCTGTTACCAAGTAAAAAAAAATCTTAGCAAAAAAAAGAACCATTCACTTTTTGAAAATTTCCACCTTGGGATACCTCTACAGCATTGGCAGGATTCGAACCCTGGCCTGTGAGGGCTGTCTGCACCAAAGGTACAAGACTTACCTTTGAGCTATAGCTCCTTAGTGGTCTAGAGGATTGCAGTAGTAACTATAAGCAACATACAGGCCTTGGTGTCCTTCCCGGCGGCTTCCATTGCACATGAAAAGGATGACCATGACATAAGGACAATTTGATAGGCTACATACATGGAAACCAGTGTGGTCCAGTGGGTAAGTGCCTGCCTTCCATGCAGGCAACCAGGGTTCAAATCCCGGGTTCGGCACCAGGTGACTGATGGTGGCAGAGGTAAGTTGGAGGTGGGCCTAAATGGCCAATTGGTAAGTAAAATGTGTCTGTGTGTTGTGTACGAGTGGAATCATGCCTAGTGAATGAGGGATTGCAGATTGGTTGGTAAGTAAAATAGGTGTGGCCTGAACAGAGAAAGGTAACAGGTATTGTGTGCAGGAGGAGGAGCCTAGGCAGAGTGGGTGGGGTCAGAGAGGAGGAGCCAGGTCAGAGAGGAGGGGTATAGGTGGAGCCTAGTCAGAGTTGGTGGGGTTAGAGAGGAGGAGTATAGGAGGAGCTGGGTCAGAGAGGAGGGGTATAGGAGGAGCCTAGTCAGAGTGGCAGGGGTCAGAGAGGAGGAGTATAGGAGGAGCCTAGTCAGAGTGGGTGGGGTCAGAGAGGAGGGGTATAGGCGGAGCCTGGGCAGAATGGGTGGGAGCAGAGGAAGGGGAGGAGGATCCTGACTTATTGTGGGGTATTGCAAATACTTTTTTACTGCACCCCCCTATACTCTCTGATTTCTGTTGGGAGGGGGCAGTCAAAATTTGGGGGAGCAGTATTAAAAGGTGCTTAGGCGCAACGTGAAGGCGATGGGGTGCACACAATGGCTTGGCATCCAGATACTTTTTTGGGGCTACCATTAGTTTTAATTGCTCTGATCCTCCCTCATGGGGTGTACCCCAAATGGTTAGGGGCCACGGGGGGGCAAGAAGCTGTTTGACAGTTTCTATTAACAACAGGGTTCACCATACGATTATGCTGCAGTTATGGTATTCAAAGGTAAAACAAGGAGCATTTGGCTGTATTTTTGCAGGTGGGGTGCCCCAAAATGTTACTGCCAGCAGCAGCAGCAGCCCCCTTCCTCGCCACCCTGCAGATTGGTATAGGTACCTTTAGGACATTTCTGTTGAAAACAGAGGCTATAGCGAATCGCGCTACAAAATCCGAGAGCACTAACACTTGCTAAATAAAGGTGGCATCGGAGCATACGAATGAGGCAGGGAGAGGCTACTGTTGCAATTGGTTTGGTGGGTCATAGTGAATAACCTCGGAATGCAAATAGGCAGAAGTGTGAGGATTGGCAGTGTCTGTAGAGAATTTTGGCATGCTCTTCAGTTGATGTTTTCCTCCTTGAACTACAGAGGAAAGGCCTGGCCTTACTGTTGGGCAAAACATGTATTTATGATTTTAAGAAGTGTAGTCTGGATGTACTGAGAGGGCCTGTACAGTACGGTAAATGCCTGTATACCCCTGCAATGTGCATCCAACTGTCACTTGAGATTGAACAGCAAACGAAGCAGCTGGGTTACTGACTGAATGTAAATGGAAGGCACATAGGAAGGGTGTTTGTGGTCACTAAAATGATTGAAACCTGGTTGATGCACTACCAAAGCTGGGGTACCAGGGGGGAACATTTGAGGGGTATTGAGATGGTGGTGTCCAGAGGTCAAAATATGTTTCAGAGACACAGAGGTACTGCGGTCCTGGTCCCACATTGGGGGTAGACAAAAGTCCCTGCTAAAGATTTCTGTCCAACTGTTACCACATTTTGTGCAGCCTGGCTCCCTCTGTAACGATTCCCCAGTGTCTTTCGATCCTACAGATGACTGTAGCAAACTTCCCAAATTTTTTCTTGGCCTCATACTCCCAAAGGAGTGCCTGACATTTGCCAGCCTAACGATACTCACATTCTGGGAAAAACCTCACTAACTATGCATATTTATCTACCACACATGGCAAATCCTTACAATTGCAGAACATCATATCGCACTTGTCATCTTTGAGGTACTGTAAGTATTTGGATTTGAGGGAAATATTCATCCTTGCTTGCTCTCTCCCATCTGAAGTCTATGGTGCTGCTGTTCCTTTCTCACATGTCCCTTCAAAGAGACAAGTGACACACAGACTCAATCACTCAGCAAACATATATGCTTTGACGTTTTCATCTTGCTGTTTACCTTCCAAATATTCCCCCTGAACCACAAATAAAGGCCTGCCATTTCTCATCCCCTCAGTCAAAGCAGTCCTTCGCTCCTTAGGCCCTGCAAGACCACCATGAACAAGAATCATGTCAGCAAGCAGAAGAAAAGCCTCAGTGTGCTCTTTTGTTCATACTGCTGCCCTCTAGTAACACTTCATGGCAACTGCAGCATAAGAATGGGACTGAGAAGAGGGCTGTCCTATGCAAATAATATCCTCCCATGCATACTTTCTTCTGAGACGGTCGGCGGCTTGTGCCGTGATACCGCCTCCAACAAATGGTCTTCAACCAAATTTTAAAAAAGCCCACCTGCCTTAGACGAAGGATTTTGCCACTCGAAGGAAGCACATGGGGACATCACCCTCATTTAGCAGGGTCCTAAATTGCCTGCTGTCAGCCTGTATACAGAACAAGGGCGTTCGTGGGCGTTCGTGAGCGTTCCTCAAAGGAAGGAGGTGGGTGATTAATTCACAGTGCCAGGGCAGGCCCAGCCCAGCCCAGCCCAGCCCAGCGCAGCCCAGCCCAGCCCAGCCCGGCACAGCGCACTGCTTCACATCCTGCAGCAGGCATGATGCAGACCTACTAGAGCAAAGGCTTGACTCTGCCCTTGTCTGTCTCTTAAAGAAAACAATCTTTCTAGCTTCTTATTGCACCTGATAAATGGACTCTAGCTTGCCTCAAACTTGACCCATCATTTCATTAGCCAGAGCTCATACTTGACCTTTATTTCTATCCAAGCTCACTGGCACCACACCCCTGATTTGAGCGAGTTACTCACACCAAAATGAAAAATCACCATCATCCAACCTATTTTACAATAAGTGTAGCACCTTCCTCGCATTCTTGTGCTCAGTTATAACCCCCAATACCACAATTGCACTCTGCAATTCACCAAACTTAAAGGAAAAAGAATGAAGACATTGATAAAGGAAGACAAGGCCTTGTCCCTATTGCACCTACTTGAGAAATAGGGAGGTTGGTAGAAGGTCATGAGGGAAAACATTTGAAATTTTGGGACACACATGCCAAAAAGAGTGTCCACTTTTCTCCTCTGTTACCAAGTAAAAAAAAATCTTAGCAAAAAAAAAACCATTCACTTTTTGAAAATTTCCACCTTGGGATACCTCTACAGCATTGGCAGGATTCGAACCCTGGCCTGTGAGGGCTGTCTGCACCAAAGGTACAAGACTTACCTTTGAGCTATAGCTCATTAGTGGTCTAGAGAATTGCAGTAGTAACTATAAGCAACATACAGGCCTTGGTGTCCTTCCCGGCGGCTTCCATTGCACATGAAAAGGATGACCATGACATAAGGACAATTTGATAGGCTACATACATGGAAACCAGTGTGGTCCAGTGGGTAAGTGCCTGCCTTCCATGCAGGCAACCAGGGTTCAAATCCCGGGTTCGGCACCAGGTGACTGATGGTGGCAGAGCAGAGGTAAGTTGGAGGTGGGCCTAAATGGCCAATTGGTAAGTAAAATGTGTCTGTGTGTTGTGTACGAGTGGAATCATGCCTAGTGAATGAGGGATTGCAGATTGGTTGGTAAGTAAAATAGGTGTGGCCTGAACAGAGAAAGGTAAGAGGTGTTGTGTGCAGGAGGAGGAGGAGCCTAGGCAGAGTGGGTGGGGTCAGAGAGGAGGAGCCAGGTCAGAGAGGAGGGGTATAGGTGGAGCCTAGTCAGAGTGGGTGGGGTTAGAGAGGAGGAGTATAGGAGGAGCTGGGTCAGAGAGGAGGGGTATAGGAGGAGCCTAGTCAGAGTGGGAGGGGTCAGAGAGGAGGAGTATAGGAGGAGCCTAGTCAGAGTGGGTGGGGTCAGAGAGGAGGGGTATAGGCGGAGCCTGGGCAGAATGGGTGGGAGCAGAGGAAGGGGAGGAGGATCCTGACTTATTGTGGGGTACTGCAAATACTTTTTTACTGCACCCCCCTATACTCTCTGATTTCTGTTGGGAGGGGGCAGTCAAAATTTGGGGGAGCAGTATTAAAAGGTGCTTAGGCGCAACGTGAAGGCGATGGGGTGCACACAATGGCTTGGCATCCAGATACTTTTTTGGGGCTACCATTAGTTTTAATTGCTCTGATCCTCCCTCATGGGGTGTACCCCAAATGGTTAGGGGCCACGGGGGGGCAAGAAGCTGTTTGACAGTTTCTATTAACAACAGGGTTCACCATACGATTATGCTGCAGTTATGGTATTCAAAGGTAAAACAAGGAGCATTTGGCTGTATTTTTGCAGGTGGGGTGCCCCAAAATGTTACTGCCAGCAGCAGCAGCAGCCCCCTTCCTCGCCACCCTGCAGATTGGTATAGGTACCTTTAGGACATTTCTGTTGAAAACAGAGGCTATAGCGAATCGCGCTACAAAATCCGAGAGCACTAACACTTGCTAAATAAAGGTGGCATCGGAGCATACGAATGAGGCAGGGAGATGCTACTGTTGCAATTGGTTTGGTGGGTCATAGTGAATAACCTCGGAATGCAAATAGGCAGAAGTGTGAGGATTGGCAGTGTCTGTAGAGAATTTTGGCATGCTCTTCAGTTGATGTTTTCCTCCTTGAACTACAGAGGAAAGGCCTGGCCTTACTGTTGGGCAAAACATGTATTTATGATTTTAAGAAGTGTAGTCTGGATGTACTGAGAGGGCCTGTACAGTACGGTAAATGCCTGTATACCCCTGCAATGTGCATCCAACTGTCACTTGAGATTGAACAGCAAACGAAGCAGCTGGGTTACTGACTGAATGTAAATGGAAGGCACATAGGAAGGGTGTTTGTGGTCACTAAAATGATTGAAACCTGGTTGATGCACTACCAAAGCTGGGGTACCAGGGGGGAACATTTGAGGGGTATTGAGATGGTGGTGTCCAGAGGTCAAAATATGTTTCAGAGACACAGAGGTACTGCGGTCCTGGTCCCACATTGGGGGTAGACAAAAGTCCCTGCTAAAGATTTCTGTCCAACTGTTACCACATTTTGTGCAGCCTGGCTCCCTCTGTAACGATTCCCCAGTGTCTTTCGATCCTACAGATGACTGTAGCAAACTTCCCAAATTTTTTCTTGGCCTCATACTCCCAAAGGAGTGCCTGACATTTGCCAGCCTAACGATACTCACATTCTGGGAAAAACCTCACTAACTATGCATATTTATCTACCACACATGGCAAATCCTTACAATTGCAGAACATCATATCGCACTTGTCATCTTTGAGGTACTGTAAGTATTTGGATTTGAGGGAAATATTCATCCTTGCTTGCTCTCTCCCATCTGAAGTCTATGGTGCTGCTGTTCCTTTCTCACATGTCCCTTCAAAGAGACAAGTGACACACAGACTCAATCACTCAGCAAACATATATGCTTTGACGTTTTCATCTTGCTGTTTACCTTCCAAATATTCCCCCTGAACCACAAATAAAGGCCTGCCATTTCTCATCCCCTCAGTCAAAGCAGTCCTTCGCTCCTTAGGCCCTGCAAGACCACCATGAACAAGAATCATGTCAGCAAGCAGAAGAAAAGCCTCAGTGTGCTCTTTTGTTCATACTGCTGCCCTCTAGTAACACTTCATGGCAACTGCAGCATAAGAATGGGACTGAGAAGAGGGCTGTCCTATGCAAATAATATCCTCCCATGCATACTTTCTTCTGAGACGGTCGGCGGCTTGTGCCGTGATACCGCCTCCAACAAATGGTCTTCAACCAAATTTTAAAAAAGCCCACCTGCCTTAGACGAAGGATTTTGCCACTCGAAGGAAGCACATGGGGACATCACCCTCATTTAGCAGGGTCCTAAATTGCCTGCTGTCAGCCTGTATACAGAACAAGGGCGTTCGTGGGCGTTCGTGAGCGTTCCTCAAAGGAAGGAGGTGGGTGATTAATTCACAGTGCCAGGGCAGGCCCAGCCCAGCCCAGCCCAGCCCAGCCCAGCGCAGCCCAGCCCAGCACAGCGCACTGCTTCACATCCTGCAGCAGGCATGATGCAGACCTACTAGAGCAAAGGCTTGACTCTGCCCTTGTCTGTCTCTTAAAGAAAACAATCTTTCTAGCTTCTTATTGCACCTGATAAATGGACTCTAGCTTGCCTCAAACTTGACCCATCATTTCATTAGCCAGAGCTCATACTTGACCTTTATTTCTATCCAAGCTCACTGGCACCACACCCCTGATTTGAGCGAGTTACTCACACCAAAATGAAAAATCACCATCATCCAACCTATTTTACAATAAGTGTAGCACCTTCCTCGCATTCTTGTGCTCAGTTATAACCCCCAATACCACAATTGCACTCTGCAATTCACCAAACTTAAAGGAAAAAGAATGAAGACATTGATAAAGGAAGACAAGGCCTTGTCCCTATTGCACCTACTTGAGAAATAGGGAGGTTGGTAGAAGGTCATGAGGGAAAACATTTGAAATTTTGGGACACACATGCCAAAAAGAGTGTCCACTTTTCTCCTCTGTTACCAAGTAAAAAAAAATCTTAGCAAAAAAAAGAACCATTCACTTTTTGAAAATTTCCACCTTGGGATACCTCTACAGCATTGGCAGGATTCGAACCCTGGCCTGTGAGGGCTGTCTGCACCAAAGGTACAAGACTTACCTTTGAGCTATAGCTCCTTAGTGGTCTAGAGGATTGCAGTAGTAACTATAAGCAACATACAGGCCTTGGTGTCCTTCCCGGCGGCTTCCATTGCACATGAAAAGGATGACCATGACATAAGGACAATTTGATAGGCTACATACATGGAAACCAGTGTGGTCCAGTGGGTAAGTGCCTGCCTTCCATGCAGGCAACCAGGGTTCAAATCCCGGGTTCGGCACCAGGTGACTGATGGTGGCAGAGCAGAGGTAAGTTGGAGGTGGGCCTAAATGGCCAATTGGTAAGTAAAATGTGTCTGTGTGTTGTGTACGAGTGGAATCATGCCTAGTGAATGAGGGATTGCAGATTGGTTGGTAAGTAAAATAGGTGTGGCCTGAACAGAGAAAGGTAACAGGTGTTGTGTGCAGGAGGAGGAGCCTAGGCAGAGTGGGTGGGGTCAGAGAGGAGGAGCCAGGTCAGAGAGGAGGGGTATAGGTGGAGCCTAGTCAGAGTGGGTGGGGTTAGAGAGGAGGAGTATAGGAGGAGCTGGGTCAGAGAGGAGGGGTATAGGAGGAGCCTAGTCAGAGTGGGAGGGGTCAGAGAGGAGGAGTATAGGAGGAGCCTAGTCAGAGTGGGTGGGGTCAGAGAGGAGGGGTATAGGCGGAGCCTGGGCAGAATGGGTGGGAGCAGAGGAAGGGGAGGAGTATCCTGACTTATTGTGGGGTACTGCAAATACTTTTTTACTGCACCCCCCTATACTCTCTGATTTCTGTTGGGAGGGGGCAGTCAAAATTTGGGGGAGCAGTATTAAAAGGTGCTTAGGCGCAACGTGAAGGCGATGGGGTGCACACAATGGCTTGGCATCCAGATACTTTTTTGGGGCTACCATTAGTTTTAATTGCTCTGATCCTCCCTCATGGGGTGTACCCCAAATGGTTAGGGGCCACGGGGGGGCAAGAAGCTGTTTGACAGTTTCTATTAACAACAGGGTTCACCATACGATTATGCTGCAGTTATGGTATTCAAAGGTAAAACAAGGAGCATTTGGCTGTATTTTTGCAGGTGGGGTGCCCCAAAATGTTACTGCCAGCAGCAGCAGCAGCCCCCTTCCTCGCCACCCTGCAGATTGGTATAGGTACCTTTAGGACATTTCTGTTGAAAACAGAGGCTATAGCGAATCGCGCTACAAAATCCGAGAGCACTAACACTTGCTAAATAAAGGTGGCATCGGAGCATACGAATGAGGCAGGGAGATGCTACTGTTGCAATTGGTTTGGTGGGTCATAGTGAATAACCTCGGAATGCAAATAGGCAGAAGTGTGAGGATTGGCAGTGTCTGTAGAGAATTTTGGCATGCTCTTCAGTTGATGTTTTCCTCCTTGAACTACAGAGGAAAGGCCTGGCCTTACTGTTGGGCAAAACATGTATTTATGATTTTAAGAAGTGTAGTCTGGATGTACTGAGAGGGCCTGTACAGTACGGTAAATGCCTGTATACCCCTGCAATGTGCATCCAACTGTCACTTGAGATTGAACAGCAAACGAAGCAGCTGGGTTACTGACTGAATGTAAATGGAAGGCACATAGGAAGGGTGTTTGTGGTCACTAAAATGATTGAAACCTGGTTGATGCACTACCAAAGCTGGGGTACCAGGGGGGAACATTTGAGGGGTATTGAGATGGTGGTGTCCAGAGGTCAAAATATGTTTCAGAGACACAGAGGTACTGCGGTCCTGGTCCCACATTGGGGGTAGACAAAAGTCCCTGCTAAAGATTTCTGTCCAACTGTTACCACATTTTGTGCAGCCTGGCTCCCTCTGTAACGATTCCCCAGTGTCTTTCGATCCTACAGATGACTGTAGCAAACTTCCCAAATTTTTTCTTGGCCTCATACTCCCAAAGGAGTGCCTGACATTTGCCAGCCTAACGATACTCACATTCTGGGAAAAACCTCACTAACTATGCATATTTATCTACCACACATGGCAAATCCTTACAATTGCAGAACATCATATCGCACTTGTCATCTTTGAGGTACTGTAAGTATTTGGATTTGAGGGAAATATTCATCCTTGCTTGCTCTCTCCCATCTGAAGTCTATGGTGCTGCTGTTCCTTTCTCACATGTCCCTTCAAAGAGACAAGTGACACACAGACTCAATCACTCAGCAAACATATATGCTTTGACGTTTTCATCTTGCTGTTTACCTTCCAAATATTCCCCCTGAACCACAAATAAAGGCCTGCCATTTCTCATCCCCTCAGTCAAAGCAGTCCTTCGCTCCTTAGGCCCTGCAAGACCACCATGAACAAGAATCATGTCAGCAAGCAGAAGAAAAGCCTCAGTGTGCTCTTTTGTTCATACTGCTGCCCTCTAGTAACACTTCATGGCAACTGCAGCATAAGAATGGGACTGAGAAGAGGGCTGTCCTATGCAAATAATATCCTCCCATGCATACTTTCTTCTGAGACGGTCGGCGGCTTGTGCCGTGATCCCGCCTCCAACAAATGGTCTTCAACCAAATTTTAAAAAAGCCCACCTGCCTTAGACGAAGGATTTTGCCACTCGAAGGAAGCACATGGGGACATCACCCTCATTTAGCAGGGTCCTAAATTGCCTGCTGTCAGCCTGTATACAGAACAAGGGCGTTCGTGGGCGTTCGTGAGCGTTCCTCAAAGGAAGGAGGTGGGTGATTAATTCACAGTGCCAGGGCAGGCCCAGCCCAGCCCAGCCCAGCCCAGCGCAGCCCAGCCCAGCCCGGCACAGCGCACTGCTTCACATCCTGCAGCAGGCATGATGCAGACCTACTAGAGCAAAGGCTTGACTCTGCCCTTGTCTGTCTCTTAAAGAAAACAATCTTTCTAGCTTCTTATTGCACCTGATAAATGGACTCTAGCTTGCCTCAAACTTGACCCATCATTTCATTAGCCAGAGCTCATACTTGACCTTTATTTCTATCCAAGCTCACTGGCACCACACCCCTGATTTGAGCGAGTTACTCACACCAAAATGAAAAATCACCATCATCCAACCTATTTTACAATAAGTGTAGCACCTTCCTCGCATTCTTGTGCTCAGTTATAACCCCCAATACCACAATTGCACTCTGCAATTCACCAAACTTAAAGGAAAAAGAATGAAGACATTGATAAAGGAAGACAAGGCCTTGTCCCTATTGCACCTACTTGAGAAATAGGGAGGTTGGTAGAAGGTCATGAGGGAAAACATTTGAAATTTTGGGACACACATGCCAAAAAGAGTGTCCACTTTTCTCCTCTGTTACCAAGTAAAAAAAAATCTTAGCAAAAAAAAAACCATTCACTTTTTGAAAATTTCCACCTTGGGATACCTCTACAGCATTGGCAGGATTCGAACCCTGGCCTGTGAGGGCTGTCTGCACCAAAGGTACAAGACTTACCTTTGAGCTATAGCTCCTTAGTGGTCTAGAGGATTGCAGTAGTAACTATAAGCAACATACAGGCCTTGGTGTCCTTCCCGGCGGCTTCCATTGCACATGAAAAGGATGACCATGACATAAGGACAATTTGATAGGCTACATACATGGAAACCAGTGTGGTCCAGTGGGTAAGTGCCTGCCTTCCATGCAGGCAACCAGGGTTCAAATCCCGGGTTCGGCACCAGGTGACTGATGGTGGCAGAGCAGAGGTAAGTTGGAGGTGGGCCTAAATGGCCAATTGGTAAGTAAAATGTGTCTGTGTGTTGTGTACGAGTGGAATCATGCCTAGTGAATGAGGGATTGCAGATTGGTTGGTAAGTAAAATAGGTGTGGCCTGAACAGAGAAAGGTAAGAGGTGTTGTGTGCAGGAGGAGGAGGAGCCTAGGCAGAGTGGGTGGGGTCAGAGAGGAGGAGCCAGGTCAGAGTGGGTGGGGTTAGAGAGGAGGAGTATAGGAGGAGCTGGGTCAGAGAGGAGTGGTATAGGAGGAGCCTAGTCAGAGTGGGAAGGGTCAGAGAGGAGGAGTATAGGAGGAGCCTAGTCAGAGTGGGTGGGGTCAGAGAGGAGGGGTATAGGCGGAGCCTGGGCAGAATGGGTGGGTTCAGAGAGCAGAGGAAGGGGAGGAGGATCCTGACTTATTGTGGGGTACTGCAAATACTTTTTTACTGCACCCCCCTATACTCTCTGATTTCTGTTGGGAGGGGGCAGTCAAAATTTGGGGGAGCAGTATTAAAAGGTGCTTAGGCGCAACATGAAGGCGATGGGGTGCACACAATGGCTAGGCATCCAGGTACTTTTTTGGGGCTACCATTAGTTTTAATTGCTCTGATCCTCCCTCATGGGGTGTACCCCAAATGGTTAGGGGCCACGGGGGGGGCAAGAAGCTGTTTGACAGTTTCTATTAACAACAGGGTTCACCATACGATTATGCTGCAGTTATGGTATTCAAAGGTAAAACAAGGAGCATTTGGCTGTATTTTTGCAGGTGGGGTGCCCCAAAATGTTACTGCCAGCAGCAGCAGCAGCCCCCTTCCTCGCCACCCTGCAGATTGGTATAGGTACCTTTAGGACATTTCTGTTGAAAACAGAGGCTATAGCGAATCGCGCTACAAAATCCGAGAGCACTAACACTTGCTAAATAAAGGTGGCATCGGAGCATACGAATGAGGCAGGGAGAGGCTACTGTTGCAATTGGTTTGGTGGGTCATAGTGAATAACCTCGGAATGCAAATAGGCAGAAGTGTGAGGATTGGCAGTGTCTGTAGAGAATTTTGACATGCTCTTCAGTTGATGTTTTCCTCCTTGAACTACAGAGGAAAGGCCTGGCCTTACTGTTGGGCAAAACATGTATTTATGATTTTAAGAAGTGTAGTCTGGATGTACTGAGAGGGCCTGTACAGTACGGTAAATGCCTGTATACCCCTGCAATGTGCATCCAACTGTCACTTGAGATTGAACAGCAAACGAAGCAGCTGGGTTACTGACTGAATGTAAATGGAAGGCACATAGGAAGGGTGTTTGTGGTCACTCAAATGATTGAAACCTGGTTGATGCACTACCAAAGCTGGGGTACCAGGGGGGAACATTTGAGGGGTATTGAGATGGTGGTGTCCAGAGGTCAAAATATGTTTCAGAGACACAGAGGTACTGCGGTCCTGGTCCCACATTGGGGGTAGACAAAAGTCCCTGCTAAAGATTTCTGTCCAACTGTTACCACATTTTGTGCAGCCTGGCTCCCTCTGTAACGATTCCCCAGTGTCTTTCGATCCTACAGATGACTGTAGCAAACTTCCCAAATTTTTTCTTGGCCTCATACTCCCAAAGGAGTGCCTGACATTTGCCAGCCTAACGATACTCACATTCTGGGAAAAACCTCACTAACTATGCATATTTATCTACCACACATGGCAAATCCTTACAATTGCAGAACATCATATCGCACTTGTCATCTTTGAGGTACTGTAAGTATTTGGATTTGAGGGAAATATTCATCCTTGCTTGCTCTCTCCCATCTGAAGTCTATGGTGCTGCTGTTCCTTTCTCACATGTCCCTTCAAAGAGACAAGTGACACACAGACTCAATCACTCAGCAAACATATATGCTTTGACGTTTTCATCTTGCTGTTTACCTTCCAAATATTCCCCCTGAACCGCAAATAAAGGCCTGCCATTCCTCATGCCCTCAGTCAAAGCAGTCCTTCGCTCCTTAGGCCCTGCAAGACCACCATGAACAAGAATCATGTCAGCAAGCAGAAGAAAAGCCTCAGTGTGCTCTTTTGTTCATACTGCTGCCCTCTAGTAACACTTCATGGCAACTGCAGCATAAGAATGGGACTGAGAAGAGGGCTGTCCTATGCAAATAATATCCTCCCATGCATACTTTCTTCTGAGACGGTCGGCGGCTTGTGCCGTGATACCGCCTCCAACAAATGGTCTTCAACCAAATTTTAAAAAAGCCCACCTGCCTTAGACGAAGGATTTTGCCACTCGAAGGAAGCACATGGGGACATCACCCTCATTTAGCAGGGTCCTAAATTGCCTGCTGTCAGCCTGTATACAGAACAAGGGCGTTCGTGGGCGTTCGTGAGCGTTCCTCAAAGGAAGGAGGTGGGTGATTAATTCACAGTGCCAGGGCAGGCCCAGCCCAGCCCAGCCCAGCCCAGCCCAGCCCAGCCCAGCGCAGCCCAGCCCAGCACAGCGCACTGCTTCACATCCTACAGCAGGCATGATGCAGACCTACTAGAGCAAAGGCTTGACTCTGCCCTTGTCTGTCTCTTAAAGAAAACAATCTTTCTAGCTTCTTATTGCACCTGATAAATGGACTCTAGCTTGCCTCAAACTTGACCCATCATTTCATTAGCCAGAGCTCATACTTGACCTTTATTTCTATCCAAGCTCACTGGCACCACACCCCTGATTTGAGCGAGTTACTCACACCAAAATGAAAAATCACCATCATCCAACCTATTTTACAATAAGTGTAGCACCTTCCTCGCATTCTTGTGCTCAGTTATAACCCCCAATACCACAATTGCACTCTGCAATTCACCAAACTTAAAGGAAAAAGAATGAAGACATTGATAAAGGAAGACAAGGCCTTGTCCCTATTGCACCTACTTGAGAAATAGGGAGGTTGGTAGAAGGTCATGAGGGAAAACATTTGAAATTTTGGGACACACATGCCAAAAAGAGTGTCCACTTTTCTCCTCTGTTACCAAGTAAAAAAAAATCTTAGCAAAAAAAAGAACCATTCACTTTTTGAAAATTTCCACCTTGGGATACCTCTACAGCATTGGCAGGATTCGAACCCTGGCCTGTGAGGGCTGTCTGCACCAAAGGTACAAGACTTACCTTTGAGCTATAGCTCCTTAGTGGTCTAGAGGATTGCAGTAGTAACTATAAGCAACATACAGGCCTTGGTGTCCTTCCCGGCGGCTTCCATTGCACATGAAAAGGATGACCATGACATAAGGACAATTTGATAGGCTACATACATGGAAACCAGTGTGGTCCAGTGGGTAAGTGCCTGCCTTCCATGCAGGCAACCAGGGTTCAAATCCCGGGTTCGGCACCAGGTGACTGATGGTGGCAGAGCAGAGGTAAGTTGGAGGTGGGCCTAAATGGCCAATTGGTAAGTAAAATGTGTCTGTGTGTTGTGTACGAGTGGAATCATGCCTAGTGAATGAGGGATTGCAGATTGGTTGGTAAGTAAAATAGGTGTGGCCTGAACAGAGAAAGGTAACAGGTGTTGTGTGCAGGAGGAGGAGGAGCCTAGGCAGAGTGGGTGGGGTCAGAGAGGAGGAGCCAGGTCAGAGAGGAGGGGTATAGGTGGAGCCTAGTCAGAGTGGGTGGGGTTAGAGAGGAGGAGTATAGGAGGAGCTGGGTCAGAGAGGAGGGGTATAGGAGGAGCCTAGTCAGAGTGGGAGGGGTCAGAGAGGAGGAGTATAGGAGGAGCCTAGTCAGAGTGGGTGGGGTCAGAGAGGAGGGGTATAGGCGGAGCCTGGGCAGAATGGGTGGGAGCAGAGGAAGGGGAGGAGGATCCTGACTTATTGTGGGGTACTGCAAATACTTTTTTACTGCACCCCCCTATACTCTCTGATTTCTGTTGGGAGGGGGCAGTCAAAATTTGGGGGAGCAGTATTAAAAGGTGCTTAGGCGCAACGTGAAGGCGATGGGGTGCACACAATGGCTTGGCATCCAGATACTTTTTTGGGGCTACCATTAGTTTTAATTGCTCTGATCCTCCCTCATGGGGTGTACCCCAAATGGTTAGGGGCCACGGGGGGGCAAGAAGCTGTTTGACAGTTTCTATTAACAACAGGGTTCACCATACGATTATGCTGCAGTTATGGTATTCAAAGGTAAAACAAGGAGCATTTGGCTGTATTTTTGCAGGTGGGGTGCCCCAAAATGTTACTGCCAGCAGCAGCAGCCCCCTTCCTCGCCACCCTGCAGATTGGTATAGGTACCTTTAGGACATTTCTGTTGAAAACAGAGGCTATAGCGAATCGCGCTACAAAATCCGAGAGCACTAACACTTGCTAAATAAAGGTGGCATCGGAGCATACGAATGAGGCAGGGAGAGGCTACTGTTGCAATTGGTTTGGTGGGTCATAGTGAATAACCTCGGAATGCAAATAGGCAGAAGTGTGAGGATTGGCAGTGTCTGTAGAGAATTTTGGCATGCTCTTCAGTTGATGTTTTCCTCCTTGAACTACAGAGGAAAGGCCTGGCCTTACTGTTGGGCAAAACATGTATTTATGATTTTAAGAAGTGTAGTCTGGATGTACTGAGAGGGCCTGTACAGTACGGTAAATGCCTGTATACCCCTGCAATGTGCATCCAACTGTCACTTGAGATTGAACAGCAAACGAAGCAGCTGGGTTACTGACTGAATGTAAATGGAAGGCACATAGGAAGGGTGTTTGTGGTCACTAAAATGATTGAAACCTGGTTGATGCACTACCAAAGCTGGGGTACCAGGGGGGAACATTTGAGGGGTATTGAGATGGTGGTGTCCAGAGGTCAAAATATGTTTCAGAGACACAGAGGTACTGCGGTCCTGGTCCCACATTGGGGGTAGACAAAAGTCCCTGCTAAAGATTTCTGTCCAACTGTTACCACATTTTGTGCAGCCTGGCTCCCTCTGTAACGATTCCCCAGTGTCTTTCGATCCTACAGATGACTGTAGCAAACTTCCCAAATTTTTTCTTGGCCTCATACTCCCAAAGGAGTGCCTGACATTTGCCAGCCTAACGATACTCACATTCTGGGAAAAACCTCACTAACTATGCATATTTATCTACCACACATGGCAAATCCTTACAATTGCAGAACATCATATCGCACTTGTCATCTTTGAGGTACTGTAAGTATTTGGATTTGAGGGAAATATTCATCCTTGCTTGCTCTCTCCCATCTGAAGTCTATGGTGCTGCTGTTCCTTTCTCACATGTCCCTTCAAAGAGACAAGTGACACACAGACTCAATCACTCAGCAAACATATATGCTTTGACGTTTTCATCTTGCTGTTTACCTTCCAAATATTCCCCCTGAACCACAAATAAAGGCCTGCCATTTCTCATCCCCTCAGTCAAAGCAGTCCTTCGCTCCTTAGGCCCTGCAAGACCACCATGAACAAGAATCATGTCAGCAAGCAGAAGAAAAGCCTCAGTGTGCTCTTTTGTTCATACTGCTGCCCTCTAGTAACACTTCATGGCAACTGCAGCATAAGAATGGGACTGAGAAGAGGGCTGTCCTATGCAAATAATATCCTCCCATGCATACTTTCTTCTGAGACGGTCGGCGGCTTGTGCCGTGATACCGCCTCCAACAAATGGTCTTCAACCAAATTTTAAAAAAGCCCACCTGCCTTAGACGAAGGATTTTGCCACTCGAAGGAAGCACATGGGGACATCACCCTCATTTAGCAGGGTCCTAAATTGCCTGCTGTCAGCCTGTATACAGAACAAGGGCGTTCGTGGGCGTTCGTGAGCGTTCCTCAAAGGAAGGAGGTGGGTGATTAATTCACAGTGCCAGGGCAGGCCCAGCCCAGCCCAGCCCAGCCCAGCCCAGCGCAGCCCAGCCCAGCCCGGCACAGCGCACTGCTTCACATCCTGCAGCAGGCATGATGCAGACCTACTAGAGCAAAGGCTTGACTCTGCCCTTGTCTGTCTCTTAAAGAAAACAATCTTTCTAGCTTCTTATTGCACCTGATAAATGGACTCTAGCTTGCCTCAAACTTGACCCATCATTTCATTAGCCAGAGCTCATACTTGACCTTTATTTCTATCCAAGCTCACTGGCACCACACCCCTGATTTGAGCGAGTTACTCACACCAAAATGAAAAATCACCATCATCCAACCTATTTTACAATAAGTGTAGCACCTTCCTCGCATTCTTGTGCTCAGTTATAACCCCCAATACCACAATTGCACTCTGCAATTCACCAAACTTAAAGGAAAAAGAATGAAGACATTGATAAAGGAAGACAAGGCCTTGTCCCTATTGCACCTACTTGAGAAATAGGGAGGTTGGTAGAAGGTCATGAGGGAAAACATTTGAAATTTTGGGACACACATGCCAAAAAGAGTGTCCACTTTTCTCCTCTGTTACCAAGTAAAAAAAAATCTTAGCAAAAAAAAAACCATTCACTTTTTGAAAATTTCCACCTTGGGATACCTCTACAGCATTGGCAGGATTCGAACCCTGGCCTGTGAGGGCTGTCTGCACCAAAGGTACAAGACTTACCTTTGAGCTATAGCTCCTTAGTGGTCTAGAGGATTGCAGTAGTAACTATAAGCAACATACAGGCCTTGGTGTCCTTCCCGGCGGCTTCCATTGCACATGAAAAGGATGACCATGACATAAGGACAATTTGATAGGCTACATACATGGAAACCAGTGTGGTCCAGTGGGTAAGTGCCTGCCTTCCATGCAGGCAACCAGGGTTCAAATCCCGGGTTCGGCACCAGGTGACTGATGGTGGCAGAGCAGAGGTAAGTTGGAGGTGGGCCTAAATGGCCAATTGGTAAGTAAAATGTGTCTGTGTGTTGTGTACGAGTGGAATCATGCCTAGTGAATGAGGGATTGCAGATTGGTTGGTAAGTAAAATAGGTGTGGCCTGAACAGAGAAAGGTAAGAGGTGTTGTGTGCAGGAGGAGGAGGAGCCTAGGCAGAGTGGGTGGGGTCAGAGAGGAGGAGCCAGGTCAGAGAGGAGGGGTATAGGTGGAGCCTAGTCAGAGTGGGTGGGGTTAGAGAGGAGGAGTATAGGAGGAGCTGGGTCAGAGAGGAGGGGTATAGGAGGAGCCTAGTCAGAGTGGGAGGGGTCAGAGAGGAGGGGTATAGGCGGAGCCTGGGCAGAATGGGTGGGTTCAGAGAGCAGAGGAAGGGGAGGAGGATCCTGACTTATTGTGGGGTACTGCAAATACTTTTTTACTGCACCCCCCTATACTCTCTGATTTCTGTTGGGAGGGGGCAGTCAAAATTTGGGGGAGCAGTATTAAAAGGTGCTTAGGCGCAACATGAAGGCGATGGGGTGCACACAATGGCTAGGCATCCAGGTACTTTTTTGGGGCTACCATTAGTTTTAATTGCTCTGATCCTCCCTCATGGGGTGTACCCCAAATGGTTAGGGGCCACGGGGGGGGCAAGAAGCTGTTTGACAGTTTCTATTAACAACAGGGTTCACCATACGATTATGCTGCAGTTATGGTATTCAAAGGTAAAACAAGGAGCATTTGGCTGTATTTTTGCAGGTGGGGTGCCCCAAAATGTTACTGCCAGCAGCAGCAGCAGCCCCCTTCCTCGCCACCCTGCAGATTGGTATAGGTACCTTTAGGACATTTCTGTTGAAAACAGAGGCTATAGCGAATCGCGCTACAAAATCCGAGAGCACTAACACTTGCTAAATAAAGGTGGCATCGGAGCATACGAATGAGGCAGGGAGAGGCTACTGTTGCAATTGGTTTGGTGGGTCATAGTGAATAACCTCGGAATGCAAATAGGCAGAAGTGTGAGGATTGGCAGTGTCTGTAGAGAATTTTGGCATGCTCTTCAGTTGATGTTTTCCTCCTTGAACTACAGAGGAAAGGCCTGGCCTTACTGTTGGGCAAAACATGTATTTATGATTTTAAGAAGTGTAGTCTGGATGTACTGAGAGGGCCTGTACAGTACGGTAAATGCCTGTATACCCCTGCAATGTGCATCCAACTGTCACTTGAGATTGAACAGCAAACGAAGCAGCTGGGTTACTGACTGAATGTAAATGGAAGGCACATAGGAAGGGTGTTTGTGGTCACTCAAATGATTGAAACCTGGTTGATGCACTACCAAAGCTGGGGTACCAGGGGGGAACATTTGAGGGGTATTGAGATGGTGGTGTCCAGAGGTCAAAATATGTTTCAGAGACACAGAGGTACTGCGGTCCTGGTCCCACATTGGGGGTAGACAAAAGTCCCTGCTAAAGATTTCTGTCCAACTGTTACCACATTTTGTGCAGCCTGGCTCCCTCTGTAACGATTCCCCAGTGTCTTTCGATCCTACAGATGACTGTAGCAAACTTCCCAAATTTTTTCTTGGCCTCATACTCCCAAAGGAGTGCCTGACATTTGCCAGCCTAACGATACTCACATTCTGGGAAAAACCTCACTAACTATGCATATTTATCTACCACACATGGCAAATCCTTACAATTGCAGAACATCATATCGCACTTGTCATCTTTGAGGTACTGTAAGTATTTGGATTTGAGGGAAATATTCATCCTTGCTTGCTCTCTCCCATCTGAAGTCTATGGTGCTGCTGTTCCTTTCTCACATGTCCCTTCAAAGAGACAAGTGACACACAGACTCAATCACTCAGCAAACATATATGCTTTGACGTTTTCATCTTGCTGTTTACCGTCCAAATATTCCCCCTGAACCACAAATAAAGGCCTGCCATTTCTCATCCCCTCAGTCAAAGCAGTCCTTCGCTCCTTAGGCCCTGCAAGACCACCATGAACAAGAATCATGTCAGCAAGCAGAAGAAAAGCCTCAGTGTGCTCTTTTGTTCATACTGCTGCCCTCTAGTAACACTTCATGGCAACTGCAGCATAAGAATGGGACTGAGAAGAGGGCTGTCCTATGCAAATAATATCCTCCCATGCATACTTTCTTCTGAGACGGTCGGCGGCTTGTGCCGTGATACCGCCTCCAACAAATGGTCTTCAACCAAATTTTAAAAAAGCCCACCTGCCTTAGACGAAGGATTTTGACACTCGAAGGAAGCACATGGGGACATCACCCTCATTTAGCAGGGTCCTAAATTGCCTGCTGTCAGCCTGTATACAGAACAAGGGCGTTCGTGGGCGTTCGTGAGCGTTCCTCAAAGGAAGGAGGTGGGTGATTAATTCACAGTGCCAGGGCAGGCCCAGCCCAGCCCAGCCCAGCCCAGCCCAGCCCAGCCCAGCCCAGCCCAGCCCAGCCCAGCACAGCCCAGCACAGCGCACTGCTTCACATCCTGCAGCAGGCATGATGCAGACCTACTAGAGCAAAGGCTTGACTCTGCCCTTGTCTGTCTCTTAAAGAAAACAATCTTTCTAGCTTCTTATTGCACCTGATAAATGGACTCTAGCTTGCCTCAAACTTGACCCATCATTTCATTAGCCAGAGCTCATACTTGACCTTTATTTCTATCCAAGCTCACTGGCACCACACCCCTGATTTGAGCGAGTTACTCACACCAAAATGAAAAATCACCATCATCCAACCTATTTTACAATAAGTGTAGCACCTTCCTCGCATTCTTGTGCTCAGTTATAACCCCCAATACCACAATTGCACTCTGCAATTCACCAAACTTAAAGGAAAAAGAATGAAGACATTGATAAAGGAAGACAAGGCCTTGTCCCTATTGCACCTACTTGAGAAATAGGGAGGTTGGTAGAAGGTCATGAGGGAAAACATTTGAAATTTTGGGACACACATGCCAAAAAGAGTGTCCACTTTTCTCCTCTGTTACCAAGTAAAAAAAAATCTTAGCAAAAAAAAGAACCATTCACTTTTTGAAAATTTCCACCTTGGGATACCTCTACAGCATTGGCAGGATTCGAACCCTGGCCTGTGAGGGCTGTCTGCACCAAAGGTACAAGACTTACCTTTGAGCTATAGCTCCTTAGTGGTCTAGAGGATTGCAGTAGTAACTATAAGCAACATACAGGCCTTGGTGTCCTTCCCGGCGGCTTCCATTGCACATGAAAAGGATGACCATGACATAAGGACAATTTGATAGGCTACATACATGGAAACCAGTGTGGTCCAGTGGGTAAGTGCCTGCCTTCCATGCAGGCAACCAGGGTTCAAATCCCGGGTTCGCACCAGGTGACTGATGGTGGCAGAGCAGAGGTAAGTTGGAGGTGGGCCTAAATGGCCAATTGGTAAGTAAAATGTGTCTGTGTGTTGTGTACGAGTGGAATCATGCCTAGTGAATGAGGGATTGCAGATTGGTTGGTAAGTAAAATAGGTGTGGCCTGAACAGAGAAAGGTAACAGGTGTTGTGTGCAGGAGGAGGAGGAGCCTAGGCAGAGTGGGTGGGGTCAGAGAGGAGGAGCCAGGTCAGAGAGGAGGGGTATAGGTGGAGCCTAGTCAGAGTGGGTGGGGTTAGAGAGGAGGAGTATAGGAGGAGCTGGGTCAGAGAGGAGGGGTATAGGAGGAGCCTAGTCAGAGTGGGAGGGGTCAGAGAGGAGGAGTATAGGAGGAGCCTAGTCAGAGTGGGTGGGGTCAGAGAGGAGGGGTATAGGCGGAGCCTGGGCAGAATGGGTGGGAGCAGAGGAAGGGGAGGAGGATCCTGACTTATTGTGTGGTACTGCAAATACTTTTTTACTGCACCCCCCTATACTCTCTGATTTCTGTTGGGAGGGGGCAGTCAAAATTTGGGGGAGCAGTATTAAAAGGTGCTTAGGCGCAACGTGAAGGCGATGGGGTGCACACAATGGCTTGGCATCCAGATACTTTTTTGGGGCTACCATTAGTTTTAATTGCTCTGATCCTCCCTCATGGGGTGTACCCCAAATGGTTAGGGGCCACGGGGGAGCAAGAAGCTGTTTGACAGTTTCTATTAACAACAGGGTTCACCATACGATTATGCTGCAGTTATGGTATTCAAAGGTAAAACAAGGAGCATTTGGCTGTATTTTTGCAGGTGGGGTGCCCCAAAATGTTACTGCCAGCAGCAGCAGCAGCCCCCTTCCTCGCCACCCTGCAGATTGGTATAGGTACCTTTAGGACATTTCTGTTGAAAACAGAGGCTATAGCGAATCGCGCTACAAAATCCGAGAGCACTAACACTTGCTAAATAAAGGTGGCATCGGAGCATACGAATGAGGCAGGGAGAGGCTACTGTTGCAATTGGTTTGGTGGGTCATAGTGAATAACCTCGGAATGCAAATAGGCAGAAGTGTGAGGATTGGCAGTGTCTGTAGAGAATTTTGGCATGCTCTTCAGTTGATGTTTTCCTCCTTGAACTACAGAGGAAAGGCCTGGCCTTACTGTTGGGCAAAACATGTATTTATGATTTTAAGAAGTGTAGTCTGGATGTACTGAGAGGGCCTGTACAGTACGGTAAATGCCTGTATACCCCTGCAATGTGCATCCAACTGTCACTTGAGATTGAACAGCAAACGAAGCAGCTGGGTTACTGACTGAATGTAAATGGAAGGCACATAGGAAGGGTGTTTGTGGTCACTAAAATGATTGAAACCTGGTTGATGCACTACCAAAGCTGGGGTACCAGGGGGGAACATTTGAGGGGTATTGAGATGGTGGTGTCCAGAGGTCAAAATATGTTTCAGAGACACAGAGGTACTGCGGTCCTGGTCCCACATTGGGGGTAGACAAAAGTCCCTGCTAAAGATTTCTGTCCAACTGTTACCACATTTTGTGCAGCCTGGCTCCCTCTGTAACGATTCCCCAGTGTCTTTCGATCCTACAGATGACTGTAGCAAACTTCCCAAATTTTTTCTTGGCCTCATACTCCCAAAGGAGTGCCTGACATTTGCCAGCCTAACGATACTCACATTCTGGGAAAAACCTCACTAACTATGCATATTTATCTACCACACATGGCAAATCCTTACAATTGCAGAACATCATATCGCACTTGTCATCTTTGAGGTACTGTAAGTATTTGGATTTGAGGGAAATATTCATCCTTGCTTGCTCTCTCCCATCTGAAGTCTATGGTGCTGCTGTTCCTTTCTCACATGTCCCTTCAAAGAGACAAGTGACACACAGACTCAATCACTCAGCAAACATATATGCTTTGACGTTTTCATCTTGCTGTTTACCTTCCAAATATTCCCCCTGAACCACAAATAAAGGCCTGCCATTTCTCATCCCCTCAGTCAAAGCAGTCCTTCGCTCCTTAGGCCCTGCAAGACCACCATGAACAAGAATCATGTCAGCAAGCAGAAGAAAAGCCTCAGTGTGCTCTTTTGTTCATACTGCTGCCCTCTAGTAACACTTCATGGCAACTGCAGCATAAGAAGGGGACTGAGAAGAGGGCTGTCCTATGCAAATAATATCCTCCCATGCATACTTTCTTCTGAGACGGTCGGCGGCTTGTGCCGTGATACCGCCTCCAACAAATGGTCTTCAACCAAATTTTAAAAAAGCCCACCTGCCTTAGACGAAGGATTTTGCCACTCGAAGGAAGCACATGGGGACATCACCCTCATTTAGCAGGGTCCTAAATTGCCTGCTGTCAGCCTGTATACAGAACAAGGGCGTTCGTGGGCGTTCGTGAGCGTTCCTCAAAGGAAGGAGGTGGGTGATTAATTCACAGTGCCAGGGCAGGCCCAGCCCAGCCCAGCCCAGCCCAGCGCAGCCCAGCCCAGCCCGGCACAGCGCACTGCTTCACATCCTGCAGCAGGCATGATGCAGACCTACTAGAGCAAAGGCTTGACTCTGCCCTTGTCTGTCTCTTAAAGAAAACAATCTTTCTAGCTTCTTATTGCACCTGATAAATGGACTCTAGCTTGCCTCAAACTTGACCCATCATTTCATTAGCCAGAGCTCATACTTGACCTTTATTTCTATCCAAGCTCACTGGCACCACACCCCTGATTTGAGCGAGTTACTCACACCAAAATGAAAAATCACCATCATCCAACCTATTTTACAATAAGTGTAGCACCTTCCTCGCATTCTTGTGCTCAGTTATAACCCCCAATACCACAATTGCACTCTGCAATTCACCAAACTTAAAGGAAAAAGAATGAAGACATTGATAAAGGAAGACAAGGCCTTGTCCCTATTGCACCTACTTGAGAAATAGGGAGGTTGGTAGAAGGTCATGAGGGAAAACATTTGAAATTTTGGGACACACATGCCAAAAAGAGTGTCCACTTTTCTCCTCTGTTACCAAGTAAAAAAAAATCTTAGCAAAAAAAAAACCATTCACTTTTTGAAAATTTCCACCTTGGGATACCTCTACAGCATTGGCAGGATTCGAACCCTGGCCTGTGAGGGCTGTCTGCACCAAAGGTACAAGACTTACCTTTGAGCTATAGCTCCTTAGTGGTCTAGAGGATTGCAGTAGTAACTATAAGCAACATACAGGCCTTGGTGTCCTTCCCGGCGGCTTCCATTGCACATGAAAAGGATGACCATGACATAAGGACAATTTGATAGGCTACATACATGGAAACCAGTGTGGTCCAGTGGGTAAGTGCCTGCCTTCCATGCAGGCAACCAGGGTTCAAATCCCGGGTTCGGCACCAGGTGACTGATGGTGGCAGAGCAGAGGTAAGTTGGAGGTGGGCCTAAATGGCCAATTGGTAAGTAAAATGTGTCTGTGTGTTGTGTACGAGTGGAATCATGCCTAGTGAATGAGGGATTGCAGATTGGTTGGTAAGTAAAATAGGTGTGGCCTGAACAGAGAAAGGTAAGAGGTGTTGTGTGCAGGAGGAGGAGGAGCCTAGGCAGAGTGGGTGGGGTCAGAGAGGAGGAGCCAGGTCAGAGAGGAGGGGTATAGGTGGAGCCTAGTCAGAGTGGGTGGGGTTAGAGAGGAGGAGTATAGGAGGAGCTGGGTCAGAGAGGAGGGGTATAGGAGGAGCCTAGTCAGAGTGGGAGGGGTCAGAGAGGAGGGGTATAGGCGGAGCCTGGGCAGAATGGGTGGGTTCAGAGAGCAGAGGAAGGGGAGGAGGATCCTGACTTATTGTGGGGTACTGCAAATACTTTTTTACTGCACCCCCCTATACTCTCTGATTTCTGTTGGGAGGGGGCAGTCAAAATTTGGGGGAGCAGTATTAAAAGGTGCTTAGGCGCAACATGAAGGCGATGGGGTGCACACAATGGCTAGGCATCCAGGTACTTTTTTGGGGCTACCATTAGTTTTAATTGCTCTGATCCTCCCTCATGGGGTGTACCCCAAATGGTTAGGGGCCACGGGGGGGGCAAGAAGCTGTTTGACAGTTTCTATTAACAACAGGGTTCACCATACGATTATGCTGCAGTTATGGTATTCAAAGGTAAAACAAGGAGCATTTGGCTGTATTTTTGCAGGTGGGGTGCCCCAAAATGTTACTGCCAGCAGCAGCAGCAGCCCCCTTCCTCGCCACCCTGCAGATTGGTATAGGTACCTTTAGGACATTTCTGTTGAAAACAGAGGCTATAGCGAATCGCGCTACAAAATCCGAGAGCACTAACACTTGCTAAATAAAGGTGGCATCGGAGCATACGAATGAGGCAGGGAGAGGCTACTGTTGCAATTGGTTTGGTGGGTCATAGTGAATAACCTCGGAATGCAAATAGGCAGAAGTGTGAGGATTGGCAGTGTCTGTAGAGAATTTTGGCATGCTCTTCAGTTGATGTTTTCCTCCTTGAACTACAGAGGAAAGGCCTGGCCTTACTGTTGGGCAAAACATGTATTTATGATTTTAAGAAGTGTAGTCTGGATGTACTGAGAGGGCCTGTACAGTACGGTAAATGCCTGTATACCCCTGCAATGTGCATCCAACTGTCACTTGAGATTGAACAGCAAACGAAGCAGCTGGGTTACTGACTGAATGTAAATGGAAGGCACATAGGAAGGGTGTTTGTGGTCACTCAAATGATTGAAACCTGGTTGATGCACTACCAAAGCTGGGGTACCAGGGGGGAACATTTGAGGGGTATTGAGATGGTGGTGTCCAGAGGTCAAAATATGTTTCAGAGACACAGAGGTACTGCGGTCCTGGTCCCACATTGGGGGTAGACAAAAGTCCCTGCTAAAGATTTCTGTCCAACTGTTACCACATTTTGTGCAGCCTGGCTCCCTCTGTAACGATTCCCCAGTGTCTTTCGATCCTACAGATGACTGTAGCAAACTTCCCAAATTTTTTCTTGGCCTCATACTCCCAAAGGAGTGCCTGACATTTGCCAGCCTAACGATACTCACATTCTGGGAAAAACCTCACTAACTATGCATATTTATCTACCACACATGGCAAATCCTTACAATTGCAGAACATCATATCGCACTTGTCATCTTTGAGGTACTGTAAGTATTTGGATTTGAGGGAAATATTCATCCTTGCTTGCTCTCTCCCATCTGAAGTCTATGGTGCTGCTGTTCCTTTCTCACATGTCCCTTCAAAGAGACAAGTGACACACAGACTCAATCACTCAGCAAACATATATGCTTTGACGTTTTCATCTTGCTGTTTACCGTCCAAATATTCCCCCTGAACCACAAATAAAGGCCTGCCATTTCTCATCCCCTCAGTCAAAGCAGTCCTTCGCTCCTTAGGCCCTGCAAGACCACCATGAACAAGAATCATGTCAGCAAGCAGAAGAAAAGCCTCAGTGTGCTCTTTTGTTCATACTGCTGCCCTCTAGTAACACTTCATGGCAACTGCAGCATAAGAATGGGACTGAGAAGAGGGCTGTCCTATGCAAATAATATCCTCCCATGCATACTTTCTTCTGAGACGGTCGGCGGCTTGTGCCGTGATACCGCCTCCAACAAATGGTCTTCAACCAAATTTTAAAAAAGCCCACCTGCCTTAGACGAAGGATTTTGACACTCGAAGGAAGCACATGGGGACATCACCCTCATTTAGCAGGGTCCTAAATTGCCTGCTTTCAGCCTGTATACAGAACAAGGGCGTTCGTGGGCGTTCGTGAGCGTTCCTCAAAGGAAGGAGGTGGGTGATTAATTCACAGTGCCAGGGCAGGCCCAGCCCAGCCCAGCCCAGCCCAGCCCAGCCCAGCCCAGCGCAGCCCAGCCCAGCACAGCGCACTGCTTCACATCCTGCAGCAGGCATGATGCAGACCTACTAGAGCAAAGGCTTGACTCTGCCCTTGTCTGTCTCTTAAAGAAAACAATCTTTCTAGCTTCTTATTGCACCTGATAAATGGACTCTAGCTTGCCTCAAACTTGACCCATCATTTCATTAGCCAGAGCTCATACTTGACCTTTATTTCTATCCAAGCTCACTGGCACCACACCCCTGATTTGAGCGAGTTACTCACACCAAAATGAAAAATCACCATCATCCAACCTATTTTACAATAAGTGTAGCACCTTCCTCGCATTCTTGTGCTCAGTTATAACCCCCAATACCACAATTGCACTCTGCAATTCACCAAACTTAAAGGAAAAAGAATGAAGACATTGATAAAGGAAGACAAGGCCTTGTCCCTATTGCACCTACTTGAGAAATAGGGAGGTTGGTAGAAGGTCATGAGGGAAAACATTTGAAATTTTGGGACACACATGCCAAAAAGAGTGTCCACTTTTCTCCTCTGTTACCAAGTAAAAAAAAATCTTAGCAAAAAAAAGAACCATTCACTTTTTGAAAATTTCCACCTTGGGATACCTCTACAGCATTGGCAGGATTCGAACCCTGGCCTGTGAGGGCTGTCTGCACCAAAGGTACAAGACTTACCTTTGAGCTATAGCTCCTTAGTGGTCTAGAGGATTGCAGTAGTAACTATAAGCAACATACAGGCCTTGGTGTCCTTCCCGGCGGCTTCCATTGCACATGAAAAGGATGACCATGACATAAGGACAATTTGATAGGCTACATACATGGAAACCAGTGTGGTCCAGTGGGTAAGTGCCTGCCTTCCATGCAGGCAACCAGGGTTCAAATCCCGGGTTCGGCACCAGGTGACTGATGGTGGCAGAGCAGAGGTAAGTTGGAGGTGGGCCTAAATGGCCAATTGGTAAGTAAAATGTGTCTGTGTGTTGTGTACGAGTGGAATCATGCCTAGTGAATGAGGGATTGCAGATTGGTTGGTAAGTAAAATAGGTGTGGCCTGAACAGAGAAAGGTAACAGGTGTTGTGTGCAGGAGGAGGAGGAGCCTAGGCAGAGTGGGTGGGGTCAGAGAGGAGGAGCCAGGTCAGAGAGGAGGGGTATAGGTGGAGCCTAGTCAGAGTGGGTGGGGTTAGAGAGGAGGAGTATAGGAGGAGCTGGGTCAGAGAGGAGGGGTATAGGAGGAGCCTAGTCAGAGTGGGAGGGGTCAGAGAGGAGGAGTATAGGAGGAGCCTAGTCAGAGTGGGTGGGGTCAGAGAGGAGGGGTATAGGCGGAGCCTGGGCAGAATGGGTGGGAGCAGAGGAAGGGGAGGAGGATCCTGACTTATTGTGTGGTACTGCAAATACTTTTTTACTTCACCCCCCTATACTCTCTGATTTCTGTTGGGAGGGGGCAGTCAAAATTTGGGGGAGCAGTATTAAAAGGTGCTTAGGCGCAACGTGAAGGCGATGGGGTGCACACAATGGCTTGGCATCCAGATACTTTTTTGGGGCTACCATTAGTTTTAATTGCTCTGATCCTCCCTCATGGGGTGTACCCCAAATGGTTAGGGGCCACGGGGGAGCAAGAAGCTGTTTGACAGTTTCTATTAACAACAGGGTTCACCATACGATTATGCTGCAGTTATGGTATTCAAAGGTAAAACAAGGAGCATTTGGCTGTATTTTTGCAGGTGGGGTGCCCCAAAATGTTACTGCCAGCAGCAGCAGCAGCCCCCTTCCTCGCCACCCTGCAGATTGGTATAGGTACCTTTAGGACATTTCTGTTGAAAACAGAGGCTATAGCGAATCGCGCTACAAAATCCGAGAGCACTAACACTTGCTAAATAAAGGTGGCATCGGAGCATACGAATGAGGCAGGGAGAGGCTACTGTTGCAATTGGTTTGGTGGGTCATAGTGAATAACCTCGGAATGCAAATAGGCAGAAGTGTGAGGATTGGCAGTGTCTGTAGAGAATTTTGGCATGCTCTTCAGTTGATGTTTTCCTCCTTGAACTACAGAGGAAAGGCCTGGCCTTACTGTTGGGCAAAACATGTATTTATGATTTTAAGAAGTGTAGTCTGGATGTACTGAGAGGGCCTGTACAGTACGGTAAATGCCTGTATACCCCTGCAATGTGCATCCAACTGTCACTTGAGATTGAACAGCAAACGAAGCAGCTGGGTTACTGACTGAATGTAAATGGAAGGCACATAGGAAGGGTGTTTGTGGTCACTAAAATGATTGAAACCTGGTTGATGCACTACCAAAGCTGGGGTACCAGGGGGGAACATTTGAGGGGTATTGAGATGGTGGTGTCCAGAGGTCAAAATATGTTTCAGAGACACAGAGGTACTGCGGTCCTGGTCCCACATTGGGGGTAGACAAAAGTCCCTGCTAAAGATTTCTGTCCAACTGTTACCACATTTTGTGCAGCCTGGCTCCCTCTGTAACGATTCCCCAGTGTCTTTCGATCCTACAGATGACTGTAGCAAACTTCCCAAATTTTTTCTTGGCCTCATACTCCCAAAGGAGTGCCTGACATTTGCCAGCCTAACGATACTCACATTCTGGGAAAAACCTCACTAACTATGCATATTTATCTACCACACATGGCAAATCCTTACAATTGCAGAACATCATATCGCACTTGTCATCTTTGAGGTACTGTAAGTATTTGGATTTGAGGGAAATATTCATCCTTGCTTGCTCTCTCCCATCTGAAGTCTATGGTGCTGCTGTTCCTTTCTCACATGTCCCTTCAAAGAGACAAGTGACACACAGACTCAATCACTCAGCAAACATATATGCTTTGACGTTTTCATCTTGCTGTTTACCTTCCAAATATTCCCCCTGAACCACAAATAAAGGCCTGCCATTTCTCATCCCCTCAGTCAAAGCAGTCCTTCGCTCCTTAGGCCCTGCAAGACCACCATGAACAAGAATCATGTCAGCAAGCAGAAGAAAAGCCTCAGTGTGCTCTTTTGTTCATACTGCTGCCCTCTAGTAACACTTCATGGCAACTGCAGCATAAGAATGGGACTGAGAAGAGGGCTGTCCTATGCAAATAATATCCTCCCATGCATACTTTCTTCTGAGACGGTCGGCGGCTTGTGCCGTGATACCGCCTCCAACAAATGGTCTTCAACCAAATTTTAAAAAAGCCCACCTGCCTTAGACGAAGGATTTTGCCACTCGAAGGAAGCACATGGGGACATCACCCTCATTTAGCAGGGTCCTAAATTGCCTGCTGTCAGCCTGTATACAGAACAAGGGCGTTCGTGGGCGTTCGTGAGCGTTCCTCAAAGGAAGGAGGTGGGTGATTAATTCACAGTGCCAGGGCAGGCCCAGCCCAGCCCAGCCCAGCCCAGCCCAGCGCAGCCCAGCCCAGCCCGGCACAGCGCACTGCTTCACATCCTGCAGCAGGCATGATGCAGACCTACTAGAGCAAAGGCTTGACTCTGCCCTTGTCTGTCTCTTAAAGAAAACAATCTTTCTAGCTTCTTATTGCACCTGATAAATGGACTCTAGCTTGCCTCAAACTTGACCCATCATTTCATTAGCCAGAGCTCATACTTGACCTTTATTTCTATCCAAGCTCACTGGCACCACACCCCTGATTTGAGCGAGTTACTCACACCAAAATGAAAAATCACCATCATCCAACCTATTTTACAATAAGTGTAGCACCTTCCTCGCATTCTTGTGCTCAGTTATAACCCCCAATACCACAATTGCACTCTGCAATTCACCAAACTTAAAGGAAAAAGAATGAAGACATTGATAAAGGAAGACAAGGCCTTGTCCCTATTGCACCTACTTGAGAAATAGGGAGGTTGGTAGAAGGTCATGAGGGAAAACATTTGAAATTTTGGGACACACATGCCAAAAAGAGTGTCCACTTTTCTCCTCTGTTACCAAGTAAAAAAAAATCTTAGCAAAAAAAAAACCATTCACTTTTTGAAAATTTCCACCTTGGGATACCTCTACAGCATTGGCAGGATTCGAACCCTGGCCTGTGAGGGCTGTCTGCACCAAAGGTACAAGACTTACCTTTGAGCTATAGCTCCTTAGTGGTCTAGAGGATTGCAGTAGTAACTATAAGCAACATACAGGCCTTGGTGTCCTTCCCGGCGGCTTCCATTGCACATGAAAAGGATGACCATGACATAAGGACAATTTGATAGGTCTACATACATGGAAACCAGTGTGGTCCAGTGGGTAAGTGCCTGCCTTCCATGCAGGCAACCAGGGTTCAAATCCCGGGTTCGGCACCAGGTGACTGATGGTGGCAGAGCAGAGGTAAGTTGGAGGTGGGCCTAAATGGCCAATTGGTAAGTAAAATGTGTCTGTGTGTTGTGTACGAGTGGAATCATGCCTAGTGAATGAGGGATTGCAGATTGGTTGGTAAGTAAAATAGGTGTGGCCTGAACAGAGAAAGGTAAGAGGTGTTGTGTGCAGGAGGAGGAGGAGCCTAGGCAGAGTGGGTGGGGTCAGAGAGGAGGAGCCAGGTCAGAGAGGAGGGGTATAGATGGAGCCTAGTCAGAGTGGGTGGGGTTAGAGAGGAGGAGTATAGGAGGAGCTGGGTCAGAGAGGAGGGGTATAGGAGGAGCCTAGTCAGAGTGGGAGGGGTCAGAGAGGAGGAGTATAGGAGGAGCCTAGTCAGAGTGGGTGGGGTCAGAGAGGAGGGGTATAGGCGGAGCCTGGGCAGAATGGGTGGGTTCAGAGAGCAGAGGAAGGGGAGGAGGATCCTGACTTATTGTGGGGTACTGCAAATACTTTTTTACTGCACCCCCCTATACTCTCTGATTTCTGTTGGGAGGGGGCAGTCAAAATTTGGGGGAGCAGTATTAAAAGGTGCTTAGGCGCAACATGAAGGCGATGGGGTGCACACAATGGCTAGGCATCCAGGTACTTTTTTGGGGCTACCATTAGTTTTAATTGCTCTGATCCTCCCTCATGGGGTGTACCCCAAATGGTTAGGGGCCACGGGGGGGCAAGAAGCTGTTTGACAGTTTCTATTAACAACAGGGTTCACCATACGATTATGCTGCAGTTATGGTATTCAAAGGTAAAACAAGGAGCATTAGGCTGTATTTTTGCAGGTGGGGTGCCCCAAAATGTTACTGCCAGCAGCAGCAGCAGCCCCCTTCCTCGCCACCCTGCAGATTGGTATAGGTACCTTTAGGACATTTCTGTTGAAAACAGAGGCTATAGCGAATCGCGCTACAAAATCCGAGAGCACTAACACTTGCTAAATAAAGGTGGCATCGGAGCATACGAATGAGGCAGGGAGAGGCTACTGTTGCAATTGGTTTGGTGGGTCATAGTGAATAACCTCGGAATGCAAATAGGCAGAAGTGTGAGGATTGGCAGTGTCTGTAGAGAATTTTGGCATGCTCTTCAGTTGATGTTTTCCTCCTTGAACTACAGAGGAAAGGCCTGGCCTTACTGTTGGGCAAAACATGTATTTATGATTTTAAGAAGTGTAGTCTGGATGTACTGAGAGGGCCTGTACAGTACGGTAAATGCCTGTATACCCCTGCAATGTGCATCCAACTGTCACTTGAGATTGAACAGCAAACGAAGCAGCTGGGTTACTGACTGAATGTAAATGGAAGGCACATAGGAAGGGTGTTTGTGGTCACTAAAATGATTGAAACCTGGTTGATGCACTACCAAAGCTGGGGTACCAAGGGGGAACATTTGAGGGGTATTGAGATGGTGGTGTCCAGAGGTCAAAATATGTTTCAGAGACACAGAGGTACTGCGGTCCTGGTCCCACATTGGGGGTAGACAAAAGTCCCTGCTAAAGATTTCTGTCCAACTGTTACCACATTTTGTGCAGCCTGGCTCCCTCTGTAACGATTCCCCAGTGTCTTTCGATCCTACAGATGACTGTAGCAAACTTCCCAAATTTTTTCTTGGCCTCATACTCCCAAAGGAGTGCCTGACATTTGCCAGCCTAACGATACTCACATTCTGGGAAAAACCTCACTAACTATGCATATTTATCTACCACACATGGCAAATCCTTACAATTGCAGAACATCATATCGCACTTGTCATCTTTGAGGTACTGTAAGTATTTGGATTTGAGGGAAATATTCATCCTTGCTTGCTCTCTCCCATCTGAAGTCTATGGTGCTGCTGTTCCTTTCTCACATGTCCCTTCAAAGAGACAAGTGACACACAGACTCAATCACTCAGCAAACATATATGCTTTGACGTTTTCATCTTGCTGTTTACCTTCCAAATATTCCCCCTGAACCACAAATAAAGGCCTGCCATTTCTCATCCCCTCAGTCAAAGCAGTCCTTCGCTCCTTAGGCCCTGCAAGACCACCATGAACAAGAATCATGTCAGCAAGCAGAAGAAAAGCCTCAGTGTGCTCTTTTGTTCATACTGCTGCCCTCTAGTAACACTTCATGGCAACTGCAGCATAAGAATGGGACTGAGAAGAGGGCTGTCCTATGCAAATAATATCCTCCCATGCATACTTTCTTCTGAGACGGTCGGCGGCTTGTGCCGTGATACCGCCTCCAACAAATGGTCTTCAACCAAATTTTAAAAAAGCCCACCTGCCTTAGACGAAGGATTTTGCCACTCGAAGGAAGCACATGGGGACATCACCCTCATTTAGCAGGGTCCTAAATTGCCTGCTGTCAGCCTGTATACAGAACAAGGGCGTTCGTGGGCGTTCGTGAGCGTTCCTCAAAGGAAGGAGGTGGGTGATTAATTCACAGTGCCAGGACAGGCCCAGCCCAGCCCAGCCCAGCCCAGCGCAGCCCAGCCCAGCCCAGCCCGGCACAGCGCACTGCTTCACATCCTGCAGCAGGCATGATGCAGACCTACTAGAGCAAAGGCTTGACTCTGCCCTTGTCTGTCTCTTAAAGAAAACAATCTTTCTAGCTTCTTATTGCACCTGATAAATGGACTCTAGCTTGCCTCAAACTTGACCCATCATTTCATTAGCCAGAGCTCATACTTGACCTTTATTTCTATCCAAGCTCACTGGCACCACACCCCTGATTTGAGCGAGTTACTCACACCAAAATGAAAAATCACCATCATCCAACCTATTTTACAATAAGTGTAGCACCTTCCTCGCATTCTTGTGCTCAGTTATAACCCCCAATACCACAATTGCACTCTGCAATTCACCAAACTTAAAGGAAAAAGAATGAAGACATTGATAAAGGAAGACAAGGCCTTGTCCCTATTGCACCTACTTGAGAAATAGGGAGGTTGGTAGAAGGTCATGAGGGAAAACATTTGAAATTTTGGGACACACATGCCAAAAAGAGTGTCCACTTTTCTCCTCTGTTACCAAGTAAAAAAAAATCTTAGCAAAAAAAAAACCATTCACTTTTTGAAAATTTCCACCTTGGGATACCTCTACAGCATTGGCAGGATTCGAACCCTGGCCTGTGAGGGCTGTCTGCACCAAAGGTACAAGACTTACCTTTGAGCTATAGCTCCTTAGTGGTCTAGAGGATTGCAGTAGTAACTATAAGCAACATACAGGCCTTGGTGTCCTTCCCGGCGGCTTCCATTGCACATGAAAAGGATGACCATGACATAAGGACAATTTGATAGGCTACATACATGGAAACCAGTGTGGTCCAGTGGGTAAGTGCCTGCCTTCCATGCAGGCAACCAGGGTTCAAATCCCGGGTTCGGCACCAGGTGACTGATGGTGGCAGAGCAGAGGTAAGTTGGAGGTGGGCCTAAATGGCCAATTGGTAAGTAAAATGTGTCTGTGTGTTGTGTACGAGTGGAATCATGCCTAGTGAATGAGGGATTGCAGATTGGTTGGTAAGTAAAATAGGTGTGGCCTGAACAGAGAAAGGTAAGAGGTGTTGTGTGCAGGAGGAGGAGGAGCCTAGGCAGAGTGGGTGGGGTCAGAGAGGAGGAGCCAGGTCAGAGAGGAGGGGTATAGGTGGAGCCTAGTCAGAGTGGGTGGGGTTAGAGAGGAGGAGTATAGGAGGAGCTGGGTCAGAGAGGAGGGGTATAGGAGGAGCCTAGTCAGAGTGGGAGGGGTCAGAGAGGAGGAGTATAGGAGGAGCCTAGTCAGAGTGGGTGGGGTCAGAGAGGAGGGGTATAGGCGGAGCCTGGGCAGAATGGGTGGGTTCAGAGAGCAGAGGAAGGGGAGGAGGATCCTGACATATTGTGGGGTACTGCAAATACTTTTTTACTGCACCCCCCTATACTCTCTGATTTCTGTTGGGAGGGGGCAGTCAAAATTTGGGGGAGCAGTATTAAAAGGTGCTTAGGCGCAACATGAAGGCGATGGGGTGCACACAATGGCTAGGCATCCAGGTACTTTTTTGGGGCTACCATTAGTTTTAATTGCTCTGATCCTCCCTCATGGGGTGTACCCCAAATGGTTAGGGGCCACGGGGGGGGCAAGAAGCTGTTTGACAGTTTCTATTAACAACAGGGTTCACCATACGATTATGCTGCAGTTATGGTATTCAAAGGTAAAACAAGGAGCATTTGGCTGTATTTTTGCAGGTGGGGTGCCCCAAAATGTTACTGCCAGCAGCAGCAGCAGCCCCCTTCCTCGCCACCCTGCAGATTGGTATAGGTACCTTTAGGACATTTCTGTTGAAAACAGAGGCTATAGCGAATCGCGCTACAAAATCCGAGAGCACTAACACTTGCTAAATAAAGGTGGCATCGGAGCATACGAATGAGGCAGGGAGAGGCTACTGTTGCAATTGGTTTGGTGGGTCATAGTGAATAACCTCGGAATGCAAATAGGCAGAAGTGTGAGGATTGGCAGTGTCTGTAGAGAATTTTGGCATGCTCTTCAGTTGATGTTTTCCTCCTTGAACTACAGAGGAAAGGCCTGGCCTTACTGTTGGGCAAAACATGTATTTATGATTTTAAGAAGTGTAGTCTGGATGTACTGAGAGGGCCTGTACAGTACGGTAAATGCCTGTATACCCCTGCAATGTGCATCCAACTGTCACTTGAGATTGAACAGCAAACGAAGCAGCTGGGTTACTGACTGAATGTAAATGGAAGGCACATAGGAAGGGTGTTTGTGGTCACTCAAATGATTGAAACCTGGTTGATGCACTACCAAAGCTGGGGTACCAGGGGGGAACATTTGAGGGGTATTGAGATGGTGGTGTCCAGAGGTCAAAATATGTTTCAGAGACACAGAGGTACTGCGGTCCTGGTCCCACATTGGGGGTAGACAAAAGTCCCTGCTAAAGATTTCTGTCCAACTGTTACCACATTTTGTGCAGCCTGGCTCCCTCTGTAACGATTCCCCAGTGTCTTTCGATCCTACAGATGACTGTAGCAAACTTCCCAAATTTTTTCTTGGCCTCATACTCCCAAAGGAGTGCCTGACATTTGCCAGCCTAACGATACTCACATTCTGGGAAAAACCTCACTAACTATGCATATTTATCTACCACACATGGCAAATCCTTACAATTGCAGAACATCATATCGCACTTGTCATCTTTGAGGTACTGTAAGTATTTGGATTTGAGGGAAATATTCATCCTTGCTTGCTCTCTCCCATCTGAAGTCTATGGTGCTGCTGTTCCTTTCTCACATGTCCCTTCAAAGAGACAAGTGACACACAGACTCAATCACTCAGCAAACATATATGCTTTGACGTTTTCATCTTGCTGTTTACCTTCCAAATATTCCCCCTGAACCGCAAATAAAGGCCTGCCATTCCTCATGCCCTCAGTCAAAGCAGTCCTTCGCTCCTTAGGCCCTGCAAGACCACCATGAACAAGAATCATGTCAGCAAGCAGAAGAAAAGCCTCAGTGTGCTCTTTTGTTCATACTGCTGCCCTCTAGTAACACTTCATGGCAACTGCAGCATAAGAATGGGACTGAGAAGAGGGCTGTCCTATGCAAATAATATCCTCCCATGCATACTTTCTTCTGAGACGGTCGGCGGCTTGTGCCGTGATACCGCCTCCAACAAATGGTCTTCAACCAAATTTTAAAAAAGCCCACCTGCCTTAGACGAAGGATTTTGCCACTCGAAGGAAGCACATGGGGACATCACCCTCATTTAGCAGGGTCCTAAATTGCCTGCTGTCAGCCTGTATACAGAACAAGGGCGTTCGTGGGCGTTCGTGAGCGTTCCTCAAAGGAAGGAGGTGGGTGATTAATTCACAGTGCCAGGGCAGGCCCAGCCCAGCCCAGCCCAGCCCAGCGCAGCCCAGCCCAGCCCGGCACAGCGCACTGCTTCACATCCTGCAGCAGGCATGATGCAGACCTACTAGAGCAAAGGCTTGACTCTGCCCTTGTCTGTCTCTTAAAGAAAACAATCTTTCTAGCTTCTTATTGCACCTGATAAATGGACTCTAGCTTGCCTCAAACTTGACCCATCATTTCATTAGCCAGAGCTCATACTTGACCTTTATTTCTATCCAAGCTCACTGGCACCACACCCCTGATTTGAGCGAGTTACTCACACCAAAATGAAAAATCACCATCATCCAACCTATTTTACAATAAGTGTAGCACCTTCCTCGCATTCTTGTGCTCAGTTATAACCCCCAATACCACAATTGCACTCTGCAATTCACCAAACTTAAAGGAAAAAGAATGAAGACATTGATAAAGGAAGACAAGGCCTTGGCCCTATTGCACCTACTTGAGAAATAGGGAGGTTGGTAGAAGGTCATGAGGGAAAACATTTGAAATTTTGGGACACACATGCCAAAAAGAGTGTCCACTTTTCTCCTCTGTTACCAAGTAAAAAAAAATCTTAGCAAAAAAAAAACCATTCACTTTTTGAAAATTTCCACCTTGGGATACCTCTACAGCATTGGCAGGATTCGAACCCTGGCCTGTGAGGGCTGTCTGCACCAAAGGTACAAGACTTACCTTTGAGCTATAGCTCCTTAGTGGTCTAGAGGATTGCAGTAGTAACTATAAGCAACATACAGGCCTTGGTGTCCTTCCCGGCGGCTTCCATTGCACATGAAAAGGATGACCATGACATAAGGACAATTTGATAGGCTACATACATGGAAACCAGTGTGGTCCAGTGGGTAAGTGCCTGCCTTCCATTCAGGCAACCAGGGTTCAAATCCCGGGTTCGGCACCAGGTGACTGATGGTGGCAGAGCAGAGGTAAGTTGGAGGTGGGCCTAAATGGCCAATTGGTAAGTAAAATGTGTCTGTGTGTTGTGTACGAGTGGAATCATGCCTAGTGAATGAGGGATTGCAGATTGGTTGGTAAGTAAAATAGGTGTGGCCTGAACAGAGAAAGGTAACAGGTGTTGTGTGCAGGAGGAGGAGCCTAGGCAGAGTGGGTGGGGTCAGAGAGGAGGAGCCAGGTCAGAGAGGAGGGGTATAGGTGGAGCCTAGTCAGAGTGGGTGGGGTTAGAGAGGAGGAGTATAGGAGGAGCTGGGTCAGAGAGGAGGGGTATAGGAGGAGCCTAGTCAGAGTGGGAGGGGTCAGAGAGGAGGAGTATAGGAGGAGCCTAGTCAGAGTGGGTGGGGTCAGAGAGGAGGGGTATAGGCGGAGCCTGGGCAGAATGGGTGGGAGCAGAGGAAGGGGAGGAGGATCCTGACTTATTGTGGGGTACTGCAAATACTTTTTTACTGCACCCCCCTATACTCTCTGATTTCTGTTGGGAGGGGGCAGTCAAAATTTGGGGGAGCAGTATTAAAAGGTGCTTAGGCGCAACGTGAAGGCGATGGGGTGCACACAATGGCTTGGCATCCAGATACTTTTTTGGGGCTACCATTAGTTTTAATTGCTCTGATCCTCCCTCATGGGGTGTACCCCAAATGGTTAGGGGCCACGGGGGGGCAAGAAGCTGTTTGACAGTTTCTATTAACAACAGGGTTCACCATACGATTATGCTGCAGTTATGGTATTCAAAGGTAAAACAAGGAGCATTTGGCTGTATTTTTGCAGGTGGGGTGCCCCAAAATGTTACTGCCAGCAGCAGCAGCAGCCCCCTTCCTCGCCACCCTGCAGATTGGTATAGGTACCTTTAGGACATTTCTGTTGAAAACAGAGGCTATAGCGAATCGCGCTACAAAATCCGAGAGCACTAACACTTGCTAAATAAAGGTGGCATCGGAGCATACGAATGAGGCAGGGAGAGGCTACTGTTGCAATTGGTTTGGTGGGTCATAGTGAATAACCTCGGAATGCAAATAGGCAGAAGTGTGAGGATTGGCAGTGTCTGTAGAGAATTTTGGCATGCTCTTCAGTTGATGTTTTCCTCCTTGAACTACAGAGGAAAGGCCTGGCCTTACTGTTGGGCAAAACATGTATTTATGATTTTAAGAAGTGTAGTCTGGATGTACTGAGAGGGCCTGTACAGTACGGTAAATGCCTGTATACCCCTGCAATGTGCATCCAACTGTCACTTGAGATTGAACAGCAAACGAAGCAGCTGGGTTACTGACTGAATGTAAATGGAAGGCACATAGGAAGGGTGTTTGTGGTCACTAAAATGATTGAAACCTGGTTGATGCACTACCAAAGCTGGGGTACCAGGGGGGAACATTTGAGGGGTATTGAGATGGTGGTGTCCAGAGGTCAAAATATGTTTCAGAGACACAGAGGTACTGCGGTCCTGGTCCCACATTGGGGGTAGACAAAAGTCCCTGCTAAAGATTTCTGTCCAACTGTTACCACATTTTGTGCAGCCTGGCTCCCTCTGTAACGATTCCCCAGTGTCTTTCGATCCTACAGATGACTGTAGCAAACTTCCCAAATTTTTTCTTGGCCTCATACTCCCAAAGGAGTGCCTGACATTTGCCAGCCTAACGATACTCACATTCTGGGAAAAACCTCACTAACTATGCATATTTATCTACCACACATGGCAAATCCTTACAATTGCAGAACATCATATCGCACTTGTCATCTTTGAGGTACTGTAAGTATTTGGATTTGAGGGAAATATTCATCCTTGCTTGCTCTCTCCCATCTGAAGTCTATGGTGCTGCTGTTCCTTTCTCACATGTCCCTTCAAAGAGACAAGTGACACACAGACTCAATCACTCAGCAAACATATATGCTTTGACGTTTTCATCTTGCTGTTTACCTTCCAAATATTCCCCCTGAACCACAAATAAAGGCCTGCCATTTCTCATCCCCTCAGTCAAAGCAGTCCTTCGCTCCTTAGGCCCTGCAAGACCACCATGAACAAGAATCATGTCAGCAAGCAGAAGAAAAGCCTCAGTGTGCTCTTTTGTTCATACTGCTGCCCTCTAGTAACACTTCATGGCAACTGCAGCATAAGAATGGGACTGAGAAGAGGGCTGTCCTATGCAAATAATATCCTCCCATGCATACTTTCTTCTGAGACGGTCGGCGGCTTGTGCCGTGATACCGCCTCCAACAAATGGTCTTCAACCAAATTTTAAAAAAGCCCACCTGCCTTAGACGAAGGATTTTGCCACTCGAAGGAAGCACATGGGGACATCACCCTCATTTAGCAGGGTCCTAAATTGCCTGCTGTCAGCCTGTATACAGAACAAGGGCGTTCGTGGGCGTTCGTGAGCGTTCCTCAAAGGAAGGAGGTGGGTGATTAATTCACAGTGCCAGGGCAGGCCCAGCCCAGCCCAGCCCAGCCCAGCGCAGCCCAGCCCAGCCCGGCACAGCGCACTGCTTCACATCCTGCAGCAGGCATGATGCAGACCTACTAGAGCAAAGGCTTGACTCTGCCCTTGTCTGTCTCTTAAAGAAAACAATCTTTCTAGCTTCTTATTGCACCTGATAAATGGACTCTAGCTTGCCTCAAACTTGACCCATCATTTCATTAGCCAGAGCTCATACTTGACCTTTATTTCTATCCAAGCTCACTGGCACCACACCCCTGATTTGAGCGAGTTACTCACACCAAAATGAAAAATCACCATCATCCAACCTATTTTACAATAAGTGTAGCACCTTCCTCGCATTCTTGTGCTCAGTTATAACCCCCAATACCACAATTGCACTCTGCAATTCACCAAACTTAAAGGAAAAAGAATGAAGACATTGATAAAGGAAGACAAGGCCTTGTCCCTATTGCACCTACTTGAGAAATAGGGAGGTTGGTAGAAGGTCATGAGGGAAAACATTTGAAATTTTGGGACACACATGCCAAAAAGAGTGTCCACTTTTCTCCTCTGTTACCAAGTAAAAAAAAATCTTAGCAAAAAAAAACCATTCACTTTTTGAAAATTTCCACCTTGGGATACCTCTACAGCATTGGCAGGATTCGAACCCTGGCCTGTGAGGGCTGTCTGCACCAAAGGTACAAGACTTACCTTTGAGCTATAGCTCCTTAGTGGTCTAGAGGATTGCAGTAGTAACTATAAGCAACATACAGGCCTTGGTGTCCTTCCCGGCGGCTTCCATTGCACATGAAAAGGATGACCATGACATAAGGACAATTTGATAGGCTACATACATGGAAACCAGTGTGGTCCAGTGGGTAAGTGCCTGCCTTCCATGCAGGCAACCAGGGTTCAAATCCTGGGTTCGGCACCAGGTGACTGATGGTGGCAGAGCAGAGGTAAGTTGGAGGTGGGCCTAAATGGCCAATTGGTAAGTAAAATGTGTCTGTGTGTTGTGTACGAGTGGAATCATGCCTAGTGAATGAGGGATTGCAGATTGGTTGGTAAGTAAAATAGGTGTGGCCTGAACAGAGAAAGGTAAGAGGTGTTGTGTGCAGGAGGAGGAGGAGCCTAGGCAGAGTGGGTGGGGTCAGAGAGGAGGAGCCAGGTCAGAGAGGAGGGGTATAGGTGGAGCCTAGTCAGAGTGGGTGGGGTTAGAGAGGAGGAGTATAGGAGGAGCTGGGTCAGAGAGGAGGGGTATAGGAGGAGCCTAGTCAGAGTGGGAGGGGTCAGAGAGGAGGAGTATAGGAGGAGCCTAGTCAGAGTGGGTGGGGTCAGAGAGGAGGGGTATAGGCGGAGCCTGGGCAGAATGGGTGGGAGCAGAGGAAGGGGAGGAGGATCCTGACTTATTGTGGGGTACTGCAAATACTTTTTTACTGCACCCCCCTATACTCTCTGATTTCTGTTGGGAGGGGGCAGTCAAAATTTGGGGGAGCAGTATTAAAAGGTGCTTAGGCGCAACGTGAAGGCGATGGGGTGCACACAATGGCTTGGCATCCAGATACTTTTTTGGGGCTACCATTAGTTTTAATTGCTCTGATCCTCCCTCATGGGGTGTACCCCAAATGGTTAGGGGCCACGGGGGGGCAAGAAGCTGTTTGACAGTTTCTATTAACAACAGGGTTCACCATACGATTATGCTGCAGTTATGGTATTGAAAGGTAAAACAAGGAGCATTTGGCTGTATTTTTGCAGGTGGGGTGCCCCAAAATGTTACTGCCAGCAGCAGCAGCAGCCCCCTTCCTCGCCACCCTGCAGATTGGTATAGGTACCTTTAGGACATTTCTGTTGAAAACAGAGGCTATAGCGAATCGCGCTACAAAATCCGAGAGCACTAAAATTGCTAAATAAAGGTGGCATCGGAGCATACGAATGAGGCAGGGAGAGGCTACTGTTGCAATTGGTTTGGTGGGTCATAGTGAATAACCTCGGAATGCAAATAGGCAGAAGTGTGAGGATTGGCAGTGTCTGTAGAGAATTTTGGCATGCTCTTCAGTTGATGTTTTCCTCCTTGAACTACAGAGGAAAGGCCTGGCCTTACTGTTGGGCAAAACATGTATTTATGATTTTAAGAAGTGTAGTCTGGATGTACTGAGAGGGCCTGTACAGTACGGTAAATGCCTGTATACCCCTGCAATGTGCATCCAACTGTCACTTGAGATTGAACAGCAAACGAAGCAGCTGGGTTACTGACTGAATGTAAATGGAAGGCACATAGGAAGGGTGTTTGTGGTCACTAAAATGATTGAAACCTGGTTGATGCACTACCAAAGCTGGGGTACCAGGGGGGAACATTTGAGGGGTATTGAGATGGTGGTGTCCAGAGGTCAAAATATGTTTCAGAGACACAGAGGTACTGCGGTCCTGGTCCCACATTGGGGGTAGACAAAAGTCCCTGCTAAAGATTTCTGTCCAACTGTTACCACATTTTGTGCAGCCTGGCTCCCTCTGTAACGATTCCCCAGTGTCTTTCGATCCTACAGATGACTGTAGCAAACTTCCCAAATTTTTTCTTGGCCTCATACTCCCAAAGGAGTGCCTGACATTTGCCAGCCTAACGATACTCACATTCTGGGAAAAACCTCACTAACTATGCATATTTATCTACCACACATGGCAAATCCTTACAATTGCAGAACATCATATCGCACTTGTCATCTTTGAGGTACTGTAAGTATTTGGATTTGAGGGAAATATTCATCCTTGCTTGCTCTCTCCCATCTGAAGTCTATGGTGCTGCTGTTCCTTTCTCACATGTCCCTTCAAAGAGACAAGTGACACACAGACTCAATCACTCAGCAAACATATATGCTTTGACGTTTTCATCTTGCTGTTTACCTTCCAAATATTCCCCCTGAACCACAAATAAAGGCCTGCCATTTCTCATCCCCTCAGTCAAAGCAGTCCTTCGCTCCTTAGGCCCTGCAAGACCACCATGAACAAGAATCATGTCAGCAAGCAGAAGAAAAGCCTCAGTGTGCTCTTTTGTTCATACTGCTGCCCTCTAGTAACACTTCATGGCAACTGCAGCATAAGAATGGGACTGAGAAGAGGGCTGTCCTATGCAAATAATATCCTCCCATGCATACTTTCTTCTGAGACGGTCGGCGGCTTGTGCCGTGATACCGCCTCCAACAAATGGTCTTCAACCAAATTTTAAAAAAGCCCACCTGCCTTAGACGAAGGATTTTGCCACTCGAAGGAAGCACATGGGGACATCACCCTCATTTAGCAGGGTCCTAAATTGCCTGCTGTCAGCCTGTATACAGAACAAGGGCGTTCGTGGGCGTTCGTGAGCGTTCCTCAAAGGAAGGAGGTGGGTGATTAATTCACAGTGCCAGGGCAGGCCCAGCCCAGCCCAGCCCAGCCCAGCGCAGCCCAGCCCAGCCCGGCACAGCGCACTGCTTCACATCCTGCAGCAGGCATGATGCAGACCTACTAGAGCAAAGGCTTGACTCTGCCCTTGTCTGTCTCTTAAAGAAAACAATCTTTCTAGCTTCTTATTGCACCTGATAAATGGACTCTAGCTTGCCTCAAACTTGACCCATCATTTCATTAGCCAGAGCTCATACTTGACCTTTATTTCTATCCAAGCTCACTGGCACCACACCCCTGATTTGAGCGAGTTACTCACACCAAAATGAAAAATCACCATCATCCAACCTATTTTACAATAAGTGTAGCACCTTCCTCGCATTCTTGTGCTCAGTTATAACCCCCAATACCACAATTGCACTCTGCAATTCACCAAACTTAAAGGAAAAAGAATGAAGACATTGATAAAGGAAGACAAGGCCTTGTCCCTATTGCACCTACTTGAGAAATAGGGAGGTTGGTAGAAGGTCATGAGGGAAAACATTTGAAATTTTGGGACACACATGCCAAAAAGAGTGTCCACTTTTCTCCTCTGTTACCAAGTAAAAAAAAATCTTAGCAAAAAAAAAACCATTCACTTTTTGAAAATTTCCACCTTGGGATACCTCTACAGCATTGGCAGGATTCGAACCCTGGCCTGTGAGGGCTGTCTGCACCAAAGGTACAAGACTTACCTTTGAGCTATAGCTCCTTAGTGGTCTAGAGGATTGCAGTAGTAACTATAAGCAACATACAGGCCTTGGTGTCCTTCCCGGCGGCTTCCATTGCACATGAAAAGGATGACCATGACATAAGGACAATTTGATAGGTCTACATACATGGAAACCAGTGTGGTCCAGTGGGTAAGTGCCTGCCTTCCATGCAGGCAACCAGGGTTCAAATCCCGGGTTCGGCACCAGGTGACTGATGGTGGCAGAGCAGAGGTAAGTTGGAGGTGGGCCTAAATGGCCAATTGGTAAGTAAAATGTGTCTGTGTGTTGTGTACGAGTGGAATCATGCCTAGTGAATGAGGGATTGCAGATTGGTTGGTAAGTAAAATAGGTGTGGCCTGAACAGAGAAAGGTAAGAGGTGTTGTGTGCAGGAGGAGGAGGAGCCTAGGCAGAGTGGGTGGGGTCAGAGAGGAGGAGCCAGGTCAGAGAGGAGGGGTATAGATGGAGCCTAGTCAGAGTGGGTGGGGTTAGAGAGGAGGAGTATAGGAGGAGCTGGGTCAGAGAGGAGGGGTCAGAGAGGAGGAGTATAGGAGGAGCCTAGTCAGAGTGGGTGGGGTCAGAGAGGAGGGGTATAGGCGGAGCCTGGGCAGAATGGGTGGGTTCAGAGAGCAGAGGAAGGGGAGGAGGATCCTGACTTATTGTGGGGTACTGCAAATACTTTTTTACTGCACCCCCCTATACTCTCTGATTTCTGTTGGGAGGGGGCAGTCAAAATTTGGGGGAGCAGTATTAAAAGGTGCTTAGGCGCAACATGAAGGCGATGGGGTGCACACAATGGCTAGGCATCCAGGTACTTTTTTGGGGCTACCATTAGTTTTAATTGCTCTGATCCTCCCTCATGGGGTGTACCCCAAATGGTTAGGGGCCACGGGGGGGGCAAGAAGCTGTTTGACAGTTTCTATTAACAACAGGGTTCACCATACGATTATGCTGCAGTTATGGTATTCAAAGGTAAAACAAGGAGCATTTGGCTGTATTTTTGCAGGTGGGGTGCCCCAAAATGTTACTGCCAGCAGCAGCAGCAGCCCCCTTCCTCGCCACCCTGCAGATTGGTATAGGTACCTTTAGGACATTTCTGTTGAAAACAGAGGCTATAGCGAATCGCGCTACAAAATCCGAGAGCACTAACACTTGCTAAATAAAGGTGGCATCGGAGCATACGAATGAGGCAGGGAGAGGCTACTGTTGCAATTGGTTTGGTGGGTCATAGTGAATAACCTCGGAATGCAAATAGGCAGAAGTGTGAGGATTGGCAGTGTCTGTAGAGAATTTTGGCATGCTCTTCAGTTGATGTTTTCCTCCTTGAACTACAGAGGAAAGGCCTGGCCTTACTGTTGGGCAAAACATGTATTTATGATTTTAAGAAGTGTAGTCTGGATGTACTGAGAGGGCCTGTACAGTACGGTAAATGCCTGTATACCCCTGCAATGTGCATCCAACTGTCACTTGAGATTGAACAGCAAACGAAGCAGCTGGGTTACTGACTGAATGTAAATGGAAGGCACATAGGAAGGGTGTTTGTGGTCACTAAAATGATTGAAACCTGGTTGATGCACTACCAAAGCTGGGGTACCAGGGGGGAACATTTGAGGGGTATTGAGATGGTGGTGTCCAGAGGTCAAAATATGTTTCAGAGACACAGAGGTACTGCGGTCCTGGTCCCACATTGGGGGTAGACAAAAGTCCCTGCTAAAGATTTCTGTCCAACTGTTACCACATTTTGTGCAGCCTGGCTCCCTCTGTAACGATTCCCCAGTGTCTTTCGATCCTACAGATGACTGTAGCAAAGTTCCCAAATTTTTTCTTGGCCTCATACTCCCAAAGGAGTGCCTGACATTTGCCAGCCTAACGATACTCACATTCTGGGAAAAACCTCACTAACTATGCATATTTATCTACCACACATGGCAAATCCTTACAATTGCAGAACATCATATCGCACTTGTCATCTTTGAGGTACTGTAAGTATTTGGATTTGAGGGAAATATTCATCCTTGCTTGCTCTCTCCCATCTGAAGTCTATGGTGCTGCTGTTCCTTTCTCACATGTCCCTTCAAAGAGACAAGTGACACACAGACTCAATCACTCAGCAAACATATATGCTTTGACGTTTTCATCTTGCTGTTTACCTTCCAAATATTCCCCCTGAACCACAAATAAAGGCCTGCCATTTCTCATCCCCTCAGTCAAAGCAGTCCTTCGCTCCTTAGGCCCTGCAAGACCACCATGAACAAGAATCATGTCAGCAAGCAGAAGAAAAGCCTCAGTGTGCTCTTTTGTTCATACTGCTGCCCTCTAGTAACACTTCATGGCAACTGCAGCATAAGAATGGGACTGAGAAGAGGGCTGTCCTATGCAAATAATATCCTCCCATGCATACTTTCTTCTGAGACGGTCGGCGGCTTGTGCCGTGATACCGCCTCCAACAAATGGTCTTCAACCAAATTTTAAAAAAGCCCACCTGCCTTAGACGAAGGATTTTGCCACTCGAAGGAAGCACATGGGGACATCACCCTCATTTAGCAGGGTCCTAAATTGCCTGCTGTCAGCCTGTATACAGAACAAGGGCGTTCGTGGGCGTTCGTGAGCGTTCCTCAAAGGAAGGAGGTGGGTGATTAATTCACAGTGCCAGGGCAGGCCCAGCCCAGCCCAGCCCAGCCCAGCGCAGCCCAGCCCAGCCCGGCACAGCGCACTGCTTCACATCCTGCAGCAGGCATGATGCAGACCTACTAGAGCAAAGGCTTGACTCTGCCCTTGTCTGTCTCTTAAAGAAAACAATCTTTCTAGCTTCTTATTGCACCTGATAAATGGACTCTAGCTTGCCTCAAACTTGACCCATCATTTCATTAGCCAGAGCTCATACTTGACCTTTATTTCTATCCAAGCTCACTGGCACCACACCCCTGATTTGAGCGAGTTACTCACACCAAAATGAAAAATCACCATCATCCAACCTATTTTACAATAAGTGTAGCACCTTCCTCGCATTCTTGTGCTCAGTTATAACCCCCAATACCACAATTGCACTCTGCAATTCACCAAACTTAAAGGAAAAAGAATGAAGACATTGATAAAGGAAGACAAGGCCTTGTCCCTATTGCACCTACTTGAGAAATAGGGAGGTTGGTAGAAGGTCATGAGGGAAAACATTTGAAATTTTGGGACACACATGCCAAAAAGAGTGTCCACTTTTCTCCTCTGTTACCAAGTAAAAAAAAATCTTAGCAAAAAAAAAACCATTCACTTTTTGAAAATTTCCACCTTGGGATACCTCTACAGCATTGGCAGGATTCGAACCCTGGCCTGTGAGGGCTGTCTGCACCAAAGGTACAAGACTTACCTTTGAGCTATAGCTCCTTAGTGGTCTAGAGGATTGCAGTAGTAACTATAAGCAACATACAGGCCTTGGTGTCCTTCCCGGCGGCTTCCATTGCACATGAAAAGGATGACCATGACATAAGGACAATTTGATAGGTCTACATACATGGAAACCAGTGTGGTCCAGTGGGTAAGTGCCTGCCTTCCATGCAGGCAACCAGGGTCCAAATCCCGGGTTCGGCACCAGGTGACTGATGGTGGCAGAGCAGAGGTAAGTTGGAGGTGGGCCTAAATGGCCAATTGGTAAGTAAAATGTGTCTGTGTGTTGTGTACGAGTGGAATCATGCCTAGTGAATGAGGGATTGCAGATTGGTTGGTAAGTAAAATAGGTGTGGCCTGAACAGAGAAAGGTAAGAGGTGTTGTGTGCAGGAGGAGGAGGAGCCTAGGCAGAGTGGGTGGGGTCAGAGAGGAGGAGCCAGGTCAGAGAGGAGGGGTATAGATGGAGCCTAGTCAGAGTGGGTGGGGTTAGAGAGGAGGAGTATAGGAGGAGCTGGGTCAGAGAGGAGGGGTATAGGAGGAGCCTAGTCAGAGTGGGAGGGGTCAGAGAGGAGGAGTATAGGAGGAGCCTAGTCAGAGTGGGTGGGGTCAGAGAGGAGGGGTATAGGCGGAGCCTGGGCAGAATGGGTGGGTTCAGAGAGCAGAGGAAGGGGAGGAGGATCCTGACTTATTGTGGGGTACTGCAAATACTTTTTTACTGCACCCCCCTATACTCTCTGATTTCTGTTGGGAGGGGGCAGTCAAAATTTGGGGGAGCAGTATTAAAAGGTGCTTAGGCGCAACATGAAGGCGATGGGGTGCACACAATGGCTAGGCATCCAGGTACTTTTTTGGGGCTACCATTAGTTTTAATTGCTCTGATCCTCCCTCATGGGGTGTACCCCAAATGGTTAGGGGCCACGGGGGGGGCAAGAAGCTGTTTGACAGTTTCTATTAACAACAGGGTTCACCATACGATTATGCTGCAGTTATGGTATTCAAAGGTAAAACAAGGAGCATTTGGCTGTATTTTTGCAGGTGGGGTGCCCCAAAATGTTACTGCCAGCAGCAGCAGCAGCCCCCTTCCTCGCCACCCTGCAGATTGGTATAGGTACCTTTAGGACATTTCTGTTGAAAACAGAGGCTATAGCGAATCGCGCTACAAAATCCGAGAGCACTAACACTTGCTAAATAAAGGTGGCATCGGAGCATACGAATGAGGCAGGGAGAGGCTACTGTTGCAATTGGTTTGGTGGGTCATAGTGAATAACCTCGGAATGCAAATAGGCAGAAGTGTGAGGATTGGCAGTGTCTGTAGAGAATTTTGGCATGCTCTTCAGTTGATGTTTTCCTCCTTGAACTACAGAGGAAAGGCCTGGCCTTACTGTTGGGCAAAACATGTATTTATGATTTTAAGAAGTGTAGTCTGGATGTACTGAGAGGGCCTGTACAGTACGGTAAATGCCTGTATACCCCTGCAATGTGCATCCAACTGTCACTTGAGATTGAACAGCAAACGAAGCAGCTGGGTTACTGACTGAATGTAAATGGAAGGCACATAGGAAGGGTGTTTGTGGTCACTAAAATGATTGAAACCTGGTTGATGCACTACCAAAGCTGGGGTACCAGGGGGGAACATTTGAGGGGTATTGAGATGGTGGTGTCCAGAGGTCAAAATATGTTTCAGAGACACAGAGGTACTGCGGTCCTGGTCCCACATTGGGGGTAGACAAAAGTCCCTGCTAAAGATTTCTGTCCAACTGTTACCACATTTTGTGCAGCCTGGCTCCCTCTGTAACGATTCCCCAGTGTCTTTCGATCCTACAGATGACTGTAGCAAACTTCCCAAATTTTTTCTTGGCCTCATACTCCCAAAGGAGTGCCTGACATTTGCCAGCCTAACGATACTCACATTCTGGGAAAAACCTCACTAACTATGCATATTTATCTACCACACATGGCAAATCCTTACAATTGCAGAACATCATATCGCACTTGTCATCTTTGAGGTACTGTAAGTATTTGGATTTGAGGGAAATATTCATCCTTGCTTGCTCTCTCCCATCTGAAGTCTATGGTGCTGCTGTTCCTTTCTCACATGTCCCTTCAAAGAGACAAGTGACACACAGACTCAATCACTCAGCAAACATATATGCTTTGACGTTTTCATCTTGCTGTTTACCTTCCAAATATTCCCCCTGAACCACAAATAAAGGCCTGCCATTTCTCATCCCCTCAGTCAAAGCAGTCCTTCGCTCCTTAGGCCCTGCAAGACCACCATGAACAAGAATCATGTCAGCAAGCAGAAGAAAAGCCTCAGTGTGCTCTTTTGTTCATACTGCTGCCCTCTAGTAACACTTCATGGCAACTGCAGCATAAGAATGGGACTGAGAAGAGGGCTGTCCTATGCAAATAATATCCTCCCATGCATACTTTCTTCTGAGACGGTCGGCGGCTTGTGCCGTGATACCGCCTCCAACAAATGGTCTTCAACCAAATTTTAAAAAAGCCCACCTGCCTTAGACGAAGGATTTTGCCACTCGAAGGAAGCACATGGGGACATCACCCTCATTTAGCAGGGTCCTAAATTGCCTGCTGTCAGCCTGTATACAGAACAAGGGCGTTCGTGGGCGTTCGTGAGCGTTCCTCAAAGGAAGGAGGTGGGTGATTAATTCACAGTGCCAGGGCAGGCCCAGCCCAGCCCAGCCCAGCCCAGCGCAGCCCAGCCCAGCCCGGCACAGCGCACTGCTTCACATCCTGCAGCAGGCATGATGCAGACCTACTAGAGCAAAGGCTTGACTCTGCCCTTGTCTGTCTCTTAAAGAAAACAATCTTTCTAGCTTCTTATTGCACCTGATAAATGGACTCTAGCTTGCCTCAAACTTGACCCATCATTTCATTAGCCAGAGCTCATACTTGACCTTTATTTCTATCCAAGCTCACTGGCACCACACCCCTGATTTGAGCGAGTTACTCACACCAAAATGAAAAATCACCATCATCCAACCTATTTTACAATAAGTGTAGCACCTTCCTCGCATTCTTGTGCTCAGTTATAACCCCCAATACCACAATTGCACTCTGCAATTCACCAAACTTAAAGGAAAAAGAATGAAGACATTGATAAAGGAAGACAAGGCCTTGTCCCTATTGCACCTACTTGAGAAATAGGGAGGTTGGTAGAAGGTCATGAGGGAAAACATTTGAAATTTTGGGACACACATGCCAAAAAGAGTGTCCACTTTTCTCCTCTGTTACCAAGTAAAAAAAAATCTTAGCAAAAAAAAAACCATTCACTTTTTGAAAATTTCCACCTTGGGATACCTCTACAGCATTGGCAGGATTCGAACCCTGGCCTGTGAGGGCTGTCTGCACCAAAGGTACAAGACTTACCTTTGAGCTATAGCTCCTTAGTGGTCTAGAGGATTGCAGTAGTAACTATAAGCAACATACAGGCCTTGGTGTCCTTCCCGGCGGCTTCCATTGCACATGAAAAGGATGACCATGACATAAGGACAATTTGATAGGCTACATACATGGAAACCAGTGTGGTCCAGTGGGTAAGTGCCTGCCTTCCATGCAGGCAACCAGGGTTCAAATCCCGGGTTCGGCACCAGGTGACTGATGGTGGCAGAGCAGAGGTAAGTTGGAGGTGGGCCTAAATGGCCAATTGGTAAGTAAAATGTGTCTGTGTGTTGTGTACGAGTGGAATCATGCCTAGTGAATGAGGGATTGCAGATTGGTTGGTAAGTAAAATAGGTGTGCCCTGAACAGAGAAAGGTAAGAGGTGTTGTGTGCAGGAGGAGGAGGAGCCTAGGCAGAGTGGGTGGGGTCAGAGAGGAGGAGCCAGGTCAGAGAGGAGGGGTATAGGTGGAGCCTAGTCAGAGTGGGTGGGGTTAGAGAGGAGGAGTATAGGAGGAGCTGGGTCAGAGAGGAGGGGTATAGGAGGAGCCTAGTCAGAGTGGGAGGGGTCAGAGAGGAGGAGTATAGGAGGAGCCTAGTCAGAGTGGGTGGGGTCAGAGAGGAGGGGTATAGGCGGAGCCTGGGCAGAATGGGTGGGAGCAGAGGAAGGGGAGGAGGATCCTGACTTATTGTGGGGTACTGCAAATACTTTTTTACTGCACCCCCCTATACTCTCTGATTTCTGTTGGGAGGGGGCAGTCAAAATTTGGGGGAGCAGTATTAAAAGGTGCTTAGGCGCAACGTGAAGGCGATGGGGTGCACACAATGGCTTGGCATCCAGATACTTTTTTGGGGCTACCATTAGTTTTAATTGCTCTGATCCTCCCTCATGGGGTGTACCCCAAATGGTTAGGGGCCACGGGGGGGCAAGAAGCTGTTTGACAGTTTCTATTAACAACAGGGTTCACCATACGATTATGCTGCAGTTATGGTATTCAAAGGTAAAACAAGGAGCATTTGGCTGTATTTTTGCAGGTGGGGTGCCCCAAAATGTTACTGCCAGCAGCAGCAGCAGCCCCCTTCCTCGCCACCCTGCAGATTGGTATAGGTACCTTTAGGACATTTCTGTTGAAAACAGAGGCTATAGCGAATCGCGCTACAAAATCCGAGAGCACTAACACTTGCTAAATAAAGGTGGCATCGGAGCATACGAATGAGGCAGGGAGAGGCTACTGTTGCAATTGGTTTGGTGGGTCATAGTGAATAACCTCGGAATGCAAATAGGCAGAAGTGTGAGGATTGGCAGTGTCTGTAGAGAATTTTGGCATGCTCTTCAGTTGATGTTTTCCTCCTTGAACTACAGAGGAAAGGCCTGGCCTTACTGTTGGGCAAAACATGTATTTATGATTTTAAGAAGTGTAGTCTGGATGTACTGAGAGGGCCTGTACAGTACGGTAAATGCCTGTATACCCCTGCAATGTGCATCCAACTGTCACTTGAGATTGAACAGCAAACGAAGCAGCTGGGTTACTGACTGAATGTAAATGGAAGGCACATAGGAAGGGTGTTTGTGGTCACTAAAATGATTGAAACCTGGTTGATGCACTACCAAAGCTGGGGTACCAGGGGGGAACATTTGAGGGGTATTGAGATGGTGGTGTCCAGAGGTCAAAATATGTTTCAGAGACACAGAGGTACTGCGGTCCTGGTCCCACATTGGGGGTAGACAAAAGTCCCTGCTAAAGATTTCTGTCCAACTGTTACCACATTTTGTGCAGCCTGGCTCCCTCTGTAACGATTCCCCAGTGTCTTTCGATCCTACAGATGACTGTAGCAAACTTCCCAAATTTTTTCTTGGCCTCATACTCCCAAAGGAGTGCCTGACATTTGCCAGCCTAACGATACTCACATTCTGGGAAAAACCTCACTAACTATGCATATTTATCTACCACACATGGCAAATCCTTACAATTGCAGAACATCATATCGCACTTGTCATCTTTGAGGTACTGTAAGTATTTGGATTTGAGGGAAATATTCATCCTTGCTTGCTCTCTCCCATCTGAAGTCTATGGTGCTGCTGTTCCTTTCTCACATGTCCCTTCAAAGAGACAAGTGACACACAGACTCAATCACTCAGCAAACATATATGCTTTGACGTTTTCATCTTGCTGTTTACCTTCCAAATATTCCCCCTGAACCACAAATAAAGGCCTGCCATTTCTCATCCCCTCAGTCAAAGCAGTCCTTCGCTCCTTAGGCCCTGCAAGACCACCATGAACAAGAATCATGTCAGCAAGCAGAAGAAAAGCCTCAGTGTGCTCTTTTGTTCATACTGCTGCCCTCTAGTAACACTTCATGGCAACTGCAGCATAAGAATGGGACTGAGAAGAGGGCTGTCCTATGCAAATAATATCCTCCCATGCATACTTTCTTCTGAGACGGTCGGCGGCTTGTGCCGTGATACCGCCTCCAACAAATGGTCTTCAACCAAATTTTAAAAAAGCCCACCTGCCTTAGACGAAGGATTTTGCCACTCGAAGGAAGCACATGGGGACATCACCCTCATTTAGCAGGGTCCTAAATTGCCTGCTGTCAGCCTGTATACAGAACAAGGGCGTTCGTGGGCGTTCGTGAGCGTTCCTCAAAGGAAGGAGGTGGGTGATTAATTCACAGTGCCAGGGCAGGCCCAGCCCAGCCCAGCCCAGCCCAGCGCAGCCCAGCCCAGCCCGGCACAGCGCACTGCTTCACATCCTGCAGCAGGCATGATGCAGACCTACTAGAGCAAAGGCTTGACTCTGCCCTTGTCTGTCTCTTAAAGAAAACAATCTTTCTAGCTTCTTATTGCACCTGATAAATGGACTCTAGCTTGCCTCAAACTTGACCCATCATTTCATTAGCCAGAGCTCATACTTGACCTTTATTTCTATCCAAGCTCACTGGCACCACACCCCTGATTTGAGCGAGTTACTCACACCAAAATGAAAAATCACCATCATCCAACCTATTTTACAATAAGTGTAGCACCTTCCTCGCATTCTTGTGCTCAGTTATAACCCCCAATACCACAATTGCACTCTGCAATTCACCAAACTTAAAGGAAAAAGAATGAAGACATTGATAAAGGAAGACAAGGCCTTGTCCCTATTGCACCTACTTGAGAAATAGGGAGGTTGGTAGAAGGTCATGAGGGAAAACATTTGAAATTTTGGGACACACATGCCAAAAAGAGTGTCCACTTTTCTCCTCTGTTACCAAGTAAAAAAAAATCTTAGCAAAAAAAAACCATTCACTTTTTGAAAATTTCCACCTTGGGATACCTCTACAGCATTGGCAGGATTCGAACCCTGGCCTGTGAGGGCTGTCTGCACCAAAGGTACAAGACTTACCTTTGAGCTATAGCTCCTTAGTGGTCTAGAGGATTGCAGTAGTAACTATAAGCAACATACAGGCCTTGGTGTCCTTCCCGGCGGCTTCCATTGCACATGAAAAGGATGACCATGACATAAGGACAATTTGATAGGCTACATACATGGAAACCAGTGTGGTCCAGTGGGTAAGTGCCTGCCTTCCATGCAGGCAACCAGGGTTCAAATCCTGGGTTCGGCACCAGGTGACTGATGGTGGCAGAGCAGAGGTAAGTTGGAGGTGGGCCTAAATGGCCAATTGGTAAGTAAAATGTGTCTGTGTGTTGTGTACGAGTGGAATCATGCCTAGTGAATGAGGGATTGCAGATTGGTTGGTAAGTAAAATAGGTGTGGCCTGAACAGAGAAAGGTAAGAGGTGTTGTGTGCAGGAGGAGGAGGAGCCTAGGCAGAGTGGGTGGGGTCAGAGAGGAGGAGCCAGGTCAGAGAGGAGGGGTATAGGTGGAGCCTAGTCAGAGTGGGTGGGGTTAGAGAGGAGGAGTATAGGAGGAGCTGGGTCAGAGAGGAGGGGTATAGGAGGAGCCTAGTCAGAGTGGGAGGGGTCAGAGAGGAGGAGTATAGGAGGAGCCTAGTCAGAGTGGGTGGGGTCAGAGAGGAGGGGTATAGGCGGAGCCTGGGCAGAATGGGTGGGAGCAGAGGAAGGGGAGGAGGATCCTGACTTATTGTGGGGTACTGCAAATACTTTTTTACTGCACCCCCCTATACTCTCTGATTTCTGTTGGGAGGGGGCAGTCAAAATTTGGGGGAGCAGTATTAAAAGGTGCTTAGGCGCAACGTGAAGGCGATGGGGTGCACACAATGGCTTGGCATCCAGATACTTTTTTGGGGCTACCATTAGTTTTAATTGCTCTGATCCTCCCTCATGGGGTGTACCCCAAATGGTTAGGGGCCACGGGGGGGCAAGAAGCTGTTTGACAGTTTCTATTAACAACAGGGTTCACCATACGATTATGCTGCAGTTATGGTATTGAAAGGTAAAACAAGGAGCATTTGGCTGTATTTTTGCAGGTGGGGTGCCCCAAAATGTTACTGCCAGCAGCAGCAGCAGCCCCCTTCCTCGCCACCCTGCAGATTGGTATAGGTACCTTTAGGACATTTCTGTTGAAAACAGAGGCTATAGCGAATCGCGCTACAAAATCCGAGAGCACTAAAATTGCTAAATAAAGGTGGCATCGGAGCATACGAATGAGGCAGGGAGAGGCTACTGTTGCAATTGGTTTGGTGGGTCATAGTGAATAACCTCGGAATGCAAATAGGCAGAAGTGTGAGGATTGGCAGTGTCTGTAGAGAATTTTGGCATGCTCTTCAGTTGATGTTTTCCTCCTTGAACTACAGAGGAAAGGCCTGGCCTTACTGTTGGGCAAAACATGTATTTATGATTTTAAGAAGTGTAGTCTGGATGTACTGAGAGGGCCTGTACAGTACGGTAAATGCCTGTATACCCCTGCAATGTGCATCCAACTGTCACTTGAGATTGAACAGCAAACGAAGCAGCTGGGTTACTGACTGAATGTAAATGGAAGGCACATAGGAAGGGTGTTTGTGGTCACTAAAATGATTGAAACCTGGTTGATGCACTACCAAAGCTGGGGTACCAGGGGGGAACATTTGAGGGGTATTGAGATGGTGGTGTCCAGAGGTCAAAATATGTTTCAGAGACACAGAGGTACTGCGGTCCTGGTCCCACATTGGGGGTAGACAAAAGTCCCTGCTAAAGATTTCTGTCCAACTGTTACCACATTTTGTGCAGCCTGGCTCCCTCTGTAACGATTCCCCAGTGTCTTTCGATCCTACAGATGACTGTAGCAAACTTCCCAAATTTTTTCTTGGCCTCATACTCCCAAAGGAGTGCCTGACATTTGCCAGCCTAACGATACTCACATTCTGGGAAAAACCTCACTAACTATGCATATTTATCTACCACACATGGCAAATCCTTACAATTGCAGAACATCATATCGCACTTGTCATCTTTGAGGTACTGTAAGTATTTGGATTTGAGGGAAATATTCATCCTTGCTTGCTCTCTCCCATCTGAAGTCTATGGTGCTGCTGTTCCTTTCTCACATGTCCCTTCAAAGAGACAAGTGACACACAGACTCAATCACTCAGCAAACATATATGCTTTGACGTTTTCATCTTGCTGTTTACCTTCCAAATATTCCCCCTGAACCACAAATAAAGGCCTGCCATTTCTCATCCCCTCAGTCAAAGCAGTCCTTCGCTCCTTAGGCCCTGCAAGACCACCATGAACAAGAATCATGTCAGCAAGCAGAAGAAAAGCCTCAGTGTGCTCTTTTGTTCATACTGCTGCCCTCTAGTAACACTTCATGGCAACTGCAGCATAAGAATGGGACTGAGAAGAGGGCTGTCCTATGCAAATAATATCCTCCCATGCATACTTTCTTCTGAGACGGTCGGCGGCTTGTGCCGTGATACCGCCTCCAACAAATGGTCTTCAACCAAATTTTAAAAAAGCCCACCTGCCTTAGACGAAGGATTTTGCCACTCGAAGGAAGCACATGGGGACATCACCCTCATTTAGCAGGGTCCTAAATTGCCTGCTGTCAGCCTGTATACAGAACAAGGGCGTTCGTGGGCGTTCGTGAGCGTTCCTCAAAGGAAGGAGGTGGGTGATTAATTCACAGTGCCAGGGCAGGCCCAGCCCAGCCCAGCCCAGCCCAGCGCAGCCCAGCCCAGCCCGGCACAGCGCACTGCTTCACATCCTGCAGCAGGCATGATGCAGACCTACTAGAGCAAAGGCTTGACTCTGCCCTTGTCTGTCTCTTAAAGAAAACAATCTTTCTAGCTTCTTATTGCACCTGATAAATGGACTCTAGCTTGCCTCAAACTTGACCCATCATTTCATTAGCCAGAGCTCATACTTGACCTTTATTTCTATCCAAGCTCACTGGCACCACACCCCTGATTTGAGCGAGTTACTCACACCAAAATGAAAAATCACCATCATCCAACCTATTTTACAATAAGTGTAGCACCTTCCTCGCATTCTTGTGCTCAGTTATAACCCCCAATACCACAATTGCACTCTGCAATTCACCAAACTTAAAGGAAAAAGAATGAAGACATTGATAAAGGAAGACAAGGCCTTGTCCCTATTGCACCTACTTGAGAAATAGGGAGGTTGGTAGAAGGTCATGAGGGAAAACATTTGAAATTTTGGGACACACATGCCAAAAAGAGTGTCCACTTTTCTCCTCTGTTACCAAGTAAAAAAAAATCTTAGCAAAAAAAAAACCATTCACTTTTTGAAAATTTCCACCTTGGGATACCTCTACAGCATTGGCAGGATTCGAACCCTGGCCTGTGAGGGCTGTCTGCACCAAAGGTACAAGACTTACCTTTGAGCTATAGCTCCTTAGTGGTCTAGAGGATTGCAGTAGTAACTATAAGCAACATACAGGCCTTGGTGTCCTTCCCGGCGGCTTCCATTGCACATGAAAAGGATGACCATGACATAAGGACAATTTGATAGGTCTACATACATGGAAACCAGTGTGGTCCAGTGGGTAAGTGCCTGCCTTCCATGCAGGCAACCAGGGTTCAAATCCCGGGTTCGGCACCAGGTGACTGATGGTGGCAGAGCAGAGGTAAGTTGGAGGTGGGCCTAAATGGCCAATTGGTAAGTAAAATGTGTCTGTGTGTTGTGTACGAGTGGAATCATGCCTAGTGAATGAGGGATTGCAGATTGGTTGGTAAGTAAAATAGGTGTGGCCTGAACAGAGAAAGGTAAGAGGTGTTGTGTGCAGGAGGAGGAGGAGCCTAGGCAGAGTGGGTGGGGTCAGAGAGGAGGAGCCAGGTCAGAGAGGAGGGGTATAGATGGAGCCTAGTCAGAGTGGGTGGGGTTAGAGAGGAGGAGTATAGGAGGAGCTGGGTCAGAGAGGAGGGGTCAGAGAGGAGGAGTATAGGAGGAGCCTAGTCAGAGTGGGTGGGGTCAGAGAGGAGGGGTATAGGCGGAGCCTGGGCAGAATGGGTGGGTTCAGAGAGCAGAGGAAGGGGAGGAGGATCCTGACTTATTGTGGGGTACTGCAAATACTTTTTTACTGCACCCCCCTATACTCTCTGATTTCTGTTGGGAGGGGGCAGTCAAAATTTGGGGGAGCAGTATTAAAAGGTGCTTAGGCGCAACATGAAGGCGATGGGGTGCACACAATGGCTAGGCATCCAGGTACTTTTTTGGGGCTACCATTAGTTTTAATTGCTCTGATCCTCCCTCATGGGGTGTACCCCAAATGGTTAGGGGCCACGGGGGGGGCAAGAAGCTGTTTGACAGTTTCTATTAACAACAGGGTTCACCATACGATTATGCTGCAGTTATGGTATTCAAAGGTAAAACAAGGAGCATTTGGCTGTATTTTTGCAGGTGGGGTGCCCCAAAATGTTACTGCCAGCAGCAGCAGCAGCCCCCTTCCTCGCCACCCTGCAGATTGGTATAGGTACCTTTAGGACATTTCTGTTGAAAACAGAGGCTATAGCGAATCGCGCTACAAAATCCGAGAGCACTAACACTTGCTAAATAAAGGTGGCATCGGAGCATACGAATGAGGCAGGGAGAGGCTACTGTTGCAATTGGTTTGGTGGGTCATAGTGAATAACCTCGGAATGCAAATAGGCAGAAGTGTGAGGATTGGCAGTGTCTGTAGAGAATTTTGGCATGCTCTTCAGTTGATGTTTTCCTCCTTGAACTACAGAGGAAAGGCCTGGCCTTACTGTTGGGCAAAACATGTATTTATGATTTTAAGAAGTGTAGTCTGGATGTACTGAGAGGGCCTGTACAGTACGGTAAATGCCTGTATACCCCTGCAATGTGCATCCAACTGTCACTTGAGATTGAACAGCAAACGAAGCAGCTGGGTTACTGACTGAATGTAAATGGAAGGCACATAGGAAGGGTGTTTGTGGTCACTAAAATGATTGAAACCTGGTTGATGCACTACCAAAGCTGGGGTACCAGGGGGGAACATTTGAGGGGTATTGAGATGGTGGTGTCCAGAGGTCAAAATATGTTTCAGAGACACAGAGGTACTGCGGTCCTGGTCCCACATTGGGGGTAGACAAAAGTCCCTGCTAAAGATTTCTGTCCAACTGTTACCACATTTTGTGCAGCCTGGCTCCCTCTGTAACGATTCCCCAGTGTCTTTCGATCCTACAGATGACTGTAGCAAAGTTCCCAAATTTTTTCTTGGCCTCATACTCCCAAAGGAGTGCCTGACATTTGCCAGCCTAACGATACTCACATTCTGGGAAAAACCTCACTAACTATGCATATTTATCTACCACACATGGCAAATCCTTACAATTGCAGAACATCATATCGCACTTGTCATCTTTGAGGTACTGTAAGTATTTGGATTTGAGGGAAATATTCATCCTTGCTTGCTCTCTCCCATCTGAAGTCTATGGTGCTGCTGTTCCTTTCTCACATGTCCCTTCAAAGAGACAAGTGACACACAGACTCAATCACTCAGCAAACATATATGCTTTGACGTTTTCATCTTGCTGTTTACCTTCCAAATATTCCCCCTGAACCACAAATAAAGGCCTGCCATTTCTCATCCCCTCAGTCAAAGCAGTCCTTCGCTCCTTAGGCCCTGCAAGACCACCATGAACAAGAATCATGTCAGCAAGCAGAAGAAAAGCCTCAGTGTGCTCTTTTGTTCATACTGCTGCCCTCTAGTAACACTTCATGGCAACTGCAGCATAAGAATGGGACTGAGAAGAGGGCTGTCCTATGCAAATAATATCCTCCCATGCATACTTTCTTCTGAGACGGTCGGCGGCTTGTGCCGTGATACCGCCTCCAACAAATGGTCTTCAACCAAATTTTAAAAAAGCCCACCTGCCTTAGACGAAGGATTTTGCCACTCGAAGGAAGCACATGGGGACATCACCCTCATTTAGCAGGGTCCTAAATTGCCTGCTGTCAGCCTGTATACAGAACAAGGGCGTTCGTGGGCGTTCGTGAGCGTTCCTCAAAGGAAGGAGGTGGGTGATTAATTCACAGTGCCAGGGCAGGCCCAGCCCAGCCCAGCCCAGCCCAGCGCAGCCCAGCCCAGCCCGGCACAGCGCACTGCTTCACATCCTGCAGCAGGCATGATGCAGACCTACTAGAGCAAAGGCTTGACTCTGCCCTTGTCTGTCTCTTAAAGAAAACAATCTTTCTAGCTTCTTATTGCACCTGATAAATGGACTCTAGCTTGCCTCAAACTTGACCCATCATTTCATTAGCCAGAGCTCATACTTGACCTTTATTTCTATCCAAGCTCACTGGCACCACACCCCTGATTTGAGCGAGTTACTCACACCAAAATGAAAAATCACCATCATCCAACCTATTTTACAATAAGTGTAGCACCTTCCTCGCATTCTTGTGCTCAGTTATAACCCCCAATACCACAATTGCACTCTGCAATTCACCAAACTTAAAGGAAAAAGAATGAAGACATTGATAAAGGAAGACAAGGCCTTGTCCCTATTGCACCTACTTGAGAAATAGGGAGGTTGGTAGAAGGTCATGAGGGAAAACATTTGAAATTTTGGGACACACATGCCAAAAAGAGTGTCCACTTTTCTCCTCTGTTACCAAGTAAAAAAAAATCTTAGCAAAAAAAAAACCATTCACTTTTTGAAAATTTCCACCTTGGGATACCTCTACAGCATTGGCAGGATTCGAACCCTGGCCTGTGAGGGCTGTCTGCACCAAAGGTACAAGACTTACCTTTGAGCTATAGCTCCTTAGTGGTCTAGAGGATTGCAGTAGTAACTATAAGCAACATACAGGCCTTGGTGTCCTTCCCGGCGGCTTCCATTGCACATGAAAAGGATGACCATGACATAAGGACAATTTGATAGGTCTACATACATGGAAACCAGTGTGGTCCAGTGGGTAAGTGCCTGCCTTCCATGCAGGCAACCAGGGTCCAAATCCCGGGTTCGGCACCAGGTGACTGATGGTGGCAGAGCAGAGGTAAGTTGGAGGTGGGCCTAAATGGCCAATTGGTAAGTAAAATGTGTCTGTGTGTTGTGTACGAGTGGAATCATGCCTAGTGAATGAGGGATTGCAGATTGGTTGGTAAGTAAAATAGGTGTGGCCTGAACAGAGAAAGGTAAGAGGTGTTGTGTGCAGGAGGAGGAGGAGCCTAGGCAGAGTGGGTGGGGTCAGAGAGGAGGAGCCAGGTCAGAGAGGAGGGGTATAGATGGAGCCTAGTCAGAGTGGGTGGGGTTAGAGAGGAGGAGTATAGGAGGAGCTGGGTCAGAGAGGAGGGGTATAGGAGGAGCCTAGTCAGAGTGGGAGGGGTCAGAGAGGAGGAGTATAGGAGGAGCCTAGTCAGAGTGGGTGGGGTCAGAGAGGAGGGGTATAGGCGGAGCCTGGGCAGAATGGGTGGGTTCAGAGAGCAGAGGAAGGGGAGGAGGATCCTGACTTATTGTGGGGTACTGCAAATACTTTTTTACTGCACCCCCCTATACTCTCTGATTTCTGTTGGGAGGGGGCAGTCAAAATTTGGGGGAGCAGTATTAAAAGGTGCTTAGGCGCAACATGAAGGCGATGGGGTGCACACAATGGCTAGGCATCCAGGTACTTTTTTGGGGCTACCATTAGTTTTAATTGCTCTGATCCTCCCTCATGGGGTGTACCCCAAATGGTTAGGGGCCACGGGGGGGGCAAGAAGCTGTTTGACAGTTTCTATTAACAACAGGGTTCACCATACGATTATGCTGCAGTTATGGTATTCAAAGGTAAAACAAGGAGCATTTGGCTGTATTTTTGCAGGTGGGGTGCCCCAAAATGTTACTGCCAGCAGCAGCAGCAGCCCCCTTCCTCGCCACCCTGCAGATTGGTATAGGTACCTTTAGGACATTTCTGTTGAAAACAGAGGCTATAGCGAATCGCGCTACAAAATCCGAGAGCACTAACACTTGCTAAATAAAGGTGGCATCGGAGCATACGAATGAGGCAGGGAGAGGCTACTGTTGCAATTGGTTTGGTGGGTCATAGTGAATAACCTCGGAATGCAAATAGGCAGAAGTGTGAGGATTGGCAGTGTCTGTAGAGAATTTTGGCATGCTCTTCAGTTGATGTTTTCCTCCTTGAACTACAGAGGAAAGGCCTGGCCTTACTGTTGGGCAAAACATGTATTTATGATTTTAAGAAGTGTAGTCTGGATGTACTGAGAGGGCCTGTACAGTACGGTAAATGCCTGTATACCCCTGCAATGTGCATCCAACTGTCACTTGAGATTGAACAGCAAACGAAGCAGCTGGGTTACTGACTGAATGTAAATGGAAGGCACATAGGAAGGGTGTTTGTGGTCACTAAAATGATTGAAACCTGGTTGATGCACTACCAAAGCTGGGGTACCAGGGGGGAACATTTGAGGGGTATTGAGATGGTGGTGTCCAGAGGTCAAAATATGTTTCAGAGACACAGAGGTACTGCGGTCCTGGTCCCACATTGGGGGTAGACAAAAGTCCCTGCTAAAGATTTCTGTCCAACTGTTACCACATTTTGTGCAGCCTGGCTCCCTCTGTAACGATTCCCCAGTGTCTTTCGATCCTACAGATGACTGTAGCAAACTTCCCAAATTTTTTCTTGGCCTCATACTCCCAAAGGAGTGCCTGACATTTGCCAGCCTAACGATACTCACATTCTGGGAAAAACCTCACTAACTATGCATATTTATCTACCACACATGGCAAATCCTTACAATTGCAGAACATCATATCGCACTTGTCATCTTTGAGGTACTGTAAGTATTTGGATTTGAGGGAAATATTCATCCTTGCTTGCTCTCTCCCATCTGAAGTCTATGGTGCTGCTGTTCCTTTCTCACATGTCCCTTCAAAGAGACAAGTGACACACAGACTCAATCACTCAGCAAACATATATGCTTTGACGTTTTCATCTTGCTGTTTACCTTCCAAATATTCCCCCTGAACCACAAATAAAGGCCTGCCATTTCTCATCCCCTCAGTCAAAGCAGTCCTTCGCTCCTTAGGCCCTGCAAGACCACCATGAACAAGAATCATGTCAGCAAGCAGAAGAAAAGCCTCAGTGTGCTCTTTTGTTCATACTGCTGCCCTCTAGTAACACTTCATGGCAACTGCAGCATAAGAATGGGACTGAGAAGAGGGCTGTCCTATGCAAATAATATCCTCCCATGCATACTTTCTTCTGAGACGGTCGGCGGCTTGTGCCGTGATACCGCCTCCAACAAATGGTCTTCAACCAAATTTTAAAAAAGCCCACCTGCCTTAGACGAAGGATTTTGCCACTCGAAGGAAGCACATGGGGACATCACCCTCATTTAGCAGGGTCCTAAATTGCCTGCTGTCAGCCTGTATACAGAACAAGGGCGTTCGTGGGCGTTCGTGAGCGTTCCTCAAAGGAAGGAGGTGGGTGATTAATTCACAGTGCCAGGGCAGGCCCAGCCCAGCCCAGCCCAGCCCAGCGCAGCCCAGCCCAGCCCGGCACAGCGCACTGCTTCACATCCTGCAGCAGGCATGATGCAGACCTACTAGAGCAAAGGCTTGACTCTGCCCTTGTCTGTCTCTTAAAGAAAACAATCTTTCTAGCTTCTTATTGCACCTGATAAATGGACTCTAGCTTGCCTCAAACTTGACCCATCATTTCATTAGCCAGAGCTCATACTTGACCTTTATTTCTATCCAAGCTCACTGGCACCACACCCCTGATTTGAGCGAGTTACTCACACCAAAATGAAAAATCACCATCATCCAACCTATTTTACAATAAGTGTAGCACCTTCCTCGCATTCTTGTGCTCAGTTATAACCCCCAATACCACAATTGCACTCTGCAATTCACCAAACTTAAAGGAAAAAGAATGAAGACATTGATAAAGGAAGACAAGGCCTTGTCCCTATTGCACCTACTTGAGAAATAGGGAGGTTGGTAGAAGGTCATGAGGGAAAACATTTGAAATTTTGGGACACACATGCCAAAAAGAGTGTCCACTTTTCTCCTCTGTTACCAAGTAAAAAAAAATCTTAGCAAAAAAAAAACCATTCACTTTTTGAAAATTTCCACCTTGGGATACCTCTACAGCATTGGCAGGATTCGAACCCTGGCCTGTGAGGGCTGTCTGCACCAAAGGTACAAGACTTACCTTTGAGCTATAGCTCCTTAGTGGTCTAGAGGATTGCAGTAGTAACTATAAGCAACATACAGGCCTTGGTGTCCTTCCCGGCGGCTTCCATTGCACATGAAAAGGATGACCATGACATAAGGACAATTTGATAGGCTACATACATGGAAACCAGTGTGGTCCAGTGGGTAAGTGCCTGCCTTCCATGCAGGCAACCAGGGTTCAAATCCCGGGTTCGGCACCAGGTGACTGATGGTGGCAGAGCAGAGGTAAGTTGGAGGTGGGCCTAAATGGCCAATTGGTAAGTAAAATGTGTCTGTGTGTTGTGTACGAGTGGAATCATGCCTAGTGAATGAGGGATTGCAGATTGGTTGGTAAGTAAAATAGGTGTGGCCTGAACAGAGAAAGGTAAGAGGTGTTGTGTGCAGGAGGAGGAGGAGCCTAGGCAGAGTGGGTGGGGTCAGAGAGGAGGAGCCAGGTCAGAGAGGAGGGGTATAGGTGGAGCCTAGTCAGAGTGGGTGGGGTTAGAGAGGAGGAGTATAGGAGGAGCTGGGTCAGAGAGGAGGGGTATAGGAGGAGCCTAGTCAGAGTGGGAGGGGTCAGAGAGGAGGAGTATAGGAGGAGCCTAGTCAGAGTGGGTGGGGTCAGAGAGGAGGGGTATAGGCGGAGCCTGGGCAGAATGGGTGGGTTCAGAGAGCAGAGGAAGGGGAGGAGGATCCTGACATATTGTGGGGTACTGCAAATACTTTTTTACTGCACCCCCCTATACTCTCTGATTTCTGTTGGGAGGGGGCAGTCAAAATTTGGGGGAGCAGTATTAAAAGGTGCTTAGGCGCAACATGAAGGCGATGGGGTGCACACAATGGCTAGGCATCCAGGTACTTTTTTGGGGCTACCATTAGTTTTAATTGCTCTGATCCTCCCTCATGGGGTGTACCCCAAATGGTTAGGGGCCACGGGGGGGGCAAGAAGCTGTTTGACAGTTTCTATTAACAACAGGGTTCACCATACGATTATGCTGCAGTTATGGTATTCAAAGGTAAAACAAGGAGCATTTGGCTGTATTTTTGCAGGTGGGGTGCCCCAAAATGTTACTGCCAGCAGCAGCAGCAGCCCCCTTCCTCGCCACCCTGCAGATTGGTATAGGTACCTTTAGGACATTTCTGTTGAAAACAGAGGCTATAGCGAATCGCGCTACAAAATCCGAGAGCACTAACACTTGCTAAATAAAGGTGGCATCGGAGCATACGAATGAGGCAGGGAGAGGCTACTGTTGCAATTGGTTTGGTGGGTCATAGTGAATAACCTCGGAATGCAAATAGGCAGAAGTGTGAGGATTGGCAGTGTCTGTAGAGAATTTTGGCATGCTCTTCAGTTGATGTTTTCCTCCTTGAACTACAGAGGAAAGGCCTGGCCTTACTGTTGGGCAAAACATGTATTTATGATTTTAAGAAGTGTAGTCTGGATGTACTGAGAGGGCCTGTACAGTACGGTAAATGCCTGTATACCCCTGCAATGTGCATCCAACTGTCACTTGAGATTGAACAGCAAACGAAGCAGCTGGGTTACTGACTGAATGTAAATGGAAGGCACATAGGAAGGGTGTTTGTGGTCACTCAAATGATTGAAACCTGGTTGATGCACTACCAAAGCTGGGGTACCAGGGGGGAACATTTGAGGGGTATTGAGATGGTGGTGTCCAGAGGTCAAAATATGTTTCAGAGACACAGAGGTACTGCGGTCCTGGTCCCACATTGGGGGTAGACAAAAGTCCCTGCTAAAGATTTCTGTCCAACTGTTACCACATTTTGTGCAGCCTGGCTCCCTCTGTAACGATTCCCCAGTGTCTTTCGATCCTACAGATGACTGTAGCAAACTTCCCAAATTTTTTCTTGGCCTCATACTCCCAAAGGAGTGCCTGACATTTGCCAGCCTAACGATACTCACATTCTGGGAAAAACCTCACTAACTATGCATATTTATCTACCACACATGGCAAATCCTTACAATTGCAGAACATCATATCGCACTTGTCATCTTTGAGGTACTGTAAGTATTTGGATTTGAGGGAAATATTCATCCTTGCTTGCTCTCTCCCATCTGAAGTCTATGGTGCTGCTGTTCCTTTCTCACATGTCCCTTCAAAGAGACAAGTGACACACAGACTCAATCACTCAGCAAACATATATGCTTTGACGTTTTCATCTTGCTGTTTACCTTCCAAATATTCCCCCTGAACCGCAAATAAAGGCCTGCCATTCCTCATGCCCTCAGTCAAAGCAGTCCTTCGCTCCTTAGGCCCTGCAAGACCACCATGAACAAGAATCATGTCAGCAAGCAGAAGAAAAGCCTCAGTGTGCTCTTTTGTTCATACTGCTGCCCTCTAGTAACACTTCATGGCAACTGCAGCATAAGAATGGGACTGAGAAGAGGGCTGTCCTATGCAAATAATATCCTCCCATGCATACTTTCTTCTGAGACGGTCGGCGGCTTGTGCCGTGATACCGCCTCCAACAAATGGTCTTCAACCAAATTTTAAAAAAGCCCACCTGCCTTAGACGAAGGATTTTGCCACTCGAAGGAAGCACATGGGGACATCACCCTCATTTAGCAGGGTCCTAAATTGCCTGCTGTCAGCCTGTATACAGAACAAGGGCGTTCGTGGGCGTTCGTGAGCGTTCCTCAAAGGAAGGAGGTGGGTGATTAATTCACAGTGCCAGGGCAGGCCCAGCCCAGCCCAGCCCAGCCCAGCGCAGCCCAGCCCAGCCCGGCACAGCGCACTGCTTCACATCCTGCAGCAGGCATGATGCAGACCTACTAGAGCAAAGGCTTGACTCTGCCCTTGTCTGTCTCTTAAAGAAAACAATCTTTCTAGCTTCTTATTGCACCTGATAAATGGACTCTAGCTTGCCTCAAACTTGACCCATCATTTCATTAGCCAGAGCTCATACTTGACCTTTATTTCTATCCAAGCTCACTGGCACCACACCCCTGATTTGAGCGAGTTACTCACACCAAAATGAAAAATCACCATCATCCAACCTATTTTACAATAAGTGTAGCACCTTCCTCGCATTCTTGTGCTCAGTTATAACCCCCAATACCACAATTGCACTCTGCAATTCACCAAACTTAAAGGAAAAAGAATGAAGACATTGATAAAGGAAGACAAGGCCTTGTCCCTATTGCACCTACTTGAGAAATAGGGAGGTTGGTAGAAGGTCATGAGGGAAAACATTTGAAATTTTGGGACACACATGCCAAAAAGAGTGTCCACTTTTCTCCTCTGTTACCAAGTAAAAAAAAATCTTAGCAAAAAAAAAACCATTCACTTTTTGAAAATTTCCACCTTGGGATACCTCTACAGCATTGGCAGGATTCGAACCCTGGCCTGTGAGGGCTGTCTGCACCAAAGGTACAAGACTTACCTTTGAGCTATAGCTCCTTAGTGGTCTAGAGGATTGCAGTAGTAACTATAAGCAACATACAGGCCTTGGTGTCCTTCCCGGCGGCTTCCATTGCACATGAAAAGGATGACCATGACATAAGGACAATTTGATAGGCTACATACATGGAAACCAGTGTGGTCCAGTGGGTAAGTGCCTGCCTTCCATGCAGGCAACCAGGGTTCAAATCCCGGGTTCGGCACCAGGTGACTGATGGTGGCAGAGCAGAGGTAAGTTGGAGGTGGGCCTAAATGGCCAATTGGTAAGTAAAATGTGTCTGTGTGTTGTGTACGAGTGGAATCATGCCTAGTGAATGAGGGATTGCAGATTGGTTGGTAAGTAAAATAGGTGTGGCCTGAACAGAGAAAGGTAACAGGTGTTGTGTGCAGGAGGAGGAGCCTAGGCAGAGTGGGTGGGGTCAGAGAGGAGGAGCCAGGTCAGAGAGGAGGGGTATAGGTGGAGCCTAGTCAGAGTGGGTGGGGTTAGAGAGGAGGAGTATAGGAGGAGCTGGGTCAGAGAGGAGGGGTATAGGAGGAGCCTAGTCAGAGTGGGAGGGGTCAGAGAGGAGGAGTATAGGAGGAGCCTAGTCAGAGTGGGTGGGGTCAGAGAGGAGGGGTATAGGCGGAGCCTGGGCAGAATGGGTGGGAGCAGAGGAAGGGGAGGAGGATCCTGACTTATTGTGGGGTACTGCAAATACTTTTTTACTGCACCCCCCTATACTCTCTGATTTCTGTTGGGAGGGGGCAGTCAAAATTTGGGGGAGCAGTATTAAAAGGTGCTTAGGCGCAACGTGAAGGCGATGGGGTGCACACAATGGCTTGGCATCCAGATACTTTTTTGGGGCTACCATTAGTTTTAATTGCTCTGATCCTCCCTCATGGGGTGTACCCCAAATGGTTAGGGGCCACGGGGGGGCAAGAAGCTGTTTGACAGTTTCTATTAACAACAGGGTTCACCATACGATTATGCTGCAGTTATGGTATTCAAAGGTAAAACAAGGAGCATTTGGCTGTATTTTTGCAGGTGGGGTGCCCCAAAATGTTACTGCCAGCAGCAGCAGCAGCCCCCTTCCTCGCCACCCTGCAGATTGGTATAGGTACCTTTAGGACATTTCTGTTGAAAACAGAGGCTATAGCGAATCGCGCTACAAAATCCGAGAGCACTAACACTTGCTAAATAAAGGTGGCATCGGAGCATACGAATGAGGCAGGGAGAGGCTACTGTTGCAATTGGTTTGGTGGGTCATAGTGAATAACCTCGGAATGCAAATAGGCAGAAGTGTGAGGATTGGCAGTGTCTGTAGAGAATTTTGGCATGCTCTTCAGTTGATGTTTTCCTCCTTGAACTACAGAGGAAAGGCCTGGCCTTACTGTTGGGCAAAACATGTATTTATGATTTTAAGAAGTGTAGTCTGGATGTACTGAGAGGGCCTGTACAGTACGGTAAATGCCTGTATACCCCTGCAATGTGCATCCAACTGTCACTTGAGATTGAAAAGCAAACGAAGCAGCTGGGTTACTGACTGAATGTAAATGGAAGGCACATAGGAAGGGTGTTTGTGGTCACTCAAATGATTGAAACCTGGTTGATGCACTACCAAAGCTGGGGTACCAGGGGGGAACATTTGAGGGGTATTGAGATGGTGGTGTCCAGAGGTCAAAATATGTTTCAGAGACACAGAGGTACTGCGGTCCTGGTCCCACATTGGGGGTAGACAAAAGTCCCTGCTAAAGATTTCTGTCCAACTGTTACCACATTTTGTGCAGCCTGGCTCCCTCTGTAACGATTCCCCAGTGTCTTTCGATCCTACAGATGACTGTAGCAAACTTCCCAAATTTTTTCTTGGCCTCATACTCCCAAAGGAGTGCCTGACATTTGCCAGCCTAACGATACTCACATTCTGGGAAAAACCTCACTAACTATGCATATTTATCTACCACACATGGCAAATCCTTACAATTGCAGAACATCATATCGCACTTGTCATCTTTGAGGTACTGTAAGTATTTGGATTTGAGGGAAATATTCATCCTTGCTTGCTCTCTCCCATCTGAAGTCTATGGTGCTGCTGTTCCTTTCTCACATGTCCCTTCAAAGAGACAAGTGACACACAGACTCAATCACTCAGCAAACATATATGCTTTGACGTTTTCATCTTGCTGTTTACCTTCCAAATATTCCCCCTGAACCGCAAATAAAGGCCTGCCATTCCTCATGCCCTCAGTCAAAGCAGTCCTTCGCTCCTTAGGCCCTGCAAGACCACCATGAACAAGAATCATGTCAGCAAGCAGAAGAAAAGCCTCAGTGTGCTCTTTTGTTCATACTGCTGCCCTCTAGTAACACTTCATGGCAACTGCAGCATAAGAATGGGACTGAGAAGAGGGCTGTCCTATGCAAATAATATCCTCCCATGCATACTTTCTTCTGAGACGGTCGGCGGCTTGTGCCGTGATACCGCCTCCAACAAATGGTCTTCAACCAAATTTTAAAAAAGCCCACCTGCCTTAGACGAAGGATTTTGCCACTCGAAGGAAGCACATGGGGACATCACCCTCATTTAGCAGGGTCCTAAATTGCCTGCTGTCAGCCTGTATACAGAACAAGGGCGTTCGTGGGCGTTCGTGAGCGTTCCTCAAAGGAAGGAGGTGGGTGATTAATTCACAGTGCCAGGGCAGGCCCAGCCCAGCCCAGCCCAGCCCAGCGCAGCCCAGCCCAGCCCGGCACAGCGCACTGCTTCACATCCTGCAGCAGGCATGATGCAGACCTACTAGAGCAAAGGCTTGACTCTGCCCTTGTCTGTCTCTTAAAGAAAACAATCTTTCTAGCTTCTTATTGCACCTGATAAATGGACTCTAGCTTGCCTCAAACTTGACCCATCATTTCATTAGCCAGAGCTCATACTTGACCTTTATTTCTATCCAAGCTCACTGGCACCACACCCCTGATTTGAGCGAGTTACTCACACCAAAATGAAAAATCACCATCATCCAACCTATTTTACAATAAGTGTAGCACCTTCCTCGCATTCTTGTGCTCAGTTATAACCCCCAATACCACAATTGCACTCTGCAATTCACCAAACTTAAAGGAAAAAGAATGAAGACATTGATAAAGGAAGACAAGGCCTTGTCCCTATTGCACCTACTTGAGAAATAGGGAGGTTGGTAGAAGGTCATGAGGGAAAACATTTGAAATTTTGGGACACACATGCCAAAAAGAGTGTCCACTTTTCTCCTCTGTTACCAAGTAAAAAAAAATCTTAGCAAAAAAAAAACCATTCACTTTTTGAAAATTTCCACCTTGGGATACCTCTACAGCATTGGCAGGATTCGAACCCTGGCCTGTGAGGGCTGTCTGCACCAAAGGTACAAGACTTACCTTTGAGCTATAGCTCCTTAGTGGTCTAGAGGATTGCAGTAGTAACTATAAGCAACATACAGGCCTTGGTGTCCTTCCCGGCGGCTTCCATTGCACATGAAAAGGATGACCATGACATAAGGACAATTTGATAGGCTACATACATGGAAACCAGTGTGGTCCAGTGGGTAAGTGCCTGCCTTCCATGCAGGCAACCAGGGTTCAAATCCCGGGTTCGGCACCAGGTGACTGATGGTGGCAGAGCAGAGGTAAGTTGGAGGTGGGCCTAAATGGCCAATTGGTAAGTAAAATGTGTCTGTGTGTTGTGTACGAGTGGAATCATGCCTAGTGAATGAGGGATTGCAGATTGGTTGGTAAGTAAAATAGGTGTGGCCTGAACAGAGAAAGGTAACAGGTGTTGTGTGCAGGAGGAGGAGCCTAGGCAGAGTGGGTGGGGTCAGAGAGGAGGAGCCAGGTCAGAGAGGAGGGGTATAGGTGGAGCCTAGTCAGAGTGGGTGGGGTTAGAGAGGAGGAGTATAGGAGGAGCTGGGTCAGAGAGGAGGGGTATAGGAGGAGCCTAGTCAGAGTGGGAGGGGTCAGAGAGGAGGAGTATAGGAGGAGCCTAGTCAGAGTGGGTGGGGTCAGAGAGGAGGGGTATAGGCGGAGCCTGGGCAGAATGGGTGGGAGCAGAGGAAGGGGAGGAGGATCCTGACTTATTGTGGGGTACTGCAAATACTTTTTTACTGCACCCCCCTATACTCTCTGATTTCTGTTGGGAGGGGGCAGTCAAAATTTGGGGGAGCAGTATTAAAAGGTGCTTAGGCGCAACGTGAAGGCGATGGGGTGCACACAATGGCTTGGCATCCAGATACTTTTTTGGGGCTACCATTAGTTTTAATTGCTCTGATCCTCCCTCATGGGGTGTACCCCAAATGGTTAGGGGCCACGGGGGGGCAAGAAGCTGTTTGACAGTTTCTATTAACAACAGGGTTCACCATACGATTATGCTGCAGTTATGGTATTCAAAGGTAAAACAAGGAGCATTTGGCTGTATTTTTGCAGGTGGGGTGCCCCAAAATGTTACTGCCAGCAGCAGCAGCAGCCCCCTTCCTCGCCACCCTGCAGATTGGTATAGGTACCTTTAGGACATTTCTGTTGAAAACAGAGGCTATAGCGAATCGCGCTACAAAATCCGAGAGCACTAACACTTGCTAAATAAAGGTGGCATCGGAGCATACGAATGAGGCAGGGAGAGGCTACTGTTGCAATTGGTTTGGTGGGTCATAGTGAATAACCTCGGAATGCAAATAGGCAGAAGTGTGAGGATTGGCAGTGTCTGTAGAGAATTTTGGCATGCTCTTCAGTTGATGTTTTCCTCCTTGAACTACAGAGGAAAGGCCTGGCCTTACTGTTGGGCAAAACATGTATTTATGATTTTAAGAAGTGTAGTCTGGATGTACTGAGAGGGCCTGTACAGTACGGTAAATGCCTGTATACCCCTGCAATGTGCATCCAACTGTCACTTGAGATTGAACAGCAAACGAAGCAGCTGGGTTACTGACTGAATGTAAATGGAAGGCACATAGGAAGGGTGTTTGTGGTCACTAAAATGATTGAAACCTGGTTGATGCACTACCAAAGCTGGGGTACCAGGGGGGAACATTTGAGGGGTATTGAGATGGTGGTGTCCAGAGGTCAAAATATGTTTCAGAGACACAGAGGTACTGCGGTCCTGGTCCCACATTGGGGGTAGACAAAAGTCCCTGCTAAAGATTTCTGTCCAACTGTTACCACATTTTGTGCAGCCTGGCTCCCTCTGTAACGATTCCCCAGTGTCTTTCGATCCTACAGATGACTGTAGCAAACTTCCCAAATTTTTTCTTGGCCTCATACTCCCAAAGGAGTGCCTGACATTTGCCAGCCTAACGATACTCACATTCTGGGAAAAACCTCACTAACTATGCATATTTATCTACCACACATGGCAAATCCTTACAATTGCAGAACATCATATCGCACTTGTCATCTTTGAGGTACTGTAAGTATTTGGATTTGAGGGAAATATTCATCCTTGCTTGCTCTCTCCCATCTGAAGTCTATGGTGCTGCTGTTCCTTTCTCACATGTCCCTTCAAAGAGACAAGTGACACACAGACTCAATCACTCAGCAAACATATATGCTTTGACGTTTTCATCTTGCTGTTTACCTTCCAAATATTCCCCCTGAACCACAAATAAAGGCCTGCCATTTCTCATCCCCTCAGTCAAAGCAGTCCTTCGCTCCTTAGGCCCTGCAAGACCACCATGAACAAGAATCATGTCAGCAAGCAGAAGAAAAGCCTCAGTGTGCTCTTTTGTTCATACTGCTGCCCTCTAGTAACACTTCATGGCAACTGCAGCATAAGAATGGGACTGAGAAGAGGGCTGTCCTATGCAAATAATATCCTCCCATGCATACTTTCTTCTGAGACGGTCGGCGGCTTGTGCCGTGATACCGCCTCCAACAAATGGTCTTCAACCAAATTTTAAAAAAGCCCACCTGCCTTAGACGAAGGATTTTGCCACTCGAAGGAAGCACATGGGGACATCACCCTCATTTAGCAGGGTCCTAAATTGCCTGCTGTCAGCCTGTATACAGAACAAGGGCGTTCGTGGGCGTTCGTGAGCGTTCCTCAAAGGAAGGAGGTGGGTGATTAATTCACAGTGCCAGGGCAGGCCCAGCCCAGCCCAGCCCAGCCCAGCGCAGCCCAGCCCAGCCCGGCACAGCGCACTGCTTCACATCCTGCAGCAGGCATGATGCAGACCTACTAGAGCAAAGGCTTGACTCTGCCCTTGTCTGTCTCTTAAAGAAAACAATCTTTCTAGCTTCTTATTGCACCTGATAAATGGACTCTAGCTTGCCTCAAACTTGACCCATCATTTCATTAGCCAGAGCTCATACTTGACCTTTATTTCTATCCAAGCTCACTGGCACCACACCCCTGATTTGAGCGAGTTACTCACACCAAAATGAAAAATCACCATCATCCAACCTATTTTACAATAAGTGTAGCACCTTCCTCGCATTCTTGTGCTCAGTTATAACCCCCAATACCACAATTGCACTCTGCAATTCACCAAACTTAAAGGAAAAAGAATGAAGACATTGATAAAGGAAGACAAGGCCTTGTCCCTATTGCACCTACTTGAGAAATAGGGAGGTTGGTAGAAGGTCATGAGGGAAAACATTTGAAATTTTGGGACACACATGCCAAAAAGAGTGTCCACTTTTCTCCTCTGTTACCAAGTAAAAAAAAATCTTAGCAAAAAAAAACCATTCACTTTTTGAAAATTTCCACCTTGGGATACCTCTACAGCATTGGCAGGATTCGAACCCTGGCCTGTGAGGGCTGTCTGCACCAAAGGTACAAGACTTACCTTTGAGCTATAGCTCCTTAGTGGTCTAGAGGATTGCAGTAGTAACTATAAGCAACATACAGGCCTTGGTGTCCTTCCCGGCGGCTTCCATTGCACATGAAAAGGATGACCATGACATAAGGACAATTTGATAGGCTACATACATGGAAACCAGTGTGGTCCAGTGGGTAAGTGCCTGCCTTCCATGCAGGCAACCAGGGTTCAAATCCCGGGTTCGGCACCAGGTGACTGATGGTGGCAGAGCAGAGGTAAGTTGGAGGTGGGCCTAAATGGCCAATTGGTAAGTAAAATGTGTCTGTGTGTTGTGTACGAGTGGAATCATGCCTAGTGAATGAGGGATTGCAGATTGGTTGGTAAGTAAAATAGGTGTGGCCTGAACAGAGAAAGGTAACAGGTGTTGTGTGCAGGAGGAGGAGCCTAGGCAGAGTGGGTGGGGTCAGAGAGGAGGAGCCAGGTCAGAGAGGAGGGGTATAGGTGGAGCCTAGTCAGAGTGGGTGGGGTTAGAGAGTAGGAGTATAGGAGGAGCTGGGTCAGAGAGGAGGGGTATAGGAGGAGCCTAGTCAGAGTGGGAGGGGTCAGAGAGGAGGAGTATAGGAGGAGCCTAGTCAGAGTGGGTGGGGTCAGAGAGGAGGGGTATAGGCGGAGCCTGGGCAGAATGGGTGGGAGCAGAGGAAGGGGAGGAGGATCCTGACTTATTGTGGGGTACTGCAAATACTTTTTTACTGCACCCCCCTATACTCTCTGATTTCTGTTGGGAGGGGGCAGTCAAAATTTGGGGGAGCAGTATTAAAAGGTGCTTAGGCGCAACGTGAAGGCGATGGGGTGCACACAATGGCTTGGCATCCAGATACTTTTTTGGGGCTACCATTAGTTTTAATTGCTCTGATCCTCCCTCATGGGGTGTACCCCAAATGGTTAGGGGCCACGGGGGGGCAAGAAGCTGTTTGACAGTTTCTATTAACAACAGGGTTCACCATACGATTATGCTGCAGTTATGGTATTCAAAGGTAAAACAAGGAGCATTTGGCTGTATTTTTGCAGGTGGGGTGCCCCAAAATGTTACTGCCAGCAGCAGCAGCAGCCCCCTTCCTCGCCACCCTGCAGATTGGTATAGGTACCTTTAGGACATTTCTGTTGAAAACAGAGGCTATAGCGAATCGCGCTACAAAATCCGAGAGCACTAACACTTGCTAAATAAAGGTGGCATCGGAGCATACGAATGAGGCAGGGAGAGGCTACTGTTGCAATTGGTTTGGTGGGTCATAGTGAATAACCTCGGAATGCAAATAGGCAGAAGTATGAGGATTGGCAGTGTCTGTAGAGAATTTTGGCATGCTCTTCAGTTGATGTTTTCCTCCTTGAACTACAGAGGAAAGGCCTGGCCTTACTGTTGGGCAAAACATGTATTTATGATTTTAAGAAGTGTAGTCTGGATGTACTGAGAGGGCCTGTACAGTACGGTAAATGCCTGTATACCCCTGCAATGTGCATCCAACTGTCACTTGAGATTGAACAGCAAACGAAGCAGCTGGGTTACTGACTGAATGTAAATGGAAGGCACATAGGAAGGGTGTTTGTGGTCACTCAAATGATTGAAACCTGGTTGATGCACTACCAAAGCTGGGGTACCAGGGGGGAACATTTGAGGGGTATTGAGATGGTGGTGTCCAGAGGTCAAAATATGTTTCAGAGACACAGAGGTACTGCGGTCCTGGTCCCACATTGGGGGTAGACAAAAGTCCCTGCTAAAGATTTCTGTCCAACTGTTACCACATTTTGTGCAGCCTGGCTCCCTCTGTAACGATTCCCCAGTGTCTTTCGATCCTACAGATGACTGTAGCAAACTTCCCAAATTTTTTCTTGGCCTCATACTCCCAAAGGAGTGCCTGACATTTGCCAGCCTAACGATACTCACATTCTGGGAAAAACCTCACTAACTATGCATATTTATCTACCACACATGGCAAATCCTTACAATTGCAGAACATCATATCGCACTTGTCATCTTTGAGGTACTGTAAGTATTTGGATTTGAGGGAAATATTCATCCTTGCTTGCTCTCTCCCATCTGAAGTCTATGGTGCTGCTGTTCCTTTCTCACATGTCCCTTCAAAGAGACAAGTGACACACAGACTCAATCACTCAGCAAACATATATGCTTTGACGTTTTCATCTTGCTGTTTACCTTCCAAATATTCCCCCTGAACCGCAAATAAAGGCCTGCCATTCCTCATGCCCTCAGTCAAAGCAGTCCTTCGCTCCTTAGGCCCTGCAAGACCACCATGAACAAGAATCATGTCAGCAAGCAGAAGAAAAGCCTCAGTGTGCTCTTTTGTTCATACTGCTGCCCTCTAGTAACACTTCATGGCAACTGCAGCATAAGAATGGGACTGAGAAGAGGGCTGTCCTATGCAAATAATATCCTCCCATGCATACTTTCTTCTGAGACGGTCGGCGGCTTGTGCCGTGATACCGCCTCCAACAAATGGTCTTCAACCAAATTTTAAAAAAGCCCACCTGCCTTAGACGAAGGATTTTGCCACTCGAAGGAAGCACATGGGGACATCACCCTCATTTAGCAGGGTCCTAAATTGCCTGCTGTCAGCCTGTATACAGAACAAGGGCGTTCGTGGGCGTTCGTGAGCGTTCCTCAAAGGAAGGAGGTGGGTGATTAATTCACAGTGCCAGGGCAGGCCCAGCCCAGCCCAGCCCAGCCCAGCGCAGCCCAGCCCAGCCCAGCCCGGCACAGCGCACTGCTTCACATCCTGCAGCAGGCATGATGCAGACCTACTAGAGCAAAGGCTTGACTCTGCCCTTGTCTGTCTCTTAAAGAAAACAATCTTTCTAGCTTCTTATTGCACCTGATAAATGGACTCTAGCTTGCCTCAAACTTGACCCATCATTTCATTAGCCAGAGCTCATACTTGACCTTTATTTCTATCCAAGCTCACTGGCACCACACCCCTGATTTGAGCGAGTTACTCACACCAAAATGAAAAATCACCATCATCCAACCTATTTTACAATAAGTGTAGCACCTTCCTCGCATTCTTGTGCTCAGTTATAACCCCCAATACCACAATTGCACTCTGCAATTCACCAAACTTAAAGGAAAAAGAATGAAGACATTGATAAAGGAAGACAAGGCCTTGTCCCTATTGCACCTACTTGAGAAATAGGGAGGTTGGTAGAAGGTCATGAGGGAAAACATTTGAAATTTTGGGACACACATGCCAAAAAGAGTGTCCACTTTTCTCCTCTGTTACCAAGTAAAAAAAAATCTTAGCAAAAAAAAAACCATTCACTTTTTGAAAATTTCCACCTTGGGATACCTCTACAGCATTGGCAGGATTCGAACCCTGGCCTGTGAGGGCTGTCTGCACCAAAGGTACAAGACTTACCTTTGAGCTATAGCTCCTTAGTGGTCTAGAGGATTGCAGTAGTAACTATAAGCAACATACAGGCCTTGGTGTCCTTCCCGGCGGCTTCCATTGCACATGAAAAGGATGACCATGACATAAGGACAATTTGATAGGCTACATACATGGAAACCAGTGTGGTCCAGTGGGTAAGTGCCTGCCTTCCATGCAGGCAACCAGGGTTCAAATCCCGGGTTCGGCACCAGGTGACTGATGGTGGCAGAGCAGAGGTAAGTTGGAGGTGGGCCTAAATGGCCAATTGGTAAGTAAAATGTGTCTGTGTGTTGTGTACGAGTGGAATCATGCCTAGTGAATGAGGGATTGCAGATTGGTTGGTAAGTAAAATAGGTGTGGCCTGAACAGAGAAAGGTAACAGGTGTTGTGTGCAGGAGGAGGAGCCTAGGCAGAGTGGGTGGGGTCAGAGAGGAGGAGCCAGGTCAGAGAGGAGGGGTATAGGTGGAGCCTAGTCAGAGTGGGTGGGGTTAGAGAGGAGGAGTATAGGAGGAGCTGGGTCAGAGAGGAGGGGTATAGGAGGAGCCTAGTCAGAGTGGGAGGGGTCAGAGAGGAGGAGTATAGGAGGAGCCTAGTCAGAGTGGGTGGGGTCAGAGAGGAGGGGTATAGGCGGAGCCTGGGCAGAATGGGTGGGAGCAGAGGAAGGGGAGGAGGATCCTGACTTATTGTGGGGTACTGCAAATACTTTTTTACTGCACCCCCCTATACTCTCTGATTTCTGTTGGGAGGGGGCAGTCAAAATTTGGGGGAGCAGTATTAAAAGGTGCTTAGGCGCAACGTGAAGGCGATGGGGTGCACACAATGGCTTGGCATCCAGATACTTTTTTGGGGCTACCATTAGTTTTAATTGCTCTGATCCTCCCTCATGGGGTGTACCCCAAATGGTTAGGGGCCACGGGGGGGCAAGAAGCTGTTTGACAGTTTCTATTAACAACAGGGTTCACCATACGATTATGCTGCAGTTATGGTATTGAAAGGTAAAACAAGGAGCATTTGGCTGTATTTTTGCAGGTGGGGTGCCCCAAAATGTTACTGCCAGCAGCAGCAGCAGCCCCCTTCCTCGCCACCCTGCAGATTGGTATAGGTACCTTTAGGACATTTCTGTTGAAAACAGAGGCTATAGCGAATCGCGCTACAAAATCCGAGAGCACTAAAATTGCTAAATAAAGGTGGCATCGGAGCATACGAATGAGGCAGGGAGAGGCTACTGTTGCAATTGGTTTGGTGGGTCATAGTGAATAACCTCGGAATGCAAATAGGCAGAAGTGTGAGGATTGGCAGTGTCTGTAGAGAATTTTGGCATGCTCTTCAGTTGATGTTTTCCTCCTTGAACTACAGAGGAAAGGCCTGGCCTTACTGTTGGGCAAAACATGTATTTATGATTTTAAGAAGTGTAGTCTGGATGTACTGAGAGGGCCTGTACAGTACGGTAAATGCCTGTATACCCCTGCAATGTGCATCCAACTGTCACTTGAGATTGAACAGCAAACGAAGCAGCTGGGTTACTGACTGAATGTAAATGGAAGGCACATAGGAAGGGTGTTTGTGGTCACTAAAATGATTGAAACCTGGTTGATGCACTACCAAAGCTGGGGTACCAGGGGGGAACATTTGAGGGGTATTGAGATGGTGGTGTCCAGAGGTCAAAATATGTTTCAGAGACACAGAGGTACTGCGGTCCTGGTCCCACATTGGGGGTAGACAAAAGTCCCTGCTAAAGATTTCTGTCCAACTGTTACCACATTTTGTGCAGCCTGGCTCCCTCTGTAACGATTCCCCAGTGTCTTTCGATCCTACAGATGACTGTAGCAAACTTCCCAAATTTTTTCTTGGCCTCATACTCCCAAAGGAGTGCCTGACATTTGCCAGCCTAACGATACTCACATTCTGGGAAAAACCTCACTAACTATGCATATTTATCTACCACACATGGCAAATCCTTACAATTGCAGAACATCATATCGCACTTGTCATCTTTGAGGTACTGTAAGTATTTGGATTTGAGGGAAATATTCATCCTTGCTTGCTCTCTCCCATCTGAAGTCTATGGTGCTGCTGTTCCTTTCTCACATGTCCCTTCAAAGAGACAAGTGACACACAGACTCAATCACTCAGCAAACATATATGCTTTGACGTTTTCATCTTGCTGTTTACCTTCCAAATATTCCCCCTGAACCACAAATAAAGGCCTGCCATTTCTCATCCCCTCAGTCAAAGCAGTCCTTCGCTCCTTAGGCCCTGCAAGACCACCATGAACAAGAATCATGTCAGCAAGCAGAAGAAAAGCCTCAGTGTGCTCTTTTGTTCATACTGCTGCCCTCTAGTAACACTTCATGGCAACTGCAGCATAAGAATGGGACTGAGAAGAGGGCTGTCCTATGCAAATAATATCCTCCCATGCATACTTTCTTCTGAGACGGTCGGCGGCTTGTGCCGTGATACCGCCTCCAACAAATGGTCTTCAACCAAATTTTAAAAAAGCCCACCTGCCTTAGACGAAGGATTTTGCCACTCGAAGGAAGCACATGGGGACATCACCCTCATTTAGCAGGGTCCTAAATTGCCTGCTGTCAGCCTGTATACAGAACAAGGGCGTTCGTGGGCGTTCGTGAGCGTTCCTCAAAGGAAGGAGGTGGGTGATTAATTCACAGTGCCAGGGCAGGCCCAGCCCAGCCCAGCCCAGCCCAGCGCAGCCCAGCCCAGCCCGGCACAGCGCACTGCTTCACATCCTGCAGCAGGCATGATGCAGACCTACTAGAGCAAAGGCTTGACTCTGCCCTTGTCTGTCTCTTAAAGAAAACAATCTTTCTAGCTTCTTATTGCACCTGATAAATGGACTCTAGCTTGCCTCAAACTTGACCCATCATTTCATTAGCCAGAGCTCATACTTGACCTTTATTTCTATCCAAGCTCACTGGCACCACACCCCTGATTTGAGCGAGTTACTCACACCAAAATGAAAAATCACCATCATCCAACCTATTTTACAATAAGTGTAGCACCTTCCTCGCATTCTTGTGCTCAGTTATAACCCCCAATACCACAATTGCACTCTGCAATTCACCAAACTTAAAGGAAAAAGAATGAAGACATTGATAAAGGAAGACAAGGCCTTGTCCCTATTGCACCTACTTGAGAAATAGGGAGGTTGGTAGAAGGTCATGAGGGAAAACATTTGAAATTTTGGGACACACATGCCAAAAAGAGTGTCCACTTTTCTCCTCTGTTACCAAGTAAAAAAAAATCTTAGCAAAAAAAAAACCATTCACTTTTTGAAAATTTCCACCTTGGGATACCTCTACAGCATTGGCAGGATTCGAACCCTGGCCTGTGAGGGCTGTCTGCACCAAAGGTACAAGACTTACCTTTGAGCTATAGCTCCTTAGTGGTCTAGAGGATTGCAGTAGTAACTATAAGCAACATACAGGCCTTGGTGTCCTTCCCGGCGGCTTCCATTGCACATGAAAAGGATGACCATGACATAAGGACAATTTGATAGGCTACATACATGGAAACCAGTGTGGTCCAGTGGGTAAGTGCCTGCCTTCCATGCAGGCAACCAGGGTTCAAATCCCGGGTTCGGCACCAGGTGACTGATGGTGGCAGAGCAGAGGTAAGTTGGAGGTGGGCCTAAATGGCCAATTGGTAAGTAAAATGTGTCTGTGTGTTGTGTACGAGTGGAATCATGCCTAGTGAATGAGGGATTGCAGATTGGTTGGTAAGTAAAATAGGTGTGGCCTGAACAGAGAAAGGTAACAGGTGTTGTGTGCAGGAGGAGGAGCCTAGGCAGAGTGGGTGGGGTCAGAGAGGAGGAGCCAGGTCAGAGAGGAGGGGTATAGGTGGAGCCTAGTCAGAGTGGGTGGGGTTAGAGAGGAGGAGTATAGGAGGAGCTGGGTCAGAGAGGAGGGGTATAGGAGGAGCCTAGTCAGAGTGGGAGGGGTCAGAGAGGAGGAGTATAGGAGGAGCCTAGTCAGAGTGGGTGGGGTCAGAGAGGAGGGGTATAGGCGGAGCCTGGGCAGAATGGGTGGGAGCAGAGGAAGGGGAGGAGGATCCTGACTTATTGTGGGGTACTGCAAATACTTTTTTACTGCACCCCCCTATACTCTCTGATTTCTGTTGGGAGGGGGCAGTCAAAATTTGGGGGAGCAGTATTAAAAGGTGCTTAGGCGCAACGTGAAGGCGATGGGGTGCACACAATGGCTTGGCATCCAGATACTTTTTTGGGGCTACCATTAGTTTTAATTGCTCTGATCCTCCCTCATGGGGTGTACCCCAAATGGTTAGGGGCCACGGGGGGGCAAGAAGCTGTTTGACAGTTTCTATTAACAACAGGGTTCACCATACGATTATGCTGCAGTTATGGTATTCAAAGGTAAAACAAGGAGCATTTGGCTGTATTTTTGCAGGTGGGGTGCCCCAAAATGTTACTGCCAGCAGCAGCAGCAGCCCCCTTCCTCGCCACCCTGCAGATTGGTATAGGTACCTTTAGGACATTTCTGTTGAAAACAGAGGCTATAGCGAATCGCGCTACAAAATCCGAGAGCACTAACACTTGCTAAATAAAGGTGGCATCGGAGCATACGAATGAGGCAGGGAGAGGCTACTGTTGCAATTGGTTTGGTGGGTCATAGTGAATAACCTCGGAATGCAAATAGGCAGAAGTGTGAGGATTGGCAGTGTCTGTAGAGAATTTTGGCATGCTCTTCAGTTGATGTTTTCCTCCTTGAACTACAGAGGAAAGGCCTGGCCTTACTGTTGGGCAAAACATGTATTTATGATTTTAAGAAGTGTAGTCTGGATGTACTGAGAGGGCCTGTACAGTACGGTAAATGCCTGTATACCCCTGCAATGTGCATCCAACTGTCACTTGAGATTGAACAGCAAACGAAGCAGCTGGGTTACTGACTGAATGTAAATGGAAGGCACATAGGAAGGGTGTTTGTGGTCACTCAAATGATTGAAACCTGGTTGATGCACTACCAAAGCTGGGGTACCAGGGGGGAACATTTGAGGGGTATTGAGATGGTGGTGTCCAGAGGTCAAAATATGTTTCAGAGACACAGAGGTACTGCGGTCCTGGTCCCACATTGGGGGTAGACAAAAGTCCCTGCTAAAGATTTCTGTCCAACTGTTACCACATTTTGTGCAGCCTGGCTCCCTCTGTAACGATTCCCCAGTGTCTTTCGATCCTACAGATGACTGTAGCAAACTTCCCAAATTTTTTCTTGGCCTCATACTCCCAAAGGAGTGCCTGACATTTGCCAGCCTAACGATACTCACATTCTGGGAAAAACCTCACTAACTATGCATATTTATCTACCACACATGGCAAATCCTTACAATTGCAGAACATCATATCGCACTTGTCATCTTTGAGGTACTGTAAGTATTTGGATTTGAGGGAAATATTCATCCTTGCTTGCTCTCTCCCATCTGAAGTCTATGGTGCTGCTGTTCCTTTCTCACATGTCCCTTCAAAGAGACAAGTGACACACAGACTCAATCACTCAGCAAACATATATGCTTTGACGTTTTCATCTTGCTGTTTACCTTCCAAATATTCCCCCTGAACCGCAAATAAAGGCCTGCCATTCCTCATGCCCTCAGTCAAAGCAGTCCTTCGCTCCTTAGGCCCTGCAAGACCACCATGAACAAGAATCATGTCAGCAAGCAGAAGAAAAGCCTCAGTGTGCTCTTTTGTTCATACTGCTGCCCTCTAGTAACACTTCATGGCAACTGCAGCATAAGAATGGGACTGAGAAGAGGGCTGTCCTATGCAAATAATATCCTCCCATGCATACTTTCTTCTGAGACGGTCGGCGGCTTGTGCCGTGATACCGCCTCCAACAAATGGTCTTCAACCAAATTTTAAAAAAGCCCACCTGCCTTAGACGAAGGATTTTGCCACTCGAAGGAAGCACATGGGGACATCACCCTCATTTAGCAGGGTCCTAAATTGCCTGCTGTCAGCCTGTATACAGAACAAGGGCGTTCGTGGGCGTTCGTGAGCGTTCCTCAAAGGAAGGAGGTGGGTGATTAATTCACAGTGCCAGGGCAGGCCCAGCCCAGCCCAGCCCAGCCCAGCGCAGCCCAGCCCAGCCCAGCCCGGCACAGCGCACTGCTTCACATCCTGCAGCAGGCATGATGCAGACCTACTAGAGCAAAGGCTTGACTCTGCCCTTGTCTGTCTCTTAAAGAAAACAATCTTTCTAGCTTCTTATTGCACCTGATAAATGGACTCTAGCTTGCCTCAAACTTGACCCATCATTTCATTAGCCAGAGCTCATACTTGACCTTTATTTCTATCCAAGCTCACTGGCACCACACCCCTGATTTGAGCGAGTTACTCACACCAAAATGAAAAATCACCATCATCCAACCTATTTTACAATAAGTGTAGCACCTTCCTCGCATTCTTGTGCTCAGTTATAACCCCCAATACCACAATTGCACTCTGCAATTCACCAAACTTAAAGGAAAAAGAATGAAGACATTGATAAAGGAAGACAAGGCCTTGTCCCTATTGCACCTACTTGAGAAATAGGGAGGTTGGTAGAAGGTCATGAGGGAAAACATTTGAAATTTTGGGACACACATGCCAAAAAGAGTGTCCACTTTTCTCCTCTGTTACCAAGTAAAAAAAAATCTTAGCAAAAAAAAAACCATTCACTTTTTGAAAATTTCCACCTTGGGATACCTCTACAGCATTGGCAGGATTCGAACCCTGGCCTGTGAGGGCTGTCTGCACCAAAGGTACAAGACTTACCTTTGAGCTATAGCTCCTTAGTGGTCTAGAGGATTGCAGTAGTAACTATAAGCAACATACAGGCCTTGGTGTCCTTCCCGGCGGCTTCCATTGCACATGAAAAGGATGACCATGACATAAGGACAATTTGATAGGCTACATACATGGAAACCAGTGTGGTCCAGTGGGTAAGTGCCTGCCTTCCATGCAGGCAACCAGGGTTCAAATCCCGGGTTCGGCACCAGGTGACTGATGGTGGCAGAGCAGAGGTAAGTTGGAGGTGGGCCTAAATGGCCAATTGGTAAGTAAAATGTGTCTGTGTGTTGTGTACGAGTGGAATCATGCCTAGTGAATGAGGGATTGCAGATTGGTTGGTAAGTAAAATAGGTGTGGCCTGAACAGAGAAAGGTAACAGGTGTTGTGTGCAGGAGGAGGAGCCTAGGCAGAGTGGGTGGGGTCAGAGAGGAGGAGCCAGGTCAGAGAGGAGGGGTATAGGTGGAGCCTAGTCAGAGTGGGTGGGGTTAGAGAGGAGGAGTATAGGAGGAGCTGGGTCAGAGAGGAGGGGTATAGGAGGAGCCTAGTCAGAGTGGGAGGGGTCAGAGAGGAGGAGTATAGGAGGAGCCTAGTCAGAGTGGGTGGGGTCAGAGAGGAGGGGTATAGGCGGAGCCTGGGCAGAATGGGTGGGAGCAGAGGAAGGGGAGGAGGATCCTGACTTATTGTGGGGTACTGCAAATACTTTTTTACTGCACCCCCCTATACTCTCTGATTTCTGTTGGGAGGGGGCAGTCAAAATTTGGGGGAGCAGTATTAAAAGGTGCTTAGGCGCAACGTGAAGGCGATGGGGTGCACACAATGGCTTGGCATCCAGATACTTTTTTGGGGCTACCATTAGTTTTAATTGCTCTGATCCTCCCTCATGGGGTGTACCCCAAATGGTTAGGGGCCACGGGGGGGCAAGAAGCTGTTTGACAGTTTCTATTAACAACAGGGTTCACCATACGATTATGCTGCAGTTATGGTATTCAAAGGTAAAACAAGGAGCATTTGGCTGTATTTTTGCAGGTGGGGTGCCCCAAAATGTTACTGCCAGCAGCAGCAGCAGCCCCCTTCCTCGCCACCCTGCAGATTGGTATAGGTACCTTTAGGACATTTCTGTTGAAAACAGAGGCTATAGCGAATCGCGCTACAAAATCCGAGAGCACTAACACTTGCTAAATAAAGGTGGCATCGGAGCATACGAATGAGGCAGGGAGAGGCTACTGTTGCAATTGGTTTGGTGGGTCATAGTGAATAACCTCGGAATGCAAATAGGCAGAAGTGTGAGGATTGGCAGTGTCTGTAGAGAATTTTGGCATGCTCTTCAGTTGATGTTTTCCTCCTTGAACTACAGAGGAAAGGCCTGGCCTTACTGTTGGGCAAAACATGTATTTATGATTTTAAGAAGTGTAGCCTGGATGTACTGAGAGGGCCTGTACAGTACGGTAAATGCCTGTATACCCCTGCAATGTGCATCCAACTGTCACTTGAGATTGAACAGCAAACGAAGCAGCTGGGTTACTGACTGAATGTAAATGGAAGGCACATAGGAAGGGTGTTTGTGGTCACTAAAATGATTGAAACCTGGTTGATGCACTACCAAAGCTGGGGTACCAGGGGGGAACATTTGAGGGGTATTGAGATGGTGGTGTCCAGAGGTCAAAATATGTTTCAGAGACACAGAGGTACTGCGGTCCTGGTCCCACATTGGGGGTAGACAAAAGTCCCTGCTAAAGATTTCTGTCCAACTGTTACCACATATTGTGCAGCCTGGCTCCCTCTGTAACGATTCCCCAGTGTCTTTCGATCCTACAGATGACTGTAGCAAACTTCCCACATTTTTTCTTGGCCTCATACTCCCAAAGGAGTGCCTGACATTTGCCAGCCTAACGATACTCACATTCTGGGAAAAACCTCACTAACTATGCATATTTATCTACCACACATGGCAAATCCTTACAATTGCAGAACATCATATCGCACTTGTCATCTTTGAGGTACTGTAAGTATTTGGATTTGAGGGAAATATTCATCCTTGCTTGCTCTCTCCCATCTGAAGTCTATGGTGCTGCTGTTCCTTTCTCACATGTCCCTTCAAAGAGACAAGTGACACACAGACTCAATCACTCAGCAAACATATATGCTTTGACGTTTTCATCTTGCTGTTTACCTTCCAAATATTCCCCCTGAACCACAAATAAAGGCCTGCCATTTCTCATCCCCTCAGTCAAAGCAGTCCTTCGCTCCTTAGGCCCTGCAAGACCACCATGAACAAGAATCATGTCAGCAAGCAGAAGAAAAGCCTCAGTGTGCTCTTTTGTTCATACTGCTGCCCTCTAGTAACACTTCATGGCAACTGCAGCATAAGAATGGGACTGAGAAGAGGGCTGTCCTATGCAAATAATATCCTCCCATGCATACTTTCTTCTGAGACGGTCGGCGGCTTGTGCCGTGATACCGCCTCCAACAAATGGTCTTCAACCAAATTTTAAAAAAGCCCACCTGCCTTAGACGAAGGATTTTGCCACTCGAAGGAAGCACATGGGGACATCACCCTCATTTAGCAGGGTCCTAAATTGCCTGCTGTCAGCCTGTATACAGAACAAGGGCGTTCGTGGGCGTTCGTGAGCGTTCCTCAAAGGAAGGAGGTGGGTGATTAATTCACAGTGCCAGGGCAGGCCCAGCCCAGCCCAGCCCAGCCCAGCGCAGCCCAGCCCAGCCCGGCACAGCGCACTGCTTCACATCCTGCAGCAGGCATGATGCAGACCTACTAGAGCAAAGGCTTGACTCTGCCCTTGTCTGTCTCTTAAAGAAAACAATCTTTCTAGCTTCTTATTGCACCTGATAAATGGACTCTAGCTTGCCTCAAACTTGACCCATCATTTCATTAGCCAGAGCTCATACTTGACCTTTATTTCTATCCAAGCTCACTGGCACCACACCCCTGATTTGAGCGAGTTACTCACACCAAAATGAAAAATCACCATCATCCAACCTATTTTACAATAAGTGTAGCACCTTCCTCGCATTCTTGTGCTCAGTTATAACCCCCAATACCACAATTGCACTCTGCAATTCACCAAACTTAAAGGAAAAAGAATGAAGACATTGATAAAGGAAGACAAGGCCTTGTCCCTATTGCACCTACTTGAGAAATAGGGAGGTTGGTAGAAGGTCATGAGGGAAAACATTTGAAATTTTGGGACACACATGCCAAAAAGAGTGTCCACTTTTCTCCTCTGTTACCAAGTAAAAAAAAATCTTAGCAAAAAAAAACCATTCACTTTTTGAAAATTTCCACCTTGGGATACCTCTACAGCATTGGCAGGATTCGAACCCTGGCCTGTGAGGGCTGTCTGCACCAAAGGTACAAGACTTACCTTTGAGCTATAGCTCCTTAGTGGTCTAGAGGATTGCAGTAGTAACTATAAGCAACATACAGGCCTTGGTGTCCTTCCCGGCGGCTTCCATTGCACATGAAAAGGATGACCATGACATAAGGACAATTTGATAGGCTACATACATGGAAACCAGTGTGGTCCAGTGGGTAAGTGCCTGCCTTCCATGCAGGCAACCAGGGTTCAAATCCCGGGTTCGGCACCAGGTGGCTGATGGTGGCAGAGCAGAGGTAAGTTGGAGGTGGGCCTAAATGGCCAATTGGTAAGTAAAATGTGTCTGTGTGTTGTGTACGAGTGGAATCATGCCTAGTGAATGAGGGATTGCAGATTGGTTGGTAAGTAAAATAGGTGTGGCCTGAACAGAGAAAGGTAAGAGGTGTTGTGTGCAGGAGGAGGAGGAGCCTAGGCAGAGTGGGTGGGGTCAGAGAGGAGGAGCCAGGTCAGAGAGGAGGGGTATAGGTGGAGCCTAGTCAGAGTGGGTGGGGTTAGAGAGGAGGAGTATAGGAGGAGCTGGGTCAGAGAGGAGGGGTATAGGAGGAGCCTAGTCAGAGTGGGAGGGGTCAGAGAGGAGGAGTATAGGAGGAGCCTAGTCAGAGTGGGTGGGGTCAGAGAGGAGGGGTATAGGCGGAGCCTGGGCAGAATGGGTGGGAGCAGAGGAAGGGGAGGAGGATCCTGACTTATTGTGGGGTACTGCAAATACTTTTTTACTGCACCCCCCTATACTCTCTGATTTCTGTTGGGAGGGGGCAGTCAAAATTTGGGGGAGCAGTATTAAAAGGTGCTTAGGCGCAACGTGAAGGCGATGGGGTGCACACAATGGCTTGGCATCCAGATACTTTTTTGGGGCTACCATTAGTTTTAATTGCTCTGATCCTCCCTCATGGGGTGTACCCCAAATGGTTAGGGGCCACGGGGGGGCAAGAAGCTGTTTGACAGTTTCTATTAACAACAGGGTTCACCATACGATTATGCTGCAGTTATGGTATTGAAAGGTAAAACAAGGAGCATTTGGCTGTATTTTTGCAGGTGGGGTGCCCCAAAATGTTACTGCCAGCAGCAGCAGCAGCCCCCTTCCTCGCCACCCTGCAGATTGGTATAGGTACCTTTAGGACATTTCTGTTGAAAACAGAGGCTATAGCGAATCGCGCTACAAAATCCGAGAGCACTAAAATTGCTAAATAAAGGTGGCATCGGAGCATACGAATGAGGCAGGGAGAGGCTACTGTTGCAATTGGTTTGGTGGGTCATAGTGAATAACCTCGGAATGCAAATAGGCAGAAGTGTGAGGATTGGCAGTGTCTGTAGAGAATTTTGGCATGCTCTTCAGTTGATGTTTTCCTCCTTGAACTACAGAGGAAAGGCCTGGCCTTACTGTTGGGCAAAACATGTATTTATGATTTTAAGAAGTGTAGTCTGGATGTACTGAGAGGGCCTGTACAGTACGGTAAATGCCTGTATACCCCTGCAATGTGCATCCAACTGTCACTTGAGATTGAACAGCAAACGAAGCAGCTGGGTTACTGACTGAATGTAAATGGAAGGCACATAGGAAGGGTGTTTGTGGTCACTAAAATGATTGAAACCTGGTTGATGCACTACCAAAGCTGGGGTACCAGGGGGGAACATTTGAGGGGTATTGAGATGGTGGTGTCCAGAGGTCAAAATATGTTTCAGAGACACAGAGGTACTGCGGTCCTGGTCCCACATTGGGGGTAGACAAAAGTCCCTGCTAAAGATTTCTGTCCAACTGTTACCACATTTTGTGCAGCCTGGCTCCCTCTGTAACGATTCCCCAGTGTCTTTCGATCCTACAGATGACTGTAGCAAACTTCCCAAATTTTTTCTTGGCCTCATACTCCCAAAGGAGTGCCTGACATTTGCCAGCCTAACGATACTCACATTCTGGGAAAAACCTCACTAACTATGCATATTTATCTACCACACATGGCAAATCCTTACAATTGCAGAACATCATATCGCACTTGTCATCTTTGAGGTACTGTAAGTATTTGGATTTGAGGGAAATATTCATCCTTGCTTGCTCTCTCCCATCTGAAGTCTATGGTGCTGCTGTTCCTTTCTCACATGTCCCTTCAAAGAGACAAGTGACACACAGACTCAATCACTCAGCAAACATATATGCTTTGACGTTTTCATCTTGCTGTTTACCTTCCAAATATTCCCCCTGAACCACAAATAAAGGCCTGCCATTTCTCATCCCCTCAGTCAAAGCAGTCCTTCGCTCCTTAGGCCCTGCAAGACCACCATGAACAAGAATCATGTCAGCAAGCAGAAGAAAAGCCTCAGTGTGCTCTTTTGTTCATACTGCTGCCCTCTAGTAACACTTCATGGCAACTGCAGCATAAGAATGGGACTGAGAAGAGGGCTGTCCTATGCAAATAATATCCTCCCATGCATACTTTCTTCTGAGACGGTCGGCGGCTTGTGCCGTGATACCGCCTCCAACAAATGGTCTTCAACCAAATTTTAAAAAAGCCCACCTGCCTTAGACGAAGGATTTTGCCACTCGAAGGAAGCACATGGGGACATCACCCTCATTTAGCAGGGTCCTAAATTGCCTGCTGTCAGCCTGTATACAGAACAAGGGCGTTCGTGGGCGTTCGTGAGCGTTCCTCAAAGGAAGGAGGTGGGTGATTAATTTACAGTGCCAGGGCAGGCCCAGCCCAGCCCAGCCCAGCCCAGCCCAGCCCAGCGCAGCCCAGCCCAGCCCGGCACAGCGCACTGCTTCACATCCTGCAGCAGGCATGATGCAGACCTACTAGAGCAAAGGCTTGACTCTGCCCTTGTCTGTCTCTTAAAGAAAACAATCTTTCTAGCTTCTTATTGCACCTGATAAATGGACTCTAGCTTGCCTCAAACTTGACCCATCATTTCATTAGCCAGAGCTCATACTTGACCTTGATTTCTATCCAAGCTCACTGGCACCAAACCCCTGATTTGAGCGAGTTACTCACACCAAAATGAAAAATCACCATCATCCAACCTATTTTACAATAAGTGTAGCACCTTCCTCGCATTCTTGTGCTCAGTTATAACCCCCAATACCACAATTGCACTCTGCAATTCACCAAACTTAAAGGAAAAAGAATGAAGACATTAATAAAGGAAGACAAGGCCTTGTCCCTATTGCACCTACTTGAGAAATAGGGAGGTTGGTAGAAGGTCATGAGGGAAAACATTTGAAATTTTGGGACACACATGCCAAAAAGAGTGTCCACTTTTCTCCTCTGTTACCAAGTAAAAAAAAATCTTAGCAAAAAAAAAAAACATTCACTTTTTGAAAATTTCCACCTTGGGATACCTCTACAGCATTGGCAGGATTCGAACCCTGGCCTGTGAGGGCTGTCTGCACCAAAGGTACAAGACTTACCTTTGAGCTATAGCTCCTTAGTGGTCTAGAGGATTGCAGTAGTAACTATAAGCAACATACAGGCCTTGGTGTCCTTCCCGGCGGCTTCCATTGCACATGAAAAGGATGACCATGACATAAGGACAATTTGATAGGCTACATACATGGAAACCAGTGTGGTCCAGTGGGTAAGTGCCTGCCTTCCATGCAGGCAACCAGGGTTCAAATCCTGGGTTCGGCACCAGGTGACTGATTGTGGCAGAGCAAAGGTAAGTTGGAGGTGGGCCTAAATGGCCAATTGGTAAGTAAAATGTGTCTGTGTGTTGTGTACGAGTGGAATCATGCCTAGTGAATGAGGGATTGCAGATTGGTTGGTAAGTAAAATAGGTGTGGCCTGAACAGAGAAAGGTAACAGGTGTTGTGTGCAGGAGGAGGAGGAGCCTAGTCAGAGTGGGCGGGGTCAGAGAGGAGGTGCCAGGTCAGAGAGGAGGGGTATAGGTGGAGCCTAGTCAGAGTGGGTGGGGTTAGAGAGGAGGAGTATAGGAGGAGCTGGGTCAGAGAGGAGGGGTCAGAGAGGAGGGGTATAGGCGGAGCCTGGGCAGAATGGGAGGGTTCAGAGAGCAGAAGAAGGGGAGGAGGATCCTGACTTATTGTGGGGTACTGCAAATACTTTTTTACTGCACCCCCCTATACTCTCTGATTTCTGTTGGGAGGGGGCAGTCAAAATTTGGGGGAGCAGTATTAAAAGGTGCTTAGGCGCAACGTGAAGGCGATGGGGTGCACACAATGGCTTGGCTTCCAGGTACTTTTTGGGGGGCTACCATTAGTTTTAATTGCTCTGATCCTCCCTCATGGGGTGTACCCCAAATGGTTAGGGGCCACGGGGGGGCAAGAAGCTGTTTGACAGTTTCTATTAACAACAGGGTTCACCATACGATTCTGCTGCAGTTATGGTATTCAAAGGTAAAACAAGGAGCATTTGGCTGTATTTTTGCAGGTGGGGTGCCCCAAAATGTTACAGCCAGCAGCAGCAGCAGCCCCCTTCCTCGCCACCCTGCAGATTGGTATAGGTACCTTTAGGACATTTCTGTTGAAAACAGAGGCTATAACGAATCGCGCTACAAAATCCGAGAGCACTAACACTTGCTAAATAAAGGTGGCGTCGGAGCATACGAATGAGGCAGGGAGAGGCTACTGTTGCAATTAGTTTGGTGGGTCATAGTGAATAACCTCGGAATGCAAATAGGCAGAAGTGTGAGGATTGGCAGTGTCTGTAGAGAATTTTGGCATGTTCTTCAGTTGATGTTTTCCTCCTTGAACTACAGAGGAAAGGCCTGGCCTTACTGTTGGGCAAAACATGTATTTATGATTTTAAGAAGTGTAGTCTGGATGTACTGAGAGGGCCTGTACAGTACGGTAAATGCCTGTATACCCCTGCAATGTGCATCCAACTGTCACTTGAGATTGAACAGCAAACGAAGCAGCTGGGTTACTGACTGAATGTAAATGGAAGGCACATAGGAAGGGTGTTTGTGGTCACTCAAATGATTGAAACCTGGTTGATGCACTACCAAAGCTGGGGTACCAGGGGGGAACATTTGAGGGGTATTGAGATGGTGGTGTCCAGAGGTCAAAATATGTTTCAGAGACACAGAGGTACTGCGGTCCTGGTCCCACATTGGGGGTAGACAAAAGTCCCTGCTAAAGATTTCTGTCCAACTGTTACCACATTTTGTGCAGCCTGGCTCCCTCTGTAACGATTCCCCAGTGTCTTTCGATCCTACAGATGACTGTAGCAAACTTCCCAAATTTTTTCTTGGCCTCATACTCCCAAAGGAGTGCCTGACATTTGCCAGCCTAACGATACTCACATTCTGGGAAAAACCTCACTAACTATGCATATTTATCTACCACACATGGCAAATCCTTACAATTGCAGAACATCATATCGCACTTGTCATCTTTGAGGTACTGTAAGTATTTGGATTTGAGGGAAATATTCATCCTTGCTTGCTCTCTCCCATCTGAAGTCTATGGTGCTGCTGTTCCTTTCTCACATGTCCCTTCAAAGAGACAAGTGACACACAGACTCAATCACTCAGCAAACATATATGCTTTGACGTTTTCATCTTGCTGTTTACCTTCCAAATATTCCCCCTGAACCGCAAATAAAGGCCTGCCATTCCTCATCCCCTCAGTCAAAGCAGTCCTTCGCTCCTTAGGCCCTGCAAGACCACCATGAACAAGAATCATGTCAGCAACCAGAAGAAAAGCCTCAGTGTGCTCTTTTGTTCATACTGCTGCCCTCTAGTAACACTTCATGGCAACTGCAGCATAAGAATGGGACTGAGAAGAGGGCTGTCCTATGCAAATAATATCCTCCCATGCATACTTTCTTCTGAGACGGTCGGCGGCTTGTGCCGTGATACCGCCTCCAACAAATGGTCTTCAACCAAATTTTAAAAAAGCCCACCTGCCTTAGACGAAGGATTTTGCCACTCGAAGGAAGCACATGGGGACATCACCCTCATTTAGCAGGGTCCTAAATTGCCTGCTGTCAGCCTGTATACAGAACAAGGGCGTTCGTGGGCGTTCGTGAGCGTTCCTCAAAGGAAGGAGGTGGGTGATTAATTCACAGTGCCAGGGCAGGCCCAGCCCAGCCCAGCCCAGCCCAGCCCAGCCCAGCCCAGCGCAGCCCAGCCCGGCACAGCGCACTGCTGTGGAGGTCCATTCCTTCACATCCTGCAGCAGGCATGATGCAGACCTACTAGAGCAAAGGCTTGACTCTGCCCTTGTCTGTCTCTTAAAGAAAACAATCTTTCTAGCTTCTTATTGCACCTGATAAATGGACTCTAGCTTGCCTCAAACTTGACCCATCATTTCATTAGCCAGAGCTCATACTTGACCTTTATTTCTATCCAAGCTCACTGGCACCAAACCCCTGATTTGAGCGAGTTACTCACACCAAAATGAAAAATCACCATCATCCAACCTATTTTACAATAAGTGTAGCACCTTCCTCGCATTCTTGTGCTCAGTTATAACCCCCAATACCACAATTGCACTCTGCAATTCACCAAACTTAAAGGAAGGAAAAAAAATGAAGACATTAATAAAGGAAGACAAGGCCTTGTCCCTATTGCACCTACATGAGAAATAGGGAGGTTGGTAGAAGGTCATGAGGGAAAACATTTGAAATTTTGGGACACACATGCCAAAAAGAGTGTCCACTTTTCTCCTCTGTTACCAAGTAAAAAAAAATCTTAGCAAAAAAAAAAAAATTCACTTTTTGAAAATTTACACCTTGGGATACCTCTACAGCATTGGCAGGATTCGAACCCTGGCCTGTGAGGGCTGTCTGCACCAAAGGTACAAGACTTACCTTTGAGCTATAGCTCCTTAGTGGTCTAGAGGATTGCAGTAGTAACTATAAGCAACATACAGGCCTTGGTGTCCTTCCCGGCGGCTTCCATTGCACATGAAAAGGATGACCATGACATAAGGACAATTTGATAGGCTACATGCATGGAAACCAGTGTGGTCCAGTGGGTAAGTGCCTGCCTTCCATGCAGGCAACCAGGGTTCAAATCCCGGGTTCGGCACCAGGTGACTGATGGTGGCAGAGCAGAGGTAAGTTGGAGGTGGGCCTAAATGGCCAATTGGTAAGTAAAATGTGTCTGTGTGTTGTGTACGAGTGGAATCATGCCTAGTGAATGAGGGATTGCAGATTGGTTGGTAAATAAAATAGGTGTGGCCTGAACAGAGAAAGGTAACAGGTGTTGTGAGGAGGAGGACCCTAATCAGAGTGGGTGGGGTCAGAGAGGAGGAGCCAGGTCAGAGAGGAGGGGTATAGGAGGAGCCTAGTCAGAGTGGGAGGGGTCAGAGAGGAGGAGTATAGGAGGAGCCTAGTCAGAGTGGGTGGGGTTAGAGAGGAGGGGTATAGGCAGAGCCTGGGCAGAATGGGTGGGTTCAGAGAGCAGAGGAAGGGGAGGAGTATCCTGACTTATTGTGGGGTACTGCAAATACTTTTTTACTGCACCCCCCTATACTCTCTGATTTCTGTTGGGGGGGCAGTCAAAATTTGGGGGAGCAGTATTAAAAGGTGCTTAGGCGCAACGTGAAGGCGATGGGGTGCACACAATGGCTTGGCTTCCAGGTACTTTTTGGGGGGCTACCATTAGTTTTAATTGCTCTGATCCTCCCTCATGGGGTGTACCCCAAATGGTTAGGGGCCACGGGGGGCAAGAAGCTGTTTGACAGTTTCTACTAACAACAGGGGTCACCATACGATTCTGCTGCAGTTATGGTATTCAAAGGTAAAACAAGGAGCATTTGGCTGTATTTTTGCAGGTGGGGTGCCCCAAAATGTTACTGCCAGCAGCAGCAGCAGCCCCCTTCCTCGCCACCCTGCAGATTGGTATAGGTACCTTTAGGACATTTCTGTTGAAAACAGAGGCTATAGCGAATCGCGCTACAAAATCCGAGAGCACTAACACTTGCTAAATAAAGGTGGCATCGGAGCATACGAATGAGGCAGGGAGAGGCTACTGTTGCAATTGGTTTGGTGGGTCATAGTGAATAACCTGGGAATGCAAATAGGCAGAAGTGTGAGGATTGGCAGTGTCTGTAGAGAATTTTGGCATGCTCTTCAGTTGATGTTTTCCTCCTTGAACTACAGAGGAAAGGCCTGGCCTTACTGTTGGGCAAAACATGTATTTATGATTTTAAGAAGTGTAGTCTGGATGTACTGAGAGGGCCTGTACAGTACGGTAAATGCCTGTATACCCCTGCAATGTGCATCCAACTGTCACTTGAGATTGAACAGCAAACGAAGCAGCTGGGTTACTGACTGAATGTAAATGGAAGGCACATAGGAAGGGTGTTTGTGGTCACTCAAATGATTGAAACCTGGTTGATGCACTACCAAAGCTGGGGTACCAGGGGGGAACATTTGAGGGGTATTGAGATGGTGGTGTCCAGAGGTCAAAATATGTTTCAGAGACACAGAGGTACTGCGGTCCTGGTCCCACATTGGGGGTAGACAAAAGTCCCTGCTAAAGATTTCTGTCCAACTGTTACCACATTTTGTGCAGCCTGGCTCCCTCTGTAACGATTCCCCAGTGTCTTTCGATCCTACAGATGACTGTAGCAAACTTCCCAAATTTTTTCTTGGCCTCATACTCCCAAAGGAGTGCCTGACATTTGCCAGCCTAACGATACTCACATTCTGGGAAAAACCTCACTAACTATGCATATTTATCTACCACACATGGCAAATCCTTACAATTGCAGAACATCATATCGCACTTGTCATCTTTGAGGTACTGTAAGTATTTGGATTTGAGGGAAATATTCATCCTTGCTTGCTCTCTCCCATCTGAAGTCTATGGTGCTGCTGTTCCTTTCTCACATGTCCCTTCAAAGAGACAAGTGACACACAGACTCAATCACTCAGCAAACATATATGCTTTGACGTTTTCATCTTGCTGTTTACCTTCCAAATATTCCCCCTGAACCACAAATAAAGGCCTGCCATTCCTCATCCCCTCAGTCAAAGCAGTCCTTCGCTCCTTAGGCCCTGCAAGACCACCATGAACAAGAATCATGTCAGCAAGCAGAAGAAAAGCCTCAGTGTGCTCTTTTGTTCATACTGCTGCCCTCTAGTAACACTTCATGGCAACTGCAGCATAAGAATGGGACTGAGAAGAGGGCTGTCCTATGCAAATAATATCCTCCCATGCATACTTTCTTCTGAGACGGTCGGCGGCTTGTGCCGTGATACCGCCTCCAACAAATGGTCTTCAACCAAATTTTACAAAAGCCCACCTGCCTTAGACGAAGGATTTTGCCACTCGAAGGAAGCACATGGGGACATCACCCTCATTTAGCAGGGTCCTAAATTGCCTGCTGTCAGCCTGTATACAGAACAAGGGCGTTCATGGGCGTTCGTGAGCGTTCCTCAAAGGAAGGAGGTGGGTGATTAATTCACAGTGCCAGGGCAGGCCCAGCCCAGCCCAGCCCAGCCCAGCCCAGCCCAGCCCAGCCCAGCCCAGCCCGGCCCGGCACAGCGCACTGCTGTGGAGGTCCATTCCTTCACATCCTGCAGCAGGCATGATGCAGACCTACTAGAGCAAAGGCTTGACTCTGCCCTTGTCTGTCTCTTAAAGAAAACAATCTTTCTAGCTTCTTATTGCACCTGATAAATGGACTCTAGCTTGCCTCAAACTTGACCCATCATTTCATTAGCCAGAGCTCATACTTGACCTTTATTTCTATCCAAGCTCACTGGCACCAAACCCCTAATTTGAGCGAGTTACTCACACCAAAATGAAAAATCACCATCATCCAACCTATTTTACAATAAGTGTAGCACCTTCCTCGCATTCTTGTGCTCAGTTATAACCCCCAATACCACAATTGCACTCTGCAATTCACCAAACTTAAAGGAAAAAGAATGAAGACATTAATAAAGGAAGACAAGGCCTTGTCCCTATTGCACCTACATGAGAAATAGGGAGGTTGGTAGAAGGTCATGAGGGAAAACATTTGAAATTTTGGGACACACATGCCAAAAAGAGTGTCCACTTTTCTCCTCTGTTACCAAGTAAAAAAAAATCTTAGCAAAAAAAAAAAACATTCACTTTTTGAAAATTTACACCTTGGGATACCTCTACAGCATTGGCAGGATTCGAACCCTGGCCTGTGAGGGCTGTCTGCACCAAAGGTACAAGACTTACCTTTGAGCTATAGCTCCTTAGTGGTCTAGAGGATTGCAGTAGTAACTATAAGCAACATACAGGCCTTGGTGTCCTTCCCGGCGGCTTCCATTGCACATGAAAAGGATGACCATGACATAAGGACAATTTGATAGGCTACATACATGGAAACCAGTGTGGTCCAGTGGGTAAGTGCCTGCCTTCCATGCAGGCAACCAGGGTTCAAATCCCGGGTTCGGCACCAGGTGACTGATGGTGGCAGAGCAAAGGTAAGTTGGAGGTGGGCCTAAATGGCCAATTGGTAAGTAAAATGTGTCTGTGTGTTGTGTACGAGTGGAATCATGCCTAGTGAATGAGGGATTGCAGATTGGTTGGTAAGTAAAATAGGTGTGGCCTGAACAGAGAAAGGTAACAGGTGTTGTGTGCAGGAGGAGGAGGAGCCTAGTCAGAGTGGGCGGGGTCAGAGAGGAGGTGCCAGGTCAGAGAGGAGGGGTATAGGTGGAGCCTAGTCAGAGTGGGTGGGGTTAGAGAGGAGGAGTATAGGAGGAGCTGGGTCAGAGAGGAGGGGTCAGAGAGGAGGGGTATAGGCGGAGCCTGGGCAGAATGGGAGGGTTCAGAGAGCAGAAGAAGGGGAGGAGGATCCTGACTTATTGTGGGGTACTGCAAATACTTTTTTACTGCACCCCCCTATACTCTCTGATTTCTGTTGGGAGGGGGCAGTCAAAATTTGGGGGAGCAGTATTAAAAGGTGCTTAGGCGCAACGTGAAGGCGATGGGGTGCACACAATGGCTTGGCTTCCAGGTACTTTTTGGGGGGCTACCATTAGTTTTAATTGCTCTGATCCTCCCTCATGGGGTGTACCCCAAATGGTTAGGGGCCACGGGGGGGCAAGAAGCTGTTTGACAGTTTCTATTAACAACAGGGTTCACCATACGATTCTGCTGCAGTTATGGTATTCAAAGGTAAAACAAGGAGCATTTGGCTGTATTTTTGCAGGTGGGGTGCCCCAAAATGTTACAGCCAGCAGCAGCAGCAGCCCCCTTCCTCGCCACCCTGCAGATTGGTATAGGTACCTTTAGGACATTTCTGTTGAAAACAGAGGCTATAACGAATCGCGCTACAAAATCCGAGAGCACTAACACTTGCTAAATAAAGGTGGCGTCGGAGCATACGAATGAGGCAGGGAGAGGCTACTGTTGCAATTAGTTTGGTGGGTCATAGTGAATAACCTCGGAATGCAAATAGGCAGAAGTGTGAGGATTGGCAGTGTCTGTAGAGAATTTTGGCATGTTCTTCAGTTGATGTTTTCCTCCTTGAACTACAGAGGAAAGGCCTGGCCTTACTGTTGGGCAAAACATGTATTTATGATTTTAAGAAGTGTAGTCTGGATGTACTGAGAGGGCCTGTACAGTACGGTAAATGCCTGTATACCCCTGCAATGTGCATCCAACTGTCACTTGAGATTGAACAGCAAACGAAGCAGCTGGGTTACTGACTGAATGTAAATGGAAGGCACATAGGAAGGGTGTTTGTGGTCACTCAAATGATTGAAACCTGGTTGATGCACTACCAAAGCTGGGGTACCAGGGGGGAACATTTGAGGGGTATTGAGATGGTGGTGTCCAGAGGTCAAAATATGTTTCAGAGACACAGAGGTACTGCGGTCCTGGTCCCACATTGGGGGTAGACAAAAGTCCCTGCTAAAGATTTCTGTCCAACTGTTACCACATTTTGTGCAGCCTGGCTCCCTCTGTAACGATTCCCCAGTGTCTTTCGATCCTACAGATGACTGTAGCAAACTTCCCAAATTTTTTCTTGGCCTCATACTCCCAAAGGAGTGCCTGACATTTGCCAGCCTAACGATACTCACATTCTGGGAAAAACCTCACTAACTATGCATATTTATCTACCACACATGGCAAATCCTTACAATTGCAGAACATCATATCGCACTTGTCATCTTTGAGGTACTGTAAGTATTTGGATTTGAGGGAAATATTCATCCTTGCTTGCTCTCTCCCATCTGAAGTCTATGGTGCTGCTGTTCCTTTCTCACATGTCCCTTCAAAGAGACAAGTGACACACAGACTCAATCACTCAGCAAACATATATGCTTTGACGTTTTCATCTTGCTGTTTACCTTCCAAATATTCCCCCTGAACCGCAAATAAAGGCCTGCCATTCCTCATCCCCTCAGTCAAAGCAGTCCTTCGCTCCTTAGGCCCTGCAAGACCACCATGAACAAGAATCATGTCAGCAAGCAGAAGAAAAGCCTCAGTGTGCTCTTTTGTTCATACTGCTGCCCTCTAGTAACACTTCATGGCAACTGCAGCATAAGAATGGGACTGAGAAGAGGGCTGTCCTATGCAAATAATATCCTCCCATGCATACTTTCTTCTGAGACGGTCGGCGGCTTGTGCCGTGATACCGCCTCCAACAAATGGTCTTCAACCAAATTTTAAAAAAGCCCACCTGCCTTAGACGAAGGATTTTGCCTCTCGAAGGAAGCACATGGGGACATCACCCTCATTTAGCAGGGTCCTAAATTGCCTGCTGTCAGCCTGTATACAGAACAAGGGCGTTCGTGGGCGTTCGTGAGCGTTCCTCAAAGGAAGGAGGTGGGTGATTAATTCACAGTGCCAGGGCAGGCCCAGCCCAGCCCAGCCCAGCCCAGCCCAGCCCAGCCCAGCGCAGCCCAGCCCGGCACAGCGCACTGCTGTGGAGGTCCATTCCTTCACATCCTGCAGCAGGCATGATGCAGACCTACTAGAGCAAAGGCTTGACTCTGCCCTTGTCTGTCTCTTAAAGAAAACAATCTTTCTAGCTTCTTATTGCACCTGATAAATGGACTCTAGCTTGCCTCAAACTTGACCCATCATTTCATTAGCCAGAGCTCATACTTGACCTTTATTTCTATCCAAGCTCACTGGCACCAAACCCCTGATTTGAGCGAGTTACTCACACCAAAATGAAAAATCACCATCATCCAACCTATTTTACAATAAGTGTAGCACCTTCCTCGCATTCTTGTGCTCAGTTATAACCCCCAATACCACAATTGCACTCTGCAATTCACCAAACTTAAAGGAAGGAAAAAAAATGAAGACATTAATAAAGGAAGACAAGGCCTTGTCCCTATTGCACCTACATGAGAAATAGGGAGGTTGGTAGAAGGTCATGAGGGAAAACATTTGAAATTTTGGGACACACATGCCAAAAAGAGTGTCCACTTTTCTCCTCTGTTACCAAGTAAAAAAAAATCTTAGCAAAAAAAAAAAAATTCACTTTTTGAAAATTTACACCTTGGGATACCTCTACAGCATTGGCAGGATTCGAACCCTGGCCTGTGAGGGCTGTCTGCACCAAAGGTACAAGACTTACCTTTGAGCTATAGCTCCTTAGTGGTCTAGAGGATTGCAGTAGTAACTATAAGCAACATACAGGCCTTGGTGTCCTTCCCGGCGGCTTCCATTGCACATGAAAAGGATGACCATGACATAAGGACAATTTGATAGGCTACATGCATGGAAACCAGTGTGGTCCAGTGGGTAAGTGCCTGCCTTCCATGCAGGCAACCAGGGTTCAAATCCCGGGTTCGGCACCAGGTGACTGATGGTGGCAGAGCAGAGGTAAGTTGGAGGTGGGCCTAAATGGCCAATTGGTAAGTAAAATGTGTCTGTGTGTTGTGTACGAGTGGAATCATGCCTAGTGAATGAGGGATTGCAGATTGGTTGGTAAATAAAATAGGTGTGGCCTGAACAGAGAAAGGTAACAGGTGTTGTGAGGAGGAGGACCCTAATCAGAGTGGGTGGGGTCAGAGAGGAGGAGCCAGGTCAGAGAGGAGGGGTATAGGAGGAGCCTAGTCAGAGTGGGAGGGGTCAGAGAGGAGGAGTATAGGAGGAGCCTAGTCAGAGTGGGTGGGGTTAGAGAGGAGGGGTATAGGCAGAGCCTGGGCAGAATGGGTGGGTTCAGAGAGCAGAGGAAGGGGAGGAGTATCCTGACTTATTGTGGGGTACTGCAAATACTTTTTTACTGCACCCCCCTATACTCTCTGATTTCTGTTGGGGGGGCAGTCAAAATTTGGGGGAGCAGTATTAAAAGGTGCTTAGGCGCAACGTGAAGGCGATGGGGTGCACACAATGGCTTGGCTTCCAGGTACTTTTTGGGGGGCTACCATTAGTTTTAATTGCTCTGATCCTCCCTCATGGGGTGTACCCCAAATGGTTAGGGGCCACGGGGGGCAAGAAGCTGTTTGACAGTTTCTACTAACAACAGGGGTCACCATACGATTCTGCTGCAGTTATGGTATTCAAAGGTAAAACAAGGAGCATTTGGCTGTATTTTTGCAGGTGGGGTGCCCCAAAATGTTACTGCCAGCAGCAGCAGCAGCCCCCTTCCTCGCCACCCTGCAGATTGGTATAGGTACCTTTAGGACATTTCTGTTGAAAACAGAGGCTATAGCGAATCGCGCTACAAAATCCGAGAGCACTAACACTTGCTAAATAAAGGTGGCATCGGAGCATACGAATGAGGCAGGGAGAGGCTACTGTTGCAATTGGTTTGGTGGGTCATAGTGAATAACCTGGGAATGCAAATAGGCAGAAGTGTGAGGATTGGCAGTGTCTGTAGAGAATTTTGGCATGCTCTTCAGTTGATGTTTTCCTCCTTGAACTACAGAGGAAAGGCCTGGCCTTACTGTTGGGCAAAACATGTATTTATGATTTTAAGAAGTGTAGTCTGGATGTACTGAGAGGGCCTGTACAGTACGGTAAATGCCTGTATACCCCTGCAATGTGCATCCAACTGTCACTTGAGATTGAACAGCAAACGAAGCAGCTGGGTTACTGACTGAATGTAAATGGAAGGCACATAGGAAGGGTGTTTGTGGTCACTCAAATGATTGAAACCTGGTTGATGCACTACCAAAGCTGGGGTACCAGGGGGGAACATTTGAGGGGTATTGAGATGGTGGTGTCCAGAGGTCAAAATATGTTTCAGAGACACAGAGGTACTGCGGTCCTGGTCCCACATTGGGGGTAGACAAAAGTCCCTGCTAAAGATTTCTGTCCAACTGTTACCACATTTTGTGCAGCCTGGCTCCCTCTGTAACGATTCCCCAGTGTCTTTCGATCCTACAGATGACTGTAGCAAACTTCCCAAATTTTTTCTTGGCCTCATACTCCCAAAGGAGTGCCTGACATTTGCCAGCCTAACGATACTCACATTCTGGGAAAAACCTCACTAACTATGCATATTTATCTACCACACATGGCAAATCCTTACAATTGCAGAACATCATATCGCACTTGTCATCTTTGAGGTACTGTAAGTATTTGGATTTGAGGGAAATATTCATCCTTGCTTGCTCTCTCCCATCTGAAGTCTATGGTGCTGCTGTTCCTTTCTCACATGTCCCTTCAAAGAGACAAGTGACACACAGACTCAATCACTCAGCAAACATATATGCTTTGACGTTTTCATCTTGCTGTTTACCTTCCAAATATTCCCCCTGAACCACAAATAAAGGCCTGCCATTCCTCATCCCCTCAGTCAAAGCAGTCCTTCGCTCCTTAGGCCCTGCAAGACCACCATGAACAAGAATCATGTCAGCAAGCAGAAGAAAAGCCTCAGTGTGCTCTTTTGTTCATACTGCTGCCCTCTAGTAACACTTCATGGCAACTGCAGCATAAGAATGGGACTGAGAAGAGGGCTGTCCTATGCAAATAATATCCTCCCATGCATACTTTCTTCTGAGACGGTCGGCGGCTTGTGCCGTGATACCGCCTCCAACAAATGGTCTTCAACCAAATTTTACAAAAGCCCACCTGCCTTAGACGAAGGATTTTGCCACTCGAAGGAAGCACATGGGGACATCACCCTCATTTAGCAGGGTCCTAAATTGCCTGCTGTCAGCCTGTATACAGAACAAGGGCGTTCATGGGCGTTCGTGAGCGTTCCTCAAAGGAAGGAGGTGGGTGATTAATTCACAGTGCCAGGGCAGGCCCAGCCCAGCCCAGCCCAGCCCAGCCCAGCCCAGCCCAGCCCAGCCCAGCCCGGCCCGGCACAGCGCACTGCTGTGGAGGTCCATTCCTTCACATCCTGCAGCAGGCATGATGCAGACCTACTAGAGCAAAGGCTTGACTCTGCCCTTGTCTGTCTCTTAAAGAAAACAATCTTTCTAGCTTCTTATTGCACCTGATAAATGGACTCTAGCTTGCCTCAAACTTGACCCATCATTTCATTAGCCAGAGCTCATACTTGACCTTTATTTCTATCCAAGCTCACTGGCACCAAACCCCTAATTTGAGCGAGTTACTCACACCAAAATGAAAAATCACCATCATCCAACCTATTTTACAATAAGTGTAGCACCTTCCTCGCATTCTTGTGCTCAGTTATAACCCCCAATACCACAATTGCACTCTGCAATTCACCAAACTTAAAGGAAAAAGAATGAAGACATTAATAAAGGAAGACAAGGCCTTGTCCCTATTGCACCTACATGAGAAATAGGGAGGTTGGTAGAAGGTCATGAGGGAAAACATTTGAAATTTTGGGACACACATGCCAAAAAGAGTGTCCACTTTTCTCCTCTGTTACCAAGTAAAAAAAAATCTTAGCAAAAAAAAAAAACATTCACTTTTTGAAAATTTACACCTTGGGATACCTCTACAGCATTGGCAGGATTCGAACCCTGGCCTGTGAGGGCTGTCTGCACCAAAGGTACAAGACTTACCTTTGAGCTATAGCTCCTTAGTGGTCTAGAGGATTGCAGTAGTAACTATAAGCAACATACAGGCCTTGGTGTCCTTCCCGGCGGCTTCCATTGCACATGAAAAGGATGACCATGACATAAGGACAATTTGATAGGCTACATACATGGAAACCAGTGTGGTCCAGTGGGTAAGTGCCTGCCTTCCATGCAGGCAACCAGGGTTCAAATCCCGGGTTCGGCACCAGGTGACTGATGGTGGCAGAGCAAAGGTAAGTTGGAGGTGGGCCTAAATGGCCAATTGGTAAGTAAAATGTGTCTGTGTGTTGTGTACGAGTGGAATCATGCCTAGTGAATGAGGGATTGCAGATTGGTTGGTAAGTAAAATAGGTGTGGCCTGAACAGAGAAAGGTAACAGGTGTTGTGTGCAGGAGGAGGAGGAGCCTAGTCAGAGTGGGCGGGGTCAGAGAGGAGGTGCCAGGTCAGAGAGGAGGGGTATAGGTGGAGCCTAGTCAGAGTGGGTGGGGTTAGAGAGGAGGAGTATAGGAGGAGCTGGGTCAGAGAGGAGGGGTCAGAGAGGAGGGGTATAGGCGGAGCCTGGGCAGAATGGGAGGGTTCAGAGAGCAGAAGAAGGGGAGGAGGATCCTGACTTATTGTGGGGTACTGCAAATACTTTTTTACTGCACCCCCCTATACTCTCTGATTTCTGTTGGGAGGGGGCAGTCAAAATTTGGGGGAGCAGTATTAAAAGGTGCTTAGGCGCAACGTGAAGGCGATGGGGTGCACACAATGGCTTGGCTTCCAGGTACTTTTTGGGGGGCTACCATTAGTTTTAATTGCTCTGATCCTCCCTCATGGGGTGTACCCCAAATGGTTAGGGGCCACGGGGGGGCAAGAAGCTGTTTGACAGTTTCTATTAACAACAGGGTTCACCATACGATTCTGCTGCAGTTATGGTATTCAAAGGTAAAACAAGGAGCATTTGGCTGTATTTTTGCAGGTGGGGTGCCCCAAAATGTTACAGCCAGCAGCAGCAGCAGCCCCCTTCCTCGCCACCCTGCAGATTGGTATAGGTACCTTTAGGACATTTCTGTTGAAAACAGAGGCTATAACGAATCGCGCTACAAAATCCGAGAGCACTAACACTTGCTAAATAAAGGTGGCGTCGGAGCATACGAATGAGGCAGGGAGAGGCTACTGTTGCAATTAGTTTGGTGGGTCATAGTGAATAACCTCGGAATGCAAATAGGCAGAAGTGTGAGGATTGGCAGTGTCTGTAGAGAATTTTGGCATGTTCTTCAGTTGATGTTTTCCTCCTTGAACTACAGAGGAAAGGCCTGGCCTTACTGTTGGGCAAAACATGTATTTATGATTTTAAGAAGTGTAGTCTGGATGTACTGAGAGGGCCTGTACAGTACGGTAAATGCCTGTATACCCCTGCAATGTGCATCCAACTGTCACTTGAGATTGAACAGCAAACGAAGCAGCTGGGTTACTGACTGAATGTAAATGGAAGGCACATAGGAAGGGTGTTTGTGGTCACTCAAATGATTGAAACCTGGTTGATGCACTACCAAAGCTGGGGTACCAGGGGGGAACATTTGAGGGGTATTGAGATGGTGGTGTCCAGAGGTCAAAATATGTTTCAGAGACACAGAGGTACTGCGGTCCTGGTCCCACATTGGGGGTAGACAAAAGTCCCTGCTAAAGATTTCTGTCCAACTGTTACCACATTTTGTGCAGCCTGGCTCCCTCTGTAACGATTCCCCAGTGTCTTTCGATCCTACAGATGACTGTAGCAAACTTCCCAAATTTTTTCTTGGCCTCATACTCCCAAAGGAGTGCCTGACATTTGCCAGCCTAACGATACTCACATTCTGGGAAAAACCTCACTAACTATGCATATTTATCTACCACACATGGCAAATCCTTACAATTGCAGAACATCATATCGCACTTGTCATCTTTGAGGTACTGTAAGTATTTGGATTTGAGGGAAATATTCATCCTTGCTTGCTCTCTCCCATCTGAAGTCTATGGTGCTGCTGTTCCTTTCTCACATGTCCCTTCAAAGAGACAAGTGACACACAGACTCAATCACTCAGCAAACATATATGCTTTGACGTTTTCATCTTGCTGTTTACCTTCCAAATATTCCCCCTGAACCGCAAATAAAGGCCTGCCATTCCTCATCCCCTCAGTCAAAGCAGTCCTTCGCTCCTTAGGCCCTGCAAGACCACCATGAACAAGAATCATGTCAGCAAGCAGAAGAAAAGCCTCAGTGTGCTCTTTTGTTCATACTGCTGCCCTCTAGTAACACTTCATGGCAACTGCAGCATAAGAATGGGACTGAGAAGAGGGCTGTCCTATGCAAATAATATCCTCCCATGCATACTTTCTTCTGAGACGGTCGGCGGCTTGTGCCGTGATACCGCCTCCAACAAATGGTCTTCAACCAAATTTTAAAAAAGCCCACCTGCCTTAGACGAAGGATTTTGCCTCTCGAAGGAAGCACATGGGGACATCACCCTCATTTAGCAGGGTCCTAAATTGCCTGCTGTCAGCCTGTATACAGAACAAGGGCGTTCGTGGGCGTTCGTGAGCGTTCCTCAAAGGAAGGAGGTGGGTGATTAATTCACAGTGCCAGGGCAGGCCCAGCCCAGCCCAGCCCAGCCCAGCCCAGCCCAGCGCAGCCCAGCCCGGCACAGCGCACTGCTGTGGAGGTCCATTCCTTCACATCCTGCAGCAGGCATGATGCAGACCTACTAGAGCAAAGGCTTGACTCTGCCCTTGTCTGTCTCTTAAAGAAAACAATCTTTCTAGCTTCTTATTGCACCTGATAAATGGACTCTAGCTTGCCTCAAACTTGACCCATCATTTCATTAGCCAGAGCTCATACTTGACCTTTATTTCTATCCAAGCTCACTGGCACCAAACCCCTGATTTGAGCGAGTTACTCACACCAAAATGAAAAATCACCATCATCCAACCTATTTTACAATAAGTGTAGCACCTTCCTCGCATTCTTGTGCTCAGTTATAACCCCCAATACCACAATTGCACTCTGCAATTCACCAAACTTAAAGGAAAAAGAATGAAGACATTGATAAAGGAAGACAAGGCCTTGTCCCTATTGCACCTACTTGAGAAATAGGGAGGTTGGTAGAAGGTCATGAGGGAAAACATTTGAAATTTTGGGACACACAACCCAAAAAGAGTGTCCACTTTTCTCCTCTGTTACCAAGTAAAAAAAAATCTTAGCAAAAAAAAAAACATTCACTTTTTGAAAATTTCCACCTTGGGATACCTCTACAGCATTGGCAGGATTCGAACCCTGGCCTGTGAGGGCTGTCTGCACCAAAGGTACAAGACTTACCTTTGAGCTATAGCTCCTTAGTGGTCTAGAGGATTGCTGTAGTAACTATAAGCAACATACAGGCCTTGGTGTCCTTCCCGGCGGCTTCCATTGCACATGAAAAGGATGACCATGACATAAGGACAATTTGATAGGCTACATGCATGGAAACCAGTGTGGTCCAGTGGGTAAGTGCCTGCCTTCCATGCAGGCAACCAGGGTTCAAATCCCGGGTTCGGCACCAGGTGACTGATGGTGGCAGAGCAGAGGTAAGTTGGAGGTGGGCCTAAATGGCCAATTGGTAAGTAAAATGTGTCTGTGTGTTGTGTACGAGTGGAATCATGCCTAGTGAATGAGGGATTGCAGATTGGTTGGTAAATAAAATAGGTGTGGCCTGAACAGAGAAAGGTAACAGGTGTTGTGAGGAGGAGGACCCTATTCAGAGTGGGTGGGGTCAGAGAGGAGGAGCCAGGTCAGAGAGGAGGGGTATAGGAGGAGCCTAGTCAGAGTGGGAGGGGTCAGAGAGGAGGAGTATAGGAGGAGCCTAGTCAGAGTGGGTGGGGTTAGAGAGGAGGGGTATAGGCAGAGCCTGGGCAGAATGGGTGGGTTCAGAGAGCAGAGGAAGGGGAGGAGTATCCTGACTTATTGTGGGGTACTGCAAATACTTTTTTACTGCACCCCCCTATACTCTCTGATTTCTGTTGGGGGGGCAGTCAAAATTTGGGGGAGCAGTATTAAAAGGTGCTTAGGCGCAACGTGAAGGCGATGGGGTGCACACAATGGCTTGGCTTCCAGGTACTTTTTGGGGGGCTACCATTAGTTTTAATTGCTCTGATCCTCCCTCATGGGGTGTACCCCAAATGGTTAGGGGCCACGGGGGGCAAGAAGCTGTTTGACAGTTTCTATTAACAACAGGGGTCACCATACGATTCTGCTGCAGTTATGGTATTCAAAGGTAAAACAAGGAGCATTTGGCTGTATTTTTGCAGGTGGGGTGCCCCAAAATGTTACTGCCAGCAGCAGCAGCAGCCCCCTTCCTCGCCACCCTGCAGATTGGTATAGGTACCTTTAGGACATTTCTGTTGAAAACAGAGGCTATAGCGAATCGCGCTACAAAATCCGAGAGCACTAACACTTGCTAAATAAAGGTGGCATCGGAGCATACGAATGAGGCAGGGAGAGGCTACTGTTGCAATTGGTTTGGTGGGTCATAGTGAATAACCTGGGAATGCAAATAGGCAGAAGTGTGAGGATTGGCAGTGTCTGTAGAGAATTTTGGCATGCTCTTCAGTTGATGTTTTCCTCCTTGAACTACAGAGGAAAGGCCTGGCCTTACTGTTGGGCAAAACATGTATTTATGATTTTAAGAAGTGTAGTCTGGATGTACTGAGAGGGCCTGTACAGTACGGTAAATGCCTGTATACCCCTGCAATGTGCATCCAACTGTCACTTGAGATTGAACAGCAAACGAAGCAGCTGGGTTACTGACTGAATGTAAATGGAAGGCACATAGGAAGGGTGTTTGTGGTCACTCAAATGATTGAAACCTGGTTGATGCACTACCAAAGCTGGGGTACCAGGGGGGAACATTTGAGGGGTATTGAGATGGTGGTGTCCAGAGGTCAAAATATGTTTCAGAGACACAGAGGTACTGCGGTCCTGGTCCCACATTGGGGGTAGACAAAAGTCCCTGCTAAAGATTTCTGTCCAACTGTTACCACATTTTGTGCAGCCTGGCTCCCTCTGTAACGATTCCCCAGTGTCTTTCGATCCTACAGATGACTGTAGCAAACTTCCCAAATTTTTTCTTGGCCTCATACTCCCAAAGGAGTGCCTGACATTTGCCAGCCTAACGATACTCACATTCTGGGAAAAACCTCACTAACTATGCATATTTATCTACCACACATGGCAAATCCTTACAATTGCAGAACATCATATCGCACTTGTCATCTTTGAGGTACTGTAAGTATTTGGATTTGAGGGAAAAATTCATCCTTGCTTGCTCTCTCCCATCTGAAGTCTATGGTGCTGCTGTTCCTTTCTCACATGTCCCTTCAAAGAGACAAGTGACACACAGACTCAATCACTCAGCAAACATATATGCTTTGACGTTTTCATCTTGCTGTTTACCTTCCAAATATTCCCCCTGAACCGCAAATAAAGGCCTGCCATTCCTCATCCCCTCAGTCAAAGCAGTCCTTCGCTCCTTAGGCCCTGCAAGACCACCATGAACAAGAATCATGTCAGCAAGCAGAAGAAAAGCCTCAGTGTGCTCTTTTGTTCATACTGCTGCCCTCTAGTAACACTTCATGGCAACTGCAGCATAAGAATGGGACTGAGAAGAGGGCTGTCCTATGCAAATAATATCCTCCCATGCATACTTTCTTCTGAGACGGTCGGCGGCTTGAGCCGTGATACCGCCTCCAACAAATGGTCTTCAACCAAATTTTAAAAAAGCCCACCTGCCTTAGACGAAGGATTTTGCCTCTCGAAGGAAGCACATGGGGACATCACCCTCATTTAGCAGGGTCCTAAATTGCCTGCTGTCAGCCTGTATACAGAACAAGGGCGTTCGTGGGCGTTCGTGAGCGTTCCTCAAAGGAAGGAGGTGGGTGATTAATTCACAGTGCCAGGGCAGGCCCAGCCCAGCCCAGCCCAGCCCAGCCCAGCGCAGCCCAGCCCGGCACAGCGCACTGCTGTGGAGGTCCATTCCTTCACATCCTGCAGCAGGCATGATGCAGACCTACTAGAGCAAAGGCTTGACTCTGCCCTTGTCTGTCTCTTAAAGAAAACAATCTTTCTAGCTTCTTATTGCACCTGATAAATGGACTCTAGCTTGCCTCAAACTTGACCCATCATTTCATTAGCCAGAGCTCATACTTGACCTTTATTTCTATCCAAGCTCACTGGCACCAAACCCCTGATTTGAGCGAGTTACTCACACCAAAATGAAAAATCACCATCATCCAACCTATTTTACAATAAGTGTAGCACCTTCCTCGCATTCTTGTGCTCAGTTATAACCCCCAATACCACAATTGCACTCTGCAATTCACCAAACTTAAAGGAAAAAGAATGAAGACATTGATAAAGGAAGACAAGGCCTTGTCCCTATTGCACCTACTTGAGAAATAGGGAGGTTGGTAGAAGGTCATGAGGGAAAACATTTGAAATTTTGGGACACACAACCCAAAAAGAGTGTCCACTTTTCTCCTCTGTTACCAAGTAAAAAAAAATCTTAGCAAAAAAAAAAACATTCACTTTTTGAAAATTTCCACCTTGGGATACCTCTACAGCATTGGCAGGATTCGAACCCTGGCCTGTGAGGGCTGTCTGCACCAAAGGTACAAGACTTACCTTTGAGCTATAGCTCCTTAGTGGTCTAGAGGATTGCTGTAGTAACTATAAGCAACATACAGGCCTTGGTGTCCTTCCCGGCGGCTTCCATTGCACATGAAAAGGATGACCATGACATAAGGACAATTTGATAGGCTACATGCATGGAAACCAGTGTGGTCCAGTGGGTAAGTGCCTGCCTTCCATGCAGGCAACCAGGGTTCAAATCCCGGGTTCGGCACCAGGTGACTGATGGTGGCAGAGCAGAGGTAAGTTGGAGGTGGGCCTAAATGGCCAATTGGTAAGTAAAATGTGTCTGTGTGTTGTGTACGAGTGGAATCATGCCTAGTGAATGAGGGATTGCAGATTGGTTGGTAAATAAAATAGGTGTGGCCTGAACAGAGAAAGGTAACAGGTGTTGTGAGGAGGAGGACCCTAATCAGAGTGGGTGGGGTCAGAGAGGAGGAGCCAGGTCAGAGAGGAGGGGTATAGGAGGAGCCTAGTCAGAGTGGGAGGGGTCAGAGAGGAGGAGTATAGGAGGAGCCTAGTCAGAGTGGGTGGGGTTAGAGAGGAGGGGTATAGGCAGAGCCTGGGCAGAATGGGTGGGTTCAGAGAGCAGAGGAAGGGGAGGAGTATCCTGACTTATTGTGGGGTACTGCAAATACTTTTTTACTGCACCCCCCTATACTCTCTGATTTCTGTTGGGGGGGCAGTCAAAATTTGGGGGAGCAGTATTAAAAGGTGCTTAGGCGCAACGTGAAGGCGATGGGGTGCACACAATGGCTTGGCTTCCAGGTACTTTTTGGGGGGCTACCATTAGTTTTAATTGCTCTGATCCTCCCTCATGGGGTGTACCCCAAATGGTTAGGGGCCACGGGGGGCAAGAAGCTGTTTGACAGTTTCTATTAACAACAGGGGTCACCATACGATTCTGCTGCAGTTATGGTATTCAAAGGTAAAACAAGGAGCATTTGGCTGTATTTTTGCAGGTGGGGTGCCCCAAAATGTTACTGCCAGCAGCAGCAGCAGCCCCCTTCCTCGCCACCCTGCAGATTGGTATAGGTACCTTTAGGACATTTCTGTTGAAAACAGAGGCTATAGCGAATCGCGCTACAAAATCCGAGAGCACTAACACTTGCTAAATAAAGGTGGCATCGGAGCATACGAATGAGGCAGGGAGAGGCTACTGTTGCAATTGGTTTGGTGGGTCATAGTGAATAACCTGGGAATGCAAATAGGCAGAAGTGTGAGGATTGGCAGTGTCTGTAGAGAATGTTGGCATGCTCTTCAGTTGATGTTTTCCTCCTTGAACTACAGAGGAAAGGCCTGGCCTTACTGTTGGGCAAAACATGTATTTATGATTTTAAGAAGTGTAGTCTGGATGTACTGAGAGGGCCTGTACAGTACGGTAAATGCCTGTATACCCCTGCAATGTGCATCCAACTGTCACTTGAGATTGAACAGCAAACGAAGCAGCTGGGTTACTGACTGAATGTAAATGTAAGGCACATAGGAAGGGTGTTTGTGGTCACTCAAATGATTGAAACCTGGTTGATGCACTACCAAAGCTGGGGTACCAGGGGGGAACATTTGAGGGGTATTGAGATGGTGGTGTCCAGAGGTCAAAATATGTTTCAGAGACACAGAGGTACTGCGGTCCTGGTCCCACATTGGCGGTAGACAAAAGTCCCTGCTAAAGATTTCTGTCCAACTGTTACCACATTTTGTGCAGCCTGGCTCCCTCTGTAACGATTCCCCAGTGTCTTTCGATCCTACAGATGACTGTAGCAAACTTCCCAAATTTTTTCTTGGCCTCATACTCCCAAAGGAGTGCCTGACATTTGCCAGCCTAACGATACTCACATTCTGGGAAAAACCTCACTAACTATGCATATTTATCTACCACACATGGCAAATCCTTACAATTGCAGAACATCATATCGCACTTGTCATCTTTGAGGTACTGTAAGTATTTGGATTTGAGGGAAATATTCATCCTTGCTTGCTCTCTCCCATCTGAAGTCTATGGTGCTGCTGTTCCTTTCTCACATGTCCCTTCAAAGAGACAAGTGACACACAGACTCAATCACTCAGCAAACATATATGCTTTGACGTTTTCATCTTGCTGTTTACCTTCCAAATATTCCCCCTGAACCACAAATAAAGGCCTGCCATTCCTCATCCCCTCAGTCAAAGCAGTCCTTCGCTCCTTAGGCCCTGCAAGACCACCATGAACAAGAATCATGTCAGCAAGCAGAAGAAAAGCCTCAGTGTGCTCTTTTGTTCATACTGCTGCCCTCTAGTAACACTTCATGGCAACTGCAGCATAAGAATGGGACTGAGAAGAGGGCTGTCCTATGCAAATAATATCCTCCCATGCATACTTTCTTCTGAGACGGTCGGCGGCTTGTGCCGTGATACCGCCTCCAACAAATGGTCTTCAACCAAATTTTACAAAAGCCCACCTGCCTTAGACGAAGGATTTTGCCACTCGAAGGAAGCACATGGGGACATCACCCTCATTTAGCAGGGTCCTAAATTGCCTGCTGTCAGCCTGTATACAGAACAAGGGCGTTCATGGGCGTTCGTGAGCGTTCCTCAAAGGAAGGAGGTGGGTGATTAATTCACAGTGCCAGGGCAGGCCCAGCCCAGCCCAGCCCAGCCCAGCCCAGCCCAGCCCAGCCCGGCACAGCGCACTGCTGTGGAGGTCCATTCCTTCACATCCTGCAGCAGGCATGATGCAGACCTACTAGAGCAAAGGCTTGACTCTGCCCTTGTCTGTCTCTTAAAGAAAACAATCTTTCTAGCTTCTTATTGCACCTGATAAATGGACTCTAGCTTGCCTCAAACTTGACCCATCATTTCATTAGCCAGAGCTCATACTTGACCTTGATTTCTATCCAAGCTCACTGGCACCAAACCCCTGATTTGAGCGAGTTACTCACACCAAAATGAAAAATCACCATCATCCAACCTATTTTACAATAAGTGTAGCACCTTCCTCGCATTCTTGTGCTCAGTTATAACCCCCAATACCACAATTGCACTCTGCAATTCACCAAACTTAAAGGAAAAAGAATGAAGACATTAATAAAGGAAGACAAGGCCTTGTCCCTATTGCACCTACTTGAGAAATAGGGAGGTTGGTAGAAGGTCATGAGGGAAAACATTTGAAATTTTGGGACACACATGCCAAAAAGAGTGTCCACTTTTCTCCTCTGTTACCAAGTAAAAAAAAATCTTAGCAAAAAAAAAAAACATTCACTTTTTGAAAATTTACACCTTGGGATACCTCTACAGCATTGGCAGGATTCGAACCCTGGCCTGTGAGGGCTGTCTGCACCAAAGGTACAAGACTTACCTTTGAGCTATAGCTCCTTAGTGGTCTAGAGGATTGCAGTAGTAACTATAAGCAACATACAGGCCTTGGTGTCCTTCCCGGCGGCTTCCATTGCACATGAAAAGGATGACCATGACATAAGGACAATTTGATAGGCTACATACATGGAAACCAGTGTGGTCCAGTGGGTAAGTGCCTGCCTTCCATGCAGGCAACCAGGGTTCAAATCCTGGGTTCGGCACCAGGTGACTGATGGTGGCAGAGCAAAGGTAAGTTGGAGGTGGGCCTAAATGGCCAATTGGTAAGTAAAATGTGTCTGTGTGTTGTGTACGAGTGGAATCATGCCTAGTGAATGAGGGATTGCAGATTGGTTGGTAAGTAAAATAGGTGTGGCCTGAACAGAGAAAGGTAACAGGTGTTGTGTGCAGGAGGAGGAGGAGCCTAGTCAGAGTGGGCGGGGTCAGAGAGGAGGTGCCAGGTCAGAGAGGAGGGGTATAGGTGGAGCCTAGTCAGAGTGGGTGGGGTTAGAGAGGAGGAGTATAGGAGGAGCTGGGTCAGAGAGGAGGGGTCAGAGAGGAGGGGTATAGGCGGAGCCTGGGCAGAATGGGAGGGTTCAGAGAGCAGAAGAAGGGGAGGAGGATCCTGACTTATTGTGGGGTACTGCAAATACTTTTTTACTGCACCCCCCTATACTCTCTGATTTCTGTTGGGAGGGGGCAGTCAAAATTTGGGGGAGCAGTATTAAAAGGTGCTTAGGCGCAACGTGAAGGCGATGGGGTGCACACAATGGCTTGGCTTCCAGGTACTTTTTGGGGGGCTACCATTAGTTTTAATTGCTCTGATCCTCCCTCATGGGGTGTACCCCAAATGGTTAGGGGCCACGGGGGGGCAAGAAGCTGTTTGACAGTTTCTATTAACAACAGGGTTCACCATACGATTCTGCTGCAGTTATGGTATTCAAAGGTAAAACAAGGAGCATTTGGCTGTATTTTTGCAGGTGGGGTGCCCCAAAATGTTACAGCCAGCAGCAGCAGCAGCCCCCTTCCTCGCCACCCTGCAGATTGGTATAGGTACCTTTAGGACATTTCTGTTGAAAACAGAGGCTATAACGAATCGCGCTACAAAATCCGAGAGCACTAACACTTGCTAAATAAAGGTGGCGTCGGAGCATACGAATGAGGCAGGGAGAGGCTACTGTTGCAATTAGTTTGGTGGGTCATAGTGAATAACCTCGGAATGCAAATAGGCAGAAGTGTGAGGATTGGCAGTGTCTGTAGAGAATTTTGGCATGTTCTTCAGTTGATGTTTTCCTCCTTGAACTACAGAGGAAAGGCCTGGCCTTACTGTTGGGCAAAACATGTATTTATGATTTTAAGAAGTGTAGTCTGGATGTACTGAGAGGGCCTGTACAGTACGGTAAATGCCTGTATACCCCTGCAATGTGCATCCAACTGTCACTTGAGATTGAACAGCAAACGAAGCAGCTGGGTTACTGACTGAATGTAAATGGAAGGCACATAGGAAGGGTGTTTGTGGTCACTCAAATGATTGAAACCTGGTTGATGCACTACCAAAGCTGGGGTACCAGGGGGGAACATTTGAGGGGTATTGAGATGGTGGTGTCCAGAGGTCAAAATATGTTTCAGAGACACAGAGGTACTGCGGTCCTGGTCCCACATTGGGGGTAGACAAAAGTCCCTGCTAAAGATTTCTGTCCAACTGTTACCACATTTTGTGCAGCCTGGCTCCCTCTGTAACGATTCCCCAGTGTCTTTCGATCCTACAGATGACTGTAGCAAACTTCCCAAATTTTTTCTTGGCCTCATACTCCCAAAGGAGTGCCTGACATTTGCCAGCCTAACGATACTCACATTCTGGGAAAAACCTCACTAACTATGCATATTTATCTACCACACATGGCAAATCCTTACAATTGCAGAACATCATATCGCACTTGTCATCTTTGAGGTACTGTAAGTATTTGGATTTGAGGGAAATATTCATCCTTGCTTGCTCTCTCCCATCTGAAGTCTATGGTGCTGCTGTTCCTTTCTCACATGTCCCTTCAAAGAGACAAGTGACACACAGACTCAATCACTCAGCAAACATATATGCTTTGACGTTTTCATCTTGCTGTTTACCTTCCAAATATTCCCCCTGAACCGCAAATAAAGGCCTGCCATTCCTCATCCCCTCAGTCAAAGCAGTCCTTCGCTCCTTAGGCCCTGCAAGACCACCATGAACAAGAATCATGTCAGCAAGCAGAAGAAAAGCCTCAGTGTGCTCTTTTGTTCATACTGCTGCCCTCTAGTAACACTTCATGGCAACTGCAGCATAAGAATGGGACTGAGAAGAGGGCTGTCCTATGCAAATAATATCCTCCCATGCATACTTTCTTCTGAGACGGTCGGCGGCTTGTGCCGTGATACCGCCTCCAACAAATGGTCTTCAACCAAATTTTAAAAAAGCCCACCTGCCTTAGACGAAGGATTTTGCCTCTCGAAGGAAGCACATGGGGACATCACCCTCATTTAGCAGGGTCCTAAATTGCCTGCTGTCAGCCTGTATACAGAACAAGGGCGTTCGTGGGCGTTCGTGAGCGTTCCTCAAAGGAAGGAGGTGGGTGATTAATTCACAGTGCCAGGGCAGGCCCAGCCCAGCCCAGCGCAGCCCAGCCCGGCACAGCGCACTGCTGTGGAGGTCCATTCCTTCACATCCTGCAGCAGGCATGATGCAGACCTACTAGAGCAAAGGCTTGACTCTGCCCTTGTCTGTCTCTTAAAGAAAACAATCTTTCTAGCTTCTTATTGCACCTGATAAATGGACTCTAGCTTGCCTCAAACTTGACCCATCATTTCATTAGCCAGAGCTAATACTTGACCTTTATTTCTATCCAAGCTCACTGGCACCAAACCCCTGATTTGAGCGAGTTACTCACACCAAAATGAAAAATCACCATCATCCAACCTATTTTACAATAAGTGTAGCACCTTCCTCGCATTCTTGTGCTCAGTTATAACCCCCAATACCACAATTGCACTCTGCAATTCACCAAACTTAAAGGAAAAAGAATGAAGACATTAATAAAGGAAGACAAGGCCTTGTCCCTATTGCACCTACATGAGAAATAGGGAGGTTGGTAGAAGGTCATGAGGGAAAACATTTGAAATTTTGGGACACACATGCCAAAAAGAGTGTCCACTTTTCTCCTCTGTTACCAAGTAAAAAAAAATCTTAGCAAAAAAAAAAAACATTCACTTTTTGAAAATTTACACCTTGGGATACCTCTACAGCATTGGCAGGATTCGAACCCTGGCCTGTGAGGGCTGTCTGCACCAAAGGTACAAGACTTACCTTTGAGCTATAGCTCCTTAGTGGTCTAGAGGATTGCAGTAGTAACTATAAGCAACATACAGGCCTTGGTGTCCTTCCCGGCGGCTTCCATTGCACATGAAAAGGATGACCATGACATAAGGACAATTTGATAGGCTACATACATGGAAACCAGTGTGGTCCAGTGGGTAAGTGCCTGCCTTCCATGCAGGCAACCAGGGTTCAAATCCCGGGTTCGGCACCAGGTGACTGATGGTGGCAGAGCAAAGGTAAGTTGGAGGTGGGCCTAAATGGCCAATTGGTAAGTAAAATGTGTCTGTGTGTTGTGTACGAGTGGAATCATGCCTAGTGAATGAGGGATTGCAGATTGGTTGGTAAGTAAAATAGGTGTGGCCTGAACAGAGAAAGGTAACAGGTGTTGTGTGCAGGAGGAGGAGGAGCCTAGTCAGAGTGGGCGGGGTCAGAGAGGAGGTGCCAGGTCAGAGAGGAGGGGTATAGGTGGAGCCTAGTCAGAGTGGGTGGGGTTAGAGAGGAGGAGTATAGGAGGAGCTGGGTCAGAGAGGAGGGGTCAGAGAGGAGGGGTATAGGCGGAGCCTGGGCAGAATGGGAGGGTTCAGAGAGCAGAAGAAGGGGAGGAGGATCCTGACTTATTGTGGGGTACTGCAAATACTTTTTTACTGCACCCCCCTATACTCTCTGATTTCTGTTGGGAGGGGGCAGTCAAAATTTGGGGGAGCAGTATTAAAAGGTGCTTAGGCGCAACGTGAAGGCGATGGGGTGCACACAATGGCTTGGCTTCCAGGTACTTTTTGGGGGGCTACCATTAGTTTTAATTGCTCTGATCCTCCCTCATGGGGTGTACCCCAAATGGTTAGGGGCCACGGGGGGGCAAGAAGCTGTTTGACAGTTTCTATTAACAACAGGGTTCACCATACGATTCTGCTGCAGTTATGGTATTCAAAGGTAAAACAAGGAGCATTTGGCTGTATTTTTGCAGGTGGGGTGCCCCAAAATGTTACAGCCAGCAGCAGCAGCAGCCCCCTTCCTCGCCACCCTGCAGATTGGTATAGGTACCTTTAGGACATTTCTGTTGAAAACAGAGGCTATAACGAATCGCGCTACAAAATCCGAGAGCACTAACACTTGCTAAATAAAGGTGGCGTCGGAGCATACGAATGAGGCAGGGAGAGGCTACTGTTGCAATTAGTTTGGTGGGTCATAGTGAATAACCTCGGAATGCAAATAGGCAGAAGTGTGAGGATTGGCAGTGTCTGTAGAGAATTTTGGCATGTTCTTCAGTTGATGTTTTCCTCCTTGAACTACAGAGGAAAGGCCTGGCCTTACTGTTGGGCAAAACATGTATTTATGATTTTAAGAAGTGTAGTCTGGATGTACTGAGAGGGCCTGTACAGTACGGTAAATGCCTGTATACCCCTGCAATGTGCATCCAACTGTCACTTGAGATTGAACAGCAAACGAAGCAGCTGGGTTACTGACTGAATGTAAATGGAAGGCACATAGGAAGGGTGTTTGTGGTCACTCAAATGATTGAAACCTGGTTGATGCACTACCAAAGCTGGGGTACCAGGGGGGAACATTTGAGGGGTATTGAGATGGTGGTGTCCAGAGGTCAAAATATGTTTCAGAGACACAGAGGTACTGCGGTCCTGGTCCCACATTGGGGGTAGACAAAAGTCCCTGCTAAAGATTTCTGTCCAACTGTTACCACATTTTGTGCAGCCTGGCTCCCTCTGTAACGATTCCCCAGTGTCTTTCGATCCTACAGATGACTGTAGCAAACTTCCCAAATTTTTTCTTGGCCTCATACTCCCAAAGGAGTGCCTGACATTTGCCAGCCTAACGATACTCACATTCTGGGAAAAACCTCACTAACTATGCATATTTATCTACCACACATGGCAAATCCTTACAATTGCAGAACATCATATCGCACTTGTCATCTTTGAGGTACTGTAAGTATTTGGATTTGAGGGAAATATTCATCCTTGCTTGCTCTCTCCCATCTGAAGTCTATGGTGCTGCTGTTCCTTTCTCACATGTCCCTTCAAAGAGACAAGTGACACACAGACTCAATCACTCAGCAAACATATATGCTTTGACGTTTTCATCTTGCTGTTTACCTTCCAAATATTCCCCCTGAACCGCAAATAAAGGCCTGCCATTCCTCATCCCCTCAGTCAAAGCAGTCCTTCGCTCCTTAGGCCCTGCAAGACCACCATGAACAAGAATCATGTCAGCAAGCAGAAGAAAAGCCTCAGTGTGCTCTTTTGTTCATACTGCTGCCCTCTAGTAACACTTCATGGCAACTGCAGCATAGGAATGGGACTGAGAAGAGGGCTGTCCTATGCAAATAATATCCTCCCATGCATACTTTCTTCTGAGACGGTCGGCGGCTTGTGCCGTGATACCGCCTCCAACAAATGGTCTTCAACCAAATTTTAAAAAAGCCCACCTGCCTTAGACAAAGGATTTTGCCACTCGAAGGAAGCACATGGGGACATCACCCTCATTTAGCAGGGTCCTAAATTGCCTGCTGTCAGCCTGTATACAGAACAAGGGCGTTCGTGGGCGTTCGTGAGCGTTCCTCAAAGGAAGGAGGTGGGTGATTAATTCACAGTGCCAGGGCAGGCCCAGCCCAGCCCAGCCCAGCCCAGCGCAGCCCAGCCCGGCACAGCGCACTGCTGTGGAGGTCCATTCCTTCACATCCTGCAGCAGGCATGATGCAGACCTACTAGAGCAAAGGCTTGACTCTGCCCTTGTCTGTCTCTTAAAGAAAACAATCTTTCTAGCTTCTTATTGCACCTGATAAATGGACTCTAGCTTGCCTCAAACTTGACCCATCATTTCATTAGCCAGAGCTCATACCTGACCTTTATTTCTATCCAAGCTCACTGGCACCAAACCCCTGATTTGAGCGAGTTACTCACACCAAAATGAAAAATCACCATCATCCAACCTATTTTACAATAAGTGTAGCACCTTCCTCGCATTCTTGTGCTCAGTTATAACCCCCAATACCACAATTGCACTCTGCAATTCACCAAACTTAAAGGAAAAAGAATGAAGACATTGATAAAGGAAGACAAGGCCTTGTCCCTATTGCACCTACTTGAGAAATAGGGAGGTTGGTAGAAGGTCATGAGGGAAAACATTTGAAATTTTGGGACACACAACCCAAAAAGAGTGTCCACTTTTCTCCTCTGTTACCAAGTAAAAAAAAATCTTAGCAAAAAAAAAAACATTCACTTTTTGAAAATTTCCACCTTGGGATACCTCTACAGCATTTGCAGGATTCGAACCCTGGCCTGTGAGGGCTGTCTGCACCAAAGGTACAAGACTTACCTTTGAGCTATAGCTCCTTAGTGGTCTAGAGGATTGCTGTAGTAACTATAAGCAACATACAGGCCTTGGTGTCCTTCCCGGCGGCTTCCATTGCACATGAAAAGGATGACCATGACATAAGGACAATTTGATAGGCTACATACATGGAAACCAGTGTGGTCCAGTGGGTAAGTGCCTGCCTTCCATGCAGGCAACCAGGGTTCAAATCCCGGGTTCGGCACCAGGTGACTGATGGTGGCAGAGCAGAGGTAAGTTGGAGGTGGGCCTAAATGGCCAATTGGTAAGTAAAATGTGTCTGTGTGTTGTGTACGAGTGGAATCATGCCTAGTGAATGAGGGATTGCAGATTGGTTGGTAAATAAAATAGGTGTGGCCTGAACAGAGAAAGGTAACAGGTGTTGTGAGGAGGAGGACCCTAATCAGAGTGGGTGGGGTCAGAGAGGAGGTGCCAGGTCAGAGAGGAGGGGTATAGGTGGAGCCTAGTCAGAGTGGGTGGGGTTAGAGAGGAGGAGTATAGGAGGAGCTGGGTCAGAGAGGAGGGGTCAGAGAGGAGGGGTATAGGCGGAGCCTGGGCAGAATGGGTGGGTTCAGAGAGCAGAGGAAGGGGAGGAGTATCCTGACTTATTGTGGGGTACTGCAAATACTTTTTTACTGCACCCCCCTATACTCTCTGATTTCTGTTGGGGGGGCAGTCAAAATTTGGGGGAGCAGTATTAAAAGGTGCTTAGGCGCAACGTGAAGGCGATGGGGTGCACACAATGGCTTGGCTTCCAGGTACTTTTTGGGGGGCTACCATTAGTTTTAATTGCTCTGATCCTCCCTCATGGGGTGTACCCCAAATGGTTAGGGGCCACGGGGGGCAAGAAGCTGTTTGACAGTTTCTATTAACAACAGGGGTCACCATACGATTCTGCTGCAGTTATGGTATTCAAAGGTAAAACAAGGAGCATTTGGCTGTATTTTTGCAGGTGGGGTGCCCCAAAATGTTACTGCCAGCAGCAGCAGCAGCCCCCTTCCTCGCCACCCTGCAGATTGGTATAGGTACCTTTAGGACATTTCTGTTGAAAACAGAGGCTATAGCGAATCGCGCTACAAAATCCGAGAGCACTAACACTTGCTAAATAAAGGTGGCATCAGAGCATACGAATGAGGCAGGGAGAGGCTACTGTTGCAATTGGTTTGGTGGGTCATAGTGAATAACCTGGGAATGCAAGTAGGCAGAAGTGTGAGGATTGGCAGTGTCTGTAGAGAATTTTGGCATGCTCTTCAGTTGATGTTTTCCTCCTTGAACTACAGAGGAAAGGCCTGGCCTTACTGTTGGGCAAAACATGTATTTATGATTTTAAGAAGTGTAGTCTGGATGTACTGAGAGGGCCTGTACAGTACGGTAAATGCCTGTATACCCCTGCAATGTGCATCCAACTGTCACTTGAGATTGAACAGCAAACGAAGCAGCTGGGTTACTGACTGAATGTAAATGGAAGGCACATAGGAAGGGTGTTTGTGGTCACTCAAATGATTGAAACCTGGCTGATGCACTACCAAAGCTGGGGTACCAGGGGGGAACATTTGAGGGGTATTGAGATGGTGGTGTCCAGAGGTCAAAATATGTTTCAGAGACACAGAGGTACTGCGGTCCTGGTCCCACATTGGGGGTAGACAAAAGTCCCTGCTAAAGATTTCTGTCCAACTGTTACCACATTTTGTGCAGCCTGGCTCCCTCTGTAACGATTCCCCAGTGTCTTTCGATCCTACAGATGACTGTAGCAAACTTCCCAAATTTTTTCTTGGCCTCATACTCCCAAAGGAGTGCCTGACATTTGCCAGCCTAACGATACTCACATTCTGGGAAAAACCTCACTAACTATGCATATTTATCTACCACACATGGCAAATCCTTACAATTGCAGAACATCATATCGCACTTGTCATCTTTGAGGTACTGTAAGTATTTGGATTTGAGGGAAATATTCATCCTTGCTTGCTCTCTCCCATCTGAAGTCTATGGTGCTGCTGTTCCTTTCTCACATGTCCCTTCAAAGAGACAAGTGACACACAGACTCAATCACTCAGCAAACATATATGCTTTGACGTTTTCATCTTGCTGTTTACCTTCCAAATATTCCCCCTGAACCACAAATAAAGGCCTGCCATTCCTCATCCCCTCAGTCAAAGCAGTCCTTCGCTCCTTAGGCCCTGCAAGACCACCATGAACAAGAATCATGTCAGCAAGCAGAAGAAAAGCCTCAGTGTGCTCTTTTGTTCATACTGCTGCCCTCTAGTAACACTTCATGGCAACTGCAGCATAAGAATGGGACTGAGAAGAGGGCTGTCCTATGCAAATAATATCCTCCCATGCATACTTTCTTCTGAGACGGTCGGCGGCTTGTGCCGTGATACCGCCTCCAACAAATGGTCTTCAACCAAATTTTAAAAAAGCCCACCTGCCTTAGACGAAGGATTTTGCCTCTCGAAGGAAGCACATGGGGACATCACCCTCATTTAGCAGGGTCCTAAATTGCCTGCTGTCAGCCTGTATACAGAACAAGGGCGTTCGTGGGCGTTCGTGAGCGTTCCTCAAAGGAAGGAGGTGGGTGATTAATTCACAGTGCCAGGGCAGGCCCAGCCCAGCCCAGCCCAGCCCAGCGCAGCCCAGCCCGGCACAGCGCACTGCTGTGGAGGTCCATTCCTTCACATCCTGCAGCAGGCATGATGCAGACCTACTAGAGCAAAGGCTTGACTCTGCCCTTGTCTGTCTCTTAAAGAAAACAATCTTTCTAGCTTCTTATTGCACCTGATAAATGGACTCTAGCTTGCCTCAAACTTGACCCATCATTTCATTAGCCAGAGCTCATACTTGACCTTGATTTCTATCCAAGCTCACTGGCACCAAACCCCTGATTTGAGCGAGTTACTCACACCAAAATGAAAAATCACCATCATCCAACCTATTTTACAATAAGTGTAGCACCTTCCTCGCATTCTTGTGCTCAGTTATAACCCCCAATACCACAATTGCACTCTGCAATTCACCAAACTTAAAGGAAAAAGAATGAAGACATTAATAAAGGAAGACAAGGCCTTGTCCCTATTGCACCTACTTGAGAAATAGGGAGGTTGGTAGAAGGTCATGAGGGAAAACATTTGAAATTTTGGGACACACATGCCAAAAAGAGTGTCCACTTTTCTCCTCTGTTACCAAGTAAAAAAAAATCTTAGCAAAAAAAAAAAACATTCACTTTTTGAAAATTTACACCTTGGGATACCTCTACAGCATTGGCAGGATTCGAACCCTGGCCTGTGAGGGCTGTCTGCACCAAAGGTACAAGACTTACCTTTGAGCTATAGCTCCTTAGTGGTCTAGAGGATTGCAGTAGTAACTATAAGCAACATACAGGCCTTGGTGTCCTTCCCGGCGGCTTCCATTGCACATGAAAAGGATGACCATGACATAAGGACAATTTGATAGGCTACATACATGGAAACCAGTGTGGTCCAGTGGGTAAGTGCCTGCCTTCCATGCAGGCAACCAGGGTTCAAATCCTGGGTTCGGCACCAGGTGACTGATGGTGGCAGAGCAAAGGTAAGTTGGAGGTGGGCCTAAATGGCCAATTGGTAAGTAAAATGTGTCTGTGTGTTGTGTACGAGTGGAATCATGCCTAGTGAATGAGGGATTGCAGATTGGTTGGTAAGTAAAATAGGTGTGGCCTGAACAGAGAAAGGTAACAGGTGTTGTGTGCAGGAGGAGGAGGAGCCTAGTCAGAGTGGGCGGGGTCAGAGAGGAGGTGCCAGGTCAGAGAGGAGGGGTATAGGTGGAGCCTAGTCAGAGTGGGTGGGGTTAGAGAGGAGGAGTATAGGAGGAGCTGGGTCAGAGAGGAGGGGTCAGAGAGGAGGGGTATAGGCGGAGCCTGGGCAGAATGGGAGGGTTCAGAGAGCAGAAGAAGGGGAGGAGGATCCTGACTTATTGTGGGGTACTGCAAATACTTTTTTACTGCACCCCCCTATACTCTCTGATTTCTGTTGGGAGGGGGCAGTCAAAATTTGGGGGAGCAGTATTAAAAGGTGCTTAGGCGCAACGTGAAGGCGATGGGGTGCACACAATGGCTTGGCTTCCAGGTACTTTTTGGGGGGCTACCATTAGTTTTAATTGCTCTGATCCTCCCTCATGGGGTGTACCCCAAATGGTTAGGGGCCACGGGGGGGCAAGAAGCTGTTTGACAGTTTCTATTAACAACAGGGTTCACCATACGATTCTGCTGCAGTTATGGTATTCAAAGGTAAAACAAGGAGCATTTGGCTGTATTTTTGCAGGTGGGGTGCCCCAAAATGTTACAGCCAGCAGCAGCAGCAGCCCCCTTCCTCGCCACCCTGCAGATTGGTATAGGTACCTTTAGGACATTTCTGTTGAAAACAGAGGCTATAACGAATCGCGCTACAAAATCCGAGAGCACTAACACTTGCTAAATAAAGGTGGCGTCGGAGCATACGAATGAGGCAGGGAGAGGCTACTGTTGCAATTAGTTTGGTGGGTCATAGTGAATAACCTCGGAATGCAAATAGGCAGAAGTGTGAGGATTGGCAGTGTCTGTAGAGAATTTTGGCATGTTCTTCAGTTGATGTTTTCCTCCTTGAACTACAGAGGAAAGGCCTGGCCTTACTGTTGGGCAAAACATGTATTTATGATTTTAAGAAGTGTAGTCTGGATGTACTGAGAGGGCCTGTACAGTACGGTAAATGCCTGTATACCCCTGCAATGTGCATCCAACTGTCACTTGAGATTGAACAGCAAACGAAGCAGCTGGGTTACTGACTGAATGTAAATGGAAGGCACATAGGAAGGGTGTTTGTGGTCACTCAAATGATTGAAACCTGGTTGATGCACTACCAAAGCTGGGGTACCAGGGGGGAACATTTGAGGGGTATTGAGATGGTGGTGTCCAGAGGTCAAAATATGTTTCAGAGACACAGAGGTACTGCGGTCCTGGTCCCACATTGGGGGTAGACAAAAGTCCCTGCTAAAGATTTCTGTCCAACTGTTACCACATTTTGTGCAGCCTGGCTCCCTCTGTAACGATTCCCCAGTGTCTTTCGATCCTACAGATGACTGTAGCAAACTTCCCAAATTTTTTCTTGGCCTCATACTCCCAAAGGAGTGCCTGACATTTGCCAGCCTAACGATACTCACATTCTGGGAAAAACCTCACTAACTATGCATATTTATCTACCACACATGGCAAATCCTTACAATTGCAGAACATCATATCGCACTTGTCATCTTTGAGGTACTGTAAGTATTTGGATTTGAGGGAAATATTCATCCTTGCTTGCTCTCTCCCATCTGAAGTCTATGGTGCTGCTGTTCCTTTCTCACATGTCCCTTCAAAGAGACAAGTGACACACAGACTCAATCACTCAGCAAACATATATGCTTTGACGTTTTCATCTTGCTGTTTACCTTCCAAATATTCCCCCTGAACCGCAAATAAAGGCCTGCCATTCCTCATCCCCTCAGTCAAAGCAGTCCTTCGCTCCTTAGGCCCTGCAAGACCACCATGAACAAGAATCATGTCAGCAAGCAGAAGAAAAGCCTCAGTGTGCTCTTTTGTTCATACTGCTGCCCTCTAGTAACACTTCATGGCAACTGCAGCATAAGAATGGGACTGAGAAGAGGGCTGTCCTATGCAAATAATATCCTCCCATGCATACTTTCTTCTGAGACGGTCGGCGGCTTGTGCCGTGATACCGCCTCCAACAAATGGTCTTCAACCAAATTTTAAAAAAGCCCACCTGCCTTAGACGAAGGATTTTGCCTCTCGAAGGAAGCACATGGGGACATCACCCTCATTTAGCAGGGTCCTAAATTGCCTGCTGTCAGCCTGTATACAGAACAAGGGCGTTCGTGGGCGTTCGTGAGCGTTCCTCAAAGGAAGGAGGTGGGTGATTAATTCACAGTGCCAGGGCAGGCCCAGCCCAGCCCAGCCCAGCCCAGCGCAGCCCAGCCCGGCACAGCGCACTGCTGTGGAGGTCCATTCCTTCACATCCTGCAGCAGGCATGATGCAGACCTACTAGAGCAAAGGCTTGACTCTGCCCTTGTCTGTCTCTTAAAGAAAACAATCTTTCTAGCTTCTTATTGCACCTGATAAATGGACTCTAGCTTGCCTCAAACTTGACCCATCATTTCATTAGCCAGAGCTCATACTTGACCTTTATTTCTATCCAAGCTCACTGGCACCAAACCCCTGATTTGAGCGAGTTACTCACACCAAAATGAAAAATCACCATCATCCAACCTATTTTACAATAAGTGTAGCACCTTCCTCGCATTCTTGTGCTCAGTTATAACCCCCAATACCACAATTGCACTCTGCAATTCACCAAACTTAAAGGAAAAAGAATGAAGACATTAATAAAGGAAGACAAGGCCTTGTCCCTATTGCACCTACATGAGAAATAGGGAGGTTGGTAGAAGGTCATGAGGGAAAACATTTGAAATTTTGGGACACACATGCCAAAAAGAGTGTCCACTTTTCTCCTCTGTTACCAAGTAAAAAAAAATCTTAGCAAAAAAAAAAACATTCACTTTTTGAAAATTTCCACCTTGGGATACCTCTACAGCATTGGCAGGATTCGAACCCTGGCCTGTGAGGGCTGTCTGCACCAAAGGTACAAGACTTACCTTTGAGCTATAGCTCCTTAGTGGTCTAGAGGATTGCAGTAGTAACTATAAGCAACATACAGGCCTTGGTGTCCTTCCCGGCGGCTTCCATTGCACATGAAAAGGATGACCATGACATAAGGACAATTTGATAGGCTACATACATGGAAACCAGTGTGGTCCAGTGGGTAAGTGCCTGCCTTCCATGCAGGCAACCAGGGTTCAAATCCCGGGTTCGGCACCAGGTGACTGATGGTGGCAGAGCAAAGGTAAGTTGGAGGTGGGCCTAAATGGCCAATTGGTAAGTAAAATGTGTCTGTGTGTTGTGTACGAGTGGAATCATGCCTAGTGAATGAGGGATTGCAGATTGGTTGGTAAGTAAAATAGGTGTGGCCTGAACAGAGAAAGGTAACAGGTGTTGTGTGCAGGAGGAGGAGGAGCCTAGTCAGAGTGGGCGGGGTCAGAGAGGAGGTGCCAGGTCAGAGAGGAGGGGTATAGGTGGAGCCTAGTCAGAGTGGGTGGGGTTAGAGGGGAGGAGTATAGGAGGAGCTGGGTCAGAGAGGAGGGGTGTAGGAGGAGCCTAGTCAGAGTGGGAGGGGTCAGAGAGGAGGAGTATAGGAGGAGCCAGGTCAGAGAGGAGGGGTGTTGGTGGAGCCTTGTCAGAGTGGGAGGGGTCAGAGAGGAGGAGTATAGGCGGAGCCTGGGCAGAATGGGTGGGTGCAGAGGAAGGGGAGGAGGATCCTGACTTATTGTGGGGTACTGCAAATACTTTTTTACTGCACCCCCCTATACTCTCTGATTTCTGTTGGGAGGGGGCAGTCAAAATTTGGGGGAGCAGTATTAAAAGGTGCTTAGGCGCAACGTGAAGGCGATGGGGTGCACACAATGGCTTGGCTTCCAGGTACTTTTTGGGGGGCTACCATTAGTTTTAATTGCTCTGATCCTCCCTCATGGGGTGTACCCCAAATGGTTAGGGGCCACGGGGGGGCAAGAAGCTGTTTGACAGTTTCTATTAACAACAGGGTTCACCATACGATTCTGCTGCAGTTATGGTATTCAAAGGTAAAACAAGGAGCATTTGGCTGTATTTTTGCAGGTGGGGTGCCCCAAAATGTTACAGCCAGCAGCAGCAGCAGCCCCCTTCCTCGCCACCCTGCAGATTGGTATAGGTACCTTTAGGACATTTCTGTTGAAAACAGAGGCTATAACGAATCGCGCTACAAAATCCGAGAGCACTAACACTTGCTAAATAAAGGTGGCGTCGGAGCATACGAATGAGGCAGGGAGAGGCTACTGTTGCAATTAGTTTGGTGGGTCATAGTGAATAACCTCGGAATGCAAATAGGCAGAAGTGTGAGGATTGGCAGTGTCTGTAGAGAATTTTGGCATGTTCTTCAGTTGATGTTTTCCTCCTTGAACTACAGAGGAAAGGCCTGGCCTTACTGTTGGGCAAAACATGTATTTATGATTTTAAGAAGTGTAGTCTGGATGTACTGAGAGGGCCTGTACAGTACGGTAAATGCCTGTATACCCCTGCAATGTGCATCCAACTGTCACTTGAGATTGAACAGCAAACGAAGCAGCTGGGTTACTGACTGAATGTAAATGGAAGGCACATAGGAAGGGTGTTTGTGGTCACTCAAATGATTGAAACCTGGTTGATGCACTACCAAAGCTGGGGTACCAGGGGGGAACATTTGAGGGGTATTGAGATGGTGGTGTCCAGAGGTCAAAATATGTTTCAGAGACACAGAGGTACTGCGGTCCTGGTCCCACATTGGGGGTAGACAAAAGTCCCTGCTAAAGATTTCTGTCCAACTGTTACCACATTTTGTGCAGCCTGGCTCCCTCTGTAACGATTCCCCAGTGTCTTTCGATCCTACAGATGACTGTAGCAAACTTCCCAAATTTTTTCTTGGCCTCATACTCCCAAAGGAGTGCCTGACATTTGCCAGCCTAACGATACTCACATTCTGGGAAAAACCTCACTAACTATGCATATTTATCTACCACACATGGCAAATCCTTACAATTGCAGAACATCATATCGCACTTGTCATCTTTGAGGTACTGTAAGTATTTGGATTTGAGGGAAATATTCATCCTTGCTTGCTCTCTCCCATCTGAAGTCTATGGTGCTGCTGTTCCTTTCTCACATGTCCCTTCAAAGAGACAAGTGACACACAGACTCAATCACTCAGCAAACATATATGCTTTGACGTTTTCATCTTGCTGTTTACCTTCCAAATATTCCCCCTGAACCGCAAATAAAGGCCTGCCATTCCTCATCCCCTCAGTCAAAGCAGTCCTTCGCTCCTTAGGCCCTGCAAGACCACCATGAACAAGAATCATGTCAGCAAGCAGAAGAAAAGCCTCAGTGTGCTCTTTTGTTCATACTGCTGCCCTCTAGTAACACTTCATGGCAACTGCAGCATAAGAATGGGACTGAGAAGAGGGCTGTCCTATGCAAATAATATCCTCCCATGCATACTTTCTTCTGAGACGGTCGGCGGCTTGTGCCGTGATACCGCCTCCAACAAATGGTCTTCAACCAAATTTTAAAAAAGCCCACCTGCCTTAGACGAAGGATTTTGCCTCTCGAAGGAAGCACATGGGGACATCACCCTCATTTAGCAGGGTCCTAAATTGCCTGCTGTCAGCCTGTATACAGAACAAGGGCGTTCGTGGGCGTTCGTGAGCGTTCCTCAAAGGAAGGAGGTGGGTGATTAATTCACAGTGCCAGGGCAGGCCCAGCCCAGCCCAGCCCAGCCCAGCGCAGCCCAGCCCGGCACAGCGCACTGCTGTGGAGGTCCATTCCTTCACATCCTGCAGCAGGCATGATGCAGACCTACTAGAGCAAAGGCTTGACTCTGCCCTTGTCTGTCTCTTAAAGAAAACAATCTTTCTAGCTTCTTATTGCACCTGATAAATGGACTCTAGCTTGCCTCAAACTTGACCCATCATTTCATTAGCCAGAGCTCATACTTGACCTTTATTTCTATCCAAGCTCACTGGCACCAAACCCCTGATTTGAGCGAGTTACTCACACCAAAATGAAAAATCACCATCATCCAACCTATTTTACAATAAGTGTAGCACCTTCCTCGCATTCTTGTGCTCAGTTATAACCCCCAATACCACAATTGCACTCTGCAATTCACCAAACTTAAAGGAAAAAGAATGAAGACATTAATAAAGGAAGACAAGGCCTTGTCCCTATTGCACCTACATGAGAAATAGGGAGGTTGGTAGAAGGTCATGAGGGAAAACATTTGAAATTTTGGGACACACATGCCAAAAAGAGTGTCCACTTTTCTCCTCTGTTACCAAGTAAAAAAAAATCTTAGCAAAAAAAAAAACATTCACTTTTTGAAAATTTCCACCTTGGGATACCTCTACAGCATTGGCAGGATTCGAACCCTGGCCTGTGAGGGCTGTCTGCACCAAAGGTACAAGACTTACCTTTGAGCTATAGCTCCTTAGTGGTCTAGAGGATTGCAGTAGTAACTATAAGCAACATACAGGCCTTGGTGTCCTTCCCGGCGGCTTCCATTGCACATGAAAAGGATGACCATGACATAAGGACAATTTGATAGGCTACATACATGGAAACCAGTGTGGTCCAGTGGGTAAGTGCCTGCCTTCCATGCAGGCAACCAGGGTTCAAATCCCGGGTTCGGCACCAGGTGACTGATGGTGGCAGAGCAAAGGTAAGTTGGAGGTGGGCCTAAATGGCCAATTGGTAAGTAAAATGTGTCTGTGTGTTGTGTACGAGTGGAATCATGCCTAGTGAATGAGGGATTGCAGGTTGGTAAGTAAAATAGGTGTGGCCTGAACAGAGAAAGGTAACAGGTGTTGTGTGCAGGAGGAGGAGGAGCCTAGTCAGAGTGGGCGGGGTCAGAGAGGAGGTGCCAGGTCAGAGAGGAGGGGTATAGGTGGAGCCTAGTCAGAGTGGGTGGGGTTAGAGAGGAGGAGTATAGGAGGAGCTGGGTCAGAGAGGAGGGGTCAGAGAGGAGGGGTATAGGCGGAGCCTGGGCAGAATGGGAGGGTTCAGAGAGCAGAAGAAGGGGAGGAGGATCCTGACTTATTGTGGGGTACTGCAAATACTTTTTTACTGCACCCCCCTATACTCTCTGATTTCTGTTGGGAGGGGGCAGTCAAAATTTGGGGGAGCAGTATTAAAAGGTGCTTAGGCGCAACGTGAAGGCGATGGGGTGCACACAATGGCTTGGCTTCCAGGTACTTTTTGGGGGGCTACCATTAGTTTTAATTGCTCTGATCCTCCCTCATGGGGTGTACCCCAAATGGTTAGGGGCCACGGGGGGGCAAGAAGCTGTTTGACAGTTTCTATTAACAACAGGGTTCACCATACGATTCTGCTGCAGTTATGGTATTCAAAGGTAAAACAAGGAGCATTTGGCTGTATTTTTGCAGGTGGGGTGCCCCAAAATGTTACAGCCAGCAGCAGCAGCAGCCCCCTTCCTCGCCACCCTGCAGATTGGTATAGGTACCTTTAGGACATTTCTGTTGAAAACAGAGGCTATAACGAATCGCGCTACAAAATCCGAGAGCACTAACACTTGCTAAATAAAGGTGGCGTCGGAGCATACGAATGAGGCAGGGAGAGGCTACTGTTGCAATTAGTTTGGTGGGTCATAGTGAATAACCTCGGAATGCAAATAGGCAGAAGTGTGAGGATTGGCAGTGTCTGTAGAGAATGTTGGCATGTTCTTCAGTTGATGTTTTCCTCCTTGAACTACAGAGGAAAGGCCTGGCCTTACTGTTGGGCAAAACATGTATTTATGATTTTAAGAAGTGTAGTCTGGATGTACTGAGAGGGCCTGTACAGTACGGTAAATGCCTGTATACCCCTGCAATGTGCATCCAACTGTCACTTGAGATTGAACAGCAAACGAAGCAGCTGGGTTACTGACTGAATGTAAATGGAAGGCACATAGGAAGGGTGTTTGTGGTCACTCAAATGATTGAAACCTGGTTGATGCACTACCAAAGCTGGGGTACCAGGGGGGAACATTTGAGGGGTATTGAGATGGTGGTGTCCAGAGGTCAAAATATGTTTCAGAGACACAGAGGTACTGCGGTCCTGGTCCCACATTGGGGGTAGACAAAAGTCCCTGCTAAAGATTTCTGTCCAACTGTTACCACATTTTGTGCAGCCTGGCTCCCTCTGTAACGATTCCCCAGTGTCTTTCGATCCTACAGATGACTGTAGCAAACTTCCCAAATTTTTTCTTGGCCTCATACTCCCAAAGGAGTGCCTGACATTTGCCAGCCTAACGATACTCACATTCTGGGAAAAACCTCACTAACTATGCATATTTATCTACCACACATGGCAAATCCTTACAATTGCAGAACATCATATCGCACTTGTCATCTTTGAGGTACTGTAAGTATTTGGATTTGAGGGAAATATTCATCCTTGCTTGCTCTCTCCCATCTGAAGTCTATGGTGCTGCTGTTCCTTTCTCACATGTCCCTTCAAAGAGACAAGTGACACACAGACTCAATCACTCAGCAAACATATATGCTTTGACGTTTTCATCTTGCTGTTTACCTTCCAAATATTCCCCCTGAACCGCAAATAAAGGCCTGCCATTCCTCATCCCCTCAGTCAAAGCAGTCCTTCGCTCCTTAGGCCCTGCAAGACCACCATGAACAAGAATCATGTCAGCAAGCAGAAGAAAAGCCTCAGTGTGCTCTTTTGTTCATACTGCTGCCCTCTAGTAACACTTCATGGCAACTGCAGCATAAGAATGGGACTGAGAAGAGGGCTGTCCTATGCAAATAATATCCTCCCATGCATACTTTCTTCTGAGACGGTCGGCGGCTTGTGCCGTGATACCGCCTCCAACAAATGGTCTTCAACCAAATTTTAAAAAAGCCCACCTGCCTTAGACGAAGGATTTTGCCACTCGAAGGAAGCACATGGGGACATCACCCTCATTTAGCAGGGTCCTAAATTGCCTGCTGTCAGCCTGTATACAGAACAAGGGCGTTCGTGGGCGTTCGTGAGCGTTCCTCAAAGGATGGAGGTGGGTGATTAATTCACAGTGCCAGGGCAGGCCCAGCCCAGCCCAGCGCAGCCCAGCCCGGCACAGCGCACTGCTGTGGAGGTCCATTCCTTCACATCCTGCAGCAGGCATGATGCAGACCTACTAGAGCAAAGGCTTGACTCTGCCCTTGTCTGTCTCTTAAAGAAAACAATCTTTCTAGCTTCTTATTGCACCTGATAAATGGACTCTAGCTTGCCTCAAACTTGACCCATCATTTCATTAGCCAGAGCTCATACTTGACCTTTATTTCTATCCAAGCTCACTGGCACCAAACCCCTGATTTGAGCGAGTTACTCACACCAAAATGAAAAATCACCATCATCCAACCTATTTTACAATAAGTGTAGCACCTTCCTCGCATTCTTGTGCTCAGTTATAACCCCCAATACCACAATTGCACTCTGCAATTCACCAAACTTAAAGGAAAAAGAATGAAGACATTAATAAAGGAAGACAAGGCCTTGTCCCTATTGCACCTACATGAGAAATAGGGAGGTTGGTAGAAGGTCATGAGGGAAAACATTTGAAATTTTGGGACACACATGCCAAAAAGAGTGTCCACTTTTCTCCTCTGTTACCAAGTAAAAAAAAATCTTAGCAAAAAAAAAAAACATTCACTTTTTGAAAATTTACACCTTGGGATACCGCTACAGCATTGGCAGGATTCGAACCCTGGCCTGTGAGGGCTGTCTGCACCAAAGGTACAAGACTTACCTTTGAGCTATAGCTCCTTAGTGGTCTAGAGGATTGCAGTAGTAACTATAAGCAACATACAGGCCTTGGTGTCCTTCCCGGCGGCTTCCATTGCACATGAAAAGGATGACCATGACATAAGGACAATTTGATAGGCTACATACATGGAAACCAGTGTGGTCCAGTGGGTAAGTGCTGCCTTCCATGCAGGCAACCAGGGTTCAAATCCCGGGTTCGGCACCAGGTGACTGATGGTGTCAGAGCAAAGGTAAGTTGGAGGTGGGCCTAAATGGCCAATTGGTAAGTAAAATGTGTCTGTGTGTTGTGTACGAGTGGAATCATGCCTAGTGAATGAGGGATTGCAGATTGGTTGGTAAGTAAAATAGGTGTGGCCTGAACAGAGAAAGGTAACAGGTGTTGTGTGCAGGAGGAGGAGGAGCCTAGTCAGAGTGGGCGGGGTCAGAGAGGAGGTGCCAGGTCAGAGAGGAGGGGTATAGGTGGAGCCTAGTCAGAGTGGGTGGGGTTAGAGAGGAGGAGTATAGGAGGAGCTGGGTCAGAGAGGAGGGGTCAGAGAGGAGGGGTATAGGCGGAGCCTGGGCAGAATGGGAGGGTTCAGAGAGCAGAAGAAGGGGAGGAGGATCCTGACTTATTGTGGGGTACTGCAAATACTTTTTTACTGCACCCCCCTATACTCTCTGATTTCTGTTGGGAGGGGGCAGTCAAAATTTGGGGGAGCAGTATTAAAAGGTGCTTAGGCGCAACGTGAAGGCGATGGGGTGCACACAATGGCTTGGCTTCCAGGTACTTTTTGGGGGGCTACCATTAGTTTTAATTGCTCTGATCCTCCCTCATGGGGTGTACCCCAAATGGTTAGGGGCCACGGGGGGGCAAGAAGCTGTTTGACAGTTTCTATTAACAACAGGGTTCACCATACGATTCTGCTGCAGTTATGGTATTCAAAGGTAAAACAAGGAGCATTTGGCTGTATTTTTGCAGGTGGGGTGCCCCAAAATGTTACAGCCAGCAGCAGCAGCAGCCCCCTTCCTCGCCACCCTGCAGATTGGTATAGGTACCTTTAGGACATTTCTGTTGAAAACAGAGGCTATAACGAATCGCGCTACAAAATCCGAGAGCACTAACACTTGCTAAATAAAGGTGGCGTCGGAGCATACGAATGAGGCAGGGAGAGGCTACTGTTGCAATTAGTTTGGTGGGTCATAGTGAATAACCTCGGAATGCAAATAGGCAGAAGTGTGAGGATTGGCAGTGTCTGTAGAGAATTTTGGCATGTTCTTCAGTTGATGTTTTCCTCCTTGAACTACAGAGGAAAGGCCTGGCCTTACTGTTGGGCAAAACATGTATTTATGATTTTAAGAAGTGTAGTCTGGATGTACTGAGAGGGCCTGTACAGTACGGTAAATGCCTGTATACCCCTGCAATGTGCATCCAACTGTCACTTGAGATTGAACAGCAAACGAAGCAGCTGGGTTACTGACTGAATGTAAATGGAAGGCACATAGGAAGGGTGTTTGTGGTCACTCAAATGATTGAAACCTGGTTGATGCACTACCAAAGCTGGGGTACCAGGGGGGAACATTTGAGGGGTATTGAGATGGTGGTGTCCAGAGGTCAAAATATGTTTCAGAGACACAGAGGTACTGCGGTCCTGGTCCCACATTGGGGGTAGACAAAAGTCCCTGCTAAAGATTTCTGTCCAACTGTTACCACATTTTGTGCAGCCTGGCTCCCTCTGTAACGATTCCCCAGTGTCTTTCGATCCTACAGATGACTGTAGCAAACTTCCCAAATTTTTTCTTGGCCTCATACTCCCAAAGGAGTGCCTGACATTTGCCAGCCTAACGATACTCACATTCTGGGAAAAACCTCACTAACTATGCATATTTATCTACCACACATGGCAAATCCTTACAATTGCAGAACATCATATCGCACTTGTCATCTTTGAGGTACTGTAAGTATTTGGATTTGAGGGAAATATTCATCCTTGCTTGCTCTCTCCCATCTGAAGTCTATGGTGCTGCTGTTCCTTTCTCACATGTCCCTTCAAAGAGACAAGTGACACACAGACTCAATCACTCAGCAAACATATATGCTTTGACGTTTTCATCTTGCTGTTTACCTTCCAAATATTCCCCCTGAACCGCAAATAAAGGCCTGCCATTCCTCATCCCCTCAGTCAAAGCAGTCCTTCGCTCCTTAGGCCCTGCAAGACCACCATGAACAAGAATCATGTCAGCAAGCAGAAGAAAAGCCTCAGTGTGCTCTTTTGTTCATACTGCTGCCCTCTAGTAACACTTCATGGCAACTGCAGCATAGGAATGGGACTGAGAAGAGGGCTGTCCTATGCAAATAATATCCTCCCATGCATACTTTCTTCTGAGACGGTCGGCGGCTTGTGCCGTGATACCGCCTCCAACAAATGGTCTTCAACCAAATTTTAAAAAAGCCCACCTGCCTTAGACGAAGGATTTTGCCACTCGAAGGAAGCACATGGGGACATCACCCTCATTTAGCAGGGTCCTAAATTGCCTGCTGTCAGCCTGTATACAGAACAAGGGCGTTCGTGGGCGTTCGTGAGCGTTCCTCAAAGAAAGGAGGTGGGTGATTAATTCACAGTGCCAGGGCAGGCCCAGCCCAGCCCAGCCCAGCCCAGCGCAGCCCAGCCCGGCACAGCGCACTGCTGTGGAGGTCCATTCCTTCACATCCTGCAGCAGGCATGATGCAGACCTACTAGAGCAAAGGCTTGACTCTGCCCTTGTCTGTCTCTTAAAGAAAACAATCTTTCTAGCTTCTTATTGCACCTGATAAATGGACTCTAGCTTGCCTCAAACTTGACCCATCATTTCATTAGCCAGAGCTCATACTTGACCTTTATTTCTATCCAAGCTCACTGGCACCAAACCCCTGATTTGAGCGAGTTACTCACACCAAAATGAAAAATCACCATCATCCAACCTATTTTACAATAAGTGTAGCACCTTCCTCGCATTCTTGTGCTCAGTTATAACCCCCAATACCACAATTGCACTCTGCAATTCACCAAACTTAAAGGAAAAAGAATGAAGACATTGATAAAGGAAGACAAGGCCTTGTCCCTATTGCACCTACTTGAGAAATAGGGAGGTTGGTAGAAGGTCATGAGGGAAAACATTTGAAATTTTGGGACACACAACCCAAAAAGAGTGTCCACTTTTCTCCTCTGTTACCAAGTAAAAAAAAATCTTAGCAAAAAAAAAAACATTCACTTTTTGAAAATTTCCACCTTGGGATACCTCTACAGCATTGGCAGGATTCGAACCCTGGCCTGTGAGGGCTGTCTGCACCAAAGGTACAAGACTTACCTTTGAGCTATAGCTCCTTAGTGGTCTAGAGGATTGCTGTAGTAACTATAAGCAACATACAGGCCTTGGTGTCCTTCCCGGCGGCTTCCATTGCACATGAAAAGGATGACCATGACATAAGGACAATTTGATAGGCTACATACATGGAAACCAGTGTGGTCCAGTGGGTAAGTGCCTGCCTTCCATGCAGGCAACCAGGGTTCAAATCCCGGGTTCGGCACCAGGTGACTGATGGTGGCAGAGCAGAGGTAAGTTGGAGGTGGGCCTAAATGGCCAATTGGTAAGTAAAATGTGTCTGTGTGTTGTGTACGAGTGGAATCATGCCTAGTGAATGAGGGATTGCAGATTGGTTGGTAAATAAAATAGGTGTGGCCTGAACAGAGAAAGGTAACAGGTGTTGTGAGGAGGAGGACCCTAATCAGAGTGGGTGGGGTCAGAGAGGAGGAGCCAGGTCAGAGAGGAGGGGTATAGGTGGATCCTAGTCAGAGTGGGTGGGGTTAGAGAGGAGGAGTATAGGAGGAGCTGGGTCAGAGAGGAGGGGTATAGGAGGAGCCTAGTCAGAGTGGGAGGGGTCAGAGAGGAGGAGTATAGGAGGAGCCTAGTCAGAGTGGGTGGGGTTAGAGAGGAGGGGTATAGGCAGAGCCTGGGCAGAATGGGTGGGTTCAGAGAGCAGAGGAAGGGGAGGAGTATCCTGACTTATTGTGGGGTACTGCAAATACTTTTTTACTGCACCCCCCTATACTCTCTGATTTCTGTTGGGGGGGCAGTCAAAATTTGGGGGAGCAGTATTAAAAGGTGCTTAGGCGCAACGTGAAGGCGATGGGGTGCACACAATGGCTTGGCTTCCAGGTACTTTTTGGGGGGCTACCATTAGTTTTAATTGCTCTGATCCTCCCTCATGGGGTGTACCCCAAATGGTTAGGGGCCACGGGGGGCAAGAAGCTGTTTGACAGTTTCTATTAACAACAGGGGTCACCATACGATTCTGCTGCAGTTATGGTATTCAAAGGTAAAACAAGGAGCATTTGGCTGTATTTTTGCAGGTGGGGTGCCCCAAAATGTTACTGCCAGCAGCAGCAGCAGCCCCCTTCCTCGCCACCCTGCAGATTGGTATAGGTACCTTTAGGACATTTCTGTTGAAAACAGAGGCTATAGCGAATCGCGCTACAAAATCCGAGAGCACTAACACTTGCTAAATAAAGGTGGCATCGGAGCATACGAATGAGGCAGGGAGAGGCTACTGTTGCAATTGGTTTGGTGGGTCATAGTGAATAACCTGGGAATGCAAATAGGCAGAAGTGTGAGGATTGGCAGTGTCTGTAGAGAATTTTGGCATGCTCTTCAGTTGATGTTTTCCTCCTTGAACTACAGAGGAAAGGCCTGGCCTTACTGTTGGGCAAAACATGTATTTATGATTTTAAGAAGTGTAGTCTGGATGTACTGAGAGGGCCTGTACAGTACGGTAAATGCCTGTATACCCCTGCAATGTGCATCCAACTGTCACTTGAGATTGAACAGCAAACGAAGCAGCTGGGTTACTGACTGAATGTAAATGGAAGGCACATAGGAAGGGTGTTTGTGGTCACTCAAATGATTGAAACCTGGTTGATGCACTACCAAAGCTGGGGTACCAGGGGGGAACATTTGAGGGGTATTGAGATGGTGGTGTCCAGAGGTCAAAATATGTTTCAGAGACACAGAGGTACTGCGGTCCTGGTCCCACATTGGGGGTAGACAAAAGTCCCTGCTAAAGATTTCTGTCCAACTGTTACCACATTTTGTGCAGCCTGGCTCCCTCTGTAACGATTCCCCAGTGTCTTTCGATCCTACAGATGACTGTAGCAAACTTCCCAAATTTTTTCTTGGCCTCATACTCCCAAAGGAGTGCCTGACATTTGCCAGCCTAACGATACTCACATTCTGGGAAAAACCTCACTAACTATGCATATTTATCTACCACACATGGCAAATCCTTACAATTGCAGAACATCATATCGCACTTGTCATCTTTGAGGTACTGTAAGTATTTGGATTTGAGGGAAATATTCATCCTTGCTTGCTCTCTCCCATCTGAAGTCTATGGTGCTGCTGTTCCTTTCTCACATGTCCCTTCAAAGAGACAAGTGACACACAGACTCAATCACTCAGCAAACATATATGCTTTGACGTTTTCATCTTGCTGTTTACCTTCCAAATATTCCCCCTGAACCACAAATAAAGGCCTGCCATTCCTCATCCCCTCAGTCAAAGCAGTCCTTCGCTCCTTAGGCCCTGCAAGACCACCATGAACAAGAATCATGTCAGCAAGCAGAAGAAAAGCCTCAGTGTGCTCTTTTGTTCATACTGCTGCCCTCTAGTAACACTTCATGGCAACTGCAGCATAAGAATGGGACTGAGAAGAGGGCTGTCCTATGCAAATAATATCCTCCCATGCATACTTTCTTCTGAGACGGTCGGCGGCTTGTGCCGTGATACCGCCTCCAACAAATGGTCTTCAACCAAATTTTACAAAAGCCCACCTGCCTTAGACGAAGGATTTTGCCACTCGAAGGAAGCACATGGGGACATCACCCTCATTTAGCAGGGTCCTAAATTGCCTGCTGTCAGCCTGTATACAGAACAAGGGCGTTCATGGGCGTTCGTGAGCGTTCCTCAAAGGAAGGAGGTGGGTGATTAATTCACAGTGCCAGGGCAGGCCTAGCCCAGCCCAGCCCAGCCCAGCCCAGCCCAGCCCAGCCCAGCCCAGCCCAGCCCAGCCCAGCCCAGCGCAGCCCAGCCCGGCACAGCGCACTGCTGTGGAGGTCCATTCCTTCACATCCTGCAGCAGGCATGATGCAGACCTACTAGAGCAAAGGCTTGACTCTGCCCTTGTCTGTCTCTTAAAGAAAACAATCTTTCTAGCTTCTTATTGCACCTGATAAATGGACTCTAGCTTGCCTCAAACTTGACCCATCATTTCATTAGCCAGAGCTCATACTTGACCTTGATTCCTATCCAAGCTCACTGGCACCAAACCCCTGATTTGAGCGAGTTACTCACACCAAAATGAAAAATCACCATCATCCAACCTATTTTACAATAAGTGTAGCACCTTCCTCGCATTCTTGTGCTCAGTTATAACCCCCAATACCACAATTGCACTCTGCAATTCACCAAACTTAAAGGAAAAAGAATGAAGACATTAATAAAGGAAGACAAGGCCTTGTCCCTATTGCACCTACTTGAGAAATAGGGAGGTTGGTAGAAGGTCATGAGGGAAAACATTTGAAATTTTGGGACACACATGCCAAAAAGAGTGTCCACTTTTCTCCTCTGTTACCAAGTAAAAAAAAATCTTAGCAAAAAAAAAAAACATTCACTTTTTGAAAATTTACACCTTGGGATACCTCTACAGCATTGGCAGGATTCGAACCCTGGCCTGTGAGGGCTGTCTGCACCAAAGGTACAAGACTTACCTTTGAGCTATAGCTCCTTAGTGGTCTAGAGGATTGCAGTAGTAACTATAAGCAACATACAGGCCTTGGTGTCCTTCCCGGCGGCTTCCATTGCACATGAAAAGGATGACCATGACATAAGGACAATTTGATAGGCTACATACATGGAAACCAGTGTGGTCCAGTGGGTAAGTGCCTGCCTTCCATGCAGGCAACCAGGGTTCAAATCCTGGGTTCGGCACCAGGTGACTGATGGTGGCAGAGCAAAGGTAAGTTGGAGGTGGGCCTAAATGGCCAATTGGTAAGTAAAATGTGTCTGTGTGTTGTGTACGAGTGGAATCATGCCTAGTGAATGAGGGATTGCAGATTGGTTGGTAAGTAAAATAGGTGTGGCCTGAACAGAGAAAGGTAACAGGTGTTGTGTGCAGGAGGAGGAGGAGCCTAGTCAGAGTGGGCGGGGTCAGAGAGGAGGTGCCAGGTCAGAGAGGAGGGGTATAGGTGGAGCCTAGTCAGAGTGGGTGGGGTTAGAGAGGAGGAGTATAGGAGGAGCTGGGTCAGAGAGGAGGGGTCAGAGAGGAGGGGTATAGGCGGAGCCTGGGCAGAATGGGAGGGTTCAGAGAGCAGAAGAAGGGGAGGAGGATCCTGACTTATTGTGGGGTACTGCAAATACTTTTTTACTGCACCCCCCTATACTCTCTGATTTCTGTTGGGAGGGGGCAGTCAAAATTTGGGGGAGCAGTATTAAAAGGTGCTTAGGCGCAACGTGAAGGCGATGGGGTGCACACAATGGCTTGGCTTCCAGGTACTTTTTGGGGGGCTACCATTAGTTTTAATTGCTCTGATCCTCCCTCATGGGGTGTACCCCAAATGGTTAGGGGCCACGGGGGGGCAAGAAGCTGTTTGACAGTTTCTATTAACAACAGGGTTCACCATACGATTCTGCTGCAGTTATGGTATTCAAAGGTAAAACAAGGAGCATTTGGCTGTATTTTTGCAGGTGGGGTGCCCCAAAATGTTACAGCCAGCAGCAGCAGCAGCCCCCTTCCTCGCCACCCTGCAGATTGGTATAGGTACCTTTAGGACATTTCTGTTGAAAACAGAGGCTATAACGAATCGCGCTACAAAATCCGAGAGCACTAACACTTGCTAAATAAAGGTGGCGTCGGAGCATACGAATGAGGCAGGGAGAGGCTACTGTTGCAATTAGTTTGGTGGGTCATAGTGAATAACCTCGGAATGCAAATAGGCAGAAGTGTGAGGATTGGCAGTGTCTGTAGAGAATTTTGGCATGTTCTTCAGTTGATGTTTTCCTCCTTGAACTACAGAGGAAAGGCCTGGCCTTACTGTTGGGCAAAACATGTATTTATGATTTTAAGAAGTGTAGTCTGGATGTACTGAGAGGGCCTGTACAGTACGGTAAATGCCTGTATACCCCTGCAATGTGCATCCAACTGTCACTTGAGATTGAACAGCAAACGAAGCAGCTGGGTTACTGACTGAATGTAAATGGAAGGCACATAGGAAGGGTGTTTGTGGTCACTCAAATGATTGAAACCTGGTTGATGCACTACCAAAGCTGGGGTACCAGGGGGGAACATTTGAGGGGTATTGAGATGGTGGTGTCCAGAGGTCAAAATATGTTTCAGAGACACAGAGGTACTGCGGTCCTGGTCCCACATTGGGGGTAGACAAAAGTCCCTGCTAAAGATTTCTGTCCAACTGTTACCACATTTTGTGCAGCCTGGCTCCCTCTGTAACGATTCCCCAGTGTCTTTCGATCCTACAGATGACTGTAGCAAACTTCCCAAATTTTTTCTTGGCCTCATACTCCCAAAGGAGTGCCTGACATTTGCCAGCCTAACGATACTCACATTCTGGGAAAAACCTCACTAACTATGCATATTTATCTACCACACATGGCAAATCCTTACAATTGCAGAACATCATATCGCACGTGTCATCTTTGAGGTACTGTAAGTATTTGGATTTGAGGGAAATATTCATCCTTGCTTGCTCTCTCCCATCTGAAGTCTATGGTGCTGCTGTTCCTTTCTCACATGTCCCTTCAAAGAGACAAGTGACACACAGACTCAATCACTCAGCAAACATATATGCTTTGACGTTTTCATCTTGCTGTTTACCTTCCAAATATTCCCCCTGAACCGCAAATAAAGGCCTGCCATTCCTCATCCCCTCAGTCAAAGCAGTCCTTCGCTCCTTAGGCCCTGCAAGACCACCATGAACAAGAATCATGTCAGCAAGCAGAAGAAAAGCCTCAGTGTGCTCTTTTGTTCATACTGCTGCCCTCTAGTAACACTTCATGGCAACTGCAGCATAAGAATGGGATTGAGAAGAGGGCTGTCCTATGCAAATAATATCCTCCCATGCATACTTTCTTCTGAGACGGTCGGCGGCTTGTGCCGTGATACCGCCTCCAACAAATGGTCTTCAACCAAATTTTACAAAAGCCCACCTGCCTTAGACGAAGGATTTTGCCACTCGAAGGAAGCACATGGGGACATCACCCTCATTTAGCAGGGTCCTAAATTGCCTGCTGTCAGCCTGTATACAGAACAAGGGCGTTCATGGGCGTTCGTGAGCGTTCCTCAAAGGAAGGAGGTGGGTGATTAATTCACAGTGCCAGGGCAGGCCCAGCCCAGCCCAGCCCAGCCCAGCCCAGCCCAGCCCAGCGCAGCCCAGCCCGGCACAGCGCACTGCTGTGGAGGTCCATTCCTTCACATCCTGCAGCAGGCATGATGCAGACCTACTAGAGCAAAGGCTTGACTCTGCCCTTGTCTGTCTCTTAAAGAAAACAATCTTTCTAGCTTCTTATTGCACCTGATAAATGGACTCTAGCTTGCCTCAAACTTGACCCATCATTTCATTAGCCAGAGCTCATACTTGACCTTTATTTCTATCCAAGCTCACTGGCACCAAACCCCTGATTTGAGCGAGTTACTCACACCAAAATGAAAAATCACCATCATCCAACCTATTTTACAATAAGTGTAGCACCTTCCTCGCATTCTTGTGCTCAGTTATAACCCCCAATACCACAATTGCACTCTGCAATTCACCAAACTTAAAGGAAAAAGAATGAAGACATTGATAAAGGAAGACAAGGCCTTGTCCCTATTGCACCTACTTGAGAAATAGGGAGGTTGGTAGAAGGTCATGAGGGAAAACATTTGAAATTTTGGGACACACAACCCAAAAAGAGTGTCCACTTTTCTCCTCTGTTACCAAGTAAAAAAAAATCTTAGCAAAAAAAAAAACATTCACTTTTTGAAAATTTCCACCTTGGGATACCTCTACAGCATTGGCAGGATTCGAACCCTGGCCTGTGAGGGCTGTCTGCACCAAAGGTACAAGACTTACCTTTGAGCTATAGCTCCTTAGTGGTCTAGAGGATTGCTGTAGTAACTATAAGCAACATACAGGCCTTGGTGTCCTTCCCGGCGGCTTCCATTGCACATGAAAAGGATGACCATGACATAAGGACAATTTGATAGGCTACATACATGGAAACCAGTGTGGTCCAGTGGGTAAGTGCCTGCCTTCCATGCAGGCAACCAGGGTTCAAATCCCGGGTTCGGCACCAGGTGACTGATGGTGGCAGAGCAGAGGTAAGTTGGAGGTGGGCCTAAATGGCCAATTGGTAAGTAAAATGTGTCTGTGTGTTGTGTACGAGTGGAATCATGCCTAGTGAATGAGGGATTGCAGATTGGTTGGTAAATAAAATAGGTGTGGCCTGAACAGAGAAAGGTAACAGGTGTTGTGAGGAGGAGGACCCTAATCAGAGTGGGTGGGGTCAGAGAGGAGGAGCCAGGTCAGAGAGGAGGGGTATAGGTGGATCCTAGTCAGAGTGGGTGGGGTTAGAGAGGAGGAGTATAGGAGGAGCTGGGTCAGAGAGGAGGGGTATAGGAGGAGCCTAGTCAGAGTGGGAGGGGTCAGAGAGGAGGAGTATAGGAGGAGCCTAGTCAGAGTGGGTGGGGTTAGAGAGGAGGGGTATAGGCAGAGCCTGGGCAGAATGGGTGGGTTCAGAGAGCAGAGGAAGGGGAGGAGTATCCTGACTTATTGTGGGGTACTGCAAATACTTTTTTACTGCACCCCCCTATACTCTCTGATTTCTGTTGGGGGGGCAGTCAAAATTTGGGGGAGCAGTATTAAAAGGTGCTTAGGCGCAACGTGAAGGCGATGGGGTGCACACAATGGCTTGGCTTCCAGGTACTTTTTGGGGGGCTACCATTAGTTTTAATTGCTCTGATCCTCCCTCATGGGGTGTACCCCAAATGGTTAGGGGCCACGGGGGGCAAGAAGCTGTTTGACAGTTTCTATTAACAACAGGGGTCACCATACGATTCTGCTGCAGTTATGGTATTCAAAGGTAAAACAAGGAGCATTTGGCTGTATTTTTGCAGGTGGGGTGCCCCAAAATGTTACTGCCAGCAGCAGCAGCAGCCCCCTTCCTCGCCACCCTGCAGATTGGTATAGGTACCTTTAGGACATTTCTGTTGAAAACAGAGGCTATAGCGAATCGCGCTACAAAATCCGAGAGCACTAACACTTGCTAAATAAAGGTGGCATCGGAGCATACGAATGAGGCAGGGAGAGGCTACTGTTGCAATTGGTTTGGTGGGTCATAGTGAATAACCTGGGAATGCAAATAGGCAGAAGTGTGAGGATTGGCAGTGTCTGTAGAGAATTTTGGCATGCTCTTCAGTTGATGTTTTCCTCCTTGAACTACAGAGGAAAGGCCTGGCCTTACTGTTGGGCAAAACATGTATTTATGATTTTAAGAAGTGTAGTCTGGATGTACTGAGAGGGCCTGTACAGTACGGTAAATGCCTGTATACCCCTGCAATGTGCATCCAACTGTCACTTGAGATTGAACAGCAAACGAAGCAGCTGGGTTACTGACTGAATGTAAATGGAAGGCACATAGGAAGGGTGTTTGTGGTCACTCAAATGATTGAAACCTGGTTGATGCACTACCAAAGCTGGGGTACCAGGGGGGAACATTTGAGGGGTATTGAGATGGTGGTGTCCAGAGGTCAAAATATGTTTCAGAGACACAGAGGTACTGCGGTCCTGGTCCCACATTGGGGGTAGACAAAAGTCCCTGCTAAAGATTTCTGTCCAACTGTTACCACATTTTGTGCAGCCTGGCTCCCTCTGTAACGATTCCCCAGTGTCTTTCGATCCTACAGATGACTGTAGCAAACTTCCCAAATTTTTTCTTGGCCTCATACTCCCAAAGGAGTGCCTGACATTTGCCAGCCTAACGATACTCACATTCTGGGAAAAACCTCACTAACTATGCATATTTATCTACCACACATGGCAAATCCTTACAATTGCAGAACATCATATCGCACTTGTCATCTTTGAGGTACTGTAAGTATTTGGATTTGAGGGAAATATTCATCCTTGCTTGCTCTCTCCCATCTGAAGTCTATGGTGCTGCTGTTCCTTTCTCACATGTCCCTTCAAAGAGACAAGTGACACACAGACTCAATCACTCAGCAAACATATATGCTTTGACGTTTTCATCTTGCTGTTTACCTTCCAAATATTCCCCCTGAACCACAAATAAAGGCCTGCCATTCCTCATCCCCTCAGTCAAAGCAGTCCTTCGCTCCTTAGGCCCTGCAAGACCACCATGAACAAGAATCATGTCAGCAAGCAGAAGAAAAGCCTCAGTGTGCTCTTTTGTTCATACTGCTGCCCTCTAGTAACACTTCATGGCAACTGCAGCATAAGAATGGGACTGAGAAGAGGGCTGTCCTATGCAAATAATATCCTCCCATGCATACTTTCTTCTGAGACGGTCGGCGGCTTGTGCCGTGATACCGCCTCCAACAAATGGTCTTCAACCAAATTTTACAAAAGCCCACCTGCCTTAGACGAAGGATTTTGCCACTCGAAGGAAGCACATGGGGACATCACCCTCATTTAGCAGGGTCCTAAATTGCCTGCTGTCAGCCTGTATACAGAACAAGGGCGTTCATGGGCGTTCGTGAGCGTTCCTCAAAGGAAGGAGGTGGGTGATTAATTCACAGTGCCAGGGCAGGCCTAGCCCAGCCCAGCCCAGCCCAGCCCAGCCCAGCCCAGCCCAGCCCAGCCCAGCCCAGCCCAGCCCAGCGCAGCCCAGCCCGGCACAGCGCACTGCTGTGGAGGTCCATTCCTTCACATCCTGCAGCAGGCATGATGCAGACCTACTAGAGCAAAGGCTTGACTCTGCCCTTGTCTGTCTCTTAAAGAAAACAATCTTTCTAGCTTCTTATTGCACCTGATAAATGGACTCTAGCTTGCCTCAAACTTGACCCATCATTTCATTAGCCAGAGCTCATACTTGACCTTGATTCCTATCCAAGCTCACTGGCACCAAACCCCTGATTTGAGCGAGTTACTCACACCAAAATGAAAAATCACCATCATCCAACCTATTTTACAATAAGTGTAGCACCTTCCTCGCATTCTTGTGCTCAGTTATAACCCCCAATACCACAATTGCACTCTGCAATTCACCAAACTTAAAGGAAAAAGAATGAAGACATTAATAAAGGAAGACAAGGCCTTGTCCCTATTGCACCTACTTGAGAAATAGGGAGGTTGGTAGAAGGTCATGAGGGAAAACATTTGAAATTTTGGGACACACATGCCAAAAAGAGTGTCCACTTTTCTCCTCTGTTACCAAGTAAAAAAAAATCTTAGCAAAAAAAAAAAACATTCACTTTTTGAAAATTTACACCTTGGGATACCTCTACAGCATTGGCAGGATTCGAACCCTGGCCTGTGAGGGCTGTCTGCACCAAAGGTACAAGACTTACCTTTGAGCTATAGCTCCTTAGTGGTCTAGAGGATTGCAGTAGTAACTATAAGCAACATACAGGCCTTGGTGTCCTTCCCGGCGGCTTCCATTGCACATGAAAAGGATGACCATGACATAAGGACAATTTGATAGGCTACATACATGGAAACCAGTGTGGTCCAGTGGGTAAGTGCCTGCCTTCCATGCAGGCAACCAGGGTTCAAATCCTGGGTTCGGCACCAGGTGACTGATGGTGGCAGAGCAAAGGTAAGTTGGAGGTGGGCCTAAATGGCCAATTGGTAAGTAAAATGTGTCTGTGTGTTGTGTACGAGTGGAATCATGCCTAGTGAATGAGGGATTGCAGATTGGTTGGTAAGTAAAATAGGTGTGGCCTGAACAGAAAAAGGTAACAGGTGTTGTGTGCAGGAGGAGGAGGAGCCTAGTCAGAGTGGGCGGGGTCAGAGAGGAGGTGCCAGGTCAGAGAGGAGGGGTATAGGTGGAGCCTAGTCAGAGTGGGTGGGGTTAGAGAGGAGGAGTATAGGAGGAGCTGGGTCAGAGAGGAGGGGTCAGAGAGGAGGGGTATAGGCGGAGCCTGGGCAGAATGGGAGGGTTCAGAGAGCAGAAGAAGGGGAGGAGGATCCTGACTTATTGTGGGGTACTGCAAATACTTTTTTACTGCACCCCCCTATACTCTCTGATTTCTGTTGGGAGGGGGCAGTCAAAATTTGGGGGAGCAGTATTAAAAGGTGCTTAGGCGCAACGTGAAGGCGATGGGGTGCACACAATGGCTTGGCTTCCAGGTACTTTTTGGGGGGCTACCATTAGTTTTAATTGCTCTGATCCTCCCTCATGGGGTGTACCCCAAATGGTTAGGGGCCACGGGGGGGCAAGAAGCTGTTTGACAGTTTCTATTAACAACAGGGTTCACCATACGATTCTGCTGCAGTTATGGTATTCAAAGGTAAAACAAGGAGCATTTGGCTGTATTTTTGCAGGTGGGGTGCCCCAAAATGTTACAGCCAGCAGCAGCAGCAGCCCCCTTCCTCGCCACCCTGCAGATTGGTATAGGTACCTTTAGGACATTTCTGTTGAAAACAGAGGCTATAACGAATCGCGCTACAAAATCCGAGAGCACTAACACTTGCTAAATAAAGGTGGCGTCGGAGCATACGAATGAGGCAGGGAGAGGCTACTGTTGCAATTAGTTTGGTGGGTCATAGTGAATAACCTCGGAATGCAAATAGGCAGAAGTGTGAGGATTGGCAGTGTCTGTAGAGAATTTTGGCATGTTCTTCAGTTGATGTTTTCCTCCTTGAACTACAGAGGAAAGGCCTGGCCTTACTGTTGGGCAAAACATGTATTTATGATTTTAAGAAGTGTAGTCTGGATGTACTGAGAGGGCCTGTACAGTACGGTAAATGCCTGTATACCCCTGCAATGTGCATCCAACTGTCACTTGAGATTGAACAGCAAACGAAGCAGCTGGGTTACTGACTGAATGTAAATGGAAGGCACATAGGAAGGGTGTTTGTGGTCACTCAAATGATTGAAACCTGGTTGATGCACTACCAAAGCTGGGGTACCAGGGGGGAACATTTGAGGGGTATTGAGATGGTGGTGTCCAGAGGTCAAAATATGTTTCAGAGACACAGAGGTACTGCGGTCCTGGTCCCACATTGGGGGTAGACAAAAGTCCCTGCTAAAGATTTCTGTCCAACTGTTACCACATTTTGTGCAGCCTGGCTCCCTCTGTAACGATTCCCCAGTGTCTTTCGATCCTACAGATGACTGTAGCAAACTTCCCAAATTTTTTCTTGGCCTCATACTCCCAAAGGAGTGCCTGACATTTGCCAGCCTAACGATACTCACATTCTGGGAAAAACCTCACTAACTATGCATATTTATCTACCACACATGGCAAATCCTTACAATTGCAGAACATCATATCGCACGTGTCATCTTTGAGGTACTGTAAGTATTTGGATTTGAGGGAAATATTCATCCTTGCTTGCTCTCTCCCATCTGAAGTCTATGGTGCTGCTGTTCCTTTCTCACATGTCCCTTCAAAGAGACAAGTGACACACAGACTCAATCACTCAGCAAACATATATGCTTTGACGTTTTCATCTTGCTGTTTACCTTCCAAATATTCCCCCTGAACCGCAAATAAAGGCCTGCCATTCCTCATCCCCTCAGTCAAAGCAGTCCTTCGCTCCTTAGGCCCTGCAAGACCACCATGAACAAGAATCATGTCAGCAAGCAGAAGAAAAGCCTCAGTGTGCTCTTTTGTTCATACTGCTGCCCTCTAGTAACACTTCATGGCAACTGCAGCATAAGAATGGGATTGAGAAGAGGGCTGTCCTATGCAAATAATATCCTCCCATGCATACTTTCTTCTGAGACGGTCGGCGGCTTGTGCCGTGATACCGCCTCCAACAAATGGTCTTCAACCAAATTTTACAAAAGCCCACCTGCCTTAGACGAAGGATTTTGCCACTCGAAGGAAGCACATGGGGACATCACCCTCATTTAGCAGGGTCCTAAATTGCCTGCTGTCAGCCTGTATACAGAACAAGGGCGTTCATGGGCGTTCGTGAGCGTTCCTCAAAGGAAGGAGGTGGGTGATTAATTCACAGTGCCAGGGCAGGCCCAGCCCAGCCCAGCCCAGCCCAGCCCAGCCCAGCCCAGCGCAGCCCAGCCCGGCACAGCGCACTGCTGTGGAGGTCCATTCCTTCACATCCTGCAGCAGGCATGATGCAGACCTACTAGAGCAAAGGCTTGACTCTGCCCTTGTCTGTCTCTTAAAGAAAACAATCTTTCTAGCTTCTTATTGCACCTGATAAATGGACTCTAGCTTGCCTCAAACTTGACCCATCATTTCATTAGCCAGAGCTCATACTTGACCTTTATTTCTATCCAAGCTCACTGGCACCAAACCCCTGATTTGAGCGAGTTACTCACACCAAAATGAAAAATCACCATCATCCAACCTATTTTACAATAAGTGTAGCACCTTCCTCGCATTCTTGTGCTCATTTATAACCCCCAATACCACAATTGCACTCTGCAATTCACCAAACTTAAAGGAAAAAGAATGAATACATTGATAAAGGAAGACAAGGCCTTGTCCCTATTGCACCTACTTGAGAAATAGGGAGGTTGGTAGAAGGTCATGAGGGAAAACATTTGAAATTTTGGGACACACAACCCAAAAAGAGTGTCTACTTTTCTCCTCTGTTACCAAGTAAAAAAAAATCTTAGCAAAAAAAAAAACATTCACTTTTTGAAAATTTCCACCTTGGGATACCTCTGCAGCATTGGCAGGATTCGAACCCTGGCCTGTGAGGGCTGTCTGCACCAAAGGTACAAGACTTACCTTTGAGCTATAGCTCCTTAGTGGTCTAGAGGATTGCTGTAGTAACTATAAGCAACATACAGGCCTTGGTGTCCTTCCCGGCGGCTTCCATTGCACATGAAAAGGATGACCATGACATAAGGACAATTTGATAGGCTACATACATGGAAACCAGTGTGGTCCAGTGGGTAAGTGCCTGCCTTCCATGCAGGCAACCAGGGTTCAAATCCCGGGTTCGGCACCAGGTGACTGATGGTGGCAGAGCAGAGGTAAGTTGGAGGTGGGCCTAAATGGCCAATTGGTAAGTAAAATGTGTCTGTGTGTTGTGTACGAGTGGAATCATGCCTAGTGAATGAGGGATTGCAGATTGGTTGGTAAATAAAATAGGTGTGGCCTGAATAGAGAAAGGTAACAGGTGTTGTGAGGAGGAGGAGCCTAATCAGAGTGGGTGGGGTCAGAGAGGAGGAGCCAGGTCAGAGAGGAGGGGTATAGGTGGATCCTAGTCAGAGTGGGTGGGGTTAGAGAGGAGGAGTATAGGAGGAGCTGGGTCAGAGAGGAGGGGTATAGGAGGAGCCTAGTCAGAGTGGGAGGGGTCAGAGAGGAGGAGTATAGGAGGAGCCTAGTCAGAGTGGGTGGGGTTAGAGAGGAGGGGTATAGGCAGAGCCTGGGCAGAATGGGTGGGTTCAGAGGAAGGGGAGGAGTATCCTGACTTATTGTGGGGTACTGCAAATACTTTTTTACTGCACCCCCCTATACTCTCTGATTTCTGTTGGGGGGGCAGTCAAAATTTGGGGGAGCAGTATTAAAAGGTGCTTAGGCGCAACGTGAAGGCGATGGGGTGCACACAATGGCTTGGCTTCCAGGTACTTTTTGGGGGGCTACCATTAGTTTTAATTGCTCTGATCCTCCCTCATGGGGTGTACCCCAAATGGTTAGGGGCCACGGGGGGGCAAGAAGCTGTTTGACAGTTTCTATTAACAACAGGGTTCACCATACGATTCTGCTGCAGTTATGGTATTCAAAGGTAAAACAAGGAGCATTTGGCTGTATTTTTGCAGGTGGGGTGCCCCAAAATGTTACTGCCAGCAGCAGCAGCAGCCCCCTTCCTCGCCACCCTGCAGATTGGTATAGGTACCTTTAGGACATTTCTGTTGAAAACAGAGGCTATAACGAATCGCGCTACAAAATCCGAGAGCACTAACACTTGCTAAATAAAGGTGGCATCGGAGCATACGAATGAGGCAGGGAGAGGCTACTGTTGCAATTAGTTTGGTGGGTCATAGTGAATAACCTCGGAATGCAAATAGGCAGAAGTGTGAGGATTGGCAGTGTCTGTAGAGAATTTTGGCATGCTCTTCAGTTGATGTTTTCCTCCTTGAACTACAGAGGAAAGGCCTGGCCTTACTGTTGGGCAAAACATGTATTTATGATTTTAAGAAGTGTAGTCTGGATGTACTGAGAGGGCCTGTACAGTACGGTAAATGCCTGTATACCCCTGCAATGTGCATCCAACTGTCACTTGAGATTGAACAGCAAACGAAGCAGCTGGGTTACTGACTGAATGTAAATGGAAGGCACATAGGAAGGGTGTTTGTGGTCACTCAAATGATTGAAACCTGGTTGATGCACTACCAAAGCTGGGGTACCAGGGGGGAACATTTGAGGGGTATTGAGATGGTGGTGTCCAGAGGTCAAAATATGTTTCAGAGACACAGAGGTACTGCGGTCCTGGTCCCACATTGGGGGTAGACAAAAGTCCCTGCTAAAGATTTCTGTCCAACTGTTACCACATTTTGTGCAGCCTGGCTCCCTCTGTAACGATTCCCCAGTGTCTTTCGATCCTACAGATGACTGTAGCAAACTTCCCAAATTTTTTCTTGGCCTCATACTCCCAAAGGAGTGCCTGACATTTGCCAGCCTAACGATACTCACATTCTGGGAAAAACCTCACTAACTATGCATATTTATCTACCACACATGGCAAATCCTTACAATTGCAGAACATCATATCGCACTTGTCATCTTTGAGGTACTGTAAGTATTTGGATTTGAGGGAAATATTCATCCTTGCTTGCTCTCTCCCATCTGAAGTCTATGGTGCTGCTGTTCCTTTCTCACATGTCCCTTCAAAGAGACAAGTGACACACAGACTCAATCACTCAGCAAACATATATGCTTTGACGTTTTCATCTTGCTGTTTACCTTCCAAATATTCCCCCTGAACCGCAAATAAAGGCCTGCCATTCCTCATCCCCTCAGTCAAAGCAGTCCTTCGCTCCTTAGGCCCTGCAAGACCACCATGAACAAGAATCATGTCAGCAAGCAGAAGAAAAGCCTCAGTGTGCTCTTTTGTTCATACTGCTGCCCTCTAGTAACACTTCATGGCAACTGCAGCATAAGAATGGGACTGAGAAGAGGGCTGTCCTATGCAAATAATATCCTCCCATGCATACTTTCTTCTGAGACGGTCGGCGGCTTGTGCCGTGATACCGCCTCCAACAAATGGTCTTCAACCAAATTTTAAAAAAGCCCACCTGCCTTAGACGAAGGATTTTGCCACTCGAAGGAAGCACATGGGGACATCACCCTCATTTAGCAGGGTCCTAAATTGCCTGCTGTCAGCCTGTATACAGAACAAGGGCGTTCATGGGCGTTCGTGAGCGTTCCTCAAAGGAAGGAGGTGGGTGATTAATTCACAGTGCCAGGGCAGGCCCAGCCCAGCCCAGCCCAGCGCAGCCCAGCCCGGCACAGCGCACTGCTGTGGAGGTCCATTCCTTCACATCCTGCAGCAGGCATGATGCAGACCTACTAGAGCAAAGGCTTGACTCTGCCCTTGTCTGTCTCTTAAAGAAAACAATCTTTCTAGCTTCTTATTGCACCTGATAAATGGACTCTAGCTTGCCTCAAACTTGACCCATCATTTCATTAGCCAGAGCTCATACTTGACCTTTATTTCTATCCAAGCTCACTGGCACCAAACCCCTGATTTGAGCGAGTTACTCACACCAAAATGAAAAATCACCATCATCCAACCTATTTTACAATAAGTGTAGCACCTTCCTCGCATTCTTGTGCTCAGTTATAACCCCCAATACCACAATTGCACTCTGCAATTCACCAAACTTAAAGGAAAAAGAATGAAGACATTGATAAAGGAAGACAAGGCCTTGTCCCTATTGCACCTACTTGAGAAATAGGGAGGTTGGTAGAAGGTCATGAGGGAAAACATTTGAAATTTTGGGACACACAACCCAAAAAGAGTGTCCACTTTTCTCCTCTGTTACCAAGTAAAAAAAAATCTTAGCAAAAAAAAAAACATTCACTTTTTGAAAATTTCCACCTTGGGATACCTCTACAGCATTGGCAAGATTCAAACCCTGGCCTGTGAGGGCTGTCTGCACCAAAGGTACAAGACTTACCTTTGAGCTATAGCTCCTTAGTGGTCTAGAGGATTGCTGTAGTAACTATAAGCAACATACAGGCCTTGGTGTCCTTCCCGGCGGCTTCCATTGCACATGAAAAGGATGACCATGACATAAGGACAATTTGATAGGCTACATACATGGAAACCAGTGTGGTCCAGTGGGTAAGTGCCTGCCTTCCATGCAGGCAACCAGGGTTCAAATCCCGGGTTCGGCACCAGGTGACTGATGGTGGCAGAGCAGAGGTAAGTTGGAGGTGGGCCTAAATGGCCAATTGGTAAGTAAAATGTGTCTGTGTGTTGTGTACGAGTGGAATCATGCCTAGTGAATGAGGGATTGCAGATTGGTTGGTAAATAAAATAGGTGTGGCCTGAACAGAGAAAGGTAACAGGTGTTGTGAGGAGGAGGAGCCTAATCAGAGTGGGTGGGGTTAGAGAGGAGGAGTATAGGAGGAGCTGGGTCAGAGAGGAGGGGTATAGGTGGAGCCTAGTCAGAGTGGGAGGGGTCAGAGAGGAGGAGTATAGGAGGAGCCTAGTCAGAGTGGGTGGGGTTAGAGAGGAGGGGTATAGGCAGAGCCTGGGCAGAATGGGTGGGTTCAGAGGAAGGGGAGGAGTATCCTGACTTATTGTGGGGTACTGCAAATACTTTTTTACTGCACCCCCCTATACTCTCTGATTTCTGTTGGGGGGGCAGTCAAAATTTGGGGGAGCAGTATTAAAAGGTGCTTAGGCGCAACGTGAAGGCGATGGGGTGCACACAATGGCTTGGCTTCCAGGTACTTTTTGGGGGGCTACCATTAGTTTTAATTGCTCTGATCCTCCCTCATGGGGTGTACCCCAAATGGTTAGGGGCCACGGGGGGCAAGAAGCTGTTTGACAGTTTCTATTAACAACAGGGGTCACCATATGATTCTGCTGCAGTTATGGTATTCAAAGGTAAAACAAGGAGCATTTGGCTGTATTTTTGCAGGTGGGGTGCCCCAAAATGTTACTGCCAGCAGCAGCAGCCCCCTTCCTCGCCACCCTGCAGATTGGTATAGGTACCTTTAGGACATTTCTGTTGAAAACAGAGGCTATAGCGAATCGCGCTACAAAATCCGAGAGCACTAACACTTGCTAAATAAAGGTGGCATCGGAGCATACGAATGAGGCAGGGAGAGGCTACTGTTGCAATTGGTTTGGTGGGTCATAGTGAATAACCTGGGAATGCAAATAGGCAGAAGTGTGAGGATTGGCAGTGTCTGTAGAGAATTTTGGCATGCTCTTCAGTTGCTGTTTTCCTCCTTGAACTACAGAGGAAAGGCCTGGCCTTACTGTTGGGCAAAACATGTATTTATGATTTTAAGAAGTGTAGTCTGGATGTACTGAGAGGGCCTGTACAGTACGGTAAATGCCTGTATACCCCTGCAATGTGCATCCAACTGTCACTTGAGATTGAACAGCAAACGAAGCAGCTGGGTTACTGACTGAATGTAAATGGAAGGCACATAGGAAGGGTGTTTGTGGTCACTCAAATGATTGAAACCTGGTTGATGCACTACCAAAGCTGGGGTACCAGGGGGGAACATTTGAGGGGTATTGAGATGGTGGTGTCCAGAGGTCAAAATATGTTTCAGAGACACAGAGGTACTGCGGTCCTGGTCCCACATTGGGGGTAGACAAAAGTCCCTGCTAAAGATTTCTGTCCAACTGTTACCACATTTTGTGCAGCCTGGCTCCCTCTGTAACGATTCCCCAGTGTCTTTCGATCCTACAGATGACTGTAGCAAACTTCCCAAATTTTTTCTTGGCCTCATACTCCCAAAGGAGTGCCTGACATTTGCCAGCCTAACGATACTCACATTCTGGGAAAAACCTCACTAACTATGCATATTTATCTACCACACATGGCAAATCCTTACAATTGCAGAACATCATATCGCACTTGTCATCTTTGAGGTACTGTAAGTATTTGGATTTGAGGGAAATATTCATCCTTGCTTGCTCTCTCCCATCTGAAGTCTATGGTGCTGCTGTTCCTTTCTCACATGTCCCTTCAAAAAGACAAGTGACACACAGACTCAATCACTCAGCAAACATATATGCTTTGACGTTTTCATCTTGCTGTTTACCTTCCAAATATTCCCCCTGAACCACAAATAAAGGCCTGCCATTCCTCATCCCCTCAGTCAAAGCAGTCCTTCGCTCCTTAGGCCCTGCAAGACCACCATGAACAAGAATCATGTCAGCAAGCAGAAGAAAAGCCTCAGTGTGCTCTTTTGTTCATACTGCTGCCCTCTAGTAACACTTCATGGCAACTGCAGCATAAGAATGGGACTGAGAAGAGGGCTGTCCTATGCAAATAATATCCTCCCATGCATACTTTCTTCTGAGACGGTCGGCGGCTTGTGCCGTGATACCGCCTCCAACAAATGGTCTTCAACCAAATTTTAAAAAAGCCCACCTGCCTTAGACGAAGGATTTTGCCACTCGAAGGAAGCACATGGGGACATCACCCTCATTTAGCAGGGTCCTAAATTGCCTGCTGTCAGCCTGTATACAGAACAAGGGCGTTCATGGGCGTTCGTGAGCTTTCCTCAAAGGAAGGAGGTGGGTGATCAATTCAGAGTGCCTGGGCAGGCCCAGCCCAGCCCAGCCCAGCGCAGCCCAGCCCGGCACAGCGCACTGCTGTGGAGGTCCATTCCTTCACATCCTGCAGCAGGCATGATACAGACCTACTAGAGCAAAGGCTTGACTCTGCCCTTGTCTGTCTCTTAAAGAAAACAATCTTTCTAGCTTCTTATTGCACCTGATAAATGGACTCTAGCTTGCCTCAAACTTGACCCATCATTTCATTAGCCAGAGCTCATACTTGACCTTTATTTCTATCCAAGCTCACTGGCACCAAACCCCTGATTTGAGCGAGTTACTCACACCAAAATGAAAAATCACCATCATCCAACCTATTTTACAATAAGTGTAGCACCTTCCTCGCATTCTTGTGCTCAGTTATAACCCCCAATACCACAATTGCACTCTGCAATTCACCAAACTTAAAGGAAAAAGAATGAAGACATTAATAAAGGAAGACAAGGCCTTGTCCCTATTGCACCTACTTGAGAAATAGGGAGGTTGGTAGAAGGTCATGAGGGAAAACATTTGAAATTTTGGGACACACATGCCAAAAAGAGTGTCCACTTTTCTCCTCTGTTACCAAGTAAAAAAAAATCTTAGCAAAAAAAAAAAACATTCACTTTTTGAAAATTTCCACCTTGGGATACCTCTACAGCATTGGCAGGATTCGAACCCTGGCCTGTGAGGGCTGTCTGCACCAAAGGTACAAGACTTACCTTTGAGCTATAGCTCCTTAGTGGTCTAGAGGATTGCAGTAGTAACTATAAGCAACATACAGGCCTTGGTGTCCTTCCCGGCGGCTTCCATTGCACATGAAAAGGATGACCATGACATAAGGACAATTTGATAGGCTACATACATGGAAACCAGTGTGGTCCAGTGGGTAAGTGCCTGCCTTCCATGCAGGCAACCAGGGTTCAAATCCCGGGTTCGGCACCAGGTGACTGATGGTGGCAGAGCAGAGGTAAGTTGGTGGTGGGCCTAAATGGCCAATTGGTAAGTAAAATGTGTCTGTGTGTTGTGTACGAGTGGAATCATGCCTAGTGAATGAGGGATTGCAGATTGGTTGGTAAGTAAAATAGGTGTGGCCTGAACAGAGAAAGGTAACAGGTGTTGTGTGCAGGAGGAGGAGCCTAGTCAGAGTGGGTGGGGTCAGAGAGGAGGAGCCAGGTCAGAGAGGAGGGGTATAGGTGGAGCCTAGTCAGAGTGGGTGGGGTTAGAGAGGAGGAGGAGTATAGGAGGAGCTGGGTCAGAGAGGAGGGGTCAGAGAGGAGGGGTATAGGCGGAGCCTGGGCAGAATGGGAGGGTTCAGAGAGCAGAAGAAGGGGAGGAGGGTCCTGACTTATTGTGGGGTACTGCAAATACTTTTTTACTGCACCCCCCTATACTCTCTGATTTCTGTTGGGAGGGGGCAGTCAAAATTTGGGGGAGCAGTATTAAAATGTGCTTAGGCGCAACGTGAAGGCGATGGGGTGCACACAATGGCTTGGCTTCCAGGTACTTTTTGGGGGGCTACCATTAGTTTTAATTGCTCTAATCCTCCCTCATGGGGTGTACCCCAAATGGTTAGGGGCCACGGGGGGGCAAGAAGCTGTTTGACAGTTTCTATTAACAACAGGGTTCACCATACGATTCTGCTGCAGTTATGGTATTCAAAGGTAAAACAAGGAGCATTTGGCTGTATTTTTGCAGGTGGGGTGCCCCAAAATGTTACTGCCAGCAGCAGCAGCAGCCCCCTTCCTCGCCACCCTGCAGATTGGTATAGGTACCTTTAGGACATTTCTGTTGAAAACAGAGGCTATAGCGAATCGCGCTACAAAATCCGAGAGCACTAACACTTGCTAAATAAAGGTGGCATCGGAGCATACGAATGAGGCAGGGAGAGGCTACTGTTGCAATTGGTTTGGTGGGTCATAGTGAATAACCTCGGAATGCAAATAGGCAGAAGTGTGAGGATTGGCAGTGTCTGTAGAGAATTTTGGCATGCTCTTCAGTTGATGTTTTCCTCCTTGAACTACAGAGGAAAGGCCTGGCCTTACTGTTGGGCAAAACATGTATTTATGATTTTAAGAAGTGTAGTCTGGATGTACTGAGAGGGCCTGTACAGTACGGTAAATGCCTGTATACCCCTGCAATGTGCATCCAACTGTCACTTGAGATTGAACAGCAAACGAAGCAGCTGGGTTACTGACTGAATGTAAATGGAAGGCACATAGGAAGGGTGTTTGTGGTCACTCAAATGATTGAAACCTGGTTGATGCACTACCAAAGCTGGGGTACCAGGGGGGAACATTTGAGGGGTATTGAGATGGTGGTGTCCAGAGGTCAAAATATGTTTCAGAGACACAGAGGTACTGCGGTCCTGGTCCCACATTGGGGGTAGACAAAAGTCCCTGCTAAAGATTTCTGTCCAACTGTTACCACATTTTGTGCAGCCTGGCTCCCTCTGTAACGATTCCCCAGTGTCTTTCGATCCTACAGATGACTGTAGCAAACTTCCCAAATTTTTTCTTGGCCTCATACTCCCAAAGGAGTGCCTGACATTTGCCAGCCTAACGATACTCACATTCTGGGAAAAACCTCACTAACTATGCATATTTATCTACCACACATGGCAAATCCTTACAATTGCAGAACATCATATCGCACTTGTCATCTTTGAGGTACTGTAAGTATTTGGATTTGAGGGAAATATTCATCCTTGCTTGCTCTCTCCCATCTGAAGTCTATGGTGCTGCCGTTCCTTTCTCACATGTCCCTTCAAAGAGACAAGTGACACACAGACTCAATCACTCAGCAAACATATATGCTTTGACGTTTTCATCTTGCTGTTTACCTTCCAAATATTCCCCCTGAACCACAAATAAAGGCCTGCCATTCCTCATCCCCTCAGTCAAAGCAGTCCTTCGCTCCTTAGGCCCTGCAAGACCACCATGAACAAGAATCATGTCAGCAAGCAGAAGAAAAGCCTCAGTGTGCTCTTTTGTTCATACTGCTGCCCTCTAGTAACACTTCATGGCAACTGCAGCATAAGAATGGGACTGAGAAGAGGGCTGTCCTATGCAAATAATATCCTCCCATGCATACTTTCTTCTGAGACGGTCGGCGGCTTGTGCCGTGATACCGCCTCCAACAAATGGTCTTCAACCAAATTTTACAAAAGCCCACCTGCCTTAGACGAAGGATTTTGCCACTCGAAGGAAGCACATGGGGACATCACCCTCATTTAGCAGGGTCCTAAATTGCCTGCTGTCAGCCTGTATACAGAACAAGGGCGTTCATGGGCGTTCGTGAGCGTTCCTCAAAGGAAGGAGGTGGGTGATTAATTCACAGTGCCAGGGCAGGCCCAGCCCAGCCCAGCCCAGCCCAGCCCAGCCCAGCGCAGCCCAGCCCGGCACAGCGCACTGCTGTGGAGGTCCATTCCTTCACATCCTGCAGCAGGCATGATGCAGACCTACTAGAGCAAAGGCTTGACTCTGCCCTTGTCTGTCTCTTAAAGAAAACAATCTTTCTAGCTTCTTATTGCACCTGATAAATGGACTCTAGCTTGCCTCAAACTTGACCCATCATTTCATTAGCCAGAGCTCATACTTGACCTTTATTTCTATCCAAGCTCACTGGCACCAAACCCCTGATTTGAGCGAGTTACTCACACCAAAATGAAAAATCACCATCATCCAACCTATTTTACAATAAGTGTAGCACCTTCCTCGCATTCTTGTGCTCAGTTATAACCCCCAATACCACAATTGCACTCTGCAATTCACCAAACTTAAAGGAAAAAGAATGAAGACATTAATAAAGGAAGACAAGGCCTTGTCCCTATTGCACCTACTTGAGAAATAGGGAGGTTGGTAGAAGGTCATGAGGGAAAACATTTGAAATTTTGGGACACACATGCCAAAAAGAGTGTCCACTTTTCTCCTCTGTTACCAAGTAAAAAAAAATCTTAGCAAAAAAAAAAAACATTCACTTTTTGAAAATTTCCACCTTGGGATACCTCTACAGCATTGGCAGGATTCGAACCCTGGCCTGTGAGGGCTGTCTGCACCAAAGGTACAAGACTTACCTTTGAGCTATAGCTCCTTAGTGGTCTAGAGGATTGCAGTAGTAACTATAAGCAACATACAGGCCTTGGTGTCCTTCCCGGCGGCTTCCATTGCACATGAAAAGGATGACCATGACATAAGGACAATTTGATAGGCTACATACATGGAAACAAGTGTGGTCCAGTGGGTAAGTGCCTGCCTTCCATGCAGGCAACCAGGGTTCAAATCCCGGGTTCGGCACCAGGTGACTGATGGTGGCAGAGCAGAGGTAAGTTGGAGGTGGGCCTAAATGGCCAATTGGTAAGTAAAATGTGTCTGTGTGTTGTGTACGAGTGGAATCATGCCTAGTGAATGAGGGATTGCAGATTGGTTGGTAAGTAAAATAGGTGTGGCCTGAACAGAGAAAGGTAACAGGTGTTGTGTGCAGGAGGAGGAGCCTAGGCAGAGTGGGGGGGGTCAGAGAGGAGGAGCCAGGTCAGAGAGGAGGGGTATAGGTGGAGCCTAGTCAGAGTGGGTGGGGTTAGAGAGGAGGAGTATAGGAGGAGCTGGGTCAGAGAGGAGGGGTATAGGAGGAGCCTAGTCAGAGTGGGAGGGGTCAGAGAGGAGGAGTATAGGAGGAGCCTAGTCAGAGTGGGTGGGGTCAGAGAGGAGGGGTATAGGTGGAGCCTAGTCAGAGTGGGTGGGGTTAGAGAGGAGGGGTATAGGCGGAGCCTGGGCAGAATGGGAGGGTTCAGAGAGCAGAAGAAGGGGAGGAGGATCCTGACTTATTGTGGGGTACTGCAAATACTTTTTTACTGCACCCCCCTATACTCTCTGATTTCTGTTGGGAGGGGGCAGTCAAAATTTGGGGGAGCAGTATTAAAAGGTGCTTAGGCGCAACGTGAAGGCGATGGGGTGCACACAATGGCTTGGCTTCCAGGTACTTTTTGGGGGGCTACCATTAGTTTTAATTGCTCTAATCCTCCCTCATGGGGTGTACCCCAAATGGTTAGGGGCCACGGGGGGGCAAGAAGCTGTTTGACAGTTTCTATTAACAACAGGGTTCACCATACGATTCTGCTGCAGTTATGGTATTCAAAGGTAAAACAAGGAGCATTTGGCTGTATTTTTGCAGGTGGGGTGCCCCAAAATGTTACTGCCAGCAGCAGCAGCAGCCCCCTTCCTCGCCACCCTGCAGATTGGTATAGGTACCTTTAGGACATTTCTGTTGAAAACAGAGGCTATAGCGAATCGCGCTACAAAATCCGAGAGCACTAACACTTGCTAAATAAAGGTGGCATCGGAGCATACGAATGAGGCAGGGAGAGGCTACTGTTGCAATTGGTTTGGTGGGTCATAGTGAATAACCTCGGAATGCAAATAGGCAGAAGTGTGAGGATTGGCAGTGTCTGTAGAGAATTTTGGCATGCTCTTCAGTTGATGTTTTCCTCCTTGAACTACAGAGGAAAGGCCTGGCCTTACTGTTGGGCAAAACATGTATTTATGATTTTAAGAAGTGTAGTCTGGATGTACTGAGAGGGCCTGTACAGTACGGTAAATGCCTGTATACCCCTGCAATGTGCATCCAACTGTCACTTGAGATTGAACAGCAAACGAAGCAGCTGGGTTACTGACTGAATGTAAATGGAAGGCACATAGGAAGGGTGTTTGTGGTCACTCAAATGATTGAAACCTGGTTGATGCACTACCAAAGCTGGGGTACCAGGGGGGAACATTTGAGGGGTATTGAGATGGTGGTGTCCAGAGGTCAAAATATGTTTCAGAGACACAGAGGTACTGCGGTCCTGGTCCCACATTGGGGGTAGACAAAAGTCCCTGCTAAAGATTTCTGTCCAACTGTTACCACATTTTGTGCAGCCTGGCTCCCTCTGTAACGATTCCCCAGTGTCTTTCGATCCTACAGATGACTGTAGCAAACTTCCCAAATTTTTTCTTGGCCTCATACTCCCAAAGGAGTGCCTGACATTTGCCAGCCTAACGATACTCACATTCTGGGAAAAACCTCACTAACTATGCATATTTATCTACCACACATGGCAAATCCTTACAATTGCAGAACATCATATCGCACTTGTCATCTTTGAGGTACTGTAAGTATTTGGATTTGAGGGAAATATTCATCCTTGCTTGCTCTCTCCCATCTGAAGTCTATGGTGCTGCCGTTCCTTTCTCACATGTCCCTTCAAAGAGACAAGTGACACACAGACTCAATCACTCGGCAAACATATATGCTTTGACGTTTTCATCTTGCTGTTTACCTTCCAAATATTCCCCCTGAACCACAAATAAAGGCCTGCCATTCCTCATCCCCTCAGTCAAAGCAGTCCTTCGCTCCTTAGGCCCTGCAAGACCACCATGAACAAGAATCATGTCAGCAAGCAGAAGAAAAGCCTCAGTGTGCTCTTTTGTTCATACTGCTGCCCTCTAGTAACACTTCATGGCAACTGCAGCATAAGAATGGGACTGAGAAGAGGGCTGTCCTATGCAAATAATATCCTCCCATGCATACTTTCTTCTGAGACGGTCGGCGGCTTGTGCCGTGATACCGCCTCCAACAAATGGTCTTCAACCAAATTTTACAAAAGCCCACCTGCCTTAGACGAAGGATTTTGCCACTCGAAGGAAGCACATGGGGACATCACCCTCATTTAGCAGGGTCCTAAATTGCCTGCTGTCAGCCTGTATACAGAACAAGGGCGTTCATGGGCGTTCGTGAGCGTTCCTCAAAGGAAGGAGGTGGGTGATTAATTCACAGTGCCAGGGCAGGCCCAGCCCAGCCCAGCCCAGCGCAGCCCAGCCCGGCACAGCGCACTGCTGTGGAGGTCCATTCCTTCACATCCTGCAGCAGGCATGATGCAGACCTACTAGAGCAAAGGCTTGACTCTGCCCTTGTCTGTCTCTTAAAGAAAACAATCTTTCTAGCTTCTTATTGCACCTGATAAATGGACTCTAGCTTGCCTCAAACTTGACCCATCATTTCATTAGCCAGAGCTCATACTTGACCTTTATTTCTATCCAAGCTCACTGGCACCAAACCCCTGATTTGAGCGAGTTACTCACACCAAAATGAAAAATCACCATCATCCAACCTATTTTACAATAAGTGTAGCACCTTCCTCGCATTCTTGTGCTCATTTATAACCCCCAATACCACAATTGCACTCTGCAATTCACCAAACTTAAAGGAAAAAGAATGAATACATTGATAAAGGAAGACAAGGCCTTGTCCCTATTGCACCTACTTGAGAAATAGGGAGGTTGGTAGAAGGTCATGAGGGAAAACATTTGAAATTTTGGGACACACAACCCAAAAAGAGTGTCTACTTTTCTCCTCTGTTACCAAGTAAAAAAAAATCTTAGCAAAAAAAAAAACATTCACTTTTTGAAAATTTCCACCTTGGGATACCTCTACAGCATTGGCAGGATTCGAACCCTGGCCTGTGAGGGCTGTCTGCACCAAAGGTACAAGACTTACCTTTGAGCTATAGCTCCTTAGTGGTCTAGAGGATTGCTGTAGTAACTATAAGCAACATACAGGCCTTGGTGTCCTTCCCGGCGGCTTCCATTGCACATGAAAAGGATGACCATGACATAAGGACAATTTGATAGGCTACATACATGGAAACCAGTGTGGTCCAGTGGGTAAGTGCCTGCCTTCCATGCAGGCAACCAGGGTTCAAATCCCGGGTTCGGCACCAGGTGACTGATGGTGGCAGAGCAGAGGTAAGTTGGAGGTGGGCCTAAATGGCCAATTGGTAAGTAAAATGTGTCTGTGTGTTGTGTACGAGTGGAATCATGCCTAGTGAATGAGGGATTGCAGATTGGTTGGTAAATAAAATAGGTGTGGCCTGAATAGAGAAAGGTAACAGGTGTTGTGAGGAGGAGGAGCCTAATCAGAGTGGGTGGGGTCAGAGAGGAGGAGCCAGGTCAGAGAGGAGGGGTATAGGTGGATCCTAGTCAGAGTGGGTGGGGTTAGAGAGGAGGAGTATAGGAGGAGCTGGGTCAGAGAGGAGGGGTATAGGAGGAGCCTAGTCAGAGTGGGAGGGGTCAGAGAGGAGGAGTATAGGAGGAGCCTAGTCAGAGTGGGTGGGGTTAGAGAGGAGGGGTATAGGCAGAGCCTGGGCAGAATGGGTGGGTTCAGAGGAAGGGGAGGAGTATCCTGACTTATTGTGGGGTACTGCAAATACTTTTTTACTGCACCCCCCTATACTCTCTGATTTCTGTTGGGGGGGCAGTCAAAATTTGGGGGAGCAGTATTAAAAGGTGCTTAGGCGCAACGTGAAGGCGATGGGGTGCACACAATGGCTTGGCTTCCAGGTACTTTTTGGGGGGCTACCATTAGTTTTAATTGCTCTGATCCTCCCTCATGGGGTGTACCCCAAATGGTTAGGGGCCACGGGGGGGCAAGAAGCTGTTTGACAGTTTCTATTAACAACAGGGTTCACCATACGATTCTGCTGCAGTTATGGTATTCAAAGGTAAAACAAGGAGCATTTGGCTGTATTTTTGCAGGTGGGGTGCCCCAAAATGTTACTGCCAGCAGCAGCAGCAGCCCCCTTCCTCGCCACCCTGCAGATTGGTATAGGTACCTTTAGGACATTTCTGTTGAAAACAGAGGCTATAACGAATCGCGCTACAAAATCCGAGAGCACTAACACTTGCTAAATAAAGGTGGCATCGGAGCATACGAATGAGGCAGGGAGAGGCTACTGTTGCAATTAGTTTGGTGGGTCATAGTGAATAACCTCGGAATGCAAATAGGCAGAAGTGTGAGGATTGGCAGTGTCTGTAGAGAATTTTGGCATGCTCTTCAGTTGATGTTTTCCTCCTTGAACTACAGAGGAAAGGCCTGGCCTTACTGTTGGGCAAAACATGTATTTATGATTTTAAGAAGTGTAGTCTGGATGTACTGAGAGGGCCTGTACAGTACGGTAAATGCCTGTATACCCCTGCAATGTGCATCCAACTGTCACTTGAGATTGAACAGCAAACGAAGCAGCTGGGTTACTGACTGAATGTAAATGGAAGGCACATAGGAAGGGTGTTTGTGGTCACTCAAATGATTGAAACCTGGTTGATGCACTACCAAAGCTGGGGTACCAGGGGGGAACATTTGAGGGGTATTGAGATGGTGGTGTCCAGAGGTCAAAATATGTTTCAGAGACACAGAGGTACTGCGGTCCTGGTCCCACATTGGGGGTAGACAAAAGTCCCTGCTAAAGATTTCTGTCCAACTGTTACCACATTTTGTGCAGCCTGGCTCCCTCTGTAACGATTCCCCAGTGTCTTTCGATCCTACAGATGACTGTAGCAAACTTCCCAAATTTTTTCTTGGCCTCATACTCCCAAAGGAGTGCCTGACATTTGCCAGCCTAACGATACTCACATTCTGGGAAAAACCTCACTAACTATGCATATTTATCTACCACACATGGCAAATCCTTACAATTGCAGAACATCATATCGCACTTGTCATCTTTGAGGTACTGTAAGTATTTGGATTTGAGGGAAATATTCATCCTTGCTTGCTCTCTCCCATCTGAAGTCTATGGTGCTGCTGTTCCTTTCTCACATGTCCCTTCAAAGAGACAAGTGACACACAGACTCAATCACTCAGCAAACATATATGCTTTGACGTTTTCATCTTGCTGTTTACCTTCCAAATATTCCCCCTGAACCACAAATAAAGGCCTGCCATTCCTCATCCCCTCAGTCAAAGCAGTCCTTCGCTCCTTAGGCCCTGCAAGACCACCATGAACAAGAATCATGTCAGCAAGCAGAAGAAAAGCCTCAGTGTGCTCTTTTGTTCATACTGCTGCCCTCTAGTAACACTTCATGGCAACTGCAGCATAAGAATGGGACTGAGAAGAGGGCTGTCCTATGCAAATAATATCCTCCCATGCATACTTTCTTCTGAGACGGTCGGCGGCTTGTGCCGTGATACCGCCTCCAACAAATGGTCTTCAACCAAATTTTAAAAAAGCCCACCTGCCTTAGACGAAGGATTTTGCCACTCGAAGGAAGCACATGGGGACATCACCCTCATTTAGCAGGGTCCTAAATTGCCTGCTGTCAGCCTGTATACAGAACAAGGGCGTTCATGGGCGTTCGTGAGCGTTCCTCAAAGGAAGGAGGTGGGTGATCAATTCACAGTGCCAGGGCAGGCCCAGCCCAGCCCAGCCCAGCCCAGCGCAGCCCAGCCCGGCACAGCGCACTGCTGTGGAGGTCCATTCCTTCACATCCTGCAGCAGGCATGATACAGACCTACTAGAGCAAAGGCTTGACTCTGCCCTTGTCTGTCTCTTAAAGAAAACAATCTTTCTAGCTTCTTATTGCACCTGATAAATGGACTCTAGCTTGCCTCAAACTTGACCCATCATTTCATTAGCCAGAGCTCATACTTGACCTTTATTTCTATCCAAGCTCACTGGCACCAAACCCCTGATTTGAGCGAGTTACTCACACCAAAATGAAAAATCACCATCATCCAACCTATTTTACAATAAGTGTAGCACCTTCCTCGCATTCTTGTGCTCAGTTATAACCCCCAATACCACAATTGCACTCTGCAATTCACCAAACTTAAAGGAAAAAGAATGAAGACATTAATAAAGGAAGACAAGGCCTTGTCCCTATTGCACCTACTTGAGAAATAGGGAGGTTGGTAGAAGGTCATGAGGGAAAACATTTGAAATTTTGGGACACACATGCCAAAAAGAGTGTCCACTTTTCTCCTCTGTTACCAAGTAAAAAAAAATCTTAGCAAAAAAAAAAAACATTCACTTTTTGAAAATTTCCACCTTGGGATACCTCTACAGCATTGGCAGGATTCGAACCCTGGCCTGTGAGGGCTGTCTGCACCAAAGGTACAAGACTTACCTTTGAGCTATAGCTCCTTAGTGGTCTAGAGGATTGCAGTAGTAACTATAAGCAACATACAGGCCTTGGTGTCCTTCCCGGCGGCTTCCATTGCACATGAAAAGGATGACCATGACATAAGGACAATTTGATAGGCTACATACATGGAAACCAGTGTGGTCCAGTGGGTAAGTGCCTGCCTTCCATGCAGGCAACCAGGGTTCAAATCCCGGGTTCGGCACCAGGTGACTGATGGTGGCAGAGCAGAGGTAAGTTGGTGGTGGGCCTAAATGGCCAATTGGTAAGTAAAATGTGTCTGTGTGTTGTGTACGAGTGGAATCATGCCTAGTGAATGAGGGATTGCAGATTGGTTGGTAAGTAAAATAGGTGTGGCCTGAACAGAGAAAGGTAACAGGTGTTGTGTGCAGGAGGAGGAGCCTAGTCAGAGTGGGTGGGGTCAGAGAGGAGGAGCCAGGTCAGAGAGGAGGGGTATAGGTGGAGCCTAGTCAGAGTGGGTGGGGTTAGAGAGGAGGAGGAGTATAGGAGGAGCTGGGTCAGAGAGGAGGGGTCAGAGAGGAGGGGTATAGGCGGAGCCTGGGCAGAATGGGAGGGTTCAGAGAGCAGAAGAAGGGGAGGAGGGTCCTGACTTATTGTGGGGTACTGCAAATACTTTTTTACTGCACCCCCCTATACTCTCTGATTTCTGTTGGGAGGGGGCAGTCAAAATTTGGGGGAGCAGTATTAAAAGGTGCTTAGGCGCAACGTGAAGGCGATGGGGTGCACACAATGGCTTGGCTTCCAGGTACTTTTTGGGGGGCTACCATTAGTTTTAATTGCTCTAATCCTCCCTCATGGGGTGTACCCCAAATGGTTAGGGGCCACGGGGGGGCAAGAAGCTGTTTGACAGTTTCTATTAACAACAGGGTTCACCATACGATTCTGCTGCAGTTATGGTATTCAAAGGTAAAACAAGGAGCATTTGGCTGTATTTTTGCAGGTGGGGTGCCCCAAAATGTTACTGCCAGCAGCAGCAGCAGCCCCCTTCCTCACCACCCTGCAGATTGGTATAGGTACCTTTAGGACATTTCTGTTGAAAACAGAGGCTATAGCGAATCGCGCTACAAAATCCGAGAGCACTAACACTTGCTAAATAAAGGTGGCATCGGAGCATACGAATGAGGCAGGGAGAGGCTACTGTTGCAATTGGTTTGGTGGGTCATAGTGAATAACCTCGGAATGCAAATAGGCAGAAGTGTGAGGATTGGCAGTGTCTGTAGAGAATTTTGGCATGCTCTTCAGTTGATGTTTTCCTCCTTGAACTACAGAGGAAAGGCCTGGCCTTACTGTTGGGCAAAACATGTATTTATGATTTTAAGAAGTGTAGTCTGGATGTACTGAGAGGGCCTGTACAGTACGGTAAATGCCTGTATACCCCTGCAATGTGCATCCAACTGTCACTTGAGATTGAACAGCAAACGAAGCAGCTGGGTTACTGACTGAATGTAAATGGAAGGCACATAGGAAGGGTGTTTGTGGTCACTCAAATGATTGAAACCTGGTTGATGCACTACCAAAGCTGGGGTACCAGGGGGGAACATTTGAGGGGTATTGAGATGGTGGTGTCCAGAGGTCAAAATATGTTTCAGAGACACAGAGGTACTGCGGTCCTGGTCCCACATTGGGGGTAGACAAAAGTCCCTGCTAAAGATTTCTGTCCAACTGTTACCACATTTTGTGCAGCCTGGCTCCCTCTGTAACGATTCCCCAGTGTCTTTCGATCCTACAGATGACTGTAGCAAACTTCCCAAATTTTTTCTTGGCCTCATACTCCCAAAGGAGTGCCTGACATTTGCCAGCCTAACGATACTCACATTCTGGGAAAAACCTCACTAACTATGCATATTTATCTACCACACATGGCAAATCCTTACAATTGCAGAACATCATATCGCACTTGTCATCTTTGAGGTACTGTAAGTATTTGGATTTGAGGGAAATATTCATCCTTGCTTGCTCTCTCCCATCTGAAGTCTATGGTGCTGCCGTTCCTTTCTCACATGTCCCTTCAAAGAGACAAGTGACACACAGACTCAATCACTCAGCAAACATATATGCTTTGACGTTTTCATCTTGCTGTTTACCTTCCAAATATTCCCCCTGAACCACAAATAAAGGCCTGCCATTCCTCATCCCCTCAGTCAAAGCAGTCCTTCGCTCCTTAGGCCCTGCAAGACCACCATGAACAAGAATCATGTCAGCAAGCAGAAGAAAAGCCTCAGTGTGCTCTTTTGTTCATACTGCTGCCCTCTAGTAACACTTCATGGCAACTGCAGCATAAGAATGGGACTGAGAAGAGGGCTGTCCTATGCAAATAATATCCTTCCATGCATACTTTCTTCTGAGACGGTCGGCGGCTTGTGCCGTGATACCGCCTCCAACAAATGGTCTTCAACCAAATTTTACAAAAGCCCACCTGCCTTAGACGAAGGATTTTGCAACTCGAAGGAAGCACATGGGGACATCACCCTCATTTAGCAGGGTCCTAAATTGCCTGCTGTCAGCCTGTATACAGAACAAGGGCGTTCATGGGCGTTCGTGAGCGTTCCTCAAAGGAAGGAGGTGGGTGATTAATTCACAGTGCCAGGGCAGGCCCAGCCCAGCCCAGCCCAGCCCAGCCCAGCCCAGCCCAGCCCAGCGCAGCCCAGCCCGGCACAGCGCACTGCTGTGGAGGTCCATTCCTTCACATCCTGCAGCAGGCATGATGCAGACCTACTAGAGCAAAGGCTTGACTCTGCCCTTGTCTGTCTCTTAAAGAAAACAATCTTTCTAGCTTCTTATTGCACCTGATAAATGGACTCTAGCTTGCCTCAAACTTGACCCATCATTTCATTAGCCAGAGCTCATACTTGACCTTTATTTCTATCCAAGCTCACTGGCACCAAACCCCTGATTTGAGCGAGTTACTCACACCAAAATGAAAAATCACCATCATCCAACCTATTTTACAATAAGTGTAGCACCTTCCTCGCATTCTTGTGCTCAGTTATAACCCCCAATACCACAATTGCACTCTGCAATTCACCAAACTTAAAGGAAAAAGAATGAAGACATTAATAAAGGAAGACAAGGCCTTGTCCCTATTGCACCTACTTGAGAAATAGGGAGGTTGGTAGAAGGTCATGAGGGAAAACATTTGAAATTTTGGGACACACATGCCAAAAAGAGTGTCCACTTTTCTCCTCTGTTACCAAGTAAAAAAAAATCTTAGCAAAAAAAAAAAACATTCACTTTTTGAAAATTTACACCTTGGGATACCTCTACAGCATTGGCAGGATTCGAACCCTGGCCTGTGAGGGCTGTCTGCACCAAAGGTACAAGACTTACCTTTGAGCTATAGCTCCTTAGTGGTCTAGAGGATTGCAGTAGTAACTATAAGCAACATACAGGCCTTGGTGTCCTTCCCGGCGGCTTCCATTGCACATGAAAAGGATGACCATGACATAAGGACAATTTGATAGGCTACATACATGGAAACCAGTGTGGTCCAGTGGGTAAGTGCCTGCCTTCCATGCAGGCAACCAGGGTTCAAATCCCGGGTTCGGCACCAGGTGACTGATGGTGGCAGAGCAAAGGTAAGTTGGAGGTGGGCCTAAATGGCCAATTGGTAAGTAAAATGTGTCTGTGTGTTGTGTACGAGTGGAATCATGCCTAGTGAATGAGGGATTGCAGATTGGTTGGTAAGTAAAATAGGTGTGGCCTGAACAGAGAAAGGTAACAGGGGTTGTGTGCAGGAGGAGGAGGAGCCTAGTCAGAGTGGGCAGGGTCAGAGAGGAGGTGCCAGGTCAGAGAGGAGGGGTATAGGTGGAGCCTAGTCAGAGTGGGTGGGGTTAGAGAGGAGGAGTATAGGAGGAGCTGGGTCAGAGAGGAGGGGTCAGAGAGGAGGGGTATAGGCGGAGCCTGGGCAGAATGGGAGGGTTCAGAGAGCAGAAGAAGGGGAGGAGGATCCTGACTTATTGTGGGGTACTGCAAATACTTTTTTACTGCACCCCCCTATACTCTCTGATTTCTGTTGGGAGGGGGCAGTCAAAATTTGGGGGAGCAGTATTAAAAGGTGCTTAGGCGCAACGTGAAGGCGATGGGGTGCACACAATGGCTTGGCTTCCAGGTACTTTTTGGGGGGCTACCATTAGTTTTAATTGCTCTGATCCTCCCTCATGGGGTGTACCCCAAATGGTTAGGGGCCACGGGGGGGCAAGAAGCTGTTTGACAGTTTCTATTAACAACAGGGTTCACCATACGATTCTGCTGCAGTTATGGTATTCAAAGGTAAAACAAGGAGCATTTGGCTGTATTTTTGCAGGTGGGGTGCCCCAAAATGTTACTGCCAGCAGCAGCAGCAGCCCCCTTCCTCGCCACCCTGCAGATTGGTATAGGTACCTTTAGGACATTTCTGTTGAAAACAGAGGCTATAACGAATCGCGCTACAAAATCCGAGAGCACTAACACTTGCTAAATAAAGGTGGCATCGGAGCATACGAATGAGGCAGGGAGAGGCTACTGTTGCAATTAGTTTGGTGGGTCATAGTGAATAACCTCGGAATGCAAATAGGCAGAAGTGTGAGGATTGGCAGTGTCTGTAGAGAATTTTGGCATGCTCTTCAGTTGATGTTTTCCTCCTTGAACTACAGAGGAAAGGCCTGGCCTTACTGTTGGGCAAAACATGTATTTATGATTTTAAGAAGTGTAGTCTGGATGTACTGAGAGGGCCTGTACAGTACGGTAAATGCCTGTATACCCCTGCAATGTGCATCCAACTGTCACTTGAGATTGAACAGCAAACGAAGCAGCTGGGTTACTGACTGAATGTAAATGGAAGGCACATAGGAAGGGTGTTTGTGGTCACTCAAATGATTGAAACCTGGTTGATGCACTACCAAAGCTGGGGTACCAGGGGGGAACATTTGAGGGGTATTGAGATGGTGGTGTCCAGAGGTCAAAATATGTTTCAGAGACACAGAGGTACTGCGGTCCTGGTCCCACATTGGGGGTAGACAAAAGTCCCTGCTAAAGATTTCTGTCCAACTGTTACCACATTTTGTGCAGCCTGGCTCCCTCTGTAACGATTCCCCAGTGTCTTTCGATCCTACAGATGACTGTAGCAAACTTCCCAAATTTTTTCTTGGCCTCATACTCCCAAAGGAGTGCCTGACATTTGCCAGCCTAACGATACTCACATTCTGGGAAAAACCTCACTAACTATGCATATTTATCTACCACACATGGCAAATCCTTACAATTGCAGAACATCATATCGCACTTGTCATCTTTGAGGTACTGTAAGTATTTGGATTTGAGGGAAATATTCATCCTTGCTTGCTCTCTCCCATCTGAAGTCTATGGTGCTGCTGTTCCTTTCTCACATGTCCCTTCAAAGAGACAAGTGACACACAGACTCAATCACTCAGCAAACATATATGCTTTGACGTTTTCATCTTGCTGTTTACCTTCCAAATATTCCCCCTGAACCACAAATAAAGGCCTGCCATTCCTCATCCCCTCAGTCAAAGCAGTCCTTCGCTCCTTAGGCCCTGCAAGACCACCATGAACAAGAATCATGTCAGCAAGCAGAAGAAAAGCCTCAGTGTGCTCTTTTGTTCATACTGCTGCCCTCTAGTAACACTTCATGGCAACTGCAGCATAAGAATGGGACTGAGAAGAGGGCTGTCCTATGCAAATAATATCCTCCCATGCATACTTTCTTCTGAGACGGTCGGCGGCTTGTGCCGTGATACCGCCTCCAACAAATGGTCTTCAACCAAATTTTAAAAAAGCCCACCTGCCTTAGACGAAGGATTTTGCCACTCGAAGGAAGCACATGGGGACATCACCCTCATTTAGCAGGGTCCTAAATTGCCTGCTGTCAGCCTGTATACAGAACAAGGGCGTTCGTGGGCGTTCGTGAGCGTTCCTCAAAGGAAGGAGGTGGGTGATTAATTCACAGTGCCAGGGCAGGCCCAGCCCAGCCCAGCCCAGCCCAGCCCAGCCCAGCCCAGCCCAGCCCAGCCCAGCCCAGCGCAGCCCAGCCCGGCACAGCGCACTGCTGTGGAGGTCCATTCCTTCACATCCTGCAGCAGGCATGATGCAGACCTACTAGAGCAAAGGCTTGACTCTGCCCTTGTCTGTCTCTTAAAGAAAACAATCTTTCTAGCTTCTTATTGCACCTGATAAATGGACTCTAGCTTGCCTCAAACTTGACCCATCATTTCATTAGCCAGAGCTCATACTTGACCTTTATTTCTATCCAAGCTCACTGGCACCAAACCCCTGATTTGAGCGAGTTACTCACACCAAAATGAAAAATCACCATCATCCAACCTATTTTACAATAAGTGTAGCACCTTCCTCGCATTCTTGTGCTCAGTTATAACCCCCAATACCACAATTGCACTCTGCAATTCACCAAACTTAAAGGAAAAAGAATGAAGACATTAATAAAGGAAGACAAGGCCTTGTCCCTATTGCACCTACTTGAGAAATAGGGAGGTTGGTAGAAGGTCATGAGGGAAAACATTTGAAATTTTGGGACACACATGCCAAAAAGAGTGTCCACTTTTCTCCTCTGTTACCAAGTAAAAAAAAATCTTAGCAAAAAAAAAAAACATTCACTTTTTGAAAATTTACACCTTGGGATACCTCTACAGCATTGGCAGGATTCGAACCCTGGCCTGTGAGGGCTGTCTGCACCAAAGGTACAAGACTTACCTTTGAGCTATAGCTCCTTAGTGGTCTAGAGGATTGCAGTAGTAACTATAAGCAACATACAGGCCTTGGTGTCCTTCCCGGCGGCTTCCATTGCACATGAAAAGGATGACCATGACATAAGGACAATTTGATAGGCTACATACATGGAAACCAGTGTGGTCCAGTGGGTAAGTGCCTGCCTTCCATGCAGGCAACCAGGGTTCAAATCCCGGGTTCGGCACCAGGTGACTGATGGTGGCAGAGCAAAGGTAAGTTGGAGGTGGGCCTAAATGGCCAATTGGTAAGTAAAATGTGTCTGTGTGTTGTGTACGAGTGGAATCATGCCTAGTGAATGAGGGATTGCAGATTGGTTGGTAAGTAAAATAGGTGTGGCCTGAACAGAGAAAGGTAACAGGTGTTGTGTGCAGGAGGAGGAGGAGCCTATTCAGAGTGGGCAGGGTCAGAGAGGAGGTGCCAGGTCAGAGAGGAGGGGTATAGGTGGAGCCTAGTCAGAGTGGGTGGGGTTAGAGAGGAGGAGTATAGGAGGAGCTGGGTCAGAGAGGAGGGGTCAGAGAGGAGGGGTATAGGCGGAGCCTGGGCAGAATGGGAGGGTTCAGAGAGCAGAAGAAGGGGAGGAGGATCCTGACTTATTGTGGGGTACTGCAAATACTTTTTTACTGCACCCCCCTATACTCTCTGATTTCTGTTGGGAGGGGGCAGTCAAAATTTGGGGGAGCAGTATTAAAAGGTGCTTAGGCGCAACGTGAAGGCGATGGGGTGCACACAATGGCTTGGCTTCCAGGTACTTTTTGGGGGGCTACCATTAGTTTTAATTGCTCTGATCCTCCCTCATGGGGTGTACCCCAAATGGTTAGGGGCCACGGGGGGGCAAGAAGCTGTTTGACAGTTTCTATTAACAACAGGGTTCACCATACGATTCTGCTGCAGTTATGGTATTCAAAGGTAAAACAAGGAGCATTTGGCTGTATTTTTGCAAGTGGGGTGCCCCAAAATGTTACTGCCAGCAGCAGCAGCCCCCTTCCTCGCCACCCTGCAGATTGGTATAGGTACCTTTAGGACATTTCTGTTGAAAACAGAGGCTATAACGAATCGCGCTACAAAATCCGAGAGCACTAACACTTGCTAAATAAAGGTGGCATCGGAGCATACGAATGAGGCAGGGAGAGGCTACTGTTGCAATTAGTTTGGTGGGTCATAGTGAATAACCTCGGAATGCAAATAGGCAGAAGTGTGAGGATTGGCAGTGTCTGTAGAGAATTTTGGCATGCTCTTCAGTTGATGTTTTCCTCCTTGAACTACAGAGGAAAGGCCTGGCCTTACTGTTGGGCAAAACATGTATTTATGATTTTAAGAAGTGTAGTCTGGATGTACTGAGAGGGCCTGTACAGTACGGTAAATGCCTGTATACCCCTGCAATGTGCATCCAACTGTCACTTGAGATTGAACAGCAAACGAAGCAGCTGGGTTACTGACTGAATGTAAATGGAAGGCACATAGGAAGGGTGTTTGTGGTCACTCAAATGATTGAAACCTGGTTGATGCACTACCAAAGCTGGGGTACCAGGGGGGAACATTTGAGGGGTATTGAGATGGTGGTGTCCAGAGGTCAAAATATGTTTCAGAGACACAGAGGTACTGCGGTCCTGGTCCCACATTGGGGGTAGACAAAAGTCCCTGCTAAAGATTTCTGTCCAACTGTTACCACATTTTGTGCAGCCTGGCTCCCTCTGTAACGATTCCCCAGTGTCTTTCGATCCTACAGATGACTGTAGCAAACTTCCCAAATTTTTTCTTGGCCTCATACTCCCAAAGGAGTGCCTGACATTTGCCAGCCTAACGATACTCACATTCTGGGAAAAACCTCACTAACTATGCATATTTATCTACCACACATGGCAAATCCTTACAATTGCAGAACATCATATCGCACTTGTCATCTTTGAGGTACTGTAAGTATTTGGATTTGAGGGAAATATTCATCCTTGCTTGCTCTCTCCCATCTGAAGTCTATGGTGCTGCTGTTCCTTTCTCACATGTCCCTTCAAAGAGACAAGTGACACACAGACTCAATCACTCAGCAAACATATATGCTTTGACGTTTTCATCTTGCTGTTTACCTTCCAAATATTCCCCCTGAACCGCAAATAAAGGCCTGCCATTCCTCATCCCCTCAGTCAAAGCAGTCCTTCGCTCCTTAGGCCCTGCAAGACCACCATGAACAAGAATCATGTCAGCAAGCAGAAGAAAAGCCTCAGTGTGCTCTTTTGTTCATACTGCTGCCCTCTAGTAACACTTCATGGCAACTGCAGCATAAGAATGGGACTGAGAAGAGGGCTGTCCTATGCAAATAATATCCTCCCATGCATACTTTCTTCTGAGACGGTCGGCGGCTTGTGCCGTGATACCGCCTCCAACAAATGGTCTTCAACCAAATTTTAAAAAAGCCCACCTGCCTTAGACGAAGGATTTTGCCACTCGAAGGAAGCACATGGGGACATCACCCTCATTTAGCAGGGTCCTAAATTGCCTGCTGTCAGCCTGTATACAGAACAAGGGCGTTCGTGGGCGTTCGTGAGCGTTCCTCAAAGGAAGGAGGTGGGTGATTAATTCACAGTGCCAGGGCAGGCCCAGCCCAGCCCAGCCCAGCCCAGCCCAGCGCAGCCCAGCCCGGCACAGCGCACTGCTGTGGAGGTCCATTCCTTCACATCCTGCAGCAGGCATGATGCAGACCTACTAGAGCAAAGGCTTGACTCTGCCCTTGTCTGTCTCTTAAAGAAAACAATCTTTCTAGCTTCTTATTGCACCTGATAAATGGACTCTAGCTTGCCTCAAACTTGACCCATCATTTCATTAGCCAGAGCTCATACTTGACCTTTATTTCTATCCAAGCTCACTGGCACCAAACCCCTGATTTGAGCGAGTTACTCACACCAAAATGAAAAATCACCATCATCCAACCTATTTTACAATAAGTGTAGCACCTTCCTCGCATTCTTGTGCTCAGTTATAACCCCCAATACCACAATTGCACTCTGCAATTCACCAAACTTAAAGGAAAAAGAATGAAGACATTAATAAAGGAAGACAAGGCCTTGTCCCTATTGCACCTACTTGAGAAATAGGGAGGTTGGTAGAAGGTCATGAGGGAAAACATTTGAAATTTTGGGACACACATGCCAAAAAGAGTGTCCACTTTTCTCCTCTGTTACCAAGTAAAAAAAAATCTTAGCAAAAAAAAAAAACATTCACTTTTTGAAAATTTACACCTTGGGATACCTCTACAGCATTGGCAGGATTCGAACCCTGGCCTGTGAGGGCTGTCTGCACCAAAGGTACAAGACTTACCTTTGAGCTATAGCTCCTTAGTGGTCTAGAGGATTGCAGTAGTAACTATAAGCAACATACAGGCCTTGGTGTCCTTCCCGGCGGCTTCCATTGCACATGAAAAGGATGACCATGACATAAGGACAATTTGATAGGCTACATACATGGAAACCAGTGTGGTCCAGTGGGTAAGTGCCTGCCTTCCATGCAGGCAACCAGGGTTCAAATCCCGGGTTCGGCACCAGGTGACTGATGGTGGCAGAGCAAAGGTAAGTTGGAGGTGGGCCTAAATGGCCAATTGGTAAGTAAAATGTGTCTGTGTGTTGTGTACGAGTGGAATCATGCCTAGTGAATGAGGGATTGCAGATTGGTTGGTAAGTAAAATAGGTGTGGCCTGAACAGAGAAAGGTAACAGGTGTTGTGTGCAGGAGGAGGAGGAGCCTAGTCAGAGTGGGCAGGGTCAGAGAGGAGGTGCCAGGTCAGAGAGGAGGGGTATAGGTGGAGCCTAGTCAGAGTGGGTGGGGTTAGAGAGGAGGAGTATAGGAGGAGCTGGGTCAGAGAGGAGGGGTCAGAGAGGAGGGGTATAGGCGGAGCCTGGGCAGAATGGGAGGGTTCAGAGAGCAGAAGAAGGGGAGGAGGATCCTGACTTATTGTGGGGTACTGCAAATACTTTTTTACTGCACCCCCCTATACTCTCTGATTTCTGTTGGGAGGGGGCAGTCAAAATTTGGGGGAGCAGTATTAAAAGGTGCTTAGGCGCAACGTGAAGGCGATGGGGTGCACACAATGGCTTGGCTTCCAGGTACTTTTTGGGGGGCTACCATTAGTTTTAATTGCTCTGATCCTCCCTCATGGGGTGTACCCCAAATGGTTAGGGGCCACGGGGGGGCAAGAAGCTGTTTGACAGTTTCTATTAACAACAGGGTTCACCATACGATTCTGCTGCAGTTATGGTATTCAAAGGTAAAACAAGGAGCATTTGGCTGTATTTTTGCAGGTGGGGTGCCCCAAAATGTTACTGCCAGCAGCAGCAGCAGCCCCCTTCCTCGCCACCCTGCAGATTGGTATAGGTACCTTTAGGACATTTCTGTTGAAAACAGAGGCTATAACGAATCGCGCTACAAAATCCGAGAGCACTAACACTTGCTAAATAAAGGTGGCATCGGAGCATACGAATGAGGCAGGGAGAGGCTACTGTTGCAATTAGTTTGGTGGGTCATAGTGAATAACCTCGGAATGCAAATAGGCAGAAGTGTGAGGATTGGCAGTGTCTGTAGAGAATTTTGGCATGCTCTTCAGTTGATGTTTTCCTCCTTGAACTACAGAGGAAAGGCCTGGCCTTACTGTTGGGCAAAACATGTATTTATGATTTTAAGAAGTGTAGTCTGGATGTACTGAGAGGGCCTGTACAGTACGGTAAATGCCTGTATACCCCTGCAATGTGCATCCAACTGTCACTTGAGATTGAACAGCAAACGAAGCAGCTGGGTTACTGACTGAATGTAAATGGAAGGCACATAGGAAGGGTGTTTGTGGTCACTCAAATGATTGAAACCTGGTTGATGCACTACCAAAGCTGGGGTACCAGGGGGGAACATTTGAGGGGTATTGAGATGGTGGTGTCCAGAGGTCAAAATATGTTTCAGAGACACAGAGGTACTGCGGTCCTGGTCCCACATTGGGGGTAGACAAAAGTCCCTGCTAAAGATTTCTGTCCAACTGTTACCACATTTTGTGCAGCCTGGCTCCCTCTGTAACGATTCCCCAGTGTCTTTCGATCCTACAGATGACTGTAGCAAACTTCCCAAATTTTTTCTTGGCCTCATACTCCCAAAGGAGTGCCTGACATTTGCCAGCCTAACGATACTCACATTCTGGGAAAAACCTCACTAACTATGCATATTTATCTACCACACATGGCAAATCCTTACAATTGCAGAACATCATATCGCACTTGTCATCTTTGAGGTACTGTAAGTATTTGGATTTGAGGGAAATATTCATCCTTGCTTGCTCTCTCCCATCTGAAGTCTATGGTGCTGCTGTTCCTTTCTCACATGTCCCTTCAAAGAGACAAGTGACACACAGACTCAATCACTCAGCAAACATATATGCTTTGACGTTTTCATCTTGCTGTTTACCTTCCAAATATTCCCCCTGAACCGCAAATAAAGGCCTGCCATTCCTCATCCCCTCAGTCAAAGCAGTCCTTCGCTCCTTAGGCCCTGCAAGACCACCATGAACAAGAATCATGTCAGCAAGCAGAAGAAAAGCCTCAGTGTGCTCTTTTGTTCATACTGCTGCCCTCTAGTAACACTTCATGGCAACTGCAGCATAAGAATGGGACTGAGAAGAGGGCTGTCCTATGCAAATAATATCCTCCCATGCATACTTTCTTCTGAGACGGTCGGCGGCTTGTGCCGTGATACCGCCTCCAACAAATGGTCTTCAACCAAATTTTAAAAAAGCCCACCTGCCTTAGACGAAGGATTTTGCCACTCGAAGGAAGCACATGGGGACATCACCCTCATTTAGCAGGGTCCTAAATTGCCTGCTGTCAGCCTGTATACAGAACAAGGGCGTTCGTGGGCGTTCGTGAGCGTTCCTCAAAGGAAGGAGGTGGGTGATTAATTCACAGTGCCAGGGCAGGCCCAGCCCAGCCCAGCGCAGCCCAGCCCGGCACAGCGCACTGCTGTGGAGGTCCATTCCTTCACATCCTGCAGCAGGCATGATGCAGACCTACTAGAGCAAAGGCTTGACTCTGCCCTTGTCTGTCTCTTAAAGAAAACAATCTTTCTAGCTTCTTATTGCACCTGATAAATGGACTCTAGCTTGCCTCAAACTTGACCCATCATTTCATTAGCCAGAGCTCATACTTGACCTTTATTTCTATCCAAGCTCACTGGCACCAAACCCCTGATTTGAGCGAGTTACTCACACCAAAATGAAAAATCACCATCATCCAACCTATTTTACAATAAGTGTAGCACCTTCCTCGCATTCTTGTGCTCAGTTATAACCCCCAATACCACAATTGCACTCTGCAATTCACCAAACTTAAAGGAAAAAGAATGAAGACATTAATAAAGGAAGACAAGGCCTTGTCCCTATTGCACCTACTTGAGAAATAGGGAGGTTGGTAGAAGGTCATGAGGGAAAACATTTGAAATTTTGGGACACACATGCCAAAAAGAGTGTCCACTTTTCTCCTCTGTTACCAAGTAAAAAAAAATCTTAGCAAAAAAAAAAAACATTCACTTTTTGAAAATTTACACCTTGGGATACCTCTACAGCATTGGCAGGATTCGAACCCTGGCCTGTGAGGGCTGTCTGCACCAAAGGTACAAGACTTACCTTTGAGCTATAGCTCCTTAGTGGTCTAGAGGATTGCAGTAGTAACTATAAGCAACATACAGGCCTTGGTGTCCTTCCCGGCGGCTTCCATTGCACATGAAAAGGATGACCATGACATAAGGACAATTTGATAGGCTACATACATGGAAACCAGTGTGGTCCAGTGGGTAAGTGCCTGCCTTCCATGCAGGCAACCAGGGTTCAAATCCCGGGTTCGGCACCAGGTGACTGATGGTGGCAGAGCAAAGGTAAGTTGGAGGTGGGCCTAAATGGCCAATTGGTAAGTAAAATGTGTCTGTGTGTTGTGTACGAGTGGAATCATGCCTAGTGAATGAGGGATTGCAGATTGGTTGGTAAGTAAAATAGGTGTGGCCTGAACAGAGAAAGGTAACAGGTGTTGTGTGCAGGAGGAGGAGGAGCCTAGTCAGAGTGGGCAGGGTCAGAGAGGAGGTGCCAGGTCAGAGAGGAGGGGTATAGGTGGAGCCTAGTCAGAGTGGGTGGGGTTAGAGAGGAGGAGTATAGGAGGAGCTGGGTCAGAGAGGAGGGGTCAGAGAGGAGGGGTATAGGCGGAGCCTGGGCAGAATGGGAGGGTTCAGAGAGCAGAAGAAGGGGAGGAGGATCCTGACTTATTGTGGGGTACTGCAAATACTTTTTTACTGCACCCCCCTATACTCTCTGATTTCTGTTGGGAGGGGGCAGTCAAAATTTGGGGGAGCAGTATTAAAAGGTGCTTAGGCGCAACGTGAAGGCGATGGGGTGCACACAATGGCTTGGCTTCCAGGTACTTTTTGGGGGGCTACCATTAGTTTTAATTGCTCTGATCCTCCCTCATGGGGTGTACCCCAAATGGTTAGGGGCCACGGGGGGGCAAGAAGCTGTTTGACAGTTTCTATTAACAACAGGGTTCACCATACGATTCTGCTGCAGTTATGGTATTCAAAGGTAAAACAAGGAGCATTTGGCTGTATTTTTGCAGGTGGGGTGCCCCAAAATGTTACTGCCAGCAGCAGCAGCCCCCTTCCTCGCCACCCTGCAGATTGGTATAGGTACCTTTAGGACATTTCTGTTGAAAACAGAGGCTATAACGAATCGCGCTACAAAATCCGAGAGCACTAACACTTGCTAAATAAAGGTGGCATCGGAGCATACGAATGAGGCAGGGAGAGGCTACTGTTGCAATTAGTTTGGTGGGTCATAGTGAATAACCTCGGAATGCAAATAGGCAGAAGTGTGAGGATTGGCAGTGTCTGTAGAGAATTTTGGCATGCTCTTCAGTTGATGTTTTCCTCCTTGAACTACAGAGGAAAGGCCTGGCCTTACTGTTGGGCAAAACATGTATTTATGATTTTAAGAAGTGTAGTCTGGATGTACTGAGAGGGCCTGTACAGTACGGTAAATGCCTGTATACCCCTGCAATGTGCATCCAACTGTCACTTGAGATTGAACAGCAAACGAAGCAGCTGGGTTACTGACTGAATGTAAATGGAAGGCACATAGGAAGGGTGTTTGTGGTCACTCAAATGATTGAAACCTGGTTGATGCACTACCAAAGCTGGGGTACCAGGGGGGAACATTTGAGGGGTATTGAGATGGTGGTGTCCAGAGGTCAAAATATGTTTCAGAGACACAGAGGTACTGCGGTCCTGGTCCCACATTGGGGGTAGACAAAAGTCCCTGCTAAAGATTTCTGTCCAACTGTTACCACATTTTGTGCAGCCTGGCTCCCTCTGTAACGATTCCCCAGTGTCTTTCGATCCTACAGATGACTGTAGCAAACTTCCCAAATTTTTTCTTGGCCTCATACTCCCAAAGGAGTGCCTGACATTTGCCAGCCTAACGATACTCACATTCTGGGAAAAACCTCACTAACTATGCATATTTATCTACCACACATGGCAAATCCTTACAATTGCAGAACATCATATCGCACTTGTCATCTTTGAGGTACTGTAAGTATTTGGATTTGAGGGAAATATTCATCCTTGCTTGCTCTCTCCCATCTGAAGTCTATGGTGCTGCTGTTCCTTTCTCACATGTCCCTTCAAAGAGACAAGTGACACACAGACTCAATCACTCAGCAAACATATATGCTTTGACGTTTTCATCTTGCTGTTTACCTTCCAAATATTCCCCCTGAACCGCAAATAAAGGCCTGCCATTCCTCATCCCCTCAGTCAAAGCAGTCCTTCGCTCCTTAGGCCCTGCAAGACCACCATGAACAAGAATCATGTCAGCAAGCAGAAGAAAAGCCTCAGTGTGCTCTTTTGTTCATACTGCTGCCCTCTAGTAACACTTCATGGCAACTGCAGCATAAGAATGGGACTGAGAAGAGGGCTGTCCTATGCAAATAATATCCTCCCATGCATACTTTCTTCTGAGACGGTCGGCGGCTTGTGCCGTGATACCGCCTCCAACAAATGGTCTTCAACCAAATTTTAAAAAAGCCCACCTGCCTTAGACGAAGGATTTTGCCACTCGAAGGAAGCACATGGGGACATCACCCTCATTTAGCAGGGTCCTAAATTGCCTGCTGTCAGCCTGTATACAGAACAAGGGCGTTCGTGGGCGTTCGTGAGCGTTCCTCAAAGGAAGGAGGTGGGTGATTAATTCACAGTGCCAGGGCAGGCCCAGCCCAGCCCAGCGCAGCCCAGCCCGGCACAGCGCACTGCTGTGGAGGTCCATTCCTTCACATCCTGCAGCAGGCATGATGCAGACCTACTAGAGCAAAGGCTTGACTCTGCCCTTGTCTGTCTCTTAAAGAAAACAATCTTTCTAGCTTCTTATTGCACCTGATAAATGGACTCTAGCTTGCCTCAAACTTGACCCATCATTTCATTAGCCAGAGCTCATACTTGACCTTTATTTCTATCCAAGCTCACTGGCACCAAACCCCTGATTTGAGCGAGTTACTCACACCAAAATGAAAAATCACCATCATCCAACCTATTTTACAATAAGTGTAGCACCTTCCTCGCATTCTTGTGCTCAGTTATAACCCCCAATACCACAATTGCACTCTGCAATTCACCAAACTTAAAGGAAAAAGAATGAAGACATTAATAAAGGAAGACAAGGCCTTGTCCCTATTGCACCTACTTGAGAAATAGGGAGGTTGGTAGAAGGTCATGAGGGAAAACATTTGAAATTTTGGGACACACATGCCAAAAAGAGTGTCCACTTTTCTCCTCTGTTACCAAGTAAAAAAAAATCTTAGCAAAAAAAAAAAACATTCACTTTTTGAAAATTTACACCTTGGGATACCTCTACAGCATTGGCAGGATTCGAACCCTGGCCTGTGAGGGCTGTCTGCACCAAAGGTACAAGACTTACCTTTGAGCTATAGCTCCTTAGTGGTCTAGAGGATTGCAGTAGTAACTATAAGCAACATACAGGCCTTGGTGTCCTTCCCGGCGGCTTCCATTGCACATGAAAAGGATGACCATGACATAAGGACAATTTGATAGGCTACATACATGGAAACCAGTGTGGTCCAGTGGGTAAGTGCCTGCCTTCCATGCAGGCAACCAGGGTTCAAATCCCGGGTTCGGCACCAGGTGACTGATGGTGGCAGAGCAAAGGTAAGTTGGAGGTGGGCCTAAATGGCCAATTGGTAAGTAAAATGTGTCTGTGTGTTGTGTACGAGTGGAATCATGCCTAGTGAATGAGGGATTGCAGATTGGTTGGTAAGTAAAATAGGTGTGGCCTGAACAGAGAAAGGTAACAGGTGTTGTGTGCAGGAGGAGGAGGAGCCTAGTCAGAGTGGGCAGGGTCAGAGAGGAGGTGCCAGGTCAGAGAGGAGGGGTATAGGTGGAGCCTAGTCAGAGTGGGTGGGGTTAGAGAGGAGGAGTATAGGAGGAGCTGGGTCAGAGAGGAGGGGTCAGAGAGGAGGGGTATAGGCGGAGCCTGGGCAGAATGGGAGGGTTCAGAGAGCAGAAGAAGGGGAGGAGGATCCTGACTTATTGTGGGGTACTGCAAATACTTTTTTACTGCACCCCCCTATACTCTCTGATTTCTGTTGGGAGGGGGCAGTCAAAATTTGGGGGAGCAGTATTAAAAGGTGCTTAGGCGCAACGTGAAGGCGATGGGGTGCACACAATGGCTTGGCTTCCAGGTACTTTTTGGGGGGCTACCATTAGTTTTAATTGCTCTGATCCTCCCTCATGGGGTGTACCCCAAATCGTTAGGGGCCACGGGGGGGCAAGAAGCTGTTTGACAGTTTCTATTAACAACAGGGTTCACCATACGATTCTGCTGCAGTTATGGTATTCAAAGGTAAAACAAGGAGCATTTGGCTGTATTTTTGCAGGTGGGGTGCCCCAAAATGTTACTGCCAGCAGCAGCAGCCCCCTTCCTCGCCACCCTGCAGATTGGTATAGGTACCTTTAGGACATTTCTGTTGAAAACAGAGGCTATAACGAATCGCGCTACAAAATCCGAGAGCACTAACACTTGCTAAATAAAGGTGGCATCGGAGCATACGAATGAGGCAGGGAGAGGCTACTGTTGCAATTAGTTTGGTGGGTCATAGTGAATAACCTCGGAATGCAAATAGGCAGAAGTGTGAGGATTGGCAGTGTCTGTAGAGAATTTTGGCATGCTCTTCAGTTGATGTTTTCCTCCTTGAACTACAGAGGAAAGGCCTGGCCTTACTGTTGGGCAAAACATGTATTTATGATTTTAAGAAGTGTAGTCTGGATGTACTGAGAGGGCCTGTACAGTACGGTAAATGCCTGTATACCCCTGCAATGTGCATCCAACTGTCACTTGAGATTGAACAGCAAACGAAGCAGCTGGGTTACTGACTGAATGTAAATGGAAGGCACATAGGAAGGGTGTTTGTGGTCACTCAAATGATTGAAACCTGGTTGATGCACTACCAAAGCTGGGGTACCAGGGGGGAACATTTGAGGGGTATTGAGATGGTGGTGTCCAGAGGTCAAAATATGTTTCAGAGACACAGAGGTACTGCGGTCCTGGTCCCACATTGGGGGTAGACAAAAGTCCCTGCTAAAGATTTCTGTCCAACTGTTACCACATTTTGTGCAGCCTGGCTCCCTCTGTAACGATTCCCCAGTGTCTTTCGATCCTACAGATGACTGTAGCAAACTTCCCAAATTTTTTCTTGGCCTCATACTCCCAAAGGAGTGCCTGACATTTGCCAGCCTAACGATACTCACATTCTGGGAAAAACCTCACTAACTATGCATATTTATCTACCACACATGGCAAATCCTTACAATTGCAGAACATCATATCGCACTTGTCATCTTTGAGGTACTGTAAGTATTTGGATTTGAGGGAAATATTCATCCTTGCTTGCTCTCTCCCATCTGAAGTCTATGGTGCTGCTGTTCCTTTCTCACATGTCCCTTCAAAGAGACAAGTGACACACAGACTCAATCACTCAGCAAACATATATGCTTTGACGTTTTCATCTTGCTGTTTACCTTCCAAATATTCCCCCTGAACCGCAAATAAAGGCCTGCCATTCCTCATCCCCTCAGTCAAAGCAGTCCTTCGCTCCTTAGGCCCTGCAAGACCACCATGAACAAGAATCATGTCAGCAAGCAGAAGAAAAGCCTCAGTGTGCTCTTTTGTTCATACTGCTGCCCTCTAGTAACACTTCATGGCAACTGCAGCATAAGAATGGGACTGAGAAGAGGGCTGTCCTATGCAAATAATATCCTCCCATGCATACTTTCTTCTGAGACGGTCGGCGGCTTGTGCCGTGATACCGCCTCCAACAAATGGTCTTCAACCAAATTTTAAAAAAGCCCACCTGCCTTAGACGAAGGATTTTGCCACTCGAAGGAAGCACATGGGGACATCACCCTCATTTAGCAGGGTCCTAAATTGCCTGCTGTCAGCCTGTATACAGAACAAGGGCGTTCGTGGGCGTTCGTGAGCGTTCCTCAAAGGAAGGAGGTGGGTGATTAATTCACAGTGCCAGGGCAGGCCCAGCCCAGCCCAGCGCAGCCCAGCCCGGCACAGCGCACTGCTGTGGAGGTCCATTCCTTCACATCCTGCAGCAGGCATGATGCAGACCTACTAGAGCAAAGGCTTGACTCTGCCCTTGTCTGTCTCTTAAAGAAAACAATCTTTCTAGCTTCTTATTGCACCTGATAAATGGACTCTAGCTTGCCTCAAACTTGACCCATCATTTCATTAGCCAGAGCTCATACTTGACCTTTATTTCTATCCAAGCTCACTGGCACCAAACCCCTGATTTGAGCGAGTTACTCACACCAAAATGAAAAATCACCATCATCCAACCTATTTTACAATAAGTGTAGCACCTTCCTCGCATTCTTGTGCTCAGTTATAACCCCCAATACCACAATTGCACTCTGCAATTCACCAAACTTAAAGGAAAAAGAATGAAGACATTAATAAAGGAAGACAAGGCCTTGTCCCTATTGCACCTACTTGAGAAATAGGGAGGTTGGTAGAAGGTCATGAGGGAAAACATTTGAAATTTTGGGACACACATGCCAAAAAGAGTGTCCACTTTTCTCCTCTGTTACCAAGTAAAAAAAAATCTTAGCAAAAAAAAAAAACATTCACTTTTTGAAAATTTACACCTTGGGATACCTCTACAGCATTGGCAGGATTCGAACCCTGGCCTGTGAGGGCTGTCTGCACCAAAGGTACAAGACTTACCTTTGAGCTATAGCTCCTTAGTGGTCTAGAGGATTGCAGTAGTAACTATAAGCAACATACAGGCCTTGGTGTCCTTCCCGGCGGCTTCCATTGCACATGAAAAGGATGACCATGACATAAGGACAATTTGATAGGCTACATACATGGAAACCAGTGTGGTCCAGTGGGTAAGTGCCTGCCTTCCATGCAGGCAACCAGGGTTCAAATCCCGGGTTCGGCACCAGGTGACTGATGGTGGCAGAGCAAAGGTAAGTTGGAGGTGGGCCTAAATGGCCAATTGGTAAGTAAAATGTGTCTGTGTGTTGTGTACGAGTGGAATCATGCCTAGTGAATGAGGGATTGCAGATTGGTTGGTAAGTAAAATAGGTGTGGCCTGAACAGAGAAAGGTAACAGGTGTTGTGTGCAGGAGGAGGAGGAGCCTAGTCAGAGTGGGCAGGGTCAGAGAGGAGGTGCCAGGTCAGAGAGGAGGGGTATAGGTGGAGCCTAGTCAGAGTGGGTGGGGTTAGAGAGGAGGAGTATAGGAGGAGCTGGGTCAGAGAGGAGGGGTCAGAGAGGAGGGGTATAGGCGGAGCCTGGGCAGAATGGGAGGGTTCAGAGAGCAGAAGAAGGGGAGGAGGATCCTGACTTATTGTGGGGTACTGCAAATACTTTTTTACTGCACCCCCCTATACTCTCTGATTTCTGTTGGGAGGGGGCAGTCAAAATTTGGGGGAGCAGTATTAAAAGGTGCTTAGGCGCAACGTGAAGGCGATGGGGTGCACACAATGGCTTGGCTTCCAGGTACTTTTTGGGGGGCTACCATTAGTTTTAATTGCTCTGATCCTCCCTCATGGGGTGTACCCCAAATGGTTAGGGGCCACGGGGGGGCAAGAAGCTGTTTGACAGTTTCTATTAACAACAGGGTTCACCATACGATTCTGCTGCAGTTATGGTATTCAAAGGTAAAACAAGGAGCATTTGGCTGTATTTTTGCAGGTGGGGTGCCCCAAAATGTTACTGCCAGCAGCAGCAGCAGCCCCCTTCCTCGCCACCCTGCAGATTGGTATAGGTACCTTTAGGACATTTCTGTTGAAAACAGAGGCTATAACGAATCGCGCTACAAAATCCGAGAGCACTAACACTTGCTAAATAAAGGTGGCATCGGAGCATACGAATGAGGCAGGGAGAGGCTACTGTTGCAATTAGTTTGGTGGGTCATAGTGAATAACCTCGGAATGCAAATAGGCAGAAGTGTGAGGATTGGCAGTGTCTGTAGAGAATTTTGGCATGCTCTTCAGTTGATGTTTTCCTCCTTGAACTACAGAGGAAAGGCCTGGCCTTACTGTTGGGCAAAACATGTATTTATGATTTTAAGAAGTGTAGTCTGGATGTACTGAGAGGGCCTGTACAGTACGGTAAATGCCTGTATACCCCTGCAATGTGCATCCAACTGTCACTTGAGATTGAACAGCAAACGAAGCAGCTGGGTTACTGACTGAATGTAAATGGAAGGCACATAGGAAGGGTGTTTGTGGTCACTCAAATGATTGAAACCTGGTTGATGCACTACCAAAGCTGGGGTACCAGGGGGGAACATTTGAGGGGTATTGAGATGGTGGTGTCCAGAGGTCAAAATATGTTTCAGAGACACAGAGGTACTGCGGTCCTGGTCCCACATTGGGGGTAGACAAAAGTCCCTGCTAAAGATTTCTGTCCAACTGTTACCACATTTTGTGCAGCCTGGCTCCCTCTGTAACGATTCCCCAGTGTCTTTCGATCCTACAGATGACTGTAGCAAACTTCCCAAATTTTTTCTTGGCCTCATACTCCCAAAGGAGTGCCTGACATTTGCCAGCCTAACGATACTCACATTCTGGGAAAAACCTCACTAACTATGCATATTTATCTACCACACATGGCAAATCCTTACAATTGCAGAACATCATATCGCACTTGTCATCTTTGAGGTACTGTAAGTATTTGGATTTGAGGGAAATATTCATCCTTGCTTGCTCTCTCCCATCTGAAGTCTATGGTGCTGCTGTTCCTTTCTCACATGTCCCTTCAAAGAGACAAGTGACACACAGACTCAATCACTCAGCAAACATATATGCTTTGACGTTTTCATCTTGCTGTTTACCTTCCAAATATTCCCCCTGAACCGCAAATAAAGGCCTGCCATTCCTCATCCCCTCAGTCAAAGCAGTCCTTCGCTCCTTAGGCCCTGCAAGACCACCATGAACAAGAATCATGTCAGCAAGCAGAAGAAAAGCCTCAGTGTGCTCTTTTGTTCATACTGCTGCCCTCTAGTAACACTTCATGGCAACTGCAGCATAAGAATGGGACTGAGAAGAGGGCTGTCCTATGCAAATAATATCCTCCCATGCATACTTTCTTCTGAGACGGTCGGCGGCTTGTGCCGTGATACCGCCTCCAACAAATGGTCTTCAACCAAATTTTAAAAAAGCCCACCTGCCTTAGACGAAGGATTTTGCCACTCGAAGGAAGCACATGGGGACATCACCCTCATTTAGCAGGGTCCTAAATTGCCTGCTGTCAGCCTGTATACAGAACAAGGGCGTTCGTGGGCGTTCGTGAGCGTTCCTCAAAGGAAGGAGGTGGGTGATTAATTCACAGTGCCAGGGCAGGCCCAGCCCAGCCCAGCGCAGCCCAGCCCGGCACAGCGCACTGCTGTGGAGGTCCATTCCTTCACATCCTGCAGCAGGCATGATGCAGACCTACTAGAGCAAAGGCTTGACTCTGCCCTTGTCTGTCTCTTAAAGAAAACAATCTTTCTAGCTTCTTATTGCACCTGATAAATGGACTCTAGCTTGCCTCAAACTTGACCCATCATTTCATTAGCCAGAGCTCATACTTGACCTTTATTTCTATCCAAGCTCACTGGCACCAAACCCCTGATTTGAGCGAGTTACTCACACCAAAATGAAAAATCACCATCATCCAACCTATTTTACAATAAGTGTAGCACCTTCCTCGCATTCTTGTGCTCAGTTATAACCCCCAATACCACAATTGCACTCTGCAATTCACCAAACTTAAAGGAAAAAGAATGAAGACATTAATAAAGGAAGACAAGGCCTTGTCCCTATTGCACCTACTTGAGAAATAGGGAGGTTGGTAGAAGGTCATGAGGGAAAACATTTGAAATTTTGGGACACACATGCCAAAAAGAGTGTCCACTTTTCTCCTCTGTTACCAAGTAAAAAAAAATCTTAGCAAAAAAAAAAAACATTCACTTTTTGAAAATTTACACCTTGGGATACCTCTACAGCATTGGCAGGATTCGAACCCTGGCCTGTGAGGGCTGTCTGCACCAAAGGTACAAGACTTACCTTTGAGCTATAGCTCCTTAGTGGTCTAGAGGATTGCAGTAGTAACTATAAGCAACATACAGGCCTTGGTGTCCTTCCCGGCGGCTTCCATTGCACATGAAAAGGATGACCATGACATAAGGACAATTTGATAGGCTACATACATGGAAACCAGTGTGGTCCAGTGGGTAAGTGCCTGCCTTCCATGCAGGCAACCAGGGTTCAAATCCCGGGTTCGGCACCAGGTGACTGATGGTGGCAGAGCAAAGGTAAGTTGGAGGTGGGCCTAAATGGCCAATTGGTAAGTAAAATGTGTCTGTGTGTTGTGTACGAGTGGAATCATGCCTAGTGAATGAGGGATTGCAGATTGGTTGGTAAGTAAAATAGGTGTGGCCTGAACAGAGAAAGGTAACAGGTGTTGTGTGCAGGAGGAGGAGGAGCCTAGTCAGAGTGGGCAGGGTCAGAGAGGAGGTGCCAGGTCAGAGAGGAGGGGTATAGGTGGAGCCTAGTCAGAGTGGGTGGGGTTAGAGAGGAGGAGTATAGGAGGAGCTGGGTCAGAGAGGAGGGGTCAGAGAGGAGGGGTATAGGCGGAGCCTGGGCAGAATGGGAGGGTTCAGAGAGCAGAAGAAGGGGAGGAGGATCCTGACTTATTGTGGGGTACTGCAAATACTTTTTTACTGCACCCCCCTATACTCTCTGATTTCTGTTGGGAGGGGGCAGTCAAAATTTGGGGGAGCAGTATTAAAAGGTGCTTAGGCGCAACGTGAAGGCGATGGGGTGCACACAATGGCTTGGCTTCCAGGTACTTTTTGGGGGGCTACCATTAGTTTTAATTGCTCTGATCCTCCCTCATGGGGTGTACCCCAAATGGTTAGGGGCCACGGGGGGGCAAGAAGCTGTTTGACAGTTTCTATTAACAACAGGGTTCACCATACGATTCTGCTGCAGTTATGGTATTCAAAGGTAAAACAAGGAGCATTTGGCTGTATTTTTGCAGGTGGGGTGCCCCAAAATGTTACTGCCAGCAGCAGCAGCCCCCTTCCTCGCCACCCTGCAGATTGGTATAGGTACCTTTAGGACATTTCTGTTGAAAACAGAGGCTATAACGAATCGCGCTACAAAATCCGAGAGCACTAACACTTGCTAAATAAAGGTGGCATCGGAGCATACGAATGAGGCAGGGAGAGGCTACTGTTGCAATTAGTTTGGTGGGTCATAGTGAATAACCTCGGAATGCAAATAGGCAGAAGTGTGAGGATTGGCAGTGTCTGTAGAGAATTTTGGCATGCTCTTCAGTTGATGTTTTCCTCCTTGAACTACAGAGGAAAGGCCTGGCCTTACTGTTGGGCAAAACATGTATTTATGATTTTAAGAAGTGTAGTCTGGATGTACTGAGAGGGCCTGTACAGTACGGTAAATGCCTGTATACCCCTGCAATGTGCATCCAACTGTCACTTGAGATTGAACAGCAAACGAAGCAGCTGGGTTACTGACTGAATGTAAATGGAAGGCACATAGGAAGGGTGTTTGTGGTCACTCAAATGATTGAAACCTGGTTGATGCACTACCAAAGCTGGGGTACCAGGGGGGAACATTTGAGGGGTATTGAGATGGTGGTGTCCAGAGGTCAAAATATGTTTCAGAGACACAGAGGTACTGCGGTCCTGGTCCCACATTGGGGGTAGACAAAAGTCCCTGCTAAAGATTTCTGTCCAACTGTTACCACATTTTGTGCAGCCTGGCTCCCTCTGTAACGATTCCCCAGTGTCTTTCGATCCTACAGATGACTGTAGCAAACTTCCCAAATTTTTTCTTGGCCTCATACTCCCAAAGGAGTGCCTGACATTTGCCAGCCTAACGATACTCACATTCTGGGAAAAACCTCACTAACTATGCATATTTATCTACCACACATGGCAAATCCTTACAATTGCAGAACATCATATCGCACTTGTCATCTTTGAGGTACTGTAAGTATTTGGATTTGAGGGAAATATTCATCCTTGCTTGCTCTCTCCCATCTGAAGTCTATGGTGCTGCTGTTCCTTTCTCACATGTCCCTTCAAAGAGACAAGTGACACACAGACTCAATCACTCAGCAAACATATATGCTTTGACGTTTTCATCTTGCTGTTTACCTTCCAAATATTCCCCCTGAACCACAAATAAAGGCCTGCCATTCCTCATCCCCTCAGTCAAAGCAGTCCTTCGCTCCTTAGGCCCTGCAAGACCACCATGAACAAGAATCATGTCAGCAAGCAGAAGAAAAGCCTCAGTGTGCTCTTTTGTTCATACTGCTGCCCTCTAGTAACACTTCATGGCAACTGCAGCATAAGAATGGGACTGAGAAGAGGGCTGTCCTATGCAAATAATATCCTCCCATGCATACTTTCTTCTGAGACGGTCGGCGGCTTGTGCCGTGATACCGCCTCCAACAAATGGTCTTCAACCAAATTTTAAAAAAGCCCACCTGCCATAGACGAAGGATTTTGCCACTCGAAGGAAGCACATGGGGACATCACCCTCATTTAGCAGGGTCCTAAATTGCCTGCTGTCAGCCTGTATACAGAACAAGGGCGTTCGTGGGCGTTCGTGAGCGTTCCTCAAAGGAAGGAGGTGGGTGATTAATTCACAGTGCCAGGGCAGGCCCAGCCCAGCCCAGCCCAGCGCAGCCCAGCCCGGCACAGCGCACTGCTGTGGAGGTCCATTCCTTCACATCCTGCAGCAGGCATGATGCAGACCTACTAGAGCAAAGGCTTGACTCTGCCCTTGTCTGTCTCTTAAAGAAAACAATCTTTCTAGCTTCTTATTGCACCTGATAAATGGACTCTAGCTTGCCTCAAACTTGACCCATCATTTCATTAGCCAGAGCTCATACTTGACCTTTATTTCTATCCAAGCTCACTGGCACCAAACCCCTGATTTGAGCGAGTTACTCACACCAAAATGAAAAATCACCATCATCCAACCTATTTTACAATAAGTGTAGCACCTTCCTCGCATTCTTGTGCTCAGTTATAACCCCCAATACCACAATTGCACTCTGCAATTCACCAAACTTAAAGGAAAAAGAATGAAGACATTAATAAAGGAAGACAAGGCCTTGTCCCTATTGCACCTACTTGAGAAATAGGGAGGTTGGTAGAAGGTCATGAGGGAAAACATTTGAAATTTTGGGACACACATGCCAAAAAGAGTGTCCACTTTTCTCCTCTGTTACCAAGTAAAAAAAAATCTTAGCAAAAAAAAAAAACATTCACTTTTTGAAAATTTACACCTTGGGATACCTCTACAGCATTGGCAGGATTCGAACCCTGGCCTGTGAGGGCTGTCTGCACCAAAGGTACAAGACTTACCTTTGAGCTATAGCTCCTTAGTGGTCTAGAGGATTGCAGTAGTAACTATAAGCAACATACAGGCCTTGATGTCCTTCCCGGCGGCTTCCATTGCACATGAAAAGGATGACCATGACATAAGGACAATTTGATAGGCTACATACATGGAAACCAGTGTGGTCCAGTGGGTAAGTGCCTGCCTTCCATGCAGGCAACCAGGGTTCAAATCCCGGGTTCGGCACCAGGTGACTGATGGTGGCAGAGCAAAGGTAAGTTGGAGGTGGGCCTAAATGGCCAATTGGTAAGTAAAATGTGTCTGTGTGTTGTGTACGAGTGGAATCATGCCTAGTGAATGAGGGATTGCAGATTGGTTGGTAAGTAAAATAGGTGTGGCCTGAACAGAGAAAGGTAACAGGTGTTGTGTGCAGGAGGAGGAGGAGCCTAGTCAGAGTGGGCAGGGTCAGAGAGGAGGTGCCAGGCCAGAGAGGAGGGGTATAGGTGGAGCCTAGTCAGAGTGGGTGGGGTTAGAGAGGAGGAGTATAGGAGGAGCTGGGTCAGAGAGGAGGGGTCAGAGAGGAGGGGTATAGGCGGAGCCTGGGCAGAATGGGAGGGTTCAGAGAGCAGAAGAAGGGGAGGAGGATCCTGACTTATTGTGGGGTACTGCAAATACTTTTTTACTGCACCCCCCTATACTCTCTGATTTCTGTTGGGAGGGGGCAGTCAAAATTTGGGGGAGCAGTATTAAAAGGTGCTTAGGCGCAACGTGAAGGCGATGGGGTGCACACAATGGCTTGGCTTCCAGGTACTTTTTGGGGGGCTACCATTAGTTTTAATTGCTCTGATCCTCCCTCATGGGGTGTACCCCAAATGGTTAGGGGCCACGGGGGGGCAAGAAGCTGTTTGACAGTTTCTATTAACAACAGGGTTCACCATACGATTCTGCTGCAGTTATGGTATTCAAAGGTAAAACAAGGAGCATTTGGCTGTATTTTTGCAGGTGGGGTGCCCCAAAATGTTACTGCCAGCAGCAGCAGCCCCCTTCCTCGCCACCCTGCAGATTGGTATAGGTACCTTTAGGACATTTCTGTTGAAAACAGAGGCTATAACGAATCGCGCTACAAAATCCGAGAGCACTAACACTTGCTAAATAAAGGTGGCATCGGAGCATACGAATGAGGCAGGGAGAGGCTACTGTTGCAATTAGTTTGGTGGGTCATAGTGAATAACCTCGGAATGCAAATAGGCAGAAGTGTGAGGATTGGCAGTGTCTGTAGAGAATTTTGGCATGCTCTTCAGTTGATGTTTTCCTCCTTGAACTACAGAGGAAAGGCCTGGCCTTACTGTTGGGCAAAACATGTATTTATGATTTTAAGAAGTGTAGTCTGGATGTACTGAGAGGGCCTGTACAGTACGGTAAATGCCTGTATACCCCTGCAATGTGCATCCAACTGTCACTTGAGATTGAACAGCAAACGAAGCAGCTGGGTTACTGACTGAATGTAAATGGAAGGCACATAGGAAGGGTGTTTGTGGTCACTCAAATGATTGAAACCTGGTTGATGCACTACCAAAGCTGGGGTACCAGGGGGGAACATTTGAGGGGTATTGAGATGGTGGTGTCCAGAGGTCAAAATATGTTTCAGAGACACAGAGGTACTGCGGTCCTGGTCCCACATTGGGGGTAGACAAAAGTCCCTGCTAAAGATTTCTGTCCAACTGTTACCACATTTTGTGCAGCCTGGCTCCCTCTGTAACGATTCCCCAGTGTCTTTCGATCCTACAGATGACTGTAGCAAACTTCCCAAATTTTTTCTTGGCCTCATACTCCCAAAGGAGTGCCTGACATTTGCCAGCCTAACGATACTCACATTCTGGGAAAAACCTCACTAACTATGCATATTTATCTACCACACATGGCAAATCCTTACAATTGCAGAACATCATATCGCACTTGTCATCTTTGAGGTACTGTAAGTATTTGGATTTGAGGGAAATATTCATCCTTGCTTGCTCTCTCCCATCTGAAGTCTATGGTGCTGCTGTTCCTTTCTCACATGTCCCTTCAAAGAGACAAGTGACACACAGACTCAATCACTCAGCAAACATATATGCTTTGACGTTTTCATCTTGCTGTTTACCTTCCAAATATTCCCCCTGAACCGCAAATAAAGGCCTGCCATTCCTCATCCCCTCAGTCAAAGCAGTCCTTCGCTCCTTAGGCCCTGCAAGACCACCATGAACAAGAATCATGTCAGCAAGCAGAAGAAAAGCCTCAGTGTGCTCTTTTGTTCATACTGCTGCCCTCTAGTAACACTTCATGGCAACTGCAGCATAAGAATGGGACTGAGAAGAGGGCTGTCCTATGCAAATAATATCCTCCCATGCATACTTTCTTCTGAGACGGTCGGCGGCTTGTGCCGTGATACCGCCTCCAACAAATGGTCTTCAACCAAATTTTAAAAAAGCCCACCTGCCTTAGACGAAGGATTTTGCCACTCGAAGGAAGCACATGGGGACATCACCCTCATTTAGCAGGGTCCTAAATTGCCTGCTGTCAGCCTGTATACAGAACAAGGGCGTTCGTGGGCGTTCGTGAGCGTTCCTCAAAGGAAGGAGGTGGGTGATTAATTCACAGTGCCAGGGCAGGCCCAGCCCAGCCCAGCGCAGCCCAGCCCGGCACAGCGCACTGCTGTGGAGGTCCATTCCTTCACATCCTGCAGCAGGCATGATGCAGACCTACTAGAGCAAAGGCTTGACTCTGCCCTTGTCTGTCTCTTAAAGAAAACAATCTTTCTAGCTTCTTATTGCACCTGATAAATGGACTCTAGCTTGCCTCAAACTTGACCCATCATTTCATTAGCCAGAGCTCATACTTGACCTTTATTTCTATCCAAGCTCACTGGCACCAAACCCCTGATTTGAGCGAGTTACTCACACCAAAATGAAAAATCACCATCATCCAACCTATTTTACAATAAGTGTAGCACCTTCCTCGCATTCTTGTGCTCAGTTATAACCCCCAATACCACAATTGCACTCTGCAATTCACCAAACTTAAAGGAAAAAGAATGAAGACATTAATAAAGGAAGACAAGGCCTTGTCCCTATTGCACCTACTTGAGAAATAGGGAGGTTGGTAGAAGGTCATGAGGGAAAACATTTGAAATTTTGGGACACACATGCCAAAAAGAGTGTCCACTTTTCTCCTCTGTTACCAAGTAAAAAAAAATCTTAGCAAAAAAACAAAACATTCACTTTTTGAAAATTTACACCTTGGGATACCTCTACAGCATTGGCAGGATTCGAACCCTGGCCTGTGAGGGCTGTCTGCACCAAAGGTACAAGACTTACCTTTGAGCTATAGCTCCTTAGTGGTCTAGAGGATTGCAGTAGTAACTATAAGCAACATACAGGCCTTGGTGTCCTTCCCGGCGGCTTCCATTGCACATGAAAAGGATGACCATGACATAAGGACAATTTGATAGGCTACATACATGGAAACCAGTGTGGTCCAGTGGGTAAGTGCCTGCCTTCCATGCAGGCAACCAGGGTTCAAATCCCGGGTTCGGCACCAGGTGACTGATGGTGGCAGAGCAAAGGTAAGTTGGAGGTGGGCCTAAATGGCCAATTGGTAAGTAAAATGTGTCTGTGTGTTGTGTACGAGTGGAATCATGCCTAGTGAATGAGGGATTGCAGATTGGTTGGTAAGTAAAATAGGTGTGGCCTGAACAGAGAAAGGTAACAGGTGTTGTGTGCAGGAGGAGGAGGAGCCTAGTCAGAGTGGGCAGGGTCAGAGAGGAGGTGCCAGGTCAGAGAGGAGGGGTATAGGTGGAGCCTAGTCAGAGTGGGTGGGGTTAGAGAGGAGGAGTATAGGAGGAGCTGGGTCAGAGAGGAGGGGTCAGAGAGGAGGGGTATAGGCGGAGCCTGGGCAGAATGGGAGGGTTCAGAGAGCAGAAGAAGGGGAGGAGGATCCTGACTTATTGTGGGGTACTGCAAATACTTTTTTACTGCACCCCCCTATACTCTCTGATTTCTGTTGGGAGGGGGCAGTCAAAATTTGGGGGAGCAGTATTAAAAGGTGCTTAGGCGCAACGTGAAGGCGATGGGGTGCACACAATGGCTTGGCTTCCAGGTACTTTTTGGGGGGCTACCATTAGTTTTAATTGCTCTGATCCTCCCTCATGGGGTGTACCCCAAATCGTTAGGGGCCACGGGGGGGCAAGAAGCTGTTTGACAGTTTCTATTAACAACAGGGTTCACCATACGATTCTGCTGCAGTTATGGTATTCAAAGGTAAAACAAGGAGCATTTGGCTGTATTTTTGCAGGTGGGGTGCCCCAAAATGTTACTGCCAGCAGCAGCAGCCCCCTTCCTCGCCACCCTGCAGATTGGTATAGGTACCTTTAGGACATTTCTGTTGAAAACAGAGGCTATAACGAATCGCGCTACAAAATCCGAGAGCACTAACACTTGCTAAATAAAGGTGGCATCGGAGCATACGAATGAGGCAGGGAGAGGCTACTGTTGCAATTAGTTTGGTGGGTCATAGTGAATAACCTCGGAATGCAAATAGGCAGAAGTGTGAGGATTGGCAGTGTCTGTAGAGAATTTTGGCATGCTCTTCAGTTGATGTTTTCCTCCTTGAACTACAGAGGAAAGGCCTGGCCTTACTGTTGGGCAAAACATGTATTTATGATTTTAAGAAGTGTAGTCTGGATGTACTGAGAGGGCCTGTACAGTACGGTAAATGCCTGTATACCCCTGCAATGTGCATCCAACTGTCACTTGAGATTGAACAGCAAACGAAGCAGCTGGGTTACTGACTGAATGTAAATGGAAGGCACATAGGAAGGGTGTTTGTGGTCACTCAAATGATTGAAACCTGGTTGATGCACTACCAAAGCTGGGGTACCAGGGGGGAACATTTGAGGGGTATTGAGATGGTGGTGTCCAGAGGTCAAAATATGTTTCAGAGACACAGAGGTACTGCGGTCCTGGTCCCACATTGGGGGTAGACAAAAGTCCCTGCTAAAGATTTCTGTCCAACTGTTACCACATTTTGTGCAGCCTGGCTCCCTCTGTAACGATTCCCCAGTGTCTTTCGATCCTACAGATGACTGTAGCAAACTTCCCAAATTTTTTCTTGGCCTCATACTCCCAAAGGAGTGCCTGACATTTGCCAGCCTAACGATACTCACATTCTGGGAAAAACCTCACTAACTATGCATATTTATCTACCACACATGGCAAATCCTTACAATTGCAGAACATCATATCGCACTTGTCATCTTTGAGGTACTGTAAGTATTTGGATTTGAGGGAAATATTCATCCTTGCTTGCTCTCTCCCATCTGAAGTCTATGGTGCTGCTGTTCCTTTCTCACATGTCCCTTCAAAGAGACAAGTGACACACAGACTCAATCACTCAGCAAACATATATGCTTTGACGTTTTCATCTTGCTGTTTACCTTCCAAATATTCCCCCTGAACCGCAAATAAAGGCCTGCCATTCCTCATCCCCTCAGTCAAAGCAGTCCTTCGCTCCTTAGGCCCTGCAAGACCACCATGAACAAGAATCATGTCAGCAAGCAGAAGAAAAGCCTCAGTGTGCTCTTTTGTTCATACTGCTGCCCTCTAGTAACACTTCATGGCAACTGCAGCATAAGAATGGGACTGAGAAGAGGGCTGTCCTATGCAAATAATATCCTCCCATGCATACTTTCTTCTGAGACGGTCGGCGGCTTGTGCCGTGATACCGCCTCCAACAAATGGTCTTCAACCAAATTTTAAAAAAGCCCACCTGCCTTAGACGAAGGATTTTGCCACTCGAAGGAAGCACATGGGGACATCACCCTCATTTAGCAGGGTCCTAAATTGCCTGCTGTCAGCCTGTATACAGAACAAGGGCGTTCGTGGGCGTTCGTGAGCGTTCCTCAAAGGAAGGAGGTGGGTGATTAATTCACAGTGCCAGGGCAGGCCCAGCCCAGCCCAGCGCAGCCCAGCCCGGCACAGCGCACTGCTGTGGAGGTCCATTCCTTCACATCCTGCAGCAGGCATGATGCAGACCTACTAGAGCAAAGGCTTGACTCTGCCCTTGTCTGTCTCTTAAAGAAAACAATCTTTCTAGCTTCTTATTGCACCTGATAAATGGACTCTAGCTTGCCTCAAACTTGACCCATCATTTCATTAGCCAGAGCTCATACTTGACCTTTATTTCTATCCAAGCTCACTGGCACCAAACCCCTGATTTGAGCGAGTTACTCACACCAAAATGAAAAATCACCATCATCCAACCTATTTTACAATAAGTGTAGCACCTTCCTCGCATTCTTGTGCTCAGTTATAACCCCCAATACCACAATTGCACTCTGCAATTCACCAAACTTAAAGGAAAAAGAATGAAGACATTAATAAAGGAAGACAAGGCCTTGTCCCTATTGCACCTACTTGAGAAATAGGGAGGTTGGTAGAAGGTCATGAGGGAAAACATTTGAAATTTTGGGACACACATGCCAAAAAGAGTGTCCACTTTTCTCCTCTGTTACCAAGTAAAAAAAAATCTTAGCAAAAAAAAAAAACATTCACTTTTTGAAAATTTACACCTTGGGATACCTCTACAGCATTGGCAGGATTCGAACCCTGGCCTGTGAGGGCTGTCTGCACCAAAGGTACAAGACTTACCTTTGAGCTATAGCTCCTTAGTGGTCTAGAGGATTGCAGTAGTAACTATAAGCAACATACAGGCCTTGGTGTCCTTCCCGGCGGCTTCCATTGCACATGAAAAGGATGACCATGACATAAGGACAATTTGATAGGCTACATACATGGAAACCAGTGTGGTCCAGTGGGTAAGTGCCTGCCTTCCATGCAGGCAACCAGGGTTCAAATCCCGGGTTCGGCACCAGGTGACTGATGGTGGCAGAGCAAAGGTAAGTTGGAGGTGGGCCTAAATGGCCAATTGGTAAGTAAAATGTGTCTGTGTGTTGTGTACGAGTGGAATCATGCCTAGTGAATGAGGGATTGCAGATTGGTTGGTAAGTAAAATAGGTGTGGCCTGAACAGAGAAAGGTAACAGGTGTTGTGTGCAGGAGGAGGAGGAGCCTAGTCAGAGTGGGCAGGGTCAGAGAGGAGGTGCCAGGTCAGAGAGGAGGGGTATAGGTGGAGCCTAGTCAGAGTGGGTGGGGTTAGAGAGGAGGAGTATAGGAGGAGCTGGGTCAGAGAGGAGGGGTCAGAGAGGAGGGGTATAGGCGGAGCCTGGGCAGAATGGGAGGGTTCAGAGAGCAGAAGAAGGGGAGGAGGATCCTGACTTATTGTGGGGTACTGCAAATACTTTTTTACTGCACCCCCCTATACTCTCTGATTTCTGTTGGGAGGGGGCAGTCAAAATTTGGGGGAGCAGTATTAAAAGGTGCTTAGGCGCAACGTGAAGGCGATGGGGTGCACACAATGGCTTGGCTTCCAGGTACTTTTTGGGGGGCTACCATTAGTTTTAATTGCTCTGATCCTCCCTCATGGGGTGTACCCCAAATGGTTAGGGGCCACGGGGGGGCAAGAAGCTGTTTGACAGTTTCTATTAACAACAGGGTTCACCATACGATTCTGCTGCAGTTATGGTATTCAAAGGTAAAACAAGGAGCATTTGGCTGTATTTTTGCAGGTGGGGTGCCCCAAAATGTTACTGCCAGCAGCAGCAGCAGCCCCCTTCCTCGCCACCCTGCAGATTGGTATAGGTACCTTTAGGACATTTCTGTTGAAAACAGAGGCTATAACGAATCGCGCTACAAAATCCGAGAGCACTAACACTTGCTAAATAAAGGTGGCATCGGAGCATACGAATGAGGCAGGGAGAGGCTACTGTTGCAATTAGTTTGGTGGGTCATAGTGAATAACCTCGGAATGCAAATAGGCAGAAGTGTGAGGATTGGCAGTGTCTGTAGAGAATTTTGGCATGCTCTTCAGTTGATGTTTTCCTCCTTGAACTACAGAGGAAAGGCCTGGCCTTACTGTTGGGCAAAACATGTATTTATGATTTTAAGAAGTGTAGTCTGGATGTACTGAGAGGGCCTGTACAGTACGGTAAATGCCTGTATACCCCTGCAATGTGCATCCAACTGTCACTTGAGATTGAACAGCAAACGAAGCAGCTGGGTTACTGACTGAATGTAAATGGAAGGCACATAGGAAGGGTGTTTGTGGTCACTCAAATGATTGAAACCTGGTTGATGCACTACCAAAGCTGGGGTACCAGGGGGGAACATTTGAGGGGTATTGAGATGGTGGTGTCCAGAGGTCAAAATATGTTTCAGAGACACAGAGGTACTGCGGTCCTGGTCCCACATTGGGGGTAGACAAAAGTCCCTGCTAAAGATTTCTGTCCAACTGTTACCACATTTTGTGCAGCCTGGCTCCCTCTGTAACGATTCCCCAGTGTCTTTCGATCCTACAGATGACTGTAGCAAACTTCCCAAATTTTTTCTTGGCCTCATACTCCCAAAGGAGTGCCTGACATTTGCCAGCCTAACGATACTCACATTCTGGGAAAAACCTCACTAACTATGCATATTTATCTACCACACATGGCAAATCCTTACAATTGCAGAACATCATATCGCACTTGTCATCTTTGAGGTACTGTAAGTATTTGGATTTGAGGGAAATATTCATCCTTGCTTGCTCTCTCCCATCTGAAGTCTATGGTGCTGCTGTTCCTTTCTCACATGTCCCTTCAAAGAGACAAGTGACACACAGACTCAATCACTCAGCAAACATATATGCTTTGACGTTTTCATCTTGCTGTTTACCTTCCAAATATTCCCCCTGAACCGCAAATAAAGGCCTGCCATTCCTCATCCCCTCAGTCAAAGCAGTCCTTCGCTCCTTAGGCCCTGCAAGACCACCATGAACAAGAATCATGTCAGCAAGCAGAAGAAAAGCCTCAGTGTGCTCTTTTGTTCATACTGCTGCCCTCTAGTAACACTTCATGGCAACTGCAGCATAAGAATGGGACTGAGAAGAGGGCTGTCCTATGCAAATAATATCCTCCCATGCATACTTTCTTCTGAGACGGTCGGCGGCTTGTGCCGTGATACCGCCTCCAACAAATGGTCTTCAACCAAATTTTAAAAAAGCCCACCTGCCTTAGACGAAGGATTTTGCCACTCGAAGGAAGCACATGGGGACATCACCCTCATTTAGCAGGGTCCTAAATTGCCTGCTGTCAGCCTGTATACAGAACAAGGGCGTTCGTGGGCGTTCGTGAGCGTTCCTCAAAGGAAGGAGGTGGGTGATTAATTCACAGTGCCAGGGCAGGCCCAGCCCAGCCCAGCGCAGCCCAGCCCGGCACAGCGCACTGCTGTGGAGGTCCATTCCTTCACATCCTGCAGCAGGCATGATGCAGACCTACTAGAGCAAAGGCTTGACTCTGCCCTTGTCTGTCTCTTAAAGAAAACAATCTTTCTAGCTTCTTATTGCACCTGATAAATGGACTCTAGCTTGCCTCAAACTTGACCCATCATTTCATTAGCCAGAGCTCATACTTGACCTTTATTTCTATCCAAGCTCACTGGCACCAAACCCCTGATTTGAGCGAGTTACTCACACCAAAATGAAAAATCACCATCATCCAACCTATTTTACAATAAGTGTAGCACCTTCCTCGCATTCTTGTGCTCAGTTATAACCCCCAATACCACAATTGCACTCTGCAATTCACCAAACTTAAAGGAAAAAGAATGAAGACATTAATAAAGGAAGACAAGGCCTTGTCCCTATTGCACCTACTTGAGAAATAGGGAGGTTGGTAGAAGGTCATGAGGGAAAACATTTGAAATTTTGGGACACACATGCCAAAAAGAGTGTCCACTTTTCTCCTCTGTTACCAAGTAAAAAAAAATCTTAGCAAAAAAAAAAAACATTCACTTTTTGAAAATTTACACCTTGGGATACCTCTACAGCATTGGCAGGATTCGAACCCTGGCCTGTGAGGGCTGTCTGCACCAAAGGTACAAGACTTACCTTTGAGCTATAGCTCCTTAGTGGTCTAGAGGATTGCAGTAGTAACTATAAGCAACATACAGGCCTTGGTGTCCTTCCCGGCGGCTTCCATTGCACATGAAAAGGATGACCATGACATAAGGACAATTTGATAGGCTACATACATGGAAACCAGTGTGGTCCAGTGGGTAAGTGCCTGCCTTCCATGCAGGCAACCAGGGTTCAAATCCCGGGTTCGGCACCAGGTGACTGATGGTGGCAGAGCAAAGGTAAGTTGGAGGTGGGCCTAAATGGCCAATTGGTAAGTAAAATGTGTCTGTGTGTTGTGTACGAGTGGAATCATGCCTAGTGAATGAGGGATTGCAGATTGGTTGGTAAGTAAAATAGGTGTGGCCTGAACAGAGAAAGGTAACAGGTGTTGTGTGCAGGAGGAGGAGGAGCCTAGTCAGAGTGGGCAGGGTCAGAGAGGAGGTGCCAGGTCAGAGAGGAGGGGTATAGGTGGAGCCTAGTCAGAGTGGGTGGGGTTAGAGAGGAGGAGTATAGGAGGAGCTGGGTCAGAGAGGAGGGGTCAGAGAGGAGGGGTATAGGCGGAGCCTGGGCAGAATGGGAGGGTTCAGAGAGCAGAAGAAGGGGAGGAGGATCCTGACTTATTGTGGGGTACTGCAAATACTTTTTTACTGCACCCCCCTATACTCTCTGATTTCTGTTGGGAGGGGGCAGTCAAAATTTGGGGGAGCAGTATTAAAAGGTGCTTAGGCGCAACGTGAAGGCGATGGGGTGCACACAATGGCTTGGCTTCCAGGTACTTTTTGGGGGGCTACCATTAGTTTTAATTGCTCTGATCCTCCCTCATGGGGTGTACCCCAAATGGTTAGGGGCCACGGGGGGGCAAGAAGCTGTTTGACAGTTTCTATTAACAACAGGGTTCACCATACGATTCTGCTGCAGTTATGGTATTCAAAGGTAAAACAAGGAGCATTTGGCTGTATTTTTGCAGGTGGGGTGCCCCAAAATGTTACTGCCAGCAGCAGCAGCCCCCTTCCTCGCCACCCTGCAGATTGGTATAGGTACCTTTAGGACATTTCTGTTGAAAACAGAGGCTATAACGAATCGCGCTACAAAATCCGAGAGCACTAACACTTGCTAAATAAAGGTGGCATCGGAGCATACGAATGAGGCAGGGAGAGGCTACTGTTGCAATTAGTTTGGTGGGTCATAGTGAATAACCTCGGAATGCAAATAGGCAGAAGTGTGAGGATTGGCAGTGTCTGTAGAGAATTTTGGCATGCTCTTCAGTTGATGTTTTCCTCCTTGAACTACAGAGGAAAGGCCTGGCCTTACTGTTGGGCAAAACATGTATTTATGATTTTAAGAAGTGTAGTCTGGATGTACTGAGAGGGCCTGTACAGTACGGTAAATGCCTGTATACCCCTGCAATGTGCATCCAACTGTCACTTGAGATTGAACAGCAAACGAAGCAGCTGGGTTACTGACTGAATGTAAATGGAAGGCACATAGGAAGGGTGTTTGTGGTCACTCAAATGATTGAAACCTGGTTGATGCACTACCAAAGCTGGGGTACCAGGGGGGAACATTTGAGGGGTATTGAGATGGTGGTGTCCAGAGGTCAAAATATGTTTCAGAGACACAGAGGTACTGCGGTCCTGGTCCCACATTGGGGGTAGACAAAAGTCCCTGCTAAAGATTTCTGTCCAACTGTTACCACATTTTGTGCAGCCTGGCTCCCTCTGTAACGATTCCCCAGTGTCTTTCGATCCTACAGATGACTGTAGCAAACTTCCCAAATTTTTTCTTGGCCTCATACTCCCAAAGGAGTGCCTGACATTTGCCAGCCTAACGATACTCACATTCTGGGAAAAACCTCACTAACTATGCATATTTATCTACCACACATGGCAAATCCTTACAATTGCAGAACATCATATCGCACTTGTCATCTTTGAGGTACTGTAAGTATTTGGATTTGAGGGAAATATTCATCCTTGCTTGCTCTCTCCCATCTGAAGTCTATGGTGCTGCTGTTCCTTTCTCACATGTCCCTTCAAAGAGACAAGTGACACACAGACTCAATCACTCAGCAAACATATATGCTTTGACGTTTTCATCTTGCTGTTTACCTTCCAAATATTCCCCCTGAACCACAAATAAAGGCCTGCCATTCCTCATCCCCTCAGTCAAAGCAGTCCTTCGCTCCTTAGGCCCTGCAAGACCACCATGAACAAGAATCATGTCAGCAAGCAGAAGAAAAGCCTCAGTGTGCTCTTTTGTTCATACTGCTGCCCTCTAGTAACACTTCATGGCAACTGCAGCATAAGAATGGGACTGAGAAGAGGGCTGTCCTATGCAAATAATATCCTCCCATGCATACTTTCTTCTGAGACGGTCGGCGGCTTGTGCCGTGATACCGCCTCCAACAAATGGTCTTCAACCAAATTTTAAAAAAGCCCACCTGCCATAGACGAAGGATTTTGCCACTCGAAGGAAGCACATGGGGACATCACCCTCATTTAGCAGGGTCCTAAATTGCCTGCTGTCAGCCTGTATACAGAACAAGGGCGTTCGTGGGCGTTCGTGAGCGTTCCTCAAAGGAAGGAGGTGGGTGATTAATTCACAGTGCCAGGGCAGGCCCAGCCCAGCCCAGCCCAGCGCAGCCCAGCCCGGCACAGCGCACTGCTGTGGAGGTCCATTCCTTCACATCCTGCAGCAGGCATGATGCAGACCTACTAGAGCAAAGGCTTGACTCTGCCCTTGTCTGTCTCTTAAAGAAAACAATCTTTCTAGCTTCTTATTGCACCTGATAAATGGACTCTAGCTTGCCTCAAACTTGACCCATCATTTCATTAGCCAGAGCTCATACTTGACCTTTATTTCTATCCAAGCTCACTGGCACCAAACCCCTGATTTGAGCGAGTTACTCACACCAAAATGAAAAATCACCATCATCCAACCTATTTTACAATAAGTGTAGCACCTTCCTCGCATTCTTGTGCTCAGTTATAACCCCCAATACCACAATTGCACTCTGCAATTCACCAAACTTAAAGGAAAAAGAATGAAGACATTAATAAAGGAAGACAAGGCCTTGTCCCTATTGCACCTACTTGAGAAATAGGGAGGTTGGTAGAAGGTCATGAGGGAAAACATTTGAAATTTTGGGACACACATGCCAAAAAGAGTGTCCACTTTTCTCCTCTGTTACCAAGTAAAAAAAAATCTTAGCAAAAAAAAAAAACATTCACTTTTTGAAAATTTACACCTTGGGATACCTCTACAGCATTGGCAGGATTCGAACCCTGGCCTGTGAGGGCTGTCTGCACCAAAGGTACAAGACTTACCTTTGAGCTATAGCTCCTTAGTGGTCTAGAGGATTGCAGTAGTAACTATAAGCAACATACAGGCCTTGATGTCCTTCCCGGCGGCTTCCATTGCACATGAAAAGGATGACCATGACATAAGGACAATTTGATAGGCTACATACATGGAAACCAGTGTGGTCCAGTGGGTAAGTGCCTGCCTTCCATGCAGGCAACCAGGGTTCAAATCCCGGGTTCGGCACCAGGTGACTGATGGTGGCAGAGCAAAGGTAAGTTGGAGGTGGGCCTAAATGGCCAATTGGTAAGTAAAATGTGTCTGTGTGTTGTGTACGAGTGGAATCATGCCTAGTGAATGAGGGATTGCAGATTGGTTGGTAAGTAAAATAGGTGTGGCCTGAACAGAGAAAGGTAACAGGTGTTGTGTGCAGGAGGAGGAGGAGCCTAGTCAGAGTGGGCAGGGTCAGAGAGGAGGTGCCAGGCCAGAGAGGAGGGGTATAGGTGGAGCCTAGTCAGAGTGGGTGGGGTTAGAGAGGAGGAGTATAGGAGGAGCTGGGTCAGAGAGGAGGGGTCAGAGAGGAGGGGTATAGGCGGAGCCTGGGCAGAATGGGAGGGTTCAGAGAGCAGAAGAAGGGGAGGAGGATCCTGACTTATTGTGGGGTACTGCAAATACTTTTTTACTGCACCCCCCTATACTCTCTGATTTCTGTTGGGAGGGGGCAGTCAAAATTTGGGGGAGCAGTATTAAAAGGTGCTTAGGCGCAACGTGAAGGCGATGGGGTGCACACAATGGCTTGGCTTCCAGGTACTTTTTGGGGGGCTACCATTAGTTTTAATTGCTCTGATCCTCCCTCATGGGGTGTACCCCAAATGGTTAGGGGCCACGGGGGGGCAAGAAGCTGTTTGACAGTTTCTATTAACAACAGGGTTCACCATACGATTCTGCTGCAGTTATGGTATTCAAAGGTAAAACAAGGAGCATTTGGCTGTATTTTTGCAGGTGGGGTGCCCCAAAATGTTACTGCCAGCAGCAGCAGCCCCCTTCCTCGCCACCCTGCAGATTGGTATAGGTACCTTTAGGACATTTCTGTTGAAAACAGAGGCTATAACGAATCGCGCTACAAAATCCGAGAGCACTAACACTTGCTAAATAAAGGTGGCATCGGAGCATACGAATGAGGCAGGGAGAGGCTACTGTTGCAATTAGTTTGGTGGGTCATAGTGAATAACCTCGGAATGCAAATAGGCAGAAGTGTGAGGATTGGCAGTGTCTGTAGAGAATTTTGGCATGCTCTTCAGTTGATGTTTTCCTCCTTGAACTACAGAGGAAAGGCCTGGCCTTACTGTTGGGCAAAACATGTATTTATGATTTTAAGAAGTGTAGTCTGGATGTACTGAGAGGGCCTGTACAGTACGGTAAATGCCTGTATACCCCTGCAATGTGCATCCAACTGTCACTTGAGATTGAACAGCAAACGAAGCAGCTGGGTTACTGACTGAATGTAAATGGAAGGCACATAGGAAGGGTGTTTGTGGTCACTCAAATGATTGAAACCTGGTTGATGCACTACCAAAGCTGGGGTACCAGGGGGGAACATTTGAGGGGTATTGAGATGGTGGTGTCCAGAGGTCAAAATATGTTTCAGAGACACAGAGGTACTGCGGTCCTGGTCCCACATTGGGGGTAGACAAAAGTCCCTGCTAAAGATTTCTGTCCAACTGTTACCACATTTTGTGCAGCCTGGCTCCCTCTGTAACGATTCCCCAGTGTCTTTCGATCCTACAGATGACTGTAGCAAACTTCCCAAATTTTTTCTTGGCCTCATACTCCCAAAGGAGTGCCTGACATTTGCCAGCCTAACGATACTCACATTCTGGGAAAAACCTCACTAACTATGCATATTTATCTACCACACATGGCAAATCCTTACAATTGCAGAACATCATATCGCACTTGTCATCTTTGAGGTACTGTAAGTATTTGGATTTGAGGGAAATATTCATCCTTGCTTGCTCTCTCCCATCTGAAGTCTATGGTGCTGCTGTTCCTTTCTCACATGTCCCTTCAAAGAGACAAGTGACACACAGACTCAATCACTCAGCAAACATATATGCTTTGACGTTTTCATCTTGCTGTTTACCTTCCAAATATTCCCCCTGAACCGCAAATAAAGGCCTGCCATTCCTCATCCCCTCAGTCAAAGCAGTCCTTCGCTCCTTAGGCCCTGCAAGACCACCATGAACAAGAATCATGTCAGCAAGCAGAAGAAAAGCCTCAGTGTGCTCTTTTGTTCATACTGCTGCCCTCTAGTAACACTTCATGGCAACTGCAGCATAAGAATGGGACTGAGAAGAGGGCTGTCCTATGCAAATAATATCCTCCCATGCATACTTTCTTCTGAGACGGTCGGCGGCTTGTGCCGTGATACCGCCTCCAACAAATGGTCTTCAACCAAATTTTAAAAAAGCCCACCTGCCTTAGACGAAGGATTTTGCCACTCGAAGGAAGCACATGGGGACATCACCCTCATTTAGCAGGGTCCTAAATTGCCTGCTGTCAGCCTGTATACAGAACAAGGGCGTTCGTGGGCGTTCGTGAGCGTTCCTCAAAGGAAGGAGGTGGGTGATTAATTCACAGTGCCAGGGCAGGCCCAGCCCAGCCCAGCGCAGCCCAGCCCGGCACAGCGCACTGCTGTGGAGGTCCATTCCTTCACATCCTGCAGCAGGCATGATGCAGACCTACTAGAGCAAAGGCTTGACTCTGCCCTTGTCTGTCTCTTAAAGAAAACAATCTTTCTAGCTTCTTATTGCACCTGATAAATGGACTCTAGCTTGCCTCAAACTTGACCCATCATTTCATTAGCCAGAGCTCATACTTGACCTTTATTTCTATCCAAGCTCACTGGCACCAAACCCCTGATTTGAGCGAGTTACTCACACCAAAATGAAAAATCACCATCATCCAACCTATTTTACAATAAGTGTAGCACCTTCCTCGCATTCTTGTGCTCAGTTATAACCCCCAATACCACAATTGCACTCTGCAATTCACCAAACTTAAAGGAAAAAGAATGAAGACATTAATAAAGGAAGACAAGGCCTTGTCCCTATTGCACCTACTTGAGAAATAGGGAGGTTGGTAGAAGGTCATGAGGGAAAACATTTGAAATTTTGGGACACACATGCCAAAAAGAGTGTCCACTTTTCTCCTCTGTTACCAAGTAAAAAAAAATCTTAGCAAAAAAACAAAACATTCACTTTTTGAAAATTTACACCTTGGGATACCTCTACAGCATTGGCAGGATTCGAACCCTGGCCTGTGAGGGCTGTCTGCACCAAAGGTACAAGACTTACCTTTGAGCTATAGCTCCTTAGTGGTCTAGAGGATTGCAGTAGTAACTATAAGCAACATACAGGCCTTGGTGTCCTTCCCGGCGGCTTCCATTGCACATGAAAAGGATGACCATGACATAAGGACAATTTGATAGGCTACATACATGGAAACCAGTGTGGTCCAGTGGGTAAGTGCCTGCCTTCCATGCAGGCAACCAGGGTTCAAATCCCGGGTTCGGCACCAGGTGACTGATGGTGGCAGAGCAAAGGTAAGTTGGAGGTGGGCCTAAATGGCCAATTGGTAAGTAAAATGTGTCTGTGTGTTGTGTACGAGTGGAATCATGCCTAGTGAATGAGGGATTGCAGATTGGTTGGTAAGTAAAATAGGTGTGGCCTGAACAGAGAAAGGTAACAGGTGTTGTGTGCAGGAGGAGGAGGAGCCTAGTCAGAGTGGGCAGGGTCAGAGAGGAGGTGCCAGGTCAGAGAGGAGGGGTATAGGTGGAGCCTAGTCAGAGTGGGTGGGGTTAGAGAGGAGGAGTATAGGAGGAGCTGGGTCAGAGAGGAGGGGTCAGAGAGGAGGGGTATAGGCGGAGCCTGGGCAGAATGGGAGGGTTCAGAGAGCAGAAGAAGGGGAGGAGGATCCTGACTTATTGTGGGGTACTGCAAATACTTTTTTACTGCACCCCCCTATACTCTCTGATTTCTGTTGGGAGGGGGCAGTCAAAATTTGGGGGAGCAGTATTAAAAGGTGCTTAGGCGCAACGTGAAGGCGATGGGGTGCACACAATGGCTTGGCTTCCAGGTACTTTTTGGGGGGCTACCATTAGTTTTAATTGCTCTGATCCTCCCTCATGGGGTGTACCCCAAATGGTTAGGGGCCACGGGGGGGCAAGAAGCTGTTTGACAGTTTCTATTAACAACAGGGTTCACCATACGATTCTGCTGCAGTTATGGTATTCAAAGGTAAAACAAGGAGCATTTGGCTGTATTTTTGCAGGTGGGGTGCCCCAAAATGTTACTGCCAGCAGCAGCAGCCCCCTTCCTCGCCACCCTGCAGATTGGTATAGGTACCTTTAGGACATTTCTGTTGAAAACAGAGGCTATAACGAATCGCGCTACAAAATCCGAGAGCACTAACACTTGCTAAATAAAGGTGGCATCGGAGCATACGAATGAGGCAGGGAGAGGCTACTGTTGCAATTAGTTTGGTGGGTCATAGTGAATAACCTCGGAATGCAAATAGGCAGAAGTGTGAGGATTGGCAGTGTCTGTAGAGAATTTTGGCATGCTCTTCAGTTGATGTTTTCCTCCTTGAACTACAGAGGAAAGGCCTGGCCTTACTGTTGGGCAAAACATGTATTTATGATTTTAAGAAGTGTAGTCTGGATGTACTGAGAGGGCCTGTACAGTACGGTAAATGCCTGTATACCCCTGCAATGTGCATCCAACTGTCACTTGAGATTGAACAGCAAACGAAGCAGCTGGGTTACTGACTGAATGTAAATGGAAGGCACATAGGAAGGGTGTTTGTGGTCACTCAAATGATTGAAACCTGGTTGATGCACTACCAAAGCTGGGGTACCAGGGGGGAACATTTGAGGGGTATTGAGATGGTGGTGTCCAGAGGTCAAAATATGTTTCAGAGACACAGAGGTACTGCGGTCCTGGTCCCACATTGGGGGTAGACAAAAGTCCCTGCTAAAGATTTCTGTCCAACTGTTACCACATTTTGTGCAGCCTGGCTCCCTCTGTAACGATTCCCCAGTGTCTTTCGATCCTACAGATGACTGTAGCAAACTTCCCAAATTTTTTCTTGGCCTCATACTCCCAAAGGAGTGCCTGACATTTGCCAGCCTAACGATACTCACATTCTGGGAAAAACCTCACTAACTATGCATATTTATCTACCACACATGGCAAATCCTTACAATTGCAGAACATCATATCGCACTTGTCATCTTTGAGGTACTGTAAGTATTTGGATTTGAGGGAAATATTCATCCTTGCTTGCTCTCTCCCATCTGAAGTCTATGGTGCTGCTGTTCCTTTCTCACATGTCCCTTCAAAGAGACAAGTGACACACAGACTCAATCACTCAGCAAACATATATGCTTTGACGTTTTCATCTTGCTGTTTACCTTCCAAATATTCCCCCTGAACCGCAAATAAAGGCCTGCCATTCCTCATCCCCTCAGTCAAAGCAGTCCTTCGCTCCTTAGGCCCTGCAAGACCACCATGAACAAGAATCATGTCAGCAAGCAGAAGAAAAGCCTCAGTGTGCTCTTTTGTTCATACTGCTGCCCTCTAGTAACACTTCATGGCAACTGCAGCATAAGAATGGGACTGAGAAGAGGGCTGTCCTATGCAAATAATATCCTCCCATGCATACTTTCTTCTGAGACGGTCGGCGGCTTGTGCCGTGATACCGCCTCCAACAAATGGTCTTCAACCAAATTTTAAAAAAGCCCACCTGCCTTAGACGAAGGATTTTGCCACTCGAAGGAAGCACATGGGGACATCACCCTCATTTAGCAGGGTCCTAAATTGCCTGCTGTCAGCCTGTATACAGAACAAGGGCGTTCGTGGGCGTTCGTGAGCGTTCCTCAAAGGAAGGAGGTGGGTGATTAATTCACAGTGCCAGGGCAGGCCCAGCCCAGCCCAGCGCAGCCCAGCCCAGCCCAGCCCAGCCCAGCCCAGCCCGGCACAGCGCACTGCTGTGGAGGTCCATTCCTTCACATCCTGCAGCAGGCATGATGCAGACCTACTAGAGCAAAGGCTTGACTCTGCCCTTGTCTGTCTCTTAAAGAAAACAATCTTTCTAGCTTCTTATTGCACCTGATAAATGGACTCTAGCTTGCCTCAAACTTGACCCATCATTTCATTAGCCAGAGCTCATACTTGACCTTTATTTCTATCCAAGCTCACTGGCACCAAACCCCTGATTTGAGCGAGTTACTCACACCAAAATGAAAAATCACCATCATCCAACCTATTTTACAATAAGTGTAGCACCTTCCTCGCATTCTTGTGCTCAGTTATAACCCCCAATACCACAATTGCACTCTGCAATTCACCAAACTTAAAGGAAAAAGAATGAAGACATTAATAAAGGAAGACAAGGCCTTGTCCCTATTGCACCTACTTGAGAAATAGGGAGGTTGGTAGAAGGTCATGAGGGAAAACATTTGAAATTTTGGGACACACATGCCAAAAAGAGTGTCCACTTTTCTCCTCTGTTACCAAGTAAAAAAAAATCTTAGCAAAAAAAAAAAACATTCACTTTTTGAAAATTTACACCTTGGGATACCTCTACAGCATTGGCAGGATTCGAACCCTGGCCTGTGAGGGCTGTCTGCACCAAAGGTACAAGACTTACCTTTGAGCTATAGCTCCTTAGTGGTCTAGAGGATTGCAGTAGTAACTATAAGCAACATACAGGCCTTGGTGTCCTTCCCGGCGGCTTCCATTGCACATGAAAAGGATGACCATGACATAAGGACAATTTGATAGGCTACATACATGGAAACCAGTGTGGTCCAGTGGGTAAGTGCCTGCCTTCCATGCAGGCAACCAGGGTTCAAATCCCGGGTTCGGCACCAGGTGACTGATGGTGGCAGAGCAAAGGTAAGTTGGAGGTGGGCCTAAATGGCCAATTGGTAAGTAAAATGTGTCTGTGTGTTGTGTACGAGTGGAATCATGCCTAGTGAATGAGGGATTGCAGATTGGTTGGTAAGTAAAATAGGTGTGGCCTGAACAGAGAAAGGTAACAGGTGTTGTGTGCAGGAGGAGGAGGAGCCTAGTCAGAGTGGGCAGGGTCAGAGAGGAGGTGCCAGGTCAGAGAGGAGGGGTATAGGTGGAGCCTAGTCAGAGTGGGTGGGGTTAGAGAGGAGGAGTATAGGAGGAGCTGGGTCAGAGAGGAGGGGTCAGAGAGGAGGGGTATAGGCGGAGCCTGGGCAGAATGGGAGGGTTCAGAGAGCAGAAGAAGGGGAGGAGGATCCTGACTTATTGTGGGGTACTGCAAATACTTTTTTACTGCACCCCCCTATACTCTCTGATTTCTGTTGGGAGGGGGCAGTCAAAATTTGGGGGAGCAGTATTAAAAGGTGCTTAGGCGCAACGTGAAGGCGATGGGGTGCACACAATGGCTTGGCTTCCAGGTACTTTTTGGGGGGCTACCATTAGTTTTAATTGCTCTGATCCTCCCTCATGGGGTGTACCCCAAATGGTTAGGGGCCACGGGGGGGCAAGAAGCTGTTTGACAGTTTCTATTAACAACAGGGTTCACCATACGATTCTGCTGCAGTTATGGTATTCAAAGGTAAAACAAGGAGCATTTGGCTGTATTTTTGCAGGTGGGGTGCCCCAAAATGTTACTGCCAGCAGCAGCAGCCCCCTTCCTCGCCACCCTGCAGATTGGTATAGGTACCTTTAGGACATTTCTGTTGAAAACAGAGGCTATAACGAATCGCGCTACAAAATCCGAGAGCACTAACACTTGCTAAATAAAGGTGGCATCGGAGCATACGAATGAGGCAGGGAGAGGCTACTGTTGCAATTAGTTTGGTGGGTCATAGTGAATAACCTCGGAATGCAAATAGGCAGAAGTGTGAGGATTGGCAGTGTCTGTAGAGAATTTTGGCATGCTCTTCAGTTGATGTTTTCCTCCTTGAACTACAGAGGAAAGGCCTGGCCTTACTGTTGGGCAAAACATGTATTTATGATTTTAAGAAGTGTAGTCTGGATGTACTGAGAGGGCCTGTACAGTACGGTAAATGCCTGTATACCCCTGCAATGTGCATCCAACTGTCACTTGAGATTGAACAGCAAACGAAGCAGCTGGGTTACTGACTGAATGTAAATGGAAGGCACATAGGAAGGGTGTTTGTGGTCACTCAAATGATTGAAACCTGGTTGATGCACTACCAAAGCTGGGGTACCAGGGGGGAACATTTGAGGGGTATTGAGATGGTGGTGTCCAGAGGTCAAAATATGTTTCAGAGACACAGAGGTACTGCGGTCCTGGTCCCACATTGGGGGTAGACAAAAGTCCCTGCTAAAGATTTCTGTCCAACTGTTACCACATTTTGTGCAGCCTGGCTCCCTCTGTAACGATTCCCCAGTGTCTTTCGATCCTACAGATGACTGTAGCAAACTTCCCAAATTTTTTCTTGGCCTCATACTCCCAAAGGAGTGCCTGACATTTGCCAGCCTAACGATACTCACATTCTGGGAAAAACCTCACTAACTATGCATATTTATCTACCACACATGGCAAATCCTTACAATTGCAGAACATCATATCGCACTTGTCATCTTTGAGGTACTGTAAGTATTTGGATTTGAGGGAAATATTCATCCTTGCTTGCTCTCTCCCATCTGAAGTCTATGGTGCTGCTGTTCCTTTCTCACATGTCCCTTCAAAGAGACAAGTGACACACAGACTCAATCACTCAGCAAACATATATGCTTTGACGTTTTCATCTTGCTGTTTACCTTCCAAATATTCCCCCTGAACCGCAAATAAAGGCCTGCCATTCCTCATCCCCTCAGTCAAAGCAGTCCTTCGCTCCTTAGGCCCTGCAAGACCACCATGAACAAGAATCATGTCAGCAAGCAGAAGAAAAGCCTCAGTGTGCTCTTTTGTTCATACTGCTGCCCTCTAGTAACACTTCATGGCAACTGCAGCATAAGAATGGGACTGAGAAGAGGGCTGTCCTATGCAAATAATATCCTCCCATGCATACTTTCTTCTGAGACGGTCGGCGGCTTGTGCCGTGATACCGCCTCCAACAAATGGTCTTCAACCAAATTTTAAAAAAGCCCACCTGCCTTAGACGAAGGATTTTGCCACTCGAAGGAAGCACATGGGGACATCACCCTCATTTAGCAGGGTCCTAAATTGCCTGCTGTCAGCCTGTATACAGAACAAGGGCGTTCGTGGGCGTTCGTGAGCGTTCCTCAAAGGAAGGAGGTGGGTGATTAATTCACAGTGCCAGGGCAGGCCCAGCCCAGCCCAGCCCAGCGCAGCCCAGCCCAGCCCAGCCCGGCACAGCGCACTGCTTCACATCCTGCAGCAGGCATGATGCAGACCTACTAGAGCAAAGGCTTGACTCTGCCCTTGTCTGTCTCTTAAAGAAAACAATCTTTCTAGCTTCTTATTGCACCTGATAAATGGACTCTAGCTTGCCTCAAACTTGACCCATCATTTCATTAGCCAGAGCTCATACTTGACCTTTATTTCTATCCAAGCTCACTGGCACCAAACCCCTGATTTGAGCGAGTTACTCACACCAAAATGAAAAATCACCATCATCCAACCTATTTTACAATAAGTGTAGCACCTTCCTCGCATTCTTGTGCTCAGTTATAACCCCCAATACCACAATTGCACTCTGCAATTCACCAAACTTAAAGGAAAAAGAATGAAGACATTAATAAAGGAAGACAAGGCCTTGTCCCTATTGCACCTACTTGAGAAATAGGGAGGTTGGTAGAAGGTCATGAGGGAAAACATTTGAAATTTTGGGACACACATGCCAAAAAGAGTGTCCACTTTTCTCCTCTGTTACCAAGTAAAAAAAAATCTTAGCAAAAAAAAAAAACATTCACTTTTTGAAAATTTACACCTTGGGATACCTCTACAGCATTGGCAGGATTCGAACCCTGGCCTGTGAGGGCTGTCTGCACCAAAGGTACAAGACTTACCTTTGAGCTATAGCTCCTTAGTGGTCTAGAGGATTGCAGTAGTAACTATAAGCAACATACAGGCCTTGGTGTCCTTCCCGGCGGCTTCCATTGCACATGAAAAGGATGACCATGACATAAGGACAATTTGATAGGCTACATACATGGAAACCAGTGTGGTCCAGTGGGTAAGTGCCTGCCTTCCATGCAGGCAACCAGGGTTCAAATCCCGGGTTCGGCACCAGGTGACTGATGGTGGCAGAGCAAAGGTAAGTTGGAGGTGGGCCTAAATGGCCAATTGGTAAGTAAAATGTGTCTGTGTGTTGTGTACGAGTGGAATCATGCCTAGTGAATGAGGGATTGCAGATTGGTTGGTAAGTAAAATAGGTGTGGCCTGAACAGAGAAAGGTAACAGGTGTTGTGTGCAGGAGGAGGAGGAGCCTAGTCAGAGTGGGCAGGGTCAGAGAGGAGGTGCCAGGTCAGAGAGGAGGGGTATAGGTGGAGCCTAGTCAGAGTGGGTGGGGTTAGAGAGGAGGAGTATAGGAGGAGCTGGGTCAGAGAGGAGGGGTCAGAGAGGAGGGGTATAGGCGGAGCCTGGGCAGAATGGGAGGGTTCAGAGAGCAGAAGAAGGGGAGGAGGATCCTGACTTATTGTGGGGTACTGCAAATACTTTTTTACTGCACCCCCCTATACTCTCTGATTTCTGTTGGGAGGGGGCAGTCAAAATTTGGGGGAGCAGTATTAAAAGGTGCTTAGGCGCAACGTGAAGGCGATGGGGTGCACACAATGGCTTGGCTTCCAGGTACTTTTTGGGGGGCTACCATTAGTTTTAATTGCTCTGATCCTCCCTCATGGGGTGTACCCCAAATGGTTAGGGGCCACGGGGGGGCAAGAAGCTGTTTGACAGTTTCTATTAACAACAGGGTTCACCATACGATTCTGCTGCAGTTATGGTATTCAAAGGTAAAACAAGGAGCATTTGGCTGTATTTTTGCAGGTGGGGTGCCCCAAAATGTTACTGCCAGCAGCAGCAGCCCCCTTCCTCGCCACCCTGCAGATTGGTATAGGTACCTTTAGGACATTTCTGTTGAAAACAGAGGCTATAACGAATCGCGCTACAAAATCCGAGAGCACTAACACTTGCTAAATAAAGGTGGCATCGGAGCATACGAATGAGGCAGGGAGAGGCTACTGTTGCAATTAGTTTGGTGGGTCATAGTGAATAACCTCGGAATGCAAATAGGCAGAAGTGTGAGGATTGGCAGTGTCTGTAGAGAATTTTGGCATGCTCTTCAGTTGATGTTTTCCTCCTTGAACTACAGAGGAAAGGCCTGGCCTTACTGTTGGGCAAAACATGTATTTATGATTTTAAGAAGTGTAGTCTGGATGTACTGAGAGGGCCTGTACAGTACGGTAAATGCCTGTATACCCCTGCAATGTGCATCCAACTGTCACTTGAGATTGAACAGCAAACGAAGCAGCTGGGTTACTGACTGAATGTAAATGGAAGGCACATAGGAAGGGTGTTTGTGGTCACTCAAATGATTGAAACCTGGTTGATGCACTACCAAAGCTGGGGTACCAGGGGGGAACATTTGAGGGGTATTGAGATGGTGGTGTCCAGAGGTCAAAATATGTTTCAGAGACACAGAGGTACTGCGGTCCTGGTCCCACATTGGGGGTAGACAAAAGTCCCTGCTAAAGATTTCTGTCCAACTGTTACCACATTTTGTGCAGCCTGGCTCCCTCTGTAACGATTCCCCAGTGTCTTTCGATCCTACAGATGACTGTAGCAAACTTCCCAAATTTTTTCTTGGCCTCATACTCCCAAAGGAGTGCCTGACATTTGCCAGCCTAACGATACTCACATTCTGGGAAAAACCTCACTAACTATGCATATTTATCTACCACACATGGCAAATCCTTACAATTGCAGAACATCATATCGCACTTGTCATCTTTGAGGTACTGTAAGTATTTGGATTTGAGGGAAATATTCATCCTTGCTTGCTCTCTCCCATCTGAAGTCTATGGTGCTGCTGTTCCTTTCTCACATGTCCCTTCAAAGAGACAAGTGACACACAGACTCAATCACTCAGCAAACATATATGCTTTGACGTTTTCATCTTGCTGTTTACCTTCCAAATATTCCCCCTGAACCGCAAATAAAGGCCTGCCATTCCTCATCCCCTCAGTCAAAGCAGTCCTTCGCTCCTTAGGCCCTGCAAGACCACCATGAACAAGAATCATGTCAGCAAGCAGAAGAAAAGCCTCAGTGTGCTCTTTTGTTCATACTGCTGCCCTCTAGTAACACTTCATGGCAACTGCAGCATAAGAATGGGACTGAGAAGAGGGCTGTCCTATGCAAATAATATCCTCCCATGCATACTTTCTTCTGAGACGGTCGGCGGCTTGTGCCGTGATACCGCCTCCAACAAATGGTCTTCAACCAAATTTTAAAAAAGCCCACCTGCCTTAGACGAAGGATTTTGCCACTCGAAGGAAGCACATGGGGACATCACCCTCATTTAGCAGGGTCCTAAATTGCCTGCTGTCAGCCTGTATACAGAACAAGGGCGTTCGTGGGCGTTCGTGAGCGTTCCTCAAAGGAAGGAGGTGGGTGATTAATTCACAGTGCCAGGGCAGGCCCAGCCCAGCCCAGCGCAGCCCAGCCCGGCACAGCGCACTGCTGTGGAGGTCCATTCCTTCACATCCTGCAGCAGGCATGATGCAGACCTACTAGAGCAAAGGCTTGACTCTGCCCTTGTCTGTCTCTTAAAGAAAACAATCTTTCTAGCTTCTTATTGCACCTGATAAATGGACTCTAGCTTGCCTCAAACTTGACCCATCATTTCATTAGCCAGAGCTCATACTTGACCTTTATTTCTATCCAAGCTCACTGGCACCAAACCCCTGATTTGAGCGAGTTACTCACACCAAAATGAAAAATCACCATCATCCAACCTATTTTACAATAAGTGTAGCACCTTCCTCGCATTCTTGTGCTCAGTTATAACCCCCAATACCACAATTGCACTCTGCAATTCACCAAACTTAAAGGAAAAAGAATGAAGACATTAATAAAGGAAGACAAGGCCTTGTCCCTATTGCACCTACTTGAGAAATAGGGAGGTTGGTAGAAGGTCATGAGGGAAAACATTTGAAATTTTGGGACACACATGCCAAAAAGAGTGTCCACTTTTCTCCTCTGTTACCAAGTAAAAAAAAATCTTAGCAAAAAAAAAAAACATTCACTTTTTGAAAATTTACACCTTGGGATACCTCTACAGCATTGGCAGGATTCGAACCCTGGCCTGTGAGGGCTGTCTGCACCAAAGGTACAAGACTTACCTTTGAGCTATAGCTCCTTAGTGGTCTAGAGGATTGCAGTAGTAACTATAAGCAACATACAGGCCTTGGTGTCCTTCCCGGCGGCTTCCATTGCACATGAAAAGGATGACCATGACATAAGGACAATTTGATAGGCTACATACATGGAAACCAGTGTGGTCCAGTGGGTAAGTGCCTGCCTTCCATGCAGGCAACCAGGGTTCAAATCCCGGGTTCGGCACCAGGTGACTGATGGTGGCAGAGCAAAGGTAAGTTGGAGGTGGGCCTAAATGGCCAATTGGTAAGTAAAATGTGTCTGTGTGTTGTGTACGAGTGGAATCATGCCTAGTGAATGAGGGATTGCAGATTGGTTGGTAAGTAAAATAGGTGTGGCCTGAACAGAGAAAGGTAACAGGTGTTGTGTGCAGGAGGAGGAGGAGCCTAGTCAGAGTGGGCAGGGTCAGAGAGGAGGTGCCAGGTCAGAGAGGAGGGGTATAGGTGGAGCCTAGTCAGAGTGGGTGGGGTTAGAGAGGAGGAGTATAGGAGGAGCTGGGTCAGAGAGGAGGGGTCAGAGAGGAGGGGTATAGGCGGAGCCTGGGCAGAATGGGAGGGTTCAGAGAGCAGAAGAAGGGGAGGAGGATCCTGACTTATTGTGGGGTACTGCAAATACTTTTTTACTGCACCCCCCTATACTCTCTGATTTCTGTTGGGAGGGGGCAGTCAAAATTTGGGGGAGCAGTATTAAAAGGTGCTTAGGCGCAACGTGAAGGCGATGGGGTGCACACAATGGCTTGGCTTCCAGGTACTTTTTGGGGGGCTACCATTAGTTTTAATTGCTCTGATCCTCCCTCATGGGGTGTACCCCAAATGGTTAGGGGCCACGGGGGGGCAAGAAGCTGTTTGACAGTTTCTATTAACAACAGGGTTCACCATACGATTCTGCTGCAGTTATGGTATTCAAAGGTAAAACAAGGAGCATTTGGCTGTATTTTTGCAGGTGGGGTGCCCCAAAATGTTACTGCCAGCAGCAGCAGCCCCCTTCCTCGCCACCCTGCAGATTGGTATAGGTACCTTTAGGACATTTCTGTTGAAAACAGAGGCTATAACGAATCGCGCTACAAAATCCGAGAGCACTAACACTTGCTAAATAAAGGTGGCATCGGAGCATACGAATGAGGCAGGGAGAGGCTACTGTTGCAATTAGTTTGGTGGGTCATAGTGAATAACCTCGGAATGCAAATAGGCAGAAGTGTGAGGATTGGCAGTGTCTGTAGAGAATTTTGGCATGCTCTTCAGTTGATGTTTTCCTCCTTGAACTACAGAGGAAAGGCCTGGCCTTACTGTTGGGCAAAACATGTATTTATGATTTTAAGAAGTGTAGTCTGGATGTACTGAGAGGGCCTGTACAGTACGGTAAATGCCTGTATACCCCTGCAATGTGCATCCAACTGTCACTTGAGATTGAACAGCAAACGAAGCAGCTGGGTTACTGACTGAATGTAAATGGAAGGCACATAGGAAGGGTGTTTGTGGTCACTCAAATGATTGAAACCTGGTTGATGCACTACCAAAGCTGGGGTACCAGGGGGGAACATTTGAGGGGTATTGAGATGGTGGTGTCCAGAGGTCAAAATATGTTTCAGAGACACAGAGGTACTGCGGTCCTGGTCCCACATTGGGGGTAGACAAAAGTCCCTGCTAAAGATTTCTGTCCAACTGTTACCACATTTTGTGCAGCCTGGCTCCCTCTGTAACGATTCCCCAGTGTCTTTCGATCCTACAGATGACTGTAGCAAACTTCCCAAATTTTTTCTTGGCCTCATACTCCCAAAGGAGTGCCTGACATTTGCCAGCCTAACGATACTCACATTCTGGGAAAAACCTCACTAACTATGCATATTTATCTACCACACATGGCAAATCCTTACAATTGCAGAACATCATATCGCACTTGTCATCTTTGAGGTACTGTAAGTATTTGGATTTGAGGGAAATATTCATCCTTGCTTGCTCTCTCCCATCTGAAGTCTATGGTGCTGCTGTTCCTTTCTCACATGTCCCTTCAAAGAGACAAGTGACACACAGACTCAATCACTCAGCAAACATATATGCTTTGACGTTTTCATCTTGCTGTTTACCTTCCAAATATTCCCCCTGAACCGCAAATAAAGGCCTGCCATTCCTCATCCCCTCAGTCAAAGCAGTCCTTCGCTCCTTAGGCCCTGCAAGACCACCATGAACAAGAATCATGTCAGCAAGCAGAAGAAAAGCCTCAGTGTGCTCTTTTGTTCATACTGCTGCCCTCTAGTAACACTTCATGGCAACTGCAGCATAAGAATGGGACTGAGAAGAGGGCTGTCCTATGCAAATAATATCCTCCCATGCATACTTTCTTCTGAGACGGTCGGCGGCTTGTGCCGTGATACCGCCTCCAACAAATGGTCTTCAACCAAATTTTAAAAAAGCCCACCTGCCTTAGACGAAGGATTTTGCCACTCGAAGGAAGCACATGGGGACATCACCCTCATTTAGCAGGGTCCTAAATTGCCTGCTGTCAGCCTGTATACAGAACAAGGGCGTTCGTGGGCGTTCGTGAGCGTTCCTCAAAGGAAGGAGGTGGGTGATTAATTCACAGTGCCAGGGCAGGCCCAGCCCAGCCCAGCGCAGCCCAGCCCGGCACAGCGCACTGCTGTGGAGGTCCATTCCTTCACATCCTGCAGCAGGCATGATGCAGACCTACTAGAGCAAAGGCTTGACTCTGCCCTTGTCTGTCTCTTAAAGAAAACAATCTTTCTAGCTTCTTATTGCACCTGATAAATGGACTCTAGCTTGCCTCAAACTTGACCCATCATTTCATTAGCCAGAGCTCATACTTGACCTTTATTTCTATCCAAGCTCACTGGCACCAAACCCCTGATTTGAGCGAGTTACTCACACCAAAATGAAAAATCACCATCATCCAACCTATTTTACAATAAGTGTAGCACCTTCCTCGCATTCTTGTGCTCAGTTATAACCCCCAATACCACAATTGCACTCTGCAATTCACCAAACTTAAAGGAAAAAGAATGAAGACATTAATAAAGGAAGACAAGGCCTTGTCCCTATTGCACCTACTTGAGAAATAGGGAGGTTGGTAGAAGGTCATGAGGGAAAACATTTGAAATTTTGGGACACACATGCCAAAAAGAGTGTCCACTTTTCTCCTCTGTTACCAAGTAAAAAAAAATCTTAGCAAAAAAAAAAAACATTCACTTTTTGAAAATGTACACCTTGGGATACCTCTACAGCATTGGCAGGATTCGAACCCTGGCCTGTGAGGGCTGTCTGCACCAAAGGTACAAGACTTACCTTTGAGCTATAGCTCCTTAGTGGTCTAGAGGATTGCAGTAGTAACTATAAGCAACATACAGGCCTTGGTGTCCTTCCCGGCGGCTTCCATTGCACATGAAAAGGATGACCATGACATAAGGACAATTTGATAGGCTACATACATGGAAACCAGTGTGGTCCAGTGGGTAAGTGCCTGCCTTCCATGCAGGCAACCAGGGTTCAAATCCCGGGTTCGGCACCAGGTGACTGATGGTGGCAGAGCAAAGGTAAGTTGGAGGTGGGCCTAAATGGCCAATTGGTAAGTAAAATGTGTCTGTGTGTTGTGTACGAGTGGAATCATGCCTAGTGAATGAGGGATTGCAGATTGGTTGGTAAGTAAAATAGGTGTGGCCTGAACAGAGAAAGGTAACAGGTGTTGTGTGCAGGAGGAGGAGGAGCCTAGTCAGAGTGGGCAGGGTCAGAGAGGAGGTGCCAGGTCAGAGAGGAGGGGTATAGGTGGAGCCTAGTCAGAGTGGGTGGGGTTAGAGAGGAGGAGTATAGGAGGAGCTGGGTCAGAGAGGAGGGGTCAGAGAGGAGGGGTATAGGCGGAGCCTGGGCAGAATGGGAGGGTTCAGAGAGCAGAAGAAGGGGAGGAGGATCCTGACTTATTGTGGGGTACTGCAAATACTTTTTTACTGCACCCCCCTATACTCTCTGATTTCTGTTGGGAGGGGGCAGTCAAAATTTGGGGGAGCAGTATTAAAAGGTGCTTAGGCGCAACGTGAAGGCGATGGGGTGCACACAATGGCTTGGCTTCCAGGTACTTTTTGGGGGGCTACCATTAGTTTTAATTGCTCTGATCCTCCCTCATGGGGTGTACCCCAAATGGTTAGGGGCCACGGGGGGGCAAGAAGCTGTTTGACAGTTTCTATTAACAACAGGGTTCACCATACGATTCTGCTGCAGTTATGGTATTCAAAGGTAAAACAAGGAGCATTTGGCTGTATTTTTGCAGGTGGGGTGCCCCAAAATGTTACTGCCAGCAGCAGCAGCCCCCTTCCTCGCCACCCTGCAGATTGGTATAGGTACCTTTAGGACATTTCTGTTGAAAACAGAGGCTATAACGAATCGCGCTACAAAATCCGAGAGCACTAACACTTGCTAAATAAAGGTGGCATCGGAGCATACGAATGAGGCAGGGAGAGGCTACTGTTGCAATTAGTTTGGTGGGTCATAGTGAATAACCTCGGAATGCAAATAGGCAGAAGTGTGAGGATTGGCAGTGTCTGTAGAGAATTTTGGCATGCTCTTCAGTTGATGTTTTCCTCCTTGAACTACAGAGGAAAGGCCTGGCCTTACTGTTGGGCAAAACATGTATTTATGATTTTAAGAAGTGTAGTCTGGATGTACTGAGAGGGCCTGTACAGTACGGTAAATGCCTGTATACCCCTGCAATGTGCATCCAACTGTCACTTGAGATTGAACAGCAAACGAAGCAGCTGGGTTACTGACTGAATGTAAATGGAAGGCACATAGGAAGGGTGTTTGTGGTCACTCAAATGATTGAAACCTGGTTGATGCACTACCAAAGCTGGGGTACCAGGGGGGAACATTTGAGGGGTATTGAGATGGTGGTGTCCAGAGGTCAAAATATGTTTCAGAGACACAGAGGTACTGCGGTCCTGGTCCCACATTGGGGGTAGACAAAAGTCCCTGCTAAAGATTTCTGTCCAACTGTTACCACATTTTGTGCAGCCTGGCTCCCTCTGTAACGATTCCCCAGTGTCTTTCGATCCTACAGATGACTGTAGCAAACTTCCCAAATTTTTTCTTGGCCTCATACTCCCAAAGGAGTGCCTGACATTTGCCAGCCTAACGATACTCACATTCTGGGAAAAACCTCACTAACTATGCATATTTATCTACCACACATGGCAAATCCTTACAATTGCAGAACATCATATCGCACTTGTCATCTTTGAGGTACTGTAAGTATTTGGATTTGAGGGAAATATTCATCCTTGCTTGCTCTCTCCCATCTGAAGTCTATGGTGCTGCTGTTCCTTTCTCACATGTCCCTTCAAAGAGACAAGTGACACACAGACTCAATCACTCAGCAAACATATATGCTTTGACGTTTTCATCTTGCTGTTTACCTTCCAAATATTCCCCCTGAACCGCAAATAAAGGCCTGCCATTCCTCATCCCCTCAGTCAAAGCAGTCCTTCGCTCCTTAGGCCCTGCAAGACCACCATGAACAAGAATCATGTCAGCAAGCAGAAGAAAAGCCTCAGTGTGCTCTTTTGTTCATACTGCTGCCCTCTAGTAACACTTCATGGCAACTGCAGCATAAGAATGGGACTGAGAAGAGGGCTGTCCTATGCAAATAATATCCTCCCATGCATACTTTCTTCTGAGACGGTCGGCGGCTTGTGCCGTGATACCGCCTCCAACAAATGGTCTTCAACCAAATTTTAAAAAAGCCCACCTGCCTTAGACGAAGGATTTTGCCACTCGAAGGAAGCACATGGGGACATCACCCTCATTTAGCAGGGTCCTAAATTGCCTGCTGTCAGCCTGTATACAGAACAAGGGCGTTCGTGGGCGTTCGTGAGCGTTCCTCAAAGGAAGGAGGTGGGTGATTAATTCACAGTGCCAGGGCAGGCCCAGCCCAGCCCAGCCCAGCCCAGCCCAGCGCAGCGCAGCCCGGCACAGCGCACTGCTGTGGAGGTCCATTCCTTCACATCCTGCAGCAGGCATGATGCAGACCTACTAGAGCAAAGGCTTGACTCTGCCCTTGTCTGTCTCTTAAAGAAAACAATCTTTCTAGCTTCTTATTGCACCTGATAAATGGACTCTAGCTTGCCTCAAACTTGACCCATCATTTTATTAGCCAGAGCTCATACTTGACCTTTATTTCTATCCAAGCTCACTGGCACCAAACCCCTGATTTGAGCGAGTTACTCACACCAAAATGAAAAATCACCATCATCCAACCTATTTTACAATAAGTGTAGCACCTTCCTCGCATTCTTGTGCTCAGTTATAACCCCCAATACCACAATTGCACTCTGCAATTCACCAAACTTAAAGGAAAAAGAATGAAGACATTGATAAAGGAAGACAAGGCCTTGTCCCTATTGCACCTACTTGAGAAATAGGGAGGTTGGTAGAAGGTCATGAGGGAAAACATTTGAAATTTTGGGACACACAACCCAAAAAGAGTGTCCACTTTTCTCCTCTGTTACCAAGTTAAAAAAAATCTTAGCAAAAAAAAAAACATTCACTTTTTGAAAATTTCCACCTTGGAATACCTCTACAGCATTGGCAGGATTCGAACCCTGGCCTGTGAGGGCTGTCTGCACCAAAGGTACAAGACTTACCTTTGAGCTATAGCTCCTTAGTGGTCTAGAGGATTGCTGTAGTAACTATAAGCAACATACAGGCCTTGGTGTCCTTCCCGGCGGCTTCCATTGCACATGAAAAGGATGACCATGACATAAGGACAATTTGATAGGCTACATACATGGAAACCAGTGTGGTCCAGTGGGTAAGTGCCTGCCTTCCATGCAGGCAACCAGGGTTCAAATCCCGGGTTCGGCACCAGGTGACTGATGGTGGCAGAGCAGAGGTAAGTTGGAGGTGGGCCTAAATGGCCAATTGGTAAGTAAAATGTGTCTGTGTGTTGTGTACGAGTGGAATCATGCCTAGTGAATGAGGGATTGCAGATTGGTTGGTAAATAAAATAGGTGTGGCCTGAATAGAGAAAGGTAACAGGTGTTGTGAGGAGGAGGAGCCTAATCAGAGTGGGTGGGGTCAGAGAGGAGGAGCCAGGTCAGAGAGGAGGGGTATAGGTGGATCCTAGTCAGAGTGGGTGGGGTTAGAGAGGAGGAGTATAGGAGGAGCTGGGTCAGAGAGGAGGGGTATAGGAGGAGCCTAGTCAGAGTGGGAGGGGTCAGAGAGGAGGAGTATAGGAGGAGCCTAGTCAGAGTGGGTGGGGTTAGAGAGGAGGGGTATAGGCAGAGCCTGGGCAGAATGGGTGGGTTCAGAGGAAGGGGAGGAGTATCCTGACTTATTGTGGGGTACTGCAAATACTTTTTTACTGCACCCCCCTATACTCTCTGATTTCTGTTGGGGGGGCAGTCAAAATTTGGGGGAGCAGTATTAAAAGGTGCTTAGGCGCAACGTGAAGGCGATGGGGTGCACACAATGGCTTGGCTTCCAGGTACTTTTTGGGGGGCTACCATTAGTTTTAATTGCTCTGATCCTCCCTCATGGGGTGTACCCCAAATGGTTAGGGGCCACGGGGGGCAAGAAGCTGTTTGACAGTTTCTATTAACAACAGGGGTCACCATACGATTCTGCTGCAGTTATGGTATTCAAAGGTAAAACAAGGAGCATTTGGCTGTATTTTTGCAGGTGGGGTGCCCCAAAATGTTACTGCCAGCAGCAGCAGCAGCCCCCTTCCTCGCCACCCTGCAGATTGGTATAGGTACCTTTAGGACATTTCTGTTGAAAACAGAGGCTATAGCGAATCGCGCTACAAAATCCGAGAGCACTAACACTTGCTAAATAAAGGTGGCATCGGAGCATACGAATGAGGCAGGGAGAGGCTACTGTTGCAATTGGTTTGGTGGGTCATAGTGAATAACCTGGGAATGCAAATAGGCAGAAGTGTGAGGATTGGCAGTGTCTGTAGAGAATTTTGGCATGCTCTTCAGTTGATGTTTTCCTCCTTGAACTACAGAGGAAAGGCCTGGCCTTACTGTTGGGCAAAACATGTATTTATGATTTTAAGAAGTGTAGTCTGGATGTACTGAGAGGGCCTGTACAGTACGGTAAATGCCTGTATACCCCTGCAATGTGCATCCAACTGTCACTTGAGATTGAACAGCAAATGAAGCAGCTGGGTTACTGACTGAATGTAAATGGAAGGCACATAGGAAGGGTGTTTGTGGTCACTCAAATGATTGAAACCTGGTTGATGCACTACCAAAGCTGGGGTACCAGGGGGGAACATTTGAGGGGTATTGAGATGGTGGTGTCCAGAGGTCAAAATATGTTTCAGAGACACAGAGGTACTGCGGTCCTGGTCCCACATTGGGGGTAGACAAAAGTCCCTGCTAAAGATTTCTGTCCAACTGTTACCACATTTTGTGCAGCCTGGCTCCCTCTGTAACGATTCCCCAGTGTCTTTCGATCCTACAGATGACTGTAGCAAACTTCCCAAATTTTTTCTTGGCCTCATACTCCCAAAGGAGTGCCTGACATTTGCCAGCCTAACGATACTCACATTCTGGGAAAAACCTCACTAACTATGCATATTTATCTACCACACATGGCAAATCCTTACAATTGCAGAACATCATATCGCACTTGTCATCTTTGAGGTACTGTAAGTATTTGGATTTGAGGGAAATATTCATCCTTGCTTGCTCTCTCCCATCTGAAGTCTATGGTGCTGCTGTTCCTTTCTCACATGTCCCTTCAAAGAGACAAGTGACACACAGACTCAATCACTCAGCAAACATATATGCTTTGACGTTTTCATCTTGCTGTTTACCTTCCAAATATTCCCCCTGAACCACAAATAAAGGCCTGCCATTCCTCATCCCCTCAGTCAAAGCAGTCCTTCGCTCCTTAGGCCCTGCAAGACCACCATGAACAAGAATCATGTCAGCAAGCAGAAGAAAAGCCTCAGTGTGCTCTTTTGTTCATACTGCTGCCCTCTAGTAACACTTCATGGCAACTGCAGCATAAGAATGGGACTGAGAAGAGGGCTGTCCTATGCAAATAATATCCTCCCATGCATACTTTCTTCTGAGACGGTCGGCGGCTTGTGCCGTGATACCGCCTCCAACAAATGGTCTTCAACCAAATTTTAAAAAAGCCCACCTGCCTTAGACGAAGGATTTTGCCACTCGAAGGAAGCACATGGGGACATCACCCTCATTTAGCAGGGTCCTAAATTGCCTGCTGTCAGCCTGTATACAGAACAAGGGCGTTCGTGGGCGTTCGTGAGCGTTCCTCAAAGGAAGGAGGTGGGTGATTAATTCACAGTGCCAGGGCAGGCCCAGCCCAGCCCAGCCCAGCCCAGCCCAGCCCAGCGCAGCCCAGCCCGGCACAGCGCACTGCTGTGGAGGTCCATTCCTTCACATCCTGCAGCAGGCATGATACAGACCTACTAGAGCAAAGGCTTGACTCTGCCCTTGTCTGTCTCTTAAAGAAAACAATCTTTCTAGCTTCTTATTGCACCTGATAAATGGACTCTAGCTTGCCTCAAACTTGACCCATCATTTCATTAGCCAGAGCTCATACTTGACCTTTATTTCTATCCAAGCTCACTGGCACCAAACCCCTGATTTGAGCGAGTTACTCACACCAAAATGAAAAATCACCATCATCCAACCTATTTTACAATAAGTGTAGCACCTTCCTCGCATTCTTGTGCTCAGTTATAACCCCCAATACCACAATTGCACTCTGCAATTCACCAAACTTAAAGGAAAAAGAATGAAGACATTGATAAAGGAAGACAAGGCCTTGTCCCTATTGCACCTACTTGAGAAATAGGGAGGTTGGTAGAAGGTCATGAGGGAAAACATTTGAAATTTTGGGACACACAACCCAAAAAGAGTGTCCACTTTTCTCCTCTGTTACCAAGTTAAAAAAAATCTTAGCAAAAAAAAAAACATTCACTTTTTGAAAATTTCCACCTTGGAATACCTCTACAGCATTGGCAGGATTCGAACCCTGGCCTGTGAGGGCTGTCTGCACCAAAGGTACAAGACTTACCTTTGAGCTATAGCTCCTTAGTGGTCTAGAGGATTGCTGTAGTAACTATAAGCAACATACAGGCCTTGGTGTCCTTCCCGGCGGCTTCCATTGCACATGAAAAGGATGACCATGACATAAGGACAATTTGATAGGCTACATACATGGAAACCAGTGTGGTCCAGTGGGTAAGTGCCTGCCTTCCATGCAGGCAACCAGGGTTCAAATCCCGGGTTCGGCACCAGGTGACTGATGGTGGCAGAGCAGAGGTAAGTTGGAGGTGGGCCTAAATGGCCAATTGGTAAGTAAAATGTGTCTGTGTGTTGTGTACGAGTGGAATCATGCCTAGTGAATGAGGGATTGCAGATTGGTTGGTAAATAAAATAGGTGTGGCCTGAATAGAGAAAGGTAACAGGTGTTGTGAGGAGGAGGAGCCTAATCAGAGTGGGTGGGGTCAGAGAGGAGGAGCCAGGTCAGAGAGGAGGGGTATAGGTGGATCCTAGTCAGAGTGGGTGGGGTTAGAGAGGAGGAGTATAGGAGGAGCTGGGTCAGAGAGGAGGGGTATAGGAGGAGCCTAGTCAGAGTGGGAGGGGTCAGAGAGGAGGAGTATAGGAGGAGCCTAGTCAGAGTGGGTGGGGTTAGAGAGGAGGGGTATAGGCAGAGCCTGGGCAGAATGGGTGGGTTCAGAGGAAGGGGAGGAGTATCCTGACTTATTGTGGGGTACTGCAAATACTTTTTTACTGCACCCCCCTATACTCTCTGATTTCTGTTGGGGGGGCAGTCAAAATTTGGGGGAGCAGTATTAAAAGGTGCTTAGGCGCAACGTGAAGGCGATGGGGTGCACACAATGGCTTGGCTTCCAGGTACTTTTTGGGGGGCTACCATTAGTTTTAATTGCTCTGATCCTCCCTCATGGGGTGTACCCCAAATGGTTAGGGGCCACGGGGGGCAAGAAGCTGTTTGACAGTTTCTATTAACAACAGGGGTCACCATACGATTCTGCTGCAGTTATGGTATTCAAAGGTAAAACAAGGAGCATTTGGCTGTATTTTTGCAGGTGGGGTGCCCCAAAATGTTACTGCCAGCAGCAGCAGCAGCCCCCTTCCTCGCCACCCTGCAGATTGGTATAGGTACCTTTAGGACATTTCTGTTGAAAACAGAGGCTATAGCGAATCGCGCTACAAAATCCGAGAGCACTAACACTTGCTAAATAAAGGTGGCATCGGAGCATACGAATGAGGCAGGGAGAGGCTACTGTTGCAATTGGTTTGGTGGGTCATAGTGAATAACCTGGGAATGCAAATAGGCAGAAGTGTGAGGATTGGCAGTGTCTGTAGAGAATTTTGGCATGCTCTTCAGTTGATGTTTTCCTCCTTGAACTACAGAGGAAAGGCCTGGCCTTACTGTTGGGCAAAACATGTATTTATGATTTTAAGAAGTGTAGTCTGGATGTACTGAGAGGGCCTGTACAGTACGGTAAATGCCTGTATACCCCTGCAATGTGCATCCAACTGTCACTTGAGATTGAACAGCAAATGAAGCAGCTGGGTTACTGACTGAATGTAAATGGAAGGCACATAGGAAGGGTGTTTGTGGTCACTCAAATGATTGAAACCTGGTTGATGCACTACCAAAGCTGGGGTACCAGGGGGGAACATTTGAGGGGTATTGAGATGGTGGTGTCCAGAGGTCAAAATATGTTTCAGAGACACAGAGGTACTGCGGTCCTGGTCCCACATTGGGGGTAGACAAAAGTCCCTGCTAAAGATTTCTGTCCAACTGTTACCACATTTTGTGCAGCCTGGCTCCCTCTGTAACGATTCCCCAGTGTCTTTCGATCCTACAGATGACTGTAGCAAACTTCCCAAATTTTTTCTTGGCCTCATACTCCCAAAGGAGTGCCTGACATTTGCCAGCCTAACGATACTCACATTCTGGGAAAAACCTCACTAACTATGCATATTTATCTACCACACATGGCAAATCCTTACAATTGCAGAACATCATATCGCACTTGTCATCTTTGAGGTACTGTAAGTATTTGGATTTGAGGGAAATATTCATCCTTGCTTGCTCTCTCCCATCTGAAGTCTATGGTGCTGCTGTTCCTTTCTCACATGTCCCTTCAAAGAGACAAGTGACACACAGACTCAATCACTCAGCAAACATATATGCTTTGACGTTTTCATCTTGCTGTTTACCTTCCAAATATTCCCCCTGAACCACAAATAAAGGCCTGCCATTCCTCATCCCCTCAGTCAAAGCAGTCCTTCGCTCCTTAGGCCCTGCAAGACCACCATGAACAAGAATCATGTCAGCAAGCAGAAGAAAAGCCTCAGTGTGCTCTTTTGTTCATACTGCTGCCCTCTAGTAACACTTCATGGCAACTGCAGCATAAGAATGGGACTGAGAAGAGGGCTGTCCTATGCAAATAATATCCTCCCATGCATACTTTCTTCTGAGACGGTCGGCGGCTTGTGCCGTGATACCGCCTCCAACAAATGGTCTTCAACCAAATTTTAAAAAAGCCCACCTGCCTTAGACGAAGGATTTTGCCACTCGAAGGAAGCACATGGGGACATCACCCTCATTTAGCAGGGTCCTAAATTGCCTGCTGTCAGCCTGTATACAGAACAAGGGCGTTCGTGGGCGTTCGTGAGCGTTCCTCAAAGGAAGGAGGTGGGTGATTAATTCACAGTGCCAGGGCAGGCCCAGCCCAGCCCAGCCCAGCCCAGCGCAGCCCAGCCCGGCACAGCGCACTGCTGTGGAGGTCCATTCCTTCACATCCTGCAGCAGGCATGATACAGACCTACTAGAGCAAAGGCTTGACTCTGCCCTTGTCTGTCTCTTAAAGAAAACAATCTTTCTAGCTTCTTATTGCACCTGATAAATGGACTCTAGCTTGCCTCAAACTTGACCCATCATTTCATTAGCCAGAGCTCATACTTGACCTTTATTTCTATCCAAGCTCACTGGCACCAAACCCCTGATTTGAGCGAGTTACTCACACCAAAATGAAAAATCACCATCATCCAACCTATTTTACAATAAGTGTAGCACCTTCCTCGCATTCTTGTGCTCAGTTATAACCCCCAATACCACAATTGCACTCTGCAATTCACCAAACTTAAAGGAAAAAGAATGAAGACATTAATAAAGGAAGACAAGGCCTTGTCCCTATTGCACCTACTTGAGAAATAGGGAGGTTGGTAGAAGGTCATGAGGGAAAACATTTGAAATTTTGGGACACACATGCCAAAAAGAGTGTCCACTTTTCTCCTCTGTTACCAAGTAAAAAAAAATCTTAGCAAAAAAAAAAAAACATTCACTTTTTGAAAATGTCCACCTTAGGATACCTCTACAGCATTGGCAGGATTCGAACCCTGGCCTGTGAGGGCTGTCTGCACCAAAGGTACAAGACTTACCTTTGAGCTATAGCTCCTTAGTGGTCTAGAGGATTGCAGTAGTAACTATAAGCAACATACAGGCCTTGATGTCCTTCCCGGCGGCTTCCATTGCACATGAAAAGGATGACCATGACATAAGGACAATTTGATAGGCTACATACATGGAAACCAGTGTGGTCCAGTGGGTAAGTGCCTGCCTTCCATGCAGGCAACCAGGGTTCAAATCCCGGGTTCGGCACCAGGTGACTGATGGTGGCAGAGCAGAGGTAAGTTGGTGGTGGGCCTAAATGGCCAATTGGTAAGTAAAATGTGTCTGTGTGTTGTGTACGAGTGGAATCATGCCTAGTGAATGAGGGATTGCAGATTGGTTGGTAAGTAAAATAGGTGTGGCCTGAACAGAGAAAGGTAACAGGTGTTGTGTGCAGGAGGAGGAGGAGCCTAGTCAGAGTGGGCAGGGTCAGAGAGGAGGTGCCAGGTCAGAGAGGAGGGGTATAGGTGGAGCCTAGTCAGAGTGGGTGGGGTTAGAGAGGAGGAGTATAGGAGGAGCTGGGTCAGAGAGGAGGGGTCAGAGAGGAGGGGTATAGGCGGAGCCTGGGCAGAATGGGAGGGTTCAGAGAGCAGAAGAAGGGGAGGAGGATCCTGACTTATTGTGGGGTACTGCAAATACTTTTTTACTGCACCCCCCTATACTCTCTGATTTCTGTTGGGAGGGGGCAGTCAAAATTTGGGGGAGCAGTATTAAAAGGTGCTTAGGCGCAACGTGAAGGCGATGGGGTGCACACAATGGCTTGGCTTCCAGGTACTTTTTGGGGGGCTACCATTAGTTTTAATTGCTCTGATCCTCCCTCATGGGGTGTACCCCAAATGGTTAGGGGCCACGGGGGGGCAAGAAGCTGTTTGACAGTTTCTATTAACAACAGGGTTCACCATACGATTCTGCTGCAGTTATGGTATTCAAAGGTAAAACAAGGAGCATTTGGCTGTATTTTTGCAGGTGGGGTGCCCCAAAATGTTACTGCCAGCAGCAGCAGCCCCCTTCCTCGCCACCCTGCAGATTGGTATAGGTACCTTTAGGACATTTCTGTTGAAAACAGAGGCTATAACGAATCGCGCTACAAAATCCGAGAGCACTAACACTTGCTAAATAAAGGTGGCATCGGAGCATACGAATGAGGCAGGGAGAGGCTACTGTTGCAATTAGTTTGGTGGGTCATAGTGAATAACCTCGGAATGCAAATAGGCAGAAGTGTGAGGATTGGCAGTGTCTGTAGAGAATTTTGGCATGCTCTTCAGTTGATGTTTTCCTCCTTGAACTACAGAGGAAAGGCCTGGCCTTACTGTTGGGCAAAACATGTATTTATGATTTTAAGAAGTGTAGTCTGGATGTACTGAGAGGGCCTGTACAGTACGGTAAATGCCTGTATACCCCTGCAATGTGCATCCAACTGTCACTTGAGATTGAACAGCAAACGAAGCAGCTGGGTTACTGACTGAATGTAAATGGAAGGCACATAGGAAGGGTGTTTGTGGTCACTCAAATGATTGAAACCTGGTTGATGCACTACCAAAGCTGGGGTACCAGGGGGGAACATTTGAGGGGTATTGAGATGGTGGTGTCCAGAGGTCAAAATATGTTTCAGAGACACAGAGGTACTGCGGTCCTGGTCCCACATTGGGGGTAGACAAAAGTCCCTGCTAAAGATTTCTGTCCAACTGTTACCACATTTTGTGCAGCCTGGCTCCCTCTGTAACGATTCCCCAGTGTCTTTCGATCCTACAGATGACTGTAGCAAACTTCCCAAATTTTTTCTTGGCCTCATACTCCCAAAGGAGTGCCTGACATTTGCCAGCCTAACGATACTCACATTCTGGGAAAAACCTCACTAACTATGCATATTTATCTACCACACATGGCAAATCCTTACAATTGCAGAACATCATATCGCACTTGTCATCTTTGAGGTACTGTAAGTATTTGGATTTGAGGGAAATATTCATCCTTGCTTGCTCTCTCCCATCTGAAGTCTATGGTGCTGCTGTTCCTTTCTCACATGTCCCTTCAAAGAGACAAGTGACACACAGACTCAATCACTCAGCAAACATATATGCTTTGACGTTTTCATCTTGCTGTTTACCTTCCAAATATTCCCCCTGAACCGCAAATAAAGGCCTGCCATTCCTCATCCCCTCAGTCAAAGCAGTCCTTCGCTCCTTAGGCCCTGCAAGACCACCATGAACAAGAATCATGTCAGCAAGCAGAAGAAAAGCCTCAGTGTGCTCTTTTGTTCATACTGCTGCCCTCTAGTAACACTTCATGGCAACTGCAGCATAAGAATGGGACTGAGAAGAGGGCTGTCCTATGCAAATAATATCCTCCCATGCATACTTTCTTCTGAGACGGTCGGCGGCTTGTGCCGTGATACCGCCTCCAACAAATGGTCTTCAACCAAATTTTAAAAAAGCCCACCTGCCTTAGACGAAGGATTTTGCCACTCGAAGGAAGCACATGGGGACATCACCCTCATTTAGCAGGGTCCTAAATTGCCTGCTGTCAGCCTGTATACAGAACAAGGGCGTTCGTGGGCGTTCGTGAGCGTTCCTCAAAGGAAGGAGGTGGGTGATTAATTCACAGTGCCAGGGCAGGCCCAGCCCAGCCCAGCGCAGCCCAGCCCGGCACAGCGCACTGCTGTGGAGGTCCATTCCTTCACATCCTGCAGCAGGCATGATGCAGACCTACTAGAGCAAAGGCTTGACTCTGCCCTTGTCTGTCTCTTAAAGAAAACAATCTTTCTAGCTTCTTATTGCACCTGATAAATGGACTCTAGCTTGCCTCAAACTTGACCCATCATTTCATTAGCCAGAGCTCATACTTGACCTTTATTTCTATCCAAGCTCACTGGCACCAAACCCCTGATTTGAGCGAGTTACTCACACCAAAATGAAAAATCACCATCATCCAACCTATTTTACAATAAGTGTAGCACCTTCCTCGCATTCTTGTGCTCAGTTATAACCCCCAATACCACAATTGCACTCTGCAATTCACCAAACTTAAAGGAAAAAGAATGAAGACATTAATAAAGGAAGACAAGGCCTTGTCCCTATTGCACCTACTTGAGAAATAGGGAGGTTGGTAGAAGGTCATGAGGGAAAACATTTGAAATTTTGGGACACACATGCCAAAAAGAGTGTCCACTTTTCTCCTCTGTTACCAAGTAAAAAAAAATCTTAGCAAAAAAAAAAAACATTCACTTTTTGAAAATTTACACCTTGGGATACCTCTACAGCATTGGCAGGATTCGAACCCTGGCCTGTGAGGGCTGTCTGCACCAAAGGTACAAGACTTACCTTTGAGCTATAGCTCCTTAGTGGTCTAGAGGATTGCAGTAGTAACTATAAGCAACATACAGGCCTTGGTGTCCTTCCCGGCGGCTTCCATTGCACATGAAAAGGATGACCATGACATAAGGACAATTTGATAGGCTACATACATGGAAACCAGTGTGGTCCAGTGGGTAAGTGCCTGCCTTCCATGCAGGCAACCAGGGTTCAAATCCCGGGTTCGGCACCAGGTGACTGATGGTGGCAGAGCAAAGGTAAGTTGGAGGTGGGCCTAAATGGCCAATTGGTAAGTAAAATGTGTCTGTGTGTTGTGTACGAGTGGAATCATGCCTAGTGAATGAGGGATTGCAGATTGGTTGGTAAGTAAAATAGGTGTGGCCTGAACAGAGAAAGGTAACAGGTGTTGTGTGCAGGAGGAGGAGGAGCCTAGTCAGAGTGGGCAGGGTCAGAGAGGAGGTGCCAGGTCAGAGAGGAGGGGTATAGGTGGAGCCTAGTCAGAGTGGGTGGGGTTAGAGAGGAGGAGTATAGGAGGAGCTGGGTCAGAGAGGAGGGGTCAGAGAGGAGGGGTATAGGCGGAGCCTGGGCAGAATGGGAGGGTTCAGAGAGCAGAAGAAGGGGAGGAGGATCCTGACTTATTGTGGGGTACTGCAAATACTTTTTTACTGCACCCCCCTATACTCTCTGATTTCTGTTGGGAGGGGGCAGTCAAAATTTGGGGGAGCAGTATTAAAAGGTGCTTAGGCGCAACGTGAAGGCGATGGGGTGCACACAATGGCTTGGCTTCCAGGTACTTTTTGGGGGGCTACCATTAGTTTTAATTGCTCTGATCCTCCCTCATGGGGTGTACCCCAAATGGTTAGGGGCCACGGGGGGGCAAGAAGCTGTTTGACAGTTTCTATTAACAACAGGGTTCACCATACGATTCTGCTGCAGTTATGGTATTCAAAGGTAAAACAAGGAGCATTTGGCTGTATTTTTGCAGGTGGGGTGCCCCAAAATGTTACTGCCAGCAGCAGCAGCCCCCTTCCTCGCCACCCTGCAGATTGGTATAGGTACCTTTAGGACATTTCTGTTGAAAACAGAGGCTATAACGAATCGCGCTACAAAATCCGAGAGCACTAACACTTGCTAAATAAAGGTGGCATCGGAGCATACGAATGAGGCAGGGAGAGGCTACTGTTGCAATTAGTTTGGTGGGTCATAGTGAATAACCTCGGAATGCAAATAGGCAGAAGTGTGAGGATTGGCAGTGTCTGTAGAGAATTTTGGCATGCTCTTCAGTTGATGTTTTCCTCCTTGAACTACAGAGGAAAGGCCTGGCCTTACTGTTGGGCAAAACATGTATTTATGATTTTAAGAAGTGTAGTCTGGATGTACTGAGAGGGCCTGTACAGTACGGTAAATGCCTGTATACCCCTGCAATGTGCATCCAACTGTCACTTGAGATTGAACAGCAAACGAAGCAGCTGGGTTACTGACTGAATGTAAATGGAAGGCACATAGGAAGGGTGTTTGTGGTCACTCAAATGATTGAAACCTGGTTGATGCACTACCAAAGCTGGGGTACCAGGGGGGAACATTTGAGGGGTATTGAGATGGTGGTGTCCAGAGGTCAAAATATGTTTCAGAGACACAGAGGTACTGCGGTCCTGGTCCCACATTGGGGGTAGACAAAAGTCCCTGCTAAAGATTTCTGTCCAACTGTTACCACATTTTGTGCAGCCTGGCTCCCTCTGTAATGATTCCCCAGTGTCTTTCGATCCTACAGATGACTGTAGCAAACTTCCCAAATTTTTTCTTGGCCTCATACTCCCAAAGGAGTGCCTGACATTTGCCAGCCTAACGATACTCACATTCTGGGAAAAACCTCACTAACTATGCATATTTATCTACCACACATGGCAAATCCTTACAATTGCAGAACATCATATCGCACTTGTCATCTTTGAGGTACTGTAAGTATTTGGATTTGAGGGAAATATTCATCCTTGCTTGCTCTCTCCCATCTGAAGTCTATGGTGCTGCTGTTCCTTTCTCACATGTCCCTTCAAAGAGACAAGTGACACACAGACTCAATCACTCAGCAAACATATATGCTTTGACGTTTTCATCTTGCTGTTTACCTTCCAAATATTCCCCCTGAACCGCAAATAAAGGCCTGCCATTCCTCATCCCCTCAGTCAAAGCAGTCCTTCGCTCCTTAGGCCCTGCAAGACCACCATGAACAAGAATCATGTCAGCAAGCAGAAGAAAAGCCTCAGTGTGCTCTTTTGTTCATACTGCTGCCCTCTAGTAACACTTCATGGCAACTGCAGCATAAGAATGGGACTGAGAAGAGGGCTGTCCTATGCAAATAATATCCTCCCATGCATACTTTCTTCTGAGACGGTCGGCGGCTTGTGCCGTGATACCGCCTCCAACAAATGGTCTTCAACCAAATTTTAAAAAAGCCCACCTGCCTTAGACGAAGGATTTTGCCACTCGAAGGAAGCACATGGGGACATCACCCTCATTTAGCAGGGTCCTAAATTGCCTGCTGTCAGCCTGTATACAGAACAAGGGCGTTCGTGGGCGTTCGTGAGCGTTCCTCAAAGGAAGGAGGTGGGTGATTAATTCACAGTGCCAGGGCAGGCCCAGCCCAGCCCAGCCCAGCCCAGCCCAGCGCAGCGCAGCCCACCCCGGCACAGCGCACTGCTGTGGAGGTCCATTCCTTCACATCCTGCAGCAGGCATGATGCAGACCTACTAGAGCAAAGGCTTGACTCTGCCCTTGTCTGTCTCTTAAAGAAAACAATCTTTCTAGCTTCTTATTGCACCTGATAAATGGACTCTAGCTTGCCTCAAACTTGACCCATCATTTTATTAGCCAGAGCTCATACTTGACCTTTATTTCTATCCAAGCTCACTGGCACCAAACCCCTGATTTGAGCGAGTTACTCACACCAAAATGAAAAATCACCATCATCCAACCTATTTTACAATAAGTGTAGCACCTTCCTCGCATTCTTGTGCTCAGTTATAACCCCCAATACCACAATTGCACTCTGCAATTCACCAAACTTAAAGGAAAAAGAATGAAGACATTGATAAAGGAAGACAAGGCCTTGTCCCTATTGCACCTACTTGAGAAATAGGGAGGTTGGTAGAAGGTCATGAGGGAAAACATTTGAAATTTTGGGACACACAACCCAAAAAGAGTGTCCACTTTTCTCCTCTGTTACCAAGTTAAAAAAAATCTTAGCAAAAAAAAAAACATTCACTTTTTGAAAATTTCCACCTTGGGATACCTCTACAGCATTGGCAGGATTCGAACCCTGGCCTGTGAGGGCTGTCTGCACCAAAGGTACAAGACTTACCTTTGAGCTATAGCTCCTTAGTGGTCTAGAGGATTGCTGTAGTAACTATAAGCAACATACAGGCCTTGGTGTCCTTCCCGGCGGCTTCCATTGCACATGAAAAGGATGACCATGACATAAGGACAATTTGATAGGCTACATACATGGAAACCAGTGTGGTCCAGTGGGTAAGTGCCTGCCTTCCATGCAGGCAACCAGGGTTCAAATCCCGGGTTCGGCACCAGGTGACTGATGGTGGCAGAGCAGAGGTAAGTTGGAGGTGGGCCTAAATGGCCAATTGGTAAGTAAAATGTGTCTGTGTGTTGTGTACGAGTGGAATCATGCCTAGTGAATGAGGGATTGCAGATTGGTTGGTAAATAAAATAGGTGTGGCCTGAATAGAGAAAGGTAACAGGTGTTGTGAGGAGGAGGAGCCTAATCAGAGTGGGTGGGGTCAGAGAGGAGGAGCCAGGTCAGAGAGGAGGGGTATAGGTGGATCCTAGTCAGAGTGGGTGGGGTTAGAGAGGAGGAGTATAGGAGGAGCTGGGTCAGAGAGGAGGGGTATAGGAGGAGCCTAGTCAGAGTGGGAGGGGTCAGAGAGGAGGAGTATAGGAGGAGCCTAGTCAGAGTGGGTGGGGTTAGAGAGGAGGGGTATAGGCAGAGCCTGGGCAGAATGGGTGGGTTCAGAGGAAGGGGAGGAGTATCCTGACTTATTGTGGGGTACTGCAAATACTTTTTTACTGCACCCCCCTATACTCTCTGATTTCTGTTGGGGGGGCAGTCAAAATTTGGGGGAGCAGTATTAAAAGGTGCTTAGGCGCAACGTGAAGGCGATGGGGTGCACACAATGGCTTGGCTTCCAGGTACTTTTTGGGGGGCTACCATTAGTTTTAATTGCTCTGATCCTCCCTCATGGGGTGTACCCCAAATGGTTAGGGGCCACGGGGGGCAAGAAGCTGTTTGACAGTTTCTATTAACAACAGGGGTCACCATACGATTCTGCTGCAGTTATGGTATTCAAAGGTAAAACAAGGAGCATTTGGCTGTATTTTTGCAGGTGGGGTGCCCCAAAATGTTACTGCCAGCAGCAGCAGCAGCCCCCTTCCTCGCCACCCTGCAGATTGGTATAGGTACCTTTAGGACATTTCTGTTGAAAACAGAGGCTATAGCGAATCGCGCTACAAAATCCGAGAGCACTAACACTTGCTAAATAAAGGTGGCATCGGAGCATACGAATGAGGCAGGGAGAGGCTACTGTTGCAATTGGTTTGGTGGGTCATAGTGAATAACCTGGGAATGCAAATAGGCAGAAGTGTGAGGATTGGCAGTGTCTGTAGAGAATTTTGGCATGCTCTTCAGTTGATGTTTTCCTCCTTGAACTACAGAGGAAAGGCCTGGCCTTACTGTTGGGCAAAACATGTATTTATGATTTTAAGAAGTGTAGTCTGGATGTACTGAGAGGGCCTGTACAGTACGGTAAATGCCTGTATACCCCTGCAATGTGCATCCAACTGTCACTTGAGATTGAACAGCAAATGAAGCAGCTGGGTTACTGACTGAATGTAAATGGAAGGCACATAGGAAGGGTGTTTGTGGTCACTCAAATGATTGAAACCTGGTTGATGCACTACCAAAGCTGGGGTACCAGGGGGGAACATTTGAGGGGTATTGAGATGGTGGTGTCCAGAGGTCAAAATATGTTTCAGAGACACAGAGGTACTGCGGTCCTGGTCCCACATTGGGGGTAGACAAAAGTCCCTGCTAAAGATTTCTGTCCAACTGTTACCACATTTTGTGCAGCCTGGCTCCCTCTGTAACGATTCCCCAGTGTCTTTCGATCCTACAGATGACTGTAGCAAACTTCCCAAATTTTTTCTTGGCCTCATACTCCCAAAGGAGTGCCTGACATTTGCCAGCCTAACGATACTCACATTCTGGGAAAAACCTCACTAACTATGCATATTTATCTACCACACATGGCAAATCCTTACAATTGCAGAACATCATATCGCACTTGTCATCTTTGAGGTACTGTAAGTATTTGGATTTGAGGGAAATATTCATCCTTGCTTGCTCTCTCCCATCTGAAGTCTATGGTGCTGCTGTTCCTTTCTCACATGTCCCTTCAAAGAGACAAGTGACACACAGACTCAATCACTCAGCAAACATATATGCTTTGACGTTTTCATCTTGCTGTTTACCTTCCAAATATTCCCCCTGAACCGCAAATAAAGGCCTGCCATTCCTCATCCCCTCAGTCAAAGCAGTCCTTCGCTCCTTAGGCCCTGCAAGACCACCATGAACAAGAATCATGTCAGCAAGCAGAAGAAAAGCCTCAGTGTGCTCTTTTGTTCATACTGCTGCCCTCTAGTAACACTTCATGGCAACTGCAGCATAAGAATGGGACTGAGAAGAGGGCTGTCCTATGCAAATAATATCCTCCCATGCATACTTTCTTCTGAGACGGTCGGCGGCTTGTGCCGTGATACCGCCTCCAACAAATGGTCTTCAACCAAATTTTAAAAAAGCCCACCTGCCTTAGACGAAGGATTTTGCCACTCGAAGGAAGCACATGGGGACATCACCCTCATTTAGCAGGGTCCTAAATTGCCTGCTGTCAGCCTGTATACAGAACAAGGGCGTTCGTGGGCGTTCGTGAGCGTTCCTCAAAGGAAGGAGGTGGGTGATTAATTCACAGTGCCAGGGCAGGCCCAGCCCAGCCCAGCCCAGCCCAGCCCAGCGCAGCGCAGCCCACCCCGGCACAGCGCACTGCTGTGGAGGTCCATTCCTTCACATCCTGCAGCAGGCATGATGCAGACCTACTAGAGCAAAGGCTTGACTCTGCCCTTGTCTGTCTCTTAAAGAAAACAATCTTTCTAGCTTCTTATTGCACCTGATAAATGGACTCTAGCTTGCCTCAAACTTGACCCATCATTTTATTAGCCAGAGCTCATACTTGACCTTTATTTCTATCCAAGCTCACTGGCACCAAACCCCTGATTTGAGCGAGTTACTCACACCAAAATGAAAAATCACCATCATCCAACCTATTTTACAATAAGTGTAGCACCTTCCTCGCATTCTTGTGCTCAGTTATAACCCCCAATACCACAATTGCACTCTGCAATTCACCAAACTTAAAGGAAAAAGAATGAAGACATTGATAAAGGAAGACAAGGCCTTGTCCCTATTGCACCTACTTGAGAAATAGGGAGGTTGGTAGAAGGTCATGAGGGAAAACATTTGAAATTTTGGGACACACAACCCAAAAAGAGTGTCCACTTTTCTCCTCTGTTACCAAGTTAAAAAAAATCTTAGCAAAAAAAAAAACATTCACTTTTTGAAAATTTCCACCTTGGGATACCTCTACAGCATTGGCAGGATTCGAACCCTGGCCTGTGAGGGCTGTCTGCACCAAAGGTACAAGACTTACCTTTGAGCTATAGCTCCTTAGTGGTCTAGAGGATTGCTGTAGTAACTATAAGCAACATACAGGCCTTGGTGTCCTTCCCGGCGGCTTCCATTGCACATGAAAAGGATGACCATGACATAAGGACAATTTGATAGGCTACATACATGGAAACCAGTGTGGTCCAGTGGGTAAGTGCCTGCCTTCCATGCAGGCAACCAGGGTTCAAATCCCGGGTTCGGCACCAGGTGACTGATGGTGGCAGAGCAGAGGTAAGTTGGAGGTGGGCCTAAATGGCCAATTGGTAAGTAAAATGTGTCTGTGTGTTGTGTACGAGTGGAATCATGCCTAGTGAATGAGGGATTGCAGATTGGTTGGTAAATAAAATAGGTGTGGCCTGAATAGAGAAAGGTAACAGGTGTTGTGAGGAGGAGGAGCCTAATCAGAGTGGGTGGGGTCAGAGAGGAGGAGCCAGGTCAGAGAGGAGGGGTATAGGTGGATCCTAGTCAGAGTGGGTGGGGTTAGAGAGGAGGAGTATAGGAGGAGCTGGGTCAGAGAGGAGGGGTATAGGAGGAGCCTAGTCAGAGTGGGAGGGGTCAGAGAGGAGGAGTATAGGAGGAGCCTAGTCAGAGTGGGTGGGGTTAGAGAGGAGGGGTATAGGCAGAGCCTGGGCAGAATGGGTGGGTTCAGAGGAAGGGGAGGAGTATCCTGACTTATTGTGGGGTACTGCAAATACTTTTTTACTGCACCCCCCTATACTCTCTGATTTCTGTTGGGGGGGCAGTCAAAATTTGGGGGAGCAGTATTAAAAGGTGCTTAGGCGCAACGTGAAGGCGATGGGGTGCACACAATGGCTTGGCTTCCAGGTACTTTTTGGGGGGCTACCATTAGTTTTAATTGCTCTGATCCTCCCTCATGGGGTGTACCCCAAATGGTTAGGGGCCACGGGGGGCAAGAAGCTGTTTGACAGTTTCTATTAACAACAGGGGTCACCATACGATTCTGCTGCAGTTATGGTATTCAAAGGTAAAACAAGGAGCATTTGGCTGTATTTTTGCAGGTGGGGTGCCCCAAAATGTTACTGCCAGCAGCAGCAGCAGCCCCCTTCCTCGCCACCCTGCAGATTGGTATAGGTACCTTTAGGACATTTCTGTTGAAAACAGAGGCTATAGCGAATCGCGCTACAAAATCCGAGAGCACTAACACTTGCTAAATAAAGGTGGCATCGGAGCATACGAATGAGGCAGGGAGAGGCTACTGTTGCAATTGGTTTGGTGGGTCATAGTGAATAACCTGGGAATGCAAATAGGCAGAAGTGTGAGGATTGGCAGTGTCTGTAGAGAATTTTGGCATGCTCTTCAGTTGATGTTTTCCTCCTTGAACTACAGAGGAAAGGCCTGGCCTTACTGTTGGGCAAAACATGTATTTATGATTTTAAGAAGTGTAGTCTGGATGTACTGAGAGGGCCTGTACAGTACGGTAAATGCCTGTATACCCCTGCAATGTGCATCCAACTGTCACTTGAGATTGAACAGCAAATGAAGCAGCTGGGTTACTGACTGAATGTAAATGGAAGGCACATAGGAAGGGTGTTTGTGGTCACTCAAATGATTGAAACCTGGTTGATGCACTACCAAAGCTGGGGTACCAGGGGGGAACATTTGAGGGGTATTGAGATGGTGGTGTCCAGAGGTCAAAATATGTTTCAGAGACACAGAGGTACTGCGGTCCTGGTCCCACATTGGGGGTAGACAAAAGTCCCTGCTAAAGATTTCTGTCCAACTGTTACCACATTTTGTGCAGCCTGGCTCCCTCTGTAACGATTCCCCAGTGTCTTTCGATCCTACAGATGACTGTAGCAAACTTCCCAAATTTTTTCTTGGCCTCATACTCCCAAAGGAGTGCCTGACATTTGCCAGCCTAACGATACTCACATTCTGGGAAAAACCTCACTAACTATGCATATTTATCTACCACACATGGCAAATCCTTACAATTGCAGAACATCATATCGCACTTGTCATCTTTGAGGTACTGTAAGTATTTGGATTTGAGGGAAATATTCATCCTTGCTTGCTCTCTCCCATCTGAAGTCTATGGTGCTGCTGTTCCTTTCTCACATGTCCCTTCAAAGAGACAAGTGACACACAGACTCAATCACTCAGCAAACATATATGCTTTGACGTTTTCATCTTGCTGTTTACCTTCCAAATATTCCCCCTGAACCACAAATAAAGGCCTGCCATTCCTCATCCCCTCAGTCAAAGCAGTCCTTCGCTCCTTAGGCCCTGCAAGACCACCATGAACAAGAATCATGTCAGCAAGCAGAAGAAAAGCCTCAGTGTGCTCTTTTGTTCATACTGCTGCCCTCTAGTAACACTTCATGGCAACTGCAGCATAAGAATGGGACTGAGAAGAGGGCTGTCCTATGCAAATAATATCCTCCCATGCATACTTTCTTCTGAGACGGTCGGCGGCTTGTGCCGTGATACCGCCTCCAACAAATGGTCTTCAACCAAATTTTAAAAAAGCCCACCTGCCTTAGACGAAGGATTTTGCCACTCGAAGGAAGCACATGGGGACATCACCCTCATTTAGCAGGGTCCTAAATTGCCTGCTGTCAGCCTGTATACAGAACAAGGGCGTTCGTGGGCGTTCGTGAGCGTTCCTCAAAGGAAGGAGGTGGGTGATTAATTCACAGTGCCAGGGCAGGCCCAGCCCAGCCCAGCCCAGCCCAGCCCAGCGCAGCCCAGCCCGGCACAGCGCACTGCTGTGGAGGTCCATTCCTTCACATCCTGCAGCAGGCATGATACAGACCTACTAGAGCAAAGGCTTGACTCTGCCCTTGTCTGTCTCTTAAAGAAAACAATCTTTCTAGCTTCTTATTGCACCTGATAAATGGACTCTAGCTTGCCTCAAACTTGACCCATCATTTCATTAGCCAGAGCTCATACTTGACCTTTATTTCTATCCAAGCTCACTGGCACCAAACCCCTGATTTGAGCGAGTTACTCACACCAAAATGAAAAATCACCATCATCCAACCTATTTTACAATAAGTGTAGCACCTTCCTCGCATTCTTGTGCTCAGTTATAACCCCCAATACCACAATTGCACTCTGCAATTCACCAAACTTAAAGGAAAAAGAATGAAGACATTAATAAAGGAAGACAAGGCCTTGTCCCTATTGCACCTACTTGAGAAATAGGGAGGTTGGTAGAAGGTCATGAGGGAAAACATTTGAAATTTTGGGACACACATGCCAAAAAGAGTGTCCACTTTTCTCCTCTGTTACCAAGTAAAAAAAAATCTTAGCAAAAAAAAAAAAACATTCACTTTTTGAAAATGTCCACCTTGGGATACCTCTACAGCATTGGCAGGATTCGAACCCTGGCCTGTGAGGGCTGTCTGCACCAAAGGTACAAGACTTACCTTTGAGCTATAGCTCCTTAGTGGTCTAGAGGATTGCAGTAGTAACTATAAGCAACATACAGGCCTTGGTGTCCTTCCCGGCGGCTTCCATTGCACATGAAAAGGATGACCATGACATAAGGACAATTTGATAGGCTACATACATGGAAACCAGTGTGGTCCAGTGGGTAAGTGCCTGCCTTCCATGCAGGCAACCAGGGTTCAAATCCCGGGTTCGGCACCAGGTGACTGATGGTGGCAGAGCAGAGGTAAGTTGGTGGTGGGCCTAAATGGCCAATTGGTAAGTAAAATGTGTCTGTGTGTTGTGTACGAGTGGAATCATGCCTAGTGAATGAGGGATTGCAGATTGGTTGGTAAGTAAAATAGGTGTGGCCTGAACAGAGAAAGGTAACAGGTGTTGTGTGCAGGAAGAGGAGGAGCCTAGTCAGAGTGGGCAGGGTCAGAGAGGAGGTGCCAGGTCAGAGAGGAGGGGTATAGGTGGAGCCTAGTCAGAGTGGGTGGGGTTAGAGAGGAGGAGTATAGGAGGAGCTGGGTCAGAGAGGAGGGGTCAGAGAGGAGGGGTATAGGCGGAGCCTGGGCAGAATGGGAGGGTTCAGAGAGCAGAAGAAGGGGAGGAGGATCCTGACTTATTGTGGGGTACTGCAAATACTTTTTTACTGCACCCCCCTATACTCTCTGATTTCTGTTGGGAGGGGGCAGTCAAAATTTGGGGGAGCAGTATTAAAAGGTGCTTAGGCGCAACGTGAAGGCGATGGGGTGCACACAATGGCTTGGCTTCCAGGTACTTTTTGGGGGGCTACCATTAGTTTTAATTGCTCTGATCCTCCCTCATGGGGTGTACCCCAAATGGTTAGGGGCCACGGGGGGGCAAGAAGCTGTTTGACAGTTTCTATTAACAACAGGGTTCACCATACGATTCTGCTGCAGTTATGGTATTCAAAGGTAAAACAAGGAGCATTTGGCTGTATTTTTGCAGGTGGGGTGCCCCAAAATGTTACTGCCAGCAGCAGCAGCCCCCTTCCTCGCCACCCTGCAGATTGGTATAGGTACCTTTAGGACATTTCTGTTGAAAACAGAGGCTATAACGAATCGCGCTACAAAATCCGAGAGCACTAACACTTGCTAAATAAAGGTGGCATCGGAGCATACGAATGAGGCAGGGAGAGGCTACTGTTGCAATTAGTTTGGTGGGTCATAGTGAATAACCTCGGAATGCAAATAGGCAGAAGTGTGAGGATTGGCAGTGTCTGTAGAGAATTTTGGCATGCTCTTCAGTTGATGTTTTCCTCCTTGAACTACAGAGGAAAGGCCTGGCCTTACTGTTGGGCAAAACATGTATTTATGATTTTAAGAAGTGTAGTCTGGATGTACTGAGAGGGCCTGTACAGTACGGTAAATGCCTGTATACCCCTGCAATGTGCATCCAACTGTCACTTGAGATTGAACAGCAAACGAAGCAGCTGGGTTACTGACTGAATGTAAATGGAAGGCACATAGGAAGGGTGTTTGTGGTCACTCAAATGATTGAAACCTGGTTGATGCACTACCAAAGCTGGGGTACCAGGGGGGAACATTTGAGGGGTATTGAGATGGTGGTGTCCAGAGGTCAAAATATGTTTCAGAGACACAGAGGTACTGCGGTCCTGGTCCCACATTGGGGGTAGACAAAAGTCCCTGCTAAAGATTTCTGTCCAACTGTTACCACATTTTGTGCAGCCTGGCTCCCTCTGTAACGATTCCCCAGTGTCTTTCGATCCTACAGATGACTGTAGCAAACTTCCCAAATTTTTTCTTGGCCTCATACTCCCAAAGGAGTGCCTGACATTTGCCAGCCTAACGATACTCACATTCTGGGAAAAACCTCACTAACTATGCATATTTATCTACCACACATGGCAAATCCTTACAATTGCAGAACATCATATCGCACTTGTCATCTTTGAGGTACTGTAAGTATTTGGATTTGAGGGAAATATTCATCCTTGCTTGCTCTCTCCCATCTGAAGTCTATGGTGCTGCTGTTCCTTTCTCACATGTCCCTTCAAAGAGACAAGTGACACACAGACTCAATCACTCAGCAAACATATATGCTTTGACGTTTTCATCTTGCTGTTTACCTTCCAAATATTCCCCCTGAACCGCAAATAAAGGCCTGCCATTCCTCATCCCCTCAGTCAAAGCAGTCCTTCGCTCCTTAGGCCCTGCAAGACCACCATGAACAAGAATCATGTCAGCAAGCAGAAGAAAAGCCTCAGTGTGCTCTTTTGTTCATACTGCTGCCCTCTAGTAACACTTCATGGCAACTGCAGCATAAGAATGGGACTGAGAAGAGGGCTGTCCTATGCAAATAATATCCTCCCATGCATACTTTCTTCTGAGACGGTCGGCGGCTTGTGCCGTGATACCGCCTCCAACAAATGGTCTTCAACCAAATTTTAAAAAAGCCCACCTGCCTTAGACGAAGGATTTTGCCACTCGAAGGAAGCACATGGGGACATCACCCTCATTTAGCAGGGTCCTAAATTGCCTGCTGTCAGCCTGTATACAGAACAAGGGCGTTCGTGGGCGTTCGTGAGCGTTCCTCAAAGGAAGGAGGTGGGTGATTAATTCACAGTGCCAGGGCAGGCCCAGCCCAGCCCAGCCCAGCCCAGCCCAGCGCAGCCCAGCCCGGCACAGCGCACTGCTGTGGAGGTCCATTCCTTCACATCCTGCAGCAGGCATGATGCAGACCTACTAGAGCAAAGGCTTGACTCTGCCCTTGTCTGTCTCTTAAAGAAAACAATCTTTCTAGCTTCTTATTGCACCTGATAAATGGACTCTAGCTTGCCTCAAACTTGACCCATCATTTTATTAGCCAGAGCTCATACTTGACCTTTATTTCTATCCAAGCTCACTGGCACCAAACCCCTGATTTGAGCGAGTTACTCACACCAAAATGAAAAATCACCATCATCCAACCTATTTTACAATAAGTGTAGCACCTTCCTCGCATTCTTGTGCTCAGTTATAACCCCCAATACCACAATTGCACTCTGCAATTCACCAAACTTAAAGGAAAAAGAATGAAGACATTGATAAAGGAAGACAAGGCCTTGTCCCTATTGCACCTACTTGAGAAATAGGGAGGTTGGTAGAAGGTCATGAGGGAAAACATTTGAAATTTTGGGACACACAACCCAAAAAGAGTGTCCACTTTTCTCCTCTGTTACCAAGTTAAAAAAAATCTTAGCAAAAAAAAAAACATTCACTTTTTGAAAATTTCCACCTTGGGATACCTCTACAGCATTGGCAGGATTCGAACCCTGGCCTGTGAGGGCTGTCTGCACCAAAGGTACAAGACTTACCTTTGAGCTATAGCTCCTTAGTGGTCTAGAGGATTGCTGTAGTAACTATAAGCAACATACAGGCCTTGGTGTCCTTCCCGGCGGCTTCCATTGCACATGAAAAGGATGACCATGACATAAGGACAATTTGATAGGCTACATACATGGAAACCAGTGTGGTCCAGTGGGTAAGTGCCTGCCTTCCATGCAGGCAACCAGGGTTCAAATCCCGGGTTCGGCACCAGGTGACTGATGGTGGCAGAGCAGAGGTAAGTTGGAGGTGGGCCTAAATGGCCAATTGGTAAGTAAAATGTGTCTGTGTGTTGTGTACGAGTGGAATCATGCCTAGTGAATGAGGGATTGCAGATTGGTTGGTAAATAAAATAGGTGTGGCCTGAATAGAGAAAGGTAACAGGTGTTGTGAGGAGGAGGAGCCTAATCAGAGTGGGTGGGGTCAGAGAGGAGGAGCCAGGTCAGAGAGGAGGGGTATAGGTGGATCCTAGTCAGAGTGGGTGGGGTTAGAGAGGAGGAGTATAGGAGGAGCTGGGTCAGAGAGGAGGGGTATAGGAGGAGCCTAGTCAGAGTGGGAGGGGTCAGAGAGGAGGAGTATAGGAGGAGCCTAGTCAGAGTGGGTGGGGTTAGAGAGGAGGGGTATAGGCAGAGCCTGGGCAGAATGGGTGGGTTCAGAGGAAGGGGAGGAGTATCCTGACTTATTGTGGGGTACTGCAAATACTTTTTTACTGCACCCCCCTATACTCTCTGATTTCTGTTGGGGGGGCAGTCAAAATTTGGGGGAGCAGTATTAAAAGGTGCTTAGGCGCAACGTGAAGGCGATGGGGTGCACACAATGGCTTGGCTTCCAGGTACTTTTTGGGGGGCTACCATTAGTTTTAATTGCTCTGATCCTCCCTCATGGGGTGTACCCCAAATGGTTAGGGGCCACGGGGGGCAAGAAGCTGTTTGACAGTTTCTATTAACAACAGGGGTCACCATACGATTCTGCTGCAGTTATGGTATTCAAAGGTAAAACAAGGAGCATTTGGCTGTATTTTTGCAGGTGGGGTGCCCCAAAATGTTACTGCCAGCAGCAGCAGCAGCCCCCTTCCTCGCCACCCTGCAGATTGGTATAGGTACCTTTAGGACATTTCTGTTGAAAACAGAGGCTATAGCGAATCGCGCTACAAAATCCGAGAGCACTAACACTTGCTAAATAAAGGTGGCATCGGAGCATACGAATGAGGCAGGGAGAGGCTACTGTTGCAATTGGTTTGGTGGGTCATAGTGAATAACCTGGGAATGCAAATAGGCAGAAGTGTGAGGATTGGCAGTGTCTGTAGAGAATTTTGGCATGCTCTTCAGTTGATGTTTTCCTCCTTGAACTACAGAGGAAAGGCCTGGCCTTACTGTTGGGCAAAACATGTATTTATGATTTTAAGAAGTGTAGTCTGGATGTACTGAGAGGGCCTGTACAGTACGGTAAATGCCTGTATACCCCTGCAATGTGCATCCAACTGTCACTTGAGATTGAACAGCAAATGAAGCAGCTGGGTTACTGACTGAATGTAAATGGAAGGCACATAGGAAGGGTGTTTGTGGTCACTCAAATGATTGAAACCTGGTTGATGCACTACCAAAGCTGGGGTACCAGGGGGGAACATTTGAGGGGTATTGAGATGGTGGTGTCCAGAGGTCAAAATATGTTTCAGAGACACAGAGGTACTGCGGTCCTGGTCCCACATTGGGGGTAGACAAAAGTCCCTGCTAAAGATTTCTGTCCAACTGTTACCACATTTTGTGCAGCCTGGCTCCCTCTGTAACGATTCCCCAGTGTCTTTCGATCCTACAGATGACTGTAGCAAACTTCCCAAATTTTTTCTTGGCCTCATACTCCCAAAGGAGTGCCTGACATTTGCCAGCCTAACGATACTCACATTCTGGGAAAAACCTCACTAACTATGCATATTTATCTACCACACATGGCAAATCCTTACAATTGCAGAACATCATATCGCACTTGTCATCTTTGAGGTACTGTAAGTATTTGGATTTGAGGGAAATATTCATCCTTGCTTGCTCTCTCCCATCTGAAGTCTATGGTGCTGCTGTTCCTTTCTCACATGTCCCTTCAAAGAGACAAGTGACACACAGACTCAATCACTCAGAAAACATATATGCTTTGACGTTTTCATCTTGCTGTTTACCTTCCAAATATTCCCCCTGAACCACAAATAAAGGCCTGCCATTCCTCATCCCCTCAGTCAAAGCAGTCCTTCGCTCCTTAGGCCCTGCAAGACCACCATGAACAAGAATCATGTCAGCAAGCAGAAGAAAAGCCTCAGTGTGCTCTTTTGTTCATACTGCTGCCCTCTAGTAACACTTCATGGCAACTGCAGCATAAGAATGGGACTGAGAAGAGGGCTGTCCTATGCAAATAATATCCTCCCATGCATACTTTCTTCTGAGACGGTCGGCGGCTTGTGCCGTGATACCGCCTCCAACAAATGGTCTTCAACCAAATTTTAAAAAAGCCCACCTGCCTTAGACGAAGGATTTTGCCACTCGAAGGAAGCACATGGGGACATCACCCTCATTTAGCAGGGTCCTAAATTGCCTGCTGTCAGCCTGTATACAGAACAAGGGCGTTCGTGGGCGTTCGTGAGCGTTCCTCAAAGGAAGGAGGTGGGTGATTAATTCACAGTGCCAGGGCAGGCCCAGCCCAGCCCAGCCCAGCCCAGCGCAGCCCAGCCCGGCACAGCGCACTGCTGTGGAGGTCCATTCCTTCACATCCTGCAGCAGGCATGATACAGACCTACTAGAGCAAAGGCTTGACTCTGCCCTTGTCTGTCTCTTAAAGAAAACAATCTTTCTAGCTTCTTATTGCACCTGATAAATGGACTCTAGCTTGCCTCAAACTTGACCCATCATTTCATTAGCCAGAGCTCATACTTGACCTTTATTTCTATCCAAGCTCACTGGCACCAAACCCCTGATTTGAGCGAGTTACTCACACCAAAATGAAAAATCACCATCATCCAACCTATTTTACAATAAGTGTAGCACCTTCCTCGCATTCTTGTGCTCAGTTATAACCCCCAATACCACAATTGCACTCTGCAATTCACCAAACTTAAAGGAAAAAGAATGAAGACATTAATAAAGGAAGACAAGGCCTTGTCCCTATTGCACCTACTTGAGAAATAGGGAGGTTGGTAGAAGGTCATGAGGGAAAACATTTGAAATTTTGGGACACACATGCCAAAAAGAGTGTCCACTTTTCTCCTCTGTTACCAAGTAAAAAAAAATCTTAGCAAAAAAAAAAAAACATTCACTTTTTGAAAATGTCCACCTTGGGATACCTCTACAGCATTGGCAGGATTCGAACCCTGGCCTGTGAGGGCTGTCTGCACCAAAGGTACAAGACTTACCTTTGAGCTATAGCTCCTTAGTGGTCTAGAGGATTGCAGTAGTAACTATAAGCAACATACAGGCCTTGGTGTCCTTCCCGGCGGCTTCCATTGCACATGAAAAGGATGACCATGACATAAGGACAATTTGATAGGCTACATACATGGAAACCAGTGTGGTCCAGTGGGTAAGTGCCTGCCTTCCATGCAGGCAACCAGGGTTCAAATCCCGGGTTCGGCACCAGGTGACTGATGGTGGCAGAGCAGAGGTAAGTTGGTGGTGGGCCTAAATGGCCAATTGGTAAGTAAAATGTGTCTGTGTGTTGTGTACGAGTGGAATCATGCCTAGTGAATGAGGGATTGCAGATTGGTTGGTAAGTAAAATAGGTGTGGCCTGAACAGAGAAAGGTAACAGGTGTTGTGTGCAGGAGGAGGAGGAGCCTAGTCAGAGTGGGCAGGGTCAGAGAGGAGGTGCCAGGTCAGAGAGGAGGGGTATAGGTGGAGCCTAGTCAGAGTGGGTGGGGTTAGAGAGGAGGAGTATAGGAGGAGCTGGGTCAGAGAGGAGGGGTCAGAGAGGAGGGGTATAGGCGGAGCCTGGGCAGAATGGGAGGGTTCAGAGAGCAGAAGAAGGGGAGGAGGATCCTGACTTATTGTGGGGTACTGCAAATACTTTTTTACTGCACCCCCCTATACTCTCTGATTTCTGTTGGGAGGGGGCAGTCAAAATTTGGGGGAGCAGTATTAAAAGGTGCTTAGGCGCAACGTGAAGGCGATGGGGTGCACACAATGGCTTGGCTTCCAGGTACTTTTTGGGGGGCTACCATTAGTTTTAATTGCTCTGATCCTCCCTCATGGGGTGTACCCCAAATGGTTAGGGGCCACGGGGGGGCAAGAAGCTGTTTGACAGTTTCTATTAACAACAGGGTTCACCATACGATTCTGCTGCAGTTATGGTATTCAAAGGTAAAACAAGGAGCATTTGGCTGTATTTTTGCAGGTGGGGTGCCCCAAAATGTTACTGCCAGCAGCAGCAGCCCCCTTCCTCGCCACCCTGCAGATTGGTATAGGTACCTTTAGGACATTTCTGTTGAAAACAGAGGCTATAACGAATCGCGCTACAAAATCCGAGAGCACTAACACTTGCTAAATAAAGGTGGCATCGGAGCATACGAATGAGGCAGGGAGAGGCTACTGTTGCAATTAGTTTGGTGGGTCATAGTGAATAACCTCGGAATGCAAATAGGCAGAAGTGTGAGGATTGGCAGTGTCTGTAGAGAATTTTGGCATGCTCTTCAGTTGATGTTTTCCTCCTTGAACTACAGAGGAAAGGCCTGGCCTTACTGTTGGGCAAAACATGTATTTATGATTTTAAGAAGTGTAGTCTGGATGTACTGAGAGGGCCTGTACAGTACGGTAAATGCCTGTATACCCCTGCAATGTGCATCCAACTGTCACTTGAGATTGAACAGCAAACGAAGCAGCTGGGTTACTGACTGAATGTAAATGGAAGGCACATAGGAAGGGTGTTTGTGGTCACTCAAATGATTGAAACCTGGTTGATGCACTACCAAAGCTGGGGTACCAGGGGGGAACATTTGAGGGGTATTGAGATGGTGGTGTCCAGAGGTCAAAATATGTTTCAGAGACACAGAGGTACTGCGGTCCTGGTCCCACATTGGGGGTAGACAAAAGTCCCTGCTAAAGATTTCTGTCCAACTGTTACCACATTTTGTGCAGCCTGGCTCCCTCTGTAACGATTCCCCAGTGTCTTTCGATCCTACAGATGACTGTAGCAAACTTCCCAAATTTTTTCTTGGCCTCATACTCCCAAAGGAGTGCCTGACATTTGCCAGCCTAACGATACTCACATTCTGGGAAAAACCTCACTAACTATGCATATTTATCTACCACACATGGCAAATCCTTACAATTGCAGAACATCATATCGCACTTGTCATCTTTGAGGTACTGTAAGTATTTGGATTTGAGGGAAATATTCATCCTTGCTTGCTCTCTCCCATCTGAAGTCTATGGTGCTGCTGTTCCTTTCTCACATGTCCCTTCAAAGAGACAAGTGACACACAGACTCAATCACTCAGCAAACATATATGCTTTGACGTTTTCATCTTGCTGTTTACCTTCCAAATATTCCCCCTGAACCGCAAATAAAGGCCTGCCATTCCTCATCCCCTCAGTCAAAGCAGTCCTTCGCTCCTTAGGCCCTGCAAGACCACCATGAACAAGAATCATGTCAGCAAGCAGAAGAAAAGCCTCAGTGTGCTCTTTTGTTCATACTGCTGCCCTCTAGTAACACTTCATGGCAACTGCAGCATAAGAATGGGACTGAGAAGAGGGCTGTCCTATGCAAATAATATCCTCCCATGCATACTTTCTTCTGAGACGGTCGGCGGCTTGTGCCGTGATACCGCCTCCAACAAATGGTCTTCAACCAAATTTTAAAAAAGCCCACCTGCCTTAGACGAAGGATTTTGCCACTCGAAGGAAGCACATGGGGACATCACCCTCATTTAGCAGGGTCCTAAATTGCCTGCTGTCAGCCTGTATACAGAACAAGGGCGTTCGTGGGCGTTCGTGAGCGTTCCTCAAAGGAAGGAGGTGGGTGATTAATTCACAGTGCCAGGGCAGGCCCAGCCCAGCCCAGCCCAGCCCAGCCCAGCGCAGCCCAGCCCGGCACAGCGCACTGCTGTGGAGGTCCATTCCTTCACATCCTGCAGCAGGCATGATGCAGACCTACTAGAGCAAAGGCTTGACTCTGCCCTTGTCTGTCTCTTAAAGAAAACAATCTTTCTAGCTTTTTATTGCACCTGATAAATGGACTCTAGCTTGCCTCAAACTTGACCCATCATTTTATTAGCCAGAGCTCATACTTGACCTTTATTTCTATCCAAGCTCACTGGCACCAAACCCCTGATTTGAGCGAGTTACTCACACCAAAATGAAAAATCACCATCATCCAACCTATTTTACAATAAGTGTAGCACCTTCCTCGCATTCTTGTGCTCAGTTATAACCCCCAATACCACAATTGCACTCTGCAATTCACCAAACTTAAAGGAAAAAGAATGAAGACATTGATAAAGGAAGACAAGGCCTTGTCCCTATTGCACCTACTTGAGAAATAGGGAGGTTGGTAGAAGGTCATGAGGGAAAACATTTGAAATTTTGGGACACACAACCCAAAAAGAGTGTCCACTTTTCTCCTCTGTTACCAAGTAAAAAAAAATCTTAGCAAAAAAAAAAACATTCACTTTTTGAAAATTTCCACCTTGGGATACCTCTACAGCATTGGCAGGATTCGAACCCTGGCCTGTGAGGGCTGTCTGCACCAAAGGTACAAGACTTACCTTTGAGCTATAGCTCCTTAGTGGTCTAGAGGATTGCTGTAGTAACTATAAGCAACATACAGGCCTTGGTGTCCTTCCCGGCGGCTTCCATTGCACATGAAAAGGATGACCATGACATAAGGACAATTTGATAGGCTACATACATGGAAACCAGTGTGGTCCAGTGGGTAAGTGCCTGCCTTCCATGCAGGCAACCAGGGTTCAAATCCCGGGTTCGGCACCAGGTGACTGATGGTGGCAGAGCAGAGGTAAGTTGGAGGTGGGCCTAAATGGCCAATTGGTAAGTAAAATGTGTCTGTGTGTTGTGTACGAGTGGAATCATGCCTAGTGAATGAGGGATTGCAGATTGGTTGGTAAATAAAATAGGTGTGGCCTGAATAGAGAGAGGTAACAGGTGTTGTGAGGAGGAGGAGCCTAATCAGAGTGGGTGGGGTCAGAGAGGAGGAGCCAGGTCAGAGAGGAGGGGTATAGGTGGATCCTAGTCAGAGTGGGTGGGGTTAGAGAGGAGGAGTATAGGAGGAGCTGGGTCAGAGAGGAGGGGTATAGGAGGAGCCTAGTCAGAGTGGGAGGGGTCAGAGAGGAGGAGTATAGGAGGAGCCTAGTCAGAGTGGGTGGGGTTAGAGAGGAGGGGTATAGGCAGAGCCTGGGCAGAATGGGTGGGTTCAGAGGAAGGGGAGGAGTATCCTGACTTATTGTGGGGTACTGCAAATACTTTTTTACTGCACCCCCCTATACTCTCTGATTTCTGTTGGGGGGGCAGTCAAAATTTGGGGGAGCAGTATTAAAAGGTGCTTAGGCGCAACGTGAAGGCGATGGGGTGCACACAATGGCTTGGCTTCCAGGTACTTTTTGGGGGGCTACCATTAGTTTTAATTGCTCTGATCCTCCCTCATGGGGTGTACCCCAAATGGTTAGGGGCCACGGGGGGCAAGAAGCTGTTTGACAGTTTCTATTAACAACAGGGGTCACCATACGATTCTGCTGCAGTTATGGTATTCAAAGGTAAAACAAGGAGCATTTGGCTGTATTTTTGCAGGTGGGGTGCCCCAAAATGTTACTGCCAGCAGCAGCAGCAGCCCCCTTCCTCGCCACCCTGCAGATTGGTATAGGTACCTTTAGGACATTTCTGTTGAAAACAGAGGCTATAGCGAATCGCGCTACAAAATCCGAGAGCACTAACACTTGCTAAATAAAGGTGGCATCGGAGCATACGAATGAGGCAGGGAGAGGCTACTGTTGCAATTGGTTTGGTGGGTCATAGTGAATAACCTGGGAATGCAAATAGGCAGAAGTGTGAGGATTGGCAGTGTCTGTAGAGAATTTTGGCATGCTCTTCAGTTGATGTTTTCCTCCTTGAACTACAGAGGAAAGGCCTGGCCTTACTGTTGGGCAAAACATGTATTTATGATTTTAAGAAGTGTAGTCTGGATGTACTGAGAGGGCCTGTACAGTACGGTAAATGCCTGTATACCCCTGCAATGTGCATCCAACTGTCACTTGAGATTGAACAGCAAATGAAGCAGCTGGGTTACTGACTGAATGTAAATGGAAGGCACATAGGAAGGGTGTTTGTGGTCACTCAAATGATTGAAACCTGGTTGATGCACTACCAAAGCTGGGGTACCAGGGGGGAACATTTGAGGGGTATTGAGATGGTGGTGTCCAGAGGTCAAAATATGTTTCAGAGACACAGAGGTACTGCGGTCCTGGTCCCACATTGGGGGTAGACAAAAGTCCCTGCTAAAGATTTCTGTCCAACTGTTACCACATTTTGTGCAGCCTGGCTCCCTCTGTAACGATTCCCCAGTGTCTTTCGATCCTACAGATGACTGTAGCAAACTTCCCAAATTTTTTCTTGGCCTCATACTCCCAAAGGAGTGCCTGACATTTGCCAGCCTAACGATACTCACATTCTGGGAAAAACCTCACTAACTATGCATATTTATCTACCACACATGGCAAATCCTTACAATTGCAGAACATCATATCGCACTTGTCATCTTTGAGGTACTGTAAGTATTTGGATTTGAGGGAAATATTCATCCTTGCTTGCTCTCTCCCATCTGAAGTCTATGGTGCTGCTGTTCCTTTCTCACATGTCCCTTCAAAGAGACAAGTGACACACAGACTCAATCACTCAGCAAACATATATGCTTTGACGTTTTCATCTTGCTGTTTACCTTCCAAATATTCCCCCTGAACCACAAATAAAGGCCTGCCATTCCTCATCCCCTCAGTCAAAGCAGTCCTTCGCTCCTTAGGCCCTGCAAGACCACCATGAACAAGAATCATGTCAGCAAGCAGAAGAAAAGCCTCAGTGTGCTCTTTTGTTCATACTGCTGCCCTCTAGTAACACTTCATGGCAACTGCAGCATAAGAATGGGACTGAGAAGAGGGCTGTCCTATGCAAATAATATCCTCCCATGCATACTTTCTTCTGAGACGGTCGGCGGCTTGTGCCGTGATACCGCCTCCAACAAATGGTCTTCAACCAAATTTTAAAAAAGCCCACCTGCCTTAGACGAAGGATTTTGCCACTCGAAGGAAGCACATGGGGACATCACCCTCATTTAGCAGGGTCCTAAATTGCCTGCTGTCAGCCTGTATACAGAACAAGGGCGTTCGTGGGCGTTCGTGAGCGTTCCTCAAAGGAAGGAGGTGGGTGATTAATTCACAGTGCCAGGGCAGGCCCAGCCCAGCCCAGCCCAGCCCAGCCCAGCCCAGCGCAGCCCAGCCCGGCACAGCGCACTGCTGTGGAGGTCCATTCCTTCACATCCTGCAGCAGGCATGATACAGACCTACTAGAGCAAAGGCTTGACTCTGCCCTTGTCTGTCTCTTAAAGAAAACAATCTTTCTAGCTTCTTATTGCACCTGATAAATGGACTCTAGCTTGCCTCAAACTTGACCCATCATTTCATTAGCCAGAGCTCATACTTGACCTTTATTTCTATCCAAGCTCACTGGCACCAAACCCCTGATTTGAGCGAGTTACTCACACCAAAATGAAAAATCACCATCATCCAACCTATTTTACAATAAGTGTAGCACCTTCCTCGCATTCTTGTGCTCAGTTATAACCCCCAATACCACAATTGCACTCTGCAATTCACCAAACTTAAAGGAAAAAGAATGAAGACATTAATAAAGGAAGACAAGGCCTTGTCCCTATTGCACCTACTTGAGAAATAGGGAGGTTGGTAGAAGGTCATGAGGGAAAACATTTGAAATTTTGGGACACACATGCCAAAAAGAGTGTCCACTTTTCTCCTCTGTTACCAAGTAAAAAAAAATCTTAGCAAAAAAAAAAAAAACATTCACTTTTTGAAAATGTCCACCTTGGGATACCTCTACAGCATTGGCAGGATTCGAACCCTGGCCTGTGAGGGCTGTCTGCACCAAAGGTACAAGACTTACCTTTGAGCTATAGCTCCTTAGTGGTCTAGAGGATTGCAGTAGTAACTATAAGCAACATACAGGCCTTGGTGTCCTTCCCGGCGGCTTCCATTGCACATGAAAAGGATGACCATGACATAAGGACAATTTGATAGGCTACATACATGGAAACCAGTGTGGTCCAGTGGGTAAGTGCCTGCCTTCCATGCAGGCAACCAGGGTTCAAATCCCGGGTTCGGCACCAGGTGACTGATGGTGGCAGAGCAGAGGTAAGTTGGTGGTGGGCCTAAATGGCCAATTGGTAAGTAAAATGTGTCTGTGTGTTGTGTACGAGTGGAATCATGCCTAGTGAATGAGGGATTGCAGATTGGTTGGTAAGTAAAATAGGTGTGGCCTGAACAGAGAAAGGTAACAGGTGTTGTGTGCAGGAGGAGGAGCCTAGTCAGAGTGGGTGGGGTCAGAGAGGAGGAGCCAGGTCAGAGAGGAGGGGTATAGGTGGAGCCTAGTCAGAGTGGGTGGGGTTAGAGAGGAGGAGTATAGGAGGAGCTGGGTCAGAGAGGAGGGGTCAGAGAGGAGGGGTATAGGCGGAGCCTGGGCAGAATGGGAGGGTTCAGAGAGCAGAAGAAGGGGAGGAGGGTCCTGACTTATTGTGGGGTACTGCAAATACTTTTTTACTGCACCCCCCTATACTCTCTGATTTCTGTTGGGAGGGGGCAGTCAAAATTTGGGGGAGCAGTATTAAAAGGTGCTTAGGCGCAACGTGAAGGCGATGGGGTGCACACAATGGCTTGGCTTCCAGGTACTTTTTGGGGGGCTACCATTAGTTTTAATTGCTCTAATCCTCCCTCATGGGGTGTACCCCAAATGGTTAGGGGCCACGGGGGGGCAAGAAGCTGTTTGACAGTTTCTATTAACAACAGGGTTCACCATACGATTCTGCTGCAGTTATGGTATTCAAAGGTAAAACAAGGAGCATTTGGCTGTATTTTTGCAGGTGGGGTGCCCCAAAATGTTACTGCCAGCAGCAGCAGCAGCCCCCTTCCTCGCCACCCTGCAGATTGGTATAGGTACCTTTAGGACATTTCTGTTGAAAACAGAGGCTATAGCGAATCGCGCTACAAAATCCGAGAGCACTAACACTTGCTAAATAAAGGTGGCATCGGAGCATACGAATGAGGCAGGGAGAGGCTACTGTTGCAATTGGTTTGGTGGGTCATAGTGAATAACCTCGGAATGCAAATAGGCAGAAGTGTGAGGATTGGCAGTGTCTGTAGAGAATTTTGGCATGCTCTTCAGTTGATGTTTTCCTCCTTGAACTACAGAGGAAAGGCCTGGCCTTACTGTTGGGCAAAACATGTATTTATGATTTTAAGAAGTGTAGTCTGGATGTACTGAGAGGGCCTGTACAGTACGGTAAATGCCTGTATACCCCTGCAATGTGCATCCAACTGTCACTTGAGATTGAACAGCAAACGAAGCAGCTGGGTTACTGACTGAATGTAAATGGAAGGCACATAGGAAGGGTGTTTGTGGTCACTCAAATGATTGAAACCTGGTTGATGCACTACCAAAGCTGGGGTACCAGGGGGGAACATTTGAGGGGTATTGAGATGGTGGTGTCCAGAGGTCAAAATATGTTTCAGAGACACAGAGGTACTGCGGTCCTGGTCCCACATTGGGGGTAGACAAAAGTCCCTGCTAAAGATTTCTGTCCAACTGTTACCACATTTTGTGCAGCCTGGCTCCCTCTGTAACGATTCCCCAGTGTCTTTCGATCCTACAGATGACTGTAGCAAACTTCCCAAATTTTTTCTTGGCCTCATACTCCCAAAGGAGTGCCTGACATTTGCCAGCCTAACGATACTCACATTCTGGGAAAAACCTCACTAACTATGCATATTTATCTACCACACATGGCAAATCCTTACAATTGCAGAACATCATATCGCACTTGTCATCTTTGAGGTACTGTAAGTATTTGGATTTGAGGGAAATATTCATCCTTGCTTGCTCTCTCCCATCTGAAGTCTATGGTGCTGCCGTTCCTTTCTCACATGTCCCTTCAAAGAGACAAGTGACACACAGACTCAATCACTCAGCAAACATATATGCTTTGACGTTTTCATCTTGCTGTTTACCTTCCAAATATTCCCCCTGAACCACAAATAAAGGCCTGCCATTCCTCATCCCCTCAGTCAAAGCAGTCCTTCGCTCCTTAGGCCCTGCAAGACCACCATGAACAAGAATCATGTCAGCAAGCAGAAGAAAAGCCTCAGTGTGCTCTTTTGTTCATACTGCTGCCCTCTAGTAACACTTCATGGCAACTGCAGCATAAGAATGGGACTGAGAAGAGGGCTGTCCTATGCAAATAATATCCTCCCATGCATACTTTCTTCTGAGACGGTCGGCGGCTTGTGCCGTGATACCGCCTCCAACAAATGGTCTTCAACCAAATTTTACAAAAGCCCACCTGCCTTAGACGAAGGATTTTGCCACTCGAAGGAAGCACATGGGGACATCACCCTCATTTAGCAGGGTCCTAAATTGCCTGCTGTCAGCCTGTATACAGAACAAGGGCGTTCATGGGCGTTCGTGAGCGTTCCTCAAAGGAAGGAGGTGGGTGATTAATTCACAGTGCCAGGGCAGGCCCAGCCCAGCCCAGCCCAGCGCAGCCCAGCCCGGCACAGCGCACTGCTGTGGAGGTCCATTCCTTCACATCCTGCAGCAGGCATGATGCAGACCTACTAGAGCAAAGGCTTGACTCTGCCCTTGTCTGTCTCTTAAAGAAAACAATCTTTCTAGCTTCTTATTGCACCTGATAAATGGACTCTAGCTTGCCTCAAACTTGACCCATCATTTCATTAGCCAGAGCTCATACTTGACCTTTATTTCTATCCAAGCTCACTGGCACCAAACCCCTGATTTGAGCGAGTTACTCACACCAAAATGAAAAATCACCATCATCCAACCTATTTTACAATAAGTGTAGCACCTTCCTCGCATTCTTGTGCTCAGTTATAACCCCCAATACCACAATTGCACTCTGCAATTCACCAAACTTAAAGGAAAAAGAATGAAGACATTAATAAAGGAAGACAAGGCCTTGTCCCTATTGCACCTACTTGAGAAATAGGGAGGTTGGTAGAAGGTCATGAGGGAAAACATTTGAAATTTTGGGACACACATGCCAAAAAGAGTGTCCACTTTTCTCCTCTGTTACCAAGTAAAAAAAAATCTTAGCAAAAAAAAAAAACATTCACTTTTTGAAAATGTCCACCTTGGGATACCTCTACAGCATTGGCAGGATTCGAACCCTGGCCTGTGAGGGCTGTCTGCACCAAAGGTACAAGACTTACCTTTGAGCTATAGCTCCTTAGTGGTCTAGAGGATTGCAGTAGTAACTATAAGCAACATACAGGCCTTGGTGTCCTTCCCGGCGGCTTCCATTGCACATGAAAAGGATGACCATGACATAAGGACAATTTGATAGGCTACATACATGGAAACCAGTGTGGTCCAGTGGGTAAGTGCCTGCCTTCCATGCAGGCAACCAGGGTTCAAATCCCGGGTTCGGCACCAGGTGACTGATGGTGGCAGAGCAAAGGTAAGTTGGAGGTGGGCCTAAATGGCCAATTGGTAAGTAAAATGTGTCTGTGTGTTGTGTACGAGTGGAATCATGCCTAGTGAATGAGGGATTGCAGATTGGTTGGTAAGTAAAATAGGTGTGGCCTGAACAGAGAAAGGTAACAGGTGTTGTGTAACAGGTGTTGTGTGCAGGAGGAGGAGGAGCCTAGTCAGAGTGGGCAGGGTCAGAGAGGAGGTGCCAGGTCAGAGAGGAGGGGTATAGGTGGAGCCTAGTCAGAGTGGGTGGGGCTAGAGAGGAGGAGTATAGGAGGAGCTGGGTCAGAGAGGAGGGGTCAGAGAGGAGGGGTATAGGCGGAGCCTGGGCAGAATGGGAGGGTTCAGAGAGCAGAAGAAGGGGAGGAGGATCCTGACTTATTGTGGGGTACTGCAAATACTTTTTTACTGCACCCCCCTATACTCTCTGATTTCTGTTGGGAGGGGGCAGTCAAAATTTGGGGGAGCAGTATTAAAAGGTGCTTAGGCGCAACGTGAAGGCGATGGGGTGCACACAATGGCTTGGCTTCCAGGTACTTTTTGGGGGGCTACCATTAGTTTTAATTGCTCTGATCCTCCCTCATGGGGTGTACCCCAAATGGTTAGGGGCCACGGGGGGGAAAGAAGCTGTTTGACAGTTTCTATTAACAACAGGGTTCACCATACGATTCTGCTGCAGTTATGGTATTCAAAGGTAAAACAAGGAGCATTTGGCTGTATTTTTGCAGGTGGGGTGCCCCAAAATGTTACTGCCAGCAGCAGCAGCAGCCCCCTTCCTCGCCACCCTGCAGATTGGTATAGGTACCTTTAGGACATTTCTGTTGAAAACAGAGGCTATAACGAATCGCGCTACAAAATCCGAGAGCACTAACACTTGCTAAATAAAGGTGGCATCGGAGCATACGAATGAGGCAGGGAGAGGCTACTGTTGCAATTAGTTTGGTGGGTCATAGTGAATAACCTCGGAATGCAAATAGGCAGAAGTGTGAGGATTGGCAGTGTCTGTAGAGAATTTTGGCATGCTCTTCAGTTGATGTTTTCCTCCTTGAACTACAGAGGAAAGGCCTGGCCTTACTGTTGGGCAAAACATGTATTTATGATTTTAAGAAGTGTAGTCTGGATGTACTGAGAGGGCCTGTACAGTACGGTAAATGCCTGTATACCCCTGCAATGTGCATCCAACTGTCACTTGAGATTGAACAGCAAACGAAGCAGCTGGGTTACTGACTGAATGTAAATGGAAGGCACATAGGAAGGGTGTTTGTGGTCACTCAAATGATTGAAACCTGGTTGATGCACTACCAAAGCTGGGGTACCAGGGGGGAACATTTGAGGGGTATTGAGATGGTGGTGTCCAGAGGTCAAAATATGTTTCAGAGACACAGAGGTACTGCGGTCCTGGTCCCACATTGGGGGTAGACAAAAGTCCCTGCTAAAGATTTCTGTCCAACTGTTACCACATTTTGTGCAGCCTGGCTCCCTCTGTAACGATTCCCCAGTGTCTTTCGATCCTACAGATGACTGTAGCAAACTTCCCAAATTTTTTCTTGGCCTCATACTCCCAAAGGAGTGCCTGACATTTGCCAGCCTAACGATACTCACATTCTGGGAAAAACCTCACTAACTATGCATATTTATCTACCACACATGGCAAATCCTTACAATTGCAGAACATCATATCGCACTTGTCATCTTTGAGGTACTGTAAGTATTTGGATTTGAGGGAAATATTCATCCTTGCTTGCTCTCTCCCATCTGAAGTCTATGGTGCTGCTGTTCCTTTCTCACATGTCCCTTCAAAGAGACAAGTGACACACAGACTCAATCACTCAGCAAACATATATGCTTTGACGTTTTCATCTTGCTGTTTACCTTCCAAATATTCCCCCTGAACCGCAAATAAAGGCCTGCCATTCCTCATCCCCTCAGTCAAAGCAGTCCTTCGCTCCTTAGGCCCTGCAAGACCACCATGAACAAGAATCATGTCAGCAAGCAGAAGAAAAGCCTCAGTGTGCTCTTTTGTTCATACTGCTGCCCTCTAGTAACACTTCATGGCAACTGCAGCATAAGAATGGGACTGAGAAGAGGGCTGTCCTATGCAAATAATATCCTCCCATGCATACTTTCTTCTGAGACGGTCGGCGGCTTGTGCCGTGATACCGCCTCCAACAAATGGTCTTCAACCAAATTTTAAAAAAGCCCACCTGCCTTAGACGAAGGATTTTGCCACTCAAAGGAAGCACATGGGGACATCACCCTCATTTAGCAGGGTCCTAAATTGCCTGCTGTCAGCCTGTATACAGAACAAGGGCGTTCGTGGGCGTTCGTGAGCGTTCCTCAAAGGAAGGAGGTGGGTGATTAATTCACAGTGCCAGGGCAGGCCCAGCCCAGCCCAGCCCAGCCCAGCCCAGCCCAGCCCAGCCCAGCCCAGCCCAGCCCAGCCCAGCCCAGCCCGGCACAGCGCACTGCTGTGGAGGTCCATTCCTTCACATCCTGCAGCAGGCATGATGCAGACCTACTAGAGCAAAGGCTTGACTCTGCCCTTGTCTGTCTCTTAAAGAAAACAATCTTTCTAGCTTCTTATTGCACCTGATAAATGGACTCTAGCTTGCCTCAAACTTGACCCATCATTTTATTAGCCAGAGCTCATACTTGACCTTTATTTCTATCCAAGCTCACTGGCACCAAACCCCTGATTTGAGCGAGTTACTCACACCAAAATGAAAAATCACCATCATCCAACCTATTTTACAATAAGTGTAGCACCTTCCTCGCATTCTTGTGCTCAGTTATAACACCCAATACCACAATTGCACTCTGCAATTCACCAAACTTAAAGGAAAAAGAATGAAGACATTGATAAAGGAAGACAAGGCCTTGTCCCTATTGCACCTACTTGAGAAATAGGGAGGTTGGTAGAAGGTCATGAGGGAAAACATTTGAAATTTTGGGACACACAACCCAAAAAGAGTGTCCACTTTTCTCCTCTGTTACCAAGTAAAAAAAAATCTTAGCAAAAAAAAAAACATTCACTTTTTGAAAATTTCCACCTTGGGATACCTCTACAGCATTGGCAGGATTCGAACCCTGGCCTGTGAGGGCTGTCTGCACCAAAGGTACAAGACTTACCTTTGAGCTATAGCTCCTTAGTGGTCTAGAGGATTGCTGTAGTAACTATAAGCAACATACAGGCCTTGGTGTCCTTCCCGGCAGCTTCCATTGCACATGAAAAGGATGACCATGACATAAGGACAATTTGATAGGCTACATACATGGAAACCAGTGTGGTCCAGTGGGTAAGTGCCTGCCTTCCATGCAGGCAACCAGGGTTCAAATCCCGGGTTCGGCACCAGGTGACTGATGGTGGCAGAGCAGAGGTAAGTTGGAGGTGGGCCTAAATGGCCAATTGGTAAGTAAAATGTGTCTGTGTGTTGTGTACGAGTGGAATCATGCCTAGTGAATGAGGGATTGCAGATTGGTTGGTAAATAAAATAGGTGTGGCCTGAATAGAGAGAGGTAACAGGTGTTGTGAGGAGGAGGAGCCTAATCAGAGTGGGTGGGGTCAGAGAGGAGGAGCCAGGTCAGAGAGGAGGGGTATAGGTGGATCCTAGTCAGAGTGGGTGGGGTTAGAGAGGAGGAGTATAGGAGGAGCTGGGTCAGAGAGGAGGGGTATAGGAGGAGCCTAGTCAGAGTGGGAGGGGTCAGAGAGGAGGAGTATAGGAGGAGCCTAGTCAGAGTGGGTGGGGTTAGAGAGGAGGGGTATAGGCAGAGCCTGGGCAGAATGGGTGGGTTCAGAGGAAGGGGAGGAGTATCCTGACTTATTGTGGGGTACTGCAAATACTTTTTTACTGCACCCCCCTATACTCTCTGATTTCTGTTGGGGGGGCAGTCAAAATTTGGGGGAGCAGTATTAAAAGGTGCTTAGGCGCAACGTGAAGGCGATGGGGTGCACACAATGGCTTGGCTTCCAGGTACTTTTTGGGGGGCTACCATTAGTTTTAATTGCTCTGATCCTCCCTCATGGGGTGTACCCCAAATGGTTAGGGGCCACGGGGGGCAAGAAGCTGTTTGACAGTTTCTATTAACAACAGGGGTCACCATACGATTCTGCTGCAGTTATGGTATTCAAAGGTAAAACAAGGAGCATTTGGCTGTATTTTTGCAGGTGGGGTGCCCCAAAATGTTACTGCCAGCAGCAGCAGCAGCCCCCTTCCTCGCCACCCTGCAGATTGGTATAGGTACCTTTAGGACATTTCTGTTGAAAACAGAGGCTATAGCGAATCGCGCTACAAAATCCGAGAGCACTAACACTTGCTAAATAAAGGTGGCATCGGAGCATACGAATGAGGCAGGGAGAGGCTACTGTTGCAATTGGTTTGGTGGGTCATAGTGAATAACCTGGGAATGCAAATAGGCAGAAGTGTGAGGATTGGCAGTGTCTGTAGAGAATTTTGGCATGCTCTTCAGTTGATGTTTTCCTCCTTGAACTACAGAGGAAAGGCCTGGCCTTACTGTTGGGCAAAACATGTATTTATGATTTTAAGAAGTGTAGTCTGGATGTACTGAGAGGGCCTGTACAGTACGGTAAATGCCTGTATACCCCTGCAATGTGCATCCAACTGTCACTTGAGATTGAACAGCAAATGAAGCAGCTGGGTTACTGACTGAATGTAAATGGAAGGCACATAGGAAGGGTGTTTGTGGTCACTCAAATGATTGAAACCTGGTTGATGCACTACCAAAGCTGGGGTACCAGGGGGGAACATTTGAGGGGTATTGAGATGGTGGTGTCCAGAGGTCAAAATATGTTTCAGAGACACAGAGGTACTGCGGTCCTGGTCCCACATTGGGGGTAGACAAAAGTCCCTGCTAAAGATTTCTGTCCAACTGTTACCACATTTTGTGCAGCCTGGCTCCCTCTGTAACGATTCCCCAGTGTCTTTCGATCCTACAGATGACTGTAGCAAACTTCCCAAATTTTTTCTTGGCCTCATACTCCCAAAGGAGTGCCTGACATTTGCCAGCCTAACGATACTCACATTCTGGGAAAAACCTCACTAACTATGCATATTTATCTACCACACATGGCAAATCCTTACAATTGCAGAACATCATATCGCACTTGTCATCTTTGAGGTACTGTAAGTATTTGGATTTGAGGGAAATATTCATCCTTGCTTGCTCTCTCCCATCTGAAGTCTATGGTGCTGCTGTTCCTTTCTCACATGTCCCTTCAAAGAGACAAGTGACACACAGACTCAATCACTCAGCAAACATATATGCTTTGACGTTTTCATCTTGCTGTTTACCTTCCAAATATTCCCCCTGAACCACAAATAAAGGCCTGCCATTCCTCATCCCCTCAGTCAAAGCAGTCCTTCGCTCCTTAGGCCCTGCAAGACCACCATGAACAAGAATCATGTCAGCAAGCAGAAGAAAAGCCTCAGTGTGCTCTTTTGTTCATACTGCTGCCCTCTAGTAACACTTCATGGCAACTGCAGCATAAGAATGGGACTGAGAAGAGGGCTGTCCTATGCAAATAATATCCTCCCATGCATACTTTCTTCTGAGACGGTCGGCGGCTTGTGCCGTGATACCGCCTCCAACAAATGGTCTTCAACCAAATTTTAAAAAAGCCCACCTGCCTTAGACGAAGGATTTTGCCACTCGAAGGAAGCACATGGGGACATCACCCTCATTTAGCAGGGTCCTAAATTGCCTGCTGTCAGCCTGTATACAGAACAAGGGCGTTCGTGGGCGTTCGTGAGCGTTCCTCAAAGGAAGGAGGTGGGTGATTAATTCACAGTGCCAGGGCAGGCCCAGCCCAGCCCAGCCCAGCCCAGCCCAGCGCAGCCCAGCCCGGCACAGCGCACTGCTGTGGAGGTCCATTCCTTCACATCCTGCAGCAGGCATGATACAGACCTACTAGAGCAAAGGCTTGACTCTGCCCTTGTCTGTCTCTTAAAGAAAACAATCTTTCTAGCTTCTTATTGCACCTGATAAATGGACTCTAGCTTGCCTCAAACTTGACCCATCATTTCATTAGCCAGAGCTCATACTTGACCTTTATTTCTATCCAAGCTCACTGGCACCAAACCCCTGATTTGAGCGAGTTACTCACACCAAAATGAAAAATCACCATCATCCAACCTATTTTACAATAAGTGTAGCACCTTCCTCGCATTCTTGTGCTCAGTTATAACCCCCAATACCACAATTGCACTCTGCAATTCACCAAACTTAAAGGAAAAAGAATGAAGACATTAATAAAGGAAGACAAGGCCTTGTCCCTATTGCACCTACTTGAGAAATAGGGAGGTTGGTAGAAGGTCATGAGGGAAAACATTTGAAATTTTGGGACACACATGCCAAAAAGAGTGTCCACTTTTCTCCTCTGTTACCAAGTAAAAAAAAATCTTAGCAAAAAAAAAAAAACATTCACTTTTTGAAAATGTCCACCTTGGGATACCTCTACAGCATTGGCAGGATTCGAACCCTGGCCTGTGAGGGCTGTCTGCACCAAAGGTACAAGACTTACCTTTGAGCTATAGCTCCTTAGTGGTCTAGAGGATTGCAGTAGTAACTATAAGCAACATACAGGCCTTGGTGTCCTTCCCGGCGGCTTCCATTGCACATGAAAAGGATGACCATGACATAAGGACAATTTGATAGGCTACATACATGGAAACCAGTGTGGTCCAGTGGGTAAGTGCCTGCCTTCCATGCAGGCAACCAGGGTTCAAATCCCGGGTTCGGCACCAGGTGACTGATGGTGGCAGAGCAGAGGTAAGTTGGTGGTGGGCCTAAATGGCCAATTGGTAAGTAAAATGTGTCTGTGTGTTGTGTACGAGTGGAATCATGCCTAGTGAATGAGGGATTGCAGATTGGTTGGTAAGTAAAATAGGTGTGGCCTGAACAGAGAAAGGTAACAGGTGTTGTGTGCAGGAGGAGGAGCCTAGTCAGAGTGGGTGGGGTCAGAGAGGAGGAGCCAGGTCAGAGAGGAGGGGTATAGGTGGAGCCTAGTCAGAGTGGGTGGGGTTAGAGAGGAGGAGTATAGGAGGAGCTGGGTCAGAGAGGAGGGGTCAGAGAGGAGGGGTATAGGCGGAGCCTGGGCAGAATGGGAGGGTTCAGAGAGCAGAAGAAGGGGAGGAGGGTCCTGACTTATTGTGGGGTACTGCAAATACTTTTTTACTGCACCCCCCTATACTCTCTGATTTCTGTTGGGAGGGGGCAGTCAAAATTTGGGGGAGCAGTATTAAAAGGTGCTTAGGCGCAACGTGAAGGCGATGGGGTGCACACAATGGCTTGGCTTCCAGGTACTTTTTGGGGGGCTACCATTAGTTTTAATTGCTCTAATCCTCCCTCATGGGGTGTACCCCAAATGGTTAGGGGCCACGGGGGGGCAAGAAGCTGTTTGACAGTTTCTATTAACAACAGGGTTCACCATACGATTCTGCTGCAGTTATGGTATTCAAAGGTAAAACAAGGAGCATTTGGCTGTATTTTTGCAGGTGGGGTGCCCCAAAATGTTACTGCCAGCAGCAGCAGCAGCCCCCTTCCTCGCCACCCTGCAGATTGGTATAGGTACCTTTAGGACATTTCTGTTGAAAACAGAGGCTATAGCGAATCGCGCTACAAAATCCGAGAGCACTAACACTTGCTAAATAAAGGTGGCATCGGAGCATACGAATGAGGCAGGGAGAGGCTACTGTTGCAATTGGTTTGGTGGGTCATAGTGAATAACCTGGGAATGCAAATAGGCAGAAGTGTGAGGATTGGCAGTGTCTGTAGAGAATTTTGGCATGCTCTTCAGTTGATGTTTTCCTCCTTGAACTACAGAGGAAAGGCCTGGCCTTACTGTTGGGCAAAACATGTATTTATGATTTTAAGAAGTGTAGTCTGGATGTACTGAGAGGGCCTGTACAGTACGGTAAATGCCTGTATACCCCTGCAATGTGCATCCAACTGTCACTTGAGATTGAACAGCAAACGAAGCAGCTGGGTTACTGACTGAATGTAAATGGAAGGCACATAGGAAGGGTGTTTGTGGTCACTCAAATGATTGAAACCTGGTTGATGCACTACCAAAGCTGGGGTACCAGGGGGGAACATTTGAGGGGTATTGAGATGGTGGTGTCCAGAGGTCAAAATATGTTTCAGAGACACAGAGGTACTGCGGTCCTGGTCCCACATTGGGGGTAGACAAAAGTCCCTGCTAAAGATTTCTGTCCAACTGTTACCACATTTTGTGCAGCCTGGCTCCCTCTGTAACGATTCCCCAGTGTCTTTCGATCCTACAGATGACTGTAGCAAACTTCCCAAATTTTTTCTTGGCCTCATACTCCCAAAGGAGTGCCTGACATTTGCCAGCCTAACGATACTCACATTCTGGGAAAAACCTCACTAACTATGCATATTTATCTACCACACATGGCAAATCCTTACAATTGCAGAACATCATATCGCACTTGTCATCTTTGAGGTACTGTAAGTATTTGGATTTGAGGGAAATATTCATCCTTGCTTGCTCTCTCCCATCTGAAGTCTATGGTGCTGCTGTTCCTTTCTCACATGTCCCTTCAAAGAGACAAGTGACACACAGACTCAATCACTCAGCAAACATATATGCTTTGACGTTTTCATCTTGCTGTTTACCTTCCAAATATTCCCCCTGAACCGCAAATAAAGGCCTGCCATTCCTCATCCCCTCAGTCAAAGCAGTCCTTCGCTCCTTAGGCCCTGCAAGACCACCATGAACAAGAATCATGTCAGCAAGCAGAAGAAAAGCCTCAGTGTGCTCTTTTGTTCATACTGCTGCCCTCTAGTAACACTTCATGGCAACTGCAGCATAAGAATGGGACTGAGAAGAGGGCTGTCCTATGCAAATAATATCCTCCCATGCATACTTTCTTCTGAGACGGTCGGCGGCTTGTGCCGTGATACCGCCTCCAACAAATGGTCTTCAACCAAATTTTAAAAAAGCCCACCTGCCTTAGACGAAGGATTTTGCCACTCAAAGGAAGCACATGGGGACATCACCCTCATTTAGCAGGGTCCTAAATTGCCTGCTGTCAGCCTGTATACAGAACAAGGGCGTTCGTGGGCGTTCGTGAGCGTTCCTCAAAGGAAGGAGGTGGGTGATTAATTCACAGTGCCAGGGCAGGCCCAGCCCAGCCCAGCCCAGCCCAGCCCAGCCCAGCCCAGCCCGGCACAGCGCACTGCTGTGGAGGTCCATTCCTTCACATCCTGCAGCAGGCATGATGCAGACCTACTAGAGCAAAGGCTTGACTCTGCCCTTGTCTGTCTCTTAAAGAAAACAATCTTTCTAGCTTCTTATTGCACCTGATAAATGGACTCTAGCTTGCCTCAAACTTGACCCATCATTTTATTAGCCAGAGCTCATACTTGACCTTTATTTCTATCCAAGCTCACTGGCACCAAACCCCTGATTTGAGCGAGTTACTCACACCAAAATGAAAAATCACCATCATCCAACCTATTTTACAATAAGTGTAGCACCTTCCTCGCATTCTTGTGCTCAGTTATAACCCCCAATACCACAATTGCACTCTGCAATTCACCAAACTTAAAGGAAAAAGAATGAAGACATTGATAAAGGAAGACAAGGCCTTGTCCCTATTGCACCTACTTGAGAAATAGGGAGGTTGGTAGAAGGTCATGAGGGAAAACATTTGAAATTTTGGGACACACAACCCAAAAAGATTGTCCACTTTTCTCCTCTGTTACCAAGTAAAAAAAAATCTTAGCAAAAAAAAAAACATTCACTTTTTGAAAATTTCCACCTTGGGATACCTCTACAGCATTGGCAGGATTCGAACCCTGGCCTGTGAGGGCTGTCTGCACCAAAGGTACAAGACTTACCTTTGAGCTATAGCTCCTTAGTGGTCTAGAGGATTGCTGTAGTAACTATAAGCAACATACAGGCCTTGGTGTCCTTCCCGGCGGCTTCCATTGCACATGAAAAGGATGACCATGACATAAGGACAATTTGATAGGCTACATACATGGAAACCAGTGTGGTCCAGTGGGTAAGTGCCTGCCTTCCATGCAGGCAACCAGGGTTCAAATCCCGGGTTCGGCACCAGGTGACTGATGGTGGCAGAGCAGAGGTAAGTTGGTGGTGGGCCTAAATGGCCAATTGGTAAGTAAAATGTGTCTGTGTGTTGTGTACGAGTGGAATCATGCCTAGTGAATGAGGGATTGCAGATTGGTTGGTAAATAAAATAGGTGTGGCCTGAACAGAGAAAGGTAACAGGTGTTGTGTGCAGGAGGAGGAGCCTAGTCAGAGTGGGTGGGGTCAGAGAGGAGGAGCCAGGTCAGAGAGGAGGGGTATAGGTGGAGCCTAGTCAGAGTGGGTGGGGTTAGAGAGGAGGAGTATAGGAGGAGCTGGGTCAGAGAGGAGGGGTCAGAGAGGAGGGGTATAGGCGGAGCCTGGGCAGAATGGGAGGGTTCAGAGAGCAGAAGAAGGGGAGGAGGGTCCTGACTTATTGTGGGGTACTGCAAATACTTTTTTACTGCACCCCCCTATACTCTCTGATTTCTGTTGGGAGGGGGCAGTCAAAATTTGGGGGAGCAGTATTAAAAGGTGCTTAGGCGCAACGTGAAGGCGATGGGGTGCACACAATGGCTTGGCTTCCAGGTACTTTTTGGGGGGCTACCATTAGTTTTAATTGCTCTAATCCTCCCTCATGGGGTGTACCCCAAATGGTTAGGGGCCACGGGGGGGCAAGAAGCTGTTTGACAGTTTCTATTAACAACAGGGTTCACCATACGATTCTGCTGCAGTTATGGTATTCAAAGGTAAAACAAGGAGCATTTGGCTGTATTTTTGCAGGTGGGGTGCCCCAAAATGTTACTGCCAGCAGCAGCAGCAGCCCCCTTCCTCGCCACCCTGCAGATTGGTATAGGTACCTTTAGGACATTTCTGTTGAAAACAGAGGCTATAGCGAATCGCGCTACAAAATCCGAGAGCACTAACACTTGCTAAATAAAGGTGGCATCGGAGCATACGAATGAGGCAGGGAGAGGCTACTGTTGCAATTGGTTTGGTGGGTCATAGTGAATAACCTGGGAATGCAAATAGGCAGAAGTGTGAGGATTGGCAGTGTCTGTAGAGAATTTTGGCATGCTCTTCAGTTGATGTTTTCCTCCTTGAACTACAGAGGAAAGGCCTGGCCTTACTGTTGGGCAAAACATGTATTTATGATTTTAAGAAGTGTAGTCTGGATGTACTGAGAGGGCCTGTACAGTACGGTAAATGCCTGTATACCCCTGCAATGTGCATCCAACTGTCACTTGAGATTGAACAGCAAATGAAGCAGCTGGGTTACTGACTGAATGTAAATGGAAGGCACATAGGAAGGGTGTTTGTGGTCACTCAAATGATTGAAACCTGGTTGATGCACTACCAAAGCTGGGGTACCAGGGGGGAACATTTGAGGGGTATTGAGATGGTGGTGTCCAGAGGTCAAAATATGTTTCAGAGACACAGAGGTACTGCGGTCCTGGTCCCACATTGGGGGTAGACAAAAGTCCCTGCTAAAGATTTCTGTCCAACTGTTACCACATTTTGTGCAGCCTGGCTCCCTCTGTAACGATTCCCCAGTGTCTTTCGATCCTACAGATGACTGTAGCAAACTTCCCAAATTTTTTCTTGGCCTCATACTCCCAAAGGAGTGCCTGACATTTGCCAGCCTAACGATACTCACATTCTGGGAAAAACCTCACTAACTATGCATATTTATCTACCACACATGGCAAATCCTTACAATTGCAGAACATCATATCGCACTTGTCATCTTTGAGGTACTGTAAGTATTTGGATTTGAGGGAAATATTCATCCTTGCTTGCTCTCTCCCATCTGAAGTCTATGGTGCTGCTGTTCCTTTCTCACATGTCCCTTCAAAGAGACAAGTGACACACAGACTCAATCACTCAGCAAACATATATGCTTTGACGTTTTCATCTTGCTGTTTACCTTCCAAATATTCCCCCTGAACCACAAATAAAGGCCTGCCATTCCTCATCCCCTCAGTCAAAGCAGTCCTTCGCTCCTTAGGCCCTGCAAGACCACCATGAACAAGAATCATGTCAGCAAGCAGAAGAAAAGCCTCAGTGTGCTCTTTTGTTCATACTGCTGCCCTCTAGTAACACTTCATGGCAACTGCAGCATAAGAATGGGACTGAGAAGAGGGCTGTCCTATGCAAATAATATCCTCCCATGCATACTTTCTTCTGAGACGGTCGGCGGCTTGTGCCGTGATACCGCCTCCAACAAATGGTCTTCAACCAAATTTTAAAAAAGCCCACCTGCCTTAGACGAAGGATTTTGCCACTCGAAGGAAGCACATGGGGACATCACCCTCATTTAGCAGGGTCCTAAATTGCCTGCTGTCAGCCTGTATACAGAACAAGGGCGTTCGTGGGCGTTCGTGAGCGTTCCTCAAAGGAAGGAGGTGGGTGATTAATTCACAGTGCCAGGGCAGGCCCAGCCCAGCCCAGCCCAGCCCAGCCCAGCGCAGCCCAGCCCGGCACAGCGCACTGCTGTGGAGGTCCATTCCTTCACATCCTGCAGCAGGCATGATACAGACCTACTAGAGCAAAGGCTTGACTCTGCCCTTGTCTGTCTCTTAAAGAAAACAATCTTTCTAGCTTCTTATTGCACCTGATAAATGGACTCTAGCTTGCCTCAAACTTGACCCATCATTTCATTAGCCAGAGCTCATACTTGACCTTTATTTCTATCCAAGCTCACTGGCACCAAACCCCTGATTTGAGCGAGTTACTCACACCAAAATGAAAAATCACCATCATCCAACCTATTTTACAATAAGTGTAGCACCTTCCTCGCATTCTTGTGCTCAGTTATAACCCCCAATACCACAATTGCACTCTGCAATTCACCAAACTTAAAGGAAAAAGAATGAAGACATTAATAAAGGAAGACAAGGCCTTGTCCCTATTGCACCTACTTGAGAAATAGGGAGGTTGGTAGAAGGTCATGAGGGAAAACATTTGAAATTTTGGGACACACATGCCAAAAAGAGTGTCCACTTTTCTCCTCTGTTACCAAGTAAAAAAAAATCTTAGCAAAAAAAAAAAAACATTCACTTTTTGAAAATGTCCACCTTGGGATACCTCTACAGCATTGGCAGGATTCGAACCCTGGCCTGTGAGGGCTGTCTGCACCAAAGGTACAAGACTTACCTTTGAGCTATAGCTCCTTAGTGGTCTAGAGGATTGCAGTAGTAACTATAAGCAACATACAGGCCTTGGTGTCCTTCCCGGCGGCTTCCATTGCACATGAAAAGGATGACCATGACATAAGGACAATTTGATAGGCTACATACATGGAAACCAGTGTGGTCCAGTGGGTAAGTGCCTGCCTTCCATGCAGGCAACCAGGGTTCAAATCCCGGGTTCGGCACCAGGTGACTGATGGTGGCAGAGCAGAGGTAAGTTGGTGGTGGGCCTAAATGGCCAATTGGTAAGTAAAATGTGTCTGTGTGTTGTGTACGAGTGGAATCATGCCTAGTGAATGAGGGATTGCAGATTGGTTGGTAAGTAAAATAGGTGTGGCCTGAACAGAGAAAGGTAACAGGTGTTGTGTGCAGGAGGAGGAGCCTAGTCAGAGTGGGTGGGGTCAGAGAGGAGGAGCCAGGTCAGAGAGGAGGGGTATAGGTGGAGCCTAGTCAGAGTGGGTGGGGTTAGAGAGGAGGAGTATAGGAGGAGCTGGGTCAGAGAGGAGGGGTCAGAGAGGAGGGGTATAGGCGGAGCCTGGGCAGAATGGGAGGGTTCAGAGAGCAGAAGAAGGGGAGGAGGGTCCTGACTTATTGTGGGGTACTGCAAATACTTTTTTACTGCACCCCCCTATACTCTCTGATTTCTGTTGGGAGGGGGCAGTCAAAATTTGGGGGAGCAGTATTAAAAGGTGCTTAGGCGCAACGTGAAGGCGATGGGGTGCACACAATGGCTTGGCTTCCAGGTACTTTTTGGGGGGCTACCATTAGTTTTAATTGCTCTAATCCTCCCTCATGGGGTGTACCCCAAATGGTTAGGGGCCACGGGGGGGCAAGAAGCTGTTTGACAGTTTCTATTAACAACAGGGTTCACCATACGATTCTGCTGCAGTTATGGTATTCAAAGGTAAAACAAGGAGCATTTGGCTGTATTTTTGCAGGTGGGGTGCCCCAAAATGTTACTGCCAGCAGCAGCAGCAGCCCCCTTCCTCGCCACCCTGCAGATTGGTATAGGTACCTTTAGGACATTTCTGTTGAAAACAGAGGCTATAGCGAATCGCGCTACAAAATCCGAGAGCACTAACACTTGCTAAATAAAGGTGGCATCGGAGCATACGAATGAGGCAGGGAGAGGCTACTGTTGCAATTGGTTTGGTGGGTCATAGTGAATAACCTCGGAATGCAAATAGGCAGAAGTGTGAGGATTGGCAGTGTCTGTAGAGAATTTTGGCATGCTCTTCAGTTGATGTTTTCCTCCTTGAACTACAGAGGAAAGGCCTGGCCTTACTGTTGGGCAAAACATGTATTTATGATTTTAAGAAGTGTAGTCTGGATGTACTGAGAGGGCCTGTACAGTACGGTAAATGCCTGTATACCCCTGCAATGTGCATCCAACTGTCACTTGAGATTGAACAGCAAACGAAGCAGCTGGGTTACTGACTGAATGTAAATGGAAGGCACATAGGAAGGGTGTTTGTGGTCACTCAAATGATTGAAACCTGGTTGATGCACTACCAAAGCTGGGGTACCAGGGGGGAACATTTGAGGGGTATTGAGATGGTGGTGTCCAGAGGTCAAAATATGTTTCAGAGACACAGAGGTACTGCGGTCCTGGTCCCACATTGGGGGTAGACAAAAGTCCCTGCTAAAGATTTCTGTCCAACTGTTACCACATTTTGTGCAGCCTGGCTCCCTCTGTAACGATTCCCCAGTGTCTTTCGATCCTACAGATGACTGTAGCAAACTTCCCAAATTTTTTCTTGGCCTCATACTCCCAAAGGAGTGCCTGACATTTGCCAGCCTAACGATACTCACATTCTGGGAAAAACCTCACTAACTATGCATATTTATCTACCACACATGGCAAATCCTTACAATTGCAGAACATCATATCGCACTTGTCATCTTTGAGGTACTGTAAGTATTTGGATTTGAGGGAAATATTCATCCTTGCTTGCTCTCTCCCATCTGAAGTCTATGGTGCTGCCGTTCCTTTCTCACATGTCCCTTCAAAGAGACAAGTGACACACAGACTCAATCACTCAGCAAACATATATGCTTTGACGTTTTCATCTTGCTGTTTACCTTCCAAATATTCCCCCTGAACCACAAATAAAGGCCTGCCATTCCTCATCCCCTCAGTCAAAGCAGTCCTTCGCTCCTTAGGCCCTGCAAGACCACCATGAACAAGAATCATGTCAGCAAGCAGAAGAAAAGCCTCAGTGTGCTCTTTTGTTCATACTGCTGCCCTCTAGTAACACTTCATGGCAACTGCAGCATAAGAATGGGACTGAGAAGAGGGCTGTCCTATGCAAATAATATCCTCCCATGCATACTTTCTTCTGAGACGGTCGGCGGCTTGTGCCGTGATACCGCCTCCAACAAATGGTCTTCAACCAAATTTTACAAAAGCCCACCTGCCTTAGACGAAGGATTTTGCCACTCGAAGGAAGCACATGGGGACATCACCCTCATTTAGCAGGGTCCTAAATTGCCTGCTGTCAGCCTGTATACAGAACAAGGGCGTTCATGGGCGTTCGTGAGCGTTCCTCAAAGGAAGGAGGTGGGTGATTAATTCACAGTGCCAGGGCAGGCCCAGCCCAGCCCAGCCCAGCCCAGCCCAGCCCAGCCCAGCCCAGCCCAGCGCAGCCCAGCCCGGCACAGCGCACTGCTGTGGAGGTCCATTCCTTCACATCCTGCAGCAGGCATGATGCAGACCTACTAGAGCAAAGGCTTGACTCTGCCCTTGTCTGTCTCTTAAAGAAAACAATCTTTCTAGCTTCTTATTGCACCTGATAAATGGACTCTAGCTTGCCTCAAACTTGACCCATCATTTCATTAGCCAGAGCTCATACTTGACCTTTATTTCTATCCAAGCTCACTGGCACCAAACCCCTGATTTGAGCGAGTTACTCACACCAAAATGAAAAATCACCATCATCCAACCTATTTTACAATAAGTGTAGCACCTTCCTCGCATTCTTGTGCTCAGTTATAACCCCCAATACCACAATTGCACTCTGCAATTCACCAAACTTAAAGGAAAAAGAATGAAGACATTAATAAAGGAAGACAAGGCCTTGTCCCTATTGCACCTACTTGAGAAATAGGGAGGTTGGTAGAAGGTCATGAGGGAAAACATTTGAAATTTTGGGACACACATGCCAAAAAGAGTGTCCACTTTTCTCCTCTGTTACCAAGTAAAAAAAAATCTTAGCAAAAAAAAAAAACATTCACTTTTTGAAAATGTCCACCTTGGGATACCTCTACAGCATTGGCAGGATTCGAACCCTGGCCTGTGAGGGCTGTCTGCACCAAAGGTACAAGACTTACCTTTGAGCTATAGCTCCTTAGTGGTCTAGAGGATTGCAGTAGTAACTATAAGCAACATACAGGCCTTGGTGTCCTTCCCGGCGGCTTCCATTGCACATGAAAAGGATGACCATGACATAAGGACAATTTGATAGGCTACATACATGGAAACCAGTGTGGTCCAGTGGGTAAGTGCCTGCCTTCCATGCAGGCAACCAGGGTTCAAATCCCGGGTTCGGCACCAGGTGACTGATGGTGGCAGAGCAAAGGTAAGTTGGAGGTGGGCCTAAATGGCCAATTGGTAAGTAAAATGTGTCTGTGTGTTGTGTACGAGTGGAATCATGCCTAGTGAATGAGGGATTGCAGATTGGTTGGTAAGTAAAATAGGTGTGGCCTGAACAGAGAAAGGTAACAGGTGTTGTGTAACAGGTGTTGTGTGCAGGAGGAGGAGGAGCCTAGTCAGAGTGGGCAGGGTCAGAGAGGAGGTGCCAGGTCAGAGAGGAGGGGTATAGGTGGAGCCTAGTCAGAGTGGGTGGGGTTAGAGAGGAGGAGTATAGGAGGAGCTGGGTCAGAGAGGAGGGGTCAGAGAGGAGGGGTATAGGCGGAGCCTGGGCAGAATGGGAGGGTTCAGAGAGCAGAAGAAGGGGAGGAGGGTCCTGACTTATTGTGGGGTACTGCAAATACTTTTTTACTGCACCCCCCTATACTCTCTGATTTCTGTTGGGAGGGGGCAGTCAAAATTTGGGGGAGCAGTATTAAAAGGTGCTTAGGCGCAACGTGAAGGCGATGGGGTGCACACAATGGCTTGGCTTCCAGGTACTTTTTGGGGGGCTACCATTAGTTTTAATTGCTCTAATCCTCCCTCATGGGGTGTACCCCAAATGGTTAGGGGCCACGGGGGGGCAAGAAGCTGTTTGACAGTTTCTATTAACAACAGGGTTCACCATACGATTCTGCTGCAGTTATGGTATTCAAAGGTAAAACAAGGAGCATTTGGCTGTATTTTTGCAGGTGGGGTGCCCCAAAATGTTACTGCCAGCAGCAGCAGCAGCCCCCTTCCTCGCCACCCTGCAGATTGGTATAGGTACCTTTAGGACATTTCTGTTGAAAACAGAGGCTATAGCGAATCGCGCTACAAAATCCGAGAGCACTAACACTTGCTAAATAAAGGTGGCATCGGAGCATACGAATGAGGCAGGGAGAGGCTACTGTTGCAATTGGTTTGGTGGGTCATAGTGAATAACCTGGGAATGCAAATAGGCAGAAGTGTGAGGATTGGCAGTGTCTGTAGAGAATTTTGGCATGCTCTTCAGTTGATGTTTTCCTCCTTGAACTACAGAGGAAAGGCCTGGCCTTACTGTTGGGCAAAACATGTATTTATGATTTTAAGAAGTGTAGTCTGGATGTACTGAGAGGGCCTGTACAGTACGGTAAATGCCTGTATACCCCTGCAATGTGCATCCAACTGTCACTTGAGATTGAACAGCAAATGAAGCAGCTGGGTTACTGACTGAATGTAAATGGAAGGCACATAGGAAGGGTGTTTGTGGTCACTCAAATGATTGAAACCTGGTTGATGCACTACCAAAGCTGGGGTACCAGGGGGGAACATTTGAGGGGTATTGAGATGGTGGTGTCCAGAGGTCAAAATATGTTTCAGAGACACAGAGGTACTGCGGTCCTGGTCCCACATTGGGGGTAGACAAAAGTCCCTGCTAAAGATTTCTGTCCAACTGTTACCACATTTTGTGCAGCCTGGCTCCCTCTGTAACGATTCCCCAGTGTCTTTCGATCCTACAGATGACTGTAGCAAACTTCCCAAATTTTTTCTTGGCCTCATACTCCCAAAGGAGTGCCTGACATTTGCCAGCCTAACGATACTCACATTCTGGGAAAAACCTCACTAACTATGCATATTTATCTACCACACATGGCAAATCCTTACAATTGCAGAACATCATATCGCACTTGTCATCTTTGAGGTACTGTAAGTATTTGGATTTGAGGGAAATATTCATCCTTGCTTGCTCTCTCCCATCTGAAGTCTATGGTGCTGCTGTTCCTTTCTCACATGTCCCTTCAAAGAGACAAGTGACACACAGACTCAATCACTCAGCAAACATATATGCTTTGACGTTTTCATCTTGCTGTTTACCTTCCAAATATTCCCCCTGAACCACAAATAAAGGCCTGCCATTCCTCATCCCCTCAGTCAAAGCAGTCCTTCGCTCCTTAGGCCCTGCAAGACCACCATGAACAAGAATCATGTCAGCAAGCAGAAGAAAAGCCTCAGTGTGCTCTTTTGTTCATACTGCTGCCCTCTAGTAACACTTCATGGCAACTGCAGCATAAGAATGGGACTGAGAAGAGGGCTGTCCTATGCAAATAATATCCTCCCATGCATACTTTCTTCTGAGACGGTCGGCGGCTTGTGCCGTGATACCGCCTCCAACAAATGGTCTTCAACCAAATTTTAAAAAAGCCCACCTGCCTTAGACGAAGGATTTTGCCACTCGAAGGAAGCACATGGGGACATCACCCTCATTTAGCAGGGTCCTAAATTGCCTGCTGTCAGCCTGTATACAGAACAAGGGCGTTCGTGGGCGTTCGTGAGCGTTCCTCAAAGGAAGGAGGTGGGTGATTAATTCACAGTGCCAGGGCAGGCCCAGCCCAGCCCAGCCCAGCCCAGCCCAGCGCAGCCCAGCCCGGCACAGCGCACTGCTGTGGAGGTCCATTCCTTCACATCCTGCAGCAGGCATGATACAGACCTACTAGAGCAAAGGCTTGACTCTGCCCTTGTCTGTCTCTTAAAGAAAACAATCTTTCTAGCTTCTTATTGCACCTGATAAATGGACTCTAGCTTGCCTCAAACTTGACCCATCATTTCATTAGCCAGAGCTCATACTTGACCTTTATTTCTATCCAAGCTCACTGGCACCAAACCCCTGATTTGAGCGAGTTACTCACACCAAAATGAAAAATCACCATCATCCAACCTATTTTACAATAAGTGTAGCACCTTCCTCGCATTCTTGTGCTCAGTTATAACCCCCAATACCACAATTGCACTCTGCAATTCACCAAACTTAAAGGAAAAAGAATGAAGACATTAATAAAGGAAGACAAGGCCTTGTCCCTATTGCACCTACTTGAGAAATAGGGAGGTTGGTAGAAGGTCATGAGGGAAAACATTTGAAATTTTGGGACACACATGCCAAAAAGAGTGTCCACTTTTCTCCTCTGTTACCAAGTAAAAAAAAATCTTAGCAAAAAAAAAAAAACATTCACTTTTTGAAAATGTCCACCTTGGGATACCTCTACAGCATTGGCAGGATTCGAACCCTGGCCTGTGAGGGCTGTCTGCACCAAAGGTACAAGACTTACCTTTGAGCTATAGCTCCTTAGTGGTCTAGAGGATTGCAGTAGTAACTATAAGCAACATACAGGCCTTGGTGTCCTTCCCGGCGGCTTCCATTGCACATGAAAAGGATGACCATGACATAAGGACAATTTGATAGGCTACATACATGGAAACCAGTGTGGTCCAGTGGGTAAGTGCCTGCCTTCCATGCAGGCAACCAGGGTTCAAATCCCGGGTTCGGCACCAGGTGACTGATGGTGGCAGAGCAGAGGTAAGTTGGTGGTGGGCCTAAATGGCCAATTGGTAAGTAAAATGTGTCTGTGTGTTGTGTACGAGTGGAATCATGCCTAGTGAATGAGGGATTGCAGATTGGTTGGTAAGTAAAATAGGTGTGGCCTGAACAGAGAAAGGTAACAGGTGTTGTGTGCAGGAGGAGGAGCCTAGTCAGAGTGGGTGGGGTCAGAGAGGAGGAGCCAGGTCAGAGAGGAGGGGTATAGGTGGAGCCTAGTCAGAGTGGGTGGGGTTAGAGAGGAGGAGTATAGGAGGAGCTGGGTCAGAGAGGAGGGGTCAGAGAGGAGGGGTATAGGCGGAGCCTGGGCAGAATGGGAGGGTTCAGAGAGCAGAAGAAGGGGAGGAGGGTCCTGACTTATTGTGGGGTACTGCAAATACTTTTTTACTGCACCCCCCTATACTCTCTGATTTCTGTTGGGAGGGGGCAGTCAAAATTTGGGGGAGCAGTATTAAAAGGTGCTTAGGCGCAACGTGAAGGCGATGGGGTGCACACAATGGCTTGGCTTCCAGGTACTTTTTGGGGGGCTACCATTAGTTTTAATTGCTCTAATCCTCCCTCATGGGGTGTACCCCAAATGGTTAGGGGCCACGGGGGGGCAAGAAGCTGTTTGACAGTTTCTATTAACAACAGGGTTCACCATACGATTCTGCTGCAGTTATGGTATTCAAAGGTAAAACAAGGAGCATTTGGCTGTATTTTTGCAGGTGGGGTGCCCCAAAATGTTACTGCCAGCAGCAGCAGCAGCCCCCTTCCTCGCCACCCTGCAGATTGGTATAGGTACCTTTAGGACATTTCTGTTGAAAACAGAGGCTATAGCGAATCGCGCTACAAAATCCGAGAGCACTAACACTTGCTAAATAAAGGTGGCATCGGAGCATACGAATGAGGCAGGGAGAGGCTACTGTTGCAATTGGTTTGGTGGGTCATAGTGAATAACCTCGGAATGCAAATAGGCAGAAGTGTGAGGATTGGCAGTGTCTGTAGAGAATTTTGGCATGCTCTTCAGTTGATGTTTTCCTCCTTGAACTACAGAGGAAAGGCCTGGCCTTACTGTTGGGCAAAACATGTATTTATGATTTTAAGAAGTGTAGTCTGGATGTACTGAGAGGGCCTGTACAGTACGGTAAATGCCTGTATACCCCTGCAATGTGCATCCAACTGTCACTTGAGATTGAACAGCAAACGAAGCAGCTGGGTTACTGACTGAATGTAAATGGAAGGCACATAGGAAGGGTGTTTGTGGTCACTCAAATGATTGAAACCTGGTTGATGCACTACCAAAGCTGGGGTACCAGGGGGGAACATTTGAGGGGTATTGAGATGGTGGTGTCCAGAGGTCAAAATATGTTTCAGAGACACAGAGGTACTGCGGTCCTGGTCCCACATTGGGGGTAGACAAAAGTCCCTGCTAAAGATTTCTGTCCAACTGTTACCACATTTTGTGCAGCCTGGCTCCCTCTGTAACGATTCCCCAGTGTCTTTCGATCCTACAGATGACTGTAGCAAACTTCCCAAATTTTTTCTTGGCCTCATACTCCCAAAGGAGTGCCTGACATTTGCCAGCCTAACGATACTCACATTCTGGGAAAAACCTCACTAACTATGCATATTTATCTACCACACATGGCAAATCCTTACAATTGCAGAACATCATATCGCACTTGTCATCTTTGAGGTACTGTAAGTATTTGGATTTGAGGGAAATATTCATCCTTGCTTGCTCTCTCCCATCTGAAGTCTATGGTGCTGCCGTTCCTTTCTCACATGTCCCTTCAAAGAGACAAGTGACACACAGACTCAATCACTCAGCAAACATATATGCTTTGACGTTTTCATCTTGCTGTTTACCTTCCAAATATTCCCCCTGAACCACAAATAAAGGCCTGCCATTCCTCATCCCCTCAGTCAAAGCAGTCCTTCGCTCCTTAGGCCCTGCAAGACCACCATGAACAAGAATCATGTCAGCAAGCAGAAGAAAAGCCTCAGTGTGCTCTTTTGTTCATACTGCTGCCCTCTAGTAACACTTCATGGCAACTGCAGCATAAGAATGGGACTGAGAAGAGGGCTGTCCTATGCAAATAATATCCTCCCATGCATACTTTCTTCTGAGACGGTCGGCGGCTTGTGCCGTGATACCGCCTCCAACAAATGGTCTTCAACCAAATTTTACAAAAGCCCACCTGCCTTAGACGAAGGATTTTGCCACTCGAAGGAAGCACATGGGGACATCACCCTCATTTAGCAGGGTCCTAAATTGCCTGCTGTCAGCCTGTATACAGAACAAGGGCGTTCATGGGCGTTCGTGAGCGTTCCTCAAAGGAAGGAGGTGGGTGATTAATTCACAGTGCCAGGGCAGGCCCAGCCCAGCCCAGCCCAGCCCAGCCCAGCCCAGCCCAGCCCAGCCCAGCGCAGCCCAGCCCGGCACAGCGCACTGCTGTGGAGGTCCATTCCTTCACATCCTGCAGCAGGCATGATGCAGACCTACTAGAGCAAAGGCTTGACTCTGCCCTTGTCTGTCTCTTAAAGAAAACAATCTTTCTAGCTTCTTATTGCACCTGATAAATGGACTCTAGCTTGCCTCAAACTTGACCCATCATTTCATTAGCCAGAGCTCATACTTGACCTTTATTTCTATCCAAGCTCACTGGCACCAAACCCCTGATTTGAGCGAGTTACTCACACCAAAATGAAAAATCACCATCATCCAACCTATTTTACAATAAGTGTAGCACCTTCCTCGCATTCTTGTGCTCAGTTATAACCCCCAATACCACAATTGCACTCTGCAATTCACCAAACTTAAAGGAAAAAGAATGAAGACATTAATAAAGGAAGACAAGGCCTTGTCCCTATTGCACCTACTTGAGAAATAGGGAGGTTGGTAGAAGGTCATGAGGGAAAACATTTGAAATTTTGGGACACACATGCCAAAAAGAGTGTCCACTTTTCTCCTCTGTTACCAAGTAAAAAAAAATCTTAGCAAAAAAAAAAAACATTCACTTTTTGAAAATGTCCACCTTGGGATACCTCTACAGCATTGGCAGGATTCGAACCCTGGCCTGTGAGGGCTGTCTGCACCAAAGGTACAAGACTTACCTTTGAGCTATAGCTCCTTAGTGGTCTAGAGGATTGCAGTAGTAACTATAAGCAACATACAGGCCTTGGTGTCCTTCCCGGCGGCTTCCATTGCACATGAAAAGGATGACCATGACATAAGGACAATTTGATAGGCTACATACATGGAAACCAGTGTGGTCCAGTGGGTAAGTGCCTGCCTTCCATGCAGGCAACCAGGGTTCAAATCCCGGGTTCGGCACCAGGTGACTGATGGTGGCAGAGCAAAGGTAAGTTGGAGGTGGGCCTAAATGGCCAATTGGTAAGTAAAATGTGTCTGTGTGTTGTGTACGAGTGGAATCATGCCTAGTGAATGAGGGATTGCAGATTGGTTGGTAAGTAAAATAGGTGTGGCCTGAACAGAGAAAGGTAACAGGTGTTGTGTAACAGGTGTTGTGTGCAGGAGGAGGAGGAGCCTAGTCAGAGTGGGCAGGGTCAGAGAGGAGGTGCCAGGTCAGAGAGGAGGGGTATAGGTGGAGCCTAGTCAGAGTGGGTGGGGTTAGAGAGGAGGAGTATAGGAGGAGCTGGGTCAGAGAGGAGGGGTCAGAGAGGAGGGGTATAGGCGGAGCCTGGGCAGAATGGGAGGGTTCAGAGAGCAGAAGAAGGGGAGGAGGATCCTGACTTATTGTGGGGTACTGCAAATACTTTTTTACTGCACCCCCCTATACTCTCTGATTTCTGTTGGGAGGGGGCAGTCAAAATTTGGGGGAGCAGTATTAAAAGGTGCTTAGGCGCAACGTGAAGGCGATGGGGTGCACACAATGGCTTGGCATCCAGATACTTTTTTGGGGCTACCATTAGTTTTAATTGGTCTGATCCTCCCTCATGGGGTGTACCCCAAATGGTTAGGGGCCACGGGGGGGCAAGAAGCTGTTTGACAGTTTCTATTAACAACAGGGTTCACCATACGATTCTGCTGCAGTTATGGTATTCAAAGGTAAAACAAGGAGCATTTGGCTGTATTTTTGCAGGTGGGGTGCCCCAAAATGTTACTGCCAGCAGCAGCAGCAGCCCCCTTCCTCGCCACCCTGCAGATTGGTATAGGTACCTTTAGGACATTTCTGTTGAAAACAGAGGCTATAACGAATCGCGCTACAAAATCCGAGAGCACTAACACTTGCTAAATAAAGGTGGCATCGGAGCATACGAATGAGGCAGGGAGAGGCTACTGTTGCAATTAGTTTGGTGGGTCATAGTGAATAACCTCGGAATGCAAATAGGCAGAAGTGTGAGGATTGGCAGTGTCTGTAGAGAATTTTGGCATGCTCTTCAGTTGATGTTTTCCTCCTTGAACTACAGAGGAAAGGCCTGGCCTTACTGTTGGGCAAAACATGTATTTATGATTTTAAGAAGTGTAGTCTGGATGTACTGAGAGGGCCTGTACAGTACGGTAAATGCCTGTATACCCCTGCAATGTGCATCCAACTGTCACTTGAGATTGAACAGCAAACGAAGCAGCTGGGTTACTGACTGAATGTAAATGGAAGGCACATAGGAAGGGTGTTTGTGGTCACTCAAATGATTGAAACCTGGTTGATGCACTACCAAAGCTGGGGTACCAGGGGGGAACATTTGAGGGGTATTGAGATGGTGGTGTCCAGAGGTCAAAATATGTTTCAGAGACACAGAGGTACTGCGGTCCTGGTCCCACATTGGGGGTAGACAAAAGTCCCTGCTAAAGATTTCTGTCCAACTGTTACCACATTTTGTGCAGCCTGGCTCCCTCTGTAACGATTCCCCAGTGTCTTTCGATCCTACAGATGACTGTAGCAAACTTCCCAAATTTTTTCTTGGCCTCATACTCCCAAAGGAGTGCCTGACATTTGCCAGCCTAACGATACTCACATTCTGGGAAAAACCTCACTAACTATGCATATTTATCTACCACACATGGCAAATCCTTACAATTGCAGAACATCATATCGCACTTGTCATCTTTGAGGTACTGTAAGTATTTGGATTTGAGGGAAATATTCATCCTTGCTTGCTCTCTCCCATCTGAAGTCTATGGTGCTGCTGTTCCTTTCTCACATGTCCCTTCAAAGAGACAAGTGACACACAGACTCAATCACTCAGCAAACATATATGCTTTGACGTTTTCATCTTGCTGTTTACCTTCCAAATATTCCCCCTGAACCGCAAATAAAGGCCTGCCATTCCTCATCCCCTCAGTCAAAGCAGTCCTTCGCTCCTTAGGCCCTGCAAGACCACCATGAACAAGAATCATGTCAGCAAGCAGAAGAAAAGCCTCAGTGTGCTCTTTTGTTCATACTGCTGCCCTCTAGTAACACTTCATGGCAACTGCAGCATAAGAATGGGACTGAGAAGAGGGCTGTCCTATGCAAATAATATCCTCCCATGCATACTTTCTTCTGAGACGGTCGGCGGCTTGTGCCGTGATACCGCCTCCAACAAATGGTCTTCAACCAAATTTTAAAAAAGCCCACCTGCCTTAGACGAAGGATTTTGCCACTCAAAGGAAGCACATGGGGACATCACCCTCATTTAGCAGGGTCCTAAATTGCCTGCTGTCAGCCTGTATACAGAACAAGGGCGTTCGTGGGCGTTCGTGAGCGTTCCTCAAAGGAAGGAGGTGGGTGATTAATTCACAGTGCCAGGGCAGGCCCAGCCCAGCCCAGCCCAGCCCAGCCCAGCCCAGCCCAGCGCAGCCCAGCCCGGCACAGCGCACTGCTGTGGAGGTCCATTCCTTCACATCCTGCAGCAGGCATGATGCAGACCTACTAGAGCAAAGGCTTGACTCTGCCCTTGTCTGTCTCTTAAAGAAAACAATCTTTCTAGCTTCTTATTGCACCTGATAAATGGACTCTAGCTTGCCTCAAACTTGACCCATCATTTCATTAGCCAGAGCTCATACTTGACCTTTATTTCTATCCAAGCTCACTGGCACCAAACCCCTGATTTGAGCGAGTTACTCACACCAAAATGAAAAATCACCATCATCCAACCTATTTTACAATAAGTGTAGCACCTTCCTCGCATTCTTGTGCTCAGTTATAACCCCCAATACCACAATTGCACTCTGCAATTCACCAAACTTAAAGGAAAAAGAATGAAGACATTGATAAAGGAAGACAAGGCCTTGTCCCTATTGCACCTACTTGAGAAATAGGGAGGTTGGTAGAAGGTCATGAGGGAAAACATTTGAAATTTTGGGACACACAACCCAAAAAGAGTGTCCACTTTTCTCCTCTGTTACCAAGTAAAAAAAAATCTTAGCAAAAAAAAAAACATTCACTTTTTGAAAATTTCCACCTTGGGATACCTCTACAGCATTGGCAGGATTCGAACCCTGGCCTGTGAGGGCTGTCTGCACCAAAGGTACAAGACTTACCTTTGAGCTATAGCTCCTTAGTGGTCTAGAGGATTGCTGTAGTAACTATAAGCAACATACAGGCCTTGGTGTCCTTCCCGGCGGCTTCCATTGCACATGAAAAGGATGACCATGACATAAGGACAATTTGATAGGCTACATACATGGAAACCAGTGTGGTCCAGTGGGTAAGTGCCTGCCTTCCATGCAGGCAACCAGGGTTCAAATCCCGGGTTCGGCACCAGGTGACTGATGGTGGCAGAGCAGAGGTAAGTTGGAGGTGGGCCTAAATGGCCAATTGGTAAGTAAAATGTGTCTGTGTGTTGTGTACGAGTGGAATCATGCCTAGTGAATGAGGGATTGCAGATTGGTTGGTAAATAAAATAGGTGTGGCCTGAATAGAGAAAGGTAACAGGTGTTGTGAGGAGGAGGAGCCTAATCAGAGTGGGTGGGGTCAGAGAGGAGGAGCCAGGTCAGAGAGGAGGGGTATAGGTGGATCCTAGTCAGAGTGGGTGGGGTTAGAGAGGAGGAGTATAGGAGGAGCTGGGTCAGAGAGGAGGGGTATAGGAGGAGCCTAGTCAGAGTGGGAGGGGTCAGAGAGGAGGAGTATAGGAGGAGCCTAGTCAGAGTGGGTGGGGTTAGAGAGGAGGGGTATAGGCAGAGCCTGGGCAGAATGGGTGGGTTCAGAGGAAGGGGAGGAGTATCCTGACTTATTGTGGGGTACTGCAAATACTTTTTTACTGCACCCCCCTATACTCTCTGATTTCTGTTGGGGGGGCAGTCAAAATTTGGGGGAGCAGTATTAAAAGGTGCTTAGGCGCAACGTGAAGGCGATGGGGTGCACACAATGGCTTGGCTTCCAGGTACTTTTTGGGGGGCTACCATTAGTTTTAATTGCTCTGATCCTCCCTCATGGGGTGTACCCCAAATGGTTAGGGGCCACGGGGGGCAAGAAGCTGTTTGACAGTTTCTATTAACAACAGGGGTCACCATATGATTCTGCTGCAGTTATGGTATTCAAAGGTAAAACAAGGAGCATTTGGCTGTATTTTTGCAGGTGGGGTGCCCCAAAATGTTACTGCCAGCAGCAGCAGCAGCCCCCTTCCTCGCCACCCTGCAGATTGGTATAGGTACCTTTAGGACATTTCTGTTGAAAACAGAGGCTATAGCGAATCGCGCTACAAAATCCGAGAGCACTAACACTTGCTAAATAAAGGTGGCATCGGAGCATACGAATGAGGCAGGGAGAGGCTACTGTTGCAATTGGTTTGGTGGGTCATAGTGAATAACCTGGGAATGCAAATAGGCAGAAGTGTGAGGATTGGCAGTGTCTGTAGAGAATTTTGGCATGCTCTTCAGTTGATGTTTTCCTCCTTGAACTACAGAGGAAAGGCCTGGCCTTACTGTTGGGCAAAACATGTATTTATGATTTTAAGAAGTGTAGTCTGGATGTACTGAGAGGGCCTGTACAGTACGGTAAATGCCTGTATACCCCTGCAATGTGCATCCAACTGTCACTTGAGATTGAACAGCAAACGAAGCAGCTGGGTTACTGACTGAATGTAAATGGAAGGCACATAGGAAGGGTGTTTGTGGTCACTCAAATGATTGAAACCTGGTTGATGCACTACCAAAGCTGGGGTACCAGGGGGGAACATTTGACGGGTATTGAGATGGTGGTGTCCAGAGGTCAAAATATGTTTCAGAGACACAGAGGTACTGCGGTCCTGGTCCCACATTGGGGGTAGACAAAAGTCCCTGCTAAAGATTTCTGTCCAACTGTTACCACATTTTGTGCAGCCTGGCTCCCTCTGTAACGATTCCCCAGTGTCTTTCGATCCTACAGATGACTGTAGCAAACTTCCCAAATTTTTTCTTGGCCTCATACTCCCAAAGGAGTGCCTGACATTTGCCAGCCTAACGATACTCACATTCTGGGAAAAACCTCACTAACTATGCATATTTATCTACCACACATGGCAAATCCTTACAATTGCAGAACATCATATCGCACTTGTCATCTTTGAGGTACTGTAAGTATTTGGATTTGAGGGAAATATTCATCCTTGCTTGCTCTCTCCCATCTGAAGTCTATGGTGCTGCTGTTCCTTTCTCACATGTCCCTTCAAAGAGACAAGTGACACACAGACTCAATCACTCAGCAAACATATATGCTTTGACGTTTTCATCTTGCTGTTTACCTTCCAAATATTCCCCCTGAACCACAAATAAAGGCCTGCCATTCCTCATCCCCTCAGTCAAAGCAGTCCTTCGCTCCTTAGGCCCTGCAAGACCACCATGAACAAGAATCATGTCAGCAAGCAGAAGAAAAGCCTCAGTGTGCTCTTTTGTTCATACTGCTGCCCTCTAGTAACACTTCATGGCAACTGCAGCATAAGAATGGGACTGAGAAGAGGGCTGTCCTATGCAAATAATATCCTCCCATGCATACTTTCTTCTGAGACGGTCGGCGGCTTGTGCCGTGATACCGCCTCCAACAAATGGTCTTCAACCAAATTTTAAAAAAGCCCACCTGCCTTAGACGAAGGATTTTGCCACTCGAAGGAAGCACATGGGGACATCACCCTCATTTAGCAGGGTCCTAAATTGCCTGCTGTCAGCCTGTATACAGAACAAGGGCGTTCATGGGCGTTCGTGAGCGTTCCTCAAAGGAAGGAGGTGGGTGATCAATTCACAGTGCCAGGGCAGGCCCAGCCCAGCCCAGCCCAGCCCAGCGCAGCCCAGCCCGGCACAGCGCACTGCTGTGGAGGTCCATTCCTTCACATCCTGCAGCAGGCATGATGCAGACCTACTAGAGCAAAGGCTTGACTCTGCCCTTGTCTGTCTCTTAAAGAAAACAATCTTTCTAGCTTCTTATTGCACCTGATAAATGGACTCTAGCTTGCCTCAAACTTGACCCATCATTTCATTAGCCAGAGCTCATACTTGACCTTTATTTCTATCCAAGCTCACTGGCACCAAACCCCTGATTTGAGCGAGTTACTCACACCAAAATGAAAAATCACCATCATCCAACCTATTTTACAATAAGTGTAGCACCTTCCTCGCATTCTTGTGCTCAGTTATAACCCCCAATACCACAATTGCACTCTGCAATTCACCAAACTTAAAGGAAAAAGAATGAAGACATTGATAAAGGAAGACAAGGCCTTGTCCCTATTGCACCTACTTGAGAAATAGGGAGGTTGGTAGAAGGTCATGAGGGAAAACATTTGAAATTTTGGGACACACAACCCAAAAAGAGTGTCCACTTTTCTCCTCTGTTACCAAGTAAAAAAAAATCTTAGCAAAAAAAAAAACATTCACTTTTTGAAAATTTCCACCTTGGGATACCTCTACAGCATTGGCAGGATTCGAACCCTGGCCTGTGAGGGCTGTCTGCACCAAAGGTACAAGACTTACCTTTGAGCTATAGCTCCTTAGTGGTCTAGAGGATTGCTGTAGTAACTATAAGCAACATACAGGCCTTGGTGTCCTTCCCGGCGGCTTCCATTGCACATGAAAAGGATGACCATGACATAAGGACAATTTGATAGGCTACATACATGGAAACCAGTGTGGTCCAGTGGGTAAGTGCCTGCCTTCCATGCAGGCAACCAGGGTTCAAATCCCGGGTTCGGCACCAGGTGACTGATGGTGGCAGAGCAGAGGTAAGTTGGAGGTGGGCCTAAATGGCCAATTGGTAAGTAAAATGTGTCTGTGTGTTGTGTACGAGTGGAATCATGCCTAGTGAATGAGGGATTGCAGATTGGTTGGTAAATAAAATAGGTGTGGCCTGAATAGAGAAAGGTAACAGGTGTTGTGAGGAGGAGGAGCCTAATCAGAGTGGGTGGGGTCAGAGAGGAGGAGCCAGGTCAGAGAGGAGGGGTATAGGTGGATCCTAGTCAGAGTGGGTGGGGTTAGAGAGGAGGAGTATAGGAGGAGCTGGGTCAGAGAGGAGGGGTATAGGAGGAGCCTAGTCAGAGTGGGAGGGGTCAGAGAGGAGGAGTATAGGAGGAGCCTAGTCAGAGTGGGTGGGGTTAGAGAGGAGGGGTATAGGCAGAGCCTGGGCAGAATGGGTGGGTTCAGAGGAAGGGGAGGAGTATCCTGACTTATTGTGGGGTACTGCAAATACTTTTTTACTGCACCCCCCTATACTCTCTGATTTCTGTTGGGGGGGCAGTCAAAATTTGGGGGAGCAGTATTAAAAGGTGCTTAGGCGCAACGTGAAGGCGATGGGGTGCACACAATGGCTTGGCTTCCAGGTACTTTTTGGGGGGCTACCATTAGTTTTAATTGCTCTGATCCTCCCTCATGGGGTGTACCCCAAATGGTTAGGGGCCACGGGGGGCAAGAAGCTGTTTGACAGTTTCTATTAACAACAGGGGTCACCATACGATTCTGCTGCAGTTATGGTATTCAAAGGTAAAACAAGGAGCATTTGGCTGTATTTTTGCAGGTGGGGTGCCCCAAAATGTTACTGCCAGCAGCAGCAGCCCCCTTCCTCGCCACCCTGCAGATTGGTATAGGTACCTTTAGGACATTTCTGTTGAAAACAGAGGCTATAGCGAATCGCGCTACAAAATCCGAGAGCACTAACACTTGCTAAATAAAGGTGGCATCGGAGCATACGAATGAGGCAGGGAGAGGCTACTGTTGCAATTGGTTTGGTGGGTCATAGTGAATAACCTGGGAATGCAAATAGGCAGAAGTGTGAGAATTGGCAGTGTCTGTAGAGAATTTTGGCATGCTCTTCAGTTGATGTTTTCCTCCTTGAACTACAGAGGAAAGGCCTGGCCTTACTGTTGGGCAAAACATGTATTTATGATTTTAAGAAGTGTAGTCTGGATGTACTGAGAGGGCCTGTACAGTACGGTAAATGCCTGTATACCCCTGCAATGTGCATCCAACTGTCACTTGAGATTGAACAGCAAACGAAGCAGCTGGGTTACTGACTGAATGTAAATGGAAGGCACATAGGAAGGGTGTTTGTGGTCACTCAAATGATTGAAACCTGGTTGATGCACTACCAAAGCTGGGGTACCAGGGGGGAACATTTGAGGGGTATTGAGATGGTGGTGTCCAGAGGTCAAAATATGTTTCAGAGACACAGAGGTACTGCGGTCCTGGTCCCACATTGGGGGTAGACAAAAGTCCCTGCTAAAGATTTCTGTCCAACTGTTACCACATTTTGTGCAGCCTGGCTCCCTCTGTAACGATTCCCCAGTGTCTTTCGATCCTACAGATGACTGTAGCAAACTTCCCAAATTTTTTCTTGGCCTCATACTCCCAAAGGAGTGCCTGACATTTGCCAGCCTAACGATACTCACATTCTGGGAAAAACCTCACTAACTATGCATATTTATCTACCACACATGGCAAATCCTTACAATTGCAGAACATCATATCGCACTTGTCATCTTTGAGGTACTGTAAGTATTTGGATTTGAGGGAAATATTCATCCTTGCTTGCTCTCTCCCATCTGAAGTCTATGGTGCTGCTGTTCCTTTCTCACATGTCCCTTCAAAGAGACAAGTGACACACAGACTCAATCACTCAGCAAACATATATGCTTTGACGTTTTCATCTTGCTGTTTACCTTCCAAATATTCCCCCTGAACCACAAATAAAGGCCTGCCATTCCTCATCCCCTCAGTCAAAGCAGTCCTTCGCTCCTTAGGCCCTGCAAGACCACCATGAACAAGAATCATGTCAGCAAGCAGAAGAAAAGCCTCAGTGTGCTCTTTTGTTCATACTGCTGCCCTCTAGTAACACTTCATGGCAACTGCAGCATAAGAATGGGACTGAGAAGAGGGCTGTCCTATGCAAATAATATCCTCCCATGCATACTTTCTTCTGAGACGGTCGGCGGCTTGTGCCGTGATACCGCCTCCAACAAATGGTCTTCAACCAAATTTTAAAAAAGCCCACCTGCCTTAGACGAAGGATTTTGCCACTCGAAGGAAGCACATGGGGACATCACCCTCATTTAGCAGGGTCCTAAATTGCCTGCTGTCAGCCTGTATACAGAACAAGGGCGTTCATGGGCGTTCGTGAGCGTTCCTCAAAGGAAGGAGGTGGGTGATCAATTCACAGTGCCAGGGCAGGCCCAGCTCAGCCCAGCCCAGCCCAGCGCAGCCCAGCCCGGCACAGCGCACTGCTGTGGAGGTCCATTCCTTCACATCCTGCAGCAGGCATGATACAGACCTACTAGAGCAAAGGCTTGACTCTGCCCTTGTCTGTCTCTTAAAGAAAACAATCTTTCTAGCTTCTTATTGCACCTGATAAATGGACTCTAGCTTGCCTCAAACTTGACCCATCATTTCATTAGCCAGAGCTCATACTTGACCTTTATTTCTATCCAAGCTCACTGGCACCAAACCCCTGATTTGAGCGAGTTACTCACACCAAAATGAAAAATCACCATCATCCAACCTATTTTACAATAAGTGTAGCACCTTCCTCGCATTCTTGTGCTCAGTTATAACCCCCAATACCACAATTGCACTCTGCAATTCACCAAACTTAAAGGAAAAAGAATGAAGACATTAATAAAGGAAGACAAGGCCTTGTCCCTATTGCACCTACTTGAGAAATAGGGAGGTTGGTAGAAGGTCATGAGGGAAAACATTTGAAATTTTGGGACACACATGCCAAAAAGAGTGTCCACTTTTCTCCTCTGTTACCAAGTAAAAAAAAATCTTAGCAAAAAAAAAAAACATTCACTTTTTGAAAATTTCCACCTTGGGATACCTCTACAGCATTGGCAGGATTCGAACCCTGGCCTGTGAGGGCTGTCTGCACCAAAGGTACAAGACTTACCTTTGAGCTATAGCTCCTTAGTGGTCTAGAGGATTGCAGTAGTAACTATAAGCAACATACAGGCCTTGGTGTCCTTCCCGGCGGCTTCCATTGCACATGAAAAGGATGACCATGACATAAGGACAATTTGATAGACTACATACATGGAAACCAGTGTGGTCCAGTGGGTAAGTGCCTGCCTTCCATGCAGGCAACCAGGGTTCAAATCCCGGGTTCGGCACCAGGTGACTGATGGTGGCAGAGCAAAGGTAAGTTGGAGGTGGGCCTAAATGGCCAATTGGTAAGTAAAATGTGTCTGTGTGTTGTGTACGAGTGGAATCATGCCTAGTGAATGAGGGATTGCAGATTGGTTGGTAAGTAAAATAGGTGTGGCCTGAACAGAGAAAGGTAACAGGTGTTGTGTGCAGGAGGAGGAGGAGCCTAGTCAGAGTGGGCGGGGTCAGAGAGGAGGAGCCAGGTCAGAGAGGAGGGGTATAGGTGGAGCCTAGTCAGAGTGGGTGGGGTTAGAGAGGAGGAGTATAGGAGGAGCTGGGTCAGAGAGGAGGGGTCAGAGAGGAGGGGTATAGGCGGAGCCTGGGCAGAATGGGAGGGTTCAGAGAGCAGAAAAAGGGGAGGAGGATCCTGACTTATTGTGGGGTACTGCAAATACTTTTTTACTGCACCCCCCTATACTCTCTGATTTCTGTTGGGAGGGGGCAGTCAAAATTTGGGGGAGCAGTATTAAAAGGTGCTTAGGCGCAACGTGAAGGTGATGGGGTGCACACAATGGCTTGGCTTCCAGGTACTTTTTGGGGGGCTACCATTAGTTTTAATTGCTCTGATCCTCCCTCATGGGGTGTACCCCAAATGGTTAGGGGCCACGGGGGGGCAAGAAGCTGTTTGACAGTTTCTATTAACAACAGGGTTCACCATACGATTCTGCTGCAGTTATGGTATTCAAAGGTAAAACAAGGAGCATTTGGCTGTATTTTTGCAGGTGGGGTGCCCCAAAATGTTACTGCCAGCAGCAGCAGCAGCCCCCTTCCTCGCCACCCTGCAGATTGGTATAGGTACCTTTAGGACATTTCTGTTGAAAACAGAGGCTATAGCGAACCGCGCTACAAAATCCGAGAGCACTAACACTTGCTAAATAAAGGTGGCATCGGAGCATACGAATGAGGCAGGGAGAGGCTACTGTTGCAATTGGTTTGGTGGGTCATAGTGAATAACCTCGGAATGCAAATAGGCAGAAGTGTGAGGATTGGCAGTGTCTGTAGAGAATTTTGGCATGCTCTTCAGTTGATGTTTTCCTCCTTGAACTACAGAGGAAAGGCCTGGCCTTACTGTTGGGCAAAACATGTATTTATGATTTTAAGAAGTGTAGTCTGGATGTACTGAGAGGGCCTGTACAGTACGGTAAATGCCTGTATACCCCTGCAATGTGCATCCAACTGTCACTTGAGATTGAACAGCAAACGAAGCAGCTGGGTTACTGACTGAATGTAAATGGAAGGCACATAGGAAGGGTGTTTGTGGTCACTCAAATGATTGAAACCTGGTTGATGCACTACCAAAGCTGGGGTACCAGGGGGGAACATTTGAGGGGTATTGAGATGGTGGTGTCCAGAGGTCAAAATATGTTTCAGAGACACAGAGGTACTGCGGTCCTGGTCCCACATTGGGGGTAGACAAAAGTCCCTGCTAAAGATTTCTGTCCAACTGTTACCACATTTTGTGCAGCCTGGCTCCCTCTGTAACGATTCCCCAGTGTCTTTCGATCCTACAGATGACTGTAGCAAACTTCCCAAATTTTTTCTTGGCCTCATACTCCCAAAGGAGTGCCTGAAATTTGCCAGCCTAACGATACTCACATTCTGGGAAAAACCTCACTAACTATGCATATTTATCTACCACACATGGCAAATCCTTACAATTGCAGAACATCATATCGCACTTGTCATCTTTGAGGTACTGTAAGTATTTGGATTTGAGGGAAATATTCATCCTTGCTTGCTCTCTCCCATCTGAAGTCTATGGTGCTGCTGTTCCTTTCTCACATGTCCCTTCAAAGAGACAAGTGACACACAGACTCAATCACTCAGCAAACATATATGCTTTGACGTTTTCATCTTGCTGTTTACCTTCCAAATATTCCCCCTGAACCGCAAATAAAGGCCTGCCATTCCTCATCCCCTCAGTCAAAGCAGTCCTTCGCTCCTTAGGCCCTGCAAGACCACCATGAACAAGAATCATGTCAGCAAGCAGAAGAAAAGCCTCAGTGTGCTCTTTTGTTCATACTGCTGCCCTCTAGTAACACTTCATGGCAACTGCAGCATAAGAATGGGACTGAGAAGAGGGCTGTCCTATGCAAATAATATCCTACCATGCATACTTTCTTCTGAGACGGTCGGCGGCTTGTGCCGTGATACCGCCTCCAACAAATGGTCTTCAACCAAATTTTAAAAAAGCCCACCTGCCTTAGACGAAGGATTTTGCCACTCGAAGGAAGCACATGGGGACATCACCCTCATTTAGCAGGGTCCTAAATTGCCTGCTGTCAGCCTGTATACAGAACAAGGGCGTTTGTGGGCGTTCGTGAGCGTTCCTCAAAGGAAGGAGGTGGGTGATTAATTCACAGTGCCAGGGCAGGCCCAGCCCAGCCCAGCCCAGCGCAGCCCAGCGCAGCCCAGCCCAGCGCAGCCCAGCCCGGCACAGCGCACTGCTGTGGAGGTCCATTCCTTCACATCCTGCAGCAGGCATGATGCAGACCTACTAGAGCAAAGGCTTGACTCTGCCCTTGTCTGTCTCTTAAAGAAAACAATCTTTCTAGCTTCTTATTGCACCTGATAAATGGACTCTAGCTTGCCTCAAACTTGACCCATCATTTCATTAGCCAGAGCTCATACTTGACCTTTATTTCTATCCAAGCTCACTGGCACCAAACCCCTGATTTGAGCGAGTTACTCACACCAAAATGAAAAATCACCATCATCCAACCTATTTTACAATAAGTGTAGCACCTTCCTCGCATTCTTGTGCTCAGTTATAACCCCCAATACCACAATTGCACTCTGCAATTCACCAAACTTAAAGGAAAAAGAATGAAGACATTGATAAAGGAAGACAAGGCCTTGTCCCTATTGCACCTACTTGAGAAATAGGGAGGTTGGTAGAAGGTCATGAGGGAAAACATTTGAAATTTTGGGACACACAACCCAAAAAGAGTGTCCACTTTTCTCCTCTGTTACCAAGTAAAAAAAAATCTTAGCAAAAAAAAAAACATTCACTTTTTGAAAATTTCCACCTTGGGATACCTCTACAGCATTGGCAGGATTCGAACCCTGGCCTGTGAGGGCTGTCTGCACCAAAGGTACAAGACTTACCTTTGAGCTATAGCTCCTTAGTGGTCTAGAGGATTGCTGTAGTAACTATAAGCAACATACAGGCCTTGGTGTCCTTCCCGGCGGCTTCCATTGCACATGAAAAGGATGACCATGACATAAGGACAATTTGATAGGCTACATACATGGAAACCAGTGTGGTCCAGTGGGTAAGTGCCTGCCTTCCATGCAGGCAACCAGGGTTCAAATCCCGGGTTCGGCACCAGGTGACTGATGGTGGCAGAGCAGAGGTAAGTTGGAGGTGGGCCTAAATGGCCAATTGGTAAGTAAAATGTGTCTGTGTGTTGTGTACGAGTGGAATCATGCCTAGTGAATGAGGGATTGCAGATTGGTTGGTAAATAAAATAGGTGTGGCCTGAACAGAGAAAGGTAACAGGTGTTGTGAGGAGGAGGAGCCTAATCAGAGTGGGTGGGGTCAGAGAGGAGGAGCCAGGTCAGAGAGGAGGGGTATAGGTGGATCCTAGTCGGAGTGGGCGGGGTTAGAGAGGAGGAGTATAGGAGGAGCTGGGTCAGAGAGGAGGGGTATAGGAGGAGCCTAGTCAGAGTGGGAGGGGTCAGAGAGGAGGAGTATAGGAGGAGCCTAGTCAGAGTGGGTGGGGTTAGAGAGGAGGGGTATAGGCAGAGCCTGGGCAGAATGGGTGGGTTCAGAGGAAGGGGAGGAGTATCCTGACTTATTGTGGGGTACTGCAAATACTTTTTTACTGCACCCCCCTATACTCTCTGATTTCTGTTGGGGGGGCAGTCAAAATTTGGGGGAGCAGTATTAAAAGGTGCTTAGGCGCAACGTGAAGGCGATGGGGTGCACACAATGGCTTGGCTTCCAGGTACTTTTTGGGGGGCTACCATTAGTTTCAATTGCTCTGATCCTCCCTCATGGGGTGTACCCCAAATGGTTAGGGGCCACGGGGGGCAAGAAGCTGTTTGACAGTTTCTATTAACAACAGGGGTCACCATACGATTCTGCTGCAGTTATGGTATTCAAAGGTAAAACAAGGAGCATTTGGCTGTATTTTTGCAGGTGGGGTGCCCCAAAATGTTACTGCCAGCAGCAGCAGCAGCCCCCTTCCTCGCCACCCTGCAGATTGGTATAGGTACCTTTAGGACATTTCTGTTGAAAACAGAGGCTATAGCGAATCGCGCTACAAAATCCGAGAGCACTAACACTTGCTAAATAAAGGTGGCATCGGAGCATACGAATGAGGCAGGGAGAGGCTACTGTTGCAATTGGTTTGGTGGGTCATAGTGAATAACCTGGGAATGCAAATAGGCAGAAGTGTGAGGATTGGCAGTGTCTGTAGAGAATTTTGGCATGCTCTTCAGTTGATGTTTTCCTCCTTGAACTACAGAGGAAAGGCCTGGCCTTACTGTTGGGCAAAACATGTATTTATGATTTTAAGAAGTGTAGTCTGGATGTACTGAGAGGGCCTGTACAGTACGGTAAATGCCTGTATACCCCTGCAATGTGCATCCAACTGTCACTTGAGATTGAACAGCAAACGAAGCAGCTGGGTTACTGACTGAATGTAAATGGAAGGCACATAGGAAGGGTGTTTGTGGTCACTCAAATGATTGAAACCTGGTTGATGCACTACCAAAGCTGGGGTACCAGGGGGGAACATTTGAGGGGTATTGAGATGGTGGTGTCCAGAGGTCAAAATATGTTTCAGAGACACAGAGGTACTGCGGTCCTGGTCCCACATTGGGGGTAGACAAAAGTCCCTGCTAAAGATTTCTGTCCAACTGTTACCACATTTTGTGCAGCCTGGCTCCCTCTGTAACGATTCCCCAGTGTCTTTCGATCCTACAGATGACTGTAGCAAACTTCCCAAATTTTTTCTTGGCCTCATACTCCCAAAGGAGTGCCTGACATTTGCCAGCCTAACGATACTCACATTCTGGGAAAAACCTCACTAACTATGCATATTTATCTACCACACATGGCAAATCCTTACAATTGCAGAACATCATATCGCACTTGTCATCTTTGAGGTACTGTAAGTATTTGGATTTGAGGGAAATATTCATCCTTGCTTGCTCTCTCCCATCTGAAGTCTATGGTGCTGCTGTTCCTTTCTCACATGTCCCTTCAAAGAGACAAGTGACACACAGACTCAATCACTCAGCAAACATATATGCTTTGACGTTTTCATCTTGCTGTTTACCTTCCAAATATTCCCCCTGAACCACAAATAAAGGCCTGCCATTCCTCATCCCCTCAGTCAAAGCAGTCCTTCGCTCCTTAGGCCCTGCAAGACCACCATGAACAAGAATCATGTCAGCAAGCAGAAGAAAAGCCTCAGTGTGCTCTTTTGTTCATACTGCTGCCCTCTAGTAACACTTCATGGCAACTGCAGCATAAGAATGGGACTGAGAAGAGGGCTGTCCTATGCAAATAATATCCTCCCATGCATACTTTCTTCTGAGACGGTCGGCGGCTTGTGCCGTGATACCGCCTCCAACAAATGGTCTTCAACCAAATTTTAAAAAAGCCCACCTGCCTTAGACGAAGGATTTTGCCACTCGAAGGAAGCACATGGGGACATCACCCTCATTTAGCAGGGTCCTAAATTGCCTGCTGTCAGCCTGTATACAGAACAAGGGCGTTCATGGGCGTTCGTGAGCGTTCCTCAAAGGAAGGAGGTGGGTGATCAATTCACAGTGCCAGGGCAGGCCCAGCTCAGCCCAGCCCAGCCCAGCGCAGCCCAGCCCGGCACAGCGCACTGCTGTGGAGGTCCATTCCTTCACATCCTGCAGCAGGCATGATACAGACCTACTAGAGCAAAGGCTTGACTCTGCCCTTGTCTGTCTCTTAAAGAAAACAATCTTTCTAGCTTCTTATTGCACCTGATAAATGGACTCTAGCTTGCCTCAAACTTGACCCATCATTTCATTAGCCAGAGCTCATACTTGACCTTTATTTCTATCCAAGCTCACTGGCACCAAACCCCTGATTTGAGCGAGTTACTCACACCAAAATGAAAAATCACCATCATCCAACCTATTTTACAATAAGTGTAGCACCTTCCTCGCATTCTTGTGCTCAGTTATAACCCCCAATACCACAATTGCACTCTGCAATTCACCAAACTTAAAGGAAAAAGAATGAAGACATTAATAAAGGAAGACAAGGCCTTGTCCCTATTGCACCTACTTGAGAAATAGGGAGGTTGGTAGAAGGTCATGAGGGAAAACATTTGAAATTTTGGGACACACATGCCAAAAAGAGTGTCCACTTTTCTCCTCTGTTACCAAGTAAAAAAAAATCTTAGCAAAAAAAAAAAACATTCACTTTTTGAAAATTTCCACCTTGGGATACCTCTACAGCATTGGCAGGATTCGAACCCTGGCCTGTGAGGGCTGTCTGCACCAAAGGTACAAGACTTACCTTTGAGCTATAGCTCCTTAGTGGTCTAGAGGATTGCAGTAGTAACTATAAGCAACATACAGGCCTTGGTGTCCTTCCCGGCGGCTTCCATTGCACATGAAAAGGATGACCATGACATAAGGACAATTTGATAGACTACATACATGGAAACCAGTGTGGTCCAGTGGGTAAGTGCCTGCCTTCCATGCAGGCAACCAGGGTTCAAATCCCGGGTTCGGCACCAGGTGACTGATGGTGGCAGAGCAAAGGTAAGTTGGAGGTGGGCCTAAATGGCCAATTGGTAAGTAAAATGTGTCTGTGTGTTGTGTACGAGTGGAATCATGCCTAGTGAATGAGGGATTGCAGATTGGTTGGTAAGTAAAATAGGTGTGGCCTGAACAGAGAAAGGTAACAGGTGTTGTGTGCAGGAGGAGGAGGAGCCTAGTCAGAGTGGGCGGGGTCAGAGAGGAGGAGCCAGGTCAGAGAGGAGGGGTATAGGTGGAGCCTAGTCAGAGTGGGTGGGGTTAGAGAGGAGGAGTATAGGAGGAGCTGGGTCAGAGAGGAGGGGTCAGAGAGGAGGGGTATAGGCGGAGCCTGGGCAGAATGGGAGGGTTCAGAGAGCAGAAAAAGGGGAGGAGGATCCTGACTTATTGTGGGGTACTGCAAATACTTTTTTACTGCACCCCCCTATACTCTCTGATTTCTGTTGGGAGGGGGCAGTCAAAATTTGGGGGAGCAGTATTAAAAGGTGCTTAGGCGCAACGTGAAGGTGATGGGGTGCACACAATGGCTTGGCTTCCAGGTACTTTTTGGGGGGCTACCATTAGTTTTAATTGCTCTGATCCTCCCTCATGGGGTGTACCCCAAATGGTTAGGGGCCACGGGGGGGCAAGAAGCTGTTTGACAGTTTCTATTAACAACAGGGTTCACCATACGATTCTGCTGCAGTTATGGTATTCAAAGGTAAAACAAGGAGCATTTGGCTGTATTTTTGCAGGTGGGGTGCCCCAAAATGTTACTGCCAGCAGCAGCAGCAGCCCCCTTCCTCGCCACCCTGCAGATTGGTATAGGTACCTTTAGGACATTTCTGTTGAAAACAGAGGCTATAGCGAACCGCGCTACAAAATCCGAGAGCACTAACACTTGCTAAATAAAGGTGGCATCGGAGCATACGAATGAGGCAGGGAGAGGCTACTGTTGCAATTGGTTTGGTGGGTCATAGTGAATAACCTCGGAATGCAAATAGGCAGAAGTGTGAGGATTGGCAGTGTCTGTAGAGAATTTTGGCATGCTCTTCAGTTGATGTTTTCCTCCTTGAACTACAGAGGAAAGGCCTGGCCTTACTGTTGGGCAAAACATGTATTTATGATTTTAAGAAGTGTAGTCTGGATGTACTGAGAGGGCCTGTACAGTACGGTAAATGCCTGTATACCCCTGCAATGTGCATCCAACTGTCACTTGAGATTGAACAGCAAACGAAGCAGCTGGGTTACTGACTGAATGTAAATGGAAGGCACATAGGAAGGGTGTTTGTGGTCACTCAAATGATTGAAACCTGGTTGATGCACTACCAAAGCTGGGGTACCAGGGGGGAACATTTGAGGGGTATTGAGATGGTGGTGTCCAGAGGTCAAAATATGTTTCAGAGACACAGAGGTACTGCGGTCCTGGTCCCACATTGGGGGTAGACAAAAGTCCCTGCTAAAGATTTCTGTCCAACTGTTACCACATTTTGTGCAGCCTGGCTCCCTCTGTAACGATTCCCCAGTGTCTTTCGATCCTACAGATGACTGTAGCAAACTTCCCAAATTTTTTCTTGGCCTCATACTCCCAAAGGAGTGCCTGAAATTTGCCAGCCTAACGATACTCACATTCTGGGAAAAACCTCACTAACTATGCATATTTATCTACCACACATGGCAAATCCTTACAATTGCAGAACATCATATCGCACTTGTCATCTTTGAGGTACTGTAAGTATTTGGATTTGAGGGAAATATTCATCCTTGCTTGCTCTCTCCCATCTGAAGTCTATGGTGCTGCTGTTCCTTTCTCACATGTCCCTTCAAAGAGACAAGTGACACACAGACTCAATCACTCAGCAAACATATATGCTTTGACGTTTTCATCTTGCTGTTTACCTTCCAAATATTCCCCCTGAACCGCAAATAAAGGCCTGCCATTCCTCATCCCCTCAGTCAAAGCAGTCCTTCGCTCCTTAGGCCCTGCAAGACCACCATGAACAAGAATCATGTCAGCAAGCAGAAGAAAAGCCTCAGTGTGCTCTTTTGTTCATACTGCTGCCCTCTAGTAACACTTCATGGCAACTGCAGCATAAGAATGGGACTGAGAAGAGGGCTGTCCTATGCAAATAATATCCTACCATGCATACTTTCTTCTGAGACGGTCGGCGGCTTGTGCCGTGATACCGCCTCCAACAAATGGTCTTCAACCAAATTTTAAAAAAGCCCACCTGCCTTAGACGAAGGATTTTGCCACTCGAAGGAAGCACATGGGGACATCACCCTCATTTAGCAGGGTCCTAAATTGCCTGCTGTCAGCCTGTATACAGAACAAGGGCGTTTGTGGGCGTTCGTGAGCGTTCCTCAAAGGAAGGAGGTGGGTGATTAATTCACAGTGCCAGGGCAGGCCCAGCCCAGCCCAGCCCAGCGCAGCCCAGCGCAGCCCAGCCCAGCGCAGCCCAGCCCGGCACAGCGCACTGCTGTGGAGGTCCATTCCTTCACATCCTGCAGCAGGCATGATGCAGACCTACTAGAGCAAAGGCTTGACTCTGCCCTTGTCTGTCTCTTAAAGAAAACAATCTTTCTAGCTTCTTATTGCACCTGATAAATGGACTCTAGCTTGCCTCAAACTTGACCCATCATTTCATTAGCCAGAGCTCATACTTGACCTTTATTTCTATCCAAGCTCACTGGCACCAAACCCCTGATTTGAGCGAGTTACTCACACCAAAATGAAAAATCACCATCATCCAACCTATTTTACAATAAGTGTAGCACCTTCCTCGCATTCTTGTGCTCAGTTATAACCCCCAATACCACAATTGCACTCTGCAATTCACCAAACTTAAAGGAAAAAGAATGAAGACATTGATAAAGGAAGACAAGGCCTTGTCCCTATTGCACCTACTTGAGAAATAGGGAGGTTGGTAGAAGGTCATGAGGGAAAACATTTGAAATTTTGGGACACACAACCCAAAAAGAGTGTCCACTTTTCTCCTCTGTTACCAAGTAAAAAAAAATCTTAGCAAAAAAAAAAACATTCACTTTTTGAAAATTTCCACCTTGGGATACCTCTACAGCATTGGCAGGATTCGAACCCTGGCCTGTGAGGGCTGTCTGCACCAAAGGTACAAGACTTACCTTTGAGCTATAGCTCCTTAGTGGTCTAGAGGATTGCTGTAGTAACTATAAGCAACATACAGGCCTTGGTGTCCTTCCCGGCGGCTTCCATTGCACATGAAAAGGATGACCATGACATAAGGACAATTTGATAGGCTACATACATGGAAACCAGTGTGGTCCAGTGGGTAAGTGCCTGCCTTCCATGCAGGCAACCAGGGTTCAAATCCCGGGTTCGGCACCAGGTGACTGATGGTGGCAGAGCAGAGGTAAGTTGGAGGTGGGCCTAAATGGCCAATTGGTAAGTAAAATGTGTCTGTGTGTTGTGTACGAGTGGAATCATGCCTAGTGAATGAGGGATTGCAGATTGGTTGGTAAATAAAATAGGTGTGGCCTGAACAGAGAAAGGTAACAGGTGTTGTGAGGAGGAGGAGCCTAATCAGAGTGGGTGGGGTCAGAGAGGAGGAGCCAGGTCAGAGAGGAGGGGTATAGGTGGATCCTAGTCGGAGTGGGCGGGGTTAGAGAGGAGGAGTATAGGAGGAGCTGGGTCAGAGAGGAGGGGTATAGGAGGAGCCTAGTCAGAGTGGGAGGGGTCAGAGAGGAGGAGTATAGGAGGAGCCTAGTCAGAGTGGGTGGGGTTAGAGAGGAGGGGTATAGGCAGAGCCTGGGCAGAATGGGTGGGTTCAGAGGAAGGGGAGGAGTATCCTGACTTATTGTGGGGTACTGCAAATACTTTTTTACTGCACCCCCCTATACTCTCTGATTTCTGTTGGGGGGGCAGTCAAAATTTGGGGGAGCAGTATTAAAAGGTGCTTAGGCGCAACGTGAAGGCGATGGGGTGCACACAATGGCTTGGCTTCCAGGTACTTTTTGGGGGGCTACCATTAGTTTCAATTGCTCTGATCCTCCCTCATGGGGTGTACCCCAAATGGTTAGGGGCCACGGGGGGCAAGAAGCTGTTTGACAGTTTCTATTAACAACAGGGGTCACCATACGATTCTGCTGCAGTTATGGTATTCAAAGGTAAAACAAGGAGCATTTGGCTGTATTTTTGCAGGTGGGGTGCCCCAAAATGTTACTGCCAGCAGCAGCAGCAGCCCCCTTCCTCGCCACCCTGCAGATTGGTATAGGTACCTTTAGGACATTTCTGTTGAAAACAGAGGCTATAGCGAATCGCGCTACAAAATCCGAGAGCACTAACACTTGCTAAATAAAGGTGGCATCGGAGCATACGAATGAGGCAGGGAGAGGCTACTGTTGCAATTGGTTTGGTGGGTCATAGTGAATAACCTGGGAATGCAAATAGGCAGAAGTGTGAGGATTGGCAGTGTCTGTAGAGAATTTTGGCATGCTCTTCAGTTGATGTTTTCCTCCTTGAACTACAGAGGAAAGGCCTGGCCTTACTGTTGGGCAAAACATGTATTTATGATTTTAAGAAGTGTAGTCTGGATGTACTGAGAGGGCCTGTACAGTACGGTAAATGCCTGTATACCCCTGCAATGTGCATCCAACTGTCACTTGAGATTGAACAGCAAACGAAGCAGCTGGGTTACTGACTGAATGTAAATGGAAGGCACATAGGAAGGGTGTTTGTGGTCACTCAAATGATTGAAACCTGGTTGATGCACTACCAAAGCTGGGGTACCAGGGGGGAACATTTGAGGGGTATTGAGATGGTGGTGTCCAGAGGTCAAAATATGTTTCAGAGACACAGAGGTACTGCGGTCCTGGTCCCACATTGGGGGTAGACAAAAGTCCCTGCTAAAGATTTCTGTCCAACTGTTACCACATTTTGTGCAGCCTGGCTCCCTCTGTAACGATTCCCCAGTGTCTTTCGATCCTACAGATGACTGTAGCAAACTTCCCAAATTTTTTCTTGGCCTCATACTCCCAAAGGAGTGCCTGACATTTGCCAGCCTAACGATACTCACATTCTGGGAAAAACCTCACTAACTATGCATATTTATCTACCACACATGGCAAATCCTTACAATTGCAGAACATCATATCGCACTTGTCATCTTTGAGGTACTGTAAGTATTTGGATTTGAGGGAAATATTCATCCTTGCTTGCTCTCTCCCATCTGAAGTCTATGGTGCTGCTGTTCCTTTCTCACATGTCCCTTCAAAGAGACAAGTGACACACAGACTCAATCACTCAGCAAACATATATGCTTTGACGTTTTCATCTTGCTGTTTACCTTCCAAATATTCCCCCTGAACCACAAATAAAGGCCTGCCATTCCTCATCCCCTCAGTCAAAGCAGTCCTTCGCTCCTTAGGCCCTGCAAGACCACCATGAACAAGAATCATGTCAGCAAGCAGAAGAAAAGCCTCAGTGTGCTCTTTTGTTCATACTGCTGCCCTCTAGTAACACTTCATGGCAACTGCAGCATAAGAATGGGACTGAGAAGAGGGCTGTCCTATGCAAATAATATCCTCCCATGCATACTTTCTTCTGAGACGGTCGGCGGCTTGTGCCGTGATACCGCCTCCAACAAATGGTCTTCAACCAAATTTTAAAAAAGCCCACCTGCCTTAGACGAAGGATTTTGCCACTCGAAGGAAGCACATGGGGACATCACCCTCATTTAGCAGGGTCCTAAATTGCCTGCTGTCAGCCTGTATACAGAACAAGGGCGTTCGTGGGCGTTCGTGAGCGTTCCTCAAAGGAAGGAGGTGGGTGATTAATTCACAGTGCCAGGGCAGGCCCAGCCCAGCCCAGCCCAGCCCAGCGCAGCCCAGCCCGGCACAGCGCACTGCTGTGGAGGTCCATTCCTTCACATCCTGCAGCAGGCATGATACAGACCTACTAGAGCAAAGGCTTGACTCTGCCCTTGTCTGTCTCTTAAAGAAAACAATCTTTCTAGCTTCTTATTGCACCTGATAAATGGACTCTAGCTTGCCTCAAACTTGACCCATCATTTCATTAGCCAGAGCTCATACTTGACCTTTATTTCTATCCAAGCTCACTGGCACCAAACCCCTGATTTGAGCGAGTTACTCACACCAAAATGAAAAATCACCATCATCCAACCTATTTTACAATAAGTGTAGCACCTTCCTCGCATTCTTGTGCTCAGTTATAACCCCCAATACCACAATTGCACTCTGCAATTCACCAAACTTAAAGGAAAAAGAATGAAGACATTAATAAAGGAAGACAAGGCCTTGTCCCTATTGCACCTACTTGAGAAATAGGGAGGTTGGTAGAAGGTCATGAGGGAAAACATTTGAAATTTTGGGACACACATGCCAAAAAGAGTGTCCACTTTTCTCCTCTGTTACCAATTAAAAAAAAATCTTAGCAAAAAAAAAAAAACATTCACTTTTTGAAAATGTCCACCTTGGGATACCTCTACAGCATTGGCAGGATTCGAACCCTGGCCTGTGAGGGCTGTCTGCACCAAAGGTACAAGACTTACCTTTGAGCTATAGCTCCTTAGTGGTCTAGAGGATTGCAGTAGTAACTATAAGCAACATACAGGCCTTGGTGTCCTTCCCGGCGGCTTCCATTGCACATGAAAAGGATGACCATGACATAAGGACAATTTGATAGGCTACATACATGGAAACCAGTGTGGTCCAGTGGGTAAGTGCCTGCCTTCCATGCAGGCAACCAGGGTTCAAATCCCGGGTTCGGCACCAGGTGACTGATGGTGGCAGAGCAGAGGTAAGTTGGTGGTGGGCCTAAATGGCCAATTGGTAAGTAAAATGTGTCTGTGTGTTGTGTACGAGTGGAATCATGCCTAGTGAATGAGGGATTGCAGATTGGTTGGTAAGTAAAATAGGTGTGGCCTGAACAGAGAAAGGTAACAGGTGTTGTGTGCAGGAGGAGGAGCCTAGTCAGAGTGGGTGGGGTCAGAGAGGAGGAGCCAGGTCAGAGAGGAGGGTTATAGGTGGAGCCTAGTCAGAGTGGGTGGGGTTAGAGAGGAGGAGTATAGGAGGAGCTGGGTCAGAGAGGAGGGGTCAGAGAGGAGGGGTATAGGCGGAGCCTGGGCAGAATGGGAGGGTTCAGAGAGCAGAAGAAGGGGAGGAGGGTCCTGACTTATTGTGGGGTACTGCAAATACTTTTTTACTGCACCCCCCTATACTCTCTGATTTCTGTTGGGAGGGGGCAGTCAAAATTTGGGGGAGCAGTATTAAAAGGTGCTTAGGCGCAACGTGAAGGCGATGGGGTGCACACAATGGCTTGGCTTCCAGGTACTTTTTGGGGGGCTACCATTAGTTTTAATTGCTCTAATCCTCCCTCATGGGGTGTACCCCAAATGGTTAGGGGCCACGGGGGGGCAAGAAGCTGTTTGACAGTTTCTATTAACAACAGGGTTCACCATACGATTCTGCTGCAGTTATGGTATTCAAAGGTAAAACAAGGAGCATTTGGCTGTATTTTTGCAGGTGGGGTGCCCCAAAATGTTACTGCCAGCAGCAGCAGCAGCCCCCTTCCTCGCCACCCTGCAGATTGGTATAGGTACCTTTAGGACATTTCTGTTGAAAACAGAGGCTATAGCGAATCGCGCTACAAAATCCGAGAGCACTAACACTTGCTAAATAAAGGTGGCATCGGAGCATACGAATGAGGCAGGGAGAGGCTACTGTTGCAATTGGTTTGGTGGGTCATAGTGAATAACCTCGGAATGCAAATAGGCAGAAGTGTGAGGATTGGCAGTGTCTGTAGAGAATTTTGGCATGCTCTTCAGTTGATGTTTTCCTCCTTGAACTACAGAGGAAAGGCCTGGCCTTACTGTTGGGCAAAACATGTATTTATGATTTTAAGAAGTGTAGTCTGGATGTACTGAGAGGGCCTGTACAGTACGGTAAATGCCTGTATACCCCTGCAATGTGCATCCAACTGTCACTTGAGATTGAACAGCAAACGAAGCAGCTGGGTTACTGACTGAATGTAAATGGAAGGCACATAGGAAGGGTGTTTGTGGTCACTCAAATGATTGAAACCTGGTTGATGCACTACCAAAGCTGGGGTACCAGGGGGGAACATTTGAGGGGTATTGAGATGGTGGTGTCCAGAGGTCAAAATATGTTTCAGAGACACAGAGGTACTGCGGTCCTGGTCCCACATTGGGGGTAGACAAAAGTCCCTGCTAAAGATTTCTGTCCAACTGTTACCACATTTTGTGCAGCCTGGCTCCCTCTGTAACGATTCCCCAGTGTCTTTCGATCCTACAGATGACTGTAGCAAACTTCCCAAATTTTTTCTTGGCCTCATACTCCCAAAGGAGTGCCTGAAATTTGCCAGCCTAACGATACTCACATTCTGGGAAAAACCTCACTAACTATGCATATTTATCTACCACACATGGCAAATCCTTACAATTGCAGAACATCATATCGCACTTGTCATCTTTGAGGTACTGTAAGTATTTGGATTTGAGGGAAATATTCATCCTTGCTTGCTCTCTCCCATCTGAAGTCTATGGTGCTGCTGTTCCTTTCTCACATGTCCCTTCAAAGAGACAAGTGACACACAGACTCAATCACTCAGCAAACATATATGCTTTGACGTTTTCATCTTGCTGTTTACCTTCCAAATATTCCCCCTGAACCGCAAATAAAGGCCTGCCATTCCTCATCCCCTCAGTCAAAGCAGTCCTTCGCTCCTTAGGCCCTGCAAGACCACCATGAACAAGAATCATGTCAGCAAGCAGAAGAAAAGCCTCAGTGTGCTCTTTTGTTCATACTGCTGCCCTCTAGTAACACTTCATGGCAACTGCAGCATAAGAATGGGACTGAGAAGAGGGCTGTCCTATGCAAATAATATCCTCCCATGCATACTTTCTTCTGAGACGGTCGGCGGCTTGTGCCGTGATACCGCCTCCAACAAATGGTCTTCAACCAAATTTTAAAAAAGCCCACCTGCCTTAGACGAAGGATTTTGCCACTCGAAGGAAGCACATGGGGACATCACCCTCATTTAGCAGGGTCCTAAATTGCCTGCTGTCAGCCTGTATACAGAACAAGGGCGTTCGTGGGCGTTCGTGAGCGTTCCTCAAAGGAAGGAGGTGGGTGATTAATTCACAGTGCCAGGGCAGGCCCAGCCCAGCCCAGCGCAGCCCAGCGCAGCCCAGCCCGGCACAGCGCACTGCTGTGGAGGTCCATTCCTTCACATCCTGCAGCAGGCATGATACAGACCTACTAGAGCAAAGGCTTGACTCTGCCCTTGTCTGTCTCTTAAAGAAAACAATCTTTCTAGCTTCTTATTGCACCTGATAAATGGACTCTAGCTTGCCTCAAACTTGACCCATCATTTCATTAGCCAGAGCTCATACTTGACCTTTATTTCTATCCAAGCTCACTGGCACCAAACCCCTGATTTGAGCGAGTTACTCACACCAAAATGAAAAATCACCATCATCCAACCTATTTTACAATAAGTGTAGCACCTTCCTCGCATTCTTGTGCTCAGTTATAACCCCCAATACCACAATTGCACTCTGCAATTCACCAAACTTAAAGGAAAAAGAATGAAGACATTAATAAAGGAAGACAAGGCCTTGTCCCTATTGCACCTACTTGAGAAATAGGGAGGTTGGTAGAAGGTCATGAGGGAAAACATTTGAAATTTTGGGACACACATGCCAAAAAGAGTGTCCACTTTTCTCCTCTGTTACCAATTAAAAAAAAATCTTAGCAAAAAAAAAAAAACATTCACTTTTTGAAAATGTCCACCTTGGGATACCTCTACAGCATTGGCAGGATTCGAACCCTGGCCTGTGAGGGCTGTCTGCACCAAAGGTACAAGACTTACCTTTGAGCTATAGCTCCTTAGTGGTCTAGAGGATTGCAGTAGTAACTATAAGCAACATACAGGCCTTGGTGTCCTTCCCGGCGGCTTCCATTGCACATGAAAAGGATGACCATGACATAAGGACAATTTGATAGGCTACATACATGGAAACCAGTGTGGTCCAGTGGGTAAGTGCCTGCCTTCCATGCAGGCAACCAGGGTTCAAATCCCGGGTTCGGCACCAGGTGACTGATGGTGGCAGAGCAGAGGTAAGTTGGTGGTGGGCCTAAATGGCCAATTGGTAAGTAAAATGTGTCTGTGTGTTGTGTACGAGTGGAATCATGCCTAGTGAATGAGGGATTGCAGATTGGTTGGTAAGTAAAATAGGTGTGGCCTGAACAGAGAAAGGTAACAGGTGTTGTGTGCAGGAGGAGGAGCCTAGTCAGAGTGGGTGGGGTCAGAGAGGAGGAGCCAGGTCAGAGAGGAGGGTTATAGGTGGAGCCTAGTCAGAGTGGGTGGGGTTAGAGAGGAGGAGTATAGGAGGAGCTGGGTCAGAGAGGAGGGGTCAGAGAGGAGGGGTATAGGCGGAGCCTGGGCAGAATGGGAGGGTTCAGAGAGCAGAAGAAGGGGAGGAGGGTCCTGACTTATTGTGGGGTACTGCAAATACTTTTTTACTGCACCCCCCTATACTCTCTGATTTCTGTTGGGAGGGGGCAGTCAAAATTTGGGGGAGCAGTATTAAAAGGTGCTTAGGCGCAACGTGAAGGCGATGGGGTGCACACAATGGCTTGGCTTCCAGGTACTTTTTGGGGGGCTACCATTAGTTTTAATTGCTCTAATCCTCCCTCATGGGGTGTACCCCAAATGGTTAGGGGCCACGGGGGGGCAAGAAGCTGTTTGACAGTTTCTATTAACAACAGGGTTCACCATACGATTCTGCTGCAGTTATGGTATTCAAAGGTAAAACAAGGAGCATTTGGCTGTATTTTTGCAGGTGGGGTGCCCCAAAATGTTACTGCCAGCAGCAGCAGCAGCCCCCTTCCTCGCCACCCTGCAGATTGGTATAGGTACCTTTAGGACATTTCTGTTGAAAACAGAGGCTATAGCGAATCGCGCTACAAAATCCGAGAGCACTAACACTTGCTAAATAAAGGTGGCATCGGAGCATACGAATGAGGCAGGGAGAGGCTACTGTTGCAATTGGTTTGGTGGGTCATAGTGAATAACCTCGGAATGCAAATAGGCAGAAGTGTGAGGATTGGCAGTGTCTGTAGAGAATTTTGGCATGCTCTTCAGTTGATGTTTTCCTCCTTGAACTACAGAGGAAAGGCCTGGCCTTACTGTTGGGCAAAACATGTATTTATGATTTTAAGAAGTGTAGTCTGGATGTACTGAGAGGGCCTGTACAGTACGGTAAATGCCTGTATACCCCTGCAATGTGCATCCAACTGTCACTTGAGATTGAACAGCAAACGAAGCAGCTGGGTTACTGACTGAATGTAAATGGAAGGCACATAGGAAGGGTGTTTGTGGTCACTCAAATGATTGAAACCTGGTTGATGCACTACCAAAGCTGGGGTACCAGGGGGGAACATTTGAGGGGTATTGAGATGGTGGTGTCCAGAGGTCAAAATATGTTTCAGAGACACAGAGGTACTGCGGTCCTGGTCCCACATTGGGGGTAGACAAAAGTCCCTGCTAAAGATTTCTGTCCAACTGTTACCACATTTTGTGCAGCCTGGCTCCCTCTGTAACGATTCCCCAGTGTCTTTCGATCCTACAGATGACTGTAGCAAACTTCCCAAATTTTTTCTTGGCCTCATACTCCCAAAGGAGTGCCTGAAATTTGCCAGCCTAACGATACTCACATTCTGGGAAAAACCTCACTAACTATGCATATTTATCTACCACACATGGCAAATCCTTACAATTGCAGAACATCATATCGCACTTGTCATCTTTGAGGTACTGTAAGTATTTGGATTTGAGGGAAATATTCATCCTTGCTTGCTCTCTCCCATCTGAAGTCTATGGTGCTGCTGTTCCTTTCTCACATGTCCCTTCAAAGAGACAAGTGACACACAGACTCAATCACTCAGCAAACATATATGCTTTGACGTTTTCATCTTGCTGTTTACCTTCCAAATATTCCCCCTGAACCGCAAATAAAGGCCTGCCATTCCTCATCCCCTCAGTCAAAGCAGTCCTTCGCTCCTTAGGCCCTGCAAGACCACCATGAACAAGAATCATGTCAGCAAGCAGAAGAAAAGCCTCAGTGTGCTCTTTTGTTCATACTGCTGCCCTCTAGTAACACTTCATGGCAACTGCAGCATAAGAATGGGACTGAGAAGAGGGCTGTCCTATGCAAATAATATCCTCCCATGCATACTTTCTTCTGAGACGGTCGGCGGCTTGTGCCGTGATACCGCCTCCAACAAATGGTCTTCAACCAAATTTTAAAAAAGCCCACCTGCCTTAGACGAAGGATTTTGCCACTCGAAGGAAGCACATGGGGACATCACCCTCATTTAGCAGGGTCCTAAATTGCCTGCTGTCAGCCTGTATACAGAACAAGGGCGTTCGTGGGCGTTCGTGAGCGTTCCTCAAAGGAAGGAGGTGGGTGATTAATTCACAGTGCCAGGGCAGGCCCAGCCCAGCCCAGCGCAGCCCAGCGCAGCCCAGCCCGGCACAGCGCACTGCTGTGGAGGTCCATTCCTTCACATCCTGCAGCAGGCATGATACAGACCTACTAGAGCAAAGGCTTGACTCTGCCCTTGTCTGTCTCTTAAAGAAAACAATCTTTCTAGCTTCTTATTGCACCTGATAAATGGACTCTAGCTTGCCTCAAACTTGACCCATCATTTCATTAGCCAGAGCTCATACTTGACCTTTATTTCTATCCAAGCTCACTGGCACCAAACCCCTGATTTGAGCGAGTTACTCACACCAAAATGAAAAATCACCATCATCCAACCTATTTTACAATAAGTGTAGCACCTTCCTCGCATTCTTGTGCTCAGTTATAACCCCCAATACCACAATTGCACTCTGCAATTCACCAAACTTAAAGGAAAAAGAATGAAGACATTAATAAAGGAAGACAAGGCCTTGTCCCTATTGCACCTACTTGAGAAATAGGGAGGTTGGTAGAAGGTCATGAGGGAAAACATTTGAAATTTTGGGACACACATGCCAAAAAGAGTGTCCACTTTTCTCCTCTGTTACCAATTAAAAAAAAATCTTAGCAAAAAAAAAAAAACATTCACTTTTTGAAAATGTCCACCTTGGGATACCTCTACAGCATTGGCAGGATTCGAACCCTGGCCTGTGAGGGCTGTCTGCACCAAAGGTACAAGACTTACCTTTGAGCTATAGCTCCTTAGTGGTCTAGAGGATTGCAGTAGTAACTATAAGCAACATACAGGCCTTGGTGTCCTTCCCGGCGGCTTCCATTGCACATGAAAAGGATGACCATGACATAAGGACAATTTGATAGGCTACATACATGGAAACCAGTGTGGTCCAGTGGGTAAGTGCCTGCCTTCCATGCAGGCAACCAGGGTTCAAATCCCGGGTTCGGCACCAGGTGACTGATGGTGGCAGAGCAGAGGTAAGTTGGTGGTGGGCCTAAATGGCCAATTGGTAAGTAAAATGTGTCTGTGTGTTGTGTACGAGTGGAATCATGCCTAGTGAATGAGGGATTGCAGATTGGTTGGTAAGTAAAATAGGTGTGGCCTGAACAGAGAAAGGTAACAGGTGTTGTGTGCAGGAGGAGGAGCCTAGTCAGAGTGGGTGGGGTCAGAGAGGAGGAGCCAGGTCAGAGAGGAGGGTTATAGGTGGAGCCTAGTCAGAGTGGGTGGGGTTAGAGATGAGGAGTATAGGAGGAGCTGGGTCAGAGAGGAGGGGTCAGAGAGGAGGGGTATAGGCGGAGCCTGGGCAGAATGGGAGGGTTCAGAGAGCAGAAGAAGGGGAGGAGGGTCCTGACTTATTGTGGGGTACTGCAAATACTTTTTTACTGCACCCCCCTATACTCTCTGATTTCTGTTGGGAGGGGGCAGTCAAAATTTGGGGGAGCAGTATTAAAAGGTGCTTAGGCGCAACGTGAAGGCGATGGGGTGCACACAATGGCTTGGCTTCCAGGTACTTTTTGGGGGGCTACCATTAGTTTTAATTGCTCTAATCCTCCCTCATGGGGTGTACCCCAAATGGTTAGGGGCCACGGGGGGGCAAGAAGCTGTTTGACAGTTTCTATTAACAACAGGGTTCACCATACGATTCTGCTGCAGTTATGGTATTCAAAGGTAAAACAAGGAGCATTTGGCTGTATTTTTGCAGGTGGGGTGCCCCAAAATGTTACTGCCAGCAGCAGCAGCAGCCCCCTTCCTCGCCACCCTGCAGATTGGTATAGGTACCTTTAGGACATTTCTGTTGAAAACAGAGGCTATAGCGAATCGCGCTACAAAATCCGAGAGCACTAACACTTGCTAAATAAAGGTGGCATCGGAGCATACGAATGAGGCAGGGAGAGGCTACTGTTGCAATTGGTTTGGTGGGTCATAGTGAATAACCTCGGAATGCAAATAGGCAGAAGTGTGAGGATTGGCAGTGTCTGTAGAGAATTTTGGCATGCTCTTCAGTTGATGTTTTCCTCCTTGAACTACAGAGGAAAGGCCTGGCCTTACTGTTGGGCAAAACATGTATTTATGATTTTAAGAAGTGTAGTCTGGATGTACTGAGAGGGCCTGTACAGTACGGTAAATGCCTGTATACCCCTGCAATGTGCATCCAACTGTCACTTGAGATTGAACAGCAAACGAAGCAGCTGGGTTACTGACTGAATGTAAATGGAAGGCACATAGGAAGGGTGTTTGTGGTCACTCAAATGATTGAAACCTGGTTGATGCACTACCAAAGCTGGGGTACCAGGGGGGAACATTTGAGGGGTATTGAGATGGTGGTGTCCAGAGGTCAAAATATGTTTCAGAGACACAGAGGTACTGCGGTCCTGGTCCCACATTGGGGGTAGACAAAAGTCCCTGCTAAAGATTTCTGTCCAACTGTTACCACATTTTGTGCAGCCTGGCTCCCTCTGTAACGATTCCCCAGTGTCTTTCGATCCTACAGATGACTGTAGCAAACTTCCCAAATTTTTTCTTGGCCTCATACTCCCAAAGGAGTGCCTGAAATTTGCCAGCCTAACGATACTCACATTCTGGGAAAAACCTCACTAACTATGCATATTTATCTACCACACATGGCAAATCCTTACAATTGCAGAACATCATATCGCACTTGTCATCTTTGAGGTACTGTAAGTATTTGGATTTGAGGGAAATATTCATCCTTGCTTGCTCTCTCCCATCTGAAGTCTATGGTGCTGCTGTTCCTTTCTCACATGTCCCTTCAAAGAGACAAGTGACACACAGACTCAATCACTCAGCAAACATATATGCTTTGACGTTTTCATCTTGCTGTTTACCTTCCAAATATTCCCCCTGAACCGCAAATAAAGGCCTGCCATTCCTCATCCCCTCAGTCAAAGCAGTCCTTCGCTCCTTAGGCCCTGCAAGACCACCATGAACAAGAATCATGTCAGCAAGCAGAAGAAAAGCCTCAGTGTGCTCTTTTGTTCATACTGCTGCCCTCTAGTAACACTTCATGGCAACTGCAGCATAAGAATGGGACTGAGAAGAGGGCTGTCCTATGCAAATAATATCCTCCCATGCATACTTTCTTCTGAGACGGTCGGCGGCTTGTGCCGTGATACCGCCTCCAACAAATGGTCTTCAACCAAATTTTAAAAAAGCCCACCTGCCTTAGACGAAGGATTTTGCCACTCGAAGGAAGCACATGGGGACATCACCCTCATTTAGCAGGGTCCTAAATTGCCTGCTGTCAGCCTGTATACAGAACAAGGGCGTTCGTGGGCGTTCGTGAGCGTTCCTCAAAGGAAGGAGGTGGGTGATTAATTCACAGTGCCAGGGCAGGCCCAGCCCAGCCCAGCCCAGCCCAGCGCAGCCCAGCCCGGCACAGCGCACTGCTGTGGAGGTCCATTCCTTCACATCCTGCAGCAGGCATGATACAGACCTACTAGAGCAAAGGCTTGACTCTGCCCTTGTCTGTCTCTTAAAGAAAACAATCTTTCTAGCTTCTTATTGCACCTGATAAATGGACTCTAGCTTGCCTCAAACTTGACCCATCATTTCATTAGCCAGAGCTCATACTTGACCTTTATTTCTATCCAAGCTCACTGGCACCAAACCCCTGATTTGAGCGAGTTACTCACACCAAAATGAAAAATCACCATCATCCAACCTATTTTACAATAAGTGTAGCACCTTCCTCGCATTCTTGTGCTCAGTTATAACCCCCAATACCACAATTGCACTCTGCAATTCACCAAACTTAAAGGAAAAAGAATGAAGACATTAATAAAGGAAGACAAGGCCTTGTCCCTATTGCACCTACTTGAGAAATAGGGAGGTTGGTAGAAGGTCATGAGGGAAAACATTTGAAATTTTGGGACACACATGCCAAAAAGAGTGTCCACTTTTCTCCTCTGTTACCAATTAAAAAAAAATCTTAGCAAAAAAAAAAAAACATTCACTTTTTGAAAATGTCCACCTTGGGATACCTCTACAGCATTGGCAGGATTCGAACCCTGGCCTGTGAGGGCTGTCTGCACCAAAGGTACAAGACTTACCTTTGAGCTATAGCTCCTTAGTGGTCTAGAGGATTGCAGTAGTAACTATAAGCAACATACAGGCCTTGGTGTCCTTCCCGGCGGCTTCCATTGCACATGAAAAGGATGACCATGACATAAGGACAATTTGATAGGCTACATACATGGAAACCAGTGTGGTCCAGTGGGTAAGTGCCTGCCTTCCATGCAGGCAACCAGGGTTCAAATCCCGGGTTCGGCACCAGGTGACTGATGGTGGCAGAGCAGAGGTAAGTTGGTGGTGGGCCTAAATGGCCAATTGGTAAGTAAAATGTGTCTGTGTGTTGTGTACGAGTGGAATCATGCCTAGTGAATGAGGGATTGCAGATTGGTTGGTAAGTAAAATAGGTGTGGCCTGAACAGAGAAAGGTAACAGGTGTTGTGTGCAGGAGGAGGAGCCTAGTCAGAGTGGGTGGGGTCAGAGAGGAGGAGCCAGGTCAGAGAGGAGGGTTATAGGTGGAGCCTAGTCAGAGTGGGTGGGGTTAGAGATGAGGAGTATAGGAGGAGCTGGGTCAGAGAGGAGGGGTCAGAGAGGAGGGGTATAGGCGGAGCCTGGGCAGAATGGGAGGGTTCAGAGAGCAGAAGAAGGGGAGGAGGGTCCTGACTTATTGTGGGGTACTGCAAATACTTTTTTACTGCACCCCCCTATACTCTCTGATTTCTGTTGGGAGGGGGCAGTCAAAATTTGGGGGAGCAGTATTAAAAGGTGCTTAGGCGCAACGTGAAGGCGATGGGGTGCACACAATGGCTTGGCTTCCAGGTACTTTTTGGGGGGCTACCATTAGTTTTAATTGCTCTAATCCTCCCTCATGGGGTGTACCCCAAATGGTTAGGGGCCACGGGGGGGCAAGAAGCTGTTTGACAGTTTCTATTAACAACAGGGTTCACCATACGATTCTGCTGCAGTTATGGTATTCAAAGGTAAAACAAGGAGCATTTGGCTGTATTTTTGCAGGTGGGGTGCCCCAAAATGTTACTGCCAGCAGCAGCAGCAGCCCCCTTCCTCGCCACCCTGCAGATTGGTATAGGTACCTTTAGGACATTTCTGTTGAAAACAGAGGCTATAGCGAATCGCGCTACAAAATCCGAGAGCACTAACACTTGCTAAATAAAGGTGGCATCGGAGCATACGAATGAGGCAGGGAGAGGCTACTGTTGCAATTGGTTTGGTGGGTCATAGTGAATAACCTCGGAATGCAAATAGGCAGAAGTGTGAGGATTGGCAGTGTCTGTAGAGAATTTTGGCATGCTCTTCAGTTGATGTTTTCCTCCTTGAACTACAGAGGAAAGGCCTGGCCTTACTGTTGGGCAAAACATGTATTTATGATTTTAAGAAGTGTAGTCTGGATGTACTGAGAGGGCCTGTACAGTACGGTAAATGCCTGTATACCCCTGCAATGTGCATCCAACTGTCACTTGAGATTGAACAGCAAACGAAGCAGCTGGGTTACTGACTGAATGTAAATGGAAGGCACATAGGAAGGGTGTTTGTGGTCACTCAAATGATTGAAACCTGGTTGATGCACTACCAAAGCTGGGGTACCAGGGGGGAACATTTGAGGGGTATTGAGATGGTGGTGTCCAGAGGTCAAAATATGTTTCAGAGACACAGAGGTACTGCGGTCCTGGTCCCACATTGGGGGTAGACAAAAGTCCCTGCTAAAGATTTCTGTCCAACTGTTACCACATTTTGTGCAGCCTGGCTCCCTCTGTAACGATTCCCCAGTGTCTTTCGATCCTACAGATGACTGTAGCAAACTTCCCAAATTTTTTCTTGGCCTCATACTCCCAAAGGAGTGCCTGAAATTTGCCAGCCTAACGATACTCACATTCTGGGAAAAACCTCACTAACTATGCATATTTATCTACCACACATGGCAAATCCTTACAATTGCAGAACATCATATCGCACTTGTCATCTTTGAGGTACTGTAAGTATTTGGATTTGAGGGAAATATTCATCCTTGCTTGCTCTCTCCCATCTGAAGTCTATGGTGCTGCTGTTCCTTTCTCACATGTCCCTTCAAAGAGACAAGTGACACACAGACTCAATCACTCAGCAAACATATATGCTTTGACGTTTTCATCTTGCTGTTTACCTTCCAAATATTCCCCCTGAACCGCAAATAAAGGCCTGCCATTCCTCATCCCCTCAGTCAAAGCAGTCCTTCGCTCCTTAGGCCCTGCAAGACCACCATGAACAAGAATCATGTCAGCAAGCAGAAGAAAAGCCTCAGTGTGCTCTTTTGTTCATACTGCTGCCCTCTAGTAACACTTCATGGCAACTGCAGCATAAGAATGGGACTGAGAAGAGGGCTGTCCTATGCAAATAATATCCTCCCATGCATACTTTCTTCTGAGACGGTCGGCGGCTTGTGCCGTGATACCGCCTCCAACAAATGGTCTTCAACCAAATTTTAAAAAAGCCCACCTGCCTTAGACGAAGGATTTTGCCACTCGAAGGAAGCACATGGGGACATCACCCTCATTTAGCAGGGTCCTAAATTGCCTGCTGTCAGCCTGTATACAGAACAAGGGCGTTCGTGGGCGTTCGTGAGCGTTCCTCAAAGGAAGGAGGTGGGTGATTAATTCACAGTGCCAGGGCAGGCCCAGCCCAGCCCAGCCCAGCCCAGCCCAGCCCAGCCCAGCGCAGCCCAGCCCGGCACAGCGCACTGCTGTGGAGGTCCATTCCTTCACATCCTGCAGCAGGCATGATGCAGACCTACTAGAGCAAAGGCTTGACTCTGCCCTTGTCTGTCTCTTAAAGAAAACAATCTTTCTAGCTTCTTATTGCACCTGATAAATGGACTCTAGCTTGCCTCAAACTTGACCCATCATTTCATTAGCCAGAGCTCATACTTGACCTTTATTTCTATCCAAGCTCACTGGCACCAAACCCCTGATTTGAGCGAGTTACTCACACCAAAATGAAAAATCACCATCATCCAACCTATTTTACAATAAGTGTAGCACCTTCCTCGCATTCTTGTGCTCAGTTATAACCCCCAATACCACAATTGCACTCTGCAATTCACCAAACTTAAAGGAAAAAGAATGAAGACATTGATAAAGGAAGACAAGGCCTTGTCCCTATTGCACCTACTTGAGAAATAGGGAGGTTGGTAGAAGGTCATGAGGGAAAACATTTGAAATTTTGGGACACACAACCCAAAAAGAGTGTCCACTTTTCTCCTCTGTTACCAAGTAAAAAAAAATCTTAGCAAAAAAAAAAACATTCACTTTTTGAAAATTTCCACCTTGGGATACCTCTACAGCATTGGCAGGATTCGAACCCTGGCCTGTGAGGGCTGTCTGCACCAAAGGTACAAGACTTACCTTTGAGCTATAGCTCCTTAGTGGTCTAGAGGATTGCTGTAGTAACTATAAGCAACATACAGGCCTTGGTGTCCTTCCCGGCGGCTTCCATTGCACATGAAAAGGATGACCATGACATAAGGACAATTTGATAGGCTACATACATGGAAACCAGTGTGGTCCAGTGGGTAAGTGCCTGCCTTCCATGCAGGCAACCAGGGTTCAAATCCCGGGTTCGGCACCAGGTGACTGATGGTGGCAGAGCAGAGGTAAGTTGGAGGTGGGCCTAAATGGCCAATTGGTAAGTAAAATGTGTCTGTGTGTTGTGTACGAGTGGAATCATGCCTAGTGAATGAGGGATTGCAGATTGGTTGGTAAATAAAATAGGTGTGGCCTGAACAGAGAAAGGTAACAGGTGTTGTGAGGAGGAGGAGCCTAATCAGAGTGGGTGGGGTCAGAGAGGAGGAGCCAGGTCAGAGAGGAGGGGTATAGGTGGATCCTAGTCAGAGTGGGTGGGGTTAGAGAGGAGGAGTATAGGAGGAGCTGGGTCAGAGAGGAGGGGTATAGGAGGAGCCTAGTCAGAGTGGGAGGGGTCAGAGAGGAGGAGTATAGGAGGAGCCTAGTCAGAGTGGGTGGGGTTAGAGAGGAGGGGTATAGGCAGAGCCTGGGCAGAATGGGTGGGTTCAGAGGAAGGGGAGGAGTATCCTGACTTATTGTGGGGTACTGCAAATACTTTTTTACTGCACCCCCCTATACTCTCTGATTTCTGTTGGGGGGGCAGTCAAAATTTGGGGGAGCAGTATTAAAAGGTGCTTAGGCGCAACGTGAAGGCGATGGGGTGCACACAATGGCTTGGCTTCCAGGTACTTTTTGGGGGGCTACCATTAGTTTTAATTGCTCTGATCCTCCCTCATGGGGTGTACCCCAAATGGTTAGGGGCCACGGGGGGCAAGAAGCTGTTTGACAGTTTCTATTAACAACAGGGGTCACCATACGATTCTGCTGCAGTTATGGTATTCAAAGGTAAAACAAGGAGCATTTGGCTGTATTTTTGCAGGTGGGGTGCCCCAAAATGTTACTGCCAGCAGCAGCAGCAGCCCCCTTCCTCGCCACCCTGCAGATTGGTATAGGTACCTTTAGGACATTTCTGTTGAAAACAGAGGCTATAGCGAATCGCGCTACAAAATCCGAGAGCACTAACACTTGCTAAATAAAGGTGGCATCGGAGCATACGAATGAGGCAGGGAGAGGCTACTGTTGCAATTGGTTTGGTGGGTCATAGTGAATAACCTCGGAATGCAAATAGGCAGAAGTGTGAGGATTGGCAGTGTCTGTAGAGAATTTTGGCATGCTCTTCAGTTGATGTTTTCCTCCTTGAACTACAGAGGAAAGGCCTGGCCTTACTGTTGGGCAAAACATGTATTTATGATTTTAAGAAGTGTAGTCTGGATGTACTGAGAGGGCCTGTACAGTACGGTAAATGCCTGTATACCCCTGCAATGTGCATCCAACTGTCACTTGAGATTGAACAGCAAACGAAGCAGCTGGGTTACTGACTGAATGTAAATGGAAGGCACATAGGAAGGGTGTTTGTGGTCACTCAAATGATTGAAACCTGGTTGATGCACTACCAAAGCTGGGGTACCAGGGGGGAACATTTGAGGGGTATTGAGATGGTGGTGTCCAGAGGTCAAAATATGTTTCAGAGACACAGAGGTACTGCGGTCCTGGTCCCACATTGGGGGTAGACAAAAGTCCCTGCTAAAGATTTCTGTCCAACTGTTACCACATTTTGTGCAGCCTGGCTCCCTCTGTAACGATTCCCCAGTGTCTTTCGATCCTACAGATGACTGTAGCAAACTTCCCAAATTTTTTCTTGGCCTCATACTCCCAAAGGAGTGCCTGACATTTGCCAGCCTAACGATACTCACATTCTGGGAAAAACCTCACTAACTATGCATATTTATCTACCACACATGGCAAATCCTTACAATTGCAGAACATCATATCGCACTTGTCATCTTTGAGGTACTGTAAGTATTTGGATTTGAGGGAAATATTCATCCTTGCTTGCTCTCTCCCATCTGAAGTCTATGGTGCTGCTGTTCCTTTCTCACATGTCCCTTCAAAGAGACAAGTGACACACAGACTCAATCACTCAGCAAACATATATGCTTTGACGTTTTCATCTTGCTGTTTACCTTCCAAATATTCCCCCTGAACCGCAAATAAAGGCCTGCCATTCCTCATCCCCTCAGTCAAAGCAGTCCTTCGCTCCTTAGGCCCTGCAAGACCACCATGAACAAGAATCATGTCAGCAAGCAGAAGAAAAGCCTCAGTGTGCTCTTTTGTTCATACTGCTGCCCTCTAGTAACACTTCATGGCAACTGCAGCATAAGAATGGGACTGAGAAGAGGGCTGTCCTATGCAAATAATATCCTCCCATGCATACTTTCTTCTGAGACGGTCGGCGGCTTGTGCCGTGATACCGCCTCCAACAAATGGTCTTCAACCAAATTTTAAAAAAGCCCACCTGCCTTAGACGAAGGATTTTGCCACTCGAAGGAAGCACATGGGGACATCACCCTCATTTAGCAGGGTCCTAAATTGCCTGCTGTCAGCCTGTATACAGAACAAGGGCGTTCATGGGCGTTCGTGAGCGTTCCTCAAAGGAAGGAGGTGGGTGATCAATTCACAGTGCCAGGGCAGGCCCAGCTCAGCCCAGCCCAGCCCAGCGCAGCCCAGCCCGGCACAGCGCACTGCTGTGGAGGTCCATTCCTTCACATCCTGCAGCAGGCATGATACAGACCTACTAGAGCAAAGGCTTGACTCTGCCCTTGTCTGTCTCTTAAAGAAAACAATCTTTCTAGCTTCTTATTGCACCTGATAAATGGACTCTAGCTTGCCTCAAACTTGACCCATCATTTCATTAGCCAGAGCTCATACTTGACCTTTATTTCTATCCAAGCTCACTGGCACCAAACCCCTGATTTGAGCGAGTTACTCACACCAAAATGAAAAATCACCATCATCCAACCTATTTTACAATAAGTGTAGCACCTTCCTCGCATTCTTGTGCTCAGTTATAACCCCCAATACCACAATTGCACTCTGCAATTCACCAAACTTAAAGGAAAAAGAATGAAGACATTAATAAAGGAAGACAAGGCCTTGTCCCTATTGCACCTACTTGAGAAATAGGGAGGTTGGTAGAAGGTCATGAGGGAAAACATTTGAAATTTTGGGACACACATGCCAAAAAGAGTGTCCACTTTTCTCCTCTGTTACCAAGTAAAAAAAAATCTTAGCAAAAAAAAAAAACATTCACTTTTTGAAAATTTCCACCTTGGGATACCTCTACAGCATTGGCAGGATTCGAACCCTGGCCTGTGAGGGCTGTCTGCACCAAAGGTACAAGACTTACCTTTGAGCTATAGCTCCTTAGTGGTCTAGAGGATTGCAGTAGTAACTATAAGCAACATACAGGCCTTGGTGTCCTTCCCGGCGGCTTCCATTGCACATGAAAAGGATGACCATGACATAAGGACAATTTGATAGACTACATACATGGAAACCAGTGTGGTCCAGTGGGTAAGTGCCTGCCTTCCATGCAGGCAACCAGGGTTCAAATCCCGGGTTCGGCACCAGGTGACTGATGGTGGCAGAGCAAAGGTAAGTTGGAGGTGGGCCTAAATGGCCAATTGGTAAGTAAAATGTGTCTGTGTGTTGTGTACGAGTGGAATCATGCCTAGTGAATGAGGGATTGCAGATTGGTTGGTAAGTAAAATAGGTGTGGCCTGAACAGAGAAAGGTAACAGGTGTTGTGTGCAGGAGGAGGAGGAGCCTAGTCAGAGTGGGCGGGGTCAGAGAGGAGGAGCCAGGTCAGAGAGGAGGGGTATAGGTGGAGCCTAGTCAGAGTGGGTGGGGTTAGAGAGGAGGAGTATAGGAGGAGCTGGGTCAGAGAGGAGGGGTCAGAGAGGAGGGGTATAGGCGGAGCCTGGGCAGAATGGGAGGGTTCAGAGAGCAGAAAAAGGGGAGGAGGATCCTGACTTATTGTGGGGTACTGCAAATACTTTTTTACTGCACCCCCCTATACTCTCTGATTTCTGTTGGGAGGGGGCAGTCAAAATTTGGGGGAGCAGTATTAAAAGGTGCTTAGGCGCAACGTGAAGGTGATGGGGTGCACACAATGGCTTGGCTTCCAGGTACTTTTTGGGGGGCTACCATTAGTTTTAATTGCTCTGATCCTCCCTCATGGGGTGTACCCCAAATGGTTAGGGGCCACGGGGGGGCAAGAAGCTGTTTGACAGTTTCTATTAACAACAGGGTTCACCATACGATTCTGCTGCAGTTATGGTATTCAAAGGTAAAACAAGGAGCATTTGGCTGTATTTTTGCAGGTGGGGTGCCCCAAAATGTTACTGCCAGCAGCAGCAGCAGCCCCCTTCCTCGCCACCCTGCAGATTGGTATAGGTACCTTTAGGACATTTCTGTTGAAAACAGAGGCTATAGCGAACCGCGCTACAAAATCCGAGAGCACTAACACTTGCTAAATAAAGGTGGCATCGGAGCATACGAATGAGGCAGGGAGAGGCTACTGTTGCAATTGGTTTGGTGGGTCATAGTGAATAACCTCGGAATGCAAATAGGCAGAAGTGTGAGGATTGGCAGTGTCTGTAGAGAATTTTGGCATGCTCTTCAGTTGATGTTTTCCTCCTTGAACTACAGAGGAAAGGCCTGGCCTTACTGTTGGGCAAAACATGTATTTATGATTTTAAGAAGTGTAGTCTGGATGTACTGAGAGGGCCTGTACAGTACGGTAAATGCCTGTATACCCCTGCAATGTGCATCCAACTGTCACTTGAGATTGAACAGCAAACGAAGCAGCTGGGTTACTGACTGAATGTAAATGGAAGGCACATAGGAAGGGTGTTTGTGGTCACTCAAATGATTGAAACCTGGTTGATGCACTACCAAAGCTGGGGTACCAGGGGGGAACATTTGAGGGGTATTGAGATGGTGGTGTCCAGAGGTCAAAATATGTTTCAGAGACACAGAGGTACTGCGGTCCTGGTCCCACATTGGGGGTAGACAAAAGTCCCTGCTAAAGATTTCTGTCCAACTGTTACCACATTTTGTGCAGCCTGGCTCCCTCTGTAACGATTCCCCAGTGTCTTTCGATCCTACAGATGACTGTAGCAAACTTCCCAAATTTTTTCTTGGCCTCATACTCCCAAAGGAGTGCCTGAAATTTGCCAGCCTAACGATACTCACATTCTGGGAAAAACCTCACTAACTATGCATATTTATCTACCACACATGGCAAATCCTTACAATTGCAGAACATCATATCGCACTTGTCATCTTTGAGGTACTGTAAGTATTTGGATTTGAGGGAAATATTCATCCTTGCTTGCTCTCTCCCATCTGAAGTCTATGGTGCTGCTGTTCCTTTCTCACATGTCCCTTCAAAGAGACAAGTGACACACAGACTCAATCACTCAGCAAACATATATGCTTTGACGTTTTCATCTTGCTGTTTACCTTCCAAATATTCCCCCTGAACCGCAAATAAAGGCCTGCCATTCCTCATCCCCTCAGTCAAAGCAGTCCTTCGCTCCTTAGGCCCTGCAAGACCACCATGAACAAGAATCATGTCAGCAAGCAGAAGAAAAGCCTCAGTGTGCTCTTTTGTTCATACTGCTGCCCTCTAGTAACACTTCATGGCAACTGCAGCATAAGAATGGGACTGAGAAGAGGGCTGTCCTATGCAAATAATATCCTACCATGCATACTTTCTTCTGAGACGGTCGGCGGCTTGTGCCGTGATACCGCCTCCAACAAATGGTCTTCAACCAAATTTTAAAAAAGCCCACCTGCCTTAGACGAAGTATTTTGCCACTCGAAGGAAGCACATGGGGACATCACCCTCATTTAGCAGGGTCCTAAATTGCCTGCTGTCAGCCTGTATACAGAACAAGGGCGTTTGTGGGCGTTCGTGAGCGTTCCTCAAAGGAAGGAGGTGGGTGATTAATTCACAGTGCCAGGGCAGGCCCAGCCCAGCCCAGCCCAGCGCAGCCCAGCGCAGCCCAGCCCAGCGCAGCCCAGCCCGGCACAGCGCACTGCTGTGGAGGTCCATTCCTTCACATCCTGCAGCAGGCATGATGCAGACCTACTAGAGCAAAGGCTTGACTCTGCCCTTGTCTGTCTCTTAAAGAAAACAATCTTTCTAGCTTCTTATTGCACCTGATAAATGGACTCTAGCTTGCCTCAAACTTGACCCATCATTTCATTAGCCAGAGCTCATACTTGACCTTTATTTCTATCCAAGCTCACTGGCACCAAACCCCTGATTTGAGCGAGTTACTCACACCAAAATGAAAAATCACCATCATCCAACCTATTTTACAATAAGTGTAGCACCTTCCTCGCATTCTTGTGCTCAGTTATAACCCCCAATACCACAATTGCACTCTGCAATTCACCAAACTTAAAGGAAAAAGAATGAAGACATTGATAAAGGAAGACAAGGCCTTGTCCCTATTGCACCTACTTGAGAAATAGGGAGGTTGGTAGAAGGTCATGAGGGAAAACATTTGAAATTTTGGGACACACAACCCAAAAAGAGTGTCCACTTTTCTCCTCTGTTACCAAGTAAAAAAAAATCTTAGCAAAAAAAAAAACATTCACTTTTTGAAAATTTCCACCTTGGGATACCTCTACAGCATTGGCAGGATTCGAACCCTGGCCTGTGAGGGCTGTCTGCACCAAAGGTACAAGACTTACCTTTGAGCTATAGCTCCTTAGTGGTCTAGAGGATTGCTGTAGTAACTATAAGCAACATACAGGCCTTGGTGTCCTTCCCGGCGGCTTCCATTGCACATGAAAAGGATGACCATGACATAAGGACAATTTGATAGGCTACATACATGGAAACCAGTGTGGTCCAGTGGGTAAGTGCCTGCCTTCCATGCAGGCAACCAGGGTTCAAATCCCGGGTTCGGCACCAGGTGACTGATGGTGGCAGAGCAGAGGTAAGTTGGAGGTGGGCCTAAATGGCCAATTGGTAAGTAAAATGTGTCTGTGTGTTGTGTACGAGTGGAATCATGCCTAGTGAATGAGGGATTGCAGATTGGTTGGTAAATAAAATAGGTGTGGCCTGAACAGAGAAAGGTAACAGGTGTTGTGAGGAGGAGGAGCCTAATCAGAGTGGGTGGGGTCAGAGAGGAGGAGCCAGGTCAGAGAGGAGGGGTATAGGTGGATCCTAGTCGGAGTGGGCGGGGTTAGAGAGGAGGAGTATAGGAGGAGCTGGGCCAGAGAGGAGGGGTATAGGAGGAGCCTAGTCAGAGTGGGAGGGGTCAGAGAGGAGGAGTATAGGAGGAGCCTAGTCAGAGTGGGTGGGGTTAGAGAGGAGGGGTATAGGCAGAGCCTGGGCAGAATGGGTGGGTTCAGAGGAAGGGGAGGAGTATCCTGACTTATTGTGGGGTACTGCAAATACTTTTTTACTGCACCCCCCTATACTCTCTGATTTCTGTTGGGGGGGCAGTCAAAATTTGGGGGAGCAGTATTAAAAGGTGCTTAGGCGCAACGTGAAGGCGATGGGGTGCACACAATGGCTTGGCTTCCAGGTACTTTTTGGGGGGCTACCATTAGTTTCAATTGCTCTGATCCTCCCTCATGGGGTGTACCCCAAATGGTTAGGGGCCACGGGGGGCAAGAAGCTGTTTGACAGTTTCTATTAACAACAGGGGTCACCATACGATTCTGCTGCAGTTATGGTATTCAAAGGTAAAACAAGGAGCATTTGGCTGTATTTTTGCAGGTGGGGTGCCCCAAAATGTTACTGCCAGCAGCAGCAGCAGCCCCCTTCCTCGCCACCCTGCAGATTGGTATAGGTACCTTTAGGACATTTCTGTTGAAAACAGAGGCTATAGCGAATCGCGCTACAAAATCCGAGAGCACTAACACTTGCTAAATAAAGGTGGCATCGGAGCATACGAATGAGGCAGGGAGAGGCTACTGTTGCAATTGGTTTGGTGGGTCATAGTGAATAACCTGGGAATGCAAATAGGCAGAAGTGTGAGGATTGGCAGTGTCTGTAGAGAATTTTGGCATGCTCTTCAGTTGATGTTTTCCTCCTTGAACTACAGAGGAAAGGCCTGGCCTTACTGTTGGGCAAAACATGTATTTATGATTTTAAGAAGTGTAGTCTGGATGTACTGAGAGGGCCTGTACAGTACGGTAAATGCCTGTATACCCCTGCAATGTGCATCCAACTGTCACTTGAGATTGAACAGCAAACGAAGCAGCTGGGTTACTGACTGAATGTAAATGGAAGGCACATAGGAAGGGTGTTTGTGGTCACTCAAATGATTGAAACCTGGTTGATGCACTACCAAAGCTGGGGTACCAGGGGGGAACATTTGAGGGGTATTGAGATGGTGGTGTCCAGAGGTCAAAATATGTTTCAGAGACACAGAGGTACTGCGGTCCTGGTCCCACATTGGGGGTAGACAAAAGTCCCTGCTAAAGATTTCTGTCCAACTGTTACCACATTTTGTGCAGCCTGGCTCCCTCTGTAACGATTCCCCAGTGTCTTTCGATCCTACAGATGACTGTAGCAAACTTCCCAAATTTTTTCTTGGCCTCATACTCCCAAAGGAGTGCCTGACATTTGCCAGCCTAACGATACTCACATTCTGGGAAAAACCTCACTAACTATGCATATTTATCTACCACACATGGCAAATCCTTACAATTGCAGAACATCATATCGCACTTGTCATCTTTGAGGTACTGTAAGTATTTGGATTTGAGGGAAATATTCATCCTTGCTTGCTCTCTCCCATCTGAAGTCTATGGTGCTGCTGTTCCTTTCTCACATGTCCCTTCAAAGAGACAAGTGACACACAGACTCAATCACTCAGCAAACATATATGCTTTGACGTTTTCATCTTGCTGTTTACCTTCCAAATATTCCCCCTGAACCACAAATAAAGGCCTGCCATTCCTCATCCCCTCAGTCAAAGCAGTCCTTCGCTCCTTAGGCCCTGCAAGACCACCATGAACAAGAATCATGTCAGCAAGCAGAAGAAAAGCCTCAGTGTGCTCTTTTGTTCATACTGCTGCCCTCTAGTAACACTTCATGGCAACTGCAGCATAAGAATGGGACTGAGAAGAGGGCTGTCCTATGCAAATAATATCCTCCCATGCATACTTTCTTCTGAGACGGTCGGCGGCTTGTGCCGTGATACCGCCTCCAACAAATGGTCTTCAACCAAATTTTAAAAAAGCCCACCTGCCTTAGACGAAGGATTTTGCCACTCGAAGGAAGCACATGGGGACATCACCCTCATTTAGCAGGGTCCTAAATTGCCTGCTGTCAGCCTGTATACAGAACAAGGGCGTTCGTGGGCGTTCGTGAGCGTTCCTCAAAGGAAGGAGGTGGGTGATTAATTCACAGTGCCAGGGCAGGCCCAGCCCAGCCCAGCCCAGCCCAGCGCAGCCCAGCCCGGCACAGCGCACTGCTGTGGAGGTCCATTCCTTCACATCCTGCAGCAGGCATGATACAGACCTACTAGAGCAAAGGCTTGACTCTGCCCTTGTCTGTCTCTTAAAGAAAACAATCTTTCTAGCTTCTTATTGCACCTGATAAATGGACTCTAGCTTGCCTCAAACTTGACCCATCATTTCATTAGCCAGAGCTCATACTTGACCTTTATTTCTATCCAAGCTCACTGGCACCAAACCCCTGATTTGAGCGAGTTACTCACACCAAAATGAAAAATCACCATCATCCAACCTATTTTACAATAAGTGTAGCACCTTCCTCGCATTCTTGTGCTCAGTTATAACCCCCAATACCACAATTGCACTCTGCAATTCACCAAACTTAAAGGAAAAAGAATGAAGACATTAATAAAGGAAGACAAGGCCTTGTCCCTATTGCACCTACTTGAGAAATAGGGAGGTTGGTAGAAGGTCATGAGGGAAAACATTTGAAATTTTGGGACACACATGCCAAAAAGAGTGTCCACTTTTCTCCTCTGTTACCAATTAAAAAAAAATCTTAGCAAAAAAAAAAAAACATTCACTTTTTGAAAATGTCCACCTTGGGATACCTCTACAGCATTGGCAGGATTCGAACCCTGGCCTGTGAGGGCTGTCTGCACCAAAGGTACAAGACTTACCTTTGAGCTATAGCTCCTTAGTGGTCTAGAGGATTGCAGTAGTAACTATAAGCAACATACAGGCCTTGGTGTCCTTCCCGGCGGCTTCCATTGCACATGAAAAGGATGACCATGACATAAGGACAATTTGATAGGCTACATACATGGAAACCAGTGTGGTCCAGTGGGTAAGTGCCTGCCTTCCATGCAGGCAACCAGGGTTCAAATCCCGGGTTCGGCACCAGGTGACTGATGGTGGCAGAGCAGAGGTAAGTTGGTGGTGGGCCTAAATGGCCAATTGGTAAGTAAAATGTGTCTGTGTGTTGTGTACGAGTGGAATCATGCCTAGTGAATGAGGGATTGCAGATTGGTTGGTAAGTAAAATAGGTGTGGCCTGAACAGAGAAAGGTAACAGGTGTTGTGTGCAGGAGGAGGAGCCTAGTCAGAGTGGGTGGGGTCAGAGAGGAGGAGCCAGGTCAGAGAGGAGGGTTATAGGTGGAGCCTAGTCAGAGTGGGTGGGGTTAGAGAGGAGGAGTATAGGAGGAGCTGGGTCAGAGAGGAGGGGTCAGAGAGGAGGGGTATAGGCGGAGCCTGGGCAGAATGGGAGGGTTCAGAGAGCAGAAGAAGGGGAGGAGGGTCCTGACTTATTGTGGGGTACTGCAAATACTTTTTTACTGCACCCCCCTATACTCTCTGATTTCTGTTGGGAGGGGGCAGTCAAAATTTGGGGGAGCAGTATTAAAAGGTGCTTAGGCGCAACGTGAAGGCGATGGGGTGCACACAATGGCTTGGCTTCCAGGTACTTTTTGGGGGGCTACCATTAGTTTTAATTGCTCTAATCCTCCCTCATGGGGTGTACCCCAAATGGTTAGGGGCCACGGGGGGGCAAGAAGCTGTTTGACAGTTTCTATTAACAACAGGGTTCACCATACGATTCTGCTGCAGTTATGGTATTCAAAGGTAAAACAAGGAGCATTTGGCTGTATTTTTGCAGGTGGGGTGCCCCAAAATGTTACTGCCAGCAGCAGCAGCAGCCCCCTTCCTCGCCACCCTGCAGATTGGTATAGGTACCTTTAGGACATTTCTGTTGAAAACAGAGGCTATAGCGAATCGCGCTACAAAATCCGAGAGCACTAACACTTGCTAAATAAAGGTGGCATCGGAGCATACGAATGAGGCAGGGAGAGGCTACTGTTGCAATTGGTTTGGTGGGTCATAGTGAATAACCTCGGAATGCAAATAGGCAGAAGTGTGAGGATTGGCAGTGTCTGTAGAGAATTTTGGCATGCTCTTCAGTTGATGTTTTCCTCCTTGAACTACAGAGGAAAGGCCTGGCCTTACTGTTGGGCAAAACATGTATTTATGATTTTAAGAAGTGTAGTCTGGATGTACTGAGAGGGCCTGTACAGTACGGTAAATGCCTGTATACCCCTGCAATGTGCATCCAACTGTCACTTGAGATTGAACAGCAAACGAAGCAGCTGGGTTACTGACTGAATGTAAATGGAAGGCACATAGGAAGGGTGTTTGTGGTCACTCAAATGATTGAAACCTGGTTGATGCACTACCAAAGCTGGGGTACCAGGGGGGAACATTTGAGGGGTATTGAGATGGTGGTGTCCAGAGGTCAAAATATGTTTCAGAGACACAGAGGTACTGCGGTCCTGGTCCCACATTGGGGGTAGACAAAAGTCCCTGCTAAAGATTTCTGTCCAACTGTTACCACATTTTGTGCAGCCTGGCTCCCTCTGTAACGATTCCCCAGTGTCTTTCGATCCTACAGATGACTGTAGCAAACTTCCCAAATTTTTTCTTGGCCTCATACTCCCAAAGGAGTGCCTGAAATTTGCCAGCCTAACGATACTCACATTCTGGGAAAAACCTCACTAACTATGCATATTTATCTACCACACATGGCAAATCCTTACAATTGCAGAACATCATATCGCACTTGTCATCTTTGAGGTACTGTAAGTATTTGGATTTGAGGGAAATATTCATCCTTGCTTGCTCTCTCCCATCTGAAGTCTATGGTGCTGCTGTTCCTTTCTCACATGTCCCTTCAAAGAGACAAGTGACACACAGACTCAATCACTCAGCAAACATATATGCTTTGACGTTTTCATCTTGCTGTTTACCTTCCAAATATTCCCCCTGAACCGCAAATAAAGGCCTGCCATTCCTCATCCCCTCAGTCAAAGCAGTCCTTCGCTCCTTAGGCCCTGCAAGACCACCATGAACAAGAATCATGTCAGCAAGCAGAAGAAAAGCCTCAGTGTGCTCTTTTGTTCATACTGCTGCCCTCTAGTAACACTTCATGGCAACTGCAGCATAAGAATGGGACTGAGAAGAGGGCTGTCCTATGCAAATAATATCCTCCCATGCATACTTTCTTCTGAGACGGTCGGCGGCTTGTGCCGTGATACCGCCTCCAACAAATGGTCTTCAACCAAATTTTAAAAAAGCCCACCTGCCTTAGACGAAGGATTTTGCCACTCGAAGGAAGCACATGGGGACATCACCCTCATTTAGCAGGGTCCTAAATTGCCTGCTGTCAGCCTGTATACAGAACAAGGGCGTTCGTGGGCGTTCGTGAGCGTTCCTCAAAGGAAGGAGGTGGGTGATTAATTCACAGTGCCAGGGCAGGCCCAGCCCAGCCCAGCGCAGCCCAGCGCAGCCCAGCCCGGCACAGCGCACTGCTGTGGAGGTCCATTCCTTCACATCCTGCAGCAGGCATGATACAGACCTACTAGAGCAAAGGCTTGACTCTGCCCTTGTCTGTCTCTTAAAGAAAACAATCTTTCTAGCTTCTTATTGCACCTGATAAATGGACTCTAGCTTGCCTCAAACTTGACCCATCATTTCATTAGCCAGAGCTCATACTTGACCTTTATTTCTATCCAAGCTCACTGGCACCAAACCCCTGATTTGAGCGAGTTACTCACACCAAAATGAAAAATCACCATCATCCAACCTATTTTACAATAAGTGTAGCACCTTCCTCGCATTCTTGTGCTCAGTTATAACCCCCAATACCACAATTGCACTCTGCAATTCACCAAACTTAAAGGAAAAAGAATGAAGACATTAATAAAGGAAGACAAGGCCTTGTCCCTATTGCACCTACTTGAGAAATAGGGAGGTTGGTAGAAGGTCATGAGGGAAAACATTTGAAATTTTGGGACACACATGCCAAAAAGAGTGTCCACTTTTCTCCTCTGTTACCAATTAAAAAAAAATCTTAGCAAAAAAAAAAAAACATTCACTTTTTGAAAATGTCCACCTTGGGATACCTCTACAGCATTGGCAGGATTCGAACCCTGGCCTGTGAGGGCTGTCTGCACCAAAGGTACAAGACTTACCTTTGAGCTATAGCTCCTTAGTGGTCTAGAGGATTGCAGTAGTAACTATAAGCAACATACAGGCCTTGGTGTCCTTCCCGGCGGCTTCCATTGCACATGAAAAGGATGACCATGACATAAGGACAATTTGATAGGCTACATACATGGAAACCAGTGTGGTCCAGTGGGTAAGTGCCTGCCTTCCATGCAGGCAACCAGGGTTCAAATCCCGGGTTCGGCACCAGGTGACTGATGGTGGCAGAGCAGAGGTAAGTTGGTGGTGGGCCTAAATGGCCAATTGGTAAGTAAAATGTGTCTGTGTGTTGTGTACGAGTGGAATCATGCCTAGTGAATGAGGGATTGCAGATTGGTTGGTAAGTAAAATAGGTGTGGCCTGAACAGAGAAAGGTAACAGGTGTTGTGTGCAGGAGGAGGAGCCTAGTCAGAGTGGGTGGGGTCAGAGAGGAGGAGCCAGGTCAGAGAGGAGGGTTATAGGTGGAGCCTAGTCAGAGTGGGTGGGGTTAGAGATGAGGAGTATAGGAGGAGCTGGGTCAGAGAGGAGGGGTCAGAGAGGAGGGGTATAGGCGGAGCCTGGGCAGAATGGGAGGGTTCAGAGAGCAGAAGAAGGGGAGGAGGGTCCTGACTTATTGTGGGGTACTGCAAATACTTTTTTACTGCACCCCCCTATACTCTCTGATTTCTGTTGGGAGGGGGCAGTCAAAATTTGGGGGAGCAGTATTAAAAGGTGCTTAGGCGCAACGTGAAGGCGATGGGGTGCACACAATGGCTTGGCTTCCAGGTACTTTTTGGGGGGCTACCATTAGTTTTAATTGCTCTAATCCTCCCTCATGGGGTGTACCCCAAATGGTTAGGGGCCACGGGGGGGCAAGAAGCTGTTTGACAGTTTCTATTAACAACAGGGTTCACCATACGATTCTGCTGCAGTTATGGTATTCAAAGGTAAAACAAGGAGCATTTGGCTGTATTTTTGCAGGTGGGGTGCCCCAAAATGTTACTGCCAGCAGCAGCAGCAGCCCCCTTCCTCGCCACCCTGCAGATTGGTATAGGTACCTTTAGGACATTTCTGTTGAAAACAGAGGCTATAGCGAATCGCGCTACAAAATCCGAGAGCACTAACACTTGCTAAATAAAGGTGGCATCGGAGCATACGAATGAGGCAGGGAGAGGCTACTGTTGCAATTGGTTTGGTGGGTCATAGTGAATAACCTCGGAATGCAAATAGGCAGAAGTGTGAGGATTGGCAGTGTCTGTAGAGAATTTTGGCATGCTCTTCAGTTGATGTTTTCCTCCTTGAACTACAGAGGAAAGGCCTGGCCTTACTGTTGGGCAAAACATGTATTTATGATTTTAAGAAGTGTAGTCTGGATGTACTGAGAGGGCCTGTACAGTACGGTAAATGCCTGTATACCCCTGCAATGTGCATCCAACTGTCACTTGAGATTGAACAGCAAACGAAGCAGCTGGGTTACTGACTGAATGTAAATGGAAGGCACATAGGAAGGGTGTTTGTGGTCACTCAAATGATTGAAACCTGGTTGATGCACTACCAAAGCTGGGGTACCAGGGGGGAACATTTGAGGGGTATTGAGATGGTGGTGTCCAGAGGTCAAAATATGTTTCAGAGACACAGAGGTACTGCGGTCCTGGTCCCACATTGGGGGTAGACAAAAGTCCCTGCTAAAGATTTCTGTCCAACTGTTACCACATTTTGTGCAGCCTGGCTCCCTCTGTAACGATTCCCCAGTGTCTTTCGATCCTACAGATGACTGTAGCAAACTTCCCAAATTTTTTCTTGGCCTCATACTCCCAAAGGAGTGCCTGAAATTTGCCAGCCTAACGATACTCACATTCTGGGAAAAACCTCACTAACTATGCATATTTATCTACCACACATGGCAAATCCTTACAATTGCAGAACATCATATCGCACTTGTCATCTTTGAGGTACTGTAAGTATTTGGATTTGAGGGAAATATTCATCCTTGCTTGCTCTCTCCCATCTGAAGTCTATGGTGCTGCTGTTCCTTTCTCACATGTCCCTTCAAAGAGACAAGTGACACACAGACTCAATCACTCAGCAAACATATATGCTTTGACGTTTTCATCTTGCTGTTTACCTTCCAAATATTCCCCCTGAACCGCAAATAAAGGCCTGCCATTCCTCATCCCCTCAGTCAAAGCAGTCCTTCGCTCCTTAGGCCCTGCAAGACCACCATGAACAAGAATCATGTCAGCAAGCAGAAGAAAAGCCTCAGTGTGCTCTTTTGTTCATACTGCTGCCCTCTAGTAACACTTCATGGCAACTGCAGCATAAGAATGGGACTGAGAAGAGGGCTGTCCTATGCAAATAATATCCTCCCATGCATACTTTCTTCTGAGACGGTCGGCGGCTTGTGCCGTGATACCGCCTCCAACAAATGGTCTTCAACCAAATTTTAAAAAAGCCCACCTGCCTTAGACGAAGGATTTTGCCACTCGAAGGAAGCACATGGGGACATCACCCTCATTTAGCAGGGTCCTAAATTGCCTGCTGTCAGCCTGTATACAGAACAAGGGCGTTCGTGGGCGTTCGTGAGCGTTCCTCAAAGGAAGGAGGTGGGTGATTAATTCACAGTGCCAGGGCAGGCCCAGCCCAGCCCAGCCCAGCCCAGCGCAGCCCAGCCCGGCACAGCGCACTGCTGTGGAGGTCCATTCCTTCACATCCTGCAGCAGGCATGATACAGACCTACTAGAGCAAAGGCTTGACTCTGCCCTTGTCTGTCTCTTAAAGAAAACAATCTTTCTAGCTTCTTATTGCACCTGATAAATGGACTCTAGCTTGCCTCAAACTTGACCCATCATTTCATTAGCCAGAGCTCATACTTGACCTTTATTTCTATCCAAGCTCACTGGCACCAAACCCCTGATTTGAGCGAGTTACTCACACCAAAATGAAAAATCACCATCATCCAACCTATTTTACAATAAGTGTAGCACCTTCCTCGCATTCTTGTGCTCAGTTATAACCCCCAATACCACAATTGCACTCTGCAATTCACCAAACTTAAAGGAAAAAGAATGAAGACATTAATAAAGGAAGACAAGGCCTTGTCCCTATTGCACCTACTTGAGAAATAGGGAGGTTGGTAGAAGGTCATGAGGGAAAACATTTGAAATTTTGGGACACACATGCCAAAAAGAGTGTCCACTTTTCTCCTCTGTTACCAATTAAAAAAAAATCTTAGCAAAAAAAAAAAAACATTCACTTTTTGAAAATGTCCACCTTGGGATACCTCTACAGCATTGGCAGGATTCGAACCCTGGCCTGTGAGGGCTGTCTGCACCAAAGGTACAAGACTTACCTTTGAGCTATAGCTCCTTAGTGGTCTAGAGGATTGCAGTAGTAACTATAAGCAACATACAGGCCTTGGTGTCCTTCCCGGCGGCTTCCATTGCACATGAAAAGGATGACCATGACATAAGGACAATTTGATAGGCTACATACATGGAAACCAGTGTGGTCCAGTGGGTAAGTGCCTGCCTTCCATGCAGGCAACCAGGGTTCAAATCCCGGGTTCGGCACCAGGTGACTGATGGTGGCAGAGCAGAGGTAAGTTGGTGGTGGGCCTAAATGGCCAATTGGTAAGTAAAATGTGTCTGTGTGTTGTGTACGAGTGGAATCATGCCTAGTGAATGAGGGATTGCAGATTGGTTGGTAAGTAAAATAGGTGTGGCCTGAACAGAGAAAGGTAACAGGTGTTGTGTGCAGGAGGAGGAGCCTAGTCAGAGTGGGTGGGGTCAGAGAGGAGGAGCCAGGTCAGAGAGGAGGGTTATAGGTGGAGCCTAGTCAGAGTGGGTGGGGTTAGAGATGAGGAGTATAGGAGGAGCTGGGTCAGAGAGGAGGGGTCAGAGAGGAGGGGTATAGGCGGAGCCTGGGCAGAATGGGAGGGTTCAGAGAGCAGAAGAAGGGGAGGAGGGTCCTGACTTATTGTGGGGTACTGCAAATACTTTTTTACTGCACCCCCCTATACTCTCTGATTTCTGTTGGGAGGGGGCAGTCAAAATTTGGGGGAGCAGTATTAAAAGGTGCTTAGGCGCAACGTGAAGGCGATGGGGTGCACACAATGGCTTGGCTTCCAGGTACTTTTTGGGGGGCTACCATTAGTTTTAATTGCTCTAATCCTCCCTCATGGGGTGTACCCCAAATGGTTAGGGGCCACGGGGGGGCAAGAAGCTGTTTGACAGTTTCTATTAACAACAGGGTTCACCATACGATTCTGCTGCAGTTATGGTATTCAAAGGTAAAACAAGGAGCATTTGGCTGTATTTTTGCAGGTGGGGTGCCCCAAAATGTTACTGCCAGCAGCAGCAGCAGCCCCCTTCCTCGCCACCCTGCAGATTGGTATAGGTACCTTTAGGACATTTCTGTTGAAAACAGAGGCTATAGCGAATCGCGCTACAAAATCCGAGAGCACTAACACTTGCTAAATAAAGGTGGCATCGGAGCATACGAATGAGGCAGGGAGAGGCTACTGTTGCAATTGGTTTGGTGGGTCATAGTGAATAACCTCGGAATGCAAATAGGCAGAAGTGTGAGGATTGGCAGTGTCTGTAGAGAATTTTGGCATGCTCTTCAGTTGATGTTTTCCTCCTTGAACTACAGAGGAAAGGCCTGGCCTTACTGTTGGGCAAAACATGTATTTATGATTTTAAGAAGTGTAGTCTGGATGTACTGAGAGGGCCTGTACAGTACGGTAAATGCCTGTATACCCCTGCAATGTGCATCCAACTGTCACTTGAGATTGAACAGCAAACGAAGCAGCTGGGTTACTGACTGAATGTAAATGGAAGGCACATAGGAAGGGTGTTTGTGGTCACTCAAATGATTGAAACCTGGTTGATGCACTACCAAAGCTGGGGTACCAGGGGGGAACATTTGAGGGGTATTGAGATGGTGGTGTCCAGAGGTCAAAATATGTTTCAGAGACACAGAGGTACTGCGGTCCTGGTCCCACATTGGGGGTAGACAAAAGTCCCTGCTAAAGATTTCTGTCCAACTGTTACCACATTTTGTGCAGCCTGGCTCCCTCTGTAACGATTCCCCAGTGTCTTTCGATCCTACAGATGACTGTAGCAAACTTCCCAAATTTTTTCTTGGCCTCATACTCCCAAAGGAGTGCCTGAAATTTGCCAGCCTAACGATACTCACATTCTGGGAAAAACCTCACTAACTATGCATATTTATCTACCACACATGGCAAATCCTTACAATTGCAGAACATCATATCGCACTTGTCATCTTTGAGGTACTGTAAGTATTTGGATTTGAGGGAAATATTCATCCTTGCTTGCTCTCTCCCATCTGAAGTCTATGGTGCTGCTGTTCCTTTCTCACATGTCCCTTCAAAGAGACAAGTGACACACAGACTCAATCACTCAGCAAACATATATGCTTTGACGTTTTCATCTTGCTGTTTACCTTCCAAATATTCCCCCTGAACCGCAAATAAAGGCCTGCCATTCCTCATCCCCTCAGTCAAAGCAGTCCTTCGCTCCTTAGGCCCTGCAAGACCACCATGAACAAGAATCATGTCAGCAAGCAGAAGAAAAGCCTCAGTGTGCTCTTTTGTTCATACTGCTGCCCTCTAGTAACACTTCATGGCAACTGCAGCATAAGAATGGGACTGAGAAGAGGGCTGTCCTATGCAAATAATATCCTCCCATGCATACTTTCTTCTGAGACGGTCGGCGGCTTGTGCCGTGATACCGCCTCCAACAAATGGTCTTCAACCAAATTTTAAAAAAGCCCACCTGCCTTAGACGAAGGATTTTGCCACTCGAAGGAAGCACATGGGGACATCACCCTCATTTAGCAGGGTCCTAAATTGCCTGCTGTCAGCCTGTATACAGAACAAGGGCGTTCGTGGGCGTTCGTGAGCGTTCCTCAAAGGAAGGAGGTGGGTGATTAATTCACAGTGCCAGGGCAGGCCCAGCCCAGCCCAGCCCAGCCCAGCCCAGCCCAGCCCAGCGCAGCCCAGCCCGGCACAGCGCACTGCTGTGGAGGTCCATTCCTTCACATCCTGCAGCAGGCATGATGCAGACCTACTAGAGCAAAGGCTTGACTCTGCCCTTGTCTGTCTCTTAAAGAAAACAATCTTTCTAGCTTCTTATTGCACCTGATAAATGGACTCTAGCTTGCCTCAAACTTGACCCATCATTTCATTAGCCAGAGCTCATACTTGACCTTTATTTCTATCCAAGCTCACTGGCACCAAACCCCTGATTTGAGCGAGTTACTCACACCAAAATGAAAAATCACCATCATCCAACCTATTTTACAATAAGTGTAGCACCTTCCTCGCATTCTTGTGCTCAGTTATAACCCCCAATACCACAATTGCACTCTGCAATTCACCAAACTTAAAGGAAAAAGAATGAAGACATTGATAAAGGAAGACAAGGCCTTGTCCCTATTGCACCTACTTGAGAAATAGGGAGGTTGGTAGAAGGTCATGAGGGAAAACATTTGAAATTTTGGGACACACAACCCAAAAAGAGTGTCCACTTTTCTCCTCTGTTACCAAGTAAAAAAAAATCTTAGCAAAAAAAAAAACATTCACTTTTTGAAAATTTCCACCTTGGGATACCTCTACAGCATTGGCAGGATTCGAACCCTGGCCTGTGAGGGCTGTCTGCACCAAAGGTACAAGACTTACCTTTGAGCTATAGCTCCTTAGTGGTCTAGAGGATTGCTGTAGTAACTATAAGCAACATACAGGCCTTGGTGTCCTTCCCGGCGGCTTCCATTGCACATGAAAAGGATGACCATGACATAAGGACAATTTGATAGGCTACATACATGGAAACCAGTGTGGTCCAGTGGGTAAGTGCCTGCCTTCCATGCAGGCAACCAGGGTTCAAATCCCGGGTTCGGCACCAGGTGACTGATGGTGGCAGAGCAGAGGTAAGTTGGAGGTGGGCCTAAATGGCCAATTGGTAAGTAAAATGTGTCTGTGTGTTGTGTACGAGTGGAATCATGCCTAGTGAATGAGGGATTGCAGATTGGTTGGTAAATAAAATAGGTGTGGCCTGAACAGAGAAAGGTAACAGGTGTTGTGAGGAGGAGGAGCCTAATCAGAGTGGGTGGGGTCAGAGAGGAGGAGCCAGGTCAGAGAGGAGGGGTATAGGTGGATCCTAGTCAGAGTGGGTGGGGTTAGAGAGGAGGAGTATAGGAGGAGCTGGGTCAGAGAGGAGGGGTATAGGAGGAGCCTAGTCAGAGTGGGAGGGGTCAGAGAGGAGGAGTATAGGAGGAGCCTAGTCAGAGTGGGTGGGGTTAGAGAGGAGGGGTATAGGCAGAGCCTGGGCAGAATGGGTGGGTTCAGAGGAAGGGGAGGAGTATCCTGACTTATTGTGGGGTACTGCAAATACTTTTTTACTGCACCCCCCTATACTCTCTGATTTCTGTTGGGGGGGCAGTCAAAATTTGGGGGAGCAGTATTAAAAGGTGCTTAGGCGCAACGTGAAGGCGATGGGGTGCACACAATGGCTTGGCTTCCAGGTACTTTTTGGGGGGCTACCATTAGTTTTAATTGCTCTGATCCTCCCTCATGGGGTGTACCCCAAATGGTTAGGGGCCACGGGGGGCAAGAAGCTGTTTGACAGTTTCTATTAACAACAGGGGTCACCATACGATTCTGCTGCAGTTATGGTATTCAAAGGTAAAACAAGGAGCATTTGGCTGTATTTTTGCAGGTGGGGTGCCCCAAAATGTTACTGCCAGCAGCAGCAGCAGCCCCCTTCCTCGCCACCCTGCAGATTGGTATAGGTACCTTTAGGACATTTCTGTTGAAAACAGAGGCTATAGCGAATCGCGCTACAAAATCCGAGAGCACTAACACTTGCTAAATAAAGGTGGCATCGGAGCATACGAATGAGGCAGGGAGAGGCTACTGTTGCAATTGGTTTGGTGGGTCATAGTGAATAACCTCGGAATGCAAATAGGCAGAAGTGTGAGGATTGGCAGTGTCTGTAGAGAATTTTGGCATGCTCTTCAGTTGATGTTTTCCTCCTTGAACTACAGAGGAAAGGCCTGGCCTTACTGTTGGGCAAAACATGTATTTATGATTTTAAGAAGTGTAGTCTGGATGTACTGAGAGGGCCTGTACAGTACGGTAAATGCCTGTATACCCCTGCAATGTGCATCCAACTGTCACTTGAGATTGAACAGCAAACGAAGCAGCTGGGTTACTGACTGAATGTAAATGGAAGGCACATAGGAAGGGTGTTTGTGGTCACTCAAATGATTGAAACCTGGTTGATGCACTACCAAAGCTGGGGTACCAGGGGGGAACATTTGAGGGGTATTGAGATGGTGGTGTCCAGAGGTCAAAATATGTTTCAGAGACACAGAGGTACTGCGGTCCTGGTCCCACATTGGGGGTAGACAAAAGTCCCTGCTAAAGATTTCTGTCCAACTGTTACCACATTTTGTGCAGCCTGGCTCCCTCTGTAACGATTCCCCAGTGTCTTTCGATCCTACAGATGACTGTAGCAAACTTCCCAAATTTTTTCTTGGCCTCATACTCCCAAAGGAGTGCCTGACATTTGCCAGCCTAACGATACTCACATTCTGGGAAAAACCTCACTAACTATGCATATTTATCTACCACACATGGCAAATCCTTACAATTGCAGAACATCATATCGCACTTGTCATCTTTGAGGTACTGTAAGTATTTGGATTTGAGGGAAATATTCATCCTTGCTTGCTCTCTCCCATCTGAAGTCTATGGTGCTGCTGTTCCTTTCTCACATGTCCCTTCAAAGAGACAAGTGACACACAGACTCAATCACTCAGCAAACATATATGCTTTGACGTTTTCATCTTGCTGTTTACCTTCCAAATATTCCCCCTGAACCGCAAATAAAGGCCTGCCATTCCTCATCCCCTCAGTCAAAGCAGTCCTTCGCTCCTTAGGCCCTGCAAGACCACCATGAACAAGAATCATGTCAGCAAGCAGAAGAAAAGCCTCAGTGTGCTCTTTTGTTCATACTGCTGCCCTCTAGTAACACTTCATGGCAACTGCAGCATAAGAATGGGACTGAGAAGAGGGCTGTCCTATGCAAATAATATCCTCCCATGCATACTTTCTTCTGAGACGGTCGGCGGCTTGTGCCGTGATACCGCCTCCAACAAATGGTCTTCAACCAAATTTTAAAAAAGCCCACCTGCCTTAGACGAAGGATTTTGCCACTCGAAGGAAGCACATGGGGACATCACCCTCATTTAGCAGGGTCCTAAATTGCCTGCTGTCAGCCTGTATACAGAACAAGGGCGTTCATGGGCGTTCGTGAGCGTTCCTCAAAGGAAGGAGGTGGGTGATCAATTCACAGTGCCAGGGCAGGCCCAGCTCAGCCCAGCCCAGCCCAGCGCAGCCCAGCCCGGCACAGCGCACTGCTGTGGAGGTCCATTCCTTCACATCCTGCAGCAGGCATGATACAGACCTACTAGAGCAAAGGCTTGACTCTGCCCTTGTCTGTCTCTTAAAGAAAACAATCTTTCTAGCTTCTTATTGCACCTGATAAATGGACTCTAGCTTGCCTCAAACTTGACCCATCATTTCATTAGCCAGAGCTCATACTTGACCTTTATTTCTATCCAAGCTCACTGGCACCAAACCCCTGATTTGAGCGAGTTACTCACACCAAAATGAAAAATCACCATCATCCAACCTATTTTACAATAAGTGTAGCACCTTCCTCGCATTCTTGTGCTCAGTTATAACCCCCAATACCACAATTGCACTCTGCAATTCACCAAACTTAAAGGAAAAAGAATGAAGACATTAATAAAGGAAGACAAGGCCTTGTCCCTATTGCACCTACTTGAGAAATAGGGAGGTTGGTAGAAGGTCATGAGGGAAAACATTTGAAATTTTGGGACACACATGCCAAAAAGAGTGTCCACTTTTCTCCTCTGTTACCAAGTAAAAAAAAATCTTAGCAAAAAAAAAAAACATTCACTTTTTGAAAATTTCCACCTTGGGATACCTCTACAGCATTGGCAGGATTCGAACCCTGGCCTGTGAGGGCTGTCTGCACCAAAGGTACAAGACTTACCTTTGAGCTATAGCTCCTTAGTGGTCTAGAGGATTGCAGTAGTAACTATAAGCAACATACAGGCCTTGGTGTCCTTCCCGGCGGCTTCCATTGCACATGAAAAGGATGACCATGACATAAGGACAATTTGATAGACTACATACATGGAAACCAGTGTGGTCCAGTGGGTAAGTGCCTGCCTTCCATGCAGGCAACCAGGGTTCAAATCCCGGGTTCGGCACCAGGTGACTGATGGTGGCAGAGCAAAGGTAAGTTGGAGGTGGGCCTAAATGGCCAATTGGTAAGTAAAATGTGTCTGTGTGTTGTGTACGAGTGGAATCATGCCTAGTGAATGAGGGATTGCAGATTGGTTGGTAAGTAAAATAGGTGTGGCCTGAACAGAGAAAGGTAACAGGTGTTGTGTGCAGGAGGAGGAGGAGCCTAGTCAGAGTGGGCGGGGTCAGAGAGGAGGAGCCAGGTCAGAGAGGAGGGGTATAGGTGGAGCCTAGTCAGAGTGGGTGGGGTTAGAGAGGAGGAGTATAGGAGGAGCTGGGTCAGAGAGGAGGGGTCAGAGAGGAGGGGTATAGGCGGAGCCTGGGCAGAATGGGAGGGTTCAGAGAGCAGAAAAAGGGGAGGAGGATCCTGACTTATTGTGGGGTACTGCAAATACTTTTTTACTGCACCCCCCTATACTCTCTGATTTCTGTTGGGAGGGGGCAGTCAAAATTTGGGGGAGCAGTATTAAAAGGTGCTTAGGCGCAACGTGAAGGTGATGGGGTGCACACAATGGCTTGGCTTCCAGGTACTTTTTGGGGGGCTACCATTAGTTTTAATTGCTCTGATCCTCCCTCATGGGGTGTACCCCAAATGGTTAGGGGCCACGGGGGGGCAAGAAGCTGTTTGACAGTTTCTATTAACAACAGGGTTCACCATACGATTCTGCTGCAGTTATGGTATTCAAAGGTAAAACAAGGAGCATTTGGCTGTATTTTTGCAGGTGGGGTGCCCCAAAATGTTACTGCCAGCAGCAGCAGCAGCCCCCTTCCTCGCCACCCTGCAGATTGGTATAGGTACCTTTAGGACATTTCTGTTGAAAACAGAGGCTATAGCGAACCGCGCTACAAAATCCGAGAGCACTAACACTTGCTAAATAAAGGTGGCATCGGAGCATACGAATGAGGCAGGGAGAGGCTACTGTTGCAATTGGTTTGGTGGGTCATAGTGAATAACCTCGGAATGCAAATAGGCAGAAGTGTGAGGATTGGCAGTGTCTGTAGAGAATTTTGGCATGCTCTTCAGTTGATGTTTTCCTCCTTGAACTACAGAGGAAAGGCCTGGCCTTACTGTTGGGCAAAACATGTATTTATGATTTTAAGAAGTGTAGTCTGGATGTACTGAGAGGGCCTGTACAGTACGGTAAATGCCTGTATACCCCTGCAATGTGCATCCAACTGTCACTTGAGATTGAACAGCAAACGAAGCAGCTGGGTTACTGACTGAATGTAAATGGAAGGCACATAGGAAGGGTGTTTGTGGTCACTCAAATGATTGAAACCTGGTTGATGCACTACCAAAGCTGGGGTACCAGGGGGGAACATTTGAGGGGTATTGAGATGGTGGTGTCCAGAGGTCAAAATATGTTTCAGAGACACAGAGGTACTGCGGTCCTGGTCCCACATTGGGGGTAGACAAAAGTCCCTGCTAAAGATTTCTGTCCAACTGTTACCACATTTTGTGCAGCCTGGCTCCCTCTGTAACGATTCCCCAGTGTCTTTCGATCCTACAGATGACTGTAGCAAACTTCCCAAATTTTTTCTTGGCCTCATACTCCCAAAGGAGTGCCTGAAATTTGCCAGCCTAACGATACTCACATTCTGGGAAAAACCTCACTAACTATGCATATTTATCTACCACACATGGCAAATCCTTACAATTGCAGAACATCATATCGCACTTGTCATCTTTGAGGTACTGTAAGTATTTGGATTTGAGGGAAATATTCATCCTTGCTTGCTCTCTCCCATCTGAAGTCTATGGTGCTGCTGTTCCTTTCTCACATGTCCCTTCAAAGAGACAAGTGACACACAGACTCAATCACTCAGCAAACATATATGCTTTGACGTTTTCATCTTGCTGTTTACCTTCCAAATATTCCCCCTGAACCGCAAATAAAGGCCTGCCATTCCTCATCCCCTCAGTCAAAGCAGTCCTTCGCTCCTTAGGCCCTGCAAGACCACCATGAACAAGAATCATGTCAGCAAGCAGAAGAAAAGCCTCAGTGTGCTCTTTTGTTCATACTGCTGCCCTCTAGTAACACTTCATGGCAACTGCAGCATAAGAATGGGACTGAGAAGAGGGCTGTCCTATGCAAATAATATCCTACCATGCATACTTTCTTCTGAGACGGTCGGCGGCTTGTGCCGTGATACCGCCTCCAACAAATGGTCTTCAACCAAATTTTAAAAAAGCCCACCTGCCTTAGACGAAGGATTTTGCCACTCGAAGGAAGCACATGGGGACATCACCCTCATTTAGCAGGGTCCTAAATTGCCTGCTGTCAGCCTGTATACAGAACAAGGGCGTTTGTGGGCGTTCGTGAGCGTTCCTCAAAGGAAGGAGGTGGGTGATTAATTCACAGTGCCAGGGCAGGCCCAGCCCAGCCCAGCCCAGCGCAGCCCAGCGCAGCCCAGCCCAGCGCAGCCCAGCCCGGCACAGCGCACTGCTGTGGAGGTCCATTCCTTCACATCCTGCAGCAGGCATGATGCAGACCTACTAGAGCAAAGGCTTGACTCTGCCCTTGTCTGTCTCTTAAAGAAAACAATCTTTCTAGCTTCTTATTGCACCTGATAAATGGACTCTAGCTTGCCTCAAACTTGACCCATCATTTCATTAGCCAGAGCTCATACTTGACCTTTATTTCTATCCAAGCTCACTGGCACCAAACCCCTGATTTGAGCGAGTTACTCACACCAAAATGAAAAATCACCATCATCCAACCTATTTTACAATAAGTGTAGCACCTTCCTCGCATTCTTGTGCTCAGTTATAACCCCCAATACCACAATTGCACTCTGCAATTCACCAAACTTAAAGGAAAAAGAATGAAGACATTGATAAAGGAAGACAAGGCCTTGTCCCTATTGCACCTACTTGAGAAATAGGGAGGTTGGTAGAAGGTCATGAGGGAAAACATTTGAAATTTTGGGACACACAACCCAAAAAGAGTGTCCACTTTTCTCCTCTGTTACCAAGTAAAAAAAAATCTTAGCAAAAAAAAAAACATTCACTTTTTGAAAATTTCCACCTTGGGATACCTCTACAGCATTGGCAGGATTCGAACCCTGGCCTGTGAGGGCTGTCTGCACCAAAGGTACAAGACTTACCTTTGAGCTATAGCTCCTTAGTGGTCTAGAGGATTGCTGTAGTAACTATAAGCAACATACAGGCCTTGGTGTCCTTCCCGGCGGCTTCCATTGCACATGAAAAGGATGACCATGACATAAGGACAATTTGATAGGCTACATACATGGAAACCAGTGTGGTCCAGTGGGTAAGTGCCTGCCTTCCATGCAGGCAACCAGGGTTCAAATCCCGGGTTCGGCACCAGGTGACTGATGGTGGCAGAGCAGAGGTAAGTTGGAGGTGGGCCTAAATGGCCAATTGGTAAGTAAAATGTGTCTGTGTGTTGTGTACGAGTGGAATCATGCCTAGTGAATGAGGGATTGCAGATTGGTTGGTAAATAAAATAGGTGTGGCCTGAACAGAGAAAGGTAACAGGTGTTGTGAGGAGGAGGAGCCTAATCAGAGTGGGTGGGGTCAGAGAGGAGGAGCCAGGTCAGAGAGGAGGGGTATAGGTGGATCCTAGTCGGAGTGGGCGGGGTTAGAGAGGAGGAGTATAGGAGGAGCTGGGTCAGAGAGGAGGGGTATAGGAGGAGCCTAGTCAGAGTGGGAGGGGTCAGAGAGGAGGAGTATAGGAGGAGCCTAGTCAGAGTGGGTGGGGTTAGAGAGGAGGGGTATAGGCAGAGCCTGGGCAGAATGGGTGGGTTCAGAGGAAGGGGAGGAGTATCCTGACTTATTGTGGGGTACTGCAAATACTTTTTTACTGCACCCCCCTATACTCTCTGATTTCTGTTGGGGGGGCAGTCAAAATTTGGGGGAGCAGTATTAAAAGGTGCTTAGGCGCAACGTGAAGGCGATGGGGTGCACACAATGGCTTGGCTTCCAGGTACTTTTTGGGGGGCTACCATTAGTTTCAATTGCTCTGATCCTCCCTCATGGGGTGTACCCCAAATGGTTAGGGGCCACGGGGGGCAAGAAGCTGTTTGACAGTTTCTATTAACAACAGGGGTCACCATACGATTCTGCTGCAGTTATGGTATTCAAAGGTAAAACAAGGAGCATTTGGCTGTATTTTTGCAGGTGGGGTGCCCCAAAATGTTACTGCCAGCAGCAGCAGCAGCCCCCTTCCTCGCCACCCTGCAGATTGGTATAGGTACCTTTAGGACATTTCTGTTGAAAACAGAGGCTATAGCGAATCGCGCTACAAAATCCGAGAGCACTAACACTTGCTAAATAAAGGTGGCATCGGAGCATACGAATGAGGCAGGGAGAGGCTACTGTTGCAATTGGTTTGGTGGGTCATAGTGAATAACCTGGGAATGCAAATAGGCAGAAGTGTGAGGATTGGCAGTGTCTGTAGAGAATTTTGGCATGCTCTTCAGTTGATGTTTTCCTCCTTGAACTACAGAGGAAAGGCCTGGCCTTACTGTTGGGCAAAACATGTATTTATGATTTTAAGAAGTGTAGTCTGGATGTACTGAGAGGGCCTGTACAGTACGGTAAATGCCTGTATACCCCTGCAATGTGCATCCAACTGTCACTTGAGATTGAACAGCAAACGAAGCAGCTGGGTTACTGACTGAATGTAAATGGAAGGCACATAGGAAGGGTGTTTGTGGTCACTCAAATGATTGAAACCTGGTTGATGCACTACCAAAGCTGGGGTACCAGGGGGGAACATTTGAGGGGTATTGAGATGGTGGTGTCCAGAGGTCAAAATATGTTTCAGAGACACAGAGGTACTGCGGTCCTGGTCCCACATTGGGGGTAGACAAAAGTCCCTGCTAAAGATTTCTGTCCAACTGTTACCACATTTTGTGCAGCCTGGCTCCCTCTGTAACGATTCCCCAGTGTCTTTCGATCCTACAGATGACTGTAGCAAACTTCCCAAATTTTTTCTTGGCCTCATACTCCCAAAGGAGTGCCTGACATTTGCCAGCCTAACGATACTCACATTCTGGGAAAAACCTCACTAACTATGCATATTTATCTACCACACATGGCAAATCCTTACAATTGCAGAACATCATATCGCACTTGTCATCTTTGAGGTACTGTAAGTATTTGGATTTGAGGGAAATATTCATCCTTGCTTGCTCTCTCCCATCTGAAGTCTATGGTGCTGCTGTTCCTTTCTCACATGTCCCTTCAAAGAGACAAGTGACACACAGACTCAATCACTCAGCAAACATATATGCTTTGACGTTTTCATCTTGCTGTTTACCTTCCAAATATTCCCCCTGAACCACAAATAAAGGCCTGCCATTCCTCATCCCCTCAGTCAAAGCAGTCCTTCGCTCCTTAGGCCCTGCAAGACCACCATGAACAAGAATCATGTCAGCAAGCAGAAGAAAAGCCTCAGTGTGCTCTTTTGTTCATACTGCTGCCCTCTAGTAACACTTCATGGCAACTGCAGCATAAGAATGGGACTGAGAAGAGGGCTGTCCTATGCAAATAATATCCTCCCATGCATACTTTCTTCTGAGACGGTCGGCGGCTTGTGCCGTGATACCGCCTCCAACAAATGGTCTTCAACCAAATTTTAAAAAAGCCCACCTGCCTTAGACGAAGGATTTTGCCACTCGAAGGAAGCACATGGGGACATCACCCTCATTTAGCAGGGTCCTAAATTGCCTGCTGTCAGCCTGTATACAGAACAAGGGCGTTCGTGGGCGTTCGTGAGCGTTCCTCAAAGGAAGGAGGTGGGTGATTAATTCACAGTGCCAGGGCAGGCCCAGCCCAGCCCAGCCCAGCCCAGCGCAGCCCAGCCCGGCACAGCGCACTGCTGTGGAGGTCCATTCCTTCACATCCTGCAGCAGGCATGATACAGACCTACTAGAGCAAAGGCTTGACTCTGCCCTTGTCTGTCTCTTAAAGAAAACAATCTTTCTAGCTTCTTATTGCACCTGATAAATGGACTCTAGCTTGCCTCAAACTTGACCCATCATTTCATTAGCCAGAGCTCATACTTGACCTTTATTTCTATCCAAGCTCACTGGCACCAAACCCCTGATTTGAGCGAGTTACTCACACCAAAATGAAAAATCACCATCATCCAACCTATTTTACAATAAGTGTAGCACCTTCCTCGCATTCTTGTGCTCAGTTATAACCCCCAATACCACAATTGCACTCTGCAATTCACCAAACTTAAAGGAAAAAGAATGAAGACATTAATAAAGGAAGACAAGGCCTTGTCCCTATTGCACCTACTTGAGAAATAGGGAGGTTGGTAGAAGGTCATGAGGGAAAACATTTGAAATTTTGGGACACACATGCCAAAAAGAGTGTCCACTTTTCTCCTCTGTTACCAATTAAAAAAAAATCTTAGCAAAAAAAAAAAAACATTCACTTTTTGAAAATGTCCACCTTGGGATACCTCTACAGCATTGGCAGGATTCGAACCCTGGCCTGTGAGGGCTGTCTGCACCAAAGGTACAAGACTTACCTTTGAGCTATAGCTCCTTAGTGGTCTAGAGGATTGCAGTAGTAACTATAAGCAACATACAGGCCTTGGTGTCCTTCCCGGCGGCTTCCATTGCACATGAAAAGGATGACCATGACATAAGGACAATTTGATAGGCTACATACATGGAAACCAGTGTGGTCCAGTGGGTAAGTGCCTGCCTTCCATGCAGGCAACCAGGGTTCAAATCCCGGGTTCGGCACCAGGTGACTGATGGTGGCAGAGCAGAGGTAAGTTGGTGGTGGGCCTAAATGGCCAATTGGTAAGTAAAATGTGTCTGTGTGTTGTGTACGAGTGGAATCATGCCTAGTGAATGAGGGATTGCAGATTGGTTGGTAAGTAAAATAGGTGTGGCCTGAACAGAGAAAGGTAACAGGTGTTGTGTGCAGGAGGAGGAGCCTAGTCAGAGTGGGTGGGGTCAGAGAGGAGGAGCCAGGTCAGAGAGGAGGGTTATAGGTGGAGCCTAGTCAGAGTGGGTGGGGTTAGAGAGGAGGAGTATAGGAGGAGCTGGGTCAGAGAGGAGGGGTCAGAGAGGAGGGGTATAGGCGGAGCCTGGGCAGAATGGGAGGGTTCAGAGAGCAGAAGAAGGGGAGGAGGGTCCTGACTTATTGTGGGGTACTGCAAATACTTTTTTACTGCACCCCCCTATACTCTCTGATTTCTGTTGGGAGGGGGCAGTCAAAATTTGGGGGAGCAGTATTAAAAGGTGCTTAGGCGCAACGTGAAGGCGATGGGGTGCACACAATGGCTTGGCTTCCAGGTACTTTTTGGGGGGCTACCATTAGTTTTAATTGCTCTAATCCTCCCTCATGGGGTGTACCCCAAATGGTTAGGGGCCACGGGGGGGCAAGAAGCTGTTTGACAGTTTCTATTAACAACAGGGTTCACCATACGATTCTGCTGCAGTTATGGTATTCAAAGGTAAAACAAGGAGCATTTGGCTGTATTTTTGCAGGTGGGGTGCCCCAAAATGTTACTGCCAGCAGCAGCAGCAGCCCCCTTCCTCGCCACCCTGCAGATTGGTATAGGTACCTTTAGGACATTTCTGTTGAAAACAGAGGCTATAGCGAATCGCGCTACAAAATCCGAGAGCACTAACACTTGCTAAATAAAGGTGGCATCGGAGCATACGAATGAGGCAGGGAGAGGCTACTGTTGCAATTGGTTTGGTGGGTCATAGTGAATAACCTCGGAATGCAAATAGGCAGAAGTGTGAGGATTGGCAGTGTCTGTAGAGAATTTTGGCATGCTCTTCAGTTGATGTTTTCCTCCTTGAACTACAGAGGAAAGGCCTGGCCTTACTGTTGGGCAAAACATGTATTTATGATTTTAAGAAGTGTAGTCTGGATGTACTGAGAGGGCCTGTACAGTACGGTAAATGCCTGTATACCCCTGCAATGTGCATCCAACTGTCACTTGAGATTGAACAGCAAACGAAGCAGCTGGGTTACTGACTGAATGTAAATGGAAGGCACATAGGAAGGGTGTTTGTGGTCACTCAAATGATTGAAACCTGGTTGATGCACTACCAAAGCTGGGGTACCAGGGGGGAACATTTGAGGGGTATTGAGATGGTGGTGTCCAGAGGTCAAAATATGTTTCAGAGACACAGAGGTACTGCGGTCCTGGTCCCACATTGGGGGTAGACAAAAGTCCCTGCTAAAGATTTCTGTCCAACTGTTACCACATTTTGTGCAGCCTGGCTCCCTCTGTAACGATTCCCCAGTGTCTTTCGATCCTACAGATGACTGTAGCAAACTTCCCAAATTTTTTCTTGGCCTCATACTCCCAAAGGAGTGCCTGAAATTTGCCAGCCTAACGATACTCACATTCTGGGAAAAACCTCACTAACTATGCATATTTATCTACCACACATGGCAAATCCTTACAATTGCAGAACATCATATCGCACTTGTCATCTTTGAGGTACTGTAAGTATTTGGATTTGAGGGAAATATTCATCCTTGCTTGCTCTCTCCCATCTGAAGTCTATGGTGCTGCTGTTCCTTTCTCACATGTCCCTTCAAAGAGACAAGTGACACACAGACTCAATCACTCAGCAAACATATATGCTTTGACGTTTTCATCTTGCTGTTTACCTTCCAAATATTCCCCCTGAACCGCAAATAAAGGCCTGCCATTCCTCATCCCCTCAGTCAAAGCAGTCCTTCGCTCCTTAGGCCCTGCAAGACCACCATGAACAAGAATCATGTCAGCAAGCAGAAGAAAAGCCTCAGTGTGCTCTTTTGTTCATACTGCTGCCCTCTAGTAACACTTCATGGCAACTGCAGCATAAGAATGGGACTGAGAAGAGGGCTGTCCTATGCAAATAATATCCTCCCATGCATACTTTCTTCTGAGACGGTCGGCGGCTTGTGCCGTGATACCGCCTCCAACAAATGGTCTTCAACCAAATTTTAAAAAAGCCCACCTGCCTTAGACGAAGGATTTTGCCACTCGAAGGAAGCACATGGGGACATCACCCTCATTTAGCAGGGTCCTAAATTGCCTGCTGTCAGCCTGTATACAGAACAAGGGCGTTCGTGGGCGTTCGTGAGCGTTCCTCAAAGGAAGGAGGTGGGTGATTAATTCACAGTGCCAGGGCAGGCCCAGCCCAGCCCAGCCCAGCCCAGCGCAGCCCAGCGCAGCCCAGCCCGGCACAGCGCACTGCTGTGGAGGTCCATTCCTTCACATCCTGCAGCAGGCATGATACAGACCTACTAGAGCAAAGGCTTGACTCTGCCCTTGTCTGTCTCTTAAAGAAAACAATCTTTCTAGCTTCTTATTGCACCTGATAAATGGACTCTAGCTTGCCTCAAACTTGACCCATCATTTCATTAGCCAGAGCTCATACTTGACCTTTATTTCTATCCAAGCTCACTGGCACCAAACCCCTGATTTGAGCGAGTTACTCACACCAAAATGAAAAATCACCATCATCCAACCTATTTTACAATAAGTGTAGCACCTTCCTCGCATTCTTGTGCTCAGTTATAACCCCCAATACCACAATTGCACTCTGCAATTCACCAAACTTAAAGGAAAAAGAATGAAGACATTAATAAAGGAAGACAAGGCCTTGTCCCTATTGCACCTACTTGAGAAATAGGGAGGTTGGTAGAAGGTCATGAGGGAAAACATTTGAAATTTTGGGACACACATGCCAAAAAGAGTGTCCACTTTTCTCCTCTGTTACCAATTAAAAAAAAATCTTAGCAAAAAAAAAAAAACATTCACTTTTTGAAAATGTCCACCTTGGGATACCTCTACAGCATTGGCAGGATTCGAACCCTGGCCTGTGAGGGCTGTCTGCACCAAAGGTACAAGACTTACCTTTGAGCTATAGCTCCTTAGTGGTCTAGAGGATTGCAGTAGTAACTATAAGCAACATACAGGCCTTGGTGTCCTTCCCGGCGGCTTCCATTGCACATGAAAAGGATGACCATGACATAAGGACAATTTGATAGGCTACATACATGGAAACCAGTGTGGTCCAGTGGGTAAGTGCCTGCCTTCCATGCAGGCAACCAGGGTTCAAATCCCGGGTTCGGCACCAGGTGACTGATGGTGGCAGAGCAGAGGTAAGTTGGTGGTGGGCCTAAATGGCCAATTGGTAAGTAAAATGTGTCTGTGTGTTGTGTACGAGTGGAATCATGCCTAGTGAATGAGGGATTGCAGATTGGTTGGTAAGTAAAATAGGTGTGGCCTGAACAGAGAAAGGTAACAGGTGTTGTGTGCAGGAGGAGGAGCCTAGTCAGAGTGGGTGGGGTCAGAGAGGAGGAGCCAGGTCAGAGAGGAGGGTTATAGGTGGAGCCTAGTCAGAGTGGGTGGGGTTAGAGATGAGGAGTATAGGAGGAGCTGTGTCAGAGAGGAGGGGTCAGAGAGGAGGGGTATAGGCGGAGCCTGGGCAGAATGGGAGGGTTCAGAGAGCAGAAGAAGGGGAGGAGGGTCCTGACTTATTGTGGGGTACTGCAAATACTTTTTTACTGCACCCCCCTATACTCTCTGATTTCTGTTGGGAGGGGGCAGTCAAAATTTGGGGGAGCAGTATTAAAAGGTGCTTAGGCGCAACGTGAAGGCGATGGGGTGCACACAATGGCTTGGCTTCCAGGTACTTTTTGGGGGGCTACCATTAGTTTTAATTGCTCTAATCCTCCCTCATGGGGTGTACCCCAAATGGTTAGGGGCCACGGGGGGGCAAGAAGCTGTTTGACAGTTTCTATTAACAACAGGGTTCACCATACGATTCTGCTGCAGTTATGGTATTCAAAGGTAAAACAAGGAGCATTTGGCTGTATTTTTGCAGGTGGGGTGCCCCAAAATGTTACTGCCAGCAGCAGCAGCAGCCCCCTTCCTCGCCACCCTGCAGATTGGTATAGGTACCTTTAGGACATTTCTGTTGAAAACAGAGGCTATAGCGAATCGCGCTACAAAATCCGAGAGCACTAACACTTGCTAAATAAAGGTGGCATCGGAGCATACGAATGAGGCAGGGAGAGGCTACTGTTGCAATTGGTTTGGTGGGTCATAGTGAATAACCTCGGAATGCAAATAGGCAGAAGTGTGAGGATTGGCAGTGTCTGTAGAGAATTTTGGCATGCTCTTCAGTTGATGTTTTCCTCCTTGAACTACAGAGGAAAGGCCTGGCCTTACTGTTGGGCAAAACATGTATTTATGATTTTAAGAAGTGTAGTCTGGATGTACTGAGAGGGCCTGTACAGTACGGTAAATGCCTGTATACCCCTGCAATGTGCATCCAACTGTCACTTGAGATTGAACAGCAAACGAAGCAGCTGGGTTACTGACTGAATGTAAATGGAAGGCACATAGGAAGGGTGTTTGTGGTCACTCAAATGATTGAAACCTGGTTGATGCACTACCAAAGCTGGGGTACCAGGGGGGAACATTTGAGGGGTATTGAGATGGTGGTGTCCAGAGGTCAAAATATGTTTCAGAGACACAGAGGTACTGCGGTCCTGGTCCCACATTGGGGGTAGACAAAAGTCCCTGCTAAAGATTTCTGTCCAACTGTTACCACATTTTGTGCAGCCTGGCTCCCTCTGTAACGATTCCCCAGTGTCTTTCGATCCTACAGATGACTGTAGCAAACTTCCCAAATTTTTTCTTGGCCTCATACTCCCAAAGGAGTGCCTGAAATTTGCCAGCCTAACGATACTCACATTCTGGGAAAAACCTCACTAACTATGCATATTTATCTACCACACATGGCAAATCCTTACAATTGCAGAACATCATATCGCACTTGTCATCTTTGAGGTACTGTAAGTATTTGGATTTGAGGGAAATATTCATCCTTGCTTGCTCTCTCCCATCTGAAGTCTATGGTGCTGCTGTTCCTTTCTCACATGTCCCTTCAAAGAGACAAGTGACACACAGACTCAATCACTCAGCAAACATATATGCTTTGACGTTTTCATCTTGCTGTTTACCTTCCAAATATTCCCCCTGAACCGCAAATAAAGGCCTGCCATTCCTCATCCCCTCAGTCAAAGCAGTCCTTCGCTCCTTAGGCCCTGCAAGACCACCATGAACAAGAATCATGTCAGCAAGCAGAAGAAAAGCCTCAGTGTGCTCTTTTGTTCATACTGCTGCCCTCTAGTAACACTTCATGGCAACTGCAGCATAAGAATGGGACTGAGAAGAGGGCTGTCCTATGCAAATAATATCCTCCCATGCATACTTTCTTCTGAGACGGTCGGCGGCTTGTGCCGTGATACCGCCTCCAACAAATGGTCTTCAACCAAATTTTAAAAAAGCCCACCTGCCTTAGACGAAGGATTTTGCCACTCGAAGGAAGCACATGGGGACATCACCCTCATTTAGCAGGGTCCTAAATTGCCTGCTGTCAGCCTGTATACAGAACAAGGGCGTTCGTGGGCGTTCGTGAGCGTTCCTCAAAGGAAGGAGGTGGGTGATTAATTCACAGTGCCAGGGCAGGCCCAGCCCAGCCCAGCCCAGCCCAGCCCAGCCCAGCCCAGCGCAGCCCAGCCCGGCACAGCGCACTGCTGTGGAGGTCCATTCCTTCACATCCTGCAGCAGGCATGATGCAGACCTACTAGAGCAAAGGCTTGACTCTGCCCTTGTCTGTCTCTTAAAGAAAACAATCTTTCTAGCTTCTTATTGCACCTGATAAATGGACTCTAGCTTGCCTCAAACTTGACCCATCATTTCATTAGCCAGAGCTCATACTTGACCTTTATTTCTATCCAAGCTCACTGGCACCAAACCCCTGATTTGAGCGAGTTACTCACACCAAAATGAAAAATCACCATCATCCAACCTATTTTACAATAAGTGTAGCACCTTCCTCGCATTCTTGTGCTCAGTTATAACCCCCAATACCACAATTGCACTCTGCAATTCACCAAACTTAAAGGAAAAAGAATGAAGACATTGATAAAGGAAGACAAGGCCTTGTCCCTATTGCACCTACTTGAGAAATAGGGAGGTTGGTAGAAGGTCATGAGGGAAAACATTTGAAATTTTGGGACACACAACCCAAAAAGAGTGTCCACTTTTCTCCTCTGTTACCAAGTAAAAAAAAATCTTAGCAAAAAAAAAAACATTCACTTTTTGAAAATTTCCACCTTGGGATACCTCTACAGCATTGGCAGGATTCGAACCCTGGCCTGTGAGGGCTGTCTGCACCAAAGGTACAAGACTTACCTTTGAGCTATAGCTCCTTAGTGGTCTAGAGGATTGCTGTAGTAACTATAAGCAACATACAGGCCTTGGTGTCCTTCCCGGCGGCTTCCATTGCACATGAAAAGGATGACCATGACATAAGGACAATTTGATAGGCTACATACATGGAAACCAGTGTGGTCCAGTGGGTAAGTGCCTGCCTTCCATGCAGGCAACCAGGGTTCAAATCCCGGGTTCGGCACCAGGTGACTGATGGTGGCAGAGCAGAGGTAAGTTGGAGGTGGGCCTAAATGGCCAATTGGTAAGTAAAATGTGTCTGTGTGTTGTGTACGAGTGGAATCATGCCTAGTGAATGAGGGATTGCAGATTGGTTGGTAAATAAAATAGGTGTGGCCTGAACAGAGAAAGGTAACAGGTGTTGTGAGGAGGAGGAGCCTAATCAGAGTGGGTGGGGTCAGAGAGGAGGAGCCAGGTCAGAGAGGAGGGGTATAGGTGGATCCTAGTCAGAGTGGGTGGGGTTAGAGAGGAGGAGTATAGGAGGAGCTGGGTCAGAGAGGAGGGGTATAGGAGGAGCCTAGTCAGAGTGGGAGGGGTCAGAGAGGAGGAGTATAGGAGGAGCCTAGTCAGAGTGGGTGGGGTTAGAGAGGAGGGGTATAGGCAGAGCCTGGGCAGAATGGGTGGGTTCAGAGGAAGGGGAGGAGTATCCTGACTTATTGTGGGGTACTGCAAATACTTTTTTACTGCACCCCCCTATACTCTCTGATTTCTGTTGGGGGGGCAGTCAAAATTTGGGGGAGCAGTATTAAAAGGTGCTTAGGCGCAACGTGAAGGCGATGGGGTGCACACAATGGCTTGGCTTCCAGGTACTTTTTGGGGGGCTACCATTAGTTTTAATTGCTCTGATCCTCCCTCATGGGGTGTACCCCAAATGGTTAGGGGCCACGGGGGGCAAGAAGCTGTTTGACAGTTTCTATTAACAACAGGGGTCACCATACGATTCTGCTGCAGTTATGGTATTCAAAGGTAAAACAAGGAGCATTTGGCTGTATTTTTGCAGGTGGGGTGCCCCAAAATGTTACTGCCAGCAGCAGCAGCAGCCCCCTTCCTCGCCACCCTGCAGATTGGTATAGGTACCTTTAGGACATTTCTGTTGAAAACAGAGGCTATAGCGAATCGCGCTACAAAATCCGAGAGCACTAACACTTGCTAAATAAAGGTGGCATCGGAGCATACGAATGAGGCAGGGAGAGGCTACTGTTGCAATTGGTTTGGTGGGTCATAGTGAATAACCTCGGAATGCAAATAGGCAGAAGTGTGAGGATTGGCAGTGTCTGTAGAGAATTTTGGCATGCTCTTCAGTTGATGTTTTCCTCCTTGAACTACAGAGGAAAGGCCTGGCCTTACTGTTGGGCAAAACATGTATTTATGATTTTAAGAAGTGTAGTCTGGATGTACTGAGAGGGCCTGTACAGTACGGTAAATGCCTGTATACCCCTGCAATGTGCATCCAACTGTCACTTGAGATTGAACAGCAAACGAAGCAGCTGGGTTACTGACTGAATGTAAATGGAAGGCACATAGGAAGGGTGTTTGTGGTCACTCAAATGATTGAAACCTGGTTGATGCACTACCAAAGCTGGGGTACCAGGGGGGAACATTTGAGGGGTATTGAGATGGTGGTGTCCAGAGGTCAAAATATGTTTCAGAGACACAGAGGTACTGCGGTCCTGGTCCCACATTGGGGGTAGACAAAAGTCCCTGCTAAAGATTTCTGTCCAACTGTTACCACATTTTGTGCAGCCTGGCTCCCTCTGTAACGATTCCCCAGTGTCTTTCGATCCTACAGATGACTGTAGCAAACTTCCCAAATTTTTTCTTGGCCTCATACTCCCAAAGGAGTGCCTGAAATTTGCCAGCCTAACGATACTCACATTCTGGGAAAAACCTCACTAACTATGCATATTTATCTACCACACATGGCAAATCCTTACAATTGCAGAACATCATATCGCACTTGTCATCTTTGAGGTACTGTAAGTATTTGGATTTGAGGGAAATATTCATCCTTGCTTGCTCTCTCCCATCTGAAGTCTATGGTGCTGCTGTTCCTTTCTCACATGTCCCTTTAAAGAGACAAGTGACACACAGACTCAATCACTCAGCAAACATATATGCTTTGACGTTTTCATCTTGCTGTTTACCTTCCAAATATTCCCCCTGAACCGCAAATAAAGGCCTGCCATTCCTCATCCCCTCAGTCAAAGCAGTCCTTCGCTCCTTAGGCCCTGCAAGACCACCATGAACAAGAATCATGTCAGCAAGCAGAAGAAAAGCCGCAGTGTGCTCTTTTGTTCATACTGCTGCCCTCTAGTAACACTTCATGGCAACTGCAGCATAAGAATGGGACTGAGAAGAGGGCTGTCCTATGCAAATAATATCCTCCCATGCATACTTTCTTCTGAGACGGTCGGCGGCTTGTGCCGTGATACCGCCTCCAACAAATGGTCTTCAACCAAATTTTAAAAAAGCCCACCTGCCTTAGACGAAGGATTTTGCCACTCGAAGGAAGCACATGGGGACATCACCCTCATTTAGCAGGGTCCTAAATTGCCTGCTGTCAGCCTGTATACAGAACAAGGGCGTTCGTGGGCGTTCGTGAGCGTTCCTCAAAGGAAGGAGGTGGGTGATTAATTCACAGTGCCAGGGCAGGCCCAGCCCAGCCCAGCCCAGCCCAGCCCAGCCCAGCCCAGCGCAGCCCAGCCCAGCCCGGCACAGCGCACTGCTGTGGAGGTCCATTCCTTCACATCCTGCAGCAGGCATGATGCAGACCTACTAGAGCAAAGGCTTGACTCTGCCCTTGTCTGTCTCTTAAAGAAAACAATCTTTCTAGCTTCTTATTGCACCTGATAAATGGACTCTAGCTTGCCTCAAACTTGACCCATCATTTCATTAGCCAGAGCTCATACTTGACCTTTATTTCTATCCAAGCTCACTGGCACCAAACCCCTGATTTGAGCGAGTTACTCACACCAAAATGAAAAATCACCATCATCCAACCTATTTTACAATAAGTGTAGCACCTTCCTCGCATTCTTGTGCTCAGTTATAACCCCCAATACCACAATTGCACTCTGCAATTCACCAAACTTAAAGGAAAAAGAATGAAGACATTGATAAAGGAAGACAAGGCCTTGTCCCTATTGCACCTACTTGAGAAATAGGGAGGTTGGTAGAAGGTCATGAGGGAAAACATTTGAAATTTTGGGACACACAACCCAAAAAGAGTGTCCACTTTTCTCCTCTGTTACCAAGTAAAAAAAAATCTTAGCAAAAAAAAAAACATTCACTTTTTGAAAATTTCCACCTTGGGATACCTCTACAGCATTGGCAGGATTCGAACCCTGGCCTGTGAGGGCTGTCTGCACCAAAGGTACAAGACTTACCTTTGAGCTATAGCTCCTTAGTGGTCTAGAGGATTGCTGTAGTAACTATAAGCAACATACAGGCCTTGGTGTCCTTCCCGGCGGCTTCCATTGCACATGAAAAGGATGACCATGACATAAGGACAATTTGATAGGCTACATACATGGAAACCAGTGTGGTCCAGTGGGTAAGTGCCTGCCTTCCATGCAGGCAACCAGGGTTCAAATCCCGGGTTCGGCACCAGGTGACTGATGGTGGCAGAGCAGAGGTAAGTTGGAGGTGGGCCTAAATGGCCAATTGGTAAGTAAAATGTGTCTGTGTGTTGTGTACGAGTGGAATCATGCCTAGTGAATGAGGGATTGCAGATTGGTTGGTAAATAAAATAGGTGTGGCCTGAACAGAGAAAGGTAACAGGTGTTGTGAGGAGGAGGAGCCTAATCAGAGTGGGTGGGGTCAGAGAGGAGGAGCCAGGTCAGAGAGGAGGGGTATAGGAGGAGCCTAGTCAGAGTGGGAGGGGTCAGAGAGGAGGAGTATAGGAGGAGCTGGGTCAGAGAGGAGGGGTATAGGAGGAGCCTAGTCAGAGTGGGAGGGGTCAGAGAGGAGGAGTATAGGAGGAGCCTAGTCAGAGTGGGTGGGGTTAGAGAGGAGGGGTATAGGCAGAGCCTGGGCAGAATGGGTGGGTTCAGAGGAAGGGGAGGAGTATCCTGACTTATTGTGGGGTACTGCAAATACTTTTTTACTGCACCCCCCTATACTCTCTGATTTCTGTTGGGGGGGCAGTCAAAATTTGGGGGAGCAGTATTAAAAGGTGCTTAGGCGCAACGTGAAGGCGATGGGGTGCACACAATGGCTTGGCTTCCAGGTACTTTTTGGGGGGCTACCATTAGTTTTAATTGCTCTGATCCTCCCTCATGGGGTGTACCCCAAATGGTTAGGGGCCACGGGGGGCAAGAAGCTGTTTGACAGTTTCTATTAACAACAGGGGTCACCATACGATTCTGCTGCAGTTATGGTATTCAAAGGTAAAACAAGGAGCATTTGGCTGTATTTTTGCAGGTGGGGTGCCCCAAAATGTTACTGCCAGCAGCAGCAGCAGCAGCCCCCTTCCTCGCCACCCTGCAGATTGGTATAGGTACCTTTAGGACATTTCTGTTGAAAACAGAGGCTATAGCGAATCGCGCTACAAAATCCGAGAGCACTAACACTTGCTAAATAAAGGTGGCATCGGAGCATACGAATGAGGCAGGGAGAGGCTACTGTTGCAATTGGTTTGGTGGGTCATAGTGAATAACCTGGGAATGCAAATAGGCAGAAGTGTGAGGATTGGCAGTGTCTGTAGAGAATTTTGGCATGCTCTTCAGTTGATGTTTTCCTCCTTGAACTACAGAGGAAAGGCCTGGCCTTACTGTTGGGCAAAACATGTATTTATGATTTTAAGAAGTGTAGTCTGGATGTACTGAGAGGGCCTGTACAGTACGGTAAATGCCTGTATACCCCTGCAATGTGCATCCAACTGTCACTTGAGATTGAACAGCAAACGAAGCAGCTGGGTTACTGACTGAATGTAAATGGAAGGCACATAGGAAGGGTGTTTGTGGTCACTCAAATGATTGAAACCTGGTTGATGCACTACCAAAGCTGGGGTACCAGGGGGGAACATTTGAGGGGTATTGAGATGGTGGTGTCCAGAGGTCAAAATATGTTTCAGAGACACAGAGGTACTGCGGTCCTGGTCCCACATTGGGGGTAGACAAAAGTCCCTGCTAAAGATTTCTGTCCAACTGTTACCACATTTTGTGCAGCCTGGCTCCCTCTGTAACGATTCCCCAGTGTCTTTCGATCCTACAGATGACTGTAGCAAACTTCCCAAATTTTTTCTTGGCCTCATACTCCCAAAGGAGTGCCTGACATTTGCCAGCCTAACGATACTCACATTCTGGGAAAAACCTCACTAACTATGCATATTTATCTACCACACATGGCAAATCCTTACAATTGCAGAACATCATATCGCACTTGTCATCTTTGAGGTACTGTAAGTATTTGGATTTGAGGGAAATATTCATCCTTGCTTGCTCTCTCCCATCTGAAGTCTATGGTGCTGCTGTTCCTTTCTCACATGTCCCTTCAAAGAGACAAGTGACACACAGACTCAATCACTCAGCAAACATATATGCTTTGACGTTTTCATCTTGCTGTTTACCTTCCAAATATTCCCCCTGAACCACAAATAAAGGCCTGCCATTCCTCATCCCCTCAGTCAAAGCAGTCCTTCGCTCCTTAGGCCCTGCAAGACCACCATGAACAAGAATCATGTCAGCAAGCAGAAGAAAAGCCTCAGTGTGCTCTTTTGTTCATACTGCTGCCCTCTAGTAACACTTCATGGCAACTGCAGCATAAGAATGGGACTGAGAAGAGGGCTGTCCTATGCAAATAATATCCTCCCATGCATACTTTCTTCTGAGACGGTCGGCGGCTTGTGCCGTGATACCGCCTCCAACAAATGGTCTTCAACCAAATTTTAAAAAAGCCCACCTGCCTTAGACGAAGGATTTTGCCACTCGAAGGAAGCACATGGGGACATCACCCTCATTTAGCAGGGTCCTAAATTGCCTGCTGTCAGCCTGTATACAGAACAAGGGCGTTCGTGGGCGTTCGTGAGCGTTCCTCAAAGGAAGGAGGTGGGTGATTAATTCACAGTGCCAGGGCAGGCCCAGCCCAGCCCAGCCCAGCCCAGCGCAGCCCAGCCCGGCACAGCGCACTGCTGTGGAGGTCCATTCCTTCACATCCTGCAGCAGGCATGATACAGACCTACTAGAGCAAAGGCTTGACTCTGCCCTTGTCTGTCTCTTAAAGAAAACAATCTTTCTAGCTTCTTATTGCACCTGATAAATGGACTCTAGCTTGCCTCAAACTTGACCCATCATTTCATTAGCCAGAGCTCATACTTGACCTTTATTTCTATCCAAGCTCACTGGCACCAAACCCCTGATTTGAGCGAGTTACTCACACCAAAATGAAAAATCACCATCATCCAACCTATTTTACAATAAGTGTAGCACCTTCCTCGCATTCTTGTGCTCAGTTATAACCCCCAATACCACAATTGCACTCTGCAATTCACCAAACTTAAAGGAAAAAGAATGAAGACATTAATAAAGGAAGACAAGGCCTTGTCCCTATTGCACCTACTTGAGAAATAGGGAGGTTGGTAGAAGGTCATGAGGGAAAACATTTGAAATTTTGGGACACACATGCCAAAAAGAGTGTCCACTTTTCTCCTCTGTTACCAAGTAAAAAAAAATCTTAGCAAAAAAAAAAAAACATTCACTTTTTGAAAATGTCCACCTTGGGATACCTCTACAGCATTGGCAGGATTCGAACCCTGGCCTGTGAGGGCTGTCTGCACCAAAGGTACAAGACTTACCTTTGAGCTATAGCTCCTTAGTGGTCTAGAGGATTGCAGTAGTAACTATAAGCAACATACAGGCCTTGGTGTCCTTCCCGGCGGCTTCCATTGCACATGAAAAGGATGACCATGACATAAGGACAATTTGATAGGCTACATACATGGAAACCAGTGTGGTCCAGTGGGTAAGTGCCTGCCTTCCATGCAGGCAACCAGGGTTCAAATCCCGGGTTCGGCACCAGGTGACTGATGGTGGCAGAGCAGAGGTAAGTTGGTGGAGGGCCTAAATGGCCAATTGGTAAGTAAAATGTGTCTGTGTGTTGTGTACGAGTGGAATCATGCCTAGTGAATGAGGGATTGCAGATTGGTTGGTAAGTAAAATAGGTGTGGCCTGAACAGAGAAAGGTAACAGGTGTTGTGTGCAGGAGGAGGAGCCTAGTCAGAGTGGGTGGGGTCAGAGAGGAGGAGCCAGGTCAGAGAGGAGGGTTATAGGTGGAGCCTAGTCAGAGTGGGTGGGGTTAGAGAGGAGGAGTATAGGAGGAGCTGGGTCAGAGAGGAGGGGTCAGAGAGGAGGGGTATAGGCGGAGCCTGGGCAGAATGGGAGGGTTCAGAGAGCAGAAGAAGGGGAGGAGGGTCCTGACTTATTGTGGGGTACTGCAAATACTTTTTTACTGCACCCCCCTATACTCTCTGATTTCTGTTGGGAGGGGGCAGTCAAAATTTGGGGGAGCAGTATTAAAAGGTGCTTAGGCGCAACGTGAAGGCGATGGGGTGCACACAATGGCTTGGCTTCCAGGTACTTTTTGGGGGGCTACCATTAGTTTTAATTGCTCTAATCCTCCCTCATGGGGTGTACCCCAAATGGTTAGGGGCCACGGGGGGGCAAGAAGCTGTTTGACAGTTTCTATTAACAACAGGGTTCACCATACGATTCTGCTGCAGTTATGGTATTCAAAGGTAAAACAAGGAGCATTTGGCTGTATTTTTGCAGGTGGGGTGCCCCAAAATGTTACTGCCAGCAGCAGCAGCAGCCCCCTTCCTCGCCACCCTGCAGATTGGTATAGGTACCTTTAGGACATTTCTGTTGAAAACAGAGGCTATAGCGAATCGCGCTACAAAATCCGAGAGCACTAACACTTGCTAAATAAAGGTGGCATCGGAGCATACGAATGAGGCAGGGAGAGGCTACTGTTGCAATTGGTTTGGTGGGTCATAGTGAATAACCTCGGAATGCAAATAGGCAGAAGTGTGAGGATTGGCAGTGTCTGTAGAGAATTTTGGCATGCTCTTCAGTTGATGTTTTCCTCCTTGAACTACAGAGGAAAGGCCTGGCCTTACTGTTGGGCAAAACATGTATTTATGATTTTAAGAAGTGTAGTCTGGATGTACTGAGAGGGCCTGTACAGTACGGTAAATGCCTGTATACCCCTGCAATGTGCATCCAACTGTCACTTGAGATTGAACAGCAAACGAAGCAGCTGGGTTACTGACTGAATGTAAATGGAAGGCACATAGGAAGGGTGTTTGTGGTCACTCAAATGATTGAAACCTGGTTGATGCACTACCAAAGCTGGGGTACCAGGGGGGAACATTTGAGGGGTATTGAGATGGTGGTGTCCAGAGGTCAAAATATGTTTCAGAGACACAGAGGTACTGCGGTCCTGGTCCCACATTGGGGGTAGACAAAAGTCCCTGCTAAAGATTTCTGTCCAACTGTTACCACATTTTGTGCAGCCTGGCTCCCTCTGTAACGATTCCCCAGTGTCTTTCGATCCTACAGATGACTGTAGCAAACTTCCCAAATTTTTTCTTGGCCTCATACTCCCAAAGGAGTGCCTGAAATTTGCCAGCCTAACGATACTCACATTCTGGGAAAAACCTCACTAACTATGCATATTTATCTACCACACATGGCAAATCCTTACAATTGCAGAACATCATATCGCACTTGTCATCTTTGAGGTACTGTAAGTATTTGGATTTGAGGGAAATATTCATCCTTGCTTGCTCTCTCCCATCTGAAGTCTATGGTGCTGCTGTTCCTTTCTCACATGTCCCTTCAAAGAGACAAGTGACACACAGACTCAATCACTCAGCAAACATATATGCTTTGACGTTTTCATCTTGCTGTTTACCTTCCAAATATTCCCCCTGAACCGCAAATAAAGGCCTGCCATTCCTCATCCCCTCAGTCAAAGCAGTCCTTCGCTCCTTAGGCCCTGCAAGACCACCATGAACAAGAATCATGTCAGCAAGCAGAAGAAAAGCCTCAGTGTGCTCTTTTGTTCATACTGCTGCCCTCTAGTAACACTTCATGGCAACTGCAGCATAAGAATGGGACTGAGAAGAGGGCTGTCCTATGCAAATAATATCCTCCCATGCATACTTTCTTCTGAGACGGTCGGCGGCTTGTGCCGTGATACCGCCTCCAACAAATGGTCTTCAACCAAATTTTAAAAAAGCCCACCTGCCTTAGACGAAGGATTTTGCCACTCGAAGGAAGCACATGGGGACATCACCCTCATTTAGCAGGGTCCTAAATTGCCTGCTGTCAGCCTGTATACAGAACAAGGGCGTTCGTGGGCGTTCGTGAGCGTTCCTCAAAGGAAGGAGGTGGGTGATTAATTCACAGTGCCAGGGCAGGCCCAGCCCAGCCCAGCCCAGCCCAGCCCAGCGCAGCCCAGCCCGGCACAGCGCACTGCTGTGGAGGTCCATTCCTTCACATCCTGCAGCAGGCATGATGCAGACCTACTAGAGCAAAGGCTTGACTCTGCCCTTGTCTGTCTCTTAAAGAAAACAATCTTTCTAGCTTCTTATTGCACCTGATAAATGGACTCTAGCTTGCCTCAAACTTGACCCATCATTTCATTAGCCAGAGCTCATACTTGACCTTTATTTCTATCCAAGCTCACTGGCACCAAACCCCTGATTTGAGCGAGTTACTCACACCAAAATGAAAAATCACCATCATCCAACCTATTTTACAATAAGTGTAGCACCTTCCTCGCATTCTTGTGCTCAGTTATAACCCCCAATACCACAATTGCACTCTGCAATTCACCAAACTTAAAGGAAAAAGAATGAAGACATTGATAAAGGAAGACAAGGCCTTGTCCCTATTGCACCTACTTGAGAAATAGGGAGGTTGGTAGAAGGTCATGAGGGAAAACATTTGAAATTTTGGGACACACAACCCAAAAAGAGTGTCCACTTTTCTCCTCTGTTACCAAGTAAAAAAAAATCTTAGCAAAAAAAAAAACATTCACTTTTTGAAAATTTCCACCTTGGGATACCTCTACAGCATTGGCAGGATTCGAACCCTGGCCTGTGAGGGCTGTCTGCACCAAAGGTACAAGACTTACCTTTGAGCTATAGCTCCTTAGTGGTCTAGAGGATTGCTGTAGTAACTATAAGCAACATACAGGCCTTGGTGTCCTTCCCGGCGGCTTCCATTGCACATGAAAAGGATGACCATGACATAAGGACAATTTGATAGGCTACATACATGGAAACCAGTGTGGTCCAGTGGGTAAGTGCCTGCCTTCCATGCAGGCAACCAGGGTTCAAATCCCGGGTTCGGCACCAGGTGACTGATGGTGGCAGAGCAGAGGTAAGTTGGAGGTGGGCCTAAATGGCCAATTGGTAAGTAAAATGTGTCTGTGTGTTGTGTACGAGTGGAATCATGCCTAGTGAATGAGGGATTGCAGATTGGTTGGTAAATAAAATAGGTGTGGCCTGAACAGAGAAAGGTAACAGGTGTTGTGAGGAGGAGGAGCCTAATCAGAGTGGGTGGGGTCAGAGAGGAGGAGCCAGGTCAGAGAGGAGGGGTATAGGTGGATCCTAGTCAGAGTGGGTGGGGTCAGAGAGGAGGAGTATAGGAGGAGCTGGGTCAGAGAGGAGGGGTATAGGAGGAGCCTAGTCAGAGTGGGAGGGGTCAGAGAGGAGGAGTATAGGAGGAGCCTAGTCAGAGTGGGTGGGGTTAGAGAGGAGGGGTATAGGCAGAGCCTGGGCAGAATGGGTGGGTTCAGAGGAAGGGGAGGAGTATCCTGACTTATTGTGGGGTACTGCAAATACTTTTTTACTGCACCCCCCTATACTCTCTGATTTCTGTTGGGGGGGCAGTCAAAATTTGGGGGAGCAGTATTAAAAGGTGCTTAGGCGCAACGTGAAGGCGATGGGGTGCACACAATGGCTTGGCTTCCAGGTACTTTTTGGGGGGCTACCATTAGTTTTAATTGCTCTGATCCTCCCTCATGGGGTGTACCCCAAATGGTTAGGGGCCACGGGGGGCAAGAAGCTGTTTGACAGTTTCTATCAACAACAGGGGTCACCATACGATTCTGCTGCAGTTATGGTATTCAAAGGTAAAACAAGGAGCATTTGGCTGTATTTTTGCAGGTGGGGTGCCCCAAAATGTTACTGCCAGCAGCAGCAGCAGCCCCCTTCCTCGCCACCCTGCAGATTGGTATAGGTACCTTTAGGACATTTCTGTTGAAAACAGAGGCTATAGCGAATCGCGCTACAAAATCCGAGAGCACTAACACTTGCTAAATAAAGGTGGCATCGGAGCATACGAATGAGGCAGGGAGAGGCTACTGTTGCAATTGGTTTGGTGGGTCATAGTGAATAACCTGGGAATGCAAATAGGCAGAAGTGTGAGGATTGGCAGTGTCTGTAGAGAATTTTGGCATGCTCTTCAGTTGATGTTTTCCTCCTTGAACTACAGAGGAAAGGCCTGGCCTTACTGTTGGGCAAAACATGTATTTATGATTTTAAGAAGTGTAGTCTGGATGTACTGAGAGGGCCTGTACAGTACGGTAAATGCCTGTATACCCCTGCAATGTGCATCCAACTGTCACTTGAGATTGAACAGCAAACGAAGCAGCTGGGTTACTGACTGAATGTAAATGGAAGGCACATAGGAAGGGTGTTTGTGGTCACTCAAATGATTGAAACCTGGTTGATGCACTACCAAAGCTGGTGTACCAGGGGGGAACATTTGAGGGGTATTGAGATGGTGGTGTCCAGAGGTCAAAATATGTTTCAGAGACACAGAGGTACTGCGGTCCTGGTCCCACATTGGGGGTAGACAAAAGTCCCTGCTAAAGATTTCTGTCCAACTGTTACCACATTTTGTGCAGCCTGGCTCCCTCTGTAACGATTCCCCAGTGTCTTTCGATCCTACAGATGACTGTAGCAAACTTCCCAAATTTTTTCTTGGCCTCATACTCCCAAAGGAGTGCCTGACATTTGCCAGCCTAACGATACTCACATTCTGGGAAAAACCTCACTAACTATGCATATTTATCTACCACACATGGCAAATCCTTACAATTGCAGAACATCATATCGCACTTGTCATCTTTGAGGTACTGTAAGTATTTGGATTTGAGGGAAATATTCATCCTTGCTTGCTCTCTCCCATCTGAAGTCTATGGTGCTGCTGTTCCTTTCTCACATGTCCCTTCAAAGAGACAAGTGACACACAGACTCAATCACTCAGCAAACATATATGCTTTGACGTTTTCATCTTGCTGTTTACCTTCCAAATATTCCCCCTGAACCACAAATAAAGGCCTGCCATTCCTCATCCCCTCAGTCAAAGCAGTCCTTCGCTCCTTAGGCCCTGCAAGACCACCATGAACAAGAATCATGTCAGCAAGCAGAAGAAAAGCCTCAGTGTGCTCTTTTGCTCATACTGCTGCCCTCTAGTAACACTTCATGGCAACTGCAGCATAAGAATGGGACTGAGAAGAGGGCTGTCCTATGCAAATAATATCCTCCCATGCATACTTTCTTCTGAGACGGTCGGCGGCTTGTGCCGTGATACCGCCTCCAACAAATGGTCTTCAACCAAATTCTAAAAAAGCCCACCTGCCTTAGACGAAGGATTTTGCCACTCGAAGGAAGCACATGGGGACATCACCCTCATTTAGCAGGATCCTAAATTGCCTGCTGTCAGCCTGTATACAGAACAAGGGCGTTCGTGCGTTCGTGAGCGTTCCTCAAAGGAAGGAGGTGGGTGATTAATTCACAGTGCCAGGGCAGGCCCAGCCCAGCCCAGCCCAGCCCAGCCCAGCCCAGCGCAGCCCAGCCCGGCACAGCGCACTGCTGTGGAGGTCCATTCCTTCACATCCTGCAGCAGGCATGATGCAGACCTACTAGAGCAAAGGCTTGAATCTGCCCTTGTCTGTCTCTTAAAGAAAACAATCTTTCTAGCTTCTTATTGCACCTGATAAATGGACTCTAGCTTGCCTCAAACTTGACCCATCATTTCATTAGCCAGAGCTCATACTTGACCTTTATTTCTATCCAAGCTCACTGGCACCAAACCCCTGATTTGAGCGAGTTACTCACACCAAAATGAAAAATCACCATCATCCAACCTATTTTACAATAAGTGTAGCACCTTCCTCGCATTCTTGTGCTCAGTTATAACCCCCAATACCACAATTGCACTCTGCAATTCACCAAACTTAAAGGAAAAAGAATGAAGACATTAATAAAGGAAGACAAGGCCTTGTCCCTATTGCACCTACTTGAGAAATAGGGAGGTTGGTAGAAGGTCATGAGGGAAAACATTTGAAATTTTGGGACACACATGCCAAAAAGAGTGTCCACTTTTCTCCTCTGTTACCAAGTAAAAAAAAATCTTAGCAAAAAAAAAAACATTCACTTTTTGAAAATTTCCACCTTGGGATACCTCTACAGCATTGGCAGGATTCGAACCCTGGCCTGTGAGGGCTGTCTGCACCAAAGGTACAAGACTTACCTTTGAGCTATAGCTCCTTAGTGGTCTAGAGGATTGCAGTAGTAACTATAAGCAACATACAGGCCTTGGTGTCCTTCCCGGCGGCTTCCATTGCACATGAAAAGGATGACCATGACATAAGGACAATTTGATAGGCTACATACATGGAAACCAGTGTGGTCCAGTGGGTAAGTGCCTGCCTTCCATGCAGGCAACCAGGGTTCAAATCCCGGGTTCGGCACCAGGTGACTGATGGTGGCAGAGCAAAGGTAAGTTGGAGGTGGGCCTAAATGGCCAATTGGTAAGTAAAATGTGTCTGTGTGTTGTGTACGAGTGGAATCATGCCTAGTGAATGAGGGATTGCAGATTGGTTGGTAAGTAAAATAGGTGTGGCCTGAACAGAGAAAGGTAACAGGTGTTGTGTGCAGGAGGAGGAGGAGCCTAGTCAGAGTGGGCGGGGTCAGAGAGGAGGAGCCAGGTCAGAGAGGAGGGGTATAGGTGGAGCCTAGTCAGAGTGGGTGGGGTTAGAGAGGAGGAGTATAGGAGGAGCTGGGTCAGAGAGGAGGGGTCAGAGAGGAGGGGTATAGGCGGAGCCTGGGCAGAATGGGAGGGTTCAGAGAGCAGAAAAAGGGGAGGAGGATCCTGACTTATTGTGGGGTACTGCAAATACTTTTTTACTGCACCCCCCTATACTCTCTGATTTCTGTTGGGAGGGGGCAGTCAAAATTTGGGGGAGCAGTATTAAAAGGTGCTTAGGCGCAACGTGAAGGTGATGGGGTGCACACAATGGCTTGGCTTCCAGGTACTTTTTGGGGGGCTACCATTAGTTTTAATTGCTCTGATCCTCCCTCATGGGGTGTACCCCAAATGGTTAGGGGCCACGGGGGGGCAAGAAGCTGTTTGACAGTTTCTATTAACAACAGGGTTCACCATACGATTCTGCTGCAGTTATGGTATTCAAAGGTAAAACAAGGAGCATTTGGCTGTATTTTTGCAGGTGGGGTGCCCCAAAATGTTACTGCCAGCAGCAGCAGCAGCCCCCTTCCTCGCCACCCTGCAGATTGGTATAGGTACCTTTAGGACATTTCTGTTGAAAACAGAGGCTATAGCGAACCGCGCTACAAAATCCGAGAGCACTAACACTTGCTAAATAAAGGTGGCATCGGAGCATACGAATGAGGCAGGGAGAGGCTACTGTTGCAATTGGTTTGGTGGGTCATAGTGAATAACCTCGGAATGCAAATAGGCAGAAGTGTGAGGATTGGCAGTGTCTGTAGAGAATTTTGGCATGCTCTTCAGTTGATGTTTTCCTCCTTGAACTACAGAGGAAAGGCCTGGCCTTACTGTTGGGCAAAACATGTATTTATGATTTTAAGAAGTGTAGTCTGGATGTACTGAGAGGGCCTGTACAGTACGGTAAATGCCTGTATACCCCTGCAATGTGCATCCAACTGTCACTTGAGATTGAACAGCAAACGAAGCAGCTGGGTTACTGACTGAATGTAAATGGAAGGCACATAGGAAGGGTGTTTGTGGTCACTCAAATGATTGAAACCTGGTTGATGCACTACCAAAGCTGGGGTACCAGGGGGGAACATTTGAGGGGTATTGAGATGGTGGTGTCCAGAGGTCAAAATATGTTTCAGAGACACAGAGGTACTGCGGTCCTGGTCCCACATTGGGGGTAGACAAAAGTCCCTGCTAAAGATTTCTGTCCAACTGTTACCACATTTTGTGCAGCCTGGCTCCCTCTGTAACGATTCCCCAGTGTCTTTCGATCCTACAGATGACTGTAGCAAACTTCCCAAATTTTTTCTTGGCCTCATACTCCCAAAGGAGTGCCTGAAATTTGCCAGCCTAACGATACTCACATTCTGGGAAAAACCTCACTAACTATGCATATTTATCTACCACACATGGCAAATCCTTACAATTGCAGAACATCATATCGCACTTGTCATCTTTGAGGTACTGTAAGTATTTGGATTTGAGGGAAATATTCATCCTTGCTTGCTCTCTCCCATCTGAAGTCTATGGTGCTGCTGTTCCTTTCTCACATGTCCCTTCAAAGAGACAAGTGACACACAGACTCAATCACTCAGCAAACATATATGCTTTGACGTTTTCATCTTGCTGTTTACCTTCCAAATATTCCCCCTGAACCGCAAATAAAGGCCTGCCATTCCTCATCCCCTCAGTCAAAGCAGTCCTTCGCTCCTTAGGCCCTGCAAGACCACCATGAACAAGAATCATGTCAGCAAGCAGAAGAAAAGCCTCAGTGTGCTCTTTTGTTCATACTGCTGCCCTCTAGTAACACTTCATGGCAACTGCAGCATAAGAATGGGACTGAGAAGAGGGCTGTCCTATGCAAATAATATCCTCCCATGCATACTTTCTTCTGAGACGGTCGGCGGCTTGTGCCGTGATACCGCCTCCAACAAATGGTCTTCAACCAAATTTTAAAAAAGCCCACCTGCCTTAGACGAAGGATTTTGCCACTCGAAGGAAGCACATGGGGACATCACCCTCATTTAGCAGGGTCCTAAATTGCCTGCTGTCAGCCTGTATACAGAACAAGGGCGTTCGTGGGCGTTCGTGAGCGTTCCTCAAAGGAAGGAGGTGGGTGATTAATTCACAGTGCCAGGGCAGGCCCAGCCCAGCCCAGCCCAGCCCAGCCCAGCCCAGCCCAGCGCAGCCCAGCCCGGCACAGCGCACTGCTGTGGAGGTCCATTCCTTCACATCCTGCAGCAGGCATGATGCAGACCTACTAGAGCAAAGGCTTGAATCTGCCCTTGTCTGTCTCTTAAAGAAAACAATCTTTCTAGCTTCTTATTGCACCTGATAAATGGACTCTAGCTTGCCTCAAACTTGACCCATCATTTCATTAGCCAGAGCTCATACTTGACCTTTATTTCTATCCAAGCTCACTGGCACCAAACCCCTGATTTGAGCGAGTTACTCACACCAAAATGAAAAATCACCATCATCCAACCTATTTTACAATAAGTGTAGCACCTTCCTCGCATTCTTGTGCTCAGTTATAACCCCCAATACCACAATTGCACTCTGCAATTCACCAAACTTAAAGGAAAAAGAATGAAGACATTAATAAAGGAAGACAAGGCCTTGTCCCTATTGCACCTACTTGAGAAATAGGGAGGTTGGTAGAAGGTCATGAGGGAAAACATTTGAAATTTTGGGACACACATGCCAAAAAGAGTGTCCACTTTTCTCCTCTGTTACCAAGTAAAAAAAAATCTTAGCAAAAAAAAAAACATTCACTTTTTGAAAATTTCCACCTTGGGATACCTCTACAGCATTGGCAGGATTCGAACCCTGGCCTGTGAGGGCTGTCTGCACCAAAGGTACAAGACTTACCTTTGAGCTATAGCTCCTTAGTGGTCTAGAGGATTGCAGTAGTAACTATAAGCAACATACAGGCCTTGGTGTCCTTCCCGGCGGCTTCCATTGCACATGAAAAGGATGACCATGACATAAGGACAATTTGATAGGCTACATACATGGAAACCAGTGTGGTCCAGTGGGTAAGTGCCTGCCTTCCATGCAGGCAACCAGGGTTCAAATCCCGGGTTCGGCACCAGGTGACTGATGGTGGCAGAGCAAAGGTAAGTTGGAGGTGGGCCTAAATGGCCAATTGGTAAGTAAAATGTGTCTGTGTGTTGTGTACGAGTGGAATCATGCCTAGTGAATGAGGGATTGCAGATTGGTTGGTAAGTAAAATAGGTGTGGCCTGAACAGAGAAAGGTAACAGGTGTTGTGTGCAGGAGGAGGAGGAGCCTAGTCAGAGTGGGCGGGGTCAGAGAGGAGGAGCCAGGTCAGAGAGGAGGGGTATAGGTGGAGCCTAGTCAGAGTGGGTGGGGTTAGAGAGGAGGAGTATAGGAGGAGCTGGGTCAGAGAGGAGGGGTCAGAGAGGAGGGGTATAGGCGGAGCCTGGGCAGAATGGGAGGGTTCAGAGAGCAGAAAAAGGGGAGGAGGATCCTGACTTATTGTGGGGTACTGCAAATACTTTTTTACTGCACCCCCCTATACTCTCTGATTTCTGTTGGGAGGGGGCAGTCAAAATTTGGGGGAGCAGTATTAAAAGGTGCTTAGGCGCAACGTGAAGGTGATGGGGTGCACACAATGGCTTGGCTTCCAGGTACTTTTTGGGGGGCTACCATTAGTTTTAATTGCTCTGATCCTCCCTCATGGGGTGTACCCCAAATGGTTAGGGGCCACGGGGGGGCAAGAAGCTGTTTGACAGTTTCTATTAACAACAGGGTTCACCATACGATTCTGCTGCAGTTATGGTATTCAAAGGTAAAACAAGGAGCATTTGGCTGTATTTTTGCAGGTGGGGTGCCCCAAAATGTTACTGCCAGCAGCAGCAGCAGCCCCCTTCCTCGCCACCCTGCAGATTGGTATAGGTACCTTTAGGACATTTCTGTTGAAAACAGAGGCTATAGCGAACCGCGCTACAAAATCCGAGAGCACTAACACTTGCTAAATAAAGGTGGCATCGGAGCATACGAATGAGGCAGGGAGAGGCTACTGTTGCAATTGGTTTGGTGGGTCATAGTGAATAACCTCGGAATGCAAATAGGCAGAAGTGTGAGGATTGGCAGTGTCTGTAGAGAATTTTGGCATGCTCTTCAGTTGATGTTTTCCTCCTTGAACTACAGAGGAAAGGCCTGGCCTTACTGTTGGGCAAAACATGTATTTATGATTTTAAGAAGTGTAGTCTGGATGTACTGAGAGGGCCTGTACAGTACGGTAAATGCCTGTATACCCCTGCAATGTGCATCCAACTGTCACTTGAGATTGAACAGCAAACGAAGCAGCTGGGTTACTGACTGAATGTAAATGGAAGGCACATAGGAAGGGTGTTTGTGGTCACTCAAATGATTGAAACCTGGTTGATGCACTACCAAAGCTGGGGTACCAGGGGGGAACATTTGAGGGGTATTGAGATGGTGGTGTCCAGAGGTCAAAATATGTTTCAGAGACACAGAGGTACTGCGGTCCTGGTCCCACATTGGGGGTAGACAAAAGTCCCTGCTAAAGATTTCTGTCCAACTGTTACCACATTTTGTGCAGCCTGGCTCCCTCTGTAACGATTCCCCAGTGTCTTTCGATCCTACAGATGACTGTAGCAAACTTCCCAAATTTTTTCTTGGCCTCATACTCCCAAAGGAGTGCCTGAAATTTGCCAGCCTAACGATACTCACATTCTGGGAAAAACCTCACTAACTATGCATATTTATCTACCACACATGGCAAATCCTTACAATTGCAGAACATCATATCGCACTTGTCATCTTTGAGGTACTGTAAGTATTTGGATTTGAGGGAAATATTCATCCTTGCTTGCTCTCTCCCATCTGAAGTCTATGGTGCTGCTGTTCCTTTCTCACATGTCCCTTCAAAGAGACAAGTGACACACAGACTCAATCACTCAGCAAACATATATGCTTTGACGTTTTCATCTTGCTGTTTACCTTCCAAATATTCCCCCTGAACCGCAAATAAAGGCCTGCCATTCCTCATCCCCTCAGTCAAAGCAGTCCTTCGCTCCTTAGGCCCTGCAAGACCACCATGAACAAGAATCATGTCAGCAAGCAGAAGAAAAGCCTCAGTGTGCTCTTTTGTTCATACTGCTGCCCTCTAGTAACACTTCATGGCAACTGCAGCATAAGAATGGGACTGAGAAGAGGGCTGTCCTATGCAAATAATATCCTCCCATGCATACTTTCTTCTGAGACGGTCGGCGGCTTGTGCCGTGATACCGCCTCCAACAAATGGTCTTCAACCAAATTTTAAAAAAGCCCACCTGCCTTAGACGAAGGATTTTGCCACTCGAAGGAAGCACATGGGGACATCACCCTCATTTAGCAGGGTCCTAAATTGCCTGCTGTCAGCCTGTATACAGAACAAGGGCGTTCGTGGGCGTTCGTGAGCGTTCCTCAAAGGAAGGAGGTGGGTGATTAATTCACAGTGCCAGGGCAGGCCCAGCCCAGCCCAGCCCAGCCCAGCCCAGCCCAGCCCAGCCCAGCCCAGCCCAGCCCAGCCCAGCCCAGCCCAGCGCAGCCCAGCCCGGCACAGCGCACTGCTGTGGAGGTCCATTCCTTCACATCCTGCAGCAGGCATGATGCAGACCTACTAGAGCAAAGGCTTGACTCTGCCCTTGTCTGTCTCTTAAAGAAAACAATCTTTCTAGCTTCTTATTGCACCTGATAAATGGACTCTAGCTTGCCTCAAACTTGACCCATCATTTCATTAGCCAGAGCTCATACTTGACCTTTATTTCTATCCAAGCTCACTGGCACCAAACCCCTGATTTGAGCGAGTTACTCACACCAAAATGAAAAATCACCATCATCCAACCTATTTTACAATAAGTGTAGCACCTTCCTCGCATTCTTGTGCTCAGTTATAACCCCCAATACCACAATTGCACTCTGCAATTCACCAAACTTAAAGGAAAAAGAATGAAGACATTGATAAAGGAAGACAAGGCCTTGTCCCTATTGCACCTACTTGAGAAATAGGGAGGTTGGTAGAAGGTCATGAGGGAAAACATTTGAAATTTTGGGACACACAACCCAAAAAGAGTGTCCACTTTTCTCCTCTGTTACCAAGTAAAAAAAAATCTTAGCAAAAAAAAAAACATTCACTTTTTGAAAATTTCCACCTTGGGATACCTCTACAGCATTGGCAGGATTCGAACCCTGGCCTGTGAGGGCTGTCTGCACCAAAGGTACAAGACTTACCTTTGAGCTATAGCTCCTTAGTGGTCTAGAGGATTGCTGTAGTAACTATAAGCAACATACAGGCCTTGGTGTCCTTCCCGGCGGCTTCCATTGCACATGAAAAGGATGACCATGACATAAGGACAATTTGATAGGCTACATACATGGAAACCAGTGTGGTCCAGTGGGTAAGTGCCTGCCTTCCATGCAGGCAACCAGGGTTCAAATCCCGGGTTCGGCACCAGGTGACTGATGGTGGCAGAGCAGAGGTAAGTTGGAGGTGGGCCTAAATGGCCAATTGGTAAGTAAAATGTGTCTGTGTGTTGTGTACGAGTGGAATCATGCCTAGTGAATGAGGGATTGCAGATTGGTTGGTAAATAAAATAGGTGTGGCCTGAACAGAGAAAGGTAACAGGTGTTGTGAGGAGGAGGAGCCTAATCAGAGTGGGTGGGGTCAGAGAGGAGGAGCCAGGTCAGAGAGGAGGGGTATAGGTGGATCCTAGTCGGAGTGGGCGGGGTTAGAGAGGAGGAGTATAGGAGGAGCTGGGTCAGAGAGGAGGGGTATAGGAGGAGCCTAGTCAGAGTGGGAGGGGTCAGAGAGGAGGAGTATAGGAGGAGCCTAGTCAGAGTGGGTGGGGTTAGAGAGGAGGGGTATAGGCAGAGCCTGGGCAGAATGGGTGGGTTCAGAGGAAGGGGAGGAGTATCCTGACTTATTGTGGGGTACTGCAAATACTTTTTTACTGCACCCCCCTATACTCTCTGATTTCTGTTGGGGGGGCAGTCAAAATTTGGGGGAGCAGTATTAAAAGGTGCTTAGGCGCAACGTGAAGGCGATGGGGTGCACACAATGGCTTGGCTTCCAGGTACTTTTTGGGGGGCTACCATTAGTTTCAATTGCTCTGATCCTCCCTCATGGGGTGTACCCCAAATGGTTAGGGGCCACGGGGGGCAAGAAGCTGTTTGACAGTTTCTATTAACAACAGGGGTCACCATACGATTCTGCTGCAGTTATGGTATTCAAAGGTAAAACAAGGAGCATTTGGCTGTATTTTTGCAGGTGGGGTGCCCCAAAATGTTACTGCCAGCAGCAGCAGCAGCCCCCTTCCTCGCCACCCTGCAGATTGGTATAGGTACCTTTAGGACATTTCTGTTGAAAACAGAGGCTATAGCGAATCGCGCTACAAAATCCGAGAGCACTAACACTTGCTAAATAAAGGTGGCATCGGAGCATACGAATGAGGCAGGGAGAGGCTACTGTTGCAATTGGTTTGGTGGGTCATAGTGAATAACCTGGGAATGCAAATAGGCAGAAGTGTGAGGATTGGCAGTGTCTGTAGAGAATTTTGGCATGCTCTTCAGTTGATGTTTTCCTCCTTGAACTACAGAGGAAAGGCCTGGCCTTACTGTTGGGCAAAACATGTATTTATGATTTTAAGAAGTGTAGTCTGGATGTACTGAGAGGGCCTGTACAGTACGGTAAATGCCTGTATACCCCTGCAATGTGCATCCAACTGTCACTTGAGATTGAACAGCAAACGAAGCAGCTGGGTTACTGACTGAATGTAAATGGAAGGCACATAGGAAGGGTGTTTGTGGTCACTCAAATGATTGAAACCTGGTTGATGCACTACCAAAGCTGGGGTACCAGGGGGGAACATTTGAGGGGTATTGAGATGGTGGTGTCCAGAGGTCAAAATATGTTTCAGAGACACAGAGGTACTGCGGTCCTGGTCCCACATTGGGGGTAGACAAAAGTCCCTGCTAAAGATTTCTGTCCAACTGTTACCACATTTTGTGCAGCCTGGCTCCCTCTGTAACGATTCCCCAGTGTCTTTCGATCCTACAGATGACTGTAGCAAACTTCCCAAATTTTTTCTTGGCCTCATACTCCCAAAGGAGTGCCTGAAATTTGCCAGCCTAACGATACTCACATTCTGGGAAAAACCTCACTAACTATGCATATTTATCTACCACACATGGCAAATCCTTACAATTGCAGAACATCATATCGCACTTGTCATCTTTGAGGTACTGTAAGTATTTGGATTTGAGGGAAATATTCATCCTTGCTTGCTCTCTCCCATCTGAAGTCTATGGTGCTGCTGTTCCTTTCTCACATGTCCCTTCAAAGAGACAAGTGACACACAGACTCAATCACTCAGCAAACATATATGCTTTGACGTTTTCATCTTGCTGTTTACCTTCCAAATATTCCCCCTGAACCGCAAATAAAGGCCTGCCATTCCTCATCCCCTCAGTCAAAGCAGTCCTTCGCTCCTTAGGCCCTGCAAGACCACCATGAACAAGAATCATGTCAGCAAGCAGAAGAAAAGCCTCAGTGTGCTCTTTTGTTCATACTGCTGCCCTCTAGTAACACTTCATGGCAACTGCAGCATAAGAATGGGACTGAGAAGAGGGCTGTCCTATGCAAATAATATCCTCCCATGCATACTTTCTTCTGAGACGGTCGGCGGCTTGTGCCGTGATACCGCCTCCAACAAATGGTCTTCAACCAAATTTTAAAAAAGCCCACCTGCCTTAGACGAAGGATTTTGCCACTCGAAGGAAGCACATGGGGACATCACCCTCATTTAGCAGGGTCCTAAATTGCCTGCTGTCAGCCTGTATACAGAACAAGGGCGTTCGTGGGCGTTCGTGAGCGTTCCTCAAAGGAAGGAGGTGGGTGATTAATTCACAGTGCCAGGGCAGGCCCAGCCCAGCCCAGCCCAGCCCAGCCCAGCCCAGCCCAGCCCAGCCCAGCCCAGCGCAGCCCAGCCCGGCACAGCGCACTGCTGTGGAGGTCCATTCCTTCACATCCTGCAGCAGGCATGATGCAGACCTACTAGAGCAAAGGCTTGACTCTGCCCTTGTCTGTCTCTTAAAGAAAACAATCTTTCTAGCTTCTTATTGCACCTGATAAATGGACTCTAGCTTGCCTCAAACTTGACCCATCATTTCATTAGCCAGAGCTCATACTTGACCTTTATTTCTATCCAAGCTCACTGGCACCAAACCCCTGATTTGAGCGAGTTACTCACACCAAAATGAAAAATCACCATCATCCAACCTATTTTACAATAAGTGTAGCACCTTCCTCGCATTCTTGTGCTCAGTTATAACCCCCAATACCACAATTGCACTCTGCAATTCACCAAACTTAAAGGAAAAAGAATGAAGACATTGATAAAGGAAGACAAGGCCTTGTCCCTATTGCACCTACTTGAGAAATAGGGAGGTTGGTAGAAGGTCATGAGGGAAAACATTTGAAATTTTGGGACACACAACCCAAAAAGAGTGTCCACTTTTCTCCTCTGTTACCAAGTAAAAAAAAATCTTAGCAAAAAAAAAAACATTCACTTTTTGAAAATTTCCACCTTGGGATACCTCTACAGCATTGGCAGGATTCGAACCCTGGCCTGTGAGGGCTGTCTGCACCAAAGGTACAAGACTTACCTTTGAGCTATAGCTCCTTAGTGGTCTAGAGGATTGCTGTAGTAACTATAAGCAACATACAGGCCGTGGTGTCCTTCCCGGCGGCTTCCATTGCACATGAAAAGGATGACCATGACATAAGGACAATTTGATAGGCTACATACATGGAAACCAGTGTGGTCCAGTGGGTAAGTGCCTGCCTTCCATGCAGGCAACCAGGGTTCAAATCCCGGGTTCGGCACCAGGTGACTGATGGTGGCAGAGCAGAGGTAAGTTGGAGGTGGGCCTAAATGGCCAATTGGTAAGTAAAATGTGTCTGTGTGTTGTGTACGAGTGGAATCATGCCTAGTGAATGAGGGATTGCAGATTGGTTGGTAAATAAAATAGGTGTGGCCTGAACAGAGAAAGGTAACAGGTGTTGTGAGGAGGAGGAGCCTAATCAGAGTGGGTGGGGTCAGAGAGGAGGAGCCAGGTCAGAGAGGAGGGGTATAGGTGGATCCTAGTCGGAGTGGGCGGGGTTAGAGAGGAGGAGTATAGGAGGAGCTGGGTCAGAGAGGAGGGGTATAGGAGGAGCCTAGTCAGAGTGGGAGGGGTCAGAGAGGAGGAGTATAGGAGGAGCCTAGTCAGAGTGGGTGGGGTTAGAGAGGAGGGGTATAGGCAGAGCCTGGGCAGAATGGGTGGGTTCAGAGGAAGGGGAGGAGTATCCTGACTTATTGTGGGGTACTGCAAATACTTTTTTACTGCACCCCCCTATACTCTCTGATTTCTGTTGGGGGGGCAGTCAAAATTTGGGGGAGCAGTATTAAAAGGTGCTTAGGCGCAACGTGAAGGCGATGGGGTGCACACAATGGCTTGGCTTCCAGGTACTTTTTGGGGGGCTACCATTAGTTTCAATTGCTCTGATCCTCCCTCATGGGGTGTACCCCAAATGGTTAGGGGCCACGGGGGGCAAGAAGCTGTTTGACAGTTTCTATTAACAACAGGGGTCACCATACGATTCTGCTGCAGTTATGGTATTCAAAGGTAAAACAAGGAGCATTTGGCTGTATTTTTGCAGGTGGGGTGCCCCAAAATGTTACTGCCAGCAGCAGCAGCAGCCCCCTTCCTCGCCACCCTGCAGATTGGTATAGGTACCTTTAGGACATTTCTGTTGAAAACAGAGGCTATAGCGAATCGCGCTACAAAATCCGAGAGCACTAACACTTGCTAAATAAAGGTGGCATCGGAGCATACGAATGAGGCAGGGAGAGGCTACTGTTGCAATTGGTTTGGTGGGTCATAGTGAATAACCTGGGAATGCAAATAGGCAGAAGTGTGAGGATTGGCAGTGTCTGTAGAGAATTTTGGCATGCTCTTCAGTTGATGTTTTCCTCCTTGAACTACAGAGGAAAGGCCTGGCCTTACTGTTGGGCAAAACATGTATTTATGATTTTAAGAAGTGTAGTCTGGATGTACTGAGAGGGCCTGTACAGTACGGTAAATGCCTGTATACCCCTGCAATGTGCATCCAACTGTCACTTGAGATTGAACAGCAAACGAAGCAGCTGGGTTACTGACTGAATGTAAATGGAAGGCACATAGGAAGGGTGTTTGTGGTCACTCAAATGATTGAAACCTGGTTGATGCACTACCAAAGCTGGGGTACCAGGGGGGAACATTTGAGGGGTATTGAGATGGTGGTGTCCAGAGGTCAAAATATGTTTCAGAGACACAGAGGTACTGCGGTCCTGGTCCCACATTGGGGGTAGACAAAAGTCCCTGCTAAAGATTTCTGTCCAACTGTTACCACATTTTGTGCAGCCTGGCTCCCTCTGTAACGATTCCCCAGTGTCTTTCGATCCTACAGATGACTGTAGCAAACTTCCCAAATTTTTTCTTGGCCTCATACTCCCAAAGGAGTGCCTGACATTTGCCAGCCTAACGATACTCACATTCTGGGAAAAACCTCACTAACTATGCATATTTATCTACCACACATGGCAAATCCTTACAATTGCAGAACATCATATCGCACTTGTCATCTTTGAGGTACTGTAAGTATTTGGATTTGAGGGAAATATTCATCCTTGCTTGCTCTCTCCCATCTGAAGTCTATGGTGCTGCTGTTCCTTTCTCACATGTCCCTTCAAAGAGACAAGTGACACACAGACTCAATCACTCAGCAAACATATATGCTTTGACGTTTTCATCTTGCTGTTTACCTTCCAAATATTCCCCCTGAACCACAAATAAAGGCCTGCCATTCCTCATCCCCTCAGTCAAAGCAGTCCTTCGCTCCTTAGGCCCTGCAAGACCACCATGAACAAGAATCATGTCAGCAAGCAGAAGAAAAGCCTCAGTGTGCTCTTTTGTTCATACTGCTGCCCTCTAGTAACACTTCATGGCAACTGCAGCATAAGAATGGGACTGAGAAGAGGGCTGTCCTATGCAAATAATATCCTCCCATGCATACTTTCTTCTGAGACGGTCGGCGGCTTGTGCCGTGATACCGCCTCCAACAAATGGTCTTCAACCAAATTTTAAAAAAGCCCACCTGCCTTAGACGAAGGATTTTGCCACTCGAAGGAAGCACATGGGGACATCACCCTCATTTAGCAGGGTCCTAAATTGCCTGCTGTCAGCCTGTATACAGAACAAGGGCGTTCGTGGGCGTTCGTGAGCGTTCCTCAAAGGAAGGAGGTGGGTGATTAATTCACAGTGCCAGGGCAGGCCCAGCCCAGCCCAGCCCAGCCCAGCCCAGCCCAGCGCAGCCCAGCCCGGCACAGCGCACTGCTGTGGAGGTCCATTCCTTCACATCCTGCAGCAGGCATGATGCAGACCTACTAGAGCAAAGGCTTGACTCTGCCCTTGTCTGTCTCTTAAATAAAACAATCTTTCTAGCTTCTTATTTCACCTGATAAATGGACTCTAGCTTGCCTCAAACTTGACCCATCATTTCATTAGCCAGAGCTCATACTTGACCTTTATTTCTATCCAAGCTCACTGGCACCAAACCCCTGATTTGAGCGAGTTACTCACACCAAAATGAAAAATCACCATCATCCAACCTATTTTACAATAAGTGTAGCACCTTCCTCGCATTCTTGTGCTCAGTTATAACCCCCAATACCACAATTGCACTCTGCAATTCACCAAACTTAAAGGAAAAAGAATGAAGACATTGATAAAGGAAGACAAGGCCTTGTCCCTATTGCACCTACTTGAGAAATAGGGAGGTTGGTAGAAGGTCATGAGGGAAAACATTTGAAATTTTGGGACACACAACCCAAAAAGAGTGTCCACTTTTCTCCTCTGTTACCAAGTAAAAAAAAATCTTAGCAAAAAAAAAAACATTCACTTTTTGAAAATTTCCACCTTGGGATACCTCTACAGCATTGGCAGGATTCGAACCCTGGCCTGTGAGGGCTGTCTGCACCAAAGGTACAAGACTTACCTTTGAGCTATAGCTCCTTAGTGGTCTAGAGGATTGCTGTAGTAACTATAAGCAACATACAGGCCTTGGTGTCCTTCCCGGCGGCTTCCATTGCACATGAAAAGGATGACCATGACATAAGGACAATTTGATAGGCTACATACATGGAAACCAGTGTGGTCCAGTGGGTAAGTGCCTGCCTTCCATGCAGGCAACCAGGGTTCAAATCCCGGGTTCGGCACCAGGTGACTGATGGTGGCAGAGCAGAGGTAAGTTGGAGGTGGGCCTAAATGGCCAATTGGTAAGTAAAATGTGTCTGTGTGTTGTGTACGAGTGGAATCATGCCTAGTGAATGAGGGATTGCAGATTGGTTGGTAAATAAAATAGGTGTGGCCTGAACAGAGAAAGGTAACAGGTGTTGTGAGGAGGAGGAGCCTAATCAGAGTGGGTGGGGTCAGAGAGGAGGAGCCAGGTCAGAGAGGAGGGGTATAGGTGGATCCTAGTCGGAGTGGGCGGGGTTAGAGAGGAGGAGTATAGGAGGAGCTGGGTCAGAGAGGAGGGGTATAGGAGGAGCCTAGTCAGAGTGGGAGGGGTCAGAGAGGAGGAGTATAGGAGGAGCCTAGTCAGAGTGGGTGGGGTTAGAGAGGAGGGGTATAGGCAGAGCCTGGGCAGAATGGGTGGGTTCAGAGGAAGGGGAGGAGTATCCTGACTTATTGTGGGGTACTGCAAATACTTTTTTACTGCACCCCCCTATACTCTCTGATTTCTGTTGGGGGGGCAGTCAAAATTTGGGGGAGCAGTATTAAAAGGTGCTTAGGCGCAACGTGAAGGCGATGGGGTGCACACAATGGCTTGGCTTCCAGGTACTTTTTGGGGGGCTACCATTAGTTTCAATTGCTCTGATCCTCCCTCATGGGGTGTACCCCAAATGGTTAGGGGCCACGGGGGGCAAGAAGCTGTTTGACAGTTTCTATTAACAACAGGGGTCACCATACGATTCTGCTGCAGTTATGGTATTCAAAGGTAAAACAAGGAGCATTTGGCTGTATTTTTGCAGGTGGGGTGCCCCAAAATGTTACTGCCAGCAGCAGCAGCAGCCCCCTTCCTCGCCACCCTGCAGATTGGTATAGGTACCTTTAGGACATTTCTGTTGAAAACAGAGGCTATAGCGAATCGCGCTACAAAATCCGAGAGCACTAACACTTGCTAAATAAAGGTGGCATCGGAGCATACGAATGAGGCAGGGAGAGGCTACTGTTGCAATTGGTTTGGTGGGTCATAGTGAATAACCTGGGAATGCAAATAGGCAGAAGTGTGAGGATTGGCAGTGTCTGTAGAGAATTTTGGCATGCTCTTCAGTTGATGTTTTCCTCCTTGAACTACAGAGGAAAGGCCTGGCCTTACTGTTGGGCAAAACATGTATTTATGATTTTAAGAAGTGTAGTCTGGATGTACTGAGAGGGCCTGTACAGTACGGTAAATGCCTGTATACCCCTGCAATGTGCATCCAACTGTCACTTGAGATTGAACAGCAAACGAAGCAGCTGGGTTACTGACTGAATGTAAATGGAAGGCACATAGGAAGGGTGTTTGTGGTCACTCAAATGATTGAAACCTGGTTGATGCACTACCAAAGCTGGGGTACCAGGGGGGAACATTTGAGGGGTATTGAGATGGTGGTGTCCAGAGGTCAAAATATGTTTCAGAGACACAGAGGTACTGCGGTCCTGGTCCCACATTGGGGGTAGACAAAAGTCCCTGCTAAAGATTTCTGTCCAACTGTTACCACATTTTGTGCAGCCTGGCTCCCTCTGTAACGATTCCCCAGTGTCTTTCGATCCTACAGATGACTGTAGCAAACTTCCCAAATTTTTTCTTGGCCTCATACTCCCAAAGGAGTGCCTGACATTTGCCAGCCTAACGATACTCACATTCTGGGAAAAACCTCACTAACTATGCATATTTATCTACCACACATGGCAAATCCTTACAATTGCAGAACATCATATCGCACTTGTCATCTTTGAGGTACTGTAAGTATTTGGATTTGAGGGAAATATTCATCCTTGCTTGCTCTCTCCCATCTGAAGTCTATGGTGCTGCTGTTCCTTTCTCACATGTCCCTTCAAAGAGACAAGTGACACACAGACTCAATCACTCAGCAAACATATATGCTTTGACGTTTTCATCTTGCTGTTTACCTTCCAAATATTCCCCCTGAACCACAAATAAAGGCCTGCCATTCCTCATCCCCTCAGTCAAAGCAGTCCTTCGCTCCTTAGGCCCTGCAAGACCACCATGAACAAGAATCATGTCAGCAAGCAGAAGAAAAGCCTCAGTGTGCTCTTTTGTTCATACTGCTGCCCTCTAGTAACACTTCATGGCAACTGCAGCATAAGAATGGGACTGAGAAGAGGGCTGTCCTATGCAAATAATATCCTCCCATGCATACTTTCTTCTGAGACGGTCGGCGGCTTGTGCCGTGATACCGCCTCCAACAAATGGTCTTCAACCAAATTTTAAAAAAGCCCACCTGCCTTAGACGAAGGATTTTGCCACTCGAAGGAAGCACATGGGGACATCACCCTCATTTAGCAGGGTCCTAAATTGCCTGCTGTCAGCCTGTATACAGAACAAGGGCGTTCGTGGGCGTTCGTGAGCGTTCCTCAAAGGAAGGAGGTTGGTGATTAATTCACAGTGCCAGGGCAGGCCCAGCCCAGCCCAGCCCAGCCCAGCGCAGCCCAGCCCGGCACAGCGCACTGCTGTGGAGGTCCATTCCTTCACATCCTGCAGCAGGCATGATACAGACCTACTAGAGCAAAGGCTTGACTCTGCCCTTGTCTGTCTCTTAAAGAAAACAATCTTTCTAGCTTCTTATTGCACCTGATAAATGGACTCTAGCTTGCCTCAAACTTGACCCATCATTTCATTAGCCAGAGCTCATACTTGACCTTTATTTCTATCCAAGCTCACTGGCACCAAACCCCTGATTTGAGCGAGTTACTCACACCAAAATGAAAAATCACCATCATCCAACCTATTTTACAATAAGTGTAGCACCTTCCTCGCATTCTTGTGCTCAGTTATAACCCCCAATACCACAATTGCACTCTGCAATTCACCAAACTTAAAGGAAAAAGAATGAAGACATTAATAAAGGAAGACAAGGCCTTGTCCCTATTGCACCTACTTGAGAAATAGGGAGGTTGGTAGAAGGTCATGAGGGAAAACATTTGAAATTTTGGGACACACATGCCAAAAAGAGTGTCCACTTTTCTCCTCTGTTACCAAGTAAAAAAAAATCTTAGCAAAAAAAAAAAAACATTCACTTTTTGAAAATGTCCACCTTGGGATACCTCTACAGCATTGGCAGGATTCGAACCCTGGCCTGTGAGGGCTGTCTGCACCAAAGGTACAAGACTTACCTTTGAGCTATAGCTCCTTAGTGGTCTAGAGGATTGCAGTAGTAACTATAAGCAACATACAGGCCTTGGTGTCCTTCCCGGCGGCTTCCATTGCACATGAAAAGGATGACCATGACATAAGGACAATTTGATAGGCTACATACATGGAAACCAGTGTGGTCCAGTGGGTAAGTGCCTGCCTTCCATGCAGGCAACCAGGGTTCAAATCCCGGGTTCGGCACCAGGTGACTGATGGTGGCAGAGCAGAGGTAAGTTGGTGGTGGGCCTAAATGGCCAATTGGTAAGTGAAATGTGTCTGTGTGTTGTGTACGAGTGGAATCATGCCTAGTGAATGAGGGATTGCAGATTGGTTGGTAAGTAAAATAGGTGTGGCCTGAACAGAGAAAGGTAACAGGTGTTGTGTGCAGGAGGAGGAGCCTAGTCAGAGTGGGTGGGGTCAGAGAGGAGGAGCCAGGTCAGAGAGGAGGGTTATAGGTGGAGCCTAGTCAGAGTGGGTGGGGTTAGAGAGGAGGAGTATAGGAGGAGCTGGGTCAGAGAGGAGGGGTCAGAGAGGAGGGGTATAGGCAGAGCCTGGGCAGAATGGGAGGGTTCAGAGAGCGGGAGGAGGGTCCTGACTTATTGTGGGGTACTGCAAATACTTTTTTACTGCACCCCCCTATACTCTCTGATTTCTGTTGGGAGGGGGCAGTCAAAATTTGGGGGAGCAGTATTAAAAGGTGCTTAGGCGCAACGTGAAGGCGATGGGGTGCACACAATGGCTTGGCTTCCAGGTACTTTTTGGGGGGCTACCATTAGTTTTAATTGCTCTAATCCTCCCTCATGGGGTGTACCCCAAATGGTTAGGGGCCACGGGGGGGCAAGAAGCTGTTTGACAGTTTCTATTAACAACAGGGTTCACCATACGATTCTGCTGCAGTTATGGTATTCAAAGGTAAAACAAGGAGCATTTGGCTGTATTTTTGCAGGTGGGGTGCCCCAAAATGTTACTGCCAGCAGCAGCAGCAGCCCCCTTCCTCGCCACCCTGCAGATTGGTATAGGTACCTTTAGGACATTTCTGTTGAAAACAGAGGCTATAGCGAATCGCGCTACAAAATCCGAGAGCACTAACACTTGCTAAATAAAGGTGGCATCGGAGCATACGAATGAGGCAGGGAGAGGCTACTGTTGCAATTGGTTTGGTGGGTCATAGTGAATAACCTCGGAATGCAAATAGGCAGAAGTGTGAGGATTGGCAGTGTCTGTAGAGAATTTTGGCATGCTCTTCAGTTGATGTTTTCCTCCTTGAACTACAGAGGAAAGGCCTGGCCTTACTGTTGGGCAAAACATGTATTTATGATTTTAAGAAGTGTAGTCTGGATGTACTGAGAGGGCCTGTACAGTACGGTAAATGCCTGTATACCCCTGCAATGTGCATCCAACTGTCACTTGAGATTGAACAGCAAACGAAGCAGCTGGGTTACTGACTGAATGTAAATGGAAGGCACATAGGAAGGGTGTTTGTGGTCACTCAAATGATTGAAACCTGGTTGATGCACTACCAAAGCTGGGGTACCAGGGGGGAACATTTGAGGGGTATTGAGATGGTGGTGTCCAGAGGTCAAAATATGTTTCAGAGACACAGAGGTACTGCGGTCCTGGTCCCACATTGGGGGTAGACAAAAGTCCCTGCTAAAGATTTCTGTCCAACTGTTACCACATTTTGTGCAGCCTGGCTCCCTCTGTAACGATTCCCCAGTGTCTTTCGATCCTACAGATGACTGTAGCAAACTTCCCAAATTTTTTCTTGGCCTCATACTCCCAAAGGAGTGCCTGAAATTTGCCAGCCTAACGATACTCACATTCTGGGAAAAACCTCACTAACTATGCATATTTATCTACCACACATGGCAAATCCTTACAATTGCAGAACATCATATCGCACTTGTCATCTTTGAGGTACTGTAAGTATTTGGATTTGAGGGAAATATTCATCCTTGCTTGCTCTCTCCCATCTGAAGTCTATGGTGCTGCTGTTCCTTTCTCACATGTCCCTTCAAAGAGACAAGTGACACACAGACTCAATCACTCAGCAAACATATATGCTTTGACGTTTTCATCTTGCTGTTTACCTTCCAAATATTCCCCCTGAACCGCAAATAAAGGCCTGCCATTCCTCATCCCCTCAGTCAAAGCAGTCCTTCGCTCCTTAGGCCCTGCAAGACCACCATGAACAAGAATCATGTCAGCAAGCAGAAGAAAAGCCTCAGTGTGCTCTTTTGTTCATACTGCTGCCCTCTAGTAACACTTCATGGCAACTGCAGCATAAGAATGGGACTGAGAAGAGGGCTGTCCTATGCAAATAATATCCTCCCATGCATACTTTCTTCTGAGACGGTCGGCGGCTTGTGCCGTGATACCGCCTCCAACAAATGGTCTTCAACCAAATTTTAAAAAAGCCCACCTGCCTTAGACGAAGGATTTTGCCACTCGAAGGAAGCACATGGGGACATCACCCTCATTTAGCAGGGTCCTAAATTGCCTGCTGTCAGCCTGTATACAGAACAAGGGCGTTCGTGGGCGTTCGTGAGCGTTCCTCAAAGGAAGGAGGTGGGTGATTAATTCACAGTGCCAGGGCAGGCCCAGCCCAGCCCAGCCCAGCCCAGCCCAGCCCAGCCCAGCCCAGCGCAGCCCAGCCCGGCACAGCGCACTGCTGTGGAGGTCCATTCCTTCACATCCTGCAGCAGGCATGATACAGACCTACTAGAGCAAAGGCTTGACTCTGCCCTTGTCTGTCTCTTAAAGAAAACAATCTTTCTAGCTTCTTATTGCACCTGATAAATGGACTCTAGCTTGCCTCAAACTTGACCCATCATTTCATTAGCCAGAGCTCATACTTGACCTTTATTTCTATCCAAGCTCACTGGCACCAAACCCCTGATTTGAGCGAGTTACTCACACCAAAATGAAAAATCACCATCATCCAACCTATTTTACAATAAGTGTAGCACCTTCCTCGCATTCTTGTGCTCAGTTATAACCCCCAATACCACAATTGCACTCTGCAATTCACCAAACTTAAAGGAAAAAGAATGAAGACATTAATAAAGGAAGACAAGGCCTTGTCCCTATTGCACCTACTTGAGAAATAGGGAGGTTGGTAGAAGGTCATGAGGGAAAACATTTGAAATTTTGGGACACACATGCCAAAAAGAGTGTCCACTTTTCTCCTCTGTTACCAAGTAAAAAAAAATCTTAGCAAAAAAAAAAAAACATTCACTTTTTGAAAATGTCCACCTTGGGATACCTCTACAGCATTGGCAGGATTCGAACCCTGGCCTGTGAGGGCTGTCTGCACCAAAGGTACAAGACTTACCTTTGAGCTATAGCTCCTTAGTGGTCTAGAGGATTGCAGTAGTAACTATAAGCAACATACAGGCCTTGGTGTCCTTCCCGGCGGCTTCCATTGCACATGAAAAGGATGACCATGACATAAGGACAATTTGATAGGCTACATACATGGAAACCAGTGTGGTCCAGTGGGTAAGTGCCTGCCTTCCATGCAGGCAACCAGGGTTCAAATCCCGGGTTCGGCACCAGGTGACTGATGGTGGCAGAGCAGAGGTAAGTTGGTGGTGGGCCTAAATGGCCAATTGGTAAGTAAAATGTGTCTGTGTGTTGTGTACGAGTGGAATCATGCCTAGTGAATGAGGGATTGCAGATTGGTTGGTAAGTAAAATAGGTGTGGCCTGAACAGAGAAAGGTAACAGGTGTTGTGTGCAGGAGGAGGAGCCTAGTCAGAGTGGGTGGGGTCAGAGAGGAGGAGCCAGGTCAGAGAGGAGGGTTATAGGTGGAGCCTAGTCAGAGTGGGTGGGGTCAGAGAGGAGGGGTATAGGCGGAGCCTGGGCAGAATGGGAGGGTTCAGAGAGCAGAAGAAGGGGAGGAGGGTCCTGACTTATTGTGGGGTACTGCAAATACTTTTTTACTGCACCCCCCTATACTCTCTGATTTCTGTTGGGAGGGGGCAGTCAAAATTTGGGGGAGCAGTATTAAAAGGTGCTTAGGCGCAACGTGAAGGCGATGGGGTGCACACAATGGCTTGGCTTCCAGGTACTTTTTGGGGGGCTACCATTAGTTTTAATTGCTCTAATCCTCCCTCATGGGGTGTACCCCAAATGGTTAGGGGCCACGGGGGGGCAAGAAGCTGTTTGACAGTTTCTATTAACAACAGGGTTCACCATACGATTCTGCTGCAGTTATGGTATTCAAAGGTAAAACAAGGAGCATTTGGCTGTATTTTTGCAGGTGGGGTGCCCCAAAATGTTACTGCCAGCAGCAGCAGCAGCCCCCTTCCTCGCCACCCTGCAGATTGGTATAGGTACCTTTAGGACATTTCTGTTGAAAACAGAGGCTATAGCGAATCGCGCTACAAAATCCGAGAGCACTAACACTTGCTAAATAAAGGTGGCATCGGAGCATACGAATGAGGCAGGGAGAGGCTACTGTTGCAATTGGTTTGGTGGGTCATAGTGAATAACCTCGGAATGCAAATAGGCAGAAGTGTGAGGATTGGCAGTGTCTGTAGAGAATTTTGGCATGCTCTTCAGTTGATGTTTTCCTCCTTGAACTACAGAGGAAAGGCCTGGCCTTACTGTTGGGCAAAACATGTATTTATGATTTTAAGAAGTGTAGTCTGGATGTACTGAGAGGGCCTGTACAGTACGGTAAATGCCTGTATACCCCTGCAATGTGCATCCAACTGTCACTTGAGATTGAACAGCAAACGAAGCAGCTGGGTTACTGACTGAATGTAAATGGAAGGCACATAGGAAGGGTGTTTGTGGTCACTCAAATGATTGAAACCTGGTTGATGCACTACCAAAGCTGGGGTACCAGGGGGGAACATTTGAGGGGTATTGAGATGGTGGTGTCCAGAGGTCAAAATATGTTTCAGAGACACAGAGGTACTGCGGTCCTGGTCCCACATTGGGGGTAGACAAAAGTCCCTGCTAAAGATTTCTGTCCAACTGTTACCACATTTTGTGCAGCCTGGCTCCCTCTGTAACGATTCCCCAGTGTCTTTCGATCCTACAGATGACTGTAGCAAACTTCCCAAATTTTTTCTTGGCCTCATACTCCCAAAGGAGTGCCTGAAATTTGCCAGCCTAACGATACTCACATTCTGGGAAAAACCTCACTAACTATGCATATTTATCTACCACACATGGCAAATCCTTACAATTGCAGAACATCATATCGCACTTGTCATCTTTGAGGTACTGTAAGTATTTGGATTTGAGGGAAATATTCATCCTTGCTTGCTCTCTCCCATCTGAAGTCTATGGTGCTGCTGTTCCTTTCTCACATGTCCCTTCAAAGAGACAAGTGACACACAGACTCAATCACTCAGCAAACATATATGCTTTGACGTTTTCATCTTGCTGTTTACCTTCCAAATATTCCCCCTGAACCGCAAATAAAGGCCTGCCATTCCTCATCCCCTCAGTCAAAGCAGTCCTTCGCTCCTTAGGCCCTGCAAGACCACCATGAACAAGAATCATGTCAGCAAGCAGAAGAAAAGCCTCAGTGTGCTCTTTTGTTCATACTGCTGCCCTCTAGTAACACTTCATGGCAACTGCAGCATAAGAATGGGACTGAGAAGAGGGCTGTCCTATGCAAATAATATCCTCCCATGCATACTTTCTTCTGAGACGGTCGGCGGCTTGTGCCGTGATACCGCCTCCAACAAATGGTCTTCAACCAAATTTTAAAAAAGCCCACCTGCCTTAGACGAAGGATTTTGCCACTCGAAGGAAGCACATGGGGACATCACCCTCATTTAGCAGGGTCCTAAATTGCCTGCTGTCAGCCTGTATACAGAACAAGGGCGTTCGTGGGCGTTCGTGAGCGTTCCTCAAAGGAAGGAGGTGGGTGATTAATTCACAGTGCCAGGGCAGGCCCAGCCCAGCCCAGCCCAGCCCAGCCCAGCCCAGCCCAGCCCAGCCCAGCGCAGCCCAGCCCGGCACAGCGCACTGCTGTGGAGGTCCATTCCTTCACATCCTGCAGCAGGCATGATGCAGACCTACTAGAGCAAAGGCTTGACTCTGCCCTTGTCTGTCTCTTAAAGAAAACAATCTTTCTAGCTTCTTATTGCACCTGATAAATGGACTCTAGCTTGCCTCAAACTTGACCCATCATTTCATTAGCCAGAGCTCATACTTGACCTTTATTTCTATCCAAGCTCACTGGCACCAAACCCCTGATTTGAGCGAGTTACTCACACCAAAATGAAAAATCACCATCATCCAACCTATTTTACAATAAGTGTAGCACCTTCCTCGCATTCTTGTGCTCAGTTATAACCCCCAATACCACAATTGCACTCTGCAATTCACCAAACTTAAAGGAAAAAGAATGAAGACATTGATAAAGGAAGACAAGGCCTTGTCCCTATTGCACCTACTTGAGAAATAGGGAGGTTGGTAGAAGGTCATGAGGGAAAACATTTGAAATTTTGGGACACACAACCCAAAAAGAGTGTCCACTTTTCTCCTCTGTTACCAAGTAAAAAAAAATCTTAGCAAAAAAAAAAACATTCACTTTTTGAAAATTTCCACCTTGGGATACCTCTACAGCATTGGCAGGATTCGAACCCTGGCCTGTGAGGGCTGTCTGCACCAAAGGTACAAGACTTACCTTTGAGCTATAGCTCCTTAGTGGTCTAGAGGATTGCTGTAGTAACTATAAGCAACATACAGGCCTTGGTGTCCTTCCCGGCGGCTTCCATTGCACATGAAAAGGATGACCATGACATAAGGACAATTTGATAGGCTACATACATGGAAACCAGTGTGGTCCAGTGGGTAAGTGCCTGCCTTCCATGCAGGCAACCAGGGTTCAAATCCCGGGTTCGGCACCAGGTGACTGATGGTGGCAGAGCAGAGGTAAGTTGGAGGTGGGCCTAAATGGCCAATTGGTAAGTAAAATGTGTCTGTGTGTTGTGTACGAGTGGAATCATGCCTAGTGAATGAGGGATTGCAGATTGGTTGGTAAATAAAATAGGTGTGGCCTGAACAGAGAAAGGTAACAGGTGTTGTGAGGAGGAGGAGCCTAATCAGAGTGGGTGGGGTCAGAGAGGAGGAGCCAGGTCAGAGAGGAGGGGTATAGGTGGATCCTAGTCAGAGTGGGTGGGGTTAGAGAGGAGGAGTATAGGAGGAGCTGGGTCAGAGAGGAGGGGTATAGGAGGAGCCTAGTCAGAGTGGGAGGGGTCAGAGAGGAGGAGTATAGGAGGAGCCTAGTCAGAGTGGGTGGGGTTAGAGAGGAGGGGTATAGGCAGAGCCTGGGCAGAATGGGTGGGTTCAGAGGAAGGGGAGGAGTATCCTGACTTATTGTGGGGTACTGCAAATACTTTTTTACTGCACCCCCCTATACTCTCTGATTTCTGTTGGGGGGGCAGTCAAAATTTGGGGGAGCAGTATTAAAAGGTGCTTAGGCGCAACGTGAAGGCGATGGGGTGCACACAATGGCTTGGCTTCCAGGTACTTTTTGGGGGGCTACCATTAGTTTCAATTGCTCTGATCCTCCCTCATGGGGTGTACCCCAAATGGTTAGGGGCCACGGGGGGCAAGAAGCTGTTTGACAGTTTCTATTAACAACAGGGGTCACCATACGATTCTGCTGCAGTTATGGTATTCAAAGGTAAAACAAGGAGCATTTGGCTGTATTTTTGCAGGTGGGGTGCCCCAAAATGTTACTGCCAGCAGCAGCAGCAGCCCCCTTCCTCGCCACCCTGCAGATTGGTATAGGTACCTTTAGGACATTTCTGTTGAAAACAGAGGCTATAGCGAATCGCGCTACAAAATCCGAGAGCACTAACACTTGCTAAATAAAGGTGGCATCGGAGCATACGAATGAGGCAGGGAGAGGCTACTGTTGCAATTGGTTTGGTGGGTCATAGTGAATAACCTGGGAATGCAAATAGGCAGAAGTGTGAGGATTGGCAGTGTCTGTAGAGAATTTTGGCATGCTCTTCAGTTGATGTTTTCCTCCTTGAACTACAGAGGAAAGGCCTGGCCTTACTGTTGGGCAAAACATGTATTTATGATTTTAAGAAGTGTAGTCTGGATGTACTGAGAGGGCCTGTACAGTACGGTAAATGCCTGTATACCCCTGCAATGTGCATCCAACTGTCACTTGAGATTGAACAGCAAACGAAGCAGCTGGGTTACTGACTGAATGTAAATGGAAGGCACATAGGAAGGGTGTTTGTGGTCACTCAAATGATTGAAACCTGGTTGATGCACTACCAAAGCTGGGGTACCAGGGGGGAACATTTGAGGGGTATTGAGATGGTGGTGTCCAGAGGTCAAAATATGTTTCAGAGACACAGAGGTACTGCGGTCCTGGTCCCACATTGGGGGTAGACAAAAGTCCCTGCTAAAGATTTCTGTCCAACTGTTACCACATTTTGTGCAGCCTGGCTCCCTCTGTAACGATTCCCCAGTGTCTTTCGATCCTACAGATGACTGTAGCAAACTTCCCAAATTTTTTCTTGGCCTCATACTCCCAAAGGAGTGCCTGACATTTGCCAGCCTAACGATACTCACATTCTGGGAAAAACCTCACTAACTATGCATATTTATCTACCACACATGGCAAATCCTTACAATTGCAGAACATCATATCGCACTTGTCATCTTTGAGGTACTGTAAGTATTTGGATTTGAGGGAAATATTCATCCTTGCTTGCTCTCTCCCATCTGAAGTCTATGGTGCTGCTGTTCCTTTCTCACATGTCCCTTCAAAGAGACAAGTGACACACAGACTCAATCACTCAGCAAACATATATGCTTTGACGTTTTCATCTTGCTGTTTACCTTCCAAATATTCCCCCTGAACCACAAATAAAGGCCTGCCATTCCTCATCCCCTCAGTCAAAGCAGTCCTTCGCTCCTTAGGCCCTGCAAGACCACCATGAACAAGAATCATGTCAGCAAGCAGAAGAAAAGCCTCAGTGTGCTCTTTTGTTCATACTGCTGCCCTCTAGTAACACTTCATGGCAACTGCAGCATAAGAATGGGACTGAGAAGAGGGCTGTCCTATGCAAATAATATCCTCCCATGCATACTTTCTTCTGAGACGGTCGGCGGCTTGTGCCGTGATACCGCCTCCAACAAATGGTCTTCAACCAAATTTTAAAAAAGCCCACCTGCCTTAGACGAAGGATTTTGCCACTCGAAGGAAGCACATGGGGACATCACCCTCATTTAGCAGGGTCCTAAATTGCCTGCTGTCAGCCTGTATACAGAACAAGGGCGTTCGTGGGCGTTCGTGAGCGTTCCTCAAAGGAAGGAGGTGGGTGATTAATTCACAGTGCCAGGGCAGGCCCAGCCCAGCCCAGCCCAGCCCAGCCCAGCCCAGCCCAGCCCAGCCCAGCGCAGCCCAGCCCGGCACAGCGCACTGCTGTGGAGGTCCATTCCTTCACATCCTGCAGCAGGCATGATACAGACCTACTAGAGCAAAGGCTTGACTCTGCCCTTGTCTGTCTCTTAAAGAAAACAATCTTTCTAGCTTCTTATTGCACCTGATAAATGGACTCTAGCTTGCCTCAAACTTGACCCATCATTTCATTAGCCAGAGCTCATACTTGACCTTTATTTCTATCCAAGCTCACTGGCACCAAACCCCTGATTTGAGCGAGTTACTCACACCAAAATGAAAAATCACCATCATCCAACCTATTTTACAATAAGTGTAGCACCTTCCTCGCATTCTTGTGCTCAGTTATAACCCCCAATACCACAATTGCACTCTGCAATTCACCAAACTTAAAGGAAAAAGAATGAAGACATTAATAAAGGAAGACAAGGCCTTGTCCCTATTGCACCTACTTGAGAAATAGGGAGGTTGGTAGAAGGTCATGAGGGAAAACATTTGAAATTTTGGGACACACATGCCAAAAAGAGTGTCCACTTTTCTCCTCTGTTACCAAGTAAAAAAAAATCTTAGCAAAAAAAAAAAAACATTCACTTTTTGAAAATGTCCACCTTGGGATACCTCTACAGCATTGGCAGGATTCGAACCCTGGCCTGTGAGGGCTGTCTGCACCAAAGGTACAAGACTTACCTTTGAGCTATAGCTCCTTAGTGGTCTAGAGGATTGCAGTAGTAACTATAAGCAACATACAGGCCTTGGTGTCCTTCCCGGCGGCTTCCATTGCACATGAAAAGGATGACCATGACATAAGGACAATTTGATAGGCTACATACATGGAAACCAGTGTGGTCCAGTGGGTAAGTGCCTGCCTTCCATGCAGGCAACCAGGGTTCAAATCCCGGGTTCGGCACCAGGTGACTGATGGTGGCAGAGCAGAGGTAAGTTGGTGGTGGGCCTAAATGGCCAATTGGTAAGTAAAATGTGTCTGTGTGTTGTGTACGAGTGGAATCATGCCTAGTGAATGAGGGATTGCAGATTGGTTGGTAAGTAAAATAGGTGTGGCCTGAACAGAGAAAGGTAACAGGTGTTGTGTGCAGGAGGAGGAGCCTAGTCAGAGTGGGTGGGGTCAGAGAGGAGGAGCCAGGTCAGAGAGGAGGGTTATAGGTGGAGCCTAGTCAGAGTGGGTGGGGTCAGAGAGGAGGGGTATAGGCGGAGCCTGGGCAGAATGGGAGGGTTCAGAGAGCAGAAGAAGGGGAGGAGGGTCCTGACTTATTGTGGGGTACTGCAAATACTTTTTTACTGCACCCCCCTATACTCTCTGATTTCTGTTGGGAGGGGGCAGTCAAAATTTGGGGGAGCAGTATTAAAAGGTGCTTAGGCGCAACGTGAAGGCGATGGGGTGCACACAATGGCTTGGCTTCCAGGTACTTTTTGGGGGGCTACCATTAGTTTTAATTGCTCTAATCCTCCCTCATGGGGTGTACCCCAAATGGTTAGGGGCCACGGGGGGGCAAGAAGCTGTTTGACAGTTTCTATTAACAACAGGGTTCACCATACGATTCTGCTGCAGTTATGGTATTCAAAGGTAAAACAAGGAGCATTTGGCTGTATTTTTGCAGGTGGGGTGCCCCAAAATGTTACTGCCAGCAGCAGCAGCAGCCCCCTTCCTCGCCACCCTGCAGATTGGTATAGGTACCTTTAGGACATTTCTGTTGAAAACAGAGGCTATAGCGAATCGCGCTACAAAATCCGAGAGCACTAACACTTGCTAAATAAAGGTGGCATCGGAGCATACGAATGAGGCAGGGAGAGGCTACTGTTGCAATTGGTTTGGTGGGTCATAGTGAATAACCTCGGAATGCAAATAGGCAGAAGTGTGAGGATTGGCAGTGTCTGTAGAGAATTTTGGCATGCTCTTCAGTTGATGTTTTCCTCCTTGAACTACAGAGGAAAGGCCTGGCCTTACTGTTGGGCAAAACATGTATTTATGATTTTAAGAAGTGTAGTCTGGATGTACTGAGAGGGCCTGTACAGTACGGTAAATGCCTGTATACCCCTGCAATGTGCATCCAACTGTCACTTGAGATTGAACAGCAAACGAAGCAGCTGGGTTACTGACTGAATGTAAATGGAAGGCACATAGGAAGGGTGTTTGTGGTCACTCAAATGATTGAAACCTGGTTGATGCACTACCAAAGCTGGGGTACCAGGGGGGAACATTTGAGGGGTATTGAGATGGTGGTGTCCAGAGGTCAAAATATGTTTCAGAGACACAGAGGTACTGCGGTCCTGGTCCCACATTGGGGGTAGACAAAAGTCCCTGCTAAAGATTTCTGTCCAACTGTTACCACATTTTGTGCAGCCTGGCTCCCTCTGTAACGATTCCCCAGTGTCTTTCGATCCTACAGATGACTGTAGCAAACTTCCCAAATTTTTTCTTGGCCTCATACTCCCAAAGGAGTGCCTGAAATTTGCCAGCCTAACGATACTCACATTCTGGGAAAAACCTCACTAACTATGCATATTTATCTACCACACATGGCAAATCCTTACAATTGCAGAACATCATATCGCACTTGTCATCTTTGAGGTACTGTAAGTATTTGGATTTGAGGGAAATATTCATCCTTGCTTGCTCTCTCCCATCTGAAGTCTATGGTGCTGCTGTTCCTTTCTCACATGTCCCTTCAAAGAGACAAGTGACACACAGACTCAATCACTCAGCAAACATATATGCTTTGACGTTTTCATCTTGCTGTTTACCTTCCAAATATTCCCCCTGAACCGCAAATAAAGGCCTGCCATTCCTCATCCCCTCAGTCAAAGCAGTCCTTCGCTCCTTAGGCCCTGCAAGACCACCATGAACAAGAATCATGTCAGCAAGCAGAAGAAAAGCCTCAGTGTGCTCTTTTGTTCATACTGCTGCCCTCTAGTAACACTTCATGGCAACTGCAGCATAAGAATGGGACTGAGAAGAGGGCTGTCCTATGCAAATAATATCCTCCCATGCATACTTTCTTCTGAGACGGTCGGCGGCTTGTGCCGTGATACCGCCTCCAACAAATGGTCTTCAACCAAATTTTAAAAAAGCCCACCTGCCTTAGACGAAGGATTTTGCCACTCGAAGGAAGCACATGGGGACATCACCCTCATTTAGCAGGGTCCTAAATTGCCTGCTGTCAGCCTGTATACAGAACAAGGGCGTTCGTGGGCGTTCGTGAGCGTTCCTCAAAGGAAGGAGGTGGGTGATTAATTCACAGTGCCAGGGCAGGCCCAGCCCAGCCCAGCCCAGCCCAGCCCAGCCCAGCCCAGCCCAGCCCAGCGCAGCCCAGCCCGGCACAGCGCACTGCTGTGGAGGTCCATTCCTTCACATCCTGCAGCAGGCATGATGCAGACCTACTAGAGCAAAGGCTTGACTCTGCCCTTGTCTGTCTCTTAAAGAAAACAATCTTTCTAGCTTCTTATTGCACCTGATAAATGGACTCTAGCTTGCCTCAAACTTGACCCATCATTTCATTAGCCAGAGCTCATACTTGACCTTTATTTCTATCCAAGCTCACTGGCACCAAACCCCTGATTTGAGCGAGTTACTCACACCAAAATGAAAAATCACCATCATCCAACCTATTTTACAATAAGTGTAGCACCTTCCTCGCATTCTTGTGCTCAGTTATAACCCCCAATACCACAATTGCACTCTGCAATTCACCAAACTTAAAGGAAAAAGAATGAAGACATTGATAAAGGAAGACAAGGCCTTGTCCCTATTGCACCTACTTGAGAAATAGGGAGGTTGGTAGAAGGTCATGAGGGAAAACATTTGAAATTTTGGGACACACAACCCAAAAAGAGTGTCCACTTTTCTCCTCTGTTACCAAGTAAAAAAAAATCTTAGCAAAAAAAAAAACATTCACTTTTTGAAAATTTCCACCTTGGGATACCTCTACAGCATTGGCAGGATTCGAACCCTGGCCTGTGAGGGCTGTCTGCACCAAAGGTACAAGACTTAGCTTTGAGCTATAGCTCCTTAGTGGTCTAGAGGATTGCTGTAGTAACTATAAGCAACATACAGGCCTTGGTGTCCTTCCCGGCGGCTTCCATTGCACATGAAAAGGATGACCATGACATAAGGACAATTTGATAGGCTACATACATGGAAACCAGTGTGGTCCAGTGGGTAAGTGCCTGCCTTCCATGCAGGCAACCAGGGTTCAAATCCCGGGTTCGGCACCAGGTGACTGATGGTGGCAGAGCAGAGGTAAGTTGGAGGTGGGCCTAAATGGCCAATTGGTAAGTAAAATGTGTCTGTGTGTTGTGTACGAGTGGAATCATGCCTAGTGAATGAGGGATTGCAGATTGGTTGGTAAATAAAATAGGTGTGGCCTGAACAGAGAAAGGTAACAGGTGTTGTGAGGAGGAGGAGCCTAATCAGAGTGGGTGGGGTCAGAGAGGAGGAGCCAGGTCAGAGAGGAGGGGTATAGGTGGATCCTAGTCAGAGTGGGTGGGGTTAGAGAGGAGGAGTATAGGAGGAGCTGGGTCAGAGAGGAGGGGTATAGGAGGAGCCTAGTCAGAGTGGGAGGGGTCAGAGAGGAGGAGTATAGGAGGAGCCTAGTCAGAGTGGGTGGGGTTAGAGAGGAGGGGTATAGGCAGAGCCTGGGCAGAATGGGTGGGTTCAGAGGAAGGGGAGGAGTATCCTGACTTATTGTGGGGTACTGCAAATACTTTTTTACTGCACCCCCCTATACTCTCTGATTTCTGTTGGGGGGGCAGTCAAAATTTGGGGGAGCAGTATTAAAAGGTGCTTAGGCGCAACGTGAAGGCGATGGGGTGCACACAATGGCTTGGCTTCCAGGTACTTTTTGGGGGGCTACCATTAGTTTCAATTGCTCTGATCCTCCCTCATGGGGTGTACCCCAAATGGTTAGGGGCCACGGGGGGCAAGAAGCTGTTTGACAGTTTCTATTAACAACAGGGGTCACCATACGATTCTGCTGCAGTTATGGTATTCAAAGGTAAAACAAGGAGCATTTGGCTGTATTTTTGCAGGTGGGGTGCCCCAAAATGTTACTGCCAGCAGCAGCAGCAGCCCCCTTCCTCGCCACCCTGCAGATTGGTATAGGTACCTTTAGGACATTTCTGTTGAAAACAGAGGCTATAGCGAATCGCGCTACAAAATCCGAGAGCACTAACACTTGCTAAATAAAGGTGGCATCGGAGCATACGAATGAGGCAGGGAGAGGCTACTGTTGCAATTGGTTTGGTGGGTCATAGTGAATAACCTGGGAATGCAAATAGGCAGAAGTGTGAGGATTGGCAGTGTCTGTAGAGAATTTTGGCATGCTCTTCAGTTGATGTTTTCCTCCTTGAACTACAGAGGAAAGGCCTGGCCTTACTGTTGGGCAAAACATGTATTTATGATTTTAAGAAGTGTAGTCTGGATGTACTGAGAGGGCCTGTACAGTACGGTAAATGCCTGTATACCCCTGCAATGTGCATCCAACTGTCACTTGAGATTGAACAGCAAACGAAGCAGCTGGGTTACTGACTGAATGTAAATGGAAGGCACATAGGAAGGGTGTTTGTGGTCACTCAAATGATTGAAACCTGGTTGATGCACTACCAAAGCTGGGGTACCAGGGGGGAACATTTGAGGGGTATTGAGATGGTGGTGTCCAGAGGTCAAAATATGTTTCAGAGACACAGAGGTACTGCGGTCCTGGTCCCACATTGGGGGTAGACAAAAGTCCCTGCTAAAGATTTCTGTCCAACTGTTACCACATTTTGTGCAGCCTGGCTCCCTCTGTAACGATTCCCCAGTGTCTTTCGATCCTACAGATGACTGTAGCAAACTTCCCAAATTTTTTCTTGGCCTCATACTCCCAAAGGAGTGCCTGACATTTGCCAGCCTAACGATACTCACATTCTGGGAAAAACCTCACTAACTATGCATATTTATCTACCACACATGGCAAATCCTTACAATTGCAGAACATCATATCGCACTTGTCATCTTTGAGGTACTGTAAGTATTTGGATTTGAGGGAAATATTCATCCTTGCTTGCTCTCTCCCATCTGAAGTCTATGGTGCTGCTGTTCCTTTCTCACATGTCCCTTCAAAGAGACAAGTGACACACAGACTCAATCACTCAGCAAACATATATGCTTTGACGTTTTCATCTTGCTGTTTACCTTCCAAATATTCCCCCTGAACCACAAATAAAGGCCTGCCATTCCTCATCCCCTCAGTCAAAGCAGTCCTTCGCACCTTAGGCCCTGCAAGACCACCATGAACAAGAATCATGTCAGCAAGCAGAAGAAAAGCCTCAGTGTGCTCTTTTGTTCATACTGCTGCCCTCTAGTAACACTTCATGGCAACTGCAGCATAAGAATGGGACTGAGAAGAGGGCTGTCCTATGCAAATAATATCCTCCCATGCATACTTTCTTCTGAGACGGTCGGCGGCTTGTGCCGTGATACCGCCTCCAACAAATGGTCTTCAACCAAATTTTAAAAAAGCCCACCTGCCTTAGACGAAGGATTTTGCCACTCGAAGGAAGCACATGGGGACATCACCCTCATTTAGCAGGGTCCTAAATTGCCTGCTGTCAGCCTGTATACAGAACAAGGGCGTTCGTGGGCGTTCGTGAGCGTTCCTCAAAGGAAGGAGGTGGGTGATTAATTCACAGTGCCAGGGCAGGCCCAGCCCAGCCCAGCCCAGCGCAGCCCAGCCCGGCACAGCGCACTGCTGTGGAGGTCCATTCCTTCACATCCTGCAGCAGGCATGATACAGACCTACTAGAGCAAAGGCTTGACTCTGCCCTTGTCTGTCTCTTAAAGAAAACAATCTTTCTAGCTTCTTATTGCACCTGATAAATGGACTCTAGCTTGCCTCAAACTTGACCCATCATTTCATTAGCCAGAGCTCATACTTGACCTTTATTTCTATCCAAGCTCACTGGCACCAAACCCCTGATTTGAGCGAGTTACTCACACCAAAATGAAAAATCACCATCATCCAACCTATTTTACAATAAGTGTAGCACCTTCCTCGCATTCTTGTGCTCAGTTATAACCCCCAATACCACAATTGCACTCTGCAATTCACCAAACTTAAAGGAAAAAGAATGAAGACATTAATAAAGGAAGACAAGGCCTTGTCCCTATTGCACCTACTTGAGAAATAGGGAGGTTGGTAGAAGGTCATGAGGGAAAACATTTGAAATTTTGGGACACACATGCCAAAAAGAGTGTCCACTTTTCTCCTCTGTTACCAAGTAAAAAAAAATCTTAGCAAAAAAAAAAAAACATTCACTTTTTGAAAATGTCCACCTTGGGATACCTCTACAGCATTGGCAGGATTCGAACCCTGGCCTGTGAGGGCTGTCTGCACCAAAGGTACAAGACTTACCTTTGAGCTATAGCTCCTTAGTGGTCTAGAGGATTGCAGTAGTAACTATAAGCAACATACAGGCCTTGGTGTCCTTCCCGGCGGCTTCCATTGCACATGAAAAGGATGACCATGACATAAGGACAATTTGATAGGCTACATACATGGAAACCAGTGTGGTCCAGTGGGTAAGTGCCTGCCTTCCATGCAGGCAACCAGGGTTCAAATCCCGGGTTCGGCACCAGGTGACTGATGGTGGCAGAGCAGAGGTAAGTTGGTGGTGGGCCTAAATGGCCAATTGGTAAGTAAAATGTGTCTGTGTGTTGTGTACGAGTGGAATCATGCCTAGTGAATGAGGGATTGCAGATTGGTTGGTAAGTAAAATAGGTGTGGCCTGAACAGAGAAAGGTAACAGGTGTTGTGTGCAGGAGGAGGAGCCTAGTCAGAGTGGGTGGGGTCAGAGAGGAGGAGCCAGGTCAGAGAGGAGGGTTATAGGTGGAGCCTAGTCAGAGTGGGTGGGGTCAGAGAGGAGGGGTATAGGCGGAGCCTGGGCAGAATGGGAGGGTTCAGAGAGCAGAAGAAGGGGAGGAGGGTCCTGACTTATTGTGGGGTACTGCAAATACTTTTTTACTGCACCCCCCTATACTCTCTGATTTCTGTTGGGAGGGGGCAGTCAAAATTTGGGGGAGCAGTATTAAAAGGTGCTTAGGCGCAACGTGAAGGCGATGGGGTGCACACAATGGCTTGGCTTCCAGGTACTTTTTGGGGGGCTACCATTAGTTTTAATTGCTCTAATCCTCCCTCATGGGGTGTACCCCAAATGGTTAGGGGCCACGGGGGGGCAAGAAGCTGTTTGACAGTTTCTATTAACAACAGGGTTCACCATACGATTCTGCTGCAGTTATGGTATTCAAAGGTAAAACAAGGAGCATTTGGCTGTATTTTTGCAGGTGGGGTGCCCCAAAATGTTACTGCCAGCAGCAGCAGCAGCCCCCTTCCTCGCCACCCTGCAGATTGGTATAGGTACCTTTAGGACATTTCTGTTGAAAACAGAGGCTATAGCGAATCGCGCTACAAAATCCGAGAGCACTAACACTTGCTAAATAAAGGTGGCATCGGAGCATACGAATGAGGCAGGGAGAGGCTACTGTTGCAATTGGTTTGGTGGGTCATAGTGAATAACCTCGGAATGCAAATAGGCAGAAGTGTGAGGATTGGCAGTGTCTGTAGAGAATTTTGGCATGCTCTTCAGTTGATGTTTTCCTCCTTGAACTACAGAGGAAAGGCCTGGCCTTACTGTTGGGCAAAACATGTATTTATGATTTTAAGAAGTGTAGTCTGGATGTACTGAGAGGGCCTGTACAGTACGGTAAATGCCTGTATACCCCTGCAATGTGCATCCAACTGTCACTTGAGATTGAACAGCAAACGAAGCAGCTGGGTTACTGACTGAATGTAAATGGAAGGCACATAGGAAGGGTGTTTGTGGTCACTCAAATGATTGAAACCTGGTTGATGCACTACCAAAGCTGGGGTACCAGGGGGGAACATTTGAGGGGTATTGAGATGGTGGTGTCCAGAGGTCAAAATATGTTTCAGAGACACAGAGGTACTGCGGTCCTGGTCCCACATTGGGGGTAGACAAAAGTCCCTGCTAAAGATTTCTGTCCAACTGTTACCACATTTTGTGCAGCCTGGCTCCCTCTGTAACGATTCCCCAGTGTCTTTCGATCCTACAGATGACTGTAGCAAACTTCCCAAATTTTTTCTTGGCCTCATACTCCCAAAGGAGTGCCTGAAATTTGCCAGCCTAACGATACTCACATTCTGGGAAAAACCTCACTAACTATGCATATTTATCTACCACACATGGCAAATCCTTACAATTGCAGAACATCATATCGCACTTGTCATCTTTGAGGTACTGTAAGTATTTGGATTTGAGGGAAATATTCATCCTTGCTTGCTCTCTCCCATCTGAAGTCTATGGTGCTGCTGTTCCTTTCTCACATGTCCCTTCAAAGAGACAAGTGACACACAGACTCAATCACTCAGCAAACATATATGCTTTGACGTTTTCATCTTGCTGTTTACCTTCCAAATATTCCCCCTGAACCGCAAATAAAGGCCTGCCATTCCTCATCCCCTCAGTCAAAGCAGTCCTTCGCTCCTTAGGCCCTGCAAGACCACCATGAACAAGAATCATGTCAGCAAGCAGAAGAAAAGCCTCAGTGTGCTCTTTTGTTCATACTGCTGCCCTCTAGTAACACTTCATGGCAACTGCAGCATAAGAATGGGACTGAGAAGAGGGCTGTCCTATGCAAATAATATCCTCCCATGCATACTTTCTTCTGAGACGGTCGGCGGCTTGTGCCGTGATACCGCCTCCAACAAATGGTCTTCAACCAAATTTTAAAAAAGCCCACCTGCCTTAGACGAAGGATTTTGCCACTCGAAGGAAGCACATGGGGACATCACCCTCATTTAGCAGGGTCCTAAATTGCCTGCTGTCAGCCTGTATACAGAACAAGGGCGTTCGTGGGCGTTCGTGAGCGTTCCTCAAAGGAAGGAGGTGGGTGATTAATTCACAGTGCCAGGGCAGGCCCAGCCCAGCCCAGCCCAGCCCAGCGCAGCCCAGCCCGGCACAGCGCACTGCTGTGGAGGTCCATTCCTTCACATCCTGCAGCAGGCATGATACAGACCTACTAGAGCAAAGGCTTGACTCTGCCCTTGTCTGTCTCTTAAAGAAAACAATCTTTCTAGCTTCTTATTGCACCTGATAAATGGACTCTAGCTTGCCTCAAACTTGACCCATCATTTCATTAGCCAGAGCTCATACTTGACCTTTATTTCTATCCAAGCTCACTGGCACCAAACCCCTGATTTGAGCGAGTTACTCACACCAAAATGAAAAATCACCATCATCCAACCTATTTTACAATAAGTGTAGCACCTTCCTCGCATTCTTGTGCTCAGTTATAACCCCCAATACCACAATTGCACTCTGCAATTCACCAAACTTAAAGGAAAAAGAATGAAGACATTAATAAAGGAAGACAAGGCCTTGTCCCTATTGCACCTACTTGAGAAATAGGGAGGTTGGTAGAAGGTCATGAGGGAAAACATTTGAAATTTTGGGACACACATGCCAAAAAGAGTGTCCACTTTTCTCCTCTGTTACCAAGTAAAAAAAAATCTTAGCAAAAAAAAAAAAACATTCACTTTTTGAAAATGTCCACCTTGGGATACCTCTACAGCATTGGCAGGATTCGAACCCTGGCCTGTGAGGGCTGTCTGCACCAAAGGTACAAGACTTACCTTTGAGCTATAGCTCCTTAGTGGTCTAGAGGATTGCAGTAGTAACTATAAGCAACATACAGGCCTTGGTGTCCTTCCCGGCGGCTTCCATTGCACATGAAAAGGATGACCATGACATAAGGACAATTTGATAGGCTACATACATGGAAACCAGTGTGGTCCAGTGGGTAAGTGCCTGCCTTCCATGCAGGCAACCAGGGTTCAAATCCCGGGTTCGGCACCAGGTGACTGATGGTGGCAGAGCAGAGGTAAGTTGGTGGTGGGCCTAAATGGCCAATTGGTAAGTAAAATGTGTCTGTGTGTTGTGTACGAGTGGAATCATGCCTAGTGAATGAGGGATTGCAGATTGGTTGGTAAGTAAAATAGGTGTGGCCTGAACAGAGAAAGGTAACAGGTGTTGTGTGCAGGAGGAGGAGCCTAGTCAGAGTGGGTGGGGTCAGAGAGGAGGAGCCAGGTCAGAGAGGAGGGTTATAGGTGGAGCCTAGTCAGAGTGGGTGGGGTCAGAGAGGAGGGGTATAGGCGGAGCCTGGGCAGAATGGGAGGGTTCAGAGAGCAGAAGAAGGGGAGGAGGGTCCTGACTTATTGTGGGGTACTGCAAATACTTTTTTACTGCACCCCCCTATACTCTCTGATTTCTGTTGGGAGGGGGCAGTCAAAATTTGGGGGAGCAGTATTAAAAGGTGCTTAGGCGCAACGTGAAGGCGATGGGGTGCACACAATGGCTTGGCTTCCAGGTACTTTTTGGGGGGCTACCATTAGTTTTAATTGCTCTAATCCTCCCTCATGGGGTGTACCCCAAATGGTTAGGGGCCACGGGGGGGCAAGAAGCTGTTTGACAGTTTCTATTAACAACAGGGTTCACCATACGATTCTGCTGCAGTTATGGTATTCAAAGGTAAAACAAGGAGCATTTGGCTGTATTTTTGCAGGTGGGGTGCCCCAAAATGTTACTGCCAGCAGCAGCAGCAGCCCCCTTCCTCGCCACCCTGCAGATTGGTATAGGTACCTTTAGGACATTTCTGTTGAAAACAGAGGCTATAGCGAATCGCGCTACAAAATCCGAGAGCACTAACACTTGCTAAATAAAGGTGGCATCGGAGCATACGAATGAGGCAGGGAGAGGCTACTGTTGCAATTGGTTTGGTGGGTCATAGTGAATAACCTCGGAATGCAAATAGGCAGAAGTGTGAGGATTGGCAGTGTCTGTAGAGAATTTTGGCATGCTCTTCAGTTGATGTTTTCCTCCTTGAACTACAGAGGAAAGGCCTGGCCTTACTGTTGGGCAAAACATGTATTTATGATTTTAAGAAGTGTAGTCTGGATGTACTGAGAGGGCCTGTACAGTACGGTAAATGCCTGTATACCCCTGCAATGTGCATCCAACTGTCACTTGAGATTGAACAGCAAACGAAGCAGCTGGGTTACTGACTGAATGTAAATGGAAGGCACATAGGAAGGGTGTTTGTGGTCACTCAAATGATTGAAACCTGGTTGATGCACTACCAAAGCTGGGGTACCAGGGGGGAACATTTGAGGGGTATTGAGATGGTGGTGTCCAGAGGTCAAAATATGTTTCAGAGACACAGAGGTACTGCGGTCCTGGTCCCACATTGGGGGTAGACAAAAGTCCCTGCTAAAGATTTCTGTCCAACTGTTACCACATTTTGTGCAGCCTGGCTCCCTCTGTAACGATTCCCCAGTGTCTTTCGATCCTACAGATGACTGTAGCAAACTTCCCAAATTTTTTCTTGGCCTCATACTCCCAAAGGAGTGCCTGAAATTTGCCAGCCTAACGATACTCACATTCTGGGAAAAACCTCACTAACTATGCATATTTATCTACCACACATGGCAAATCCTTACAATTGCAGAACATCATATCGCACTTGTCATCTTTGAGGTACTGTAAGTATTTGGATTTGAGGGAAATATTCATCCTTGCTTGCTCTCTCCCATCTGAAGTCTATGGTGCTGCTGTTCCTTTCTCACATGTCCCTTCAAAGAGACAAGTGACACACAGACTCAATCACTCAGCAAACATATATGCTTTGACGTTTTCATCTTGCTGTTTACCTTCCAAATATTCCCCCTGAACCGCAAATAAAGGCCTGCCATTCCTCATCCCCTCAGTCAAAGCAGTCCTTCGCTCCTTAGGCCCTGCAAGACCACCATGAACAAGAATCATGTCAGCAAGCAGAAGAAAAGCCTCAGTGTGCTCTTTTGTTCATACTGCTGCCCTCTAGTAACACTTCATGGCAACTGCAGCATAAGAATGGGACTGAGAAGAGGGCTGTCCTATGCAAATAATATCCTCCCATGCATACTTTCTTCTGAGACGGTCGGCGGCTTGTGCCGTGATACCGCCTCCAACAAATGGTCTTCAACCAAATTTTAAAAAAGCCCACCTGCCTTAGACGAAGGATTTTGCCACTCGAAGGAAGCACATGGGGACATCACCCTCATTTAGCAGGGTCCTAAATTGCCTGCTGTCAGCCTGTATACAGAACAAGGGCGTTCGTGGGCGTTCGTGAGCGTTCCTCAAAGGAAGGAGGTGGGTGATTAATTCACAGTGCCAGGGCAGGCCCAGCCCAGCCCAGCCCAGCCCAGCCCAGCCCAGCCCAGCCCAGCCCAGCGCAGCCCAGCCCGGCACAGCGCACTGCTGTGGAGGTCCATTCCTTCACATCCTGCAGCAGGCATGATGCAGACCTACTAGAGCAAAGGCTTGACTCTGCCCTTGTCTGTCTCTTAAAGAAAACAATCTTTCTAGCTTCTTATTGCACCTGATAAATGGACTCTAGCTTGCCTCAAACTTGACCCATCATTTCATTAGCCAGAGCTCATACTTGACCTTTATTTCTATCCAAGCTCACTGGCACCAAACCCCTGATTTGAGCGAGTTACTCACACCAAAATGAAAAATCACCATCATCCAACCTATTTTACAATAAGTGTAGCACCTTCCTCGCATTCTTGTGCTCAGTTATAACCCCCAATACCACAATTGCACTCTGCAATTCACCAAACTTAAAGGAAAAAGAATGAAGACATTGATAAAGGAAGACAAGGCCTTGTCCCTATTGCACCTACTTGAGAAATAGAGAGGTTGGTAGAAGGTCATGAGGGAAAACATTTGAAATTTTGGGACACACAACCCAAAAAGAGTGTCCACTTTTCTCCTCTGTTACCAAGTAAAAAAAAATCTTAGCAAAAAAAAAAACATTCACTTTTTGAAAATTTCCACCTTGGGATACCTCTACAGCATTGGCAGGATTCGAACCCTGGCCTGTGAGGGCTGTCTGCACCAAAGGTACAAGACTTACCTTTGAGCTATAGCTCCTTAGTGGTCTAGAGGATTGCTGTAGTAACTATAAGCAACATACAGGCCTTGGTGTCCTTCCCGGCGGCTTCCATTGCACATGAAAAGGATGACCATGACATAAGGACAATTTGATAGGCTACATACATGGAAACCAGTGTGGTCCAGTGGGTAAGTGCCTGCCTTCCATGCAGGCAACCAGGGTTCAAATCCCGGGTTCGGCACCAGGTGACTGATGGTGGCAGAGCAGAGGTAAGTTGGAGGTGGGCCTAAATGGCCAATTGGTAAGTAAAATGTGTCTGTGTGTTGTGTACGAGTGGAATCATGCCTAGTGAATGAGGGATTGCAGATTGGTTGGTAAATAAAATAGGTGTGGCCTGAACAGAGAAAGGTAACAGGTGTTGTGAGGAGGAGGAGCCTAATCAGAGTGGGTGGGGTCAGAGAGGAGGAGCCAGGTCAGAGAGGAGGGGTATAGGTGGATCCTAGTCAGAGTGGGTGGGGTTAGAGAGGAGGAGTATAGGAGGAGCTGGGTCAGAGAGGAGGGGTATAGGAGGAGCCTAGTCAGAGTGGGAGGGGTCAGAGAGGAGGAGTATAGGAGGAGCCTAGTCAGAGTGGGTGGGGTTAGAGAGGAGGGGTATAGGCAGAGCCTGGGCAGAATGGGTGGGTTCAGAGGAAGGGGAGGAGTATCCTGACTTATTGTGGGGTACTGCAAATACTTTTTTACTGCACCCCCCTATACTCTCTGATTTCTGTTGGGGGGGCAGTCAAAATTTGGGGGAGCAGTATTAAAAGGTGCTTAGGCGCAACGTGAAGGCGATGGGGTGCACACAATGGCTTGGCTTCCAGGTACTTTTTGGGGGGCTACCATTAGTTTCAATTGCTCTGATCCTCCCTCATGGGGTGTACCCCAAATGGTTAGGGGCCACGGGGGGCAAGAAGCTGTTTGACAGTTTCTATTAACAACAGGGGTCACCATACGATTCTGCTGCAGTTATGGTATTCAAAGGTAAAACAAGGAGCATTTGGCTGTATTTTTGCAGGTGGGGTGCCCCAAAATGTTACTGCCAGCAGCAGCAGCAGCCCCCTTCCTCGCCACCCTGCAGATTGGTATAGGTACCTTTAGGACATTTCTGTTGAAAACAGAGGCTATAGCGAATCGCGCTACAAAATCCGAGAGCACTAACACTTGCTAAATAAAGGTGGCATCGGAGCATACGAATGAGGCAGGGAGAGGCTACTGTTGCAATTGGTTTGGTGGGTCATAGTGAATAACCTGGGAATGCAAATAGGCAGAAGTGTGAGGATTGGCAGTGTCTGTAGAGAATTTTGGCATGCTCTTCAGTTGATGTTTTCCTCCTTGAACTACAGAGGAAAGGCCTGGCCTTACTGTTGGGCAAAACATGTATTTATGATTTTAAGAAGTGTAGTCTGGATGTACTGAGAGGGCCTGTACAGTACGGTAAATGCCTGTATACCCCTGCAATGTGCATCCAACTGTCACTTGAGATTGAACAGCAAACGAAGCAGCTGGGTTACTGACTGAATGTAAATGGAAGGCACATAGGAAGGGTGTTTGTGGTCACTCAAATGATTGAAACCTGGTTGATGCACTACCAAAGCTGGGGTACCAGGGGGGAACATTTGAGGGGTATTGAGATGGTGGTGTCCAGAGGTCAAAATATGTTTCAGAGACACAGAGGTACTGCGGTCCTGGTCCCACATTGGGGGTAGACAAAAGTCCCTGCTAAAGATTTCTGTCCAACTGTTACCACATTTTGTGCAGCCTGGCTCCCTCTGTAACGATTCCCCAGTGTCTTTCGATCCTACAGATGACTGTAGCAAACTTCCCAAATTTTTTCTTGGCCTCATACTCCCAAAGGAGTGCCTGACATTTGCCAGCCTAACGATACTCACATTCTGGGAAAAACCTCACTAACTATGCATATTTATCTACCACACATGGCAAATCCTTACAATTGCAGAACATCATATCGCACTTGTCATCTTTGAGGTACTGTAAGTATTTGGATTTGAGGGAAATATTCATCCTTGCTTGCTCTCTCCCATCTGAAGTCTATGGTGCTGCTGTTCCTTTCTCACATGTCCCTTCAAAGAGACAAGTGACACACAGACTCAATCACTCAGCAAACATATATGCTTTGACGTTTTCATCTTGCTGTTTACCTTCCAAATATTCCCCCTGAACCACAAATAAAGGCCTGCCATTCCTCATCCCCTCAGTCAAAGCAGTCCTTCGCTCCTTAGGCCCTGCAAGACCACCATGAACAAGAATCATGTCAGCAAGCAGAAGAAAAGCCTCAGTGTGCTCTTTTGTTCATACTGCTGCCCTCTAGTAACACTTCATGGCAACTGCAGCATAAGAATGGGACTGAGAAGAGGGCTGTCCTATGCAAATAATATCCTCCCATGCATACTTTCTTCTGAGACGGTCGGCGGCTTGTGCCGTGATACCGCCTCCAACAAATGGTCTTCAACCAAATTTTAAAAAAGCCCACCTGCCTTAGACGAAGGATTTTGCCACTCGAAGGAAGCACATGGGGACATCACCCTCATTTAGCAGGGTCCTAAATTGCCTGCTGTCAGCCTGTATACAGAACAAGGGCGTTCGTGGGCGTTCGTGAGCGTTCCTCAAAGGAAGGAGGTGGGTGATTAATTCACAGTGCCAGGGCAGGCCCAGCCCAGCCCAGCCCAGCCCAGCGCAGCCCAGCCCGGCACAGCGCACTGCTGTGGAGGTCCATTCCTTCACATCCTGCAGCAGGCATGATACAGACCTACTAGAGCAAAGGCTTGACTCTGCCCTTGTCTGTCTCTTAAAGAAAACAATCTTTCTAGCTTCTTATTGCACCTGATAAATGGACTCTAGCTTGCCTCAAACTTGACCCATCATTTCATTAGCCAGAGCTCATACTTGACCTTTATTTCTATCCAAGCTCACTGGCACCAAACCCCTGATTTGAGCGAGTTACTCACACCAAAATGAAAAATCACCATCATCCAACCTATTTTACAATAAGTGTAGCACCTTCCTCGCATTCTTGTGCTCAGTTATAACCCCCAATACCACAATTGCACTCTGCAATTCACCAAACTTAAAGGAAAAAGAATGAAGACATTAATAAAGGAAGACAAGGCCTTGTCCCTATTGCACCTACTTGAGAAATAGGGAGGTTGGTAGAAGGTCATGAGGGAAAACATTTGAAATTTTGGGACACACATGCCAAAAAGAGTGTCCACTTTTCTCCTCTGTTACCAAGTAAAAAAAAATCTTAGCAAAAAAAAAAAAACATTCACTTTTTGAAAATGTCCACCTTGGGATACCTCTACAGCATTGGCAGGATTCGAACCCTGGCCTGTGAGGGCTGTCTGCACCAAAGGTACAAGACTTACCTTTGAGCTATAGCTACTTAGTGGTCTAGAGGATTGCAGTAGTAACTATAAGCAACATACAGGCCTTGGTGTCCTTCCCGGCGGCTTCCATTGCACATGAAAAGGATGACCATGACATAAGGACAATTTGATAGGCTACATACATGGAAACCAGTGTGGTCCAGTGGGTAAGTGCCTGCCTTCCATGCAGGCAACCAGGGTTCAAATCCCGGGTTCGGCACCAGGTGACTGATGGTGGCAGAGCAGAGGTAAGTTGGTGGTGGGCCTAAATGGCCAATTGGTAAGTAAAATGTGTCTGTGTGTTGTGTACGAGTGGAATCATGCCTAGTGAATGAGGGATTGCAGATTGGTTGGTAAGTAAAATAGGTGTGGCCTGAACAGAGAAAGGTAACAGGTGTTGTGTGCAGGAGGAGGAGCCTAGTCAGAGTGGGTGGGGTCAGAGAGGAGGAGCCAGGTCAGAGAGGAGGGGTATAGGTGGAGCCTAGTCAGAGTGGGTGGGGTTAGAGAGGAGGAGTATAGGAGGAGCTGGGTCAGAGAGGAGGGGTCAGAGAGGAGGGGTATAGGCGGAGCCTGGGCAGAATGGGAGGGTTCAGAGAGCAGAAGAAGGGGAGGAGGGTCCTGACTTATTGTGGGGTACTGCAAATACTTTTTTACTGCACCCCCCTATACTCTCTGATTTCTGTTGGGAGGGGGCAGTCAAAATTTGGGGGAGCAGTATTAAAAGGTGCTTAGGCGCAACGTGAAGGCGATGGGGTGCACACAATGGCTTGGCTTCCAGGTACTTTTTGGGGGGCTACCATTAGTTTTAATTGCTCTAATCCTCCCTCATGGGGTGTACCCCAAATGGTTAGGGGCCACGGGGGGGCAAGAAGCTGTTTGACAGTTTCTATTAACAACAGGGTTCACCATACGATTCTGCTGCAGTTATGGTATTCAAAGGTAAAACAAGGAGCATTTGGCTGTATTTTTGCAGGTGGGGTGCCCCAAAATGTTACTGCCAGCAGCAGCAGCAGCCCCCTTCCTCGCCACCCTGCAGATTGGTATAGGTACCTTTAGGACATTTCTGTTGAAAACAGAGGCTATAGCGAATCGCGCTACAAAATCCGAGAGCACTAACACTTGCTAAATAAAGGTGGCATCGGAGCATACGAATGAGGCAGGGAGAGGCTACTGTTGCAATTGGTTTGGTGGGTCATAGTGAATAACCTCGGAATGCAAATAGGCAGAAGTGTGAGGATTGGCAGTGTCTGTAGAGAATTTTGGCATGCTCTTCAGTTGATGTTTTCCTCCTTGAACTACAGAGGAAAGGCCTGGCCTTACTGTTGGGCAAAACATGTATTTATGATTTTAAGAAGTGTAGTCTGGATGTACTGAGAGGGCCTGTACAGTACGGTAAATGCCTGTATACCCCTGCAATGTGCATCCAACTGTCACTTGAGATTGAACAGCAAACGAAGCAGCTGGGTTACTGACTGAATGTAAATGGAAGGCACATAGGAAGGGTGTTTGTGGTCACTCAAATGATTGAAACCTGGTTGATGCACTACCAAAGCTGGGGTACCAGGGGGGAACATTTGAGGGGTATTGAGATGGTGGTGTCCAGAGGTCAAAATATGTTTCAGAGACACAGAGGTACTGCGGTCCTGGTCCCACATTGGGGGTAGACAAAAGTCCCTGCTAAAGATTTCTGTCCAACTGTTACCACATTTTGTGCAGCCTGGCTCCCTCTGTAACGATTCCCCAGTGTCTTTCGATCCTACAGATGACTGTAGCAAACTTCCCAAATTTTTTCTTGGCCTCATACTCCCAAAGGAGTGCCTGAAATTTGCCAGCCTAACGATACTCACATTCTGGGAAAAACCTCACTAACTATGCATATTTATCTACCACACATGGCAAATCCTTACAATTGCAGAACATCATATCGCACTTGTCATCTTTGAGGTACTGTAAGTATTTGGATTTGAGGGAAATATTCATCCTTGCTTGCTCTCTCCCATCTGAAGTCTATGGTGCTGCTGTTCCTTTCTCACATGTCCCTTCAAAGAGACAAGTGACACACAGACTCAATCACTCAGCAAACATATATGCTTTGACGTTTTCATCTTGCTGTTTACCTTCCAAATATTCCCCCTGAACCGCAAATAAAGGCCTGCCATTCCTCATCCCCTCAGTCAAAGCAGTCCTTCGCTCCTTAGGCCCTGCAAGACCACCATGAACAAGAATCATGTCAGCAAGCAGAAGAAAAGCCTCAGTGTGCTCTTTTGTTCATACTGCTGCCCTCTAGTAACACTTCATGGCAACTGCAGCATAAGAATGGGACTGAGAAGAGGGCTGTCCTATGCAAATAATATCCTCCCATGCATACTTTCTTCTGAGACGGTCGGCGGCTTGTGCCGTGATACCGCCTCCAACAAATGGTCTTCAACCAAATTTTAAAAAAGCCCACCTGCCTTAGACGAAGGATTTTGCCACTCGAAGGAAGCACATGGGGACATCACCCTCATTTAGCAGGGTCCTAAATTGCCTGCTGTCAGCCTGTATACAGAACAAGGGCGTTCGTGGGCGTTCGTGAGCGTTCCTCAAAGGAAGGAGGTGGGTGATTAATTCACAGTGCCAGGGCAGGCCCAGCCCAGCCCAGCCCAGCCCAGCCCAGCCCAGCCCAGCCCAGCCCAGCCCAGCGCAGCCCAGCCCGGCACAGCGCACTGCTGTGGAGGTCCATTCCTTCACATCCTGCAGCAGGCATGATGCAGACCTACTAGAGCAAAGGCTTGACTCTGCCCTTGTCTGTCTCTTAAAGAAAACAATCTTTCTAGCTTCTTATTGCACCTGATAAATGGACTCTAGCTTGCCTCAAACTTGACCCATCATTTCATTAGCCAGAGCTCATACTTGACCTTTATTTCTATCCAAGCTCACTGGCACCAAACCCCTGATTTGAGCGAGTTACTCACACCAAAATGAAAAATCACCATCATCCAACCTATTTTACAATAAGTGTAGCACCTTCCTCGCATTCTTGTGCTCAGTTATAACCCCCAATACCACAATTGCACTCTGCAATTCACCAAACTTAAAGGAAAAAGAATGAAGACATTGATAAAGGAAGACAAGGCCTTGTCCCTATTGCACCTACTTGAGAAATAGAGAGGTTGGTAGAAGGTCATGAGGGAAAACATTTGAAATTTTGGGACACACAACCCAAAAAGAGTGTCCACTTTTCTCCTCTGTTACCAAGTAAAAAAAAATCTTAGCAAAAAAAAAAACATTCACTTTTTGAAAATTTCCACCTTGGGATACCTCTACAGCATTGGCAGGATTCGAACCCTGGCCTGTGAGGGCTGTCTGCACCAAAGGTACAAGACTTACCTTTGAGCTATAGCTCCTTAGTGGTCTAGAGGATTGCTGTAGTAACTATAAGCAACATACAGGCCTTGGTGTCCTTCCCGGCGGCTTCCATTGCACATGAAAAGGATGACCATGACATAAGGACAATTTGATAGGCTACATACATGGAAACCAGTGTGGTCCAGTGGGTAAGTGCCTGCCTTCCATGCAGGCAACCAGGGTTCAAATCCCGGGTTCGGCACCAGGTGACTGATGGTGGCAGAGCAGAGGTAAGTTGGAGGTGGGCCTAAATGGCCAATTGGTAAGTAAAATGTGTCTGTGTGTTGTGTACGAGTGGAATCATGCCTAGTGAATGAGGGATTGCAGATTGGTTGGTAAATAAAATAGGTGTGGCCTGAACAGAGAAAGGTAACAGGTGTTGTGAGGAGGAGGAGCCTAATCAGAGTGGGTGGGGTCAGAGAGGAGGAGCCAGGTCAGAGAGGAGGGGTATAGGTGGATCCTAGTCAGAGTGGGTGGGGTTAGAGAGGAGGAGTATAGGAGGAGCTGGGTCAGAGAGGAGGGGTATAGGAGGAGCCTAGTCAGAGTGGGAGGGGTCAGAGAGGAGGAGTATAGGAGGAGCCTAGTCAGAGTGGGTGGGGTTAGAGAGGAGGGGTATAGGCAGAGCCTGGGCAGAATGGGTGGGTTCAGAGGAAGGGGAGGAGTATCCTGACTTATTGTGGGGTACTGCAAATACTTTTTTACTGCACCCCCCTATACTCTCTGATTTCTGTTGGGGGGGCAGTCAAAATTTGGGGGAGCAGTATTAAAAGGTGCTTAGGCGCAACGTGAAGGCGATGGGGTGCACACAATGGCTTGGCTTCCAGGTACTTTTTGGGGGGCTACCATTAGTTTCAATTGCTCTGATCCTCCCTCATGGGGTGTACCCCAAATGGTTAGGGGCCACGGGGGGCAAGAAGCTGTTTGACAGTTTCTATTAACAACAGGGGTCACCATACGATTCTGCTGCAGTTATGGTATTCAAAGGTAAAACAAGGAGCATTTGGCTGTATTTTTGCAGGTGGGGTGCCCCAAAATGTTACTGCCAGCAGCAGCAGCAGCCCCCTTCCTCGCCACCCTGCAGATTGGTATAGGTACCTTTAGGACATTTCTGTTGAAAACAGAGGCTATAGCGAATCGCGCTACAAAATCCGAGAGCACTAACACTTGCTAAATAAAGGTGGCATCGGAGCATACGAATGAGGCAGGGAGAGGCTACTGTTGCAATTGGTTTGGTGGGTCATAGTGAATAACCTGGGAATGCAAATAGGCAGAAGTGTGAGGATTGGCAGTGTCTGTAGAGAATTTTGGCATGCTCTTCAGTTGATGTTTTCCTCCTTGAACTACAGAGGAAAGGCCTGGCCTTACTGTTGGGCAAAACATGTATTTATGATTTTAAGAAGTGTAGTCTGGATGTACTGAGAGGGCCTGTACAGTACGGTAAATGCCTGTATACCCCTGCAATGTGCATCCAACTGTCACTTGAGATTGAACAGCAAACGAAGCAGCTGGGTTACTGACTGAATGTAAATGGAAGGCACATAGGAAGGGTGTTTGTGGTCACTCAAATGATTGAAACCTGGTTGATGCACTACCAAAGCTGGGGTACCAGGGGGGAACATTTGAGGGGTATTGAGATGGTGGTGTCCAGAGGTCAAAATATGTTTCAGAGACACAGAGGTACTGCGGTCCTGGTCCCACATTGGGGGTAGACAAAAGTCCCTGCTAAAGATTTCTGTCCAACTGTTACCACATTTTGTGCAGCCTGGCTCCCTCTGTAACGATTCCCCAGTGTCTTTCGATCCTACAGATGACTGTAGCAAACTTCCCAAATTTTTTCTTGGCCTCATACTCCCAAAGGAGTGCCTGACATTTGCCAGCCTAACGATACTCACATTCTGGGAAAAACCTCACTAACTATGCATATTTATCTACCACACATGGCAAATCCTTACAATTGCAGAACATCATATCGCACTTGTCATCTTTGAGGTACTGTAAGTATTTGGATTTGAGGGAAATATTCATCCTTGCTTGCTCTCTCCCATCTGAAGTCTATGGTGCTGCTGTTCCTTTCTCACATGTCCCTTCAAAGAGACAAGTGACACACAGACTCAATCACTCAGCAAACATATATGCTTTGACGTTTTCATCTTGCTGTTTACCTTCCAAATATTCCCCCTGAACCACAAATAAAGGCCTGCCATTCCTCATCCCCTCAGTCAAAGCAGTCCTTCGCTCCTTAGGCCCTGCAAGACCACCATGAACAAGAATCATGTCAGCAAGCAGAAGAAAAGCCTCAGTGTGCTCTTTTGTTCATACTGCTGCCCTCTAGTAACACTTCATGGCAACTGCAGCATAAGAATGGGACTGAGAAGAGGGCTGTCCTATGCAAATAATATCCTCCCATGCATACTTTCTTCTGAGACGGTCGGCGGCTTGTGCCGTGATACCGCCTCCAACAAATGGTCTTCAACCAAATTTTAAAAAAGCCCACCTGCCTTAGACGAAGGATTTTGCCACTCGAAGGAAGCACATGGGGACATCACCCTCATTTAGCAGGGTCCTAAATTGCCTGCTGTCAGCCTGTATACAGAACAAGGGCGTTCGTGGGCGTTCGTGAGCGTTCCTCAAAGGAAGGAGGAGGGTGATTAATTCACAGTGCCAGGGCAGGCCCAGCCCAGCCCAGCCCAGCCCAGCGCAGCCCAGCCCGGCACAGCGCACTGCTGTGGAGGTCCATTCCTTCACATCCTGCAGCAGGCATGATACAGACCTACTAGAGCAAAGGCTTGACTCTGCCCTTGTCTGTCTCTTAAAGAAAACAATCTTTCTAGCTTCTTATTGCACCTGATAAATGGACTCTAGCTTGCCTCAAACTTGACCCATCATTTCATTAGCCAGAGCTCATACTTGACCTTTATTTCTATCCAAGCTCACTGGCACCAAACCCCTGATTTGAGCGAGTTACTCACACCAAAATGAAAAATCACCATCATCCAACCTATTTTACAATAAGTGTAGCACCTTCCTCGCATTCTTGTGCTCAGTTATAACCCCCAATACCACAATTGCACTCTGCAATTCACCAAACTTAAAGGAAAAAGAATGAAGACATTAATAAAGGAAGACAAGGCCTTGTCCCTATTGCACCTACTTGAGAAATAGGGAGGTTGGTAGAAGGTCATGAGGGAAAACATTTGAAATTTTGGGACACACATGCCAAAAAGAGTGTCCACTTTTCTCCTCTGTTACCAAGTAAAAAAAAATCTTAGCAAAAAAAAAAAAACATTCACTTTTTGAAAATGTCCACCTTGGGATACCTCTACAGCATTGGCAGGATTCGAACCCTGGCCTGTGAGGGCTGTCTGCACCAAAGGTACAAGACTTACCTTTGAGCTATAGCTACTTAGTGGTCTAGAGGATTGCAGTAGTAACTATAAGCAACATACAGGCCTTGGTGTCCTTCCCGGCGGCTTCCATTGCACATGAAAAGGATGACCATGACATAAGGACAATTTGATAGGCTACATACATGGAAACCAGTGTGGTCCAGTGGGTAAGTGCCTGCCTTCCATGCAGGCAACCAGGGTTCAAATCCCGGGTTCGGCACCAGGTGACTGATGGTGGCAGAGCAGAGGTAAGTTGGTGGTGGGCCTAAATGGCCAATTGGTAAGTAAAATGTGTCTGTGTGTTGTGTACGAGTGGAATCATGCCTAGTGAATGAGGGATTGCAGATTGGTTGGTAAGTAAAATAGGTGTGGCCTGAACAGAGAAAGGTAACAGGTGTTGTGTGCAGGAGGAGGAGCCTAGTCAGAGTGGGTGGGGTCAGAGAGGAGGAGCCAGGTCAGAGAGGAGGGTTATAGGTGGAGCCTAGTCAGAGTGGGTGGGGTTAGAGAGGAGGAGTATAGGAGGAGCTGGGTCAGAGAGGAGGGGTCAGAGAGGAGGGGTATAGGCGGAGCCTGGGCAGAATGGGAGGGTTCAGAGAGCAGAAGAAGGGGAGGAGGGTCCTGACTTATTGTGGGGTACTGCAAATACTTTTTTACTGCACCCCCCTATACTCTCTGATTTCTGTTGGGAGGGGGCAGTCAAAATTTGGGGGAGCAGTATTAAAAGGTGCTTAGGCGCAACGTGAAGGCGATGGGGTGCACACAATGGCTTGGCTTCCAGGTACTTTTTGGGGGGCTACCATTAGTTTTAATTGCTCTAATCCTCCCTCATGGGGTGTACCCCAAATGGTTAGGGGCCACGGGGGGGCAAGAAGCTGTTTGACAGTTTCTATTAACAACAGGGTTCACCATACGATTCTGCTGCAGTTATGGTATTCAAAGGTAAAACAAGGAGCATTTGGCTGTATTTTTGCAGGTGGGGTGCCCCAAAATGTTACTGCCAGCAGCAGCAGCAGCCCCCTTCCTCGCCACCCTGCAGATTGGTATAGGTACCTTTAGGACATTTCTGTTGAAAACAGAGGCTATAGCGAATCGCGCTACAAAATCCGAGAGCACTAACACTTGCTAAATAAAGGTGGCATCGGAGCATACAAATGAGGCAGGGAGAGGCTACTGTTGCAATTGGTTTGGTGGGTCATAGTGAATAACCTCGGAATGCAAATAGGCAGAAGTGTGAGGATTGGCAGTGTCTGTAGAGAATTTTGGCATGCTCTTCAGTTGATGTTTTCCTCCTTGAACTACAGAGGAAAGGCCTGGCCTTACTGTTGGGCAAAACATGTATTTATGATTTTAAGAAGTGTAGTCTGGATGTACTGAGAGGGCCTGTACAGTACGGTAAATGCCTGTATACCCCTGCAATGTGCATCCAACTGTCACTTGAGATTGAACAGCAAACGAAGCAGCTGGGTTACTGACTGAATGTAAATGGAAGGCACATAGGAAGGGTGTTTGTGGTCACTCAAATGATTGAAACCTGGTTGATGCACTACCAAAGCTGGGGTACCAGGGGGGAACATTTGAGGGGTATTGAGATGGTGGTGTCCAGAGGTCAAAATATGTTTCAGAGACACAGAGGTACTGCGGTCCTGGTCCCACATTGGGGGTAGACAAAAGTCCCTGCTAAAGATTTCTGTCCAACTGTTACCACATTTTGTGCAGCCTGGCTCCCTCTGTAACGATTCCCCAGTGTCTTTCGATCCTACAGATGACTGTAGCAAACTTCCCAAATTTTTTCTTGGCCTCATACTCCCAAAGGAGTGCCTGAAATTTGCCAGCCTAACGATACTCACATTCTGGGAAAAACCTCACTAACTATGCATATTTATCTACCACACATGGCAAATCCTTACAATTGCAGAACATCATATCGCACTTGTCATCTTTGAGGTACTGTAAGTATTTGGATTTGAGGGAAATATTCATCCTTGCTTGCTCTCTCCCATCTGAAGTCTATGGTGCTGCTGTTCCTTTCTCACATGTCCCTTCAAAGAGACAAGTGACACACAGACTCAATCACTCAGCAAACATATATGCTTTGACGTTTTCATCTTGCTGTTTACCTTCCAAATATTCCCCCTGAACCGCAAATAAAGGCCTGCCATTCCTCATCCCCTCAGTCAAAGCAGTCCTTCGCTCCTTAGGCCCTGCAAGACCACCATGAACAAGAATCATGTCAGCAAGCAGAAGAAAAGCCTCAGTGTGCTCTTTTGTTCATACTGCTGCCCTCTAGTAACACTTCATGGCAACTGCAGCATAAGAATGGGACTGAGAAGAGGGCTGTCCTATGCAAATAATATCCTCCCATGCATACTTTCTTCTGAGACGGTCGGCGGCTTGTGCCGTGATACCGCCTCCAACAAATGGTCTTCAACCAAATTTTAAAAAAGCCCACCTGCCTTAGACGAAGGATTTTGCCACTCGAAGGAAGCACATGGGGACATCACCCTCATTTAGCAGGGTCCTAAATTGCCTGCTGTCAGCCTGTATACAGAACAAGGGCGTTCGTGGGCGTTCGTGAGCGTTCCTCAAAGGAAGGAGGTGGGTGATTAATTCACAGTGCCAGGGCAGGCCCAGCCCAGCCCAGCCCAGCCCAGCCCAGCCCAGCGCAGCCCAGCCCGGCACAGCGCACTGCTGTGGAGGTCCATTCCTTCACATCCTGCAGCAGGCATGATGCAGACCTACTAGAGCAAAGGCTTGACTCTGCCCTTGTCTGTCTCTTAAAGAAAACAATCTTTCTAGCTTCTTATTGCACCTGATAAATGGACTCTAGCTTGCCTCAAACTTGACCCATCATTTCATTAGCCAGAGCTCATACTTGACCTTTATTTCTATCCAAGCTCACTGGTACCAAACCCCTGATTTGAGCGAGTTACTCACACCAAAATGAAAAATCACCATCATCCAACCTATTTTACAATAAGTGTAGCACCTTCCTCGCATTCTTGTGCTCAGTTATAACCCCCAATACCACAATTGCACTCTGCAATTCACCAAACTTAAAGGAAAAAGAATGAAGACATTGATAAAGGAAGACAAGGCCTTGTCCCTATTGCACCTACTTGAGAAATAGAGAGGTTGGTAGAAGGTCATGAGGGAAAACATTTGAAATTTTGGGACACACAACCCAAAAAGAGTGTCCACTTTTCTCCTCTGTTACCAAGTAAAAAAAAATCTTAGCAAAAAAAAAAACATTCACTTTTTGAAAATTTCCACCTTGGGATACCTCTACAGCATTGGCAGGATTCGAACCCTGGCCTGTGAGGGCTGTCTGCACCAAAGGTACAAGACTTACCTTTGAGCTATAGCTCCTTAGTGGTCTAGAGGATTGCTGTAGTAACTATAAGCAACATACAGGCCTTGGTGTCCTTCCCGGCGGCTTCCATTGCACATGAAAAGGATGACCATGACATAAGGACAATTTGATAGGCTACATACATGGAAACCAGTGTGGTCCAGTGGGTAAGTGCCTGCCTTCCATGCAGGCAACCAGGGTTCAAATCCCGGGTTCGGCACCAGGTGACTGATGGTGGCAGAGCAGAGGTAAGTTGGAGGTGGGCCTAAATGGCCAATTGGTAAGTAAAATGTGTCTGTGTGTTGTGTACGAGTGGAATCATGCCTAGTGAATGAGGGATTGCAGATTGGTTGGTAAATAAAATAGGTGTGGCCTGAACAGAGAAAGGTAACAGGTGTTGTGAGGAGGAGGAGCCTAATCAGAGTGGGTGGGGTCAGAGAGGAGGAGCCAGGTCAGAGAGGAGGGGTATAGGTGGATCCTAGTCAGAGTGGGTGGGGTTAGAGAGGAGGAGTATAGGAGGAGCTGGGTCAGAGAGGAGGGGTATAGGAGGAGCCTAGTCAGAGTGGGAGGGGTCAGAGAGGAGGAGTATAGGAGGAGCCTAGTCAGAGTGGGTGGGGTTAGAGAGGAGGGGTATAGGCAGAGCCTGGGCAGAATGGGTGGGTTCAGAGGAAGGGGAGGAGTATCCTGACTTATTGTGGGGTACTGCAAATACTTTTTTACTGCACCCCCCTATACTCTCTGATTTCTGTTGGGGGGGCAGTCAAAATTTGGGGGAGCAGTATTAAAAGGTGCTTAGGCGCAACGTGAAGGCGATGGGGTGCACACAATGGCTTGGCTTCCAGGTACTTTTTGGGGGGCTACCATTAGTTTCAATTGCTCTGATCCTCCCTCATGGGGTGTACCCCAAATGGTTAGGGGCCACGGGGGGCAAGAAGCTGTTTGACAGTTTCTATTAACAACAGGGGTCACCATACGATTCTGCTGCAGTTATGGTATTCAAAGGTAAAACAAGGAGCATTTGGCTGTATTTTTGCAGGTGGGGTGCCCCAAAATGTTACTGCCAGCAGCAGCAGCAGCCCCCTTCCTCGCCACCCTGCAGATTGGTATAGGTACCTTTAGGACATTTCTGTTGAAAACAGAGGCTATAGCGAATCGCGCTACAAAATCCGAGAGCACTAACACTTGCTAAATAAAGGTGGCATCGGAGCATACGAATGAGGCAGGGAGAGGCTACTGTTGCAATTGGTTTGGTGGGTCATAGTGAATAACCTGGGAATGCAAATAGGCAGAAGTGTGAGGATTGGCAGTGTCTGTAGAGAATTTTGGCATGCTCTTCAGTTGATGTTTTCCTCCTTGAACTACAGAGGAAAGGCCTGGCCTTACTGTTGGGCAAAACATGTATTTATGATTTTAAGAAGTGTAGTCTGGATGTACTGAGAGGGCCTGTACAGTACGGTAAATGCCTGTATACCCCTGCAATGTGCATCCAACTGTCACTTGAGATTGAACAGCAAACGAAGCAGCTGGGTTACTGACTGAATGTAAATGGAAGGCACATAGGAAGGGTGTTTGTGGTCACTCAAATGATTGAAACCTGGTTGATGCACTACCAAAGCTGGGGTACCAGGGGGGAACATTTGAGGGGTATTGAGATGGTGGTGTCCAGAGGTCAAAATATGTTTCAGAGACACAGAGGTACTGCGGTCCTGGTCCCACATTGGGGGTAGACAAAAGTCCCTGCTAAAGATTTCTGTCCAACTGTTACCACATTTTGTGCAGCCTGGCTCCCTCTGTAACGATTCCCCAGTGTCTTTCGATCCTACAGATGACTGTAGCAAACTTCCCAAATTTTTTCTTGGCCTCATACTCCCAAAGGAGTGCCTGACATTTGCCAGCCTAACGATACTCACATTCTGGGAAAAACCTCACTAACTATGCATATTTATCTACCACACATGGCAAATCCTTACAATTGCAGAACATCATATCGCACTTGTCATCTTTGAGGTACTGTAAGTATTTGGATTTGAGGGAAATATTCATCCTTGCTTGCTCTCTCCCATCTGAAGTCTATGGTGCTGCTGTTCCTTTCTCACATGTCCCTTCAAAGAGACAAGTGACACACAGACTCAATCACTCAGCAAACATATATGCTTTGACGTTTTCATCTTGCTGTTTACCTTCCAAATATTCCCCCTGAACCACAAATAAAGGCCTGCCATTCCTCATCCCCTCAGTCAAAGCAGTCCTTCGCTCCTTAGGCCCTGCAAGACCACCATGAACAAGAATCATGTCAGCAAGCAGAAGAAAAGCCTCAGTGTGCTCTTTTGTTCATACTGCTGCCCTCTAGTAACACTTCATGGCAACTGCAGCATAAGAATGGGACTGAGAAGAGGGCTGTCCTATGCAAATAATATCCTCCCATGCATACTTTCTTCTGAGACGGTCGGCGGCTTGTGCCGTGATACCGCCTCCAACAAATGGTCTTCAACCAAATTTTAAAAAAGCCCACCTGCCTTAGACGAAGGATTTTGCCACTCGAAGGAAGCACATGGGGACATCACCCTCATTTAGCAGGGTCCTAAATTGCCTGCTGTCAGCCTGTATACAGAACAAGGGCGTTCGTGGGCGTTCGTGAGCGTTCCTCAAAGGAAGGAGGAGGGTGATTAATTCACAGTGCCAGGGCAGGCCCAGCCCAGCCCAGCCCAGCCCAGCGCAGCCCAGCCCGGCACAGCGCACTGCTGTGGAGGTCCATTCCTTCACATCCTGCAGCAGGCATGATACAGACCTACTAGAGCAAAGGCTTGACTCTGCCCTTGTCTGTCTCTTAAAGAAAACAATCTTTCTAGCTTCTTATTGCACCTGATAAATGGACTCTAGCTTGCCTCAAACTTGACCCATCATTTCATTAGCCAGAGCTCATACTTGACCTTTATTTCTATCCAAGCTCACTGGCACCAAACCCCTGATTTGAGCGAGTTACTCACACCAAAATGAAAAATCACCATCATCCAACCTATTTTACAATAAGTGTAGCACCTTCCTCGCATTCTTGTGCTCAGTTATAACCCCCAATACCACAATTGCACTCTGCAATTCACCAAACTTAAAGGAAAAAGAATGAAGACATTAATAAAGGAAGACAAGGCCTTGTCCCTATTGCACCTACTTGAGAAATAGGGAGGTTGGTAGAAGGTCATGAGGGAAAACATTTGAAATTTTGGGACACACATGCCAAAAAGAGTGTCCACTTTTCTCCTCTGTTACCAAGTAAAAAAAAATCTTAGCAAAAAAAAAAAAACATTCACTTTTTGAAAATGTCCACCTTGGGATACCTCTACAGCATTGGCAGGATTCGAACCCTGGCCTGTGAGGGCTGTCTGCACCAAAGGTACAAGACTTACCTTTGAGCTATAGCTACTTAGTGGTCTAGAGGATTGCAGTAGTAACTATAAGCAACATACAGGCCTTGGTGTCCTTCCCGGCGGCTTCCATTGCACATGAAAAGGATGACCATGACATAAGGACAATTTGATAGGCTACATACATGGAAACCAGTGTGGTCCAGTGGGTAAGTGCCTGCCTTCCATGCAGGCAACCAGGGTTCAAATCCCGGGTTCGGCACCAGGTGACTGATGGTGGCAGAGCAGAGGTAAGTTGGTGGTGGGCCTAAATGGCCAATTGGTAAGTAAAATGTGTCTGTGTGTTGTGTACGAGTGGAATCATGCCTAGTGAATGAGGGATTGCAGATTGGTTGGTAAGTAAAATAGGTGTGGCCTGAACAGAGAAAGGTAACAGGTGTTGTGTGCAGGAGGAGGAGCCTAGTCAGAGTGGGTGGGGTCAGAGAGGAGGAGCCAGGTCAGAGAGGAGGGTTATAGGTGGAGCCTAGTCAGAGTGGGTGGGGTTAGAGAGGAGGAGTATAGGAGGAGCTGGGTCAGAGAGGAGGGGTCAGAGAGGAGGGGTATAGGCGGAGCCTGGGCAGAATGGGAGGGTTCAGAGAGCAGAAGAAGGGGAGGAGGGTCCTGACTTATTGTGGGGTACTGCAAATACTTTTTTACTGCACCCCCCTATACTCTCTGATTTCTGTTGGGAGGGGGCAGTCAAAATTTGGGGGAGCAGTATTAAAAGGTGCTTAGGCGCAACGTGAAGGCGATGGGGTGCACACAATGGCTTGGCTTCCAGGTACTTTTTGGGGGGCTACCATTAGTTTTAATTGCTCTAATCCTCCCTCATGGGGTGTACCCCAAATGGTTAGGGGCCACGGGGGGGCAAGAAGCTGTTTGACAGTTTCTATTAACAACAGGGTTCACCATACGATTCTGCTGCAGTTATGGTATTCAAAGGTAAAACAAGGAGCATTTGGCTGTATTTTTGCAGGTGGGGTGCCCCAAAATGTTACTGCCAGCAGCAGCAGCAGCCCCCTTCCTCGCCACCCTGCAGATTGGTATAGGTACCTTTAGGACATTTCTGTTGAAAACAGAGGCTATAGCGAATCGCGCTACAAAATCCGAGAGCACTAACACTTGCTAAATAAAGGTGGCATCGGAGCATACGAATGAGGCAGGGAGAGGCTACTGTTGCAATTGGTTTGGTGGGTCATAGTGAATAACCTCGGAATGCAAATAGGCAGAAGTGTGAGGATTGGCAGTGTCTGTAGAGAATTTTGGCATGCTCTTCAGTTGATGTTTTCCTCCTTGAACTACAGAGGAAAGGCCTGGCCTTACTGTTGGGCAAAACATGTATTTATGATTTTAAGAAGTGTAGTCTGGATGTACTGAGAGGGCCTGTACAGTACGGTAAATGCCTGTATACCCCTGCAATGTGCATCCAACTGTCACTTGAGATTGAACAGCAAACGAAGCAGCTGGGTTACTGACTGAATGTAAATGGAAGGCACATAGGAAGGGTGTTTGTGGTCACTCAAATGATTGAAACCTGGTTGATGCACTACCAAAGCTGGGGTACCAGGGGGGAACATTTGAGGGGTATTGAGATGGTGGTGTCCAGAGGTCAAAATATGTTTCAGAGACACAGAGGTACTGCGGTCCTGGTCCCACATTGGGGGTAGACAAAAGTCCCTGCTAAAGATTTCTGTCCAACTGTTACCACATTTTGTGCAGCCTGGCTCCCTCTGTAACGATTCCCCAGTGTCTTTCGATCCTACAGATGACTGTAGCAAACTTCCCAAATTTTTTCTTGGCCTCATACTCCCAAAGGAGTGCCTGAAATTTGCCAGCCTAACGATACTCACATTCTGGGAAAAACCTCACTAACTATGCATATTTATCTACCACACATGGCAAATCCTTACAATTGCAGAACATCATATCGCACTTGTCATCTTTGAGGTACTGTAAGTATTTGGATTTGAGGGAAATATTCATCCTTGCTTGCTCTCTCCCATCTGAAGTCTATGGTGCTGCTGTTCCTTTCTCACATGTCCCTTCAAAGAGACAAGTGACACACAGACTCAATCACTCAGCAAACATATATGCTTTGACGTTTTCATCTTGCTGTTTACCTTCCAAATATTCCCCCTGAACCGCAAATAAAGGCCTGCCATTCCTCATCCCCTCAGTCAAAGCAGTCCTTCGCTCCTTAGGCCCTGCAAGACCACCATGAACAAGAATCATGTCAGCAAGCAGAAGAAAAGCCTCAGTGTGCTCTTTTGTTCATACTGCTGCCCTCTAGTAACACTTCATGGCAACTGCAGCATAAGAATGGGACTGAGAAGAGGGCTGTCCTATGCAAATAATATCCTCCCATGCATACTTTCTTCTGAGACGGTCGGCGGCTTGTGCCGTGATACCGCCTCCAACAAATGGTCTTCAACCAAATTTTAAAAAAGCCCACCTGCCTTAGACGAAGGATTTTGCCACTCGAAGGAAGCACATGGGGACATCACCCTCATTTAGCAGGGTCCTAAATTGCCTGCTGTCAGCCTGTATACAGAACAAGGGCGTTCGTGGGCGTTCGTGAGCGTTCCTCAAAGGAAGGAGGTGGGTGATTAATTCACAGTGCCAGGGCAGGCCCAGCCCAGCCCAGCCCAGCCCAGCCCAGCCCAGCGCAGCCCAGCCCGGCACAGCGCACTGCTGTGGAGGTCCATTCCTTCACATCCTGCAGCAGGCATGATGCAGACCTACTAGAGCAAAGGCTTGACTCTGCCCTTGTCTGTCTCTTAAAGAAAACAATCTTTCTAGCTTCTTATTGCACCTGATAAATGGACTCTAGCTTGCCTCAAACTTGACCCATCATTTCATTAGCCAGAGCTCATACTTGACCTTTATTTCTATCCAAGCTCACTGGCACCAAACCCCTGATTTGAGCGAGTTACTCACACCAAAATGAAAAATCACCATCATCCAACCTATTTTACAATAAGTGTAGCACCTTCCTCGCATTCTTGTGCTCAGTTATAACCCCCAATACCACAATTGCACTCTGCAATTCACCAAACTTAAAGGAAAAAGAATGAAGACATTGATAAAGGAAGACAAGGCCTTGTCCCTATTGCACCTACTTGAGAAATAGGGAGGTTGGTAGAAGGTCATGAGGGAAAACATTTGAAATTTTGGGACACACAACCCAAAAAGAGTGTCCACTTTTCTCCTCTGTTACCAAGTAAAAAAAAATCTTAGCAAAAAAAAAAACATTCACTTTTTGAAAATTTCCACCTTGGGATACCTCTACAGCATTGGCAGGATTCGAACCCTGGCCTGTGAGGGCTGTCTGCACCAAAGGTACAAGACTTACCTTTGAGCTATAGCTCCTTAGTGGTCTAGAGGATTGCTGTAGTAACTATAAGCAACATACAGGCCTTGGTGTCCTTCCCGGCGGCTTCCATTGCACATGAAAAGGATGACCATGACATAAGGACAATTTGATAGGCTACATACATGGAAACCAGTGTGGTCCAGTGGGTAAGTGCCTGCCTTCCATGCAGGCAACCAGGGTTCAAATCCCGGGTTCGGCACCAGGTGACTGATGGTGGCAGAGCAGAGGTAAGTTGGAGGTGGGCCTAAATGGCCAATTGGTAAGTAAAATGTGTCTGTGTGTTGTGTACGAGTGGAATCATGCCTAGTGAATGAGGGATTGCAGATTGGTTGGTAAATAAAATAGGTGTGGCCTGAACAGAGAAAGGTAACAGGTGTTGTGAGGAGGAGGAGCCTAATCAGAGTGGGAGGGGTCAGAGAGGAGGAGCCAGGTCAGAGAGGAGGGGTATAGGTGGATCCTAGTCAGAGTGGGTGGGGTTAGAGAGGAGGAGTATAGGAGGAGCTGGGTCAGAGAGGAGGGGTATAGGAGGAGCCTAGTCAGAGTGGGAGGGGTCAGAGAGGAGGAGTATAGGAGGAGCCTAGTCAGAGTGGGTGGGGTTAGAGAGGAGGGGTATAGGCAGAGCCTGGGCAGAATGGGTGGGTTCAGAGGAAGGGGAGGAGTATCCTGACTTATTGTGGGGTACTGCAAATACTTTTTTACTGCACCCCCCTATACTCTCTGATTTCTGTTGGGGGGGCAGTCAAAATTTGGGGGAGCAGTATTAAAAGGTGCTTAGGCGCAACGTGAAGGCGATGGGGTGCACACAATGGCTTGGCTTCCAGGTACTTTTTGGGGGGCTACCATTAGTTTCAATTGCTCTGATCCTCCCTCATGGGGTGTACCCCAAATGGTTAGGGGCCACGGGGGGCAAGAAGCTGTTTGACAGTTTCTATTAACAACAGGGGTCACCATACGATTCTGCTGCAGTTATGGTATTCAAAGGTAAAACAAGGAGCATTTGGCTGTATTTTTGCAGGTGGGGTGCCCCAAAATGTTACTGCCAGCAGCAGCAGCAGCCCCCTTCCTCGCCACCCTGCAGATTGGTATAGGTACCTTTAGGACATTTCTGTTGAAAACAGAGGCTATAGCGAATCGCGCTACAAAATCCGAGAGCACTAACACTTGCTAAATAAAGGTGGCATCGGAGCATACGAATGAGGCAGGGAGAGGCTACTGTTGCAATTGGTTTGGTGGGTCATAGTGAATAACCTGGGAATGCAAATAGGCAGAAGTGTGAGGATTGGCAGTGTCTGTAGAGAATTTTGGCATGCTCTTCAGTTGATGTTTTCCTCCTTGAACTACAGAGGAAAGGCCTGGCCTTACTGTTGGGCAAAACATGTATTTATGATTTTAAGAAGTGTAGTCTGGATGTACTGAGAGGGCCTGTACAGTACGGTAAATGCCTGTATACCCCTGCAATGTGCATCCAACTGTCACTTGAGATTGAACAGCAAACGAAGCAGCTGGGTTACTGACTGAATGTAAATGGAAGGCACATAGGAAGGGTGTTTGTGGTCACTCAAATGATTGAAACCTGGTTGATGCACTACCAAAGCTGGGGTACCAGGGGGGAACATTTGAGGGGTATTGAGATGGTGGTGTCCAGAGGTCAAAATATGTTTCAGAGACACAGAGGTACTGCGGTCCTGGTCCCACATTGGGGGTAGACAAAAGTCCCTGCTAAAGATTTCTGTCCAACTGTTACCACATTTTGTGCAGCCTGGCTCCCTCTGTAACGATTCCCCAGTGTCTTTCGATCCTACAGATGACTGTAGCAAACTTCCCAAATTTTTTCTTGGCCTCATACTCCCAAAGGAGTGCCTGACATTTGCCAGCCTAACGATACTCACATTCTGGGAAAAACCTCACTAACTATGCATATTTATCTACCACACATGGCAAATCCTTACAATTGCAGAACATCATATCGCACTTGTCATCTTTGAGGTACTGTAAGTATTTGGATTTGAGGGAAATATTCATCCTTGCTTGCTCTCTCCCATCTGAAGTCTATGGTGCTGCTGTTCCTTTCTCACATGTCCCTTCAAAGAGACAAGTGACACACAGACTCAATCACTCAGCAAACATATATGCTTTGACGTTTTCATCTTGCTGTTTACCTTCCAAATATTCCCCCTGAACCACAAATAAAGGCCTGCCATTCCTCATCCCCTCAGTCAAAGCAGTCCTTCGCTCCTTAGGCCCTGCAAGACCACCATGAACAAAAATCATGTCAGCAAGCAGAAGAAAAGCCTCAGTGTGCTCTTTTGCTCATACTGCTGCCCTCTAGTAACACTTCATGGCAACTGCAGCATAAGAATGGGACTGAGAAGAGGGCTGTCCTATGCAAATAATATCCTCCCATGCATACTTTCTTCTGAGACGGTCGGCGGCTTGTGCCGTGATACCGCCTCCAACAAATGGTCTTCAACCAAATTCTAAAAAAGCCCACCTGCCTTAGACGAAGGATTTTGCCACTCGAAGGAAGCACATGGGGACATCACCCTCATTTAGCAGGATCCTAAATTGCCTGCTGTCAGCCTGTATACAGAACAAGGGCGTTCGTGCGTTCGTGAGCGTTCCTCAAAGGAAGGAGGTGGGTGATTAATTCACAGTGCCAGGGCAGGCCCAGCCCAGCCCAGCCCAGCCCAGCCCAGCCCAGCGCAGCGCAGCGCACTGCTGTGGAGGTCCATTCCTTCACATCCTGCAGCAGGCATGATACAGACCTACTAGAGCAAAGGCTTGACTCTGCCCTTGTCTGTCTCTTAAAGAAAACAATCTTTCTAGCTTCTTATTGCACCTGATAAATGGACTCTAGCTTGCCTCAAACTTGACCCATCATTTCATTAGCCAGAGCTCATACTTGACCTTTATTTCTATCCAAGCTCACTGGCACCAAACCCCTGATTTGAGCGAGTTACTCACACCAAAATGAAAAATCACCATCATCCAACCTATTTTACAATAAGTGTAGCACCTTCCTCGCATTCTTGTGCTCAGTTATAACCCCCAATACCACAATTGCACTCTGCAATTCACCAAACTTAAAGGAAAAAGAATGAAGACATTAATAAAGGAAGACAAGGCCTTGTCCCTATTGCACCTACTTGAGAAATAGGGAGGTTGGTAGAAGGTCATGAGGGAAAACATTTTAAATTTTGGGACACACATGCCAAAAAGAGTGTCCACTTTTCTCCTCTGTTACCAAGTAAAAAAAAATCTTAGCAAAAAAAAAAAAACATTCACTTTTTGAAACTGTCCACCTTGGGATACCTCTACAGCATTGGCAGGATTCGAACCCTGGCCTGTGAGGGCTGTCTGCACCAAAGGTACAAGACTTACCTTTGAGCTATAGCTCCTTAGTGGTCTAGAGGATTGCAGTAGTAACTATAAGCAACATACAGGCCTTGGTGTCCTTCCCGGCGGCTTCCATTGCACATGAAAAGGATGACCATGACATAAGGACAATTTGATAGGCTACATACATGGAAACCAGTGTGGTCCAGTGGGTAAGTGCCTGCCTTCCATGCAGGCAACCAGGGTTCAAATCCCGGGTTCGGCACCAGGTGACTGATGGTGGCAGAGCAGAGGTAAGTTGGTGGTGGGCCTAAATGGCCAATTGGTAAGTGAAATGTGTCTGTGTGTTGTGTACGAGTGGAATCATGCCTAGTGAATGAGGGATTGCAGATTGGTTGGTAAGTAAAATAGGTGTGGCCTGAACAGAGAAAGGTAACAGGTGTTGTGTGCAGGAGGAGGAGCCTAGTCAGAGTGGGTGGGGTCAGAGAGGAGGAGCCAGGTCAGAGAGGAGGGGTATAGGTGGAGCCTAGTCAGAGTGGGTGGGGTTAGAGAGGAGGAGTATAGGAGGAGCTGGGTCAGAGAGGAGGGGTCAGAGAGGAGGGGTATAGGCGGAGCCTGGGCAGAATGGGAGGGTTCAGAGAGCAGAAGAAGGGGAGGAGGGTCCTGACTTATTGTGGGGTACTGCAAATACTTTTTTACTGCACCCCCCTATACTCTCTGATTTCTGTTGGGAGGGGGCAGTCAAAATTTGGGGGAGCAGTATTAAAAGGTGCTTAGGCGCAACGTGAAGGCGATGGGGTGCACACAATGGCTTGGCTTCCAGGTACTTTTTGGGGGGCTACCATTAGTTTTAATTGCTCTAATCCTCCCTCATGGGGTGTACCCCAAATGGTTAGGGGCCACGGGGGGGCAAGAAGCTGTTTGACAGTTTCTATTAACAACAGGGTTCACCATACGATTCTGCTGCAGTTATGGTATTCAAAGGTAAAACAAGGAGCATTTGGCTGTATTTTTGCAGGTGGGGTGCCCCAAAATGTTACTGCCAGCAGCAGCAGCAGCCCCCTTCCTCGCCACCCTGCAGATTGGTATAGGTACCTTTAGGACATTTCTGTTGAAAACAGAGGCTATAGCGAATCGCGCTACAAAATCCGAGAGCACTAACACTTGCTAAATAAAGGTGGCATCGGAGCATACGAATGAGGCAGGGAGAGGCTACTGTTGCAATTGGTTTGGTGGGTCATAGTGAATAACCTCGGAATGCAAATAGGCAGAAGTGTGAGGATTGGCAGTGTCTGTAGAGAATTTTGGCATGCTCTTCAGTTGATGTTTTCCTCCTTGAACTACAGAGGAAAGGCCTGGCCTTACTGTTGGGCAAAACATGTATTTATGATTTTAAGAAGTGTAGTCTGGATGTACTGAGAGGGCCTGTACAGTACGGTAAATGCCTGTATACCCCTGCAATGTGCATCCAACTGTCACTTGAGATTGAACAGCAAACGAAGCAGCTGGGTTACTGACTGAATGTAAATGGAAGGCACATAGGAAGGGTGTTTGTGGTCACTCAAATGATTGAAACCTGGTTGATGCACTACCAAAGCTGGGGTACCAGGGGGGAACATTTGAGGGGTATTGAGATGGTGGTGTCCAGAGGTCAAAATATGTTTCAGAGACACAGAGGTACTGCGGTCCTGGTCCCACATTGGGGGTAGACAAAAGTCCCTGCTAAAGATTTCTGTCCAACTGTTACCACATTTTGTGCAGCCTGGCTCCCTCTGTAACGATTCCCCAGTGTCTTTCGATCCTACAGATGACTGTAGCAAACTTCCCAAATTTTTTCTTGGCCTCATACTCCCAAAGGAGTGCCTGAAATTTGCCAGCCTAACGATACTCACATTCTGGGAAAAACCTCACTAACTATGCATATTTATCTACCACACATGGCAAATCCTTACAATTGCAGAACATCATATCGCACTTGTCATCTTTGAGGTACTGTAAGTATTTGGATTTGAGGGAAATATTCATCCTTGCTTGCTCTCTCCCATCTGAAGTCTATGGTGCTGCTGTTCCTTTCTCACATGTCCCTTCAAAGAGACAAGTGACACACAGACTCAATCACTCAGCAAACATATATGCTTTGACGTTTTCATCTTGCTGTTTACCTTCCAAATATTCCCCCTGAACCGCAAATAAAGGCCTGCCATTCCTCATCCCCTCAGTCAAAGCAGTCCTTCGCTCCTTAGGCCCTGCAAGACCACCATGAACAAGAATCATGTCAGCAAGCAGAAGAAAAGCCTCAGTGTGCTCTTTTGTTCATACTGCTGCCCTCTAGTAACACTTCATGGCAACTGCAGCATAAGAATGGGACTGAGAAGAGGGCTGTCCTATGCAAATAATATCCTCCCATGCATACTTTCTTCTGAGACGGTCGGCGGCTTGTGCCGTGATACCGCCTCCAACAAATGGTCTTCAACCAAATTTTAAAAAAGCCCACCTGCCTTAGACGAAGGATTTTGCCACTCGAAGGAAGCACATGGGGACATCACCCTCATTTAGCAGGGTCCTAAATTGCCTGCTGTCAGCCTGTATACAGAACAAGGGCGTTCGTGGGCGTTCGTGAGCGTTCCTCAAAGGAAGGAGGTGGGTGATTAATTCACAGTGCCAGGGCAGGCCCAGCCCAGCCCAGCCCAGCCCAGCCCAGCCCAGCGCAGCCCAGCCCGGCACAGCGCACTGCTGTGGAGGTCCATTCCTTCACATCCTGCAGCAGGCATGATGCAGACCTACTAGAGCAAAGGCTTGACTCTGCCCTTGTCTGTCTCTTAAAGAAAACAATCTTTCTAGCTTCTTATTGCACCTGATAAATGGACTCTAGCTTGCCTCAAACTTGACCCATCATTTCATTAGCCAGAGCTCATACTTGACCTTTATTTCTATCCAAGCTCACTGGCACCAAACCCCTGATTTGAGCGAGTTACTCACACCAAAATGAAAAATCACCATCATCCAACCTATTTTACAATAAGTGTAGCACCTTCCTCGCATTCTTGTGCTCAGTTATAACCCCCAATACCACAATTGCACTCTGCAATTCACCAAACTTAAAGGAAAAAGAATGAAGACATTGATAAAGGAAGACAAGGCCTTGTCCCTATTGCACCTACTTGAGAAATAGGGAGGTTGGTAGAAGGTCATGAGGGAAAACATTTGAAATTTTGGGACACACAACCCAAAAAGAGTGTCCACTTTTCTCCTCTGTTACCAAGTAAAAAAAAATCTTAGCAAAAAAAAAAACATTCACTTTTTGAAAATTTCCACCTTGGGATACCTCTACAGCATTGGCAGGATTCGAACCCTGGCCTGTGAGGGCTGTCTGCACCAAAGGTACAAGACTTACCTTTGAGCTATAGCTCCTTAGTGGTCTAGAGGATTGCTGTAGTAACTATAAGCAACATACAGGCCTTGGTGTCCTTCCCGGCGGCTTCCATTGCACATGAAAAGGATGACCATGACATAAGGACAATTTGATAGGCTACATACATGGAAACCAGTGTGGTCCAGTGGGTAAGTGCCTGCCTTCCATGCAGGCAACCAGGGTTCAAATCCCGGGTTCGGCACCAGGTGACTGATGGTGGCAGAGCAGAGGTAAGTTGGAGGTGGGCCTAAATGGCCAATTGGTAAGTAAAATGTGTCTGTGTGTTGTGTACGAGTGGAATCATGCCTAGTGAATGAGGGATTGCAGATTGGTTGGTAAATAAAATAGGTGTGGCCTGAACAGAGAAAGGTAACAGGTGTTGTGAGGAGGAGGAGCCTAATCAGAGTGGGTGGGGTCAGAGAGGAGGAGCCAGGTCAGAGAGGAGGGGTATAGGTGGATCCTAGTCAGAGTGGGTGGGGTTAGAGAGGAGGAGTATAGGAGGAGCTGGGTCAGAGAGGAGGGGTATAGGAGGAGCCTAGTCAGAGTGGGAGGGGTCAGAGAGGAGGAGTATAGGAGGAGCCTAGTCAGAGTGGGTGGGGTTAGAGAGGAGGGGTATAGGCAGAGCCTGGGCAGAATGGGTGGGTTCAGAGGAAGGGGAGGAGTATCCTGACTTATTGTGGGGTACTGCAAATACTTTTTTACTGCACCCCCCTATACTCTCTGATTTCTGTTGGGAGGGGGCAGTCAAAATTTGGGGGAGCAGTATTAAAAGGTGCTTAGGCGCAACGTGAAGGCGATGGGGTGCACACAATGGCTTGGCTTCCAGGTACTTTTTGGGGGGCTACCATTAGTTTTAATTGCTCTAATCCTCCCTCATGGGGTGTACCCCAAATGGTTAGGGGCCACGGGGGGGCAAGAAGCTGTTTGACAGTTTCTATTAACAACAGGGTTCACCATACGATTCTGCTGCAGTTATGGTATTCAAAGGTAAAACAAGGAGCATTTGGCTGTATTTTTGCAGGTGGGGTGCCCCAAAATGTTACTGCCAGCAGCAGCAGCAGCCCCCTTCCTCGCCACCCTGCAGATTGGTATAGGTACCTTTAGGACATTTCTGTTGAAAACAGAGGCTATAGCGAATCGCGCTACAAAATCCGAGAGCACTAACACTTGCTAAATAAAGGTGGCATCGGAGCATACGAATGAGGCAGGGAGAGGCTACTGTTGCAATTGGTTTGGTGGGTCATAGTGAATAACCTCGGAATGCAAATAGGCAGAAGTGTGAGGATTGGCAGTGTCTGTAGAGAATTTTGGCATGCTCTTCAGTTGATGTTTTCCTCCTTGAACTACAGAGGAAAGGCCTGGCCTTACTGTTGGGCAAAACATGTATTTATGATTTTAAGAAGTGTAGTCTGGATGTACTGAGAGGGCCTGTACAGTACGGTAAATGCCTGTATACCCCTGCAATGTGCATCCAACTGTCACTTGAGATTGAACAGCAAACGAAGCAGCTGGGTTACTGACTGAATGTAAATGGAAGGCACATAGGAAGGGTGTTTGTGGTCACTCAAATGATTGAAACCTGGTTGATGCACTACCAAAGCTGGGGTACCAGGGGGGAACATTTGAGGGGTATTGAGATGGTGGTGTCCAGAGGTCAAAATATGTTTCAGAGACACAGAGGTACTGCGGTCCTGGTCCCACATTGGGGGTAGACAAAAGTCCCTGCTAAAGATTTCTGTCCAACTGTTACCACATTTTGTGCAGCCTGGCTCCCTCTGTAACGATTCCCCAGTGTCTTTCGATCCTACAGATGACTGTAGCAAACTTCCCAAATTTTTTCTTGGCCTCATACTCCCAAAGGAGTGCCTGAAATTTGCCAGCCTAACGATACTCACATTCTGGGAAAAACCTCACTAACTATGCATATTTATCTACCACACATGGCAAATCCTTACAATTGCAGAACATCATATCGCACTTGTCATCTTTGAGGTACTGTAAGTATTTAAGTTTGAGGGAAATATTCATCCTTGCTTGCTCTCTCCCATCTGAAGTCTATGGTGCTGCTGTTCCTTTCTCACATGTCCCTTCAAAGAGACAAGTGACACACAGACTCAATCACTCAGCAAACATATATGCTTTGACGTTTTCATCTTGCTGTTTACCTTCCAAATATTCCCCCTGAACCGCAAATAAAGGCCTGCCATTCCTCATCCCCTCAGTCAAAGCAGTCCTTCGCTCCTTAGGCCCTGCAAGACCACCATGAACAAGAATCATGTCAGCAAGCAGAAGAAAAGCCTCAGTGTGCTCTTTTGTTCATACTGCTGCCCTCTAGTAACACTTCATGGCAACTGCAGCATAAGAATGGGACTGAGAAGAGGGCTGTCCTATGCAAATAATATCCTCCCATGCATACTTTCTTCTGAGACGGTCGGCGGCTTGTGCCGTGATACCGCCTCCAACAAATGGTCTTCAACCAAATTTTAAAAAAGCCCACCTGCCTTAGACGAAGGATTTTGCCACTCGAAGGAAGCACATGGGGACATCACCCTCATTTAGCAGGGTCCTAAATTGCCTGCTGTCAGCCTGTATACAGAACAAGGGCGTTCGTGGGCGTTCGTGAGCGTTCCTCAAAGGAAGGAGGTGGGTGATTAATTCACAGTGCCAGGGCAGGCCCAGCCCAGCCCAGCCCAGCCCAGCCCAGCCCAGCCCAGCCCAGCCCAGCCCAGCCCAGCCCAGCCCAGCCCAGCGCAGCCCAGCCCGGCACAGCGCACTGCTGTGGAGGTCCATTCCTTCACATCCTGCAGCAGGCATGATGCAGACCTACTAGAGCAAAGGCTTGACTCTGCCCTTGTCTGTCTCTTAAAGAAAACAATCTTTCTAGCTTCTTATTGCACCTGATAAATGGACTCTAGCTTGCCTCAAACTTGACCCATCATTTCATTAGCCAGAGCTCATACTTGACCTTTATTTCTATCCAAGCTCACTGGCACCAAACCCCTGATTTGAGCGAGTTACTCACACCAAAATGAAAAATCACCATCATCCAACCTATTTTACAATAAGTGTAGCACCTTCCTCGCATTCTTGTGCTCAGTTATAACCCCCAATACCACAATTGCACTCTGCAATTCACCAAACTTAAAGGAAAAAGAATGAAGACATTGATAAAGGAAGACAAGGCCTTGTCCCTATTGCACCTACTTGAGAAATAGGGAGGTTGGTAGAAGGTCATGAGGGAAAACATTTGAAATTTTGGGACACACAACCCAAAAAGAGTGTCCACTTTTCTCCTCTGTTACCAAGTAAAAAAAAATCTTAGCAAAAAAAAAAACATTCACTTTTTGAAAATTTCCACCTTGGGATACCTCTACAGCATTGGCAGGATTCGAACCCTGGCCTGTGAGGGCTGTCTGCACCAAAGGTACAAGACTTACCTTTGAGCTATAGCTCCTTAGTGGTCTAGAGGATTGCTGTAGTAACTATAAGCAACATACAGGCCTTGGTGTCCTTCCCGGCGGCTTCCATTGCACATGAAAAGGATGACCATGACATAAGGACAATTTGATAGGCTACATACATGGAAACCAGTGTGGTCCAGTGGGTAAGTGCCTGCCTTCCATGCAGGCAACCAGGGTTCAAATCCCGGGTTCGGCACCAGGTGACTGATGGTGGCAGAGCAGAGGTAAGTTGGAGGTGGGCCTAAATGGCCAATTGGTAAGTAAAATGTGTCTGTGTGTTGTGTACGAGTGGAATCATGCCTAGTGAATGAGGGATTGCAGATTGGTTGGTAAATAAAATAGGTGTGGCCTGAACAGAGAAAGGTAACAGGTGTTGTGAGGAGGAGGAGCCTAATCAGAGTGGGTGGGGCCAGAGAGGAGGAGCCAGGTCAGAGAGGAGGGGTATAGGTGGATCCTAGTCGGAGTGGGCGGGGTTAGAGAGGAGGAGTATAGGAGGAGCTGGGTCAGAGAGGAGGGGTATAGGAGGAGCCTAGTCAGAGTGGGAGGGGTCAGAGAGGAGGAGTATAGGAGGAGCCTAGTCAGAGTGGGTGGGGTTAGAGAGGAGGGGTATAGGCAGAGCCTGGGCAGAATGGGTGGGTTCAGAGGAAGGGGAGGAGTATCCTGACTTATTGTGGGGTACTGCAAATACTTTTTTACTGCACCCCCCTATACTCTCTGATTTCTGTTGGGGGGGCAGTCAAAATTTGGGGGAGCAGTATTAAAAGGTGCTTAGGCGCAACGTGAAGGCGATGGGGTGCACACAATGGCTTGGCTTCCAGGTACTTTTTGGGGGGCTACCATTAGTTTCAATTGCTCTGATCCTCCCTCATGGGGTGTACCCCAAATGGTTAGGGGCCACGGGGGGCAAGAAGCTGTTTGACAGTTTCTATTAACAACAGGGGTCACCATACGATTCTGCTGCAGTTATGGTATTCAAAGGTAAAACAAGGAGCATTTGGCTGTATTTTTGCAGGTGGGGTGCCCCAAAATGTTACTGCCAGCAGCAGCAGCAGCCCCCTTCCTCGCCACCCTGCAGATTGGTATAGGTACCTTTAGGACATTTCTGTTGAAAACAGAGGCTATAGCGAATCGCGCTACAAAATCCGAGAGCACTAACACTTGCTAAATAAAGGTGGCATCGGAGCATACGAATGAGGCAGGGAGAGGCTACTGTTGCAATTGGTTTGGTGGGTCATAGTGAATAACCTGGGAATGCAAATAGGCAGAAGTGTGAGGATTGGCAGTGTCTGTAGAGAATTTTGGCATGCTCTTCAGTTGATGTTTTCCTCCTTGAACTACAGAGGAAAGGCCTGGCCTTACTGTTGGGCAAAACATGTATTTATGATTTTAAGAAGTGTAGTCTGGATGTACTGAGAGGGCCTGTACAGTACGGTAAATGCCTGTATACCCCTGCAATGTGCATCCAACTGTCACTTGAGATTGAACAGCAAACGAAGCAGCTGGGTTACTGACTGAATGTAAATGGAAGGCACATAGGAAGGGTGTTTGTGGTCACTCAAATGATTGAAACCTGGTTGATGCACTACCAAAGCTGGGGTACCAGGGGGGAACATTTGAGGGGTATTGAGATGGTGGTGTCCAGAGGTCAAAATATGTTTCAGAGACACAGAGGTACTGCGGTCCTGGTCCCACATTGGGGGTAGACAAAAGTCCCTGCTAAAGATTTCTGTCCAACTGTTACCACATTTTGTGCAGCCTGGCTCCCTCTGTAACGATTCCCCAGTGTCTTTCGATCCTACAGATGACTGTAGCAAACTTCCCAAATTTTTTCTTGGCCTCATACTCCCAAAGGAGTGCCTGACATTTGCCAGCCTAACGATACTCACATTCTGGGAAAAACCTCACTAACTATGCATATTTATCTACCACACATGGCAAATCCTTACAATTGCAGAACATCATATCGCACTTGTCATCTTTGAGGTACTGTAAGTATTTGGATTTGAGGGAAATATTCATCCTTGCTTGCTCTCTCCCATCTGAAGTCTATGGTGCTGCTGTTCCTTTCTCACATGTCCCTTCAAAGAGACAAGTGACACACAGACTCAATCACTCAGCAAACATATATGCTTTGACGTTTTCATCTTGCTGTTTACCTTCCAAATATTCCCCCTGAACCACAAATAAAGGCCTGCCATTCCTCATCCCCTCAGTCAAAGCAGTCCTTCGCTCCTTAGGCCCTGCAAGACCACCATGAACAAGAATCATGTCAGCAAGCAGAAGAAAAGCCTCAGTGTGCTCTTTTGTTCATACTGCTGCCCTCTAGTAACACTTCATGGCAACTGCAGCATAAGAATGGGACTGAGAAGAGGGCTGTCCTATGCAAATAATATCCTCCCATGCATACTTTCTTCTGAGACGGTCGGCGGCTTGTGCCGTGATACCGCCTCCAACAAATGGTCTTCAACCAAATTTTAAAAAAGCCCACCTGCCTTAGACGAAGGATTTTGCCACTCGAAGGAAGCACATGGGGACATCACCCTCATTTAGCAGGGTCCTAAATTGCCTGCTGTCAGCCTGTATACAGAACAAGGGCGTTCGTGGGCGTTCGTGAGCGTTCCTCAAAGGAAGGAGGTGGGTGATTAATTCACAGTGCCAGGGCAGGCCCAGCCCAGCCCAGCCCAGCCCAGCCCAGCCCAGCCCAGCCCAGCCCAGCCCAGCCCAGCCCAGCGCAGCCCAGCCCGGCACAGCGCACTGCTGTGGAGGTCCATTCCTTCACATCCTGCAGCAGGCATGATGCAGACCTACTAGAGCAAAGGCTTGACTCTGCCCTTGTCTGTCTCTTAAAGAAAACAATCTTTCTAGCTTCTTATTGCACCTGATAAATGGACTCTAGCTTGCCTCAAACTTGACCCATCATTTCATTAGCCAGAGCTCATACTTGACCTTTATTTCTATCCAAGCTCACTGGCACCAAACCCCTGATTTGAGCGAGTTACTCACACCAAAATGAAAAATCACCATCATCCAACCTATTTTACAATAAGTGTAGCACCTTCCTCGCATTCTTGTGCTCAGTTATAACCCCCAATACCACAATTGCACTCTGCAATTCACCAAACTTAAAGGAAAAAGAATGAAGACATTGATAAAGGAAGACAAGGCCTTGTCCCTATTGCACCTACTTGAGAAATAGGGAGGTTGGTAGAAGGTCATGAGGGAAAACATTTGAAATTTTGGGACACACAACCCAAAAAGAGTGTCCACTTTTCTCCTCTGTTACCAAGTAAAAAAAAATCTTAGCAAAAAAAAAAACATTCACTTTTTGAAAATTTCCACCTTGGGATACCTCTACAGCATTGGCAGGATTCGAACCCTGGCCTGTGAGGGCTGTCTGCACCAAAGGTACAAGACTTACCTTTGAGCTATAGCTCCTTAGTGGTCTAGAGGATTGCTGTAGTAACTATAAGCAACATACAGGCCTTGGTGTCCTTCCCGGCGGCTTCCATTGCACATGAAAAGGATGACCATGACATAAGGACAATTTGATAGGCTACATACATGGAAACCAGTGTGGTCCAGTGGGTAAGTGCCTGCCTTCCATGCAGGCAACCAGGGTTCAAATCCCGGGTTCGGCACCAGGTGACTGATGGTGGCAGAGCAGAGGTAAGTTGGAGGTGGGCCTAAATGGCCAATTGGTAAGTAAAATGTGTCTGTGTGTTGTGTACGAGTGGAATCATGCCTAGTGAATGAGGGATTGCAGATTGGTTGGTAAATAAAATAGGTGTGGCCTGAACAGAGAAAGGTAACAGGTGTTGTGAGGAGGAGGAGCCTAATCAGAGTGGGTGGGGCCAGAGAGGAGGAGCCAGGTCAGAGAGGAGGGGTATAGGTGGATCCTAGTCGGAGTGGGCGGGGTTAGAGAGGAGGAGTATAGGAGGAGCTGGGTCAGAGAGGAGGGGTATAGGAGGAGCCTAGTCAGAGTGGGAGGGGTCAGAGAGGAGGAGTATAGGAGGAGCCTAGTCAGAGTGGGTGGGGTTAGAGAGGAGGGGTATAGGCAGAGCCTGGGCAGAATGGGTGGGTTCAGAGGAAGGGGAGGAGTATCCTGACTTATTGTGGGGTACTGCAAATACTTTTTTACTGCACCCCCCTATACTCTCTGATTTCTGTTGGGGGGGCAGTCAAAATTTGGGGGAGCAGTATTAAAAGGTGCTTAGGCGCAACGTGAAGGCGATGGGGTGCACACAATGGCTTGGCTTCCAGGTACTTTTTGGGGGGCTACCATTAGTTTCAATTGCTCTGATCCTCCCTCATGGGGTGTACCCCAAATGGTTAGGGGCCACGGGGGGCAAGAAGCTGTTTGACAGTTTCTATTAACAACAGGGGTCACCATACGATTCTGCTGCAGTTATGGTATTCAAAGGTAAAACAAGGAGCATTTGGCTGTATTTTTGCAGGTGGGGTGCCCCAAAATGTTACTGCCAGCAGCAGCAGCAGCCCCCTTCCTCGCCACCCTGCAGATTGGTATAGGTACCTTTAGGACATTTCTGTTGAAAACAGAGGCTATAGCGAATCGCGCTACAAAATCCGAGAGCACTAACACTTGCTAAATAAAGGTGGCATCGGAGCATACGAATGAGGCAGGGAGAGGCTACTGTTGCAATTGGTTTGGTGGGTCATAGTGAATAACCTGGGAATGCAAATAGGCAGAAGTGTGAGGATTGGCAGTGTCTGTAGAGAATTTTGGCATGCTCTTCAGTTGATGTTTTCCTCCTTGAACTACAGAGGAAAGGCCTGGCCTTACTGTTGGGCAAAACATGTATTTATGATTTTAAGAAGTGTAGTCTGGATGTACTGAGAGGGCCTGTACAGTACGGTAAATGCCTGTATACCCCTGCAATGTGCATCCAACTGTCACTTGAGATTGAACAGCAAACGAAGCAGCTGGGTTACTGACTGAATGTAAATGGAAGGCACATAGGAAGGGTGTTTGTGGTCACTCAAATGATTGAAACCTGGTTGATGCACTACCAAAGCTGGGGTACCAGGGGGGAACATTTGAGGGGTATTGAGATGGTGGTGTCCAGAGGTCAAAATATGTTTCAGAGACACAGAGGTACTGCGGTCCTGGTCCCACATTGGGGGTAGACAAAAGTCCCTGCTAAAGATTTCTGTCCAACTGTTACCACATTTTGTGCAGCCTGGCTCCCTCTGTAACGATTCCCCAGTGTCTTTCGATCCTACAGATGACTGTAGCAAACTTCCCAAATTTTTTCTTGGCCTCATACTCCCAAAGGAGTGCCTGACATTTGCCAGCCTAACGATACTCACATTCTGGGAAAAACCTCACTAACTATGCATATTTATCTACCACACATGGCAAATCCTTACAATTGCAGAACATCATATCGCACTTGTCATCTTTGAGGTACTGTAAGTATTTGGATTTGAGGGAAATATTCATCCTTGCTTGCTCTCTCCCATCTGAAGTCTATGGTGCTGCTGTTCCTTTCTCACATGTCCCTTCAAAGAGACAAGTGACACACAGACTCAATCACTCAGCAAACATATATGCTTTGACGTTTTCATCTTGCTGTTTACCTTCCAAATATTCCCCCTGAACCACAAATAAAGGCCTGCCATTCCTCATCCCCTCAGTCAAAGCAGTCCTTCGCTCCTTAGGCCCTGCAAGACCACCATGAACAAAAATCATGTCAGCAAGCAGAAGAAAAGCCTCAGTGTGCTCTTTTGCTCATACTGCTGCCCTCTAGTAACACTTCATGGCAACTGCAGCATAAGAATGGGACTGAGAAGAGGGCTGTCCTATGCAAATAATATCCTCCCATGCATACTTTCTTCTGAGACGGTCGGCGGCTTGTGCCGTGATACCGCCTCCAACAAATGGTCTTCAACCAAATTCTAAAAAAGCCCACCTGCCTTAGACGAAGGATTTTGCCACTCGAAGGAAGCACATGGGGACATCACCCTCATTTAGCAGGATCCTAAATTGCCTGCTGTCAGCCTGTATACAGAACAAGGGCGTTCGTGCGTTCGTGAGCGTTCCTCAAAGGAAGGAGGTGGGTGATTAATTCACAGTGCCAGGGCAGGCCCAGCCCAGCCCAGCCCAGCCCAGCCCAGCCCAGCGCAGCGCACTGCTGTGGAGGTCCATTCCTTCACATCCTGCAGCAGGCATGATACAGACCTACTAGAGCAAAGGCTTGACTCTGCCCTTGTCTGTCTCTTAAAGAAAACAATCTTTCTAGCTTCTTATTGCACCTGATAAATGGACTCTAGCTTGCCTCAAACTTGACCCATCATTTCATTAGCCAGAGCTCATACTTGACCTTTATTTCTATCCAAGCTCACTGGCACCAAACCCCTGATTTGAGCGAGTTACTCACACCAAAATGAAAAATCACCATCATCCAACCTATTTTACAATAAGTGTAGCACCTTCCTCGCATTCTTGTGCTCAGTTATAACCCCCAATACCACAATTGCACTCTGCAATTCACCAAACTTAAAGGAAAAAGAATGAAGACATTAATAAAGGAAGACAAGGCCTTGTCCCTATTGCACCTACTTGAGAAATAGGGAGGTTGGTAGAAGGTCATGAGGGAAAACATTTTAAATTTTGGGACACACATGCCAAAAAGAGTGTCCACTTTTCTCCTCTGTTACCAAGTAAAAAAAAATCTTAGCAAAAAAAAAAAAACATTCACTTTTTGAAAATGTCCACCTTGGGATACCTCTACAGCATTGGCAGGATTCGAACCCTGGCCTGTGAGGGCTGTCTGCACCAAAGGTACAAGACTTACCTTTGAGCTATAGCTCCTTAGTGGTCTAGAGGATTGCAGTAGTAACTATAAGCAACATACAGGCCTTGGTGTCCTTCCCGGCGGCTTCCATTGCACATGAAAAGGATGACCATGACATAAGGACAATTTGATAGGCTACATACATGGAAACCAGTGTGGTCCAGTGGGTAAGTGCCTGCCTTCCATGCAGGCAACCAGGGTTCAAATCCCGGGTTCGGCACCAGGTGACTGATGGTGGCAGAGCAGAGGTAAGTTGGTGGTGGGCCTAAATGGCCAATTGGTAAGTGAAATGTGTCTGTGTGTTGTGTACGAGTGGAATCATGCCTAGTGAATGAGGGATTGCAGATTGGTTGGTAAGTAAAATAGGTGTGGCCTGAACAGAGAAAGGTAACAGGTGTTGTGTGCAGGAGGAGGAGCCTAGTCAGAGTGGGTGGGGTCAGAGAGGAGGAGCCAGGTCAGAGAGGAGGGGTATAGGTGGAGCCTAGTCAGAGTGGGTGGGGTTAGAGAGGAGGAGTATAGGAGGAGCTGGGTCAGAGAGGAGGGGTCAGAGAGGAGGGGTATAGGCGGAGCCTGGGCAGAATGGGAGGGTTCAGAGAGCAGAAGAAGGGGAGGAGGGTCCTGACTTATTGTGGGGTACTGCAAATACTTTTTTACTGCACCCCCCTATACTCTCTGATTTCTGTTGGGAGGGGGCAGTCAAAATTTGGGGGAGCAGTATTAAAAGGTGCTTAGGCGCAACGTGAAGGCGATGGGGTGCACACAATGGCTTGGCTTCCAGGTACTTTTTGGGGGGCTACCATTAGTTTTAATTGCTCTAATCCTCCCTCATGGGGTGTACCCCAAATGGTTAGGGGCCACGGGGGGGCAAGAAGCTGTTTGACAGTTTCTATTAACAACAGGGTTCACCATACGATTCTGCTGCAGTTATGGTATTCAAAGGTAAAACAAGGAGCATTTGGCTGTATTTTTGCAGGTGGGGTGCCCCAAAATGTTACTGCCAGCAGCAGCAGCAGCCCCCTTCCTCGCCACCCTGCAGATTGGTATAGGTACCTTTAGGACATTTCTGTTGAAAACAGAGGCTATAGCGAATCGCGCTACAAAATCCGAGAGCACTAACACTTGCTAAATAAAGGTGGCATCGGAGCATACGAATGAGGCAGGGAGAGGCTACTGTTGCAATTGGTTTGGTGGGTCATAGTGAATAACCTCGGAATGCAAATAGGCAGAAGTGTGAGGATTGGCAGTGTCTGTAGAGAATTTTGGCATGCTCTTCAGTTGATGTTTTCCTCCTTGAACTACAGAGGAAAGGCCTGGCCTTACTGTTGGGCAAAACATGTATTTATGATTTTAAGAAGTGTAGTCTGGATGTACTGAGAGGGCCTGTACAGTACGGTAAATGCCTGTATACCCCTGCAATGTGCATCCAACTGTCACTTGAGATTGAACAGCAAACGAAGCAGCTGGGTTACTGACTGAATGTAAATGGAAGGCACATAGGAAGGGTGTTTGTGGTCACTCAAATGATTGAAACCTGGTTGATGCACTACCAAAGCTGGGGTACCAGGGGGGAACATTTGAGGGGTATTGAGATGGTGGTGTCCAGAGGTCAAAATATGTTTCAGAGACACAGAGGTACTGCGGTCCTGGTCCCACATTGGGGGTAGACAAAAGTCCCTGCTAAAGATTTCTGTCCAACTGTTACCACATTTTGTGCAGCCTGGCTCCCTCTGTAACGATTCCCCAGTGTCTTTCGATCCTACAGATGACTGTAGCAAACTTCCCAAATTTTTTCTTGGCCTCATACTCCCAAAGGAGTGCCTGAAATTTGCCAGCCTAACGATACTCACATTCTGGGAAAAACCTCACTAACTATGCATATTTATCTACCACACATGGCAAATCCTTACAATTGCAGAACATCATATCGCACTTGTCATCTTTGAGGTACTGTAAGTATTTGGATTTGAGGGAAATATTCATCCTTGCTTGCTCTCTCCCATCTGAAGTCTATGGTGCTGCTGTTCCTTTCTCACATGTCCCTTCAAAGAGACAAGTGACACACAGACTCAATCACTCAGCAAACATATATGCTTTGACGTTTTCATCTTGCTGTTTACCTTCCAAATATTCCCCCTGAACCGCAAATAAAGGCCTGCCATTCCTCATCCCCTCAGTCAAAGCAGTCCTTCGCTCCTTAGGCCCTGCAAGACCACCATGAACAAGAATCATGTCAGCAAGCAGAAGAAAAGCCTCAGTGTGCTCTTTTGTTCATACTGCTGCCCTCTAGTAACACTTCATGGCAACTGCAGCATAAGAATGGGACTGAGAAGAGGGCTGTCCTATGCAAATAATATCCTCCCATGCATACTTTCTTCTGAGACGGTCGGCGGCTTGTGCCGTGATACCGCCTCCAACAAATGGTCTTCAACCAAATTTTAAAAAAGCCCACCTGCCTTAGACGAAGGATTTTGCCACTCGAAGGAAGCACATGGGGACATCACCCTCATTTAGCAGGGTCCTAAATTGCCTGCTGTCAGCCTGTATACAGAACAAGGGCGTTCGTGGGCGTTCGTGAGCGTTCCTCAAAGGAAGGAGGTGGGTGATTAATTCACAGTGCCAGGGCAGGCCCAGCCCAGCCCAGCCCAGCCCAGCCCAGCCCAGCCCAGCCCAGCGCAGCCCAGCCCGGCACAGCGCACTGCTGTGGAGGTCCATTCCTTCACATCCTGCAGCAGGCATGATGCAGACCTACTAGAGCAAAGGCTTGACTCTGCCCTTGTCTGTCTCTTAAAGAAAACAATCTTTCTAGCTTCTTATTGCACCTGATAAATGGACTCTAGCTTGCCTCAAACTTGACCCATCATTTCATTAGCCAGAGCTCATACTTGACCTTTATTTCTATCCAAGCTCACTGGCACCAAACCCCTGATTTGAGCGAGTTACTCACACCAAAATGAAAAATCACCATCATCCAACCTATTTTACAATAAGTGTAGCACCTTCCTCGCATTCTTGTGCTCAGTTATAACCCCCAATACCACAATTGCACTCTGCAATTCACCAAACTTAAAGGAAAAAGAATGAAGACATTGATAAAGGAAGACAAGGCCTTGTCCCTATTGCACCTACTTGAGAAATAGGGAGGTTGGTAGAAGGTCATGAGGGAAAACATTTTAAATTTTGGGACACACAACCCAAAAAGAGTGTCCACTTTTCTCCTCTGTTACCAAGTAAAAAAAAATCTTAGCAAAAAAAAAAACATTCACTTTTTGAAAATTTCCACCTTGGGATACCTCTACAGCATTGGCAGGATTCGAACCCTGGCCTGTGAGGGCTGTCTGCACCAAAGGTACAAGACTTACCTTTGAGCTATAGCTCCTTAGTGGTCTAGAGGATTGCTGTAGTAACTATAAGCAACATACAGGCCTTGGTGTCCTTCCCGGCGGCTTCCATTGCACATGAAAAGGATGACCATGACATAAGGACAATTTGATAGGCTACATACATGGAAACCAGTGTGGTCCAGTGGGTAAGTGCCTGCCTTCCATGCAGGCAACCAGGGTTCAAATCCCGGGTTCGGCACCAGGTGACTGATGGTGGCAGAGCAGAGGTAAGTTGGAGGTGGGCCTAAATGGCCAATTGGTAAGTAAAATGTGTCTGTGTGTTGTGTACGAGTGGAATCATGCCTAGTGAATGAGGGATTGCAGATTGGTTGGTAAATAAAATAGGTGTGGCCTGAACAGAGAAAGGTAACAGGTGTTGTGAGGAGGAGGAGCCTAATCAGAGTGGGTGGGGTCAGAGAGGAGGAGCCAGGTCAGAGAGGAGGGGTATAGGTGGATCCTAGTCAGAGTGGGTGGGGTTAGAGAGGAGGAGTATAGGAGGAGCTGGGTCAGAGAGGAGGGGTATAGGAGGAGCCTAGTCAGAGTGGGAGGGGTCAGAGAGGAGGAGTATAGGAGGAGCCTAGTCAGAGTGGGTGGGGTTAGAGAGGAGGGGTATAGGCAGAGCCTGGGCAGAATGGGTGGGTTCAGAGGAAGGGGAGGAGTATCCTGACTTATTGTGGGGTACTGCAAATACTTTTTTACTGCACCCCCCTATACTCTCTGATTTCTGTTGGGGGGGCAGTCAAAATTTGGGGGAGCAGTATTAAAAGGTGCTTAGGCGCAACGTGAAGGCGATGGGGTGCACACAATGGCTTGGCTTCCAGGTACTTTTTGGGGGGCTACCATTAGTTTCAATTGCTCTGATCCTCCCTCATGGGGTGTACCCCAAATGGTTAGGGGCCACGGGGGGCAAGAAGCTGTTTGACAGTTTCTATTAACAACAGGGGTCACCATACGATTCTGCTGCAGTTATGGTATTCAAAGGTAAAACAAGGAGCATTTGGCTGTATTTTTGCAGGTGGGGTGCCCCAAAATGTTACTGCCAGCAGCAGCAGCAGCCCCCTTCCTCGCCACCCTGCAGATTGGTATAGGTACCTTTAGGACATTTCTGTTGAAAACAGAGGCTATAGCGAATCGCGCTACAAAATCCGAGAGCACTAACACTTGCTAAATAAAGGTGGCATCGGAGCATACGAATGAGGCAGGGAGAGGCTACTGTTGCAATTGGTTTGGTGGGTCATAGTGAATAACCTGGGAATGCAAATAGGCAGAAGTGTGAGGATTGGCAGTGTCTGTAGAGAATTTTGGCATGCTCTTCAGTTGATGTTTTCCTCCTTGAACTACAGAGGAAAGGCCTGGCCTTACTGTTGGGCAAAACATGTATTTATGATTTTAAGAAGTGTAGTCTGGATGTACTGAGAGGGCCTGTACAGTACGGTAAATGCCTGTATACCCCTGCAATGTGCATCCAACTGTCACTTGAGATTGAACAGCAAACGAAGCAGCTGGGTTACTGACTGAATGTAAATGGAAGGCACATAGGAAGGGTGTTTGTGGTCACTCAAATGATTGAAACCTGGTTGATGCACTACCAAAGCTGGGGTACCAGGGGGGAACATTTGAGGGGTATTGAGATGGTGGTGTCCAGAGGTCAAAATATGTTTCAGAGACACAGAGGTACTGCGGTCCTGGTCCCACATTGGGGGTAGACAAAAGTCCCTGCTAAAGATTTCTGTCCAACTGTTACCACATTTTGTGCAGCCTGGCTCCCTCTGTAACGATTCCCCAGTGTCTTTCGATCCTACAGATGACTGTAGCAAACTTCCCAAATTTTTTCTTGGCCTCATACTCCCAAAGGAGTGCCTGACATTTGCCAGCCTAACGATACTCACATTCTGGGAAAAACCTCACTAACTATGCATATTTATCTACCACACATGGCAAATCCTTACAATTGCAGAACATCATATCGCACTTGTCATCTTTGAGGTACTGTAAGTATTTGGATTTGAGGGAAATATTCATCCTTGCTTGCTCTCTCCCATCTGAAGTCTATGGTGCTGCTGTTCCTTTCTCACATGTCCCTTCAAAGAGACAAGTGACACACAGACTCAATCACTCAGCAAACATATATGCTTTGACGTTTTCATCTTGCTGTTTACCTTCCAAATATTCCCCCTGAACCACAAATAAAGGCCTGCCATTCCTCATCCCCTCAGTCAAAGCAGTCCTTCGCTCCTTAGGCCCTGCAAGACCACCATGAACAAAAATCATGTCAGCAAGCAGAAGAAAAGCCTCAGTGTGCTCTTTTGCTCATACTGCTGCCCTCTAGTAACACTTCATGGCAACTGCAGCATAAGAATGGGACTGAGAAGAGGGCTGTCCTATGCAAATAATATCCTCCCATGCATACTTTCTTCTGAGACGGTCGGCGGCTTGTGCCGTGATACCGCCTCCAACAAATGGTCTTCAACCAAATTCTAAAAAAGCCCACCTGCCTTAGACGAAGGATTTTGCCACTCGAAGGAAGCACATGGGGACATCACCCTCATTTAGCAGGATCCTAAATTGCCTGCTGTCAGCCTGTATACAGAACAAGGGCGTTTGTGCGTTCGTGAGCGTTCCTCAAAGGAAGGAGGTGGGTGATTAATTCACAGTGCCAGGGCAGGCCCAGCCCAGCCCAGCCCAGCCCAGCCCAGCCCAGCGCAGCGCACTGCTGTGGAGGTCCATTCCTTCACATCCTGCAGCAGGCATGATACAGACCTACTAGAGCAAAGGCTTGACTCTGCCCTTGTCTGTCTCTTAAAGAAAACAATCTTTCTAGCTTCTTATTGCACCTGATAAATGGACTCTAGCTTGCCTCAAACTTGACCCATCATTTCATTAGCCAGAGCTCATACTTGACCTTTATTTCTATCCAAGCTCACTGGCACCAAACCCCTGATTTGAGCGAGTTACTCACACCAAAATGAAAAATCACCATCATCCAACCTATTTTACAATAAGTGTAGCACCTTCCTCGCATTCTTGTGCTCAGTTATAACCCCCAATACCACAATTGCACTCTGCAATTCACCAAACTTAAAGGAAAAAGAATGAAGACATTAATAAAGGAAGACAAGGCCTTGTCCCTATTGCACCTACTTGAGAAATAGGGAGGTTGGTAGAAGGTCATGAGGGAAAACATTTGAAATTTTGGGACACACATGCCAAAAAGAGTGTCCACTTTTCTCCTCTGTTACCAAGTAAAAAAAAATCTTAGCAAAAAAAAAAAAACATTCACTTTTTGAAAATGTCCACCTTGGGATACCTCTACAGCATTGGCAGGATTCGAACCCTGGCCTGTGAGGGCTGTCTGCACCAAAGGTACAAGACTTACCTTTGAGCTATAGCTCCTTAGTGGTCTAGAGGATTGCAGTAGTAACTATAAGCAACATACAGGCCTTGGTGTCCTTCCCGGCGGCTTCCATTGCACATGAAAAGGATGACCATGACATAAGGACAATTTGATAGGCTACATACATGGAAACCAGTGTGGTCCAGTGGGTAAGTGCCTGCCTTCCATGCAGGCAACCAGGGTTCAAATCCCGGGTTCGGCACCAGGTGACTGATGGTGGCAGAGCAGAGGTAAGTTGGTGGTGGGCCTAAATGGCCAATTGGTAAGTAAAATGTGTCTGTGTGTTGTGTACGAGTGGAATCATGCCTAGTGAATGAGGGATTGCAGATTGGTTGGTAAGTAAAATAGGTGTGGCCTGAACAGAGAAAGGTAACAGGTGTTGTGTGCAGGAGGAGGAGCCTAGTCAGAGTGGGTGGGGTCAGAGAGGAGGAGCCAGGTCAGAGAGGAGGGGTATAGGTGGAGCCTAGTCAGAGTGGGTGGGGTTAGAGAGGAGGAGTATAGGAGGAGCTGGGTCAGAGAGGAGGGGTCAGAGAGGAGGGGTATAGGCGGAGCCTGGGCAGAATGGGAGGGTTCAGAGAGCAGAAGAAGGGGAGGAGGGTCCTGACTTATTGTGGGGTACTGCAAATACTTTTTTACTGCACCCCCCTATACTCTCTGATTTCTGTTGGGAGGGGGCAGTCAAAATTTGGGGGAGCAGTATTAAAAGGTGCTTAGGCGCAACGTGAAGGCGATGGGGTGCACACAATGGCTTGGCTTCCAGGTACTTTTTGGGGGGCTACCATTAGTTTTAATTGCTCTAATCCTCCCTCATGGGGTGTACCCCAAATGGTTAGGGGCCACGGGGGGGCAAGAAGCTGTTTGACAGTTTCTATTAACAACAGGGTTCACCATACGATTCTGCTGCAGTTATGGTATTCAAAGGTAAAACAAGGAGCATTTGGCTGTATTTTTGCAGGTGGGGTGCCCCAAAATGTTACTGCCAGCAGCAGCAGCAGCCCCCTTCCTCGCCACCCTGCAGATTGGTATAGGTACCTTTAGGACATTTCTGTTGAAAACAGAGGCTATAGCGAATCGCGCTACAAAATCCGAGAGCACTAACACTTGCTAAATAAAGGTGGCATCGGAGCATACGAATGAGGCAGGGAGAGGCTACTGTTGCAATTGGTTTGGTGGGTCATAGTGAATAACCTCGGAATGCAAATAGGCAGAAGTGTGAGGATTGGCAGTGTCTGTAGAGAATTTTGGCATGCTCTTCAGTTGATGTTTTCCTCCTTGAACTACAGAGGAAAGGCCTGGCCTTACTGTTGGGCAAAACATGTATTTATGATTTTAAGAAGTGTAGTTTGGATGTACTGAGAGGGCCTGTACAGTACGGTAAATGCCTGTATACCCCTGCAATGTGCATCCAACTGTCACTTGAGATTGAACAGCAAACGAAGCAGCTGGGTTACTGACTGAATGTAAATGGAAGGCACATAGGAAGGGTGTTTGTGGTCACTCAAATGATTGAAACCTGGTTGATGCACTACCAAAGCTGGGGTACCAGGGGGGAACATTTGAGGGGTATTGAGATGGTGGTGTCCAGAGGTCAAAATATGTTTCAGAGACACAGAGGTACTGCGGTCCTGGTCCCACATTGGGGGTAGACAAAAGTCCCTGCTAAAGATTTCTGTCCAACTGTTACCACATTTTGTGCAGCCTGGCTCCCTCTGTAACGATTCCCCAGTGTCTTTCGATCCTACAGATGACTGTAGCAAACTTCCCAAATTTTTTCTTGGCCTCATACTCCCAAAGGAGTGCCTGAAATTTGCCAGCCTAACGATACTCACATTCTGGGAAAAACCTCACTAACTATGCATATTTATCTACCACACATGGCAAATCCTTACAATTGCAGAACATCATATCGCACTTGTCATCTTTGAGGTACTGTAAGTATTTAAGTTTGAGGGAAATATTCATCCTTGCTTGCTCTCTCCCATCTGAAGTCTATGGTGCTGCTGTTCCTTTCTCACATGTCCCTTCAAAGAGACAAGTGACACACAGACTCAATCACTCAGCAAACATATATGCTTTGACGTTTTCATCTTGCTGTTTACCTTCCAAATATTCCCCCTGAACCGCAAATAAAGGCCTGCCATTCCTCATCCCCTCAGTCAAAGCAGTCCTTCGCTCCTTAGGCCCTGCAAGACCACCATGAACAAGAATCATGTCAGCAAGCAGAAGAAAAGCCTCAGTGTGCTCTTTTGTTCATACTGCTGCCCTCTAGTAACACTTCATGGCAACTGCAGCATAAGAATGGGACTGAGAAGAGGGCTGTCCTATGCAAATAATATCCTCCCATGCATACTTTCTTCTGAGACGGTCGGCGGCTTGTGCCGTGATACCGCCTCCAACAAATGGTCTTCAACCAAATTTTAAAAAAGCCCACCTGCCTTAGACGAAGGATTTTGCCACTCGAAGGAAGCACATGGGGACATCACCCTCATTTAGCAGGGTCCTAAATTGCCTGCTGTCAGCCTGTATACAGAACAAGGGCGTTCGTGGGCGTTCGTGAGCGTTCCTCAAAGGAAGGAGGTGGGTGATTAATTCACAGTGCCAGGGCAGGCCCAGCCCAGCCCAGCCCAGCCCAGCCCAGCCCAGCCCAGCCCAGCCCAGCCCAGCCCAGCCCAGCGCAGCCCAGCCCGGCACAGCGCACTGCTGTGGAGGTCCATTCCTTCACATCCTGCAGCAGGCATGATGCAGACCTACTAGAGCAAAGGCTTGACTCTGCCCTTGTCTGTCTCTTAAAGAAAACAATCTTTCTAGCTTCTTATTGCACCTGATAAATGGACTCTAGCTTGCCTCAAACTTGACCCATCATTTCATTAGCCAGAGCTCATACTTGACCTTTATTTCTATCCAAGCTCACTGGCACCAAACCCCTGATTTGAGCGAGTTACTCACACCAAAATGAAAAATCACCATCATCCAACCTATTTTACAATAAGTGTAGCACCTTCCTCGCATTCTTGTGCTCAGTTATAACCCCCAATACCACAATTGCACTCTGCAATTCACCAAACTTAAAGGAAAAAGAATGAAGACATTGATAAAGGAAGACAAGGCCTTGTCCCTATTGCACCTACTTGAGAAATAGGGAGGTTGGTAGAAGGTCATGAGGGAAAACATTTGAAATTTTGGGACACACAACCCAAAAAGAGTGTCCACTTTTCTCCTCTGTTACCAAGTAAAAAAAAATCTTAGCAAAAAAAAAAACATTCACTTTTTGAAAATTTCCACCTTGGGATACCTCTACAGCATTGGCAGGATTCGAACCCTGGCCTGTGAGGGCTGTCTGCACCAAAGGTACAAGACTTACCTTTGAGCTATAGCTCCTTAGTGGTCTAGAGGATTGCTGTAGTAACTATAAGCAACATACAGGCCTTGGTGTCCTTCCCGGCGGCTTCCATTGCACATGAAAAGGATGACCATGACATAAGGACAATTTGATAGGCTACATACATGGAAACCAGTGTGGTCCAGTGGGTAAGTGCCTGCCTTCCATGCAGGCAACCAGGGTTCAAATCCCGGGTTCGGCACCAGGTGACTGATGGTGGCAGAGCAGAGGTAAGTTGGAGGTGGGCCTAAATGGCCAATTGGTAAGTAAAATGTGTCTGTGTGTTGTGTACGAGTGGAATCATGCCTAGTGAATGAGGGATTGCAGATTGGTTGGTAAATAAAATAGGTGTGGCCTGAACAGAGAAAGGTAACAGGTGTTGTGAGGAGGAGGAGCCTAATCAGAGTGGGTGGGGCCAGAGAGGAGGAGCCAGGTCAGAGAGGAGGGGTATAGGTGGATCCTAGTCGGAGTGGGCGGGGTTAGAGAGGAGGAGTATAGGAGGAGCTGGGTCAGAGAGGAGGGGTATAGGAGGAGCCTAGTCAGAGTGGGAGGGGTCAGAGAGGAGGAGTATAGGAGGAGCCTAGTCAGAGTGGGTGGGGTTAGAGAGGAGGGGTATAGGCAGAGCCTGGGCAGAATGGGTGGGTTCAGAGGAAGGGGAGGAGTATCCTGACTTATTGTGGGGTACTGCAAATACTTTTTTACTGCACCCCCCTATACTCTCTGATTTCTGTTGGGGGGGCAGTCAAAATTTGGGGGAGCAGTATTAAAAGGTGCTTAGGCGCAACGTGAAGGCGATGGGGTGCACACAATGGCTTGGCTTCCAGGTACTTTTTGGGGGGCTACCATTAGTTTCAATTGCTCTGATCCTCCCTCATGGGGTGTACCCCAAATGGTTAGGGGCCACGGGGGGCAAGAAGCTGTTTGACAGTTTCTATTAACAACAGGGGTCACCATACGATTCTGCTGCAGTTATGGTATTCAAAGGTAAAACAAGGAGCATTTGGCTGTATTTTTGCAGGTGGGGTGCCCCAAAATGTTACTGCCAGCAGCAGCAGCAGCCCCCTTCCTCGCCACCCTGCAGATTGGTATAGGTACCTTTAGGACATTTCTGTTGAAAACAGAGGCTATAGCGAATCGCGCTACAAAATCCGAGAGCACTAACACTTGCTAAATAAAGGTGGCATCGGAGCATACGAATGAGGCAGGGAGAGGCTACTGTTGCAATTGGTTTGGTGGGTCATAGTGAATAACCTGGGAATGCAAATAGGCAGAAGTGTGAGGATTGGCAGTGTCTGTAGAGAATTTTGGCATGCTCTTCAGTTGATGTTTTCCTCCTTGAACTACAGAGGAAAGGCCTGGCCTTACTGTTGGGCAAAACATGTATTTATGATTTTAAGAAGTGTAGTCTGGATGTACTGAGAGGGCCTGTACAGTACGGTAAATGCCTGTATACCCCTGCAATGTGCATCCAACTGTCACTTGAGATTGAACAGCAAACGAAGCAGCTGGGTTACTGACTGAATGTAAATGGAAGGCACATAGGAAGGGTGTTTGTGGTCACTCAAATGATTGAAACCTGGTTGATGCACTACCAAAGCTGGGGTACCAGGGGGGAACATTTGAGGGGTATTGAGATGGTGGTGTCCAGAGGTCAAAATATGTTTCAGAGACACAGAGGTACTGCGGTCCTGGTCCCACATTGGGGGTAGACAAAAGTCCCTGCTAAAGATTTCTGTCCAACTGTTACCACATTTTGTGCAGCCTGGCTCCCTCTGTAACGATTCCCCAGTGTCTTTCGATCCTACAGATGACTGTAGCAAACTTCCCAAATTTTTTCTTGGCCTCATACTCCCAAAGGAGTGCCTGACATTTGCCAGCCTAACGATACTCACATTCTGGGAAAAACCTCACTAACTATGCATATTTATCTACCACACATGGCAAATCCTTACAATTGCAGAACATCATATCGCACTTGTCATCTTTGAGGTACTGTAAGTATTTGGATTTGAGGGAAATATTCATCCTTGCTTGCTCTCTCCCATCTGAAGTCTATGGTGCTGCTGTTCCTTTCTCACATGTCCCTTCAAAGAGACAAGTGACACACAGACTCAATCACTCAGCAAACATATATGCTTTGACGTTTTCATCTTGCTGTTTACCTTCCAAATATTCCCCCTGAACCACAAATAAAGGCCTGCCATTCCTCATCCCCTCAGTCAAAGCAGTCCTTCGCTCCTTAGGCCCTGCAAGACCACCATGAACAAGAATCATGTCAGCAAGCAGAAGAAAAGCCTCAGTGTGCTCTTTTGTTCATACTGCTGCCCTCTAGTAACACTTCATGGCAACTGCAGCATAAGAATGGGACTGAGAAGAGGGCTGTCCTATGCAAATAATATCCTCCCATGCATACTTTCTTCTGAGACGGTCGGCGGCTTGTGCCGTGATACCGCCTCCAACAAATGGTCTTCAACCAAATTTTAAAAAAGCCCACCTGCCTTAGACGAAGGATTTTGCCACTCGAAGGAAGCACATGGGGACATCACCCTCATTTAGCAGGGTCCTAAATTGCCTGCTGTCAGCCTGTATACAGAACAAGGGCGTTCGTGGGCGTTCGTGAGCGTTCCTCAAAGGAAGGAGGTGGGTGATTAATTCACAGTGCCAGGGCAGGCCCAGCCCAGCCCAGCCCAGCCCAGCGCAGCCCAGCCCGGCACAGCGCACTGCTGTGGAGGTCCATTCCTTCACATCCTGCAGCAGGCATGATACAGACCTACTAGAGCAAAGGCTTGACTCTGCCCTTGTCTGTCTCTTAAAGAAAACAATCTTTCTAGCTTCTTATTGCACCTGATAAATGGACTCTAGCTTGCCTCAAACTTGACCCATCATTTCATTAGCCAGAGCTCATACTTGACCTTTATTTCTATCCAAGCTCACTGGCACCAAACCCCTGATTTGAGCGAGTTACTCACACCAAAATGAAAAATCACCATCATCCAACCTATTTTACAATAAGTGTAGCACCTTCCTCGCATTCTTGTGCTCAGTTATAACCCCCAATACCACAATTGCACTCTGCAATTCACCAAACTTAAAGGAAAAAGAATGAAGACATTAATAAAGGAAGACAAGGCCTTGTCCCTATTGCACCTACTTGAGAAATAGGGAGGTTGGTAGAAGGTCATGAGGGAAAACATTTGAAATTTTGGGACACACATGCCAAAAAGAGTGTCCACTTTTCTCCTCTGTTACCAAGTAAAAAAAAATCTTAGCAAAAAAAAAAAAACATTCACTTTTTGAAAATGTCCACCTTGGGATACCTCTACAGCATTGGCAGGATTCGAACCCTGGCCTGTGAGGGCTGTCTGCACCAAAGGTACAAGACTTACCTTTGAGCTATAGCTCCTTAGTGGTCTAGAGGATTGCAGTAGTAACTATAAGCAACATACAGGCCTTGGTGTCCTTCCCGGCGGCTTCCATTGCACATGAAAAGGATGACCATGACATAAGGACAATTTGATAGGCTACATATATGGAAACCAGTGTGGTCCAGTGGGTAAGTGCCTGCCTTCCATGCAGGCAACCAGGGTTCAAATCCCGGGTTCGGCACCAGGTGACTGATGGTGGCAGAGCAGAGGTAAGTTGGTGGTGGGCCTAAATGGCCAATTGGTAAGTAAAATGTGTCTGTGTGTTGTGTACGAGTGGAATCATGCCTAGTGAATGAGGGATTGCAGATTGGTTGGTAAGTAAAATAGGTGTGGCCTGAACAGAGAAAGGTAACAGGTGTTGTGTGCAGGAGGAGGAGCCTAGTCAGAGTGGGTGGGGTCAGAGAGGAGGAGCCAGGTCAGAGAGGAGGGGTATAGGAGGAGCCTAGTCAGAGTGGGAGGGGTCAGAGAGGAGGAGTATAGGAGGAGCCTAGTCAGAGTGGGTGGGGTTAGAGAGGAGGGGTATAGGCAGAGCCTGGGCAGAATGGGTGGGTTCAGAGGAAGGGGAGGAGTATCCTGACTTATTGTGGGGTACTGCAAATACTTTTTTACTGCACCCCCCTATACTCTCTGATTTCTGTTGGGGGGGCAGTCAAAATTTGGGGGAGCAGTATTAAAAGGTGCTTAGGCGCAACGTGAAGGCGATGGGGTGCACACAATGGCTTGGCTTCCAGGTACTTTTTGGGGGGCTACCATTAGTTTCAATTGCTCTGATCCTCCCTCATGGGGTGTACCCCAAATGGTTAGGGGCCACGGGGGGCAAGAAGCTGTTTGACAGTTTCTATTAACAACAGGGGTCACCATACGATTCTGCTGCAGTTATGGTATTCAAAGGTAAAACAAGGAGCATTTGGCTGTATTTTTGCAGGTGGGGTGCCCCAAAATGTTACTGCCAGCAGCAGCAGCAGCCCCCTTCCTCGCCACCCTGCAGATTGGTATAGGTACCTTTAGGACATTTCTGTTGAAAACAGAGGCTATAGCGAATCGCGCTACAAAATCCGAGAGCACTAACACTTGCTAAATAAAGGTGGCATCGGAGCATACGAATGAGGCAGGGAGAGGCTACTGTTGCAATTGGTTTGGTGGGTCATAGTGAATAACCTGGGAATGCAAATAGGCAGAAGTGTGAGGATTGGCAGTGTCTGTAGAGAATTTTGGCATGCTCTTCAGTTGATGTTTTCCTCCTTGAACTACAGAGGAAAGGCCTGGCCTTACTGTTGGGCAAAACATGTATTTATGATTTTAAGAAGTGTAGTCTGGATGTACTGAGAGGGCCTGTACAGTACGGTAAATGCCTGTATACCCCTGCAATGTGCATCCAACTGTCACTTGAGATTGAACAGCAAACGAAGCAGCTGGGTTACTGACTGAATGTAAATGGAAGGCACATAGGAAGGGTGTTTGTGGTCACTCAAATGATTGAAACCTGGTTGATGCACTACCAAAGCTGGGGTACCAGGGGGGAACATTTGAGGGGTATTGAGATGGTGGTGTCCAGAGGTCAAAATATGTTTCAGAGACACAGAGGTACTGCGGTCCTGGTCCCACATTGGGGGTAGACAAAAGTCCCTGCTAAAGATTTCTGTCCAACTGTTACCACATTTTGTGCAGCCTGGCTCCCTCTGTAACGATTCCCCAGTGTCTTTCGATCCTACAGATGACTGTAGCAAACTTCCCAAATTTTTTCTTGGCCTCATACTCCCAAAGGAGTGCCTGACATTTGCCAGCCTAACGATACTCACATTCTGGGAAAAACCTCACTAACTATGCATATTTATCTACCACACATGGCAAATCCTTACAATTGCAGAACATCATATCGCACTTGTCATCTTTGAGGTACTGTAAGTATTTGGATTTGAGGGAAATATTCATCCTTGCTTGCTCTCTCCCATCTGAAGTCTATGGTGCTGCTGTTCCTTTCTCACATGTCCCTTCAAAGAGACAAGTGACACACAGACTCAATCACTCAGCAAACATATATGCTTTGACGTTTTCATCTTGCTGTTTACCTTCCAAATATTCCCCCTGAACCACAAATAAAGGCCTGCCATTCCTCATCCCCTCAGTCAAAGCAGTCCTTCGCTCCTTAGGCCCTGCAAGACCACCATGAACAAAAATCATGTCAGCAAGCAGAAGAAAAGCCTCAGTGTGCTCTTTTGCTCATACTGCTGCCCTCTAGTAACACTTCATGGCAACTGCAGCATAAGAATGGGACTGAGAAGAGGGCTGTCCTATGCAAATAATATCCTCCCATGCATACTTTCTTCTGAGACGGTCGGCGGCTTGTGCCGTGATACCGCCTCCAACAAATGGTCTTCAACCAAATTCTAAAAAAGCCCACCTGCCTTAGACGAAGGATTTTGCCACTCGAAGGAAGCACATGGGGACATCACCCTCATTTAGCAGGATCCTAAATTGCCTGCTGTCAGCCTGTATACAGAACAAGGGCGTTCGTGCGTTCGTGAGCGTTCCTCAAAGGAAGGAGGTGGGTGATTAATTCACAGTGCCAGGGCAGGCCCAGCCCAGCCCAGCCCAGCCCAGCCCAGCCCAGCGCAGCGCACTGCTGTGGAGGTCCATTCCTTCACATCCTGCAGCAGGCATGATACAGACCTACTAGAGCAAAGGCTTGACTCTGCCCTTGTCTGTCTCTTAAAGAAAACAATCTTTCTAGCTTCTTATTGCACCTGATAAATGGACTCTAGCTTGCCTCAAACTTGACCCATCATTTCATTAGCCAGAGCTCATACTTGACCTTTATTTCTATCCAAGCTCACTGGCACCAAACCCCTGATTTGAGCGAGTTACTCACACCAAAATGAAAAATCACCATCATCCAACCTATTTTACAATAAGTGTAGCACCTTCCTCGCATTCTTGTGCTCAGTTATAACCCCCAATACCACAATTGCACTCTGCAATTCACCAAACTTAAAGGAAAAAGAATGAAGACATTAATAAAGGAAGACAAGGCCTTGTCCCTATTGCACCTACTTGAGAAATAGGGAGGTTGGTAGAAGGTCATGAGGGAAAACATTTTAAATTTTGGGACACACATGCCAAAAAGAGTGTCCACTTTTCTCCTCTGTTACCAAGTAAAAAAAAATCTTAGCAAAAAAAAAAAAACATTCACTATTTGAAAATGTCCACCTTGGGATACCTCTACAGCATTGGCAGGATTCGAACCCTGGCCTGTGAGGGCTGTCTGCACCAAAGGTACAAGACTTACCTTTGAGCTATAGCTCCTTAGTGGTCTAGAGGATTGCAGTAGTAACTATAAGCAACATACAGGCCTTGGTGTCCTTCCCGGCGGCTTCCATTGCACATGAAAAGGATGACCATGACATAAGGACAATTTGATAGGCTACATACATGGAAACCAGTGTGGTCCAGTGGGTAAGTGCCTGCCTTCCATGCAGGCAACCAGGGTTCAAATCCCGGGTTCGGCACCAGGTGACTGATGGTGGCAGAGCAGAGGTAAGTTGGTGGTGGGCCTAAATGGCCAATTGGTAAGTGAAATGTGTCTGTGTGTTGTGTACGAGTGGAATCATGCCTAGTGAATGAGGGATTGCAGATTGGTTGGTAAGTAAAATAGGTGTGGCCTGAACAGAGAAAGGTAACAGGTGTTGTGTGCAGGAGGAGGAGCCTAGTCAGAGTGGGTGGGGTCAGAGAGGAGGAGCCAGGTCAGAGAGGAGGGGTATAGGTGGAGCCTAGTCAGAGTGGGTGGGGTTAGAGAGGAGGAGTATAGGAGGAGCTGGGTCAGAGAGGAGGGGTCAGAGAGGAGGGGTATAGGCGGAGCCTGGGCAGAATGGGAGGGTTCAGAGAGCAGAAGAAGGGGAGGAGGGTCCTGACTTATTGTGGGGTACTGCAAATACTTTTTTACTGCACCCCCCTATACTCTCTGATTTCTGTTGGGAGGGGGCAGTCAAAATTTGGGGGAGCAGTATTAAAAGGTGCTTAGGCGCAACGTGAAGGCGATGGGGTGCACACAATGGCTTGGCTTCCAGGTACTTTTTGGGGGGCTACCATTAGTTTTAATTGCTCTAATCCTCCCTCATGGGGTGTACCCCAAATGGTTAGGGGCCACGGGGGGGCAAGAAGCTGTTTGACAGTTTCTATTAACAACAGGGTTCACCATACGATTCTGCTGCAGTTATGGTATTCAAAGGTAAAACAAGGAGCATTTGGCTGTATTTTTGCAGGTGGGGTGCCCCAAAATGTTACTGCCAGCAGCAGCAGCCCCCTTCCTCGCCACCCTGCAGATTGGTATAGGTACCTTTAGGACATTTCTGTTGAAAACAGAGGCTATAGCGAATCGCGCTACAAAATCCGAGAGCACTAACACTTGCTAAATAAAGGTGGCATCGGAGCATACGAATGAGGCAGGGAGAGGCTACTGTTGCAATTGGTTTGGTGGGTCATAGTGAATAACCTCGGAATGCAAATAGGCAGAAGTGTGAGGATTGGCAGTGTCTGTAGAGAATTTTGGCATGCTCTTCAGTTGATGTTTTCCTCCTTGAACTACAGAGGAAAGGCCTGGCCTTACTGTTGGGCAAAACATGTATTTATGATTTTAAGAAGTGTAGTCTGGATGTACTGAGAGGGCCTGTACAGTACGGTAAATGCCTGTATACCCCTGCAATGTGCATCCAACTGTCACTTGAGATTGAACAGCAAACGAAGCAGCTGGGTTACTGACTGAATGTAAATGGAAGGCACATAGGAAGGGTGTTTGTGGTCACTCAAATGATTGAAACCTGGTTGATGCACTACCAAAGCTGGGGTACCAGGGGGGAACATTTGAGGGGTATTGAGATGGTGGTGTCCAGAGGTCAAAATATGTTTCAGAGACACAGAGGTACTGCGGTCCTGGTCCCACATTGGGGGTAGACAAAAGTCCCTGCTAAAGATTTCTGTCCAACTGTTACCACATTTTGTGCAGCCTGGCTCCCTCTGTAACGATTCCCCAGTGTCTTTCGATCCTACAGATGACTGTAGCAAACTTCCCAAATTTTTTCTTGGCCTCATACTCCCAAAGGAGTGCCTGAAATTTGCCAGCCTAACGATACTCACATTCTGGGAAAAACCTCACTAACTATGCATATTTATCTACCACACATGGCAAATCCTTACAATTGCAGAACATCATATCGCACTTGTCATCTTTGAGGTACTGTAAGTATTTGGATTTGAGGGAAATATTCATCCTTGCTTGCTCTCTCCCATCTGAAGTCTATGGTGCTGCTGTTCCTTTCTCACATGTCCCTTCAAAGAGACAAGTGACACACAGACTCAATCACTCAGCAAACATATATGCTTTGACGTTTTCATCTTGCTGTTTACCTTCCAAATATTCCCCCTGAACCGCAAATAAAGGCCTGCCATTCCTCATCCCCTCAGTCAAAGCAGTCCTTCGCTCCTTAGGCCCTGCAAGACCACCATGAACAAGAATCATGTCAGCAAGCAGAAGAAAAGCCTCAGTGTGCTCTTTTGTTCATACTGCTGCCCTCTAGTAACACTTCATGGCAACTGCAGCATAAGAATGGGACTGAGAAGAGGGCTGTCCTATGCAAATAATATCCTCCCATGCATACTTTCTTCTGAGACGGTCGGCGGCTTGTGCCGTGATACCGCCTCCAACAAATGGTCTTCAACCAAATTTTAAAAAAGCCCACCTGCCTTAGACGAAGGATTTTGCCACTCGAAGGAAGCACATGGGGACATCACCCTCATTTAGCAGGGTCCTAAATTGCCTGCTGTCAGCCTGTATACAGAACAAGGGCGTTCGTGGGCGTTCGTGAGCGTTCCTCAAAGGAAGGAGGTGGGTGATTAATTCACAGTGCCAGGGCAGGCCCAGCCCAGCCCAGCCCAGCCCAGCCCAGCCCAGCCCAGCGCAGCCCAGCCCGGCACAGCGCACTGCTGTGGAGGTCCATTCCTTCACATCCTGCAGCAGGCATGATGCAGACCTACTAGAGCAAAGGCTTGACTCTGCCCTTGTCTGTCTCTTAAAGAAAACAATCTTTCTAGCTTCTTATTGCACCTGATAAATGGACTCTAGCTTGCCTCAAACTTGACCCATCATTTCATTAGCCAGAGCTCATACTTGACCTTTATTTCTATCCAAGCTCACTGGCACCAAACCCCTGATTTGAGCGAGTTACTCACACCAAAATGAAAAATCACCATCATCCAACCTATTTTACAATAAGTGTAGCACCTTCCTCGCATTCTTGTGCTCAGTTATAACCCCCAATACCACAATTGCACTCTGCAATTCACCAAACTTAAAGGAAAAAGAATGAAGACATTGATAAAGGAAGACAAGGCCTTGTCCCTATTGCACCTACTTGAGAAATAGGGAGGTTGGTAGAAGGTCATGAGGGAAAACATTTTAAATTTTGGGACACACAACCCAAAAAGAGTGTCCACTTTTCTCCTCTGTTACCAAGTAAAAAAAAATCTTAGCAAAAAAAAAAACATTCACTTTTTGAAAATTTCCACCTTGGGATACCTCTACAGCATTGGCAGGATTCGAACCCTGGCCTGTGAGGGCTGTCTGCACCAAAGGTACAAGACTTACCTTTGAGCTATAGCTCCTTAGTGGTCTAGAGGATTGCTGTAGTAACTATAAGCAACATACAGGCCTTGGTGTCCTTCCCGGCGGCTTCCATTGCACATGAAAAGGATGACCATGACATAAGGACAATTTGATAGGCTACATACATGGAAACCAGTGTGGTCCAGTGGGTAAGTGCCTGCCTTCCATGCAGGCAACCAGGGTTCAAATCCCGGGTTCGGCACCAGGTGACTGATGGTGGCAGAGCAGAGGTAAGTTGGAGGTGGGCCTAAATGGCCAATTGGTAAGTAAAATGTGTCTGTGTGTTGCAGTAGCGGTGGGTGAGATTTTAAAGTGGTGGGGCGCAAAGTGATTAGCATACAGCACCGTAGCGAGCGAGCGTAGCGAGCGAGCGCAGCGAGTGAGCCTGAACCCCAAAAGGGGGGTTTGGGGGGATAATCCCCCCCAAGAAAATTTTTGAAAAAAAGAAGAAAAATCGCGCATTTTCAAGCAAATTTGAGAAAGCAGGAAGGTTAATAAAGCAATTGTGAAAGTGCAGTTATTACATTAATAGAGGGCATAACATAGGTAGCTGCTTATTCAGTATAACCACAGAGCCTGCATACATTCCGTCATATTACGCTCAGGTGCTGAATTCAGACTATAAGACTTTCATGAAAATCTCAGCCCTAAGAGTAGAAGAATTTGTTGTGGGTGATGACACAAGGAAAGATCAAATCATTGCAATTGGTGGCACTGACAGAGTGAAGTTATTCAAAGATGGACTCAGCAACCATGGATAAGGCAGCATGATGGAAGGATGGCAGCCATATCAAGATCCTGCCCTACAACATTGGTACTGACTGTTACCCCATTACCAATAAACAGTTTTTGATGTGGAGTAAATAGATTCCTTGTGTTTTCACAGCTTTAAATCAGAATATTTAGCAACTAGAATGGGATGTCAATGACCGATGACTGATGCCAAGCAAGCAACAATGGTACATGCAGAGGAGTAAAATGTATTGAACCGTTCTCAGACCATCCCCAAGGATCGCTTTTAGACTAGCATCTGTCCCACCTATTAGTCATGAAAATGCACATGAGCTACCCAATTATAAAACTTTGCCCACAACCACAACAGGAGGTGCCACTGATGTGAGTAGTAAAGGCTAAATTTAAGGTGAGCATTACATAACAGAGACACATTTCAGACTCAGATACTGCTGGAAGGGGATCCAGTTGTCTTTTGGCTGGGAAGTCACTGGGGAAGCAATGAGGCAATGAGGAATATATGTGTGACAGATTCATTACAAATCACTTAATCAGGATATTCCCAAAAAACTCTGAGTGAAAGGGACAAAACAGGAGAGATGAGCCTTGTAATTCAAACGCACCAGCAGAAAAGATGCGACTGGTTTCCTTGCCATCAACATACAATAAGCCTTTTTTTTTTAAATGCAGATTTATATAGCACAAACTCGACACAAAGGTATTGGAGCACTTTACATGAGCACCGGTTATGTTACACAGGGACACATTCAGGCACAGGGAGATTAAGTGATTTGCCCAGAATCACAGTCCTTTTAAACCCATAAGTAATTTAAACCGTGCCCCCAACCAAGGTCAGCAACAGGTGCTGCTGCACCCGTCTCACCGCCCTAAAGCCGGCTCTGTATGTACTCCTCCAGGTACTCGGAGGCCAATGTTGGGCAATTAGCAGTGGCTTACACGCACATCAAAAATAAAAGATGTGATGGATAAAGAACAAGTTGTGTTTTACTCCCACCACACATACAGCTGAAGAAACACTGGTCCTTCGAATAACTCTCCCTAGGTCCTCTAGGCGAGGCTGGACCCGTGCACAGCGCCTGGATACCCTCGTGGGCGGTGGAGCGCTCTACAAATACACATAACCTACCCTTAAACATGAATAAAGGTGGAGGGGCAGTTGACATGTGGTGTACAGTGAGAAACCACCATGTGCTGCAAACATTAATGTGTACTCGAGCCTTCAGATCAGCAAGTTAACAGCTAACACTGAAAGCCTATCAGAAGCCAGACTTGGGCCAAGACAGAAAAACAGAAAGAAAACACTGACAAATGACACCATAGGGCCAACAGTCAGGGCGTAGACAAAAAACAAATCAATAAAAAACCAGCCCGTGAATTCACCACTATCATTTTTCAGACTATTGTTTAGCGACAATTAGTCATCATCCTCAAGTTTTTTTCGGATTTCAAAAATCCTTAACACCACATACAGTACAGTTTCATAATTCATCAAAACAATTAAAACATTGTTAAAATAGCAACATGATTAAAAGCAGAAGGGAATAGCAACTACACTGCCTTTGTGAATGATACAGGCTAAACAATATTTCTTTAGATAAAAACTACTCTTACAAATGTGTGTAAAGAGTTCACGACACGCAGCACCAATGTATGATAAAGTGCAAGTAACAATCTATAAGGGAATAAACCTCGGGGCACATGAACAACATTTAAAAGTAAGACAGGCCTGGGCTGGTCACGTGTCCCCAGATGCAAAAAGCAGAATTAAAGAATCCATATTATAACAGCGTTTTGAAGCCACGTGCAAAAAGGCGGACTAGAACATACAACCTTTCAAATGCCCCTGCGGGAATGTATATCATAATGGCAATCATATAGGCATATCATGCACAGATCAATGGTTGTCTATACCACAGGCATGTCATGCACTGGTGATTATTTCAATACGACATTCCATAAATCAAATTAAATTAAATTCATATGTGGTCAAAAAAGTTACACAGGCCCGATTGCCCACGTGAACAGGTGAAATTAAAGAGAGTTGTGAGACTCTAAATTAGAATGAATTGCATACAAAAGAGATCATGGCTCCAATTCCAGCATGTATACATACCAGAAATCTATCTAGAGCAGTGAACGTTGTGTTGATTAACTTGCTTTGTATGCACTGTTAAGAACTAACCTTGAAATGAGATCCCACAAAAACAAAACACAAGCTCCTCACCCGTGTGTATTATGTGGGTCAGCTACGGTTGTGCGGATGTGTCGGATCAGTACATCTGTGCATACCTTAATTTAACCTTATACCCCTGTGTATCAGTGCGTATAATTCGTGCTGATATCCTTATTCCGTACTAAAAATCCTACCTGTATTTGTCAACAAGAAAGAAGAAGATCTGTGGGTCTGGCAGGTAAAATTGGTAAGGAAAAGGGAAGAGAAAACAAAAAGAAACGTTCGTTCAGTACTCTGAACAACTTGCATGCTCTTTTTGTCCCAAGTAGGACTGCCTAAAACGGTCCTTGCATTTTAGCAATTATCGTACATACTGGGTGAACCAGCGACCTCGGCGTGCATGTTGATTAACATAACACTCAGAAATTATAAGAGTGAATGAAAGAGGACTCACAGTAAAGTCTGTGTGCTATTCAAAAAATCGAGGCACTTTATACACTAAATGAAACTTCCTGTGAGGTAGGCTGCTGGTCTGTGCAGGAAATGTATATTTAGTGCTCATTAGAACCCAAACATTTGAAAAGAGGTCATGCACGTGTTATCTGCTGAACAGATGTATGCCTCCCTATGAAAACATACTAGCCCGTCACCATGCAAGGTATGTGGTTCTTTTTATTTTAAATTGGACAATTAATATTGAAACCATCACCTGCAGGAACAGAAATTGTAGCCCCGGCCCTGTAAAAGAAGTGCTGGTGCTGGGCACCTGAAAGCACCTGCTCAAATTGAGCACTGGTAATAAAGGTATTCACACAACAGGCACATTCAGTCCTTGGCCTCTCTGCGAGCATCTTGAAAATGGTAGTGTGCCAATTGTGAGCTAGCATATAAAGGGGGTCACACTACTCTCAAATATGTACCCAAAGAATGGAAACGAGGATGCAGTGCTCACGGGTGAGTGGAGGGGCATGTTCTGTGTGCATGGGACATGGAAAGGTGGAGGAGATGAAAGGAAGTATGCACAAAAAGGAGAGAATGGAAACTGTTGGAGAGGAGAACGACTGCTTGAGAGGCATGCAGGTGCAAGATTCCAGGAATATATGGGGAGGAACATGGGAGCATGTTTCAAAGGGAGAAAGAGTGCAGAGGAAAATGGTGTGAAAAAGAAAGCGAGAGAGAGTGAGACACACTGAAGACCTTACAACATACACAGAGCTTAGTTATTTAATTCAAAGTGCTTCACTCCTTTCAGAGAACCCCACAGCTTTCACACCAATAAAAGTCACTTTCATTTTCAGTTGGTTGTTGCTTAGTGTGAATTAATTTGACAAGAAATGTGGTCATTTTTTTTGTTTTCTAATAAAGGTGCCAGGAAGCCCCTCTGTGCTCCATGTAACGATACATAAATGTAATAAAACAATTGTGTTTAATAATATTGATAATAAACCTTATCACAAAATTTGAGTAAATACCATGTTGCCGGTCAGTTTAAAATCATTTAATCCATCTTAATCAAAGGCCCATTGAGAAAAAAACTTGACTTTGAAACAAATAAGTGAATCAGAGCTATTGCGGACCCACAATCTGCCGAACTAAACAACTGAATTTCCAGCGTCTTTTAGAGAGGGACAGACAGAGGGACGAATATAGGGTGGCAACAAACATTACCCGGGGCTTCACTGGTACCCAGTAAACAAAGGGGTCAAAGGTTTACATACTTTAGTACAACACACGCACTGCAGTAAAAAACAAAAGGATGTTTAAACATTTATGGGGTACAATTAAAAAGACCTTTGAATATAGCTGCAGTGACACCTTGCACTTTCAAAACGTGCAGTTCACAATTGATATTGTAACAAGTCACCGCAGCATATGCTGTTCCCCTGCACTGAGGCGTGAATGAGCTTCTGGAGTTCAGCGCCCCTCTGCCTGACAAAAGCCTGCCCCTTACTCCATCCAGCTCAGAGCCGAAGATGAAATAAAACCCACACACCACGTGCACACACACACACACAAAACACCCTGCGAGCATCCAGAGCTTTAAGCAAACGTGCTAATAAAAATAGACACAACTGAATTGGACCAACCAAAAGAATAGCGAAGTGTTCTCACTCGCTGACTTTTCTTGTGTCAAAACCCTGCTGGAGCTGTGTCCTGCTTGCGACGCAACTCCAGCAATGCGCCGCTTTTACGGCACAGATGCATCACGCATCTGTGCTGTTTTTGCCCCATGGTGCGCCGCATTGTAAATGCGGGGCATCCATGGTGGCGTAGCAGCAGCGCACAATAAGTTGCGCATCCCTGCTGATATGCAGGGATGCGCCACTTATTGTAAATCTGCCCCAAAGTTTTCAGTCTATTGAGGATCCCCAGTGAGAAAAATCAGGGCAGCACTGCGAGGCAGCAATTTTCACAAATCACTGCCCTTAGAAATTGCAGCACTAACTCAAAAGAATGTGAATTCTTTATCTAATGGTTCCAGTTTTTTAGGCTGTGGAAGATTACACAGGGGCCTTAAACTATTCAATTTTCAGCAGTTACAGCTTATTTGAGAGCATTTTTCACAAGTGAAAGGCAAATGGAGGTACAAATCTATTTCAGTAATGAAAAGTGGACCTCTGATCGCCTGTTGCCATCTAAAAAACAGTAACGTTATGACTGAGAAAAAATGCATTCAGAGAACATCTTCTAATTGAAGTGCTTGTGTACAAGTGGGTGAGGGGGCTTTGTAACATTGGGGATATTTAGCAAACACAATCAAGGCTTTAAAGCAATGCAAGCTGTTCTAAAATCGGGATATCTAAATTAGATCAGGAGTTGCAATCTGCTATGTCCTGATTAAGCGTCTCTAGGAAAGTGATGAAAATTAGGCGCTAGTTCGCAGGCGACATCTTCTCTAGCTTGACCTCTCTGCGGCACTGTCTTGCATACAGGGATTACAGCTGCTCAGGGTACATTTAAACTTATCAGAGTGGAACCAATTTCCGCTCTTCGGGACAATGAGCATCATTGGGCTGAAAGGATGTTTTCACTCTGCGACAATGGCTTTCACACACAGGGGAACACGATGTGCGCGGTGGGTAAAAGAGCAAGCAGCAGAGCTTTTTTTAATGTAAATAGAAAACACTATGCACAGCATTGTACATTTGAAAAAGACAAATGAGTTCCGGGGTTGAAATATATCTAAATAAAATACTTCTTTTGAATCGCCATTATATTTATATGATGCTATGTCTATTCTTTAGCTTATTTCTAAAACTGAAAAAGAAAACACGAAAAGTAAAAAAGACTGATACACAGAATGCACCATGGTACCTAAACAACCTCTAGCCCATCACCTGCTCTTAGCTCGAGGCACTCGGCACCGACCTTGGAGAGAGTGAAGTGAACATTCCAGCAACTCCGGGGCACAGCATTGGAATTATCAGCGCCGAGTCAGACACGAAATGCCACCCACGTGTTGCTGCAGTCACGCTGCTCCGATGCGCCCCACATCCTGTTAGCTCCTCAGCTTGCGGCTGCCACGTCACAAAACCAGCCAATTCGAAATACCCCCACGCGCGGCATCCAATGATGGAAGCTGCGGGGCTGACAAGCCAATCCTGGTGCTCCATGATGCGCCAGGATTGGCTAGAGGGGCATTTTTGCTGCTCGCCCTGTCGCCCTTTGTGAACCCGGGCTGTGGCAGGCGAACAGCACCCCTGGGTCCCGCTGGGGACCTTACAGTGCGCATGCTTGAGGAAGTACCCAACTTTCCCAAGCATGCGCACTGCACTGTAAATTCCCGATTGCGCAACTATCGGGATTGCGCAACTGCAGCAGGCCACCTGGCGGCTGATTGTTGCAATGAATGTATTTATTTTAATTAGAGAAGGATTGCGGCCGGCGGCAACGATGCGGGTCCATGTGGCGGCTGGTGGGGCTACGCCCCCACGCCCCAATGGACGCACCGCTGCTGGTGTGTTGTGTACGAGTGGAATCATGCCTAGTGAATGAGGGATTGCAGATTGGTTGGTAAATAAAATAGGTGTGGCCTGAACAGAGAAAGGTAACAGGTGTTGTGAGGAGGAGGAGCCTAATCAGAGTGGGTGGGGTCAGAGAGGAGGAGCCAGGTCAGAGAGGAGGGGTATAGGTGGATCCTAGTCAGAGTGGGTGGGGTTAGAGAGGAGGAGTATAGGAGGAGCTGGGTCAGAGAGGAGGGGTATAGGAGGAGCCTAGTCAGAGTGGGAGGGGTCAGAGAGGAGGAGTATAGGAGGAGCCTAGTCAGAGTGGGTGGGGTTAGAGAGGAGGGGTATAGGCAGAGCCTGGGCAGAATGGGTGGGTTCAGAGGAAGGGGAGGAGTATCCTGACTTATTGTGGGGTACTGCAAATACTTTTTTACTGCACCCCCCTATACTCTCTGATTTCTGTTGGGGGGGCAGTCAAAATTTGGGGGAGCAGTATTAAAAGGTGCTTAGGCGCAACGTGAAGGCGATGGGGTGCACACAATGGCTTGGCTTCCAGGTACTTTTTGGGGGGCTACCATTAGTTTCAATTGCTCTGATCCTCCCTCATGGGGTGTACCCCAAATGGTTAGGGGCCACGGGGGGCAAGAAGCTGTTTGACAGTTTCTATTAACAACAGGGGTCACCATACGATTCTGCTGCAGTTATGGTATTCAAAGGTAAAACAAGGAGCATTTGGCTGTATTTTTGCAGGTGGGGTGCCCCAAAATGTTACTGCCAGCAGCAGCAGCAGCCCCCTTCCTCGCCACCCTGCAGATTGGTATAGGTACCTTTAGGACATTTCTGTTGAAAACAGAGGCTATAGCGAATCGCGCTACAAAATCCGAGAGCACTAACACTTGCTAAATAAAGGTGGCATCGGAGCATACGAATGAGGCAGGGAGAGGCTACTGTTGCAATTGGTTTGGTGGGTCATAGTGAATAACCTGGGAATGCAAATAGGCAGAAGTGTGAGGATTGGCAGTGTCTGTAGAGAATTTTGGCATGCTCTTCAGTTGATGTTTTCCTCCTTGAACTACAGAGGAAAGGCCTGGCCTTACTGTTGGGCAAAACATGTATTTATGATTTTAAGAAGTGTAGTCTGGATGTACTGAGAGGGCCTGTACAGTACGGTAAATGCCTGTATACCCCTGCAATGTGCATCCAACTGTCACTTGAGATTGAACAGCAAACGAAGCAGCTGGGTTACTGACTGAATGTAAATGGAAGGCACATAGGAAGGGTGTTTGTGGTCACTCAAATGATTGAAACCTGGTTGATGCACTACCAAAGCTGGGGTACCAGGGGGGAACATTTGAGGGGTATTGAGATGGTGGTGTCCAGAGGTCAAAATATGTTTCAGAGACACAGAGGTACTGCGGTCCTGGTCCCACATTGGGGGTAGACAAAAGTCCCTGCTAAAGATTTCTGTCCAACTGTTACCACATTTTGTGCAGCCTGGCTCCCTCTGTAACGATTCCCCAGTGTCTTTCGATCCTACAGATGACTGTAGCAAACTTCCCAAATTTTTTCTTGGCCTCATACTCCCAAAGGAGTGCCTGACATTTGCCAGCCTAACGATACTCACATTCTGGGAAAAACCTCACTAACTATGCATATTTATCTACCACACATGGCAAATCCTTACAATTGCAGAACATCATATCGCACTTGTCATCTTTGAGGTACTGTAAGTATTTGGATTTGAGGGAAATATTCATCCTTGCTTGCTCTCTCCCATCTGAAGTCTATGGTGCTGCTGTTCCTTTCTCACATGTCCCTTCAAAGAGACAAGTGACACACAGACTCAATCACTCAGCAAACATATATGCTTTGACGTTTTCATCTTGCTGTTTACCTTCCAAATATTCCCCCTGAACCACAAATAAAGGCCTGCCATTCCTCATCCCCTCAGTCAAAGCAGTCCTTCGCTCCTTAGGCCCTGCAAGACCACCATGAACAAGAATCATGTCAGCAAGCAGAAGAAAAGCCTCAGTGTGCTCTTTTGTTCATACTGCTGCCCTCTAGTAACACTTCATGGCAACTGCAGCATAAGAATGGGACTGAGAAGAGGGCTGTCCTATGCAAATAATATCCTCCCATGCATACTTTCTTCTGAGACGGTCGGCGGCTTGTGCCGTGATACCGCCTCCAACAAATGGTCTTCAACCAAATTTTAAAAAAGCCCACCTGCCTTAGACGAAGGATTTTGCCACTCGAAGGAAGCACATGGGGACATCACCCTCATTTAGCAGGGTCCTAAATTGCCTGCTGTCAGCCTGTATACAGAACAAGGGCGTTCGTGAGCGTTCCTCAAAGGAAGGAGGTGGGTGATTAATTCACAGTGCCAGGGCAGGCCCAGCCCAGCCCAGCCCAGCCCAGCCCAGCCCAGCCCAGCGCAGCCCAGCCCGGCACAGCGCACTGCTGTGGAGGTCCATTCCTTCACATCCTGCAGCAGGCATGATGCAGACCTACTAGAGCAAAGGCTTGACTCTGCCCTTGTCTGTCTCTTAAAGAAAACAATCTTTCTAGCTTCTTATTGCACCTGATAAATGGACTCTAGCTTGCCTCAAACTTGACCCATCATTTCATTAGCCAGAGCTCATACTTGACCTTTATTTCTATCCAAGCTCACTGGCACCAAACCCCTGATTTGAGCGAGTTACTCACACCAAAATGAAAAATCACCATCATCCAACCTATTTTACAATAAGTGTAGCACCTTCCTCGCATTCTTGTGCTCAGTTATAACCCCCAATACCACAATTGCACTCTGCAATTCACCAAACTTAAAGGAAAAAGAATGAAGACATTGATAAAGGAAGACAAGGCCTTGTCCCTATTGCACCTACTTGAGAAATAGGGAGGTTGGTAGAAGGTCATGAGGGAAAACATTTGAAATTTTGGGACACACAACCCAAAAAGAGTGTCCACTTTTCTCCTCTGTTACCAAGTAAAAAAAAATCTTAGCAAAAAAAAAAACATTCACTTTTTGAAAATTTCCACCTTGGGATACCTCTACAGCATTGGCAGGATTCGAACCCTGGCCTGTGAGGGCTGTCTGCACCAAAGGTACAAGACTTACCTTTGAGCTATAGCTCCTTAGTGGTCTAGAGGATTGCTGTAGTAACTATAAGCAACATACAGGCCTTGGTGTCCTTCCCGGCGGCTTCCATTGCACATGAAAAGGATGACCATGACATAAGGACAATTTGATAGGCTACATACATGGAAACCAGTGTGGTCCAGTGGGTAAGTGCCTGCCTTCCATGCAGGCAACCAGGGTTCAAATCCCGGGTTCGGCACCAGGTGACTGATGGTGGCAGAGCAGAGGTAAGTTGGAGGTGGGCCTAAATGGCCAATTGGTAAGTAAAATGTGTCTGTGTGTTGTGTACGAGTGGAATCATGCCTAGTGAATGAGGGATTGCAGATTGGTTGGTAAATAAAATAGGTGTGGCCTGAACAGAGAAAGGTAACAGGTGTTGTGAGGAGGAGGAGCCTAATCAGAGTGGGTGGGGTCAGAGAGGAGGAGCCAGGTCAGAGAGGAGGGGTATAGGTGGATCCTAGTCAGAGTGGGTGGGGTTAGAGAGGAGGAGTATAGGAGGAGCTGGGTCAGAGAGGAGGGGTATAGGAGGAGCCTAGTCAGAGTGGGAGGGGTCAGAGAGGAGGAGTATAGGAGGAGCCTAGTCAGAGTGGGTGGGGTTAGAGAGGAGGGGTATAGGCAGAGCCTGGGCAGAATGGGTGGGTTCAGAGGAAGGGGAGGAGTATCCTGACTTATTGTGGGGTACTGCAAATACTTTTTTACTGCACCCCCCTATACTCTCTGATTTCTGTTGGGGGGGCAGTCAAAATTTGGGGGAGCAGTATTAAAAGGTGCTTAGGCGCAACGTGAAGGCGATGGGGTGCACACAATGGCTTGGCTTCCAGGTACTTTTTGGGGGGCTACCATTAGTTTCAATTGCTCTGATCCTCCCTCATGGGGTGTACCCCAAATGGTTAGGGGCCACGGGGGGCAAGAAGCTGTTTGACAGTTTCTATTAACAACAGGGGTCACCATACGATTCTGCTGCAGTTATGGTATTCAAAGGTAAAACAAGGAGCATTTGGCTGTATTTTTGCAGGTGGGGTGCCCCAAAATGTTACTGCCAGCAGCAGCAGCAGCCCCCTTCCTCGCCACCCTGCAGATTGGTATAGGTACCTTTAGGACATTTCTGTTGAAAACAGAGGCTATAGCGAATCGCGCTACAAAATCCGAGAGCACTAACACTTGCTAAATAAAGGTGGCATCGGAGCATACGAATGAGGCAGGGAGAGGCTACTGTTGCAATTGGTTTGGTGGGTCATAGTGAATAACCTGGGAATGCAAATAGGCAGAAGTGTGAGGATTGGCAGTGTCTGTAGAGAATTTTGGCATGCTCTTCAGTTGATGTTTTCCTCCTTGAACTACAGAGGAAAGGCCTGGCCTTACTGTTGGGCAAAACATGTATTTATGATTTTAAGAAGTGTAGTCTGGATGTACTGAGAGGGCCTGTACAGTACGGTAAATGCCTGTATACCCCTGCAATGTGCATCCAACTGTCACTTGAGATTGAACAGCAAACGAAGCAGCTGGGTTACTGACTGAATGTAAATGGAAGGCACATAGGAAGGGTGTTTGTGGTCACTCAAATGATTGAAACCTGGTTGATGCACTACCAAAGCTGGGGTACCAGGGGGGAACATTTGAGGGGTATTGAGATGGTGGTGTCCAGAGGTCAAAATATGTTTCAGAGACACAGAGGTACTGCGGTCCTGGTCCCACATTGGGGGTAGACAAAAGTCCCTGCTAAAGATTTCTGTCCAACTGTTACCACATTTTGTGCAGCCTGGCTCCCTCTGTAACGATTCCCCAGTGTCTTTCGATCCTACAGATGACTGTAGCAAACTTCCCAAATTTTTTCTTGGCCTCATACTCCCAAAGGAGTGCCTGACATTTGCCAGCCTAACGATACTCACATTCTGGGAAAAACCTCACTAACTATGCATATTTATCTACCACACATGGCAAATCCTTACAATTGCAGAACATCATATCGCACTTGTCATCTTTGAGGTACTGTAAGTATTTGGATTTGAGGGAAATATTCATCCTTGCTTGCTCTCTCCCATCTGAAGTCTATGGTGCTGCTGTTCCTTTCTCACATGTCCCTTCAAAGAGACAAGTGACACACAGACTCAATCACTCAGCAAACATATATGCTTTGACGTTTTCATCTTGCTGTTTACCTTCCAAATATTCCCCCTGAACCACAAATAAAGGCCTGCCATTCCTCATCCCCTCAGTCAAAGCAGTCCTTCGCTCCTTAGGCCCTGCAAGACCACCATGAACAAGAATCATGTCAGCAAGCAGAAGAAAAGCCTCAGTGTGCTCTTTTGTTCATACTGCTGCCCTCTAGTAACACTTCATGGCAACTGCAGCATAAGAATGGGACTGAGAAGAGGGCTGTCCTATGCAAATAATATCCTCCCATGCATACTTTCTTCTGAGACGGTCGGCGGCTTGTGCCGTGATACCGCCTCCAACAAATGGTCTTCAACCAAATTTTAAAAAAGCCCACCTGCCTTAGACGAAGGATTTTGCCACTCGAAGGAAGCACATGGGGACATCACCCTCATTTAGCAGGGTCCTAAATTGCCTGCTGTCAGCCTGTATACAGAACAAGGGCGTTCGTGGGCGTTCGTGAGCGTTCCTCAAAGGAAGGAGGTGGGTGATTAATTCACAGTGCCAGGGCAGGCCCAGCCCAGCCCAGCCCAGCCCAGCCCAGCCCAGCCCAGCGCAGCCCAGCCCGGCACAGCGCACTGCTGTGGAGGTCCATTCCTTCACATCCTGCAGCAGGCATGATGCAGACCTACTAGAGCAAAGGCTTGACTCTGCCCTTGTCTGTCTCTTAAAGAAAACAATCTTTCTAGCTTCTTATTGCACCTGATAAATGGACTCTAGCTTGCCTCAAACTTGACCCATCATTTCATTAGCCAGAGCTCATACTTGACCTTTATTTCTATCCAAGCTCACTGGCACCAAACCCCTGATTTGAGCGAGTTACTCACACCAAAATGAAAAATCACCATCATCCAACCTATTTTACAATAAGTGTAGCACCTTCCTCGCATTCTTGTGCTCAGTTATAACCCCCAATACCACAATTGCACTCTGCAATTCACCAAACTTAAAGGAAAAAGAATGAAGACATTGATAAAGGAAGACAAGGCCTTGTCCCTATTGCACCTACTTGAGAAATAGGGAGGTTGGTAGAAGGTCATGAGGGAAAACATTTGAAATTTTGGGACACACAACCCAAAAAGAGTGTCCACTTTTCTCCTCTGTTACCAAGTAAAAAAAAATCTTAGCAAAAAAAAAAACATTCACTTTTTGAAAATTTCCACCTTGGGATACCTCTACAGCATTGGCAGGATTCGAACCCTGGCCTGTGAGGGCTGTCTGCACCAAAGGTACAAGACTTACCTTTGAGCTATAGCTCCTTAGTGGTCTAGAGGATTGCTGTAGTAACTATAAGCAACATACAGGCCTTGGTGTCCTTCCCGGCGGCTTCCATTGCACATGAAAAGGATGACCATGACATAAGGACAATTTGATAGGCTACATACATGGAAACCAGTGTGGTCCAGTGGGTAAGTGCCTGCCTTCCATGCAGGCAACCAGGGTTCAAATCCCGGGTTCGGCACCAGGTGACTTATGGTGGCAGAGCAGAGGTAAGTTGGAGGTGGGCCTAAATGGCCAATTGGTAAGTAAAATGTGTCTGTGTGTTGTGTACGAGTGGAATCATGCCTAGTGAATGAGGGATTGCAGATTGGTTGGTAAATAAAATAGGTGTGGCCTGAACAGAGAAAGGTAACAGGTGTTGTGAGGAGGAGGAGCCTAATCAGAGTGGGTGGGGTCAGAGAGGAGGAGCCAGGTCAGAGAGGAGGGGTATAGGTGGATCCTAGTCAGAGTGGGTGGGGTTAGAGAGGAGGAGTATAGGAGGAGCTGGGTCAGAGAGGAGGGGTATAGGAGGAGCCTAGTCAGAGTGGGTGGGGTTAGAGAGGAGGGGTATAGGCAGAGCCTGGGCAGAATGGGTGGGTTCAGAGGAAGGGGAGGAGTATCCTGACTTATTGTGGGGTACTGCAAATACTTTTTTACTGCACCCCCCTATACTCTCTGATTTCTGTTGGGGGGGCAGTCAAAATTTGGGGGAGCAGTATTAAAAGGTGCTTAGGCGCAACGTGAAGGCGATGGGGTGCACACAATGGCTTGGCTTCCAGGTACTTTTTGGGGGGCTACCATTAGTTTCAATTGCTCTGATCCTCCCTCATGGGGTGTACCCCAAATGGTTAGGGGCCACGGGGGGCAAGAAGCTGTTTGACAGTTTCTATTAACAACAGGGGTCACCATACGATTCTGCTGCAGTTATGGTATTCAAAGGTAAAACAAGGAGCATTTGGCTGTATTTTTGCAGGTGGGGTGCCCCAAAATGTTACTGCCAGCAGCAGCAGCAGCCCCCTTCCTCGCCACCCTGCAGATTGGTATAGGTACCTTTAGGACATTTCTGTTGAAAACAGAGGCTATAGCGAATCGCGCTACAAAATCCGAGAGCACTAACACTTGCTAAATAAAGGTGGCATCGGAGCATACGAATGAGGCAGGGAGAGGCTACTGTTGCAATTGGTTTGGTGGGTCATAGTGAATAACCTGGGAATGCAAATAGGCAGAAGTGTGAGGATTGGCAGTGTCTGTAGAGAATTTTGGCATGCTCTTCAGTTGATGTTTTCCTCCTTGAACTACAGAGGAAAGGCCTGGCCTTACTGTTGGGCAAAACATGTATTTATGATTTTAAGAAGTGTAGTCTGGATGTACTGAGAGGGCCTGTACAGTACGGTAAATGCCTGTATACCCCTGCAATGTGCATCCAACTGTCACTTGAGATTGAACAGCAAACGAAGCAGCTGGGTTACTGACTGAATGTAAATGGAAGGCACATAGGAAGGGTGTTTGTGGTCACTCAAATGATTGAAACCTGGTTGATGCACTACCAAAGCTGGGGTACCAGGGGGGAACATTTGAGGGGTATTGAGATGGTGGTGTCCAGAGGTCAAAATATGTTTCAGAGACACAGAGGTACTGCGGTCCTGGTCCCACATTGGGGGTAGACAAAAGTCCCTGCTAAAGATTTCTGTCCAACTGTTACCACATTTTGTGCAGCCTGGCTCCCTCTGTAACGATTCCCCAGTGTCTTTCGATCCTACAGATGACTGTAGCAAACTTCCCAAATTTTTTCTTGGCCTCATACTCCCAAAGGAGTGCCTGACATTTGCCAGCCTAACGATACTCACATTCTGGGAAAAACCTCACTAACTATGCATATTTATCTACCACACATGGCAAATCCTTACAATTGCAGAACATCATATCGCACTTGTCATCTTTGAGGTACTGTAAGTATTTGGATTTGAGGGAAATATTCATCCTTGCTTGCTCTCTCCCATCTGAAGTCTATGGTGCTGCTGTTCCTTTCTCACATGTCCCTTCAAAGAGACAAGTGACACACAGACTCAATCACTCAGCAAACATATATGCTTTGACGTTTTCATCTTGCTGTTTACCTTCCAAATATTCCCCCTGAACCACAAATAAAGGCCTGCCATTCCTCATCCCCTCAGTCAAAGCAGTCCTTCGCTCCTTAGGCCCTGCAAGACCACCATGAACAAGAATCATGTCAGCAAGCAGAAGAAAAGCCTCAGTGTGCTCTTTTGTTCATACTGCTGCCCTCTAGTAACACTTCATGGCAACTGCAGCATAAGAATGGGACTGAGAAGAGGGCTGTCCTATGCAAATAATATCCTCCCATGCATACTTTCTTCTGAGACGGTCGGCGGCTTGTGCCGTGATACCGCCTCCAACAAATGGTCTTCAACCAAATTTTAAAAAAGCCCACCTGCCTTAGACGAAGGATTTTGCCACTCGAAGGAAGCACATGGGGACATCACCCTCATTTAGCAGGGTCCTAAATTGCCTGCTGTCAGCCTGTATACAGAACAAGGGCGTTCGTGCGTTCGTGAGCGTTCCTCAAAGGAAGGAGGTGGGTGATTAATTCACAGTGCCAGGGCAGGCCCAGCCCAGCCCAGCCCAGCCCAGCCCAGCCCAGCGCAGCGCAGCCCAGCCCGGCACAGCGCACTGCTGTGGAGGTCCATTCCTTCACATCCTGCAGCAGGCATGATGCAGACCTACTAGAGCAAAGGCTTGAATCTGCCCTTGTCTGTCTCTTAAAGAAAACAATCTTTCTAGCTTCTTATTGCACCTGATAAATGGACTCTAGCTTGCCTCAAACTTGACCCATCATTTCATTAGCCAGAGCTCATACTTGACCTTTATTTCTATCCAAGCTCACTGGCACCAAACCCCTGATTTGAGCGAGTTACTCACACCAAAATGAAAAATCACCATCATCCAACCTATTTTACAATAAGTGTAGCACCTTCCTCGCATTCTTGTGCTCAGTTATAACCCCCAATACCACAATTGCACTCTGCAATTCACCAAACTTAAAGGAAAAAGAATGAAGACATTGATAAAGGAAGACAAGGCCTTGTCCCTATTGCACCTACTTGAGAAATAGGGAGGTTGGTAGAAGGTCATGAGGGAAAACATTTGAAATTTTGGGACACACAACCCAAAAAGAGTGTCCACTTTTCTCCTCTGTTACCAAGTAAAAAAAAATCTTAGCAAAAAAAAAAACATTCACTTTTTGAAAATTTCCACCTTGGGATACCTCTACAGCATTGGCAGGATTCGAACCCTGGCCTGTGAGGGCTGTCTGCACCAAAGGTACAAGACTTACCTTTGAGCTATAGCTCCTTAGTGGTCTAGAGGATTGCTGTAGTAACTATAAGCAACATACAGGCCTTGGTGTCCTTCCCGGCGGCTTCCATTGCACATGAAAAGGATGACCATGACATAAGGACAATTTGATAGGCTACATACATGGAAACCAGTGTGGTCCAGTGGGTAAGTGCCTGCCTTCCATGCAGGCAACCAGGGTTCAAATCCCGGGTTCGGCACCAGGTGACTGATGGTGGCAGAGCAGAGGTAAGTTGGAGGTGGGCCTAAATGGCCAATTGGTAAGTAAAATGTGTCTGTGTGTTGTGTACGAGTGGAATCATGCCTAGTGAATGAGGGATTGCAGATTGGTTGGTAAATAAAATAGGTGTGGCCTGAACAGAGAAAGGTAACAGGTGTTGTGAGGAGGAGGAGCCTAATCAGAGTGGGTGGGGTCAGAGAGGAGGAGCCAGGTCAGAGAGGAGGGGTATAGGTGGATCCTAGTCAGAGTGGGTGGGGTTAGAGAGGAGGAGTATAGGAGGAGCTGGGTCAGAGAGGAGGGGTATAGGAGGAGCCTAGTCAGAGTGGGAGGGGTCAGAGAGGAGGAGTATAGGAGGAGCCTAGTCAGAGTGGGTGGGGTTAGAGAGGAGGGGTATAGGCAGAGCCTGGGCAGAATGGGTGGGTTCAGAGGAAGGGGAGGAGTATCCTGACTTATTGTGGGGTACTGCAAATACTTTTTTACTGCACCCCCCTATACTCTCTGATTTCTGTTGGGGGGGCAGTCAAAATTTGGGGGAGCAGTATTAAAAGGTGCTTAGGCGCAACGTGAAGGCGATGGGGTGCACACAATGGCTTGGCTTCCAGGTACTTTTTGGGGGGCTACCATTAGTTTCAATTGCTCTGATCCTCCCTCATGGGGTGTACCCCAAATGGTTAGGGGCCACGGGGGGCAAGAAGCTGTTTGACAGTTTCTATTAACAACAGGGGTCACCATACGATTCTGCTGCAGTTATGGTATTCAAAGGTAAAACAAGGAGCATTTGGCTGTATTTTTGCAGGTGGGGTGCCCCAAAATGTTACTGCCAGCAGCAGCAGCAGCCCCCTTCCTCGCCACCCTGCAGATTGGTATAGGTACCTTTAGGACATTTCTGTTGAAAACAGAGGCTATAGCGAATCGCGCTACAAAATCCGAGAGCACTAACACTTGCTAAATAAAGGTGGCATCGGAGCATACGAATGAGGCAGGGAGAGGCTACTGTTGCAATTGGTTTGGTGGGTCATAGTGAATAACCTGGGAATGCAAATAGGCAGAAGTGTGAGGATTGGCAGTGTCTGTAGAGAATTTTGGCATGCTCTTCAGTTGATGTTTTCCTCCTTGAACTACAGAGGAAAGGCCTGGCCTTACTGTTGGGCAAAACATGTATTTATGATTTTAAGAAGTGTAGTCTGGATGTACTGAGAGGCCTGTACAGTACGGTAAATGCCTGTATACCCCTGCAATGTGCATCCAACTGTCACTTGAGATTGAACAGCAAACGAAGCAGCTGGGTTACTGACTGAATGTAAATGGAAGGCACATAGGAAGGGTGTTTGTGGTCACTCAAATGATTGAAACCTGGTTGATGCACTACCAAAGCTGGGGTACCAGGGGGGAACATTTGAGGGGTATTGAGATGGTGGTGTCCAGAGGTCAAAATATGTTTCAGAGACACAGAGGTACTGCGGTCCTGGTCCCACATTGGGGGTAGACAAAAGTCCCTGCTAAAGATTTCTGTCCAACTGTTACCACATTTTGTGCAGCCTGGCTCCCTCTGTAACGATTCCCCAGTGTCTTTCGATCCTACAGATGACTGTAGCAAACTTCCCAAATTTTTTCTTGGCCTCATACTCCCAAAGGAGTGCCTGACATTTGCCAGCCTAACGATACTCACATTCTGGGAAAAACCTCACTAACTATGCATATTTATCTACCACACATGGCAAATCCTTACAATTGCAGAACATCATATCGCACTTGTCATCTTTGAGGTACTGTAAGTATTTGGATTTGAGGGAAATATTCATCCTTGCTTGCTCTCTCCCATCTGAAGTCTATGGTGCTGCTGTTCCTTTCTCACATGTCCCTTCAAAGAGACAAGTGACACACAGACTCAATCACTCAGCAAACATATATGCTTTGACGTTTTCATCTTGCTGTTTACCTTCCAAATATTCCCCCTGAACCACAAATAAAGGCCTGCCATTCCTCATCCCCTCAGTCAAAGCAGTCCTTCGCTCCTTAGGCCCTGCAAGACCACCATGAACAAGAATCATGTCAGCAAGCAGAAGAAAAGCCTCAGTGTGCTCTTTTGTTCATACTGCTGCCCTCTAGTAACACTTCATGGCAACTGCAGCATAAGAATGGGACTGAGAAGAGGGCTGTCCTATGCAAATAATATCCTCCCATGCATACTTTCTTCTGAGACGGTCGGCGGCTTGTGCCGTGATACCGCCTCCAACAAATGGTCTTCAACCAAATTTTAAAAACCTGCCTTAGACGAAGGATTTTGCCACTCGAAGGAAGCACATGGGGACATCACCCTCATTTAGCAGGGTCCTAAATTGCCTGCTGTCAGCCTGTATACAGAACAAGGGCGTTCGTGGGCGTTCGTGAGCGTTCCTCAAAGGAAGGAGGTGGGTGATTAATTCACAGTGCCAGGGCAGGCCCAGCCCAGCCCAGCCCAGCGCAGCCCAGCCCGGCACAGCGCACTGCTGTGGAGGTCCATTCCTTCACATCCTGCAGCAGGCATGATACAGACCTACTAGAGCAAAGGCTTGACTCTGCCCTTGTCTGTCTCTTAAAGAAAACAATCTTTCTAGCTTCTTATTGCACCTGATAAATGGACTCTAGCTTGCCTCAAACTTGACCCATCATTTCATTAGCCAGAGCTCATACTTGACCTTTATTTCTATCCAAGCTCACTGGCACCAAACCCCTGATTTGAGCGAGTTACTCACACCAAAATGAAAAATCACCATCATCCAACCTATTTTACAATAAGTGTAGCACCTTCCTCGCATTCTTGTGCTCAGTTATAACCCCCAATACCACAATTGCACTCTGCAATTCACCAAACTTAAAGGAAAAAGAATGAAGACATTAATAAAGGAAGACAAGGCCTTGTCCCTATTGCACCTACTTGAGAAATAGGGAGGTTGGTAGAAGGTCATGAGGGAAAACATTTTAAATTTTGGGACACACATGCCAAAAAGAGTGTCCACTTTTCTCCTCTGTTACCAAGTAAAAAAAAATCTTAGCAAAAAAAAAAAAACATTCACTTTTTGAAAATGTCCACCTTGGGATACCTCTACAGCATTGGCATGATTCGAACCCTGGCCTGTGAGGGCTGTCTGCACCAAAGGTACAAGACTTACCTTTGAGCTATAGCTCCTTAGTGGTCTAGAGGATTGCAGTAGTAACTATAAGCAACATACAGGCCTTGGTGTCCTTCCCGGCGGCTTCCATTGCACATGAAAAGGATGACCATGACATAAGGACAATTTGATAGGCTACATACATGGAAACCAGTGTGGTCCAGTGGGTAAGTGCCTGCCTTCCATGCAGGCAACCAGGGTTCAAATCCCGGGTTCGGCACCAGGTGACTGATGGTGGCAGAGCAGAGGTAAGTTGGTGGTGGGCCTAAATGGCCAATTGGTAAGTAAAATGTGTCTGTGTGTTGTGTACGAGTGGAATCATGCCTAGTGAATGAGGGATTGCAAATTGGTTGGTAAGTAAAATAGGTGTGGCCTGAACAGAGAAAGGTAACAGGTGTTGTGTGCAGGAGGAGGAGCCTAGTCAGAGTGGGTGGGGTCAGAGAGGAGGAGCCAGGTCAGAGAGGAGGGGTATAGGTGGAGCCTAGTCAGAGTGGGTGGGGTTAGAGAGGAGGAGTATAGGAGGAGCTGGGTCAGAGAGGAGGGGTCAGAGAGGAGGGGTATAGGCGGAGCCTGGGCAGAATGGGAGGGTTCAGAGAGCAGAAGAAGGGGAGGAGGGTCCTGACTTATTGTGGGGTACTGCAAATACTTTTTTACTGCACCCCCCTATACTCTCTGATTTCTGTTGGGAGGGGGCAGTCAAAATTTGGGGGAGCAGTATTAAAAGGTGCTTAGGCGCAACGTGAAGGCGATGGGGTGCACACAATGGCTTGGCTTCCAGGTACTTTTTGGGGGGCTACCATTAGTTTTAATTGCTCTAATCCTCCCTCATGGGGTGTACCCCAAATGGTTAGGGGCCACGGGGGGGCAAGAAGCTGTTTGACAGTTTCTATTAACAACAGGGTTCACCATACGATTCTGCTGCAGTTATGGTATTCAAAGGTAAAACAAGGAGCATTTGGCTGTATTTTTGCAGGTGGGGTGCCCCAAAATGTTACTGCCAGCAGCAGCAGCAGCCCCCTTCCTCGCCACCCTGCAGATTGGTATAGGTACCTTTAGGACATTTCTGTTGAAAACAGAGGCTATAGCGAATCGCGCTACAAAATCCGAGAGCACTAACACTTGCTAAATAAAGGTGGCATCGGAGCATACGAATGAGGCAGGGAGAGGCTACTGTTGCAATTGGTTTGGTGGGTCATAGTGAATAACCTCGGAATGCAAATAGGCAGAAGTGTGAGGATTGGCAGTGTCTGTAGAGAATTTTGGCATGCTCTTCAGTTGATGTTTTCCTCCTTGAACTACAGAGGAAAGGCCTGGCCTTACTGTTGGGCAAAACATGTATTTATGATTTTAAGAAGTGTAGTCTGGATGTACTGAGAGGGCCTGTACAGTACGGTAAATGCCTGTATACCCCTGCAATGTGCATCCAACTGTCACTTGAGATTGAACAGCAAACGAAGCAGCTGGGTTACTGACTGAATGTAAATGGAAGGCACATAGGAAGGGTGTTTGTGGTCACTCAAATGATTGAAACCTGGTTGATGCACTACCAAAGCTGGGGTACCAGGGGGGAACATTTGAGGGGTATTGAGATGGTGGTGTCCAGAGGTCAAAATATGTTTCAGAGACACAGAGGTACTGCGGTCCTGGTCCCACATTGGGGGTAGACAAAAGTCCCTGCTAAAGATTTCTGTCCAACTGTTACCACATTTTGTGCAGCCTGGCTCCCTCTGTAACGATTCCCCAGTGTCTTTCGATCCTACAGATGACTGTAGCAAACTTCCCAAATTTTTTCTTGGCCTCATACTCCCAAAGGAGTGCCTGAAATTTGCCAGCCTAACGATACTCACATTCTGGGAAAAACCTCACTAACTATGCATATTTATCTACCACACATGGCAAATCCTTACAATTGCAGAACATCATATCGCACTTGTCATCTTTGAGGTACTGTAAGTATTTGGATTTGAGGGAAATATTCATCCTTGCTTGCTCTCTCCCATCTGAAGTCTATGGTGCTGCTGTTCCTTTCTCACATGTCCCTTCAAAGAGACAAGTGACACACAGACTCAATCACTCAGCAAACATATATGCTTTGACGTTTTCATCTTGCTGTTTACCTTCCAAATATTCCCCCTGAACCGCAAATAAAGGCCTGCCATTCCTCATCCCCTCAGTCAAAGCAGTCCTTCTCTCCTTAGGCCCTGCAAGACCACCATGAACAAGAATCATGTCAGCAAGCAGAAGAAAAGCCTCAGTGTGCTCTTTTGTTCATACTGCTGCCCTCTAGTAACACTTCATGGCAACTGCAGCATAAGAATGGGACTGAGAAGAGGGCTGTCCTATGCAAATAATATCCTCCCATGCATACTTTCTTCTGAGACGGTCGGCGGCTTGTGCCGTGATACCGCCTCCAACAAATGGTCTTCAACCAAATTTTAAAAAAGCCCACCTGCCTTAGACGAAGGATTTTGCCACTCGAAGGAAGCACATGGGGACATCACCCTCATTTAGCAGGGTCCTAAATTGCCTGCTGTCAGCCTGTATACAGAACAAGGGCGTTCGTGGGCGTTCGTGAGCGTTCCTCAAAGGAAGGAGGTGGGTGATTAATTCACAGTGCCAGGGCAGGCCCAGCCCAGCCCAGCCCAGCCCAGCCCAGCCCAGCCCAGCCCAGCCCAGCCCAGCGCAGCCCAGCCCGGCACAGCGCACTGCTGTGGAGGTCCATTCCTTCACATCCTGCAGCAGGCATGATGCAGACCTACTAGAGCAAAGGCTTGACTCTGCCCTTGTCTGTCTCTTAAAGAAAACAATCTTTCTAGCTTCTTATTGCACCTGATAAATGGACTCTAGCTTGCCTCAAACTTGACCCATCATTTCATTAGCCAGAGCTCATACTTGACCTTTATTTCTATCCAAGCTCACTGGCACCAAACCCCTGATTTGAGCGAGTTACTCACACCAAAATGAAAAATCACCATCATCCAACCTATTTTACAATAAGTGTAGCACCTTCCTCGCATTCTTGTGCTCAGTTATAACCCCCAATACCACAATTGCACTCTGCAATTCACCAAACTTAAAGGAAAAAGAATGAAGACATTGATAAAGGAAGACAAGGCCTTGTCCCTATTGCACCTACTTGAGAAATAGGGAGGTTGGTAGAAGGTCATGAGGGAAAACATTTGAAATTTTGGGACACACAACCCAAAAAGAGTGTCCACTTTTCTCCTCTGTTACCAAGTAAAAAAAAATCTTAGCAAAAAAAAAAACATTCACTTTTTGAAAATTTCCACCTTGGGATACCTCTACAGCATTGGCAGGATTCGAACCCTGGCCTGTGAGGGCTGTCTGCACCAAAGGTACAAGACTTACCTTTGAGCTATAGCTCCTTAGTGGTCTAGAGGATTGCTGTAGTAACTATAAGCAACATACAGGCCTTGGTGTCCTTCCCGGCGGCTTCCATTGCACATGAAAAGGATGACCATGACATAAGGACAATTTGATAGGCTACATACATGGAAACCAGTGTGGTCCAGTGGGTAAGTGCCTGCCTTCCATGCAGGCAACCAGGGTTCAAATCCCGGGTTCGGCACCAGGTGACTGATGGTGGCAGAGCAGAGGTAAGTTGGAGGTGGGCCTAAATGGCCAATTGGTAAGTAAAATGTGTCTGTGTGTTGTGTACGAGTGGAATCATGCCTAGTGAATGAGGGATTGCAGATTGGTTGGTAAATAAAATAGGTGTGGCCTGAACAGAGAAAGGTAACAGGTGTTGTGAGGAGGAGGAGCCTAATCAGAGTGGGTGGGGTCAGAGAGGAGGAGCCAGGTCAGAGAGGAGGGGTATAGGTGGATCCTAGTCAGAGTGGGTGGGGTTAGAGAGGAGGAGTATAGGAGGAGCTGGGTCAGAGAGGAGGGGTATAGGAGGAGCCTAGTCAGAGTGGGAGGGGTCAGAGAGGAGGAGTATAGGAGGAGCCTAGTCAGAGTGGGTGGGGTTAGAGAGGAGGGGTATAGGCAGAGCCTGGGCAGAATGGGTGGGTTCAGAGGAAGGGGAGGAGTATCCTGACTTATTGTGGGGTACTGCAAATACTTTTTTACTGCACCCCCCTATACTCTCTGATTTCTGTTGGGGGGGCAGTCAAAATTTGGGGGAGCAGTATTAAAAGGTGCTTAGGCGCAACGTGAAGGCGATGGGGTGCACACAATGGCTTGGCTTCCAGGTACTTTTTGGGGGGCTACCATTAGTTTCAATTGCTCTGATCCTCCCTCATGGGGTGTACCCCAAATGGTTAGGGGCCACGGGGGGCAAGAAGCTGTTTGACAGTTTCTATTAACAACAGGGGTCACCATACGATTCTGCTGCAGTTATGGTATTCAAAGGTAAAACAAGGAGCATTTGGCTGTATTTTTGCAGGTGGGGTGCCCCAAAATGTTACTGCCAGCAGCAGCAGCAGCCCCCTTCCTCGCCACCCTGCAGATTGGTATAGGTACCTTTAGGACATTTCTGTTGAAAACAGAGGCTATAGCGAATCGCGCTACAAAATCCGAGAGCACTAACACTTGCTAAATAAAGGTGGCATCGGAGCATACGAATGAGGCAGGGAGAGGCTACTGTTGCAATTGGTTTGGTGGGTCATAGTGAATAACCTGGGAATGCAAATAGGCAGAAGTGTGAGGATTGGCAGTGTCTGTAGAGAATTTTGGCATGCTCTTCAGTTGATGTTTTCCTCCTTGAACTACAGAGGAAAGGCCTGGCCTTACTATTGGGCAAAACATGTATTTATGATTTTAAGAAGTGTAGTCTGGATGTACTGAGAGGGCCTGTACAGTACGGTAAATGCCTGTATACCCCTGCAATGTGCATCCAACTGTCACTTGAGATTGAACAGCAAACGAAGCAGCTGGGTTACTGACTGAATGTAAATGGAAGGCACATAGGAAGGGTGTTTGTGGTCACTCAAATGATTGAAACCTGGTTGATGCACTACCAAAGCTGGGGTACCAGGGGGGAACATTTGAGGGGTATTGAGATGGTGGTGTCCAGAGGTCAAAATATGTTTCAGAGACACAGAGGTACTGCGGTCCTGGTCCCACATTGGGGGTAGACAAAAGTCCCTGCTAAAGATTTCTGTCCAACTGTTACCACATTTTGTGCAGCCTGGCTCCCTCTGTAACGATTCCCCAGTGTCTTTCGATCCTACAGATGACTGTAGCAAACTTCCCAAATTTTTTCTTGGCCTCATACTCCCAAAGGAGTGCCTGACATTTGCCAGCCTAACGATACTCACATTCTGGGAAAAACCTCACTAACTATGCATATTTATCTACCACACATGGCAAATCCTTACAATTGCAGAACATCATATCGCACTTGTCATCTTTGAGGTACTGTAAGTATTTGGATTTGAGGGAAATATTCATCCTTGCTTGCTCTCTCCCATCTGAAGTCTATGGTGCTGCTGTTCCTTTCTCACATGTCCCTTCAAAGAGACAAGTGACACACAGACTCAATCACTCAGCAAACATATATGCTTTGACGTTTTCATCTTGCTGTTTACCTTCCAAATATTCCCCCTGAACCACAAATAAAGGCCTGCCATTCCTCATCCCCTCAGTCAAAGCAGTCCTTCGCTCCTTAGGCCCTGCAAGACCACCATGAACAAGAATCATGTCAGCAAGCAGAAGAAAAGCCTCAGTGTGCTCTTTTGTTCATACTGCTGCCCTCTAGTAACACTTCATGGCAACTGCAGCATAAGAATGGGACTGAGAAGAGGGCTGTCCTATGCAAATAATATCCTCCCATGCATACTTTCTTCTGAGACGGTCGGCGGCTTGTGCCGTGATACCGCCTCCAACAAATGGTCTTCAACCAAATTTTAAAAAAGCCCACCTGCCTTAGACGAAGGATTTTGCCACTCGAAGGAAGCACATGGGGACATCACCCTCATTTAGCAGGGTCCTAAATTGCCTGCTGTCAGCCTGTATACAGAACAAGGGTGTTCGTGGGCGTTCGTGAGCGTTCCTCAAAGGAAGGAGGTGGGTGATTAATTCACAGTGCCAGGGCAGGCCCAGCCCAGCCCAGCCCAGCGCAGCCCAGCCCGGCACAGCGCACTGCTGTGGAGGTCCATTCCTTCACATCCTGCAGCAGGCATGATACAGACCTACTAGAGCAAAGGCTTGACTCTGCCCTTGTCTGTCTCTTAAAGAAAACAATCTTTCTAGCTTCTTATTGCACCTGATAAATGGACTCTAGCTTGCCTCAAACTTGACCCATCATTTCATTAGCCAGAGCTCATACTTGACCTTTATTTCTATCCAAGCTCACTGGCACCAAACCCCTGATTTGAGCGAGTTACTCACACCAAAATGAAAAATCACCATCATCCAACCTATTTTACAATAAGTGTAGCACCTTCCTCGCATTCTTGTGCTCAGTTATAACCCCCAATACCACAATTGCACTCTGCAATTCACCAAACTTAAAGGAAAAAGAATGAAGACATTAATAAAGGAAGACAAGGCCTTGTCCCTATTGCACCTACTTGAGAAATAGGGAGGTTGGTAGAAGGTCATGAGGGAAAACATTTTAAATTTTGGGACACACATGCCAAAAAGAGTGTCCACTTTTCTCCTCTGTTACCAAGTAAAAAAAAATCTTAGCAAAAAAAAAAAAACATTCACTTTTTGAAAATGTCCACCTTGGGATACCTCTACAGCATTGGCATGATTCGAACCCTGGCCTGTGAGGGCTGTCTGCACCAAAGGTACAAGACTTACCTTTGAGCTATAGCTCCTTAGTGGTCTAGAGGATTGCAGTAGTAACTATAAGCAACATACAGGCCTTGGTGTCCTTCCCGGCGGCTTCCATTGCACATGAAAAGGATGACCATGACATAAGGACAATTTGATAGGCTACATACATGGAAACCAGTGTGGTCCAGTGGGTAAGTGCCTGCCTTCCATGCAGGCAACCAGGGTTCAAATCCCGGGTTCGGCACCAGGTGACTGATGGTGGCAGAGCAGAGGTAAGTTGGTGGTGGGCCTAAATGGCCAATTGGTAAGTAAAATGTGTCTGTGTGTTGTGTACGAGTGGAATCATGCCTAGTGAATGAGGGATTGCAGATTGGGTGGTAAGTAAAATAGGTGTGGCCTGAACAGAGAAAGGTAACAGGTGTTGTGTGCAGGAGGAGGAGCCTAGTCAGAGTGGGTGGGGTCAGAGAGGAGGAGCCAGGTCAGAGAGGAGGGGTATAGGTGGAACCTAGTCAGAGTGGGTGGGGTTAGAGAGGAGGAGTATAGGAGGAGCTGGGTCAGAGAGGAGGGGTCAGAGAGGAGGGGTATAGGCGGAGCCTGGGCAGAATGGGAGGGTTCAGAGAGCAGAAGAAGGGGAGGAGGGTCCTGACTTATTGTGGGGTACTGCAAATACTTTTTTACTGCACCCCCCTATACTCTCTGATTTCTGTTGGGAGGGGGCAGTCAAAATTTGGGGGAGCAGTATTAAAAGGTGCTTAGGCGCAACGTGAAGGCGATGGGGTGCACACAATGGCTTGGCTTCCAGGTACTTTTTGGGGGGCTACCATTAGTTTTAATTGCTCTAATCCTCCCTCATGGGGTGTACCCCAAATGGTTAGGGGCCACGGGGGGGCAAGAAGCTGTTTGACAGTTTCTATTAACAACAGGGTTCACCATACGATTCTGCTGCAGTTATGGTATTCAAAGGTAAAACAAGGAGCATTTGGCTGTATTTTTGCAGGTGGGGTGCCCCAAAATGTTACTGCCAGCAGCAGCAGCAGCCCCCTTCCTCGCCACCCTGCAGATTGGTATAGGTACCTTTAGGACATTTCTGTTGAAAACAGAGGCTATAGCGAATCGCGCTACAAAATCCGAGAGCACTAACACTTGCTAAATAAAGGTGGCATCGGAGCATACGAATGAGGCAGGGAGAGGCTACTGTTGCAATTGGTTTGGTGGGTCATAGTGAATAACCTCGGAATGCAAATAGGCAGAAGTGTGAGGATTGGCAGTGTCTGTAGAGAATTTTGGCATGCTCTTCAGTTGATGTTTTCCTCCTTGAACTACAGAGGAAAGGCCTGGCCTTACTGTTGGGCAAAACATGTATTTATGATTTTAAGAAGTGTAGTCTGGATGTACTGAGAGGGCCTGTACAGTACGGTAAATGCCTGTATACCCCTGCAATGTGCATCCAACTGTCACTTGAGATTGAACAGCAAACGAAGCAGCTGGGTTACTGACTGAATGTAAATGGAAGGCACATAGGAAGGGTGTTTGTGGTCACTCAAATGATTGAAACCTGGTTGATGCACTACCAAAGCTGGGGTACCAGGGGGGAACATTTGAGGGGTATTGAGATGGTGGTGTCCAGAGGTCAAAATATGTTTCAGAGACACAGAGGTACTGCGGTCCTGGTCCCACATTGGGGGTAGACAAAAGTCCCTGCTAAAGATTTCTGTCCAACTGTTACCACATTTTGTGCAGCCTGGCTCCCTCTGTAACGATTCCCCAGTGTCTTTCGATCCTACAGATGACTGTAGCAAACTTCCCAAATTTTTTCTTGGCCTCATACTCCCAAAGGAGTGCCTGAAATTTGCCAGCCTAACGATACTCACATTCTGGGAAAAACCTCACTAACTATGCATATTTATCTACCACACATGGCAAATCCTTACAATTGCAGAACATCATATCGCACTTGTCATCTTTGAGGTACTGTAAGTATTTGGATTTGAGGGAAATATTCATCCTTGCTTGCTCTCTCCCATCTGAAGTCTATGGTGCTGCTGTTCCTTTCTCACATGTCCCTTCAAAGAGACAAGTGACACACAGACTCAATCACTCAGCAAACATATATGCTTTGACGTTTTCATCTTGCTGTTTACCTTCCAAATATTCCCCCTGAACCGCAAATAAAGGCCTGCCATTCCTCATCCCCTCAGTCAAAGCAGTCCTTCGCTCCTTAGGCCCTGCAAGACCACCATGAACAAGAATCATGTCAGCAAGCAGAAGAAAAGCCTCAGTGTGCTCTTTTGTTCATACTGCTGCCCTCTAGTAACACTTCATGGCAACTGCAGCATAAGAATGGGACTGAGAAGAGGGCTGTCCTATGCAAATAATATCCTCCCATGCATACTTTCTTCTGAGACGGTCGGCGGCTTGTGCCGTGATACCGCCTCCAACAAATGGTCTTCAACCAAATTTTAAAAAAGCCCACCTGCCTTAGACGAAGGATTTTGCCACTCGAAGGAAGCACATGGGGACATCACCCTCATTTAGCAGGGTCCTAAATTGCCTGCTGTCAGCCTGTATACAGAACAAGGGCGTTCGTGCGTTCGTGAGCGTTCCTCAAAGGAAGGAGGTGGGTGATTAATTCACAGTGCCAGGGCAGGCCCAGCCCAGCCCAGCCCAGCCCAGCCCAGCCCAGCGCAGCGCAGCCCAGCCCGGCACAGCGCACTGCTGTGGAGGTCCATTCCTTCACATCCTGCAGCAGGCATGATGCAGACCTACTAGAGCAAAGGCTTGAATCTGCCCTTGTCTGTCTCTTAAAGAAAACAATCTTTCTAGCTTCTTATTGCACCTGATAAATGGACTCTAGCTTGCCTCAAACTTGACCCATCATTTCATTAGCCAGAGCTCATACTTGACCTTTATTTCTATCCAAGCTCACTGGCACCAAACCCCTGATTTGAGCGAGTTACTCACACCAAAATGAAAAATCACCATCATCCAACCTATTTTACAATAAGTGTAGCACCTTCCTCGCATTCTTGTGCTCAGTTATAACCCCCAATACCACAATTGCACTCTGCAATTCACCAAACTTAAAGGAAAAAGAATGAAGACATTGATAAAGGAAGACAAGGCCTTGTCCCTATTGCACCTACTTGAGAAATAGGGAGGTTGGTAGAAGGTCATGAGGGAAAACATTTGAAATTTTGGGACACACAACCCAAAAAGAGTGTCCACTTTTCTCCTCTGTTACCAAGTAAAAAAAAATCTTAGCAAAAAAAAAAACATTCACTTTTTGAAAATTTCCACCTTGGGATACCTCTACAGCATTGGCAGGATTCGAACCCTGGCCTGTGAGGGCTGTCTGCACCAAAGGTACAAGACTTACCTTTGAGCTATAGCTCCTTAGTGGTCTAGAGGATTGCTGTAGTAACTATAAGCAACATACAGGCCTTGGTGTCCTTCCCGGCGGCTTCCATTGCACATGAAAAGGATGACCATGACATAAGGACAATTTGATAGGCTACATACATGGAAACCAGTGTGGTCCAGTGGGTAAGTGCCTGCCTTCCATGCAGGCAACCAGGGTTCAAATCCCGGGTTCGGCACCAGGTGACTGATGGTGGCAGAGCAGAGGTAAGTTGGAGGTGGGCCTAAATGGCCAATTGGTAAGTAAAATGTGTCTGTGTGTTGTGTACGAGTGGAATCATGCCTAGTGAATGAGGGATTGCAGATTGGTTGGTAAATAAAATAGGTGTGGCCTGAACAGAGAAAGGTAACAGGTGTTGTGAGGAGGAGGAGCCTAATCAGAGTGGGTGGGGTCAGAGAGGAGGAGCCAGGTCAGAGAGGAGGGGTATAGGTGGATCCTAGTCAGAGTGGGTGGGGTTAGAGAGGAGGAGTATAGGAGGAGCTGGGTCAGAGAGGAGGGGTATAGGAGGAGCCTAGTCAGAGTGGGAGGGGTCAGAGAGGAGGAGTATAGGAGGAGCCTAGTCAGAGTGGGTGGGGTTAGAGAGGAGGGGTATAGGCAGAGCCTGGGCAGAATGGGTGGGTTCAGAGGAAGGGGAGGAGTATCCTGACTTATTGTGGGGTACTGCAAATACTTTTTTACTGCACCCCCCTATACTCTCTGATTTCTGTTGGGGGGGCAGTCAAAATTTGGGGGAGCAGTATTAAAAGGTGCTTAGGCGCAACGTGAAGGCGATGGGGTGCACACAATGGCTTGGCTTCCAGGTACTTTTTGGGGGGCTACCATTAGTTTCAATTGCTCTGATCCTCCCTCATGGGGTGTACCCCAAATGGTTAGGGGCCACGGGGGGCAAGAAGCTGTTTGACAGTTTCTATTAACAACAGGGGTCACCATACGATTCTGCTGCAGTTATGGTATTCAAAGGTAAAACAAGGAGCATTTGGCTGTATTTTTGCAGGTGGGGTGCCCCAAAATGTTACTGCCAGCAGCAGCAGCAGCCCCCTTCCTCGCCACCCTGCAGATTGGTATAGGTACCTTTAGGACATTTCTGTTGAAAACAGAGGCTATAGCGAATCGCGCTACAAAATCCGAGAGCACTAACACTTGCTAAATAAAGGTGGCATCGGAGCATACGAATGAGGCAGGGAGAGGCTACTGTTGCAATTGGTTTGGTGGGTCATAGTGAATAACCTGGGAATGCAAATAGGCAGAAGTGTGAGGATTGGCAGTGTCTGTAGAGAATTTTGGCATGCTCTTCAGTTGATGTTTTCCTCCTTGAACTACAGAGGAAAGGCCTGGCCTTACTGTTGGGCAAAACATGTATTTATGATTTTAAGAAGTGTAGTCTGGATGTACTGAGAGGCCTGTACAGTACGGTAAATGCCTGTATACCCCTGCAATGTGCATCCAACTGTCACTTGAGATTGAACAGCAAACGAAGCAGCTGGGTTACTGACTGAATGTAAATGGAAGGCACATAGGAAGGGTGTTTGTGGTCACTCAAATGATTGAAACCTGGTTGATGCACTACCAAAGCTGGGGTACCAGGGGGGAACATTTGAGGGGTATTGAGATGGTGGTGTCCAGAGGTCAAAATATGTTTCAGAGACACAGAGGTACTGCGGTCCTGGTCCCACATTGGGGGTAGACAAAAGTCCCTGCTAAAGATTTCTGTCCAACTGTTACCACATTTTGTGCAGCCTGGCTCCCTCTGTAACGATTCCCCAGTGTCTTTCGATCCTACAGATGACTGTAGCAAACTTCCCAAATTTTTTCTTGGCCTCATACTCCCAAAGGAGTGCCTGACATTTGCCAGCCTAACGATACTCACATTCTGGGAAAAACCTCACTAACTATGCATATTTATCTACCACACATGGCAAATCCTTACAATTGCAGAACATCATATCGCACTTGTCATCTTTGAGGTACTGTAAGTATTTGGATTTGAGGGAAATATTCATCCTTGCTTGCTCTCTCCCATCTGAAGTCTATGGTGCTGCTGTTCCTTTCTCACATGTCCCTTCAAAGAGACAAGTGACACACAGACTCAATCACTCAGCAAACATATATGCTTTGACGTTTTCATCTTGCTGTTTACCTTCCAAATATTCCCCCTGAACCACAAATAAAGGCCTGCCATTCCTCATCCCCTCAGTCAAAGCAGTCCTTCGCTCCTTAGGCCCTGCAAGACCACCATGAACAAGAATCATGTCAGCAAGCAGAAGAAAAGCCTCAGTGTGCTCTTTTGTTCATACTGCTGCCCTCTAGTAACACTTCATGGCAACTGCAGCATAAGAATGGGACTGAGAAGAGGGCTGTCCTATGCAAATAATATCCTCCCATGCATACTTTCTTCTGAGACGGTCGGCGGCTTGTGCCGTGATACCGCCTCCAACAAATGGTCTTCAACCAAATTTTAAAAAAGCCCACCTGCCTTAGACGAAGGATTTTGCCACTCGAAGGAAGCACATGGGGACATCACCCTCATTTAGCAGGGTCCTAAATTGCCTGCTGTCAGCCTGTATACAGAACAAGGGCGTTCGTGGGCGTTCGTGAGCGTTCCTCAAAGGAAGGAGGTGGGTGATTAATTCACAGTGCCAGGGCAGGCCCAGCCCAGCCCAGCCCAGCGCAGCCCAGCCCGGCACAGCGCACTGCTGTGGAGGTCCATTCCTTCACATCCTGCAGCAGGCATGATACAGACCTACTAGAGCAAAGGCTTGACTCTGCCCTTGTCTGTCTCTTAAAGAAAACAATCTTTCTAGCTTCTTATTGCACCTGATAAATGGACTCTAGCTTGCCTCAAACTTGACCCATCATTTCATTAGCCAGAGCTCATACTTGACCTTTATTTCTATCCAAGCTCACTGGCACCAAACCCCTGATTTGAGCGAGTTACTCACACCAAAATGAAAAATCACCATCATCCAACCTATTTTACAATAAGTGTAGCACCTTCCTCGCATTCTTGTGCTCAGTTATAACCCCCAATACCACAATTGCACTCTGCAATTCACCAAACTTAAAGGAAAAAGAATGAAGACATTAATAAAGGAAGACAAGGCCTTGTCCCTATTGCACCTACTTGAGAAATAGGGAGGTTGGTAGAAGGTCATGAGGGAAAACATTTTAAATTTTGGGACACACATGCCAAAAAGAGTGTCCACTTTTCTCCTCTGTTACCAAGTAAAAAAAAATCTTAGCAAAAAAAAAAAAACATTCACTTTTTGAAAATGTCCACCTTGGGATACCTCTACAGCATTGGCATGATTCGAACCCTGGCCTGTGAGGGCTGTCTGCACCAAAGGTACAAGACTTACCTTTGAGCTATAGCTCCTTAGTGGTCTAGAGGATTGCAGTAGTAACTATAAGCAACATACAGGCCTTGGTGTCCTTCCCGGCGGCTTCCATTGCACATGAAAAGGATGACCATGACATAAGGACAATTTGATAGGCTACATACATGGAAACCAGTGTGGTCCAGTGGGTAAGTGCCTGCCTTCCATGCAGGCAACCAGGGTTCAAATCCCGGGTTCGGCACCAGGTGACTGATGGTGGCAGAGCAGAGGTAAGTTGGTGGTGGGCCTAAATGGCCAATTGGTAAGTAAAATGTGTCTGTGTGTTGTGTACGAGTGGAATCATGCCTAGTGAATGAGGGATTGCAAATTGGTTGGTAAGTAAAATAGGTGTGGCCTGAACAGAGAAAGGTAACAGGTGTTGTGTGCAGGAGGAGGAGCCTAGTCAGAGTGGGTGGGGTCAGAGAGGAGGAGCCAGGTCAGAGAGGAGGGGTATAGGTGGAGCCTAGTCAGAGTGGGTGGGGTTAGAGAGGAGGAGTATAGGAGGAGCTGGGTCAGAGAGGAGGGGTCAGAGAGGAGGGGTATAGGCGGAGCCTGGGCAGAATGGGAGGGTTCAGAGAGCAGAAGAAGGGGAGGAGGGTCCTGACTTATTGTGGGGTACTGCAAATACTTTTTTACTGCACCCCCCTATACTCTCTGATTTCTGTTGGGAGGGGGCAGTCAAAATTTGGGGGAGCAGTATTAAAAGGTGCTTAGGCGCAACGTGAAGGCGATGGGGTGCACACAATGGCTTGGCTTCCAGGTACTTTTTGGGGGGCTACCATTAGTTTTAATTGCTCTAATCCTCCCTCATGGGGTGTACCCCAAATGGTTAGGGGCCACGGGGGGGCAAGAAGCTGTTTGACAGTTTCTATTAACAACAGGGTTCACCATACGATTCTGCTGCAGTTATGGTATTCAAAGGTAAAACAAGGAGCATTTGGCTGTATTTTTGCAGGTGGGGTGCCCCAAAATGTTACTGCCAGCAGCAGCAGCAGCCCCCTTCCTCGCCACCCTGCAGATTGGTATAGGTACCTTTAGGACATTTCTGTTGAAAACAGAGGCTATAGCGAATCGCGCTACAAAATCCGAGAGCACTAACACTTGCTAAATAAAGGTGGCATCGGAGCATACGAATGAGGCAGGGAGAGGCTACTGTTGCAATTGGTTTGGTGGGTCATAGTGAATAACCTCGGAATGCAAATAGGCAGAAGTGTGAGGATTGGCAGTGTCTGTAGAGAATTTTGGCATGCTCTTCAGTTGATGTTTTCCTCCTTGAACTACAGAGGAAAGGCCTGGCCTTACTGTTGGGCAAAACATGTATTTATGATTTTAAGAAGTGTAGTCTGGATGTACTGAGAGGGCCTGTACAGTACGGTAAATGCCTGTATACCCCTGCAATGTGCATCCAACTGTCACTTGAGATTGAACAGCAAACGAAGCAGCTGGGTTACTGACTGAATGTAAATGGAAGGCACATAGGAAGGGTGTTTGTGGTCACTCAAATGATTGAAACCTGGTTGATGCACTACCAAAGCTGGGGTACCAGGGGGGAACATTTGAGGGGTATTGAGATGGTGGTGTCCAGAGGTCAAAATATGTTTCAGAGACACAGAGGTACTGCGGTCCTGGTCCCACATTGGGGGTAGACAAAAGTCCCTGCTAAAGATTTCTGTCCAACTGTTACCACATTTTGTGCAGCCTGGCTCCCTCTGTAACGATTCCCCAGTGTCTTTCGATCCTACAGATGACTGTAGCAAACTTCCCAAATTTTTTCTTGGCCTCATACTCCCAAAGGAGTGCCTGAAATTTGCCAGCCTAACGATACTCACATTCTGGGAAAAACCTCACTAACTATGCATATTTATCTACCACACATGGCAAATCCTTACAATTGCAGAACATCATATCGCACTTGTCATCTTTGAGGTACTGTAAGTATTTGGATTTGAGGGAAATATTCATCCTTGCTTGCTCTCTCCCATCTGAAGTCTATGGTGCTGCTGTTCCTTTCTCACATGTCCCTTCAAAGAGACAAGTGACACACAGACTCAATCACTCAGCAAACATATATGCTTTGACGTTTTCATCTTGCTGTTTACCTTCCAAATATTCCCCCTGAACCGCAAATAAAGGCCTGCCATTCCTCATCCCCTCAGTCAAAGCAGTCCTTCTCTCCTTAGGCCCTGCAAGACCACCATGAACAAGAATCATGTCAGCAAGCAGAAGAAAAGCCTCAGTGTGCTCTTTTGTTCATACTGCTGCCCTCTAGTAACACTTCATGGCAACTGCAGCATAAGAATGGGACTGAGAAGAGGGCTGTCCTATGCAAATAATATCCTCCCATGCATACTTTCTTCTGAGACGGTCGGCGGCTTGTGCCGTGATACCGCCTCCAACAAATGGTCTTCAACCAAATTTTAAAAAAGCCCACCTGCCTTAGACGAAGGATTTTGCCACTCGAAGGAAGCACATGGGGACATCACCCTCATTTAGCAGGGTCCTAAATTGCCTGCTGTCAGCCTGTATACAGAACAAGGGCGTTCGTGGGCGTTCGTGAGCGTTCCTCAAAGGAAGGAGGTGGGTGATTAATTCACAGTGCCAGGGCAGGCCCAGCCCAGCCCAGCCCAGCCCAGCCCAGCCCAGCCCAGCCCAGCGCAGCCCAGCCCGGCACAGCGCACTGCTGTGGAGGTCCATTCCTTCACATCCTGCAGCAGGCATGATGCAGACCTACTAGAGCAAAGGCTTGACTCTGCCCTTGTCTGTCTCTTAAAGAAAACAATCTTTCTAGCTTCTTATTGCACCTGATAAATGGACTCTAGCTTGCCTCAAACTTGACCCATCATTTCATTAGCCAGAGCTCATACTTGACCTTTATTTCTATCCAAGCTCACTGGCACCAAACCCCTGATTTGAGCGAGTTACTCACACCAAAATGAAAAATCACCATCATCCAACCTATTTTACAATAAGTGTAGCACCTTCCTCGCATTCTTGTGCTCAGTTATAACCCCCAATACCACAATTGCACTCTGCAATTCACCAAACTTAAAGGAAAAAGAATGAAGACATTGATAAAGGAAGACAAGGCCTTGTCCCTATTGCACCTACTTGAGAAATAGGGAGGTTGGTAGAAGGTCATGAGGGAAAACATTTGAAATTTTGGGACACACAACCCAAAAAGAGTGTCCACTTTTCTCCTCTGTTACCAAGTAAAAAAAAATCTTAGCAAAAAAAAAAACATTCACTTTTTGAAAATTTCCACCTTGGGATACCTCTACAGCATTGGCAGGATTCGAACCCTGGCCTGTGAGGGCTGTCTGCACCAAAGGTACAAGACTTACCTTTGAGCTATAGCTCCTTAGTGGTCTAGAGGATTGCTGTAGTAACTATAAGCAACATACAGGCCTTGGTGTCCTTCCCGGCGGCTTCCATTGCACATGAAAAGGATGACCATGACATAAGGACAATTTGATAGGCTACATACATGGAAACCAGTGTGGTCCAGTGGGTAAGTGCCTGCCTTCCATGCAGGCAACCAGGGTTCAAATCCCGGGTTCGGCACCAGGTGACTGATGGTGGCAGAGCAGAGGTAAGTTGGAGGTGGGCCTAAATGGCCAATTGGTAAGTAAAATGTGTCTGTGTGTTGTGTACGAGTGGAATCATGCCTAGTGAATGAGGGATTGCAGATTGGTTGGTAAATAAAATAGGTGTGGCCTGAACAGAGAAAGGTAACAGGTGTTGTGAGGAGGAGGAGCCTAATCAGAGTGGGTGGGGTCAGAGAGGAGGAGCCAGGTCAGAGAGGAGGGGTATAGGTGGATCCTAGTCAGAGTGGGTGGGGTTAGAGAGGAGGAGTATAGGAGGAGCTGGGTCAGAGAGGAGGGGTATAGGAGGAGCCTAGTCAGAGTGGGAGGGGTCAGAGAGGAGGAGTATAGGAGGAGCCTAGTCAGAGTGGGTGGGGTTAGAGAGGAGGGGTATAGGCAGAGCCTGGGCAGAATGGGTGGGTTCAGAGGAAGGGGAGGAGTATCCTGACTTATTGTGGGGTACTGCAAATACTTTTTTACTGCACCCCCCTATACTCTCTGATTTCTGTTGGGGGGGCAGTCAAAATTTGGGGGAGCAGTATTAAAAGGTGCTTAGGCGCAACGTGAAGGCGATGGGGTGCACACAATGGCTTGGCTTCCAGGTACTTTTTGGGGGGCTACCATTAGTTTCAATTGCTCTGATCCTCCCTCATGGGGTGTACCCCAAATGGTTAGGGGCCACGGGGGGCAAGAAGCTGTTTGACAGTTTCTATTAACAACAGGGGTCACCATACGATTCTGCTGCAGTTATGGTATTCAAAGGTAAAACAAGGAGCATTTGGCTGTATTTTTGCAGGTGGGGTGCCCCAAAATGTTACTGCCAGCAGCAGCAGCAGCCCCCTTCCTCGCCACCCTGCAGATTGGTATAGGTACCTTTAGGACATTTCTGTTGAAAACAGAGGCTATAGCGAATCGCGCTACAAAATCCGAGAGCACTAACACTTGCTAAATAAAGGTGGCATCGGAGCATACGAATGAGGCAGGGAGAGGCTACTGTTGCAATTGGTTTGGTGGGTCATAGTGAATAACCTGGGAATGCAAATAGGCAGAAGTGTGAGGATTGGCAGTGTCTGTAGAGAATTTTGGCATGCTCTTCAGTTGATGTTTTCCTCCTTGAACTACAGAGGAAAGGCCTGGCCTTACTATTGGGCAAAACATGTATTTATGATTTTAAGAAGTGTAGTCTGGATGTACTGAGAGGGCCTGTACAGTACGGTAAATGCCTGTATACCCCTGCAATGTGCATCCAACTGTCACTTGAGATTGAACAGCAAACGAAGCAGCTGGGTTACTGACTGAATGTAAATGGAAGGCACATAGGAAGGGTGTTTGTGGTCACTCAAATGATTGAAACCTGGTTGATGCACTACCAAAGCTGGGGTACCAGGGGGGAACATTTGAGGGGTATTGAGATGGTGGTGTCCAGAGGTCAAAATATGTTTCAGAGACACAGAGGTACTGCGGTCCTGGTCCCACATTGGGGGTAGACAAAAGTCCCTGCTAAAGATTTCTGTCCAACTGTTACCACATTTTGTGCAGCCTGGCTCCCTCTGTAACGATTCCCCAGTGTCTTTCGATCCTACAGATGACTGTAGCAAACTTCCCAAATTTTTTCTTGGCCTCATACTCCCAAAGGAGTGCCTGACATTTGCCAGCCTAACGATACTCACATTCTGGGAAAAACCTCACTAACTATGCATATTTATCTACCACACATGGCAAATCCTTACAATTGCAGAACATCATATCGCACTTGTCATCTTTGAGGTACTGTAAGTATTTGGATTTGAGGGAAATATTCATCCTTGCTTGCTCTCTCCCATCTGAAGTCTATGGTGCTGCTGTTCCTTTCTCACATGTCCCTTCAAAGAGACAAGTGACACACAGACTCAATCACTCAGCAAACATATATGCTTTGACGTTTTCATCTTGCTGTTTACCTTCCAAATATTCCCCCTGAACCACAAATAAAGGCCTGCCATTCCTCATCCCCTCAGTCAAAGCAGTCCTTCGCTCCTTAGGCCCTGCAAGACCACCATGAACAAGAATCATGTCAGCAAGCAGAAGAAAAGCCTCAGTGTGCTCTTTTGTTCATACTGCTGCCCTCTAGTAACACTTCATGGCAACTGCAGCATAAGAATGGGACTGAGAAGAGGGCTGTCCTATGCAAATAATATCCTCCCATGCATACTTTCTTCTGAGACGGTCGGCGGCTTGTGCCGTGATACCGCCTCCAACAAATGGTCTTCAACCAAATTTTAAAAAAGCCCACCTGCCTTAGACGAAGGATTTTGCCACTCGAAGGAAGCACATGGGGACATCACCCTCATTTAGCAGGGTCCTAAATTGCCTGCTGTCAGCCTGTATACAGAACAAGGGCGTTCGTGGGCGTTCGTGAGCGTTCCTCAAAGGAAGGAGGTGGGTGATTAATTCACAGTGCCAGGGCAGGCCCAGCCCAGCCCAGCCCAGCGCAGCCCAGCCCGGCACAGCGCACTGCTGTGGAGGTCCATTCCTTCACATCCTGCAGCAGGCATGATACAGACCTACTAGAGCAAAGGCTTGACTCTGCCCTTGTCTGTCTCTTAAAGAAAACAATCTTTCTAGCTTCTTATTGCACCTGATAAATGGACTCTAGCTTGCCTCAAACTTGACCCATCATTTCATTAGCCAGAGCTCATACTTGACCTTTATTTCTATCCAAGCTCACTGGCACCAAACCCCTGATTTGAGCGAGTTACTCACACCAAAATGAAAAATCACCATCATCCAACCTATTTTACAATAAGTGTAGCACCTTCCTCGCATTCTTGTGCTCAGTTATAACCCCCAATACCACAATTGCACTCTGCAATTCACCAAACTTAAAGGAAAAAGAATGAAGACATTAATAAAGGAAGACAAGGCCTTGTCCCTATTGCACCTACTTGAGAAATAGGGAGGTTGGTAGAAGGTCATGAGGGAAAACATTTTAAATTTTGGGACACACATGCCAAAAAGAGTGTCCACTTTTCTCCTCTGTTACCAAGTAAAAAAAAATCTTAGCAAAAAAAAAAAAACATTCACTTTTTGAAAATGTCCACCTTGGGATACCTCTACAGCATTGGCATGATTCGAACCCTGGCCTGTGAGGGCTGTCTGCACCAAAGGTACAAGACTTACCTTTGAGCTATAGCTCCTTAGTGGTCTAGAGGATTGCAGTAGTAACTATAAGCAACATACAGGCCTTGGTGTCCTTCCCGGCGGCTTCCATTGCACATGAAAAGGATGACCATGACATAAGGACAATTTGATAGGCTACATACATGGAAACCAGTGTGGTCCAGTGGGTAAGTGCCTGCCTTCCATGCAGGCAACCAGGGTTCAAATCCCGGGTTCGGCACCAGGTGACTGATGGTGGCAGAGCAGAGGTAAGTTGGTGGTGGGCCTAAATGGCCAATTGGTAAGTAAAATGTGTCTGTGTGTTGTGTACGAGTGGAATCATGCCTAGTGAATGAGGGATTGCAGATTGGGTGGTAAGTAAAATAGGTGTGGCCTGAACAGAGAAAGGTAACAGGTGTTGTGTGCAGGAGGAGGAGCCTAGTCAGAGTGGGTGGGGTCAGAGAGGAGGAGCCAGGTCAGAGAGGAGGGGTATAGGTGGAACCTAGTCAGAGTGGGTGGGGTTAGAGAGGAGGAGTATAGGAGGAGCTGGGTCAGAGAGGAGGGGTCAGAGAGGAGGGGTATAGGCGGAGCCTGGGCAGAATGGGAGGGTTCAGAGAGCAGAAGAAGGGGAGGAGGGTCCTGACTTATTGTGGGGTACTGCAAATACTTTTTTACTGCACCCCCCTATACTCTCTGATTTCTGTTGGGAGGGGGCAGTCAAAATTTGGGGGAGCAGTATTAAAAGGTGCTTAGGCGCAACGTGAAGGCGATGGGGTGCACACAATGGCTTGGCTTCCAGGTACTTTTTGGGGGGCTACCATTAGTTTTAATTGCTCTAATCCTCCCTCATGGGGTGTACCCCAAATGGTTAGGGGCCACGGGGGGGCAAGAAGCTGTTTGACAGTTTCTATTAACAACAGGGTTCACCATACGATTCTGCTGCAGTTATGGTATTCAAAGGTAAAACAAGGAGCATTTGGCTGTATTTTTGCAGGTGGGGTGCCCCAAAATGTTACTGCCAGCAGCAGCAGCAGCCCCCTTCCTCGCCACCCTGCAGATTGGTATAGGTACCTTTAGGACATTTCTGTTGAAAACAGAGGCTATAGCGAATCGCGCTACAAAATCCGAGAGCACTAACACTTGCTAAATAAAGGTGGCATCGGAGCATACGAATGAGGCAGGGAGAGGCTACTGTTGCAATTGGTTTGGTGGGTCATAGTGAATAACCTCGGAATGCAAATAGGCAGAAGTGTGAGGATTGGCAGTGTCTGTAGAGAATTTTGGCATGCTCTTCAGTTGATGTTTTCCTCCTTGAACTACAGAGGAAAGGCCTGGCCTTACTGTTGGGCAAAACATGTATTTATGATTTTAAGAAGTGTAGTCTGGATGTACTGAGAGGGCCTGTACAGTACGGTAAATGCCTGTATACCCCTGCAATGTGCATCCAACTGTCACTTGAGATTGAACAGCAAACGAAGCAGCTGGGTTACTGACTGAATGTAAATGGAAGGCACATAGGAAGGGTGTTTGTGGTCACTCAAATGATTGAAACCTGGTTGATGCACTACCAAAGCTGGGGTACCAGGGGGGAACATTTGAGGGGTATTGAGATGGTGGTGTCCAGAGGTCAAAATATGTTTCAGAGACACAGAGGTACTGCGGTCCTGGTCCCACATTGGGGGTAGACAAAAGTCCCTGCTAAAGATTTCTGTCCAACTGTTACCACATTTTGTGCAGCCTGGCTCCCTCTGTAACGATTCCCCAGTGTCTTTCGATCCTACAGATGACTGTAGCAAACTTCCCAAATTTTTTCTTGGCCTCATACTCCCAAAGGAGTGCCTGAAATTTGCCAGCCTAACGATACTCACATTCTGGGAAAAACCTCACTAACTATGCATATTTATCTACCACACATGGCAAATCCTTACAATTGCAGAACATCATATCGCACTTGTCATCTTTGAGGTACTGTAAGTATTTGGATTTGAGGGAAATATTCATCCTTGCTTGCTCTCTCCCATCTGAAGTCTATGGTGCTGCTGTTCCTTTCTCACATGTCCCTTCAAAGAGACAAGTGACACACAGACTCAATCACTCAGCAAACATATATGCTTTGACGTTTTCATCTTGCTGTTTACCTTCCAAATATTCCCCCTGAACCGCAAATAAAGGCCTGCCATTCCTCATCCCCTCAGTCAAAGCAGTCCTTCGCTCCTTAGGCCCTGCAAGACCACCATGAACAAGAATCATGTCAGCAAGCAGAAGAAAAGCCTCAGTGTGCTCTTTTGTTCATACTGCTGCCCTCTAGTAACACTTCATGGCAACTGCAGCATAAGAATGGGACTGAGAAGAGGGCTGTCCTATGCAAATAATATCCTCCCATGCATACTTTCTTCTGAGACGGTCGGCGGCTTGTGCCGTGATACCGCCTCCAACAAATGGTCTTCAACCAAATTTTAAAAAAGCCCACCTGCCTTAGACGAAGGATTTTGCCACTCGAAGGAAGCACATGGGGACATCACCCTCATTTAGCAGGGTCCTAAATTGCCTGCTGTCAGCCTGTATACAGAACAAGGGCGTTCGTGGGCGTTCGTGAGCGTTCCTCAAAGGAAGGAGGTGGGTGATTAATTCACAGTGCCAGGGCAGGCCCAGCCCAGCCCAGCCCAGCCCAGCCCAGCCCAGCCCAGCCCAGCCCAGCGCAGCCCAGCCCGGCACAGCGCACTGCTGTGGAGGTCCATTCCTTCACATCCTGCAGCAGGCATGATGCAGACCTACTAGAGCAAAGGCTTGACTCTGCCCTTGTCTGTCTCTTAAAGAAAACAATCTTTCTAGCTTCTTATTGCACCTGATAAATGGACTCTAGCTTGCCTCAAACTTGACCCATCATTTCATTAGCCAGAGCTCATACTTGACCTTTATTTCTATCCAAGCTCACTGGCACCAAACCCCTGATTTGAGCGAGTTACTCACACCAAAATGAAAAATCACCATCATCCAACCTATTTTACAATAAGTGTAGCACCTTCCTCGCATTCTTGTGCTCAGTTATAACCCCCAATACCACAATTGCACTCTGCAATTCACCAAACTTAAAGGAAAAAGAATGAAGACATTGATAAAGGAAGACAAGGCCTTGTCCCTATTGCACCTACTTGAGAAATAGGGAGGTTGGTAGAAGGTCATGAGGGAAAACATTTGAAATTTTGGGACACACAACCCAAAAAGAGTGTCCACTTTTCTCCTCTGTTACCAAGTAAAAAAAAATCTTAGCAAAAAAAAAAACATTCACTTTTTGAAAATTTCCACCTTGGGATACCTCTACAGCATTGGCAGGATTCGAACCCTGGCCTGTGAGGGCTGTCTGCACCAAAGGTACAAGACTTACCTTTGAGCTATAGCTCCTTAGTGGTCTAGAGGATTGCTGTAGTAACTATAAGCAACATACAGGCCTTGGTGTCCTTCCCGGCGGCTTCCATTGCACATGAAAAGGATGACCATGACATAAGGACAATTTGATAGGCTACATACATGGAAACCAGTGTGGTCCAGTGGGTAAGTGCCTGCCTTCCATGCAGGCAACCAGGGTTCAAATCCCGGGTTCGGCACCAGGTGACTGATGGTGGCAGAGCAGAGGTAAGTTGGAGGTGGGCCTAAATGGCCAATTGGTAAGTAAAATGTGTCTGTGTGTTGTGTACGAGTGGAATCATGCCTAGTGAATGAGGGATTGCAGGTTGGTTGGTAAATAAAATAGGTGTGGCCTGAACAGAGAAAGGTAACAGGTGTTGTGAGGAGGAGGAGGCTAATCAGAGTGGGTGGGGTCAGAGAGGAGGAGCCAGGTCAGAGAGGAGGGGTATAGGTGGATCCTAGTCAGAGTGGGTGGGGTTAGAGAGGAGGAGTATAGGAGGAGCTGGGTCAGAGAGGAGGGGTATAGGAGGAGCCTAGTCAGAGTGGGAGGGGTCAGAGAGGAGGAGTATAGGAGGAGCCTAGTCAGAGTGGGTGGGGTTAGAGAGGAGGGGTATAGGCAGAGCCTGGGCAGAATGGGTGGGTTCAGAGGAAGGGGAGGAGTATCCTGACTTATTGTGGGGTACTGCAAATACTTTTTTACTGCACCCCCCTATACTCTCTGATTTCTGTTGGGGGGGCAGTCAAAATTTGGGGGAGCAGTATTAAAAGGTGCTTAGGCGCAACGTGAAGGCGATGGGGTGCACACAATGGCTTGGCTTCCAGGTACTTTTTGGGGGGCTACCATTAGTTTCAATTGCTCTGATCCTCCCTCATGGGGTGTACCCCAAATGGTTAGGGGCCACGGGGGGCAAGAAGCTGTTTGACAGTTTCTATTAACAACAGGGGTCACCATACGATTCTGCTGCAGTTATGGTATTCAAAGGTAAAACAAGGAGCATTTGGCTGTATTTTTGCAGGTGGGGTGCCCCAAAATGTTACTGCCAGCAGCAGCAGCAGCCCCCTTCCTCGCCACCCTGCAGATTGGTATAGGTACCTTTAGGACATTTCTGTTGAAAACAGAGGCTATAGCGAATCGCGCTACAAAATCCGAGAGCACTAACACTTGCTAAATAAAGGTGGCATCGGAGCATACGAATGAGGCAGGGAGAGGCTACTGTTGCAATTGGTTTGGTGGGTCATAGTGAATAACCTGGGAATGCAAATAGGCAGAAGTGTGAGGATTGGCAGTGTCTGTAGAGAATTTTGGCATGCTCTTCAGTTGATGTTTTCCTCCTTGAACTACAGAGGAAAGGCCTGGCCTTACTATTGGGCAAAACATGTATTTATGATTTTAAGAAGTGTAGTCTGGATGTACTGAGAGGGCCTGTACAGTACGGTAAATGCCTGTATACCCCTGCAATGTGCATCCAACTGTCACTTGAGATTGAACAGCAAACGAAGCAGCTGGGTTACTGACTGAATGTAAATGGAAGGCACATAGGAAGGGTGTTTGTGGTCACTCAAATGATTGAAACCTGGTTGATGCACTACCAAAGCTGGGGTACCAGGGGGGAACATTTGAGGGGTATTGAGATGGTGGTGTCCAGAGGTCAAAATATGTTTCAGAGACACAGAGGTACTGCGGTCCTGGTCCCACATTGGGGGTAGACAAAAGTCCCTGCTAAAGATTTCTGTCCAACTGTTACCACATTTTGTGCAGCCTGGCTCCCTCTGTAACGATTCCCCAGTGTCTTTCGATCCTACAGATGACTGTAGCAAACTTCCCAAATTTTTTCTTGGCCTCATACTCCCAAAGGAGTGCCTGACATTTGCCAGCCTAACGATACTCACATTCTGGGAAAAACCTCACTAACTATGCATATTTATCTACCACACATGGCAAATCCTTACAATTGCAGAACATCATATCGCACTTGTCATCTTTGAGGTACTGTAAGTATTTGGATTTGAGGGAAATATTCATCCTTGCTTGCTCTCTCCCATCTGAAGTCTATGGTGCTGCTGTTCCTTTCTCACATGTCCCTTCAAAGAGACAAGTGACACACAGACTCAATCACTCAGCAAACATATATGCTTTGACGTTTTCATCTTGCTGTTTACCTTCCAAATATTCCCCCTGAACCACAAATAAAGGCCTGCCATTCCTCATCCCCTCAGTCAAAGCAGTCCTTCGCTCCTTAGGCCCTGCAAGACCACCATGAACAAGAATCATGTCAGCAAGCAGAAGAAAAGCCTCAGTGTGCTCTTTTGTTCATACTGCTGCCCTCTAGTAACACTTCATGGCAACTGCAGCATAAGAATGGGACTGAGAAGAGGGCTGTCCTATGCAAATAATATCCTCCCATGCATACTTTCTTCTGAGACGGTCGGCGGCTTGTGCCGTGATACCGCCTCCAACAAATGGTCTTCAACCAAATTTTAAAAAAGCCCACCTGCCTTAGACGAAGGATTTTGCCACTCGAAGGAAGCACATGGGGACATCACCCTCATTTAGCAGGGTCCTAAATTGCCTGCTGTCAGCCTGTATACAGAACAAGGGCGTTCGTGGGCGTTCGTGAGCGTTCCTCAAAGGAAGGAGGTGGGTGATTAATTCACAGTGCCAGGGCAGGCCCAGCCCAGCCCAGCCCAGCGCAGCCCAGCCCGGCACAGCGCACTGCTGTGGAGGTCCATTCCTTCACATCCTGCAGCAGGCATGATACAGACCTACTAGAGCAAAGGCTTGACTCTGCCCTTGTCTGTCTCTTAAAGAAAACAATCTTTCTAGCTTCTTATTGCACCTGATAAATGGACTCTAGCTTGCCTCAAACTTGACCCATCATTTCATTAGCCAGAGCTCATACTTGACCTTTATTTCTATCCAAGCTCACTGGCACCAAACCCCTGATTTGAGCGAGTTACTCACACCAAAATGAAAAATCACCATCATCCAACCTATTTTACAATAAGTGTAGCACCTTCCTCGCATTCTTGTGCTCAGTTATAACCCCCAATACCACAATTGCACTCTGCAATTCACCAAACTTAAAGGAAAAAGAATGAAGACATTAATAAAGGAAGACAAGGCCTTGTCCCTATTGCACCTACTTGAGAAATAGGGAGGTTGGTAGAAGGTCATGAGGGAAAACATTTTAAATTTTGGGACACACATGCCAAAAAGAGTGTCCACTTTTCTCCTCTGTTACCAAGTAAAAAAAAATCTTAGCAAAAAAAAAAAAACATTCACTTTTTGAAAATGTCCACCTTGGGATACCTCTACAGCATTGGCATGATTCGAACCCTGGCCTGTGAGGGCTGTCTGCACCAAAGGTACAAGACTTACCTTTGAGCTATAGCTCCTTAGTGGTCTAGAGGATTGCAGTAGTAACTATAAGCAACATACAGGCCTTGGTGTCCTTCCCGGCGGCTTCCATTGCACATGAAAAGGATGACCATGACATAAGGACAATTTGATAGGCTACATACATGGAAACCAGTGTGGTCCAGTGGGTAAGTGCCTGCCTTCCATGCAGGCAACCAGGGTTCAAATCCCGGGTTCGGCACCAGGTGACTGATGGTGGCAGAGCAGAGGTAAGTTGGTGGTGGGCCTAAATGGCCAATTGGTAAGTAAAATGTGTCTGTGTGTTGTGTACGAGTGGAATCATGCCTAGTGAATGAGGGATTGCAGATTGGTTGGTAAGTAAAATAGGTGTGGCCTGAACAGAGAAAGGTAACAGGTGTTGTGTGCAGGAGGAGGAGCCTAGTCAGAGTGGGTGGGGTTAGAGAGGAGGAGTATAGGAGGAGCTGGGTCAGAGAGGAGGGGTCAGAGAGGAGGGGTATAGGCGGAGCCTGGGCAGAATGGGAGGGTTCAGAGAGCAGAAGAAGGGGAGGAGGGTCCTGACTTATTGTGGGGTACTGCAAATACTTTTTTACTGCACCCCCCTATACTCTCTGATTTCTGTTGGGAGGGGGCAGTCAAAATTTGGGGGAGCAGTATTAAAAGGTGCTTAGGCGCAACGTGAAGGCGATGGGGTGCACACAATGGCTTGGCTTCCAGGTACTTTTTGGGGGGCTACCATTAGTTTTAATTGCTCTAATCCTCCCTCATGGGGTGTACCCCAAATGGTTAGGGGCCACGGGGGGGCAAGAAGCTGTTTGACAGTTTCTATTAACAACAGGGTTCACCATACGATTCTGCTGCAGTTATGGTATTCAAAGGTAAAACAAGGAGCATTTGGCTGTATTTTTGCAGGTGGGGTGCCCCAAAATGTTACTGCCAGCAGCAGCAGCAGCCCCCTTCCTCGCCACCCTGCAGATTGGTATAGGTACCTTTAGGACATTTCTGTTGAAAACAGAGGCTATAGCGAATCGCGCTACAAAATCCGAGAGCACTAACACTTGCTAAATAAAGGTGGCATCGGAGCATACGAATGAGGCAGGGAGAGGCTACTGTTGCAATTGGTTTGGTGGGTCATAGTGAATAACCTCGAAATGCAAATAGGCAGAAGTGTGAGGATTGGCAGTGTCTGTAGAGAATTTTGGCATGCTCTTCAGTTGATGTTTTCCTCCTTGAACTACAGAGGAAAGGCCTGGCCTTACTGTTGGGCAAAACATGTATTTATGATTTTAAGAAGTGTAGTCTGGATGTACTGAGAGGGCCTGTACAGTACGGTAAATGCCTGTATACCCCTGCAATGTGCATCCAACTGTCACTTGAGATTGAACAGCAAACGAAGCAGCTGGGTTACTGACTGAATGTAAATGGAAGGCACATAGGAAGGGTGTTTGTGGTCACTCAAATGATTGAAACCTGGTTGATGCACTACCAAAGCTGGGGTACCAGGGGGGAACATTTGAGGGGTATTGAGATGGTGGTGTCCAGAGGTCAAAATATGTTTCAGAGACACAGAGGTACTGCGGTCCTGGTCCCACATTGGGGGTAGACAAAAGTCCCTGCTAAAGATTTCTGTCCAACTGTTACCACATTTTGTGCAGCCTGGCTCCCTCTGTAACGATTCCCCAGTGTCTTTCGATCCTACAGATGACTGTAGCAAACTTCCCAAATTTTTTCTTGGCCTCATACTCCCAAAGGAGTGCCTGAAATTTGCCAGCCTAACGATACTCACATTCTGGGAAAAACCTCACTAACTATGCATATTTATCTACCACACATGGCAAATCCTTACAATTGCAGAACATCATATCGCACTTGTCATCTTTGAGGTACTGTAAGTATTTGGATTTGAGGGAAATATTCATCCTTGCTTGCTCTCTCCCATCTGAAGTCTATGGTGCTGCTGTTCCTTTCTCACATGTCCCTTCAAAGAGACAAGTGACACACAGACTCAATCACTCAGCAAACATATATGCTTTGACGTTTTCATCTTGCTGTTTACCTTCCAAATATTCCCCCTGAACCGCAAATAAAGGCCTGCCATTCCTCATCCCCTCAGTCAAAGCAGTCCTTCGCTCCTTAGGCCCTGCAAGACCACCATGAACAAGAATCATGTCAGCAAGCAGAAGAAAAGCCTCAGTGTGCTCTTTTGTTCATACTGCTGCCCTCTAGTAACACTTCATGGCAACTGCAGCATAAGAATGGGACTGAGAAGAGGGCTGTCCTATGCAAATAATATCCTCCCATGCATACTTTCTTCTGAGACGGTCGGCGGCTTGTGCCGTGATACCGCCTCCAACAAATGGTCTTCAACCAAATTTTAAAAAAGCCCACCTGCCTTAGACGAAGGATTTTGCCACTCGAAGGAAGCACATGGGGACATCACCCTCATTTAGCAGGGTCCTAAATTGCCTGCTGTCAGCCTGTATACAGAACAAGGGCGTTCGTGGGCGTTCGTGAGCGTTCCTCAAAGGAAGGAGGTGGGTGATTAATTCACAGTGCCAGGGCAGGCCCAGCCCAGCCCAGCCCAGCCCAGCCCAGCCCAGCCCAGCGCAGCCCAGCCCGGCACAGCGCACTGCTGTGGAGGTCCATTCCTTCACATCCTGCAGCAGGCATGATGCAGACCTACTAGAGCAAAGGCTTGACTCTGCCCTTGTCTGTCTCTTAAAGAAAACAATCTTTCTAGCTTCTTATTGCACCTGATAAATGGACTCTAGCTTGCCTCAAACTTGACCCATCATTTCATTAGCCAGAGCTCATACTTGACCTTTATTTCTATCCAAGCTCACTGGCACCAAACCCCTGATTTGAGCGAGTTACTCACACCAAAATGAAAAATCACCATCATCCAACCTATTTTACAATAAGTGTAGCACCTTCCTCGCATTCTTGTGCTCAGTTATAACCCCCAATACCACAATTGCACTCTGCAATTCACCAAACTTAAAGGAAAAAGAATGAAGACATTGATAAAGGAAGACAAGGCCTTGTCCCTATTGCACCTACTTGAGAAATAAGGAGGTTGGTAGAAGGTCATGAGGGAAAACATTTGAAATTTTGGGACACACAACCCAAAAAGAGTGTCCACTTTTCTCCTCTGTTACCAAGTAAAAAAAAATCTTAGCAAAAAAAAAAACATTCACTTTTTGAAAATTTCCACCTTGGGATACCTCTACAGCATTGGCAGGATTCGAACCCTGGCCTGTGAGGGCTGTCTGCACCAAAGGTACAAGACTTACCTTTGAGCTATAGCTCCTTAGTGGTCTAGAGGATTGCTGTAGTAACTATAAGCAACATACAGGCCTTGGTGTCCTTCCCGGCGGCTTCCATTGCACATGAAAAGGATGACCATGACATAAGGACAATTTGATAGGCTACATACATGGAAACCAGTGTGGTCCAGTGGGTAAGTGCCTGCCTTCCATGCAGGCAACCAGGGTTCAAATCCCGGGTTCGGCACCAGGTGACTGATGGTGGCAGAGCAGAGGTAAGTTGGAGGTGGGCCTAAATGGCCAATTGGTAAGTAAAATGTGTCTGTGTGTTGTGTACGAGTGGAATCATGCCTAGTGAATGAGGGAATGCAGATTGGTTGGTAAATAAAATAGGTGTGGCCTGAACAGAGAAAGGTAACAGGTGTTGTGAGGAGGAGGAGCCTAATCAGAGTGGGTGGGGTCAGAGAGGAGGAGCCAGGTCAGAGAGGAGGGGTATAGGTGGATCCTAGTCAGAGTGGGTGGGGTTAGAGAGGAGGAGTATAGGAGGAGCTGGGTCAGAGAGGAGGGGTATAGGAGGAGCCTAGTCAGAGTGGGAGGGGTCAGAGAGGAGGAGTATAGGAGGAGCCTAGTCAGAGTGGGAGGGGTCAGAGAGGAGGAGTATAGGAGGAGCCTAGTCAGAGTGGGTGGGGTTAGAGAGGAGGGGTATAGGCAGAGCCTGGGCAGAATGGGTGGGTTCAGAGGAAGGGGAGGAGTATCCTGACTTATTGTGGGGTACTGCAAATACTTTTTTACTGCACCCCCCTATACTCTCTGATTTCTGTTGGGGGGGCAGTCAAAATTTGGGGGAGCAGTATTAAAAGGTGCTTAGGCGCAACGTGAAGGCGATGGGGTGCACACAATGGCTTGGCTTCCAGGTACTTTTTGGGGGGCTACCATTAGTTTTAATTGCTCTGATCCTCCCTCATGGGGTGTACCCCAAATGGTTAGGGGCCACGGGGGGGCAAGAAGCTGTTTGACAGTTTCTATTAACAACAGGGTTCACCATACGATTCTGCTGCAGTTATGGTATTCAAAGGTAAAACAAGGAGCATTTGGCTGTATTTTTGCAGGTGGGGTGCCCCAAAATGTTACTGCCAGCAGCAGCAGCAGCCCCCTTCCTCGCCACCCTGCAGATTGGTATAGGTACCTTTAGGACATTTCTGTTGAAAACAGAGGCTATAACGAATCGCGCTACAAAATCCGAGAGCACTAACACTTGCTAAATAAAGGTGGCATCGGAGCATACGAATGAGGCAGGGAGAGGCTACTGTTGCAATTAGTTTGGTGGGTCATAGTGAATAACCTCGGAATGCAAATAGGCAGAAGTGTGAGGATTGGCAGTGTCTGTAGAGAATTTTGGCATGCTCTTCAGTTGATGTTTTCCTCCTTGAACTACAGAGGAAAGGCCTGGCCTTACTGTTGGGCAAAACATGTATTTATGATTTTAAGAAGTGTAGTCTGGATGTACTGAGAGGGCCTGTACAGTACGGTAAATGCCTGTATACCCCTGCAATGTGCATCCAACTGTCACTTGAGATTGAACAGCAAACGAAGCAGCTGGGTTACTGACTGAATGTAAATGGAAGGCACATAGGAAGGGTGTTTGTGGTCACTCAAATGATTGAAACCTGGTTGATGCACTACCAAAGCTGGGGTACCAGGGGGGAACATTTGAGGGGTATTGAGATGGTGGTGTCCAGAGGTCAAAATATGTTTCAGAGACACAGAGGTACTGCGGTCCTGGTCCCACATTGGGGGTAGACAAAAGTCCCTGCTAAAGATTTCTGTCCAACTGTTACCACATTTTGTGCAGCCTGGCTCCCTCTGTAACGATTCCCCAGTGTCTTTCGATCCTACAGATGACTGTAGCAAACTTCCCAAATTTTTTCTTGGCCTCATACTCCCAAAGGAGTGCCTGACATTTGCCAGCCTAACGATACTCACATTCTGGGAAAAACCTCACTAACTATGCATATTTATCTACCACACATGGCAAATCCTTACAATTGCAGAACATCATATCGCACTTGTCATCTTTGAGGTACTGTAAGTATTTGGATTTGAGGGAAATATTCATCCTTGCTTGCTCTCTCCCATCTGAAGTCTATGGTGCTGCTGTTCCTTTCTCACATGTCCCTTCAAAGAGACAAGTGACACACAGACTCAATCACTCAGCAAACATATATGCTTTGACGTTTTCATCTTGCTGTTTTTTTTTTAAATAAATTTATACTTTATTACAACTCCAGGTCACATACACAGCCAACATCGCCTACAACCCGGAGGCCGGCGGCATCAGAAATGGGAAAGGGAAGAAAAAACACACCTTTCAAGCCCCTGTTGTAAAAGTAAATGACACAGCCGTAACAACCAACAGCCCAAGGGCCTGGCGGCAAGCTCGCAGGTGCGGCACAAGTGTGTAGAGACAACTGAACATATCAGCTACCGTCGGAGAGCTATAACTTGCGAGCAGGAAGCAAGCACCGCAATGCTATCAGTGTCAGATCCAGGTGCAACAAGGCGTGTCAGAGTGGAAGGATCGACATAGCCATCCGGGAAGGACTGTGTAGAAACCCAGACCCAAACCAGAACAAGCCCACCCACCCCCAAAAAAGAACTAGCCAGACTACCTAAACCCGTGTCCACCACCCACCCCCCACCCTACACTACTACCATTAACCCCTCAGCTAGGCTAAGGGGGGGATAAACAGTCGCCCACGAAGGCTAGGTGACGCTCCATGAGGGGGATAGCGGCCACCGCGAATCAGCGCGGCCGTCACGAGTCACATCCAACACAAACACCTCAACCTTCAGGCGAGAACCACCACTCCGACACAACGTGATGGGTTTCAACTTTCACACTCCTCAAGCACAGCTGCTGCAGCCCCATCTTCCTGCAGTACATCAAGTTCCACACTCTCTGGGTCCGATTCATCACCTTCCCTCGCATTCTGGAACGCCCGAAACATACCCCAAAAGTTTTTGGGTCTACTCTTTGGCGGCAGGAGTTCACTATACACTTCCGATTGCGTGCAACAGTATAGCAGGTCTGTTTCCCATCTTTTTTTGGTTGGGACCGGCCCCCGCATCCAGCATAATGCTAACAGCCGTTTCGCGATGAGCAGTGCCATGTCTGTGAGTCGACGCAGAGCCACCGGAAGGGGTTTTGAGAAACCAAGTAAGGCGAGCGCCGGGTTGGGCAAGATCACCTCACCGAGGATAGTACTGAGGTCAGCAAAGACTTCTACCCAGTATTTGTGTATTGCAGGACAAGTCCAGGCCATATGGAGAAAGTCTGCTGTGTGAAAGTGGCAGCGCTCACACTCCGCCGAGTCACGAAGGCCATACCTGTGCAACCTCTCAGGGGTGTAATAGACTCGCTGTAAGAATTTAAAGTGCACCAGTCGGTGCCTGCCGTTGAGTGAGATCTTCCTAGTATTAGTGGCACAATAACGCCACATGTCGTCTGAGATGGGAGATTGGAGGTCAGTCTGCCAGGCCAAGCGGGCCTTGGAGGGGGAACACTGCCGTTGACCATCGCCCAGTGACCTAAGTGCCGTTATCAATTTGCGCGCTGAGGGAGTTTTGATGACATAGGTGAGTTCCGGCACTACCGGTGGTTCGGCGAGGTCCGGGCCCAAAACGGCAAGAGCCGCTCTACGGACCCTGTGATATTGGAAGCTCTGCAGCATCGTCGCCCTGGGACAAGACTGAAGGACGTGATGCAGCGTTTTCAGAGTGCCCTCTGAAAAGAGGTTCCCCACGGTAACAATGCCAAGGTCGCGTAGCGCCGTCAGGACACCCTTCTCCGTTAGTGGAGTTAGCCAGGTCGCCCATTCTATACGGAGCAAAGGTGAATACAGCAGGGAGCACTCACGGGGGCCTACCAGAGCATGCCAAGCATGATTCGTGGCAGCTATTGAGTCCAATTTGCCGACCCGTCTATCAGGCGGATAGCATACTGTCGCCGGGAGCGGGACAGGGTCTGCAAAGAGCCTCTCCAATTTCACGTGGGGGATGTCCGGGTCCCCATGAATCCACGTATGAAGGTGGGCAGCCTGTGCGAGCCTGTAGTATCGCTCCAGATCTGGAGCCCCCAGGCCTCCCTGTTCGTAAGGAAGGGTGAGCGTTTTCCACTGCACCCGCGGTTGTTTGCCTCCCCACGCCAGGCGGACAAGGGTCTGTGTAAGTTGCCGGAAAAAGGCTTTGGAAAGGACTATTGGTATATTCACGAATAGAAAAAGGAACCTGGGGAGCACCACCATCTTCATGAGTGCAATCCTGCCCATGAGTGAAAGTGGGAGCCTAGACCACACCTCGACGTCATCCGTCAGTCTGGAGTAGGCCACTCCGTAATTCTCGCGGACCAGAACCTCCGGGTCAGTATGAATGCGTATCCCCAAGTAGCGAATGGAGTCCGTGGTCCATTGCAAGGGGTACTCCGAGTCGAAAGGGAGCGTCACCGGTGTCAGGGGCAGTGCTACTGATTTGGACCAGTTGACGCGGAGGCCCGAAAGAGCCCCAAACCTCACCACCTCCCGCAGCACCGCAGAGAGGTTGGTCTCCGGGTCTCGGACATATAGTAGAGTGTCATCCGCATATGTGGAGATACCAATTTGGTACGTCGGGAAGTTGATCCCCTCAAACCGGTGGTACTCTCGCATAGCGCAGGCGAGAGGCTCCGCTACCATGGCATACAGCAACGGAGAGAGGGGACAACCTTGGCGCGTGCCCCTCCCAATGTCGATGGAGCAGTGACCAGGTTACCCATCCTCAATCTCGCGGTGGGTTTGTAGTAAAGGGCTCCCAGCATTTGCAAAAATGGCTCCCCAAGGCCGAATTTACGAAGGACCTTCAGCATGAACGGCCACTCGACCGAATCGAAGGCCTTCTCCATATCCAAGAATATGGCCACAGCCTTGCTGTCGTGTTTGACATGCTGGATCGTGCCCAGGACAGTGCGGATATTATACGTGAGATTGCGTGAGGGAACAAACCCAGCCTGCTCTGGGGCGACCAGATCCGGGACCAGCAGCGACAGGCGAGTCGCAAGGACTTTAGCATACAGTTTCGCGTCCACATTAATCAGTGATAGCGGCCGGTAGGAGCCACATTGGTCAAGGGGTTTGCCAGGTTTAGGGATGGTGATAAGCAGCGCCTCTCTCATGGATTTCGACATGCTGCCCTGCTGGCAAATATCATCGAACAAGAGCATCAGATATGGGACCAGTTGCGCCTTGAAGGTTTTATAGAATGATACCGTGAGACCATCCGCACCAGGAGCGCTGCCGGATTTCATGCATTCCAGTGCCTCCGTTATCTCCTCCTTCTGGATGGGGGCCATGAGAAACTCCCTCTGCCAGTCAGCCAGGAAGGGCATCTGAAGGTGGCCCAAATAGTCGTCGATTTCATCTTCGAGGTGTGCGTCCCTCGAGGAGTAAAGGGCAGTGTAGTAGGCGTGGAATTCCGCCAAGATATCCTGCTCCTCTGTAACCACTGCCCCAGCAGCTGTCACCAACTCCTCGATAACCAATGGGGGCCTACTGTTGCGCATAAGTTTAGCTAGGAGGGCGCCAGGCCGCTCCCGTTCCCCGTACGCCCGCGCCGTCGCGTATTTGCCCATATGTTGAATTTCCCTGTCCGCCTCCTCCTGAAATTCCTCTAGTAAGGTTTTGCGCTCGACTGCAGCAGCCGTGTCCCCCGAGTCCGCCGCCCGACCCTCCAAGTGCGCTAGCTGCGTCTCTAGCAACTGTAGGCGTCGTCTGATGGCTTTGAGCACTCCTGAGTGTTTCGCCATAGTCATCCCCCTGATGTAAACCTTAAATGCGTCCCAGAGAACCTGAACGCTGTCCACTGAGCCCACATTGGTCGCGAAATAGGTCTCTATGTCGTCGGCGAGTTCCCCTCTGAAGACCTCATCCAAGAGGGAGTATGGGGGGAACCTCCACGTAAAGGGGGGGATCCTCTTGGGAGGAGCCACAAGCATCAGGAGCAAGGGCGAGTGATCAGACAGCGTGCGCGGGAGGACCGTGCAACCTTTAACCATGTCGAGCAAACTGCGGGAAGCAAGCCAGTAATCAATGCGTGTGTGGATGTTGTGGTAGGCCGAGTAGTGAGTGAACCCACCTCGCCCTGGGTGTTTATGTCGCCACACATCAAGCAAATCAAGTTTCACACATTCAGACAAAAGGAGGGACGCGGAGGGCGCAGGGGACCTAGGGGGGCCCGCAGATCTGTCAAGGGCCGGGTTCAGCACTAGATTAAAATCCCCTCCCCACAGCATTCTAGAGCCCACAAACTGCCTGCAGCTGTCCGCAAGCGAGGAGTAAAACTCCGGGGAGTCGTAGTTGGGGCCATACACATTCACCAGCAGGAGATCGTGATCTTTTCCAACACAACGTGCAACCACAAACCTCCCCTCCGGGTCACCCGCCACTCGGGTCAGCGTCAGTCGGGATCTGGGATTGGCCCATGTGAGCACCCCCCTAGCATGCGTTGTGAACCCCGCAGCGACACAAGCGGGGCCAAGACCCCTCACCTGCAACATAGGGCTGGAAGGCGGCAAATGTGTCTCCTGCAACAAAGCAATGTCAATGTGATGGCGTTGCAAATAGGCCAGGACCTTTCTGAGTTTGCGGAAGTCGTTGAGCCCCCTCACGTTCCAGGACAGCAATCGTAGAGAGCTCGGAGAGCTCTCCGCACTCAGTGAGTCAACATTAGACATAGCAGATTAGAAAGTAGAATATCGCAGAGCAGGCAGTGTGGCAGACACAGTGCAGCAGTCGGCAAAAAACAGACCCCCCCACCCAGCAAACCCCGAACCCCAAACAGCATGACAGCAATAATGCACAAACAGTCAAAGAAACGCCTCCCCCCCGCCCACAGCCGACCATCCCCAACCCGGTCAGACAGGAACCATCACCACCCAACATCCCCCCGTGCTCAACTATAAACTGTATAGAACCCCAAATAGCTCCCGAGGGAGCCAGAAGCCAAAAGCGCAGGGGCAGAGGGATCTAGCCTGCAAACGGCTCAGTTGGGAAACCAGAACAAGTAACCTCCCGCGTGCTCCCGTCCCGCCCCCTGCCCAAAAGTGATGAGCCCTGCCAGCTCTAGTCTTTACAGTTCCTCAATACCAGTCTCTCATGTAGAGGGGCTTACCCCCGATCTCCCTCTGCAAGTGGAGCGGCCCCCCACCCAATCCACGGTGGTACCCAACCAGTTCAGGAGTAAACAGGTAGATCTCACCCAAAAGACATATCTCGGTGGGTCCACACCGGCTGTGTGTAAGTCTTTGCGCCGTCCAGTGCCAATAGGTCAGCAGCGACCCTCACGTGCTTGGCTACTCCTGGTCGCTCAAGTGGGAGGAGGCGTCTGGGTCCTCTCGCCTATTTCCCTGATTGTTGCGGTTGTCCTTCTCCCATTCCTTTAAGGATTTCTTAAGATCCGCTGGGTCGGTAAAGAAATGTGAGTGACCTTGCCTGTTGATGCGAAGTCTCGCAGGATACAGCATGGCGTAGTCGAGCCCCAGGTCCTTCAACTGTTTCTTGTAGGGGGCGAAGCGCTTCCTCTCCTCTTGCACTCTCGCCGTGAAGTCCGGGAATAGGGAGATGCTCATGCCTTCGAATTGTAGTTTTCCCTTTTCTCTGGCTAGCCGCAGTGCCAAGTCTCTGTCCCGATAATTAAGTAACTTTGCCACGATCGGGCGCGGCGGGAGGCCAGGTTGTGGTTTCGGCCCCAGAGTGCGGTGGGCCCGTTCAACAATAAACATAGGGGAGAAGACATCTTCCCCCAACAGGGCCCGCAGGAGTTTCTCCACGAACAGCTCCATTTTACCGGTGCTAGTGGATTCCGCTACGCCCGTAATGCGTAGGTTGGAGCGCCTCGAGCGTGCCTCCAAATCTTCTGTCTTATCTTGGATAACCTGGAGCAGCCGATTAAACTGTTTGCGGTCCTTATCCCACTCCGTTTGAGCCTCTTCCGCCTCTGTGAGCCGTCTCTCTGCCATGTCCAGCCGCTCCGCATGTTTGTCCACCCTCTCGGACATGCGGTCCATGCGGTATGTCAGCGCGTCGATTTTGGTGCTAATCTCTGTCATGCTGACTTGCAGACCTTTCTCCATCGTCCCAAGCATGTCCCGTATTTCAGAGCATAGGGAGGACTCAGACGTCATAGGGCGCAGAGGGGAGGTTTGCGTTGTCCCCTCGGCCCCTTTCGCCTTCCTCTGGTCGAATGTTAGCTTGGGCTGCGACTTGTCTCCTTTCCCCATGGTGGCTCTAGTGGACATGTGTCCAACAGGGACAGACGTGCGGAGACTACCACTCGGGATTTTTGATCAGGGTCAGCAGCGGGCGCAGGGTCGTGGGTCTCCCCCGCTTAGGGTGGTTCGTCGTGGGATCGGAGCCCAAGATGGCGGCTCCCTGCACCAGAATGCCAATTCAAACGTTCCGCGGAACGTGGCGTTGGGCAATACCCTGTACTGTCCGGTCGCCCAGATGGTGGGCAAAGTGCCTCAGTGCTTGGGATCAGGGCGCTCACCGCTACTTCGAACTCCTTCCTCCCCGTGGTGCTAGATGCTGGGAGTCGGCGGACAGTGCCTCTCGCCGTCAATGTAGTGATTCTCTTTAGGGCCTCCCCACAGGCAACATGGGCTCCGTGCACCCCCTGGCAGTCTCCTCCGCTCGTCGCCTCCAGACAGGGGGATGTCCTCTTCGAAGCGTCTCAGCGCCGGGCGCGAGCGCTATCGATGACCAGGAGTCTCTGTGGGTGGCCGGGTCCGCCTCGGGCACGCACACCGCACGTACTGCGACGCAACCCGGGCTGCTCTCTAGGCTAGGCTGGGGATCGCGGCCTGGGACTTCGGCGCTCCGTGTACTGCGGCACAAAGTCGCACCGCGTCCGTTCTCCGCCGGACAAAGGGGCCGCCGTCTCACCGAGGGGTCGCCTGAGAGTCCCCCACGGGTTTCAGAGCCGGCAGGGTCGATTAAGGATTATTTGTAGGAGTTTGGCGGGATATCGGCAGGGAGCTCCGCGCTCGCGCGTCTTACATGGACGCCGGCTAGCTCCGCCCCCCTTCATCTTGCTGTTTACCTTCCAAATATTCCCCCTGAACCGCAAATAAAGGCCTGCCATTCCTCATGCCCTCAGTCAAAGCAGTCCTTCGCTCCTTAGGCCCTGCAAGACCACCATGAACAAGAATCATGTCAGCAAGCAGAAGAAAAGCCTCAGTGTGCTCTTTTGTTCATACTGCTGCCCTCTAGTAACACTTCATGGCAACTGCAGCATAAGAATGGGACTGAGAAGAGGGCTGTCCTATGCAAATAATATCCTCCCATGCATACTTTCTTCTGAGACGGTCGGCGGCTTGTGCCGTGATACCGCCTCCAACAAATGGTCTTCAACCAAATTTTAAAAAAGCCCACCTGCCTTAGACGAAGGATTTTGCCACTCGAAGGAAGCACATGGGGACATCACCCTCATTTAGCAGGGTCCTAAATTGCCTGCTGTCAGCCTGTATACAGAACAAGGGCGTTCGTGGGCGTTCGTGAGCGTTCCTCAAAGGAAGGAGGTGGGTGATTAATTCACAGTGCCAGGGCAGGCCCAGCCCAGCCCAGCCCAGCCCAGCCCAGCCCAGCCCAGCCCGGCACAGCGCACTGCTGTGGAGGTCCATTCCTTCACATCCTGCAGCAGGCATGATGCAGACCTACTAGAGCAAAGGCTTGACTCTGCCCTTGTCTGTCTCTTAAAGAAAACAATCTTTCTAGCTTCTTATTGCACCTGATAAATGGACTCTAGCTTGCCTCAAACTTGACCCATCATTTCATTAGCCAGAGCTCATACTTGACCTTTATTTCTATCCAAGCTCACTGGCACCAAACCCCTGATTTGAGCGAGTTACTCACACCAAAATGAAAAATCACCATCATCCAACCTATTTTACAATAAGTGTAGCACCTTCCTCGCATTCTTGTGCTCAGTTATAACCCCCAATACCACAATTGCACTCTGCAATTCACCAAACTTAAAGGAAAAAGAATGAAGACATTGATAAAGGAAGACAAGGCCTTGTCCCTATTGCACCTACTTGAGAAATAGGGAGGTTGGTAGAAGGTCATGAGGGAAAACATTTGAAATTTTGGGACACACAACCCAAAAAGAGTGTCCACTTTTCTCCTCTGTTACCAAGTAAAAAAAAATCTTAGCAAAAAAAAAAACATTCACTTTTTGAAAATTTCCACCTTGGGATACCTCTACAGCATTGGCAGGATTCGAACCCTGGCCTGTGAGGGCTGTCTGCACCAAAGGTACAAGACTTACCTTTGAGCTATAGCTCCTTAGTGGTCTAGAGGATTGCTGTAGTAACTATAAGCAACATACAGGCCTTGGTGTCCTTCCCGGCGGCTTCCATTGCACATGAAAAGGATGACCATGACATAAGGACAATTTGATAGGCTACATACATGGAAACCAGTGTGGTCCAGTGGGTAAGTGCCTGCCTTCCATGCAGGCAACCAGGGTTCAAATCCCGGGTTCGGCACCAGGTGACTGATGGTGGCAGAGCAGAGGTAAGTTGGAGGTGGGCCTAAATGGCCAATTGGTAAGTAAAATGTGTCTGTGTGTTGTGTACGAGTGGAATCATGCCTAGTGAATGAGGGATTGCAGATTGGTTGGTAAATAAAATAGGTGTGGCCTGAACAGAGAAAGGTAACAGGTGTTGTGAGGAGGAGGAGCCTAATCAGAGTGGGTGGGGTCAGAGAGGAGGAGCCAGGTCAGAGAGGAGGGGTATAGGTGGATCCTAGTCAGAGTGGGTGGGGTTAGAGAGGAGGAGTATAGGAGGAGCCTAGTCAGAGTGGGAGGGGTCAGAGAGGAGGAGTATAGGAGGAGCCTAGTCAGAGTGGGAGGGGTCAGAGAGGTGGAGCATAGGAGGAGCCAGGTCGGAGGGGTGTAGATGGAGCCTAGTCAGAGTGGGAGGGGTCAGAGAGGAGGAGTATAGGAGGAGCCTAGTCAGAGTGGGTGGGGTCAGAGAGGAGGGGTATAGGCGTAGCCTGGGCAGAATGGGTGGGTTCAGAGAGCAGAGGAAGGGGAGGAGGATCCTGACTTATTGTGGGGTACTGCAAATACTTTTTTACTGCACCCCCCTATACTCTCTGATTTCTGTTGGGAGGGGGCAGTCAAAATTTGGGGGAGCAGTATTAAAAGGTGCTTAGGCGCAACGTGAAGGCGATGGGGTGCACACAATGGCTTGGCTTCCAGGTACTTTTTTGGGGCTACCATTAGTTTTAATTGCTCTGATCCTCCCTCATGGGGTGTACCCCAAATGGTTAGGGGCCACGGGGGGGCAAGAAGCTGTTTGACAGTTTCTATTAACAACAGGGTTCACCATACGATTCTGCTGCAGTTATGGTATTCAAAGGTAAAACAAGGAGCATTTGGCTGTATTTTTGCAGGTGGGGTGCCCCAAAATGTTACTGCCAGCAGCAGCAGCCCCCTTCCTCGCCACCCTGCAGATTGGTATAGGTACCTTTAGGACATTTCTGTTGAAAACAGAGGCTATAGCGAATCGCACTACAAAATCCGAGAGCACTAACACTTGCTAAATAAAGGTGGCATCGGAGCATACGAATGAGGCAGGGAGAGGCTACTGTTGCGATTGGTTTGGTGGGTCATAGTGAATAACCTCGGAATGCAAATAGGCAGAAGTGTGAGGATTGGCAGTGTCTGTAGAGAATTTTGGCATGCTCTTCAGTTGATGTTTTCCTCCTTGAACTACAGAGGAAAGGCCTGGCCTTACTGTTGGGCAAAACATGTATTTATGATTTTAAGAAGTGTAGTCTGGATGGACTGAGAGGGCCTGTACAGTACGGTAAATGCCTGTATACCCCTGAAATGTGCATCCAACTGTCACTTGAGATTGAACAGCAAACGAAGCAGCTGGGTTACTGACTGAATGTAAATGGAAGGCACATAGGAAGGGTGTTTGTGGTCACTAAAATGATTGAAACCTGGTTGATGCACTACCAAAGCTGGGGTACCAGGGGGGAACATTTGAGGGGTATTGAGATGGTGGTGTCCAGAGGTCAAAATATGTTTCAGAGACACAGAGGTACTGCGGTCCTGGTCCCACATTGGGGGTAGACAAAAGTCCCTGCTAAAGATTTCTGTCCAACTGTTACCACATTTTGTGCAGCCTGGCTCCCTCTGTAACGATTCCCCAGTGTCTTTCGATCCTACAGATGACTGTAGCAAACTTCCCAAATTTTTTCTTGGCCTCATACTCCCAAAGGAGTGCCTGACATTTGCCAGCCTATCGATACTCACATTCTGGGAAAAACCTCACTAACTATGCATATTTATCTACCACACATGGCAAATCCTTACAATTGCAGAACATCATATCGCACTTGTCATCTTTGAGGTACTGTAAGTATTTGGATTTGAGGGAAATATTCATCCTTGCTTGCTCTCTCCCATCTGAAGTCTATGGTGCTGCTGTTCCTTTCTCACATGTCCCTTCAAAGAGACAAGTGACACACAGACTCAATCACTCAGCAAACATATATGCTTTGACATTTTCACCTTGCTGTTTACCTTCCAAATATTCCCCCTGAACCACAAATAAAGGCCTGCCATTCCTCATCCCCTCAGTCAAAGCAGTCCTACGCTCCTTAGGCCCTGCAAGACCACCATGAACAAGAATCATGTCAGCAAGCAGAAGAAAAGCCTCAGTGTGCTCTTTTGTTCATACTGCTGCCCTCTAGTAACACTTCATGGCAACTGCAGCATAAGAATGGGACTGAGAAGAGGGCTGTCCTATGTAAATAATATCCTCCCATGCATACTTTCTTCTGAGACGGTCGGCGGCTTGTGCCGTGATACCGCCTCCAACAAATGGTCTTCAACCAAATTTTAAAAAAGCCCACCTGCCTTAGACGAAGGATTTTGCCACTCGAAGGAAGCACATGGGGACATCACCCTCATTTAGCAGGGTCCTAAATTGCCTGCTGTTAGCCTGTATACAGAACAAGGGCGTTCGTGCGTTCGTGAGCGTTCCTCAAAGGAAGGAGGTGGGTGATTAATTCACAGTGCCAGGGCAGGCCCAGCCCAGCCCAGCCCAGCCCAGCCCAGCCCAGCCCAGCACAGCCCAGCCCGGCACAGCGCACTGCTGTGGAGGTCCATTCCTTCACATCCTGCAGCAGGCATGATGCAGACCTACTAGAGCAAAGGCTTGAATCTGCCCTTGTCTGTCTCTTAAAGAAAACAATCTTTCTAGCTTCTTATTGCACCTGATAAATGGACTCTAGCTTGCCTCAAACTTGACCCATCATTTCATTAGCCAGAGCTCATGCTTGACCTTTATTTCTATCCAAGCTCACTGGCACCAAACCCCTGATTTGAGCGAGTTACTCACACCAAAATGAAAAATCACCATCATCCAACCTATTTTACAATAAGTGTAGCACCTTCCTCGCATTCTTGTGCTCAGTTATAACCCCCAATACCACAATTGCACTCTGCAATTCACCAAACTTAAAGGAAAAAGAATGAAGACATTAATAAAGGAAGACAAGGCCTTGTCCCTATTGCACCTACTTGAGAAATAGGGAGGTTGGTAGAAGGTCATGAGGGAAAACATTTGAAATTTTGGGACACACATGCCAAAAAGAGTGTCCACTTTTCCCCTCTGTTACCAAGTAAAAAAAAATCTTAGCAAAAAAAAAAAACATTCACTTTTTGAAAATTTACACCTTGGGATACCTCTACAGCATTGGCAGGATTCGAACCCTGGCCTGTGAGGGCTGTCTGCACCACAGGTACAAGACTTACCTTTGAGCTATAGCTCCTTAGTGGTCTAGAGGATTGCAGTAGTAACTATAAGCAACATACAGGCCTTGGTGTCCTTCCCGGCGGCTTCCATTGCACATGAAAAGGATGACCATGACATAAGGACAATTTGATAAGCTACATACATGGAAACCAATGTGGTCCAGTGGGTAAGTGCCTGCCTTCCATGCAGGCAACCAGGGTTCAAATCCCGGGTTCGGCACCAGGTGACTGATGGTGGCAGAGCAAGGGTAAGTTGGAGGTGGGCCTAAATGGCCAATTGGTAAGTAAAATGTGTCTGTGTGTTGTGTACGAGTGGAATCATGCCTAGTGAATGAGGGATTGCAGATTGGTTGGTAAGTAAAATAGGTGTGGCCTGAACAGAGAAAGGTAACAGGTGTTGTGTAGAGGAGGAGGAGGAGCCTAGTCAGAGTGGGCAGGGTCAGAGAGGAGGAGCCAGGTCAGAGAGGAGGGGTATAGGTGGAGCCTAGTCAGAGTGGGTGGGGTTAGAGAGGAGGAGTATAGGAGGAGCTGGGTCAGAGAGGAGGGGTCAGAGAGGAGGGGTATAGGCGGAGCCTGGGCAGAATGGGAGGGTTCAGAGAGCAGAAAAAGGGGAGGAGGATCCTGACTTATTGTGGGGTACTGCAAATACTTTTTTACTGCACCCCCCTATACTCTCTGATTTCTGTTGGGAGGGGGCAGTCAAAATTTGGGGGAGCAGTATTAAAAGGTGCTTAGGCGCAACGTGAAGGCGATGGGGTGCACACAATGGCTTGGCTTCCAGGTACTTTTTGGGGGGCTACCATTAGTTTTAATTGCTCTGATCCTCCCTCATGGGGTGTACCCCAAATGGTTAGGGGCCACGGGGGGGCAAGAAGCTGTTTGACAGTTTCTATTAACAACAGGGTTCACCATACGATTCTGCTGCAGTTATGGTATTCAAAGGTAAAACAAGGAGCATTTGGCTGTATTTTTGCAGGTGGGGTGCCCCAAAATGTTACTGCCAGCAGCAGCAGCAGCCCCCTTCCTCGCCACCCTGCAGATTGGTATAGGTACCTTTAGGACATTTCTGTTGAAAACAGAGGCTATAGCGAATCGCGCTACAAAATCCGAGAGCACTAACACTTGCTAAATAAAGGTGGCATCGGAGCATACGAATGAGGCAGGGAGAGGCTACTGTTGCAATTGGTTTGGTGGGTCATAGTGAATAACCTGGGAATGCAAATAGGCAGAAGTGTGAGGATTGGCAGTGTCTGTAGAGAATTTTGGCATGCTCTTCAGTTGATGTTTTCCTCCTTGAACTACAGAGGAAAGGCCTGGCCTTACTGTTGGGCAAAACATGTATTTATGATTTTAAGAAGTGTAGTCTGGATGTACTGAGAGGGCCTGTACAGTACGGTAAATGCCTGTATACCCCTGCAATGTGCATCCAACTGTCACTTGAGATTGAACAGCAAACGAAGCAGCCGGGTTACTGACTGAATGTAAATGGAAGGCACATAGGAAGGGTGTTTGTGGTCACTCAAATGATTGAAACCTGGTTGATGCACTACCAAAGCTGGGGTACCAGGGGGGAACATTTGAGGGGTATTGAGATGGTGGTGTCCAGAGGTCAAAATATGTTTCAGAGACACAGAGGTACTGCGGTCCTGGTCCCACATTGGGGGTAGACAAAAGTCCCTGCTAAAGATTTCTGTCCAACTGTTACCACATTTTGTGCAGCCTGGCTCCCTCTGTATCGATTCCCCAGTGTCTTTCGATCCTACAGATGACTGTAGCAAACTTCCCAAATTTTTTCTTGGCCTCATACTCCCAAAGGAGTGCCTGACATTTGCCAGCCTAACGATACTCACATTCTGGGAAAAACCTCACTAACTATGCATATTTATCTACCACACATGGCAAATCCTTACAATTGCAGAACATCATATCGCACTTGTCATCTTTGAGGTACTGTAAGTATTTGGATTTGAGGGAAATATTCATCCTTGCTTGCTCTCTCCCATCTGAAGTCTATGGTGCTGCTGTTCCTTTCTCACATGTCCCTTCAAAGAGACAAGTGACACACAGACTCAATCACTCAGCAAACATATATGCTTTGACGTTTTCATCTTGCTGTTTACCTTCCAAATATTCCCCCTGAACCACAAATAAAGGCCTGCCATTCCTCATCCCCTCAGTCAAAGCAGTCCTTCGCTCCTTAGGCCCTGCAAGACCACCATGAACAAGAATCATGTCAGCAAGCAGAAGAAAAGCCTCAGTGTGCTCTTTTGTTCATACTGCTGCCCTCTAGTAACACTTCATGGCAACTGCAGCATAAGAATGGGACTGAGAAGAGGGCTGTCCTATGCAAATAATATCCTCCCATGCATACTTTCTTCTGAGACGGTCGGCGGCTTGTGCCGTGATACCGCCTCCAACAAATGGTCTTCAACCAAATTTTAAAAAAGCCCACCTGCCTTAGACGAAGGATTTTGCCACTCGAAGGAAGCACATGGGGACATCACCCTCATTTAGCAGGGTCCTAAATTGCCTGCTGTCAGCCTGTATACAGAACAAGGGCGTTCGTGGGCGTTCGTGAGCGTTCCTCAAAGGAAGGAGGTGGGTGATTAATTCACAGTGCCAGGGCAGGCCCAGCCCAGCCCAGCCCAGCCCAGCCCAGCCCAGCGCAGTCCAGCCCGGCACAGCGCACTGCTGTGGAGGTCCATTCCTTCACATCCTGCAGCAGGCATGATACAGACCTACTAGAGCAAAGGCTTGACTCTGCCCTTGTCTGTCTCTTAAAGAAAACAATCTTTCTAGCTTCTTATTGCACCTGATAAATGGACTCTAGCTTGCCTCAAACTTGACCCATCATTTCATTAGCCAGAGCTCATACTTGACCTTTATTTCTATCCAAGCTCACTGGCACCAAACCCCTGATTTGAGCGAGTTACTCACACCAAAATGAAAAATCACCATCATCCAACCTATTTTACAATAAGTGTAGCACCTTCCTCGCATTCTTGTGCTCAGTTATAACCCCCAATACCACAATTGCACTCTGCAATTCACCAAACTTAAAGGAAAAGGAATGAAGACATTGATAAAGGAAGACAAGGCCTTGTCCCTATTGCACCTACTTGAGAAATAGGGAGGTTGGTAGAAGGTCATGAGGGAAAACATTTGAAATTTTGGGACACACATGCCAAAAAGAGTGTCCACTTTTCTCCTCTGTTACCAAGTAAAAAAAAATCTTAGCAAAAAAAAAAAACATTCACTTTTTGAAAATTTCCACCTTGGGATACCTCTACAGCATTGGCAGGATTCGAACCCTTGCCTGTGAGGGCTGTCTGCACCAAAGGTACAAGACTTACCTTTGAGCTATAGCTCCTTAGTGGTCTAGAGGATTGCAGTAGTAACTATAAGCAACATACAGGCCTTGGTGTCCTTCCCGGCGGCTTCCATTGCACATGAAAAGGATGACCATGACATAAGGACAATTTGATAGGCTACATACATGGAAACCAGTGTGGTCCAGTGGGTAAGTGCCTGCCTTCCATGCAGGCAACCAGGGTTCAAATCCCGGGTTCGGCACCATGTGACTGATGGTGGCAGAGCAGAGGTAAGTTGGAGGTGGGCCTAAATGGCCAATTGGTAAGTAAAATGTGTCTGTGTGTTGTGTACGAGTGGAATCATGCCTAGTGAATGAGGGATTGCAGATTGGTTGGTAAGTAAAATAGGTGTGGCCTGAACAGAGAAAGGTAACAGGTGTTGTGTGCAGGAGGAGGAGCCTAGTCAGAGTGGGTGGGGTCAGAGAGGAGGAGCCAGGTCAGAGAGAAGGGGTATAGGTGGAGCCGAGTCAGAGTGGGTGGGGTTAGAGAGGAGGAGTATAGGAGGAGCTAGGTCAGAGAGGAGGGGTCAGAGAGGAGGGGTATAGGCGGAGCCTGGGCAGAATGGGAGGGTTCAGAGAGCAGAAGAAGGGGAGGAGGGTCCTGACTTATTGTGGGGTACTGCAAATACTTTTTTACTGCACCCCCCTATACTCTCTGATTTCTGTTGGGAGGGGGCAGTCAAAATTTGGGGGAGCAGTATTAAAAGGTGCTTAGGCGCAACGTGAAGGCGATGGGGTGCACACAATGGCTTGGCTTCCAGGTACTTTTTGGGGGGCTACCATTAGTTTTAATTGCTCTAATCCTCCCTCATGGGGTGTACCCCAAATGGTTAGGGGCCACGGGGGGGCAAGAAGCTGTTTGACAGTTTCTATTAACAACAGGGTTCACCATACGATTCTGCTGCAGTTATGGTATTCAAAGGTAAAACAAGGAGCATTTGGCTGTATTTTTGCAGGTGGGGTGCCCCAAAATGTTACTGCCAGCAGCAGCAGCAGCCCCCTTCCTCGCCACCCTGCAGATTGGTATAGGTACCTTTAGGACATTTCTGTTGAAAACAGAGGCTATAGCGAATCGCGCTACAAAATCCGAGAGCACTAACACTTGCTAAATAAAGGTGGCATCGGAGCATACGAATGAGGCAGGGAGAGGCTACTGTTGCAATTGGTTTGGTGGGTCATAGTGAATAACCTCGGAATGCAAATAGGCAGAAGTGTGAGGATTGGCAGTGTCTGTAGAGAATTTTGGCATGCTCTTCAGTTGATGTTTTCCTCCTTGAACTACAGAGGAAAGGCCTGGCCTTACTGTTGGGCAAAACATGTATTTATGATTTTAAGAAGTGTAGTCTGGATGTACTGAGAGGGCCTGTATAGTACGGTAAATGCCTGTATACCCCTGCAATGTGCATCCAACTGTCACTTGAGATTGAACAGCAAACGAAGCAGCTGGGTTACTGACTGAATGTAAATGGAAGGCACATAGGAAGGGTGTTTGTGGTCACTCAAATGATTGAAACCTGGTTGATGCACTACCAAAGCTGGGGTACCAGGGGGGAACATTTGAGGGGTATTGAGATGGTGGTGTCCAGAGGTCAAAATATGTTTCAGAGACACAGAGGTACTGCGGTCCTGGTCCCACATTGGGGGTAGACAAAAGTCCCTGCTAAAGATTTCTGTCCAACTGTTACCACATTTTGTGCAGCCTGGCTCCCTCTGTAACGATTCCCCAGTGTCTTTCGATCCTACAGATGACTGTAGCAAACTTCCCAAATTTTTTCTTGGCCTCATACTCCCAAAGGAGTGCCTGAAATTTGCCAGCCTAACGATACTCACATTCTGGGAAAAACCTCACTAACTATGCATATTTATCTACCACACATGGCAAATCCTTACAATTGCAGAACATCATATCGCACTTGTCATCTTTGAGGTACTGTAAGTATTTGGATTTGAGGGAAATATTCATCCTTGCTTGCTCTCTCCCATCTGAAGTCTATGGTGCTGCTGTTCCTTTCTCACATGTCCCTTCAAAGAGACAAGTGACACACAGACTCAATCACTCAGCAAACATATATGCTTTGACGTTTTCATCTTGCTGTTTACCTTCCAAATATTCCCCCTGAACCGCAAATAAAGGCCTGCCATTCCTCATCCCCTCAGTCAAAGCAGTCCTTCGCTCCTTAGGCCCTGCAAGACCACCATGAACAAGAATCATGTCAGCAAGCAGAAGAAAAGCCTCAGTGTGCTCTTTTGTTCATACTGCTGCCCTCTAGTAACACTTCATGGCAACTGCAGCATAAGAATGGGACTGAGAAGAGGGCTGTCCTATGCAAATAATATCCTCCCATGCATACTTTCTTCTGAGACGGTCGGCGGCTTGTGCCGTGATACCGCCTCCAACAAATGGTCTTCAACCAAATTTTAAAAAAGCCCACCTGCCTTAGACGAAGGATTTTGCCACTCGAAGGAAGCACATGGGGACATCACCCTCATTTAGCAGGGTCCTAAATTGCCTGCTGTCAGCCTGTATACAGAACAAGGGCGTTCGTGGGCGTTCGTGAGCGTTCCTCAAAGGAAGGAGGTGGGTGATTAATTCACAGTGCCAGGGCAGGCCCAGCCCAGCCCAGCCCAGCCCAGCCCGGCACAGCGCACTGCTGTGGAGGTCCATTCCTTCACATCCTGCAGCAGGCATGATGCAGACCTACTAGAGCAAAGGCTTGACTCTGCCCTTGTCTGTCTCTTAAAGAAAACAATCTTTCTAGCTTCTTATTGCACCTGATAAATGGACTCTAGCTTGCCTCAAACTTGACCCATCATTTCATTAGCCAGAGCTCATACTTGACCTTTATTTCTATCCAAGCTCACTGGCACCAAACCCCTGATTTGAGCGAGTTACTCACACCAAAATGAAAAATCACCATCATCCAACCTATTTTACAATAAGTGTAGCACCTTCCTCGCATTCTTGTGCTCAGTTATAACCCCCAATACCACAATTGCACTCTGCAATTCACCAAACTTAAAGGAAAAAGAATGAAGACATTAATAAAGGAAGACAAGGCCTTGTCCCTATTGCACCTACTTGAGAAATAGGGAGGTTGGTAGAAGGTCATGAGGGAAAACATTTGAAATTTTGGGACACACATGCCAAAAAGAGTGTCCACTTTTCTCCTCTGTTACCAAGTAAAACAAAATCTTAGCAAAAAAAAAAAACATTCACTTTTTGAAAATTTCCACCTTGGGATACCTCTACAGCATTGGCAGGATTCGAACCCTGGCCTGTGAGGGCTGTCTGCACCAAAGGTACAAGACTTACCTTTGAGCTATAGCTCCTTAGTGGTCTAGAGGATTGCAGTAGTAACTATAAGCAACATACAGGCCTTGGTGTCCTTCCCGGCGGCTTCCATTGCACATGAAAAGGATGACCATGACATAAGGACAATTTGATAGGCTACATACATGGAAACCAGTGTGGTCCAGTGGGTAAGTGCCTGCCTTCCATGCAGGCAACCAGGGTTCAAATCCCGGGTTCGGCACCAGGTGACTGATGGTGGCAGAGCAGAGGTAAGTTGGTGGTGGGCCTAAATGGCCAATTGGTAAGTAAAATGTGTCTGTGTGTTGTGTACGAGTGGAATCATGCCTAGTGAATGAGGGATTGCAGATTGGTTGGTAAGTAAAATAGGTGTGGCCTGAACAGAGAAAGGTAACAGGTGTTGTGTGCAGGAGGAGGAGCCTAGTCAGAGTGGGTGGGGTCAGAGAGGAGGAGCCAGGTCAGAGAGGAGGGGTATAGGTGGAGCCGAGTCAGAGTGGGTGGGGTTAGAGAGGAGGAGTATAGGAGGAGCTAGGTCAGAGAGGAGGGGTCAGAGAGGAGGGGTATAGGCGGAGCCTGGGCAGAATGGGAGGGTTCAGAGAGCAGAAGAAGGGGAGGAGGGTCCTGACTTATTGTGGGGTACTGCAAATACTTTTTTACTGCACCCCCCTATACTCTCTGATTTCTGTTGGGAGGGGGCAGTCAAAATTTGGGGGAGCAGTATTAAAAGGTGCTTAGGCGCAATGTGAAGGCGATGGGGTGCACACAATGGCTTGGCTTCCAGGTACTCTTTGGGGGGCTACCATTAGTTTTAATTGCTCTGATCCTCCCTCATGGGGTGTACCCCAAATGGTTAGGGGCCACGGGGGGCAAGAAGCTGTTTGACAGTTTCTATTAACAACAGGGTTCACCATACGATTCTGCTGCAGTTATGGTATTCAAAGGTAAAACAAGGAGCATTTGGCTGTATTTTTGCAGGTGGGGTGCCCCAAAATGTTACTGCCAGCAGCAGCAGCAGCCCCCTTCCTCGCCACCCTGCAGATTGGTATAGGTACCTTTAGGACATTTCTGTTGAAAACAGAGGCTATAGCGAATCGCGCTACAAAATCCGAGAGCACTAACACTTGCTAAATAAAGGTGGCATCGGAGCATACGAATGAGGCAGGGAGAGGCTACTGTTGCAATTGGTTTGGTGGGTCATAGTGAATAACCTCGGAATGCAAATAGGCAGAAGTGTGAGGATTGGCAGTGTCTGTAGAGAATTTTGGCATGCTCTTCAGTTGATGTTTTCCTCCTTGAACTACAGAGGAAAGGCCTGGCCTTACTGTTGGGCAAAACATGTATTTATGATTTTAAGAAGTGTAGTCTGGATGTACTGAGAGGGCCTGTACAGTACGGTAAATGCCTGTATACCCCTGCAATGTGCATCCAACTGTCACTTGAGATTGAACAGCAAACGAAGCAGCTGGGTTACTGACTGAATGTAAATGGAAGGCACATAGGAAGGGTGTTTGTGGTCACTCAAATGATTGAAACCTGGTTGATGCACTACCAAAGCTGGGGTACCAGGGGGGAACATTTGAGGGGTATTGAGATGGTGGTGTCCAGAGGTCAAAATATGTTTCAGAGACACAGAGGTACTGCGGTCCTGGTCCCACATTGGGGGTAGACAAAAGTCCCTGCTAAAGATTTCTGTCCAACTGTTACCACATTTTGTGCAGCCTGGCTCCCTCTGTAACGATTCCCCAGTGTCTTTCGATCCTACAGATGACTGTAGCAAACTTCCCAAATTTTTTCTTGGCCTCATACTCCCAAAGGAGTGCCTGACATTTGCCAGCCTAACGATACTCACATTCTGGGAAAAACCTCACTAACTATGCATATTTATCTACCACACATGGCAAATCCTTACAATTGCAGAACATCATATCGCACTTGTCATCTTTGAGGTACTGTAAGTATTTGGATTTGAGGGAAATATTCTTCCCTGCTTGCTCTCTCCCATCTGAAGTCTATGGTGCTTCTGTTCCTTTCTCACATGTCCCTTCAAAGAGACAAGTGACACACAGACTCAATCACTCAGCAAACATATATGCTTTGACGTTTTCATCTTGCTGTTTACCTTCCAAATATTCCCCCTGAACCACAAATAAAGGCCTGCCATTCCTCATCCCCTCAGTCAAAGCAGTCCTTCGCTCCCTAGGCCCTGCAAGACCACCATGAACAAGAATCATGTCAGCAAGCAGAAGAAAAGCCTCAGTGTGCTCTTTTGTTCATACTGCTGCCCTCTAGTAACACTTCATGGCAACTGCAGCATAAGAATGGGACTGAGAAGAGGGCTGTCCTATGCAAATAATATCCTCCCATGCATACTTTCTTCTGAGACGGTCGGCGGCTTGTGCCGTGATACCGCCTCCAACAAATGGTCTTCAACCAAATTTTAAAAAAGCCCACCTGCCTTAGACGAAGGATTTTGCCACTCGAAGGAAGCACATGGGGACATCACCCTCATTTAGTAGGGTCCTAAATTGCCTGCTGTCAGCCTGTATACAGAACAAGGGCGTTCGTGGGCGTTCGTGAGCGTTCCTCAAAGGAAGGAGGTGGGTGATTAATTCACAGTGCCAGTGCAGGCCCAGCCCAGCCCAGCCCAGCCCAGCGCAGCCCAGCCCGGCACAGCGCACTGCTGTGGAGGTCCATTCCTTCACATCCTGCAGCAGGCATGATGCAGACCTACTAGAGCAAAGGCTTGACTCTGCCCTTGTCTGTCTCTTAAAGAAAACAATCTTTCTAGCTTCTTATTGCACCTGATAAATGGACTCTAGCTTGCCTCAAACTTGACCCATCATTTCATTAGCCAGAGCTCATGCTTGACCTTTATTTCTATCCAAGCTCACTGGCACCAAACCCCTGATTTGAGCGAGTTACTCACACCAAAATGAAAAATCACCATCATCCAACCTATTTTACAATAAGTGTAGCACCTTCCTCGCATTCTTGTGCTCAGTTATAACCCCCAATACCACAATTGCACTCTGCAATTCACCAAACTTAAAGGAAAAAGAATGAAGACATTGATAAAGGAAGACAAGGCCTTGTCCCTATTGCACCTACTTGAGAAATAGGGAGGTTGGTAGAAGGTCATGAGGGAAAACATTTGAAATTTTGGGACACACATGCCAAAAAGAGTGTCCACTTTTCTCCTCTGTTACCAAGTAAAAAAAAATCTTAGCAAAAAAAAAAACATTCACTTTTTGAAAATTTCCCCCTTGGGATACCTCTACAGCATTGGCAGGATTCGAACCCTGGCCTGTGAGGGTTGTCTGCACCAAAGGTACAAGACTTACCTTTGAGCTATAGCTCCTTAGTGGTCTAGAGGATTGCAGTAGTAACTATAAGCAACATACAGGCCTTGGTGTCCTTCCCGGCGGCTTCCATTGCACATGAAAAGGATGACCATGACATAAGGACAATTTGATAGGCTACATACATGGAAACCAGTGTGGTCCAGTGGGTAAGTCCCTGCCTTCCATGCAGGCAACCAGGGTTCAAATCCCGGGTTCGGCACCAGGTGACTGATGGTGGCAGAGCAGAGGTAAGTTGGAGGTGGGCCTAAATGGCCAATTGGTAAGTAAAATGTGTCTGTGTGTTGTGTACGAGTGGAATCATGCCTAGTGAATGAGGGATTGCAGATTGGTTGGTAAATAAAATAGGTGTGGCCTGAACAGAGAAAGGTAACAGGTGTTGTGAGGAGGAGGAGCCTAATCAGAGTGGGTGGGGTCAGAGAGGAGGAGCCAGGTCAGAGAGGAGGGGTATAGGTGGATCCTAGTCAGAGTGGGTGGGGTTAGAGAGGAGGAGTATAGGAGGAGCTGGGTCAGAGAGGAGGGGTATAGGAGGAGCCTAGTCAGAGTGGGAGGGGTCAGAGAGGAGGAGTATAGGAGGAGCCTAGTCAGAGTGGGTGGGGTTAGAGAGGAGGGGTATAGGCAGAGCCTGGGCAGAATGGGTGGGTTCAGAGGAAGGGGAGGAGTATCCTGACTTATTGTGGGGTACTGCAAATACTTTTTTACTGCACCCCCCTATACTCTCTGATTTCTGTTGGGGGGGCAGTCAAAATTTGGGGGAGCAGTATTAAAAGGTGCTTAGGCGCAACGTGAAGGCGATGGGGTGCACACAATGGCTTGGCTTCCAGGTACTTTTTGGGGGGCTACCATTAGTTTTAATTGCTCTGATCCTCCCTCATGGGGTGTACCCCAAATGGTTAGGGGCCACGGGGGGCAAGAAGCTGTTTGACAGTTTCTATTAACAACAGGGGTCACCATACGATTCTGCTGCAGTTATGGTATTCAAAGGTAAAACAAGGAGCATTTGGCTGTATTTTTGCAGGTGGGGTGCCCCAAAATGTTACTGCCAGCAGCAGCAGCCCCCTTCCTCGCCACCCTGCAGATTGGTATAGGTACCTTTAGGACATTTCTGTTGAAAACAGAGGCTATAGCGAATCGCGCTACAAAATCCGAGAGCACTAACACTTGCTAAATAAAGGTGGCATCGGAGCATACGAATGAGGCAGGGAGAGGCTACTGTTGCAATTGGTTTGGTGGGTCATAGTGAATAACCTGGGAATGCAAATAGGCAGAAGTGTGAGGATTGGCAGTGTCTGTAGAGAATTTTGGCATGCTCTTCAGTTGATGTTTTCCTCCTTGAACTACAGAGGAAAGGCCTGGCCTTACTGTTGGGCAAAACATGTATTTATGATTTTAAGAAGTGTAGTCTGGATGTACTGAGAGGGCCTGTACAGTACGGTAAATGCCTGTATACCCCTGCAATGTGCATCCAACTGTCACTTGAGATTGAACAGCAAACGAAGCAGCTGGGTTACTGACTGAATGTAAATGGAAGGCACATAGGAAGGGTGTTTGTGGTCACTCAAATGATTGAAACCTGGTTGATGCACTACCAAAGCTGGGGTACCAGGGGGGAACATTTGAGGGGTATTGAGATGGTGGTGTCCAGAGGTCAAAATATGTTTCAGAGACACAGAGGTACTGCGGTCCTGGTCCCACATTGGGGGTAGACAAAAGTCCCTGCTAAAGATTTCTGTCCAACTGTTACCACATTTTGTGCAGCCTGCCTCCCTCTGTAACGATTCCCCAGTGTCTTTTGATCCTACAGATGACTGTAGCAAACTTCCCAAATTTTTTCTTGGCCTCATACTCCCAAAGGAGTGCCTGACATTTGCCAGCCTAACGATACTCACATTCTGGGAAAAACCTCACTAACTATGCATATTTATCTACCACACATGGCAAATCCTTACAATTGCAGAACATCATATCGCACTTGTCATCTTTGAGGTACTGTAAGTATTTGGATTTGAGGGAAATATTCATCCTTGCTTGCTCTCTCCCATCTGAAGTCTATGGTGCTGCTGTTCCTTTCTCACATGTCCCTTCAAAGAGACAAGTGACACACAGACTCAATCACTCAGCAAACATATATGCTTTGACGTTTTCATCTTGCTGTTTACCTTCCAAATATTCCCCCTGAACCGCAAATAAAGGCCTGCCATTCCTCATCCCCTCAGTCAAAGCAGTCCTTCGCTCCTTAGGCCCTGCAAGACCACCATGAACAAGAATCATGTCAGCAAGCAGAAGAAAAGCCTCAGTGTGCTCTTTTGTTCATACTGCTGCCCTCTAGTAACACTTCATGGCAACTGCAGCATAAGAATGGGACTGAGAAGAGGGCTGTCCTATGCAAATAATATCCTCCCATGCATACTTTCTTCTGAGACGGTCGGCGGCTTATGCCGTGATACCGCCTCCAACAAATGGTCTTCAACCAAATTTTAAAAAAGCCCACCTGCCTTAGACGAAGGATTTTGCCACTCGAAGGAAGCACATGGGGACATCACCCTCATTTAGCAGGGTCCTAAATTGCCTGCTGTCAGCCTGTATACAGAACAAGGGCGTTCGTGGGCGTTCGTGAGCGTTCCTCAAAGGAAGGAGGTGGGTGATTAATTCACAGTGCCAGGGCAGGCCCAGCCCAGCCCAGCCCAGCCCAGCCCGGCACAGCGCACTGCTGTGGAGGTCCATTCCTTCACATCCTGCAGCAGGCATGATGCAGACCTACTAGAGCAAAGGCTTGACTCTGCCCTTGTCTGTCTCTTAAAGAAAACAATCTTTCTAGCTTCTTATTGCACCTGATAAATGGACTCTAGCTTGCCTCAAACTTGACCCATCATTTCATTAGCCAGAGCTCATACTTGACCTTTATTTCTATCCAAGCTCACTGGCACCAAACCCCTGATTTGAGCGAGTTACTCACACCAAAATGAAAAATCACCATCATCCAACCTATTTTACAATAAGTGTAGCACCTTCCTCGCATTCTTGTGCTCAGTTATAACCCCCAATACCACAATTGCACTCTGCAATTCACCAAACTTAAAGGAAAAAGAATGAAGACATTAATAAAGGAAGACAAGGCCTTGTCCCTATTGCACCTACTTGAGAAATAGGGAGGTTGGTAGAAGGTCATGAGGGAAAACATTTGAAATTTTGGGACACACATGCCAAAAAGAGTGTCCACTTTTCTCCTCTGTTACCAAGTAAAACAAAATCTTAGCAAAAAAAAAAAACATTCACTTTTTGAAAATTTCCACCTTGGGATACCTCTACAGCATTGGCAGGATTCGAACCCTGGCCTGTGAGGGCTGTCTGCACCAAAGGTACAAGACTTACCTTTGAGCTATAGCTCCTTAGTGGTCTAGAGGATTGCAGTAGTAACTATAAGCAACATACAGGCCTTGGTGTCCTTCCCGGCGGCTTCCATTGCACATGAAAAGGATGACCATGACATAAGGACAATTTGATAGGCTACATACATGGAAACCAGTGTGGTCCAGTGGGTAAGTGCCTGCCTTCCATGCAGGCAACCAGGGTTCAAATCCCGGGTTCGGCACCAGGTGACTGATGGTGGCAGAGCAGAGGTAAGTTGGTGGTGGGCCTAAATGGCCAATTGGTAAGTAAAATGTGTCTGTGTGTTGTGTACGAGTGGAATCATGCCTAGTGAATGAGGGATTGCAGATTGGTTGGTAAGTAAAATAGGTGTGGCCTAATAGAGAAAGGTAACAGGTGTTGTGTGCAGGAGGAGGAGCCTAGTCAGAGTGGGTGGGGTCAGAGAGGAGGAGCCAGGTCAGAGAGAAGGGGTATAGGTGGAGCCGAGTCAGAGTGGGTGGGGTTAGAGAGGAGGAGTATAGGAGGAGCTAGGTCAGAGAGGAGGGGTCAGAGAGGAGGGGTATAGGCGGAGCCTGGGCAGAATGGGAGGGTTCAGAGAGCAGAAGAAGGGGAGGAGGGTCCTGACTTATTGTGGGGTACTGCAAATACTTTTTTACTGCACCCCCCTATACTCTCTGATTTCTGTTGGGAGGGGGCAGTCAAAATTTGGGGGAGCAGTATTAAAAGGTGCTTAGGCGCAATGTGAAGGCGATGGGGTGCACACAATGGCTTGGCTTCCAGGTACTCTTTGGGGGGCTACCATTAGTTTTAATTGCTCTGATCCTCCCTCATGGGGTGTACCCCAAATGGTTAGGGGCCACGGGGGGCAAGAAGCTGTTTGACAGTTTCTATTAACAACAGGGTTCACCATACGATTCTGCTGCAGTTATGGTATTCAAAGGTAAAACAAGGAGCATTTGGCTGTATTTTTGCAGGTGGGGTGCCCCAAAATGTTACTGCCAGCAGCAGCAGCAGCCCCCTTCCTCGCCACCCTGCAGATTGGTATAGGTACCTTTAGGACATTTCTGTTGAAAACAGAGGCTATAGCGAATCGCGCTACAAAATCCGAGAGCACTAACACTTGCTAAATAAAGGTGGCATCGGAGCATACGAATGAGGCAGGGAGAGGCTACTGTTGCAATTGGTTTGGTGGGTCATAGTGAATAACCTCGGAATGCAAATAGGCAGAAGTGTGAGGATTGGCAGTGTCTGTAGAGAATTTTGGCATGCTCTTCAGTTGATGTTTTCCTCCTTGAACTACAGAGGAAAGGCCTGGCCTTACTGTTGGGCAAAACATGTATTTATGATTTTAAGAAGTGTAGTCTGGATGTACTGAGAGGGCCTGTACAGTACGGTAAATGCCTGTATACCCCTGCAATGTGCATCCAACTGTCACTTGAGATTGAACAGCAAACGAAGCAGCTGGGTTACTGACTGAATGTAAATGGAAGGCACATAGGAAGGGTGTTTGTGGTCACTCAAATGATTGAAACCTGGTTGATGCACTACCAAAGCTGGGGTACCAGGGGGGAACATTTGAGGGGTATTGAGATGGTGGTGTCCAGAGGTCAAAATATGTTTCAGAGACACAGAGGTACTGCGGTCCTGGTCCCACATTGGGGGTAGACAAAAGTCCCTGCTAAAGATTTCTGTCCAACTGTTACCACATTTTGTGCAGCCTGGCTCCCTCTGTAACGATTCCCCAGTGTCTTTCGATCCTACAGATGACTGTAGCAAACTTCCCAAATTTTTTCTTGGCCTCATACTCCCAAAGGAGTGCCTGACATTTGCCAGCCTAACGATACTCACATTCTGGGAAAAACCTCACTAACTATGCATATTTATCTACCACACATGGCAAATCCTTACAATTGCAGAACATCATATCGCACTTGTCATCTTTGAGGTACTGTAAGTATTTGGATTTGAGGGAAATATTCTTCCCTGCTTGCTCTCTCCCATCTGAAGTCTATGGTGCTTCTGTTCCTTTCTCACATGTCCCTTCAAAGAGACAAGTGACACACAGACTCAATCACTCAGCAAACATATATGCTTTGACGTTTTCATCTTGCTGTTTACCTTCCAAATATTCCCCCTGAACCACAAATAAAGGCCTGCCATTCCTCATCCCCTCAGTCAAAGCAGTCCTTCGCTCCCTAGGCCCTGCAAGACCACCATGAACAAGAATCATGTCAGCAAGCAGAAGAAAAGCCTCAGTGTGCTCTTTTGTTCATACTGCTGCCCTCTAGTAACACTTCATGGCAACTGCAGCATAAGAATGGGACTGAGAAGAGGGCTGTCCTATGCAAATAATATCCTCCCATGCATACTTTCTTCTGAGACGGTCGGCGGCTTGTGCCGTGATACCGCCTCCAACAAATGGTCTTCAACCAAATTTTAAAAAAGCCCACCTGCCTTAGACGAAGGATTTTGCCACTCGAAGGAAGCACATGGGGACATCACCCTCATTTAGTAGGGTCCTAAATTGCCTGCTGTCAGCCTGTATACAGAACAAGGGCGTTCGTGGGCGTTCGTGAGCGTTCCTCAAAGGAAGGAGGTGGGTGATTAATTCACAGTGCCAGTGCAGGCCCAGCCCAGCCCAGCCCAGCCCAGCGCAGCCCAGCCCGGCACAGCGCACTGCTGTGGAGGTCCATTCCTTCACATCCTGCAGCAGGCATGATGCAGACCTACTAGAGCAAAGGCTTGACTCTGCCCTTGTCTGTCTCTTAAAGAAAACAATCTTTCTAGCTTCTTATTGCACCTGATAAATGGACTCTAGCTTGCCTCAAACTTGACCCATCATTTCATTAGCCAGAGCTCATGCTTGACCTTTATTTCTATCCAAGCTCACTGGCACCAAACCCCTGATTTGAGCGAGTTACTCACACCAAAATGAAAAATCACCATCATCCAACCTATTTTACAATAAGTGTAGCACCTTCCTCGCATTCTTGTGCTCAGTTATAACCCCCAATACCACAATTGCACTCTGCAATTCACCAAACTTAAAGGAAAAAGAATGAAGACATTGATAAAGGAAGACAAGGCCTTGTCCCTATTGCACCTACTTGAGAAATAGGGAGGTTGGTAGAAGGTCATGAGGGAAAACATTTGAAATTTTGGGACACACATGCCAAAAAGAGTGTCCACTTTTCTCCTCTGTTACCAAGTAAAAAAAAATCTTAGCAAAAAAAAAAACATTCACTTTTTGAAAATTTCCCCCTTGGGATACCTCTACAGCATTGGCAGGATTCGAACCCTGGCCTGTGAGGGTTGTCTGCACCAAAGGTACAAGACTTACCTTTGAGCTATAGCTCCTTAGTGGTCTAGAGGATTGCAGTAGTAACTATAAGCAACATACAGGCCTTGGTGTCCTTCCCGGCGGCTTCCATTGCACATGAAAAGGATGACCATGACATAAGGACAATTTGATAGGCTACATACATGGAAACCAGTGTGGTCCAGTGGGTAAGTCCCTGCCTTCCATGCAGGCAACCAGGGTTCAAATCCCGGGTTCGGCACCAGGTGACTGATGGTGGCAGAGCAGAGGTAAGTTGGAGGTGGGCCTAAATGGCCAATTGGTAAGTAAAATGTGTCTGTGTGTTGTGTACGAGTGGAATCATGCCTAGTGAATGAGGGATTGCAGATTGGTTGGTAAATAAAATAGGTGTGGCCTGAACAGAGAAAGGTAACAGGTGTTGTGAGGAGGAGGAGCCTAATCAGAGTGGGTGGGGTCAGAGAGGAGGAGCCAGGTCAGAGAGGAGGGGTATAGGTGGATCCTAGTCAGAGTGGGTGGGGTTAGAGAGGAGGAGTATAGGAGGAGCCTAGTCAGAGTGGGTGGGGTTAGAGAGGAGGGGTATAGGCAGAGCCTGGGCAGAATGGGTGGGTTCAGAGGAAGGGGAGGAGTATCCTGACTTATTGTGGGGTACTGCAAATACTTTTTTACTGCACCCCCCTATACTCTCTGATTTCTGTTGGGGGGGCAGTCAAAATTTGGGGGAGCAGTATTAAAAGGTGCTTAGGCGCAACGTGAAGGCGATGGGGTGCACACAATGGCTTGGCTTCCAGGTACTTTTTGGGGGGCTACCATTAGTTTTAATTGCTCTGATCCTCCCTCATGGGGTGTACCCCAAATGGTTAGGGGCCACGGGGGGCAAGAAGCTGTTTGACAGTTTCTATTAACAACAGGGGTCACCATACGATTCTGCTGCAGTTATGGTATTCAAAGGTAAAACAAGGAGCATTTGGCTGTATTTTTGCAGGTGGGGTGCCCCAAAATGTTACTGCCAGCAGCAGCAGCCCCCTTCCTCGCCACCCTGCAGATTGGTATAGGTACCTTTAGGACATTTCTGTTGAAAACAGAGGCTATAGCGAATCGCGCTACAAAATCCGAGAGCACTAACACTTGCTAAATAAAGGTGGCATCGGAGCATACGAATGAGGCAGGGAGAGGCTACTGTTGCAATTGGTTTGGTGGGTCATAGTGAATAACCTGGGAATGCAAATAGGCAGAAGTGTGAGGATTGGCAGTGTCTGTAGAGAATTTTGGCATGCTCTTCAGTTGATGTTTTCCTCCTTGAACTACAGAGGAAAGGCCTGGCCTTACTGTTGGGCAAAACATGTATTTATGATTTTAAGAAGTGTAGTCTGGATGTACTGAGAGGGCCTGTACAGTACGGTAAATGCCTGTATACCCCTGCAATGTGCATCCAACTGTCACTTGAGATTGAACAGCAAACGAAGCAGCTGGGTTACTGACTGAATGTAAATGGAAGGCACATAGGAAGGGTGTTTGTGGTCACTCAAATGATTGAAACCTGGTTGATGCACTACCAAAGCTGGGGTACCAGGGGGGAACATTTGAGGGGTATTGAGATGGTGGTGTCCAGAGGTCAAAATATGTTTCAGAGACACAGAGGTACTGCGGTCCTGGTCCCACATTGGGGGTAGACAAAAGTCCCTGCTAAAGATTTCTGTCCAACTGTTACCACATTTTGTGCAGCCTGCCTCCCTCTGTAACGATTCCCCAGTGTCTTTTGATCCTACAGATGACTGTAGCAAACTTCCCAAATTTTTTCTTGGCCTCATACTCCCAAAGGAGTGCCTGACATTTGCCAGCCTAACGATACTCACATTCTGGGAAAAACCTCACTAACTATGCATATTTATCTACCACACATGGCAAATCCTTACAATTGCAGAACATCATATCGCACTTGTCATCTTTGAGGTACTGTAAGTATTTGGATTTGAGGGAAATATTCATCCTTGCTTGCTCTCTCCCATCTGAAGTCTATGGTGCTGCTGTTCCTTTCTCACATGTCCCTTCAAAGAGACAAGTGACACACAGACTCAATCACTCAGCAAACATATATGCTTTGACGTTTTCATCTTGCTGTTTACCTTCCAAATATTCCCCCTGAACCGCAAATAAAGGCCTGCCATTCCTCATCCCCTCAGTCAAAGCAGTCCTTCGCTCCTTAGGCCCTGCAAGACCACCATGAACAAGAATCATGTCAGCAAGCAGAAGAAAAGCCTCAGTGTGCTCTTTTGTTCATACTGCTGCCCTCTAGTAACACTTCATGGCAACTGCAGCATAAGAATGGGACTGAGAAGAGGGCTGTCCTATGCAAATAATATCCTCCCATGCATACTTTCTTCTGAGACGGTCGGCGGCTTATGCCGTGATACCGCCTCCAACAAATGGTCTTCAACCAAATTTTAAAAAAGCCCACCTGCCTTAGACGAAGGATTTTGCCACTCGAAGGAAGCACATGGGGACATCACCCTCATTTAGCAGGGTCCTAAATTGCCTGCTGTCAGCCTGTATACAGAACAAGGGCGTTCGTGGGCGTTCGTGAGCGTTCCTCAAAGGAAGGAGGTGGGTGATTAATTCACAGTGCCAGGGCAGGCCCAGCCCAGCCCAGCCCAGCCCAGCCCGGCACAGCGCACTGCTGTGGAGGTCCATTCCTTCACATCCTGCAGCAGGCATGATGCAGACCTACTAGAGCAAAGGCTTGACTCTGCCCTTGTCTGTCTCTTAAAGAAAACAATCTTTCTAGCTTCTTATTGCACCTGATAAATGGACTCTAGCTTGCCTCAAACTTGACCCATCATTTCATTAGCCAGAGCTCATACTTGACCTTTATTTCTATCCAAGCTCACTGGCACCAAACCCCTGATTTGAGCGAGTTACTCACACCAAAATGAAAAATCACCATCATCCAACCTATTTTACAATAAGTGTAGCACCTTCCTCGCATTCTTGTGCTCAGTTATAACCCCCAATACCACAATTGCACTCTGCAATTCACCAAACTTAAAGGAAAAAGAATGAAGACATTAATAAAGGAAGACAAGGCCTTGTCCCTATTGCACCTACTTGAGAAATAGGGAGGTTGGTAGAAGGTCATGAGGGAAAACATTTGAAATTTTGGGACACACATGCCAAAAAGAGTGTCCACTTTTCTCCTCTGTTACCAAGTAAAACAAAATCTTAGCAAAAAAAAAAAACATTCACTTTTTGAAAATTTCCACCTTGGGATACCTCTACAGCATTGGCAGGATTCGAACCCTGGCCTGTGAGGGCTGTCTGCACCAAAGGTACAAGACTTACCTTTGAGCTATAGCTCCTTAGTGGTCTAGAGGATTGCAGTAGTAACTATAAGCAACATACAGGCCTTGGTGTCCTTCCCGGCGGCTTCCATTGCACATGAAAAGGATGACCATGACATAAGGACAATTTGATAGGCTACATACATGGAAACCAGTGTGGTCCAGTGGGTAAGTGCCTGCCTTCCATGCAGGCAACCAGGGTTCAAATCCCGGGTTCGGCACCAGGTGACTGATGGTGGCAGAGCAGAGGTAAGTTGGTGGTGGGCCTAAATGGCCAATTGGTAAGTAAAATGTGTCTGTGTGTTGTGTACGAGTGGAATCATGCCTAGTGAATGAGGGATTGCAGATTGGTTGGTAAGTAAAATAGGTGTGGCCTAATAGAGAAAGGTAACAGGTGTTGTGTGCAGGAGGAGGAGCCTAGTCAGAGTGGGTGGGGTCAGAGAGGAGGAGCCAGGTCAGAGAGAAGGGGTATAGGTGGAGCCGAGTCAGAGTGGGTGGGGTTAGAGAGGAGGAGTATAGGAGGAGCTAGGTCAGAGAGGAGGGGTCAGAGAGGAGGGGTATAGGCGGAGCCTGGGCAGAATGGGAGGGTTCAGAGAGCAGAAGAAGGGGAGGAGGGTCCTGACTTATTGTGGGGTACTGCAAATACTTTTTTACTGCACCCCCCTATACTCTCTGATTTCTGTTGGGAGGGGGCAGTCAAAATTTGGGGGAGCAGTATTAAAAGGTGCTTAGGCGCAATGTGAAGGCGATGGGGTGCACACAATGGCTTGGCTTCCAGGTACTCTTTGGGGGGCTACCATTAGTTTTAATTGCTCTGATCCTCCCTCATGGGGTGTACCCCAAATGGTTAGGGGCCACGGGGGGCAAGAAGCTGTTTGACAGTTTCTATTAACAACAGGGTTCACCATACGATTCTGCTGCAGTTATGGTATTCAAAGGTAAAACAAGGAGCATTTGGCTGTATTTTTGCAGGTGGGGTGCCCCAAAATGTTACTGCCAGCAGCAGCAGCAGCCCCCTTCCTCGCCACCCTGCAGATTGGTATAGGTACCTTTAGGACATTTCTGTTGAAAACAGAGGCTATAGCGAATCGCGCTACAAAATCCGAGAGCACTAACACTTGCTAAATAAAGGTGGCATCGGAGCATACGAATGAGGCAGGGAGAGGCTACTGTTGCAATTGGTTTGGTGGGTCATAGTGAATAACCTCGGAATGCAAATAGGCAGAAGTGTGAGGATTGGCAGTGTCTGTAGAGAATTTTGGCATGCTCTTCAGTTGATGTTTTCCTCCTTGAACTACAGAGGAAAGGCCTGGCCTTACTGTTGGGCAAAACATGTATTTATGATTTTAAGAAGTGTAGTCTGGATGTACTGAGAGGGCCTGTACAGTACGGTAAATGCCTGTATACCCCTGCAATGTGCATCCAACTGTCACTTGAGATTGAACAGCAAACGAAGCAGCTGGGTTACTGACTGAATGTAAATGGAAGGCACATAGGAAGGGTGTTTGTGGTCACTCAAATGATTGAAACCTGGTTGATGCACTACCAAAGCTGGGGTACCAGGGGGGAACATTTGAGGGGTATTGAGATGGTGGTGTCCAGAGGTCAAAATATGTTTCAGAGACACAGAGGTACTGCGGTCCTGGTCCCACATTGGGGGTAGACAAAAGTCCCTGCTAAAGATTTCTGTCCAACTGTTACCACATTTTGTGCAGCCTGGCTCCCTCTGTAACGATTCCCCAGTGTCTTTCGATCCTACAGATGACTGTAGCAAACTTCCCAAATTTTTTCTTGGCCTCATACTCCCAAAGGAGTGCCTGACATTTGCCAGCCTAACGATACTCACATTCTGGGAAAAACCTCACTAACTATGCATATTTATCTACCACACATGGCAAATCCTTACAATTGCAGAACATCATATCGCACTTGTCATCTTTGAGGTACTGTAAGTATTTGGATTTGAGGGAAATATTCTTCCCTGCTTGCTCTCTCCCATCTGAAGTCTATGGTGCTTCTGTTCCTTTCTCACATGTCCCTTCAAAGAGACAAGTGACACACAGACTCAATCACTCAGCAAACATATATGCTTTGACGTTTTCATCTTGCTGTTTACCTTCCAAATATTCCCCCTGAACCACAAATAAAGGCCTGCCATTCCTCATCCCCTCAGTCAAAGCAGTCCTTCGCTCCCTAGGCCCTGCAAGACCACCATGAACAAGAATCATGTCAGCAAGCAGAAGAAAAGCCTCAGTGTGCTCTTTTGTTCATACTGCTGCCCTCTAGTAACACTTCATGGCAACTGCAGCATAAGAATGGGACTGAGAAGAGGGCTGTCCTATGCAAATAATATCCTCCCATGCATACTTTCTTCTGAGACGGTCGGCGGCTTGTGCCGTGATACCGCCTCCAACAAATGGTCTTCAACCAAATTTTAAAAAAGCCCACCTGCCTTAGACGAAGGATTTTGCCACTCGAAGGAAGCACATGGGGACATCACCCTCATTTAGTAGGGTCCTAAATTGCCTGCTGTCAGCCTGTATACAGAACAAGGGCGTTCGTGGGCGTTCGTGAGCGTTCCTCAAAGGAAGGAGGTGGGTGATTAATTCACAGTGCCAGTGCAGGCCCAGCCCAGCCCAGCCCAGCCCAGCGCAGCCCAGCCCGGCACAGCGCACTGCTGTGGAGGTCCATTCCTTCACATCCTGCAGCAGGCATGATGCAGACCTACTAGAGCAAAGGCTTGACTCTGCCCTTGTCTGTCTCTTAAAGAAAACAATCTTTCTAGCTTCTTATTGCACCTGATAAATGGACTCTAGCTTGCCTCAAACTTGACCCATCATTTCATTAGCCAGAGCTCATGCTTGACCTTTATTTCTATCCAAGCTCACTGGCACCAAACCCCTGATTTGAGCGAGTTACTCACACCAAAATGAAAAATCACCATCATCCAACCTATTTTACAATAAGTGTAGCACCTTCCTCGCATTCTTGTGCTCAGTTATAACCCCCAATACCACAATTGCACTCTGCAATTCACCAAACTTAAAGGAAAAAGAATGAAGACATTGATAAAGGAAGACAAGGCCTTGTCCCTATTGCACCTACTTGAGAAATAGGGAGGTTGGTAGAAGGTCATGAGGGAAAACATTTGAAATTTTGGGACACACATGCCAAAAAGAGTGTCCACTTTTCTCCTCTGTTACCAAGTAAAAAAAAATCTTAGCAAAAAAAAAAACATTCACTTTTTGAAAATTTCCCCCTTGGGATACCTCTACAGCATTGGCAGGATTCGAACCCTGGCCTGTGAGGGTTGTCTGCACCAAAGGTACAAGACTTACCTTTGAGCTATAGCTCCTTAGTGGTCTAGAGGATTGCAGTAGTAACTATAAGCAACATACAGGCCTTGGTGTCCTTCCCGGCGGCTTCCATTGCACATGAAAAGGATGACCATGACATAAGGACAATTTGATAGGCTACATACATGGAAACCAGTGTGGTCCAGTGGGTAAGTCCCTGCCTTCCATGCAGGCAACCAGGGTTCAAATCCCGGGTTCGGCACCAGGTGACTGATGGTGGCAGAGCAGAGGTAAGTTGGAGGTGGGCCTAAATGGCCAATTGGTAAGTAAAATGTGTCTGTGTGTTGTGTACGAGTGGAATCATGCCTAGTGAATGAGGGATTGCAGATTGGTTGGTAAATAAAATAGGTGTGGCCTGAACAGAGAAAGGTAACAGGTGTTGTGAGGAGGAGGAGCCTAATCAGAGTGGGTGGGGTCAGAGAGGAGGAGCCAGGTCAGAGAGGAGGGGTATAGGTGGATCCTAGTCAGAGTGGGTGGGGTTAGAGAGGAGGAGTATAGGAGGAGCCTAGTCAGAGTGGGTGGGGTTAGAGAGGAGGGGTATAGGCAGAGCCTGGGCAGAATGGGTGGGTTCAGAGGAAGGGGAGGAGTATCCTGACTTATTGTGGGGTACTGCAAATACTTTTTTACTGCACCCCCCTATACTCTCTGATTTCTGTTGGGGGGGCAGTCAAAATTTGGGGGAGCAGTATTAAAAGGTGCTTAGGCGCAACGTGAAGGCGATGGGGTGCACACAATGGCTTGGCTTCCAGGTACTTTTTGGGGGGCTACCATTAGTTTTAATTGCTCTGATCCTCCCTCATGGGGTGTACCCCAAATGGTTAGGGGCCACGGGGGGCAAGAAGCTGTTTGACAGTTTCTATTAACAACAGGGGTCACCATACGATTCTGCTGCAGTTATGGTATTCAAAGGTAAAACAAGGAGCATTTGGCTGTATTTTTGCAGGTGGGGTGCCCCAAAATGTTACTGCCAGCAGCAGCAGCCCCCTTCCTCGCCACCCTGCAGATTGGTATAGGTACCTTTAGGACATTTCTGTTGAAAACAGAGGCTATAGCGAATCGCGCTACAAAATCCGAGAGCACTAACACTTGCTAAATAAAGGTGGCATCGGAGCATACGAATGAGGCAGGGAGAGGCTACTGTTGCAATTGGTTTGGTGGGTCATAGTGAATAACCTGGGAATGCAAATAGGCAGAAGTGTGAGGATTGGCAGTGTCTGTAGAGAATTTTGGCATGCTCTTCAGTTGATGTTTTCCTCCTTGAACTACAGAGGAAAGGCCTGGCCTTACTGTTGGGCAAAACATGTATTTATGATTTTAAGAAGTGTAGTCTGGATGTACTGAGAGGGCCTGTACAGTACGGTAAATGCCTGTATACCCCTGCAATGTGCATCCAACTGTCACTTGAGATTGAACAGCAAACGAAGCAGCTGGGTTACTGACTGAATGTAAATGGAAGGCACATAGGAAGGGTGTTTGTGGTCACTCAAATGATTGAAACCTGGTTGATGCACTACCAAAGCTGGGGTACCAGGGGGGAACATTTGAGGGGTATTGAGATGGTGGTGTCCAGAGGTCAAAATATGTTTCAGAGACACAGAGGTACTGCGGTCCTGGTCCCACATTGGGGGTAGACAAAAGTCCCTGCTAAAGATTTCTGTCCAACTGTTACCACATTTTGTGCAGCCTGCCTCCCTCTGTAACGATTCCCCAGTGTCTTTTGATCCTACAGATGACTGTAGCAAACTTCCCAAATTTTTTCTTGGCCTCATACTCCCAAAGGAGTGCCTGACATTTGCCAGCCTAACGATACTCACATTCTGGGAAAAACCTCACTAACTATGCATATTTATCTACCACACATGGCAAATCCTTACAATTGCAGAACATCATATCGCACTTGTCATCTTTGAGGTACTGTAAGTATTTGGATTTGAGGGAAATATTCATCCTTGCTTGCTCTCTCCCATCTGAAGTCTATGGTGCTGCTGTTCCTTTCTCACATGTCCCTTCAAAGAGACAAGTGACACACAGACTCAATCACTCAGCAAACATATATGCTTTGACGTTTTCATCTTGCTGTTTACCTTCCAAATATTCCCCCTGAACCGCAAATAAAGGCCTGCCATTCCTCATCCCCTCAGTCAAAGCAGTCCTTCGCTCCTTAGGCCCTGCAAGACCACCATGAACAAGAATCATGTCAGCAAGCAGAAGAAAAGCCTCAGTGTGCTCTTTTGTTCATACTGCTGCCCTCTAGTAACACTTCATGGCAACTGCAGCATAAGAATGGGACTGAGAAGAGGGCTGTCCTATGCAAATAATATCCTCCCATGCATACTTTCTTCTGAGACGGTCGGCGGCTTATGCCGTGATACCGCCTCCAACAAATGGTCTTCAACCAAATTTTAAAAAAGCCCACCTGCCTTAGACGAAGGATTTTGCCACTCGAAGGAAGCACATGGGGACATCACCCTCATTTAGCAGGGTCCTAAATTGCCTGCTGTCAGCCTGTATACAGAACAAGGGCGTTCGTGGGCGTTCGTGAGCGTTCCTCAAAGGAAGGAGGTGGGTGATTAATTCACAGTGCCAGGGCAGGCCCAGCCCAGCCCAGCCCAGCCCAGCCCAGCCCGGCACAGCGCACTGCTGTGGAGGTCCATTCCTTCACATCCTGCAGCAGGCATGATGCAGACCTACTAGAGCAAAGGCTTGACTCTGCCCTTGTCTGTCTCTTAAAGAAAACAATCTTTCTAGCTTCTTATTGCACCTGATAAATGGACTCTAGCTTGCCTCAAACTTGACCCATCATTTCATTAGCCAGAGCTCATACTTGACCTTTATTTCTATCCAAGCTCACTGGCACCAAACCCCTGATTTGAGCGAGTTACTCACACCAAAATGAAAAATCACCATCATCCAACCTATTTTACAATAAGTGTAGCACCTTCCTCGCATTCTTGTGCTCAGTTATAACCCCCAATACCACAATTGCACTCTGCAATTCACCAAACTTAAAGGAAAAAGAATGAAGACATTAATAAAGGAAGACAAGGCCTTGTCCCTATTGCACCTACTTGAGAAATAGGGAGGTTGGTAGAAGGTCATGAGGGAAAACATTTGAAATTTTGGGACACACATGCCAAAAAGAGTGTCCACTTTTCTCCTCTGTTACCAAGTAAAACAAAATCTTAGCAAAAAAAAAAAACATTCACTTTTTGAAAATTTCCACCTTGGGATACCTCTACAGCATTGGCAGGATTCGAACCCTGGCCTGTGAGGGCTGTCTGCACCAAAGGTACAAGACTTAGCTATAGCTCCTTAGTGGTCTAGAGGATTGCAGTAGTAACTATAAGCAACATACAGGCCTTGGTGTCCTTCCCGGCGGCTTCCATTGCACATGAAAAGGATGACCATGACATAAGGACAATTATATAGGCTACATACATGGAAGCCAGTGTGGTCCAGTGGGTAAGTGCCTGCCTTCCATGCAGGCAACCAGGGTTCAGATCCCGGGTTCGGCACCAGGTGACTGATGGTGGCAGAGCAGAGGTAAGTTGGAGGTGGGCCTAAATGGCAAATTGGTAAGTAAAATGTGTCTGTGTGTTGTGTACGAGTGGAATCATGCCTAGTGAATGAGGGATTGCAGATTGGTTGGTAAGTAAAATAGGTGTGGCCTGAACAGAGAAAGGTAACAGGTGTTGTGTGCAGGAGGAGGAGGAGCCTATTCAGAGTGGGTGGGGTCAGAGAGGAGGAGCCAGGTCAGAGAGGAGGGGTATAGGTGGAGCCTAGTCAGAGTGGGTGGGGTTAGAGAGGAGGAGTATAGGAGGAGCTGGGTCAGAGAGGAGGGGTCAGAGAGGAGGGGTATAGGCGGAGCCTGGGCAGAATGGGAGGGTTCAGAGAGCAGAAGAAGGGGAGGAGGATCCTGACTTATTGTGGGGTACTGCAAATACTTTTTTACTGCACCCCCCTATACTCTCTGATTTCTGTTGGGAGGGGGCAGTCAAAATTTGGGGGAGCAGTATTAAAAGGTGCTTAAGCGCAACGTGAAGGCGATGGGGTGCACACAATGGCTTGGCTTCCAGGTACTTTTTGGGGGGCTACCATTAGTTTTAATTGCTCTGATCCTCCCTCATGGGGTGTACCCCAAATGGTTAGGGGCCACGGGGGGGGCAAGAAGCTGTTTGACAGTTTCTATTAACAACAGGGTTCACCATACGATTCTGCTGCAGTTATGGTATTCAAAGGTAAAACAAGGAGCATTTGGCTGTATTTTTGCAGGTGGGGTGCCCCAAAATGTTACTGCCAGCAGCAGCAGCAGCCCCCTTCCTCGCCACCCTGCAGATTGGTATAGGTACCTTTAGGACATTTCTGTTGAAAACAGAGGCTATAGCGAATCGCGCTACAAAATCCGAGAGCACTAACACTTGCTAAATAAAGGTGGCATCGGAGCATACGAATGAGGCAGGGAGAGGCTACTGTTGCAATTGGTTTGGTGGGTCATAGTGAATAACCTCGGAATGCAAATAGGCAGAAGTGTGAGGATTGGCAGTGTCTGTAGAGAATTTTGGCATGCTCTTCAGTTGATGTTTTCCTCCTTGAACTACAGAGGAAAGGCCTGGCCTTACTGTTGGGCAAAACATGTATTTATGATTTTAAGAAGTGTAGTCTGGATGTACTGAGAGGGCCTGTACAGTACGGTAAATGCCTGTATACCCCTGCAATGTGCATCCAACTGTCACTTGAGATTGAACAGCAAACGAAGCAGCTGGGTTACTGACTGAATGTAAATGGAAGGCACATAGGAAGGGTGTTTGTGGTCACTCAAATGATTGAAACCTGGTTGATGCACTACCAAAGCTGGGGTACCAGGGGGGAACATTTGAGGGATATTGAGATGGTGGTGTCCAGAGGTCAAAATATGTTTCAGAGACACAGAGGTACTGCGGTCCTGGTCCCACATTGGGGGTAGACAAAAGTCCCTGCTAAAGATTTCTGTCCAACTGTTACCACATTTTGTGCAGCCTGGCTCCCTCTGTAACGATTCCCCAGTGTCTTTCGATCCTACAGATGACTGTAGCAAACTTCCCAAATTTTTTCTTGGCCTCATACTCCCAAAGGAGTGCCTGACATTTGCCAGCCTAACGATACTCACATTCTGGGAAAAACCTCACTAACTATGCATATTTATCTACCACACATGGCAAATCCTTACAATTGCAGAACATCATATCGCACTTGTCATCTTTGAGGTACTGTAAGTATTTGGATTTGAGGGAAATATTCATCCTTGCTTGCTCTCTCCCATCTGAAGTCTATGGTGCTGCTGTTCCTTTCTCACATGTCCCTTCAAAGAGACAAGTGACACACAGACTCAATCACTCAGCAAACATATATGCTTTGACGTTTTCATCTTGCTGTTTACCTTCCAAATATTCCCCCTGAACCACAAATAAAGGCCTGCCATTCCTCATCCCCTCAGTCAAAGCAGTCCTTCGCTCCTTAGGCCCTGCAAGACCACCATGAACAAGAATCATGTCAGCAAGCAGAAGAAAAGCCTCAGTGTGCTCTTTTGTTCATACTGCTGCCCTCTAGTAACACTTCATGGCAACTGCAGCATAAGAATGGGACTGAGAAGAGGGCTGTCCTATGCAAATAATATCCTCCCATGCATACTTTCTTCTGAGACGGTCGGCGGCTTGTGCCGTGATACCGCCTCCAACAAATGGTCTTCAACCAAATTTTAAAAAAGCCCACCTGCCTTAGACGAAGGATTTTGCCACTCGAAGGAAGCACATGGGGACATCACCCTCATTTAGCAGGGTCCTAAATTGCCTGCTGTCAGCCTGTATACAGAACAAGGGCGTTCGTGGGCGTTCGTGAGCGTTCCTCAAAGGAAGGAGGTGGGTGATTAATTCACAGTGCCAGGGCAGGCCCAGCCCAGCCCAGCCCAGCCCAGCGCAGCCCAGCCCGGCACAGCGCACTGCTGTGGAGGTCCATTCCTTCACATCCTGCAGCAGGCATGATGCAGACCTACTAGAGCAAAGGCTTGACTCTGCCCTTGTCTGTCTCTTAAAGAAAACAATCTTTCTAGCTTCTTATTGCACCTGATAAATGGACTCTAGCTTGCCTCAAACTTGACCCATCATTTCATTAGCCAGAGCTCATACTTGACCTTTATTTCTATCCAAGCTCACTGGCACCAAACCCCTGATTTGAGCGAGTTACTCACACCAAAATGAAAAATCACCATCATCTAACCTATTTTACAATAAGTGTAGCACCTTCCTCGCATTCTTGTGCTCAGTTATAACCCCCAATACCACAATTGCACTCTGCAATTCACCAAACTTAAAGGAAAAAGAATGAAGACATTGATAAAGGAAGACAAGGCCTTGTCCCTATTGCACCTACTTGAGAAATAGGGAGGTTGGTAGAAGGTCATGAGGGAAAACATTTGAAATTTTGGGACACACATGCCAAAAAGAGTGTCCACTTTTCTCCTCTGTTACCAAGTAAAAAAAAATCTTAGCAAAAAAAAAAAACATTCACTTTTTGAAAATTTCCACCTTGGGATACCTCTACAGCATTGGCAGGATTTGAACCCTGGCCTGTGAGGGCTGTCTGCACCAAAGGTACAAGACTTACCTTTGAGCTATAGCTCCTTAGTGGTCTAGAGGATTGCAGTAGTAACTATAAGCAACATACAGGCCTTGGTGTCCTTCCCGGCGGCTTCCATTGCACATGAAAAGGATGACCATGACATAAGGACAATTTGATAGGCTACATACATGGAAACCAGTGTGGTCCAGTGGGTAAGTGCCCGCCTTCCATGCAGGCAACCAGGGTTCAAATCCCGGGTTCGGCACCAGGTGACTGATGGTGGCAGAGCAGAGGTAAGTTGGAGGTGGGCTTAAATGGCCAATTGGTAAGTAAAATGTGTCTGTGTGTTGTGTACGAGTGGAATCATGCCTAGTGAATGAGGGATTGCAGATTGGTTGGTAAGTAAAATAGGTGTGGCCTGAACAGAGAAAGGTAACAGGTGTTGTGTGCAGGAGGAGGAGGAGCCTAGTCAGAGTGGGTGGGGTCAGAGAGGAGGAGCCAGGTCAGAGATGAGTGGTATATGTGGAGCCTAGTCAGAGTGGGTGGGGTTAGAGAGGAGGAGTATAGGAGGAGCTGGGTCAGAGAGGAGGGGTATAGGCGGAGCCTGGGCAGAATGGGAGGGTTCAGAGAGCAGAAGAAGGGGAGGAGGATCCTGACTTATTGTGGGGTACTGCAAATACTTTTTTACTGCACCCCCCTATACTCTCTGATTTCTGTTGGGAGGGGGCAGTCAAAATTTGGGGGAGCAGTATTAAAAGGTGCTTAAGCGCAACGTGAAGGCGATGGGGTGCACACAATGGCTTGGCTTCCAGGTACTTTTTGGGGGGCTACCATTAGTTTTAATTGCTCTGATCCTCCCTCATGGGGTGTACCCCAAATGGTTAGGGGCCACGGGGGGGCAAGAAGCTGTTTGACAGTTTCTATTAACAACAGGGTTCACCATACGATTCTGCTGCAGTTATGGTATTCAAAGGTAAAACAAGGAGCATTTGGCTGTATTTTTGCAGGTGGGGTGCCCCAAAATGTTACTGCCAGCAGCAGCAGCAGCCCCCTTCCTCGCCACCCTGCAGATTGGTATAGGTACCTTTAGGACATTTCTGTTGAAAACAGAGGCTATAGCGAATCGCGCTACAAAATCCGAGAGCACTAACACTTGCTAAATAAAGGTGGCATCGGAGCATACGAATGAGGCAGGGAGAGGCTACTGTTGCAATTGGTTTGGTGGGTCATAGTGAATAACCTCGGAATGCAAATAGGCAGAAGTGTGAGGATTGGCAGTGTCTGTAGAGAATTTTGGCATGCTCTTCAGTTGATGTTTTCCTCCTTGAACTACAGAGGAAAGGCCTGGCCTTACTGTTGGGCAAAACATGTATTTATGATTTTAAGAAGTGTAGTCTGGATGTACTGAGAGGGCCTGTACAGTACGGTAAATGCCTGTATACCCCTGCAATGTGCATCCAACTGTCACTTGAGATTGAACAGCAAACGAAGCAGCTGGGTTACTGACTGAATGTAAATGGAAGGCACACAGGAAGGGTGTTTGTGGTCACTCAAATGATTGAAACCTGGTTGATGCACTACCAAAGCTGGGGTACCAGGGGGGAACATTTGAGGGGTATTGAGATGGTGGTGTCCAGAGGTCAAAATATGTTTCAGAGACACAGAGGTACTGCGGTCCTGGTCCCACATTGGGGGTAGACAAAAGTCCCTGCTAAAGATTTCTGTCCAACTGTTACCACATTTTGTGCAGCCTGGCTCCCTCTGTAACGATTCCCCAGTGTCTTTCAATCCTACAGATGACTGTAGCAAACTTCCCAAATTTTTTCTTGGCCTCATACTCCCAAAGGAGTGCCTGACATTTGCCAGCCTAACGATACTCACATTCTGGGAAAAACCTCACTAACTATGCATATTTATCTACCACACATGGCAAATCCTTACAATTGCAGAACATCATATCGCACTTGTCATCTTTGAGGTACTGTAAGTATTTGGATTTGAGGGAAATATTCATCCTTGCTTGCTCTCTCCCATCTGAAGTCTATGGTGCTGCTGTTCCTTTCTCACATGTCCCTTCAAAGAGACAAGTGACACACAGACTCAATCACTCAGCAAACATATATGCTTTGACGTTTTCATCTTGCTGTTTACCTTCCAAATATTCCCCCTGAACCACAAATAAAGGCCTGCCATTCCTCATCCCCTCAGTCAAAGCAGTCCTTCGCTCCTTAGGCCCTGCAAGACCACCATGAACAAGAATCATGTCAGCAAGCAGAAGAAAAGCCTCAGTGTGCTCTTTTGTTCATACTGCTGCCCTTTAGTAACACTTCATGGCAACTGCAGCATAAGAATGGGACTGAGAAGAGGGCTGTCCTATGCAAATAATATCCTCCCATGCATACTTTCTTCTGAGACGGTCGGCGGCTTGTGCCGTGATACCGCCTCCAACAAATGGTCTTCAACCAAATTTTAAAAAAGCCCACCTGCCTTAGACGAAGGATTTTGCCACTCGAAGGAAGCACATGGGGACATCACCCTCATTTAGCAGGGTCCTAAATTGCCTGCTGTCAACCTGTATACAGAACAAGGGCGTTCGTGGGCGTTCGTGAGCGTTCCTCAAAGGAAGGAGGTGGGTGATTAATTCACAGTGCCAGGGCAGGCCCAGTCCAGCCCAGCCCAGCCCAGCGCAGCCCAGCCCGGCACAGCGCACTGCTGTGGAGGTCCATTCCTTCACATCCTGCAGCAGGCATGATGCAGACCTACTAGAGCAAAGGCTTGACTCTGCCCTTGTCTGTCTCTTAAAGAAAACAATCTTTCTAGCTTCTTATTGCACCTGATAAATGGACTCTAGCTTGCCTCAAACTTGACCCATCATTTCATTAGCCAGAGCTCATGCTTGACCTTTATTTCTATCCAAGCTCACTGGCACCAAACCCCTGATTTGAGCGAGTTACTCACACCAAAATGAAAAATCACCATCATCCAACCTATTTTACAATAAGTGTAGCACCTTCCTCGCATTCTTGTGCTCAGTTATAACCCCCAATACCACAATTGCACTCTGCAATTCACCAAACTTAAAGGAAAAAGAATGAAGACATTGATAAAGGAAGACAAGGCCTTGTCCCTATTGCACCTACTTGAGAAATAGGGAGGTTGGTAGAAGGTCATGAGGGAAAACATTTGAAATTTTGGGACACACATGCCAAAAAGAGTGTCCACTTTTCTCCTCTGTTACCAAGTAAAAAAAAATCTTAGCAAAAAAAAAAACATTCACTTTTTGAAAATTTCCCCCTTGGGATACCTCTACAGCATTGGCAGGATTCGAACCCTGGCCTGTGAGGGCTGTCTGCACCAAAGGTACAAGACTTACCTTTGAGCTATAGCTCCTTAGTGGTCTAGAGGATTGCAGTAGTAACTATAAGCAACATACAGGCCTTGGTGTCCTTCCCGGCGGCTTCCATTGCACATGAAAAGGATGACCATGACATAAGGACAATTTGATAGGCTACATACATGGAAACCAGTGTGGTCCAGTGGGTAAGTGCCTGCCTTCCATGCAGGCAACCAGGGTTCAGATCCCGGGTTCGGCACCAGGTGACTGATGGTGGCAGAGCAGAGGTAAGTTGGAGGTTGGCCTAAATGGCCAATTGGTAAGTAAAATGTGTCTGTGTGTTGTGTACGAGGGGAATCATGCCTAGTGAATGAGGGATTGCAGATTGGTTGGTAAGTAAAATAGGTGTGGCCTGAACAGAGAAAGGTAACAGGTGTTGTGTGCAGGAGGAGGAGGAGCCTAGTCAGAGTGGGTGGGGTCAGAGAGGAGGAGCCAGGTCAGCAAGGGGGGGTATAGGTGGAGCCTAGTCAGAGTGGGTGGGGTTAGAGAGGAGGAGTATAGGAGGAGCTGGGTCAGAGAGGAGGGGTCAGAGAGGAGGGGTATAGGCGGAGCCTGGGCAGAATGGGAGGGTTCAGAGAGCAGAAGAAGGGGAGGAGGATCCTGACTTATTGTGGGGTACTGCAAATACTTTTTTACTGCACCCCCCTATACTCTCTGATTTCTGTTGGGAGGGGGCAGTCAAAATTTGGGGGAGCAGTATTAAAAGGTGCTTAGGCGCAACGTGAAGGCGATGGGGTGCACACAATGGCTTGGCTTCCAGGTACTTTTTGGGGGGCTACCATTAGTTTTAATTGCTCTGATCCTCCCTCATGGGGTGTACCCCAAATGGTTAGGGGCCAAGAAGCTGTTTGACAGTTTCTATTAACAACAGGGTTCACCATACGATTCTGCTGCAGTTATGGTATTCAAAGGTAAAACAAGGAGCATTTGGCTGTATTTTTGCAGGTGGGGTGCCCCAAAATGTTACTGCCAGCAGCAGCAGCAGCCCCCTTCCTCGCCACCCTGCAGATTGGTATAGGTACCTTTAGGACATTTCTGTTGAAAACAGAGGCTATAGCGAATCGCGCTACAAAATCCGAGAGCACTAACACTTGCTAAATAAAGGTGGCATCGGAGCATACAAATGAGGCAGGGAGAGGCTACTGTTGCAA